>NC_140952.1:30982793-32417793 GCF_014529385.1 Adiantum capillus-veneris
TATGTCACCCATCCTATGACGCATCAGAGATGTCCGTTCTCGGATGGTCGGATACTTCTTTTCGATGCTCCCTGTCACCCATCCGATGTGACGCATCAGAAGTACCCTTTCTTGGTGGCCTTACAGATATTCCCGTTCTCAGTGCTCCCGTCATTACTTTGAATGACGCACTAGGAATACTCTGTACTCGGATGTCTCCAGTGAGAAAAACCCTCTCACTTAAAATTCCAATAATTCATTTAGAATTATTTTTCCTTGGGATTCCAAGCGAGAAAACCCTCTCACTTATAAATCCAATAATTCATTTTGAATTATTTTTCTGTAAGATAAAGCCAATTAGCAACAGTCATGCATCTACCTTCTTCAAGAATCTCCGAGGATGAAAATCCCTGAAACCACTTCCAACACAAAACATGAACATAGCCATTCCATGTAAAGTGGTTGGAAAAATTCTAGTCCTCTTTAAAGATTGTGCATGCAATGTAGATGAACGTATAGACGGAGTGCCAAACCGTTTATCAAACACACGCAAACAATGGAATCGAAACTTGTCTTTTTGATCTAAATCTATCAACGGTGGCAAATCACAATGAAAATGCCGATGCTTGATGCTCAATCCTTCTTGTGCTCTTTCGTGACTGTGTCATGCCAAGGAAGAGACATGGAATGTGAATTTCTTGGGTGCAAATATTTCATCTTTTTATGAGTAATCCGCATACATCCGAGCTCATTCATGAGTGAATCGTGTTCATCGTACAATATGACATACCTGTGAAAAGGGATCACATAAGGACAATGACTAAAATACAGGAAAGCGTCACGAATGAAACACTCGAACAATGCGTGCTGACTAATCATTCGAACACATAATACTTCTTGTGGGGGTTCTTTGGACCTCGACTCGAGAGCAAAGATCGGTTCTTCATGATTGACCAAATCTGCAATGAGGTTAGCTTCACTAGACAAAGGTTCAACTAAACCATCATCCTTGTGAACAATCACATCTTTTGTAAGGTGCTGCGGAATGAATGTTGTTCTTTCTCAAGATGAGTGCTCCATAATGTGCTCAAGGTTCCTTTTTGTTCTTATGGAAGGGAGAGCCTTCCGTTCTTAATGAGAGAGTGCAATGATCATAAACAAAGTGAATGGACACTGTGCGTGCAAGTGTATGGGACTGAGAGATAGAGAGAGAAGAGAAATACGACATCAAAGACGTTGTAAAACCCTCCTCCGAAGGCCCCACTCTCTTGGCGAGAGTGGTCTACGATTGATTGCACAAACTGGTACAAAGTGGATGCATGTGACTGATGCAAGTCTAGGCTAGATCGACGACGACGACGGGGATGGCGAGACCGATCTAAGGGCTGAATTCTGCTGTTCTTGTACTGCTGTCCAAAAATGCTGTTGGCTGAATGCTACTACTGCTGAAAACGCAAGAGAAAAACGCTGATTTGCTGGTCTTTATGGCTGAAAATCTGCTACTGTTGTGGGGCTGAAATGACTATGGAAAGAGGCTGAAAATGGCCTGTTGAAAATCGCCCAAGGGCCGAGATCGGTGGTGACCTATGCTTGGATGAAAAACGCTGGCCTTGATGATACTTGGCGATGGATGTTTCTGCTGAAAACGCCAAGCAATGGGACTGTAGGGCGATGGTGACTTGCTGAAAACGCCAAGCAGTGGGAGGCTATGGCGATGCTGATGAAAACGCTAGGGAGCTTGCTTGGAGGAAATCGCCCAAGGGTTGGGAGTCTTGCTGAGAGAGAGGGGGAATCTGTTGTCGAGGGCCTGTGTTCTCCTTGCTCATCTGCCAAATAGTGCTAACCTTGGTTTGCTTATATATTATCTTAATCAATTTGCCCTACTTAGTTCCCAACAAAAGTCACTTAAAATAATAAGTGAAAATTGTCAAAAATAGGGAAAATACACTGGAAATTTCCCCTAAAGGTTCTGATGGGAATGCTTATGATCATGTTGTGTGTAACCAGAGGATATGCATCTACACTAAGTGCCTGGGCATGCACGGTTTGCGAACAGACTCACAAAAGTACCAGAACACTTCTAATCTAGACTGGCTGGACTGACGGAACTCTTGTTATAAAGTAGCTTGTCCACGGACACATAGGGTTAGATGTGTGTCACGTGACATCCCCTCCTTTTTAAAGTGAGGAACTGGTACCGAGCTGCATGGCTTCCTTGTAGTCTGCCAACAACTCTGGATAGTCTTTGAAAAACTCTTCGTCGATCCACATTGCTTCGTGGGTCCCTCGATCCTTGAACTTCAAAAAGTATTGTCTCACTTGCTTCTTCGAACCATGTCGAAACCGATACAACAACACTTGCTCCGGCTCCATGACTTCAGCTTCATCGATGATCTCTGGTTCTTCTTTTTCCGAAATGTCCTTTGGAGGTGTTCCCTGAAACACTTTCAACCAAGAAATATGGAAAACGTTGTGCATTGCCCATGAGTTAGGCAATTGCAATTTCATTGAAACCTCATTTGTCTTTTTAATGATGGAAATGGACCATACATACGAAAAGACAACTTAGGACACTTCTTGCCAACTTGCTTAAGACGTTGCTTCATGATTCTAAATACACCCAATCTCCTTTCTTGATCGAAACATCCTGACGATGCTTATTAGCCTGGCGTGAATAAGATTCCTGAGCCTTGCTTAGCCGAAGCTTCACACTCTCAGAAATCTCATCCAATGACTGACTTTCAGCATTGACATCAATTATTTGACTGACCGAGCGAGTCAAAAGTGACTAAAACAGACGGCCAAAAGCTGCCTCATACGGAGTTCGACCAATGGCAGAAGAAAAAGAGTCATTCAAAATGGCCCGAACTAATGGGAGATAGAGCTCCCATTGAGATTGCTGATCATGCACATATGACTTTAAAACATAAAAAGCAAATTGATTGTAAATCTCTGTTTGACTATCTGACTGTGGATGAAAAGCCGATGAAAAATTCAACTTAGTGCCAAAATTTTCAAAGAGTGCGCGCCAAAAATTGGATGTGAACTTAACATCCCTATCTGTAACAATTGATTTTGGCAAACCACAGAGGGGATACCAATGCTTAATGAACAATCGTGCTACATCTTGTGCTGTGACTGTGGCTTTACAAGGAATCAACATGCAAAACTTCTGAAACGATCAACAATTGTCAAACATTGAGTGTTCCTTGAATGCAGACTTGGTGGTAGGTTAGTCACAAAATCCATGGAAATATCTTGAAAAGGTCCATCGGGAATAGGCAGCGAAAGCAAGAGGCCTTGCTGCTTACCCCGATGAGCTTTTACCTTTTGATATATAGTGCATTGTGTGACATAACGAAACACATCTTTTCGCATTTTAGGCCAATAAAAGAATCTTTCTATGTTTTCCAAAGTGGTGTTCATTCCCTTGTGCCCACCCGTGAGAATTATGTACATCATGCAATATGGTTGGCTTGAGAGAGGGCAACACACATAAACGTTGACGAAAATACAACAAACCATCACGAATGAGATAGTTGCTTGGCCCTTGGGAAGCAAGAGCCTGCAACCAATGCTTACCAAACTCGGAATCCGCATACTGATTCTTCATGCTGTGGAACGACTCACCTTGAATAGAAAATGTGGATCTTGACTCAAGAGCCAAAATCTGTCCTTTGCGACTCAATGCATCCACAACAGGGTTAGCTTTTCCAGTCACATTGTCACGTGACACATCCCAACTCTATGTGTCCGTGGACAAGCTACACCATAACAGGGTTTCCGTCCAAGTCCAGTTAAGTTACATTAGGAGTGATCTGGCACTTTTGTGAGTCTATTCGTAGACCGTGCATGCCCAGTCACTCAGTGTAGGTGCATATCCTCTGGTTGCATAAGCACAAGCATAAGCATTTCCTTCAGATTCCATCAGAGTCAGTTTGGGGATTTTTCAGATGACTTTATCCCATTTTTCCCTATTTTTGACATTTTTCACTTATTTATTAAGTGACTTTTGTTGGGTAGTCAGTAGGGCAAATTGGGTAAGTTAATTTATAAGCAAACCCAAGTTAGCACAAATTCGCAGATGAGCAGAGAGCACAACAGGATTTCCTAAGCAGCAGGTGTTCCCTCCCTCTCAGCAAGAACCTCCCCATTCCCTTGGCGAGGCCCAACCATCAAGCATAGCGTTTTGCATCTCAGAGCATCTCTCACTCGCCGGCATTACCAGATCAGCCATCGCCTATACTTGGACTACCTAGCGTTTCCTCCATGCTAGAGATCGCCAGGAGTGACCAAGGCCAGCGTTTTCTACTGATGCAGGTCAGCGTTTTTACAAGTCACTAACGCCAGCAAGTAGGCAGTTCTGGCAGCGTTTTGGACCAGCATTGGCTGCGTTTTCAGGATGAGTTTGAACAGCGAATTTCAGCCTATCTCAGCCTGCTGTGTCAGCGTATTCAGCCAACCTATCGACACCCAAAAACGCAACCTAAGTGCAGGGAAAAGCAGTGTTTTGCTTGCAGCAATCCAGCCCTGAAACCACATCAGAATCTCAGATCCATTCAACGTTTTTCCCTCATCTATCCGACCCGACCAAACCAGTCATTTCAGCCTTGAAGAGTCCTAGAAAACAGCATCAAGAAGAGCCCAGATTTCAGCCCAAGTCGCCGTCGTCATCACCGTCGTCGTCATCGGCATAGTCCCATTGCTTCAGCCCATTGCATCTGCATTGTACGCATTTGTGCAATCAAGTTAGACCACTCTCGCCGACGAGAGTGGGGCCTTCGGAGGAGGGCTTTACAAACCTCTCGGTGTCGTATCTCTGCTCTCTCCTTCTCTCAGTCTCATTCACTTGCATGCACAATCCACTCACTTTGTTCGTGATCACAACACTCTCTATAAGACGGAAAGCTCTCTCTTTCCCTAAGAACTAAAAAGGAACCTTGAGCAGTAAAGATCACTAATCTTGAGAAAATACAACATTCATTCCGCTGCACCTAACATTGGTATCAGAGCTTTGGAAGTGTTCTGCATTACTCAAGGAAAGAACCACAAGAACCACAAGAATTTTTTTCGCTTGTTGCGGTCGCACGAACCCAAGTTTCCTTGTGCGTGGCTATTCCTAATCGTGTTTTGTTGAAGAGTGACAGGAATCCCAAAAAAGAAGGGCTTGTCCAGCCTCCCCTTGTGTCTCTTTTCACTCATTGAGAGCGGACCGTGCACTTAGCGGTCGGCCAATCGACGTGAGGTGGGAAAAAGCAACCTTGGTGTGAGCGCAAGGCCGCCAAGGGGTGCGCCCGCAGAAAAGGGTAGAACTCGGGTGAAGAGAAGATCCTTCTCCAACGCGATTTGCAAGCGGAAGAAACCCTCAAGAATCTCAAGAACTCAAGACCCAAGTTCCTCGTGAACTTAAGAACCAAAGATCCCAGTGCATGGTCGTCACCCGAAGTGGCATGGATACTTTGCATTCAGGTGATGAGCATGAGAGAGGTGACGAAGGATTTTCCCCACCAGGAGATTTTTCCGACCCTCCCCCTTCGCCATCTACGCCACGAGTTGTCCTCACTCCTATGGAGATGATGATAAAGTCAATGTTGGACATGATGACACGACAACAATAAGAACAAGCGGCAAAGACCCGTGCACAAGAAGCCAAGGACCGCGAGCGCGAAAAACAAAGCGACAAACTTGCTGCACAACAAGAAGAACATCGACTTGCTTAGGAACGTGAGCGCCTTGCTCAGGAACATGAGCGCATTGCCATTGCCGCAAGACAAGAAGACCAGCGACTTGTCCTCCAACGCGAGCGCATTGAACGCAAAGACCGAAAAGCAGAAAGGAACGCCGAGCGAGAAGCTCAAAGGGAGATTCGTCAACAAGAGTTTATTTCGCAAGTCCTAGCCTCGAAGGCCGAATCACCCAAAGATCGTGGGAGTTCGTCAAGTGGCGCAAGCCACGAGGCGGATTCACACAATCCAGTCACAGAGAAGTTGACTTTCAGTAAGTATGACGGTAAGATGGATGCTACTGTTATTCATTCTTGGTTGCATCAATTTAATGCTTATTTTGCAACAACTAAGAAAATAATAGCAAAGTTTTGACGGCAGCTATGTACCTTGCCGGTGATGCCATAAATTGGTATCAAGCTTGGCAAGAGGCACAGCTCGCCGCGCACCTAGAGGCAGCCAACGATCTCACGCCCCTCTCTTTTAGTTGGGCTGATTTCCAAGACAAGCTCAAGGCGCGGTTTATTCCATCTCAGTACCTTGCACGACTAAAGGACGATTGGCGAGCTCTCAAGCAAAACGGTACGCCGGTTATGGCTTTCTCTAATCGGGTTTTGCAGCTCGGCACTCAATTACGCAAATCGGATAAGAAGCGCAAGGAGGCATTTCTTTACGGATTGGACGAGTATATCAAGTATGATGTCGAAGTACTCGACCCACTCGATCTCAACAAAGCGGTAGCCATTGCTCTCGCCCACGAGATGAAACACAACAAAGGAAAGCTTAAGGAAAACAAGACTTCTCAGAACACACAGAATGGTAAGAACGGTAAGAATGGTAAGAATGGTAATTCTTCTAGCCCTTCTTCCTCTAATTCCTTGGAAAAGAACTCCAACAATGAATCTAAGGGTAAAGCTAAAGCACCGGCAAAACCTAAGCTAACCCCTGATGAAAAAGCTTCTCAAGGAATTGTAGGAGGATACATCATGGCTGAAGAACAAGTGATTTATGCTAAAGAAGGTAGATGTTTTCAATGTCACATTAAGAAAAACTGTCCCAAGACAGTCACACCTAAAGAACCAAAGGCACCTGCAACTACCACAAACTCTGTCACAACACAACCTTCATCTTCTCATGACTCTGATACACACATTGATGAATCTCTAATGAAGTGTTATGGTCATGTCAAAGGACAGCGTTTTATCATATTGTTTAATCCAGGTAGTATGCATGATGTGATTAGTCCCCCTCTTGTTGAGAGAGCCCGCCTAGAAGTTAGTCAGAAATCTCCCATCGAGGTTTCTGGCTTCGCTTCTGGTATGGACTCTCTCATCACGAAGGAGTGCCTTGATGTGATGTTTACCGTTCAACAAGCCTCGTTTAGTAGGAAATTTCTTGTGTCTCCTCTCTCAGGATGTGATATGATTTTGGGCATGAAGTGGTTTCGTGAACTGAACCCTCTCGTTGATTGGGAGGCTCTAACTCTCACTTTGCATGCCAAGACAGATTCCCCCCTCATCATTCGTGCTGAGGAGGGCTTGCATTCTTTGCCTCTCATCTCGCATGTGCAGGTAAAGCGTGAATTACGACGAGGAGCACAAGCGGCATTCATATATGCTGCCCCGGTTTCCCAGAGCATTCAGGCTCCATGTAAGTATTCGGAGTTGTTTACGAAATTTACACATCTCTTTTTGCAGGACGATCTTTCACCTCGTCTTCCACCGGAGCGGCCGGAGGACCATCGCATCGAGCTTATGAAGGGAGCGCAGCCTGTCAGTAAGGCTCCCTACCGTTTGAACAAGTCACAGGAGGAAGAGTTAGAGCGACAACTCACGGAGTTGGTGGCTAGAGGATTCATACGTCCTAGTGTAAGTCCTTTTGCTGCTTCTATTTTGTTCGTTCGCAAGAAGGATGGTTCGTCTCGTTTGTGTGTTGATTACAGGGTATTAAACAAGATGACTGTCAAGAACAAGTTTCCGATGCCTCGCATTGAGTATATCTTCAATAGGCTCAATGGGGCAAAGGTTTTCAGCAAGGTCGATCTCAAAAGTGGATACCATCAGGTACGGGTATTCAAAGGCGACATTTTCAAGACCGCCTTTCACACCGAGCGAGGGCAATGGGAGTATATTGTTATGCCTTTTGGATTGACAGGAGCTGTGGGTACGTTCAATCGTCTCATGGTAGGTCGTTTCGGCGACATGGTAGGTGTATGTGTGTTCATCTTTTTGGATGATATTCTCATTTTTTCTGCATCGTGGGAACAACATGAAAGAGATGTTGAAAGGGTATTAACTCGTTTGGATGAGTGTCAGTTGTACATTGCAGCTAAGAAGTGTGAATTTTTTCTTACTGAAGTCACTTATCTGGGTTATATCATTTCTGTAGAAGGCGTCAAGCTAGACCCCGCGAAAGTGGAACATGTTCGTAATTGGGATTTGCCCAAAACTGCATATGATGTGCGTTCTTTTCTTGGGTTATGTCAAGCATATAGTTCGCACATAGAGAATTTTGCACGCATTGCTGCACCTATGACTGATGTTTTGAAAGGGGTAAAGACTCGCTGTCAGCGCGTAGACTTGCCCGAGGCAGCCATTGAGGCTTTCGCAGCTCTCAAGGTTGCGGTGACAGAAGCACCGTGTCTTATCCTTGCCTCTTGGGATGACCCCTTTGAGGTATGGACGGATGCGAGCAATGTCGCCATTCGTGCTGTGCTCCAGCAGCATGGTCGCCCAATAGCTTTCCTTAGCCGGAAGCTCAATAGTGCGGAAAAGAATTATTCAGTTTATGATAAAGAACTTTTGTCTGTCATTCACTCTCTTAAGCATTGGAAGCATTTTTTGTATAGTAGAGAGTTTACAGTGTGCACAGATCATCAAGCCCTCAAGTGGCTGCCTAGTGCACATTGGAGTGATCGCCAAGCGCGGTGGTCACAATTTTTTGAGCAATTTGGTGGTTTGATTGAGTATGTGCTTGGAAAAGCTAACCCTGTTGTAGATGCGTTGAGTCGCAAAGGACAGATTTTGGCTCTTGAGTCAAGAACCACATTTTCTATACAGGGTGAGTCTTTTGACAGTATGAAGAATCAGTATGCAGATTCGGAGTTTGGTACGTATTGGTTGCAGGCTCTTGCTTCCCAAGGGCCCAACAACTATCTCATTCGTGATGGATTGTTATTTTTTCGTCAGCGTCTATGTGTGTTGCCCTTTCTTAGGCCAGCCATATTGCATGATGCACATGACTCTCTCACGGGTGGGCACAGGGGTATGAACACAATATTGGAAAAGATTGAACGATTTTTCTATTGGCCTAAAATGCGAAAAGATGTGTTTAGTTAGGTCACACATTGCACTATTTGTCAAAAAGTGAAAGCTCCTCGGGGTAAGCAGCAAGGCCTCTTGCTTCCGCTGCCTATTCCCGAGGGACCTTTCCAGGATATCTCTATGGATTTTGTGACTAACTTACCACCAAGTCAGCATTCAAGGAACACTCAATGTTTAACTATTGTTTATCGTTTTAGCAAATTCTGCATGTTGATTCCTTGTAAGGCCACAGTTACTACACAGGATGTTGCACGATTGTTCATAAAGCATTGGTACCCCCTCTGTGGTTTGCCAAAGGTTATTGTTTCAAATAGTGATGTTAAGTTTACGTCCAACTTTTGGCGTGCACTTTTTGAAAATTTTGGCCCAGAGTTGAATTTTTCATCCGCTTTTCATCCATAGTCAGATGGTCAAACGGAAATTTATAATCAATTAGCTTTTGATGTGTTGAAGTCTTATGTTCATGATCAGCAGTCTCAATGGGAGCTCTATCTCCCATTGGTACAGGCTATTCTCAATGATTCCTTCTCTTCTGCTATTGGTCGAACTCCGTATGAGGCAGCTTGCCGTCGATTCCAGTCATTGTTGACTCGATCGGTCAGTCAAATGCCTGATGCCAATGTTGAGAGTCAGTCATTGGATGAGATTTCTGAGAGTGTGAAGCTTCGGCTAAGCAAGGCTTAGGAATCTTATTCTCGATAGGCTAACAAGCATCGTCAGGAGGTCTCGATCAAGGAAGGAGATTTTATGAAACAGCGTCTTAAGCAAGTTGGAAAGAAATGTCCTAAATTATCTTTTCGTATGTATGGTCCTTTTCCAGTCATCAAAAAGATTAATGAGGTTTCAATGAAATTAAAGTTGCCTAACTCATGGTCAATGCACAACGTTTTCCATGTTTCTTGGTTGAAAATGCTTCAGGGAACACCTCCAAAGGACGTTTCGGAAGAAGAAGAACTGGAGATCATCGATGAAGCAGAGGTCAGGGAGCCGGAGCAAGTCTTGTTGCATCGGTTTCGCCATGGTTCGACGAAACAAGTACGACAGTATTTTTTGAAGTTCAAAGATCGAGGAACCCATGAAGCGGTGTGGGTAGACGAAGAGTTCTTAAAGGATTATCCAGAGTTGTTGGCAGACTACAAGGAAGCCATGCAGCTCGGTACCAGTACCTCACTTTAAAAAGGAGGGGATGTCACGTGACACATCCCAACCCTATGTGTCCGTGGACAAGCTACACCATAACAGGGTTTCCGTCCAAGTCCAGTTAAGTTAGATTAGAAGTGATCTGGCACTTTTGTGAGTCTATTCGTAGACCGTGCATGCCTCTCAGCAAGAACCTCCCCATTCCCTTGGCGAGGCCCAACCATCAAGCATAGCGTTTTGCATCTCAGAGCATCTCTCACTCGCCGGCATTACCAGATCAGCCATCGCCTATACTTGGACTACCTAGCGTTTCCTCCATGCTAGAGATCGCCAGGAGTGACCAAGGCCAGCGTTTTCTACTGATGCAGGTCAGCGTTTTTACAAGTCACTAACGCCAGCAAGTAGGCAGTTCTGGCAGCGTTTTGGACCAGCATTGGCTGCGTTTTCAGGATGAGTTTGAACAGCGAATTTCAGCCTATCTCAGCCTGCTGTGTCAGCGTATTCAGCCAACCTATTGACACCCAAAAACGCAACCTAAGTGCAGGGAAAAGCAGTGTTTTGCTTGCAGCAATTCAGCCCTGAAACCGCATCAGAATCTCAGATCCATTCAACGTTTTTCCCTCATCTATCCGACCCGACCAAACCAGTCATTTTCAGCCTTGAAGAGTCCCAGAAAACAGCATCAAGAAGAGCCCAGATTTCAGCCCAAGTCGCCGTCGTCATCACCGTCGTCGTCATCGGCATAGTCCCATTGCATCAGCCCATTGCATCTGCATTGTACGCATTTGTGCAATCAAGTTAGACCACTCTCGCCGACGAGAGTGGGGCCTTCGGAGGAGGGCTTTACAAACCTCTCGGTGTCGTATCTCTTCTCTCTCCTTCTCTCAGTCTCATTCACTTGCATGCACAATCCACTCACTTTGTTCGTGATCACCACACTCTCTATAAGACGGAAAGCTCTCTCTTTCCCTAAGAACTAAAAAGGAACCTTGAGCAGTAAAGATCACTAATCTTGAGAAAATACAACATTCATTTCGCTGCACCTAACACACATACTCAATCAAACCTCCAAATTGCTCAAAAAATTGTGACCACCGTGCTTGGCGATCACCCCAATGTGCACTAGGCATAGATTGGAGCCACTTGAGGGCTTGATGATCTGTGCGAACTGTAAACTCTCTACCATAAAGAAAATGCTTCCAATGCTTAAGAGAGTGAATGACAGACAAAAGTTCTTTATCATAAACTGAATAATTCTTTTCCGCACTAATGAGCTTCAGGCTAAGGAAAGCTACAGGACGACCATGCTGCTGGAGCACAGCACCAATGGCGACATTGCTCGCATCCGTCTATATCTCAAAGTGATCATCTCAAGAGGCAAGGATAAGACACGGTGCTTCTGTCACCGCAACCTTGAGAGCTGTTAAAGCCTCAATGGCTGCCTCGGGCAAGTCTACGCGCTGACGACGAGTCTTTACCCCATTCAAAACATCAGTCATAGGTGCAGCAATGCGTGCAAAATTCTCTATGTGCGAACTATATGCTTGACAGAACCCAAGAAAAGAACGCACATCATATGCAGTTTTGGGCAAATCCCTATCACGAACCTGTTCCACCTTCGCGGGATCTAGCTTGACACCTTCTGCAAAAATGATATAACCTAGATAAGTGACTTCAGTAGGAAAAAAATCAGACTTCTTAGCTGCTATGTACAACTGACATTCATCCAAACGAGTTAGTATCCTTTCGACATCTCTTTCATGTTATTCCCACGATGCAGAAAAAATGAGAATATCATCCAAAAAGATGAACACACATACACCGAACATATCGTCGAAACGACCTACCATGAGACGATTAAATGTATTCACAACACCTATCAATCCAAAAGGCATAACAATATACTCCCATTGCCCTCGCTCAGTGTGAAAAGCGGTCTTGAAGATGTCGCCTTTGAATACCCGTACCTGATGGTATCCACTCTTGAGATCGACCTTGCTGAAAACCTTAGCCCCATTGAGCCTATCTAGGATATACTTAATGCGAGGCATCGGAAACTTGTTCTTGACGGTCATCTTGTTCAATGCCCTGTAATCAACACACAAACGAGACGAACCATCCTTCTTGCGAACAAAAAAAATAAAAGCAGCAAAAGGACTTACACTAGGACGTATGAATCCTCTAGCCGCCAACTTTGTGAGTTGTCGCTCTAACTCTTAACTCTTGTGTCTTGTTCAAACGATAGGGAGCCTTATTGATAGGCTGTGCCCCCTCCATAAGCTCGATGCGATGGTCCTCCGGCCGCTCGGGTGGGAGAGGAGGTGGAAGATCATCCTGCAAAAAGAGATGTTTAAACTTGGTAAACAAACCTGAATACTTAGTTGGAGCCTGAATGCTCTGGGAAACTGGAGCAACATAGATGAATGTCGCTTGTGCGCCTCGTCGTAATTCACGCTTTACCTACACATGAGAGATGAGAGGCAAAGAATGCAAGCCCTCCTCATCACGAATGATGAGGGGGGTGGCAGCTCACGAAACCACCTTATGCCTAAAATCATATCACATCTCAGGTACATCTCGAGCAGCTGAGGCACGCCGATTTGCCTTCCTTCGCCGTTGGGCTCGATCCCCACTCTTCTTCACACTTACAGGTGGCCAGATTACGTGGCATTATACCCCTCCTCGGTGGTTTCTCCTCCACTCATCAGACGGACCACCATGAGATTGTTCTAGTCGAGTTGTCACTATAGTGGCTCTCCTCCTTACATTCAGCTTGTACACCCCACGTGATAGGCTATTTTGGCATCCGCTGGGGATTATATTGTACTCAGTAATATACAGCCTTGACTTTTTCCAAAAAAAAAAAAGAGGAGACACAAGAAATTTCCGACGGAAAGCAGCTTGTTGAACGGTAAACATCACATCAAGGCACTCTTTCGTGATGAGAGAGTCCATACTAGGAGCGAAGCGAGAAACCTCGAGAGGAGATTTCTGACTAACATCTAGGCGGGCTCTCTCAACAAGAGGCACTAATCACATCATGCATACTGCTTGGATCAAACAATATGATATAATGTTGACCCTTTACATGACCGTAACACTTCATGAGAGACTCATCAATGTGTGTGTCAGAGTCATGAGAAGATTCAACTTGATTCATTATAGTGCTTGTGGTTGCTGTGGGTGCCTTTGGTTCTTTAGGTGGGGCTGTCTTAGGACAAGCTTTCTTAATGTGACCCTTGACGTGACATTGATAACATCTACCTTCCTTAGCATAAATCACTTGTTCTTCAGCCGTGATATATCCTCCTATAATTCCTTGTGCAGCTTTTTCATCTGGGGTTAGCTTAGGTTTTGCAGGTGCTTTAGCTTTACGCTTAGATTCATTGTTAGAGTTCTTTTCCGAGGAATTAGAGGAAGAAGGGCTAGAAGAGTTACCATTCTTACCGTTCTTACCATTCTGCGTGTTCTGAGAATTCTGAGGGGTTCCTTGAGAAGTCTTATTTTCCTTAGGCTTTTCCTTGTTGTTCTTCATCTCCTTTGCGAGAGCAATCGCTACCGCCTTGTTGAGATCGATTGGATCAAGTACCTCGACATCATACTTGATATACTCGTCCAATCCATAAAGGAATGCCTCCTTGCGCTCCGCATCCGATTTGCGTAATTGAGTGCCGAGCTGTAAACACGATCAGAGAAAGACATAACCGGCATACCATTTTGCTTGAGAGCGCGCAAATCGTCCTTCAATCATGCGAGGTACTGAGGTGGCATAGACCGCGCCTTGAGCTTGTTTTGGAAATCAACCCAATTGAAGGAAAGGGACATGAATTCGTTAGCTTCCTCTAGGTGCGCGGCTAACTGTGCCTCTTGCCATGCGTGGTACCAATTGATGGCATCACCGGCAAGGTACATAGCTGCCGTCAAAACCTTGCTATTCCCTGTCTTCTTAGTTGTCACAAAATAAGCATTAAATTGATGCAACCAAGAATGAATAACCGTAGCATCCATCTTACCATCATACTTACTGAAAGTCAACTTCTCTGTGACTGGATTGTTGGAGTCCGCATCCCGGCTTGCGCCACTTGAAGAACTACCAACCTCTTTGGTCGGTTCAGACTTCGAGGCAAGAACTTGTCGAACCAATTCTTGAGTGCGGAGGTCTCTTTGAATCTCACGATCGGCCTCCAAGACCGCTCGTCGTGCTTCGGCTTCCTCCTTTCTTTGTGCTTTTCTTTCTTTTTGTTCGTCGCGCTTCCGTTCCAAGGCAATGCGAGTCGCTTCTTGTTTGCCATCATGTCCATCATCAACTTGACCATCGCCTCCATAGGATTTGGTACAATTCGTGGCGTAGATGGAGAAGGGGGAGGGTCGGAAAAACCTCCTGATAGGAAAAATTCTTCGTCGCCTCTCTCATGCTCATCACCTGTATGCGAAGTATCCATTCCGCTTCGGGTGATGACCATGCACTATGATCTTTGGTTCTTAAGTTCACGAGGAACTTGGGTTCTTGAGGGTCTTGGGTTCTTGAGGGTCGGTTCTTGAGGGTTTTCTTTCGCTTGCAATCTGTGTTTGAGAAGGATCTTCTCTTCACCTGAGGTCTGCTCTTTTTGCGGGCGCACCCCTTGGCGGCCTTGCGCTCACACAAAGGTTGCTTTTTCCCACCTCACGTCAATTGGCCGGCTGCTAAGTGCACGGTCCGCTCTCAATGAGTGAAAAGAGGCACAAGGGGAGGTTAGACAAGCCCTTCTTTCTTGGGATTCTTGTCACTCTTCAAAAACACGATTAGGGATTGACACGCCCAAGCGAACTTGGGTTCGTGCGACCGCAACAAGCAAATAAATTCTTGTGATTCTTGTGGTTCTTTCCTTGAGTGATACAGAACACTACCAAAGCTCTGATACCAATGTAAGGTGCAACAGAATGATTGTTGTTCTCTCTCAAGATGAGTGCTCCATAATGTGCGCAAGGTTCCTTTTTGTTCTTATGGAAGGGAGAGCCTTCCGTTCTTAATGAGATAGTGCAATGATCATAAACAAAGTGAATGGACACTGTGCGTGCAAGTGTATGAGACTGAGAGATAGAGAGAGAAGAGAAATACGACACCAAAGACGTTGTAAAACCCTCCTTCGAAGGCCCCACTCTCGTTGGCGAGAGTGGTCTACGATTGATTGCACAAACTGGTACAAAGTGGATGCATGTGACTGATGCAAGTCTAGGCTAGATCGACGACGACGATGGGGATGGCGAGACCGATCTAAGGGCTGAATTCTGCTGTTCTTGTACTACTGCTGTCCAAAAACGCTGTTGGCTGAATTCTGCTACTGTTGAAAACGCAAGAGAAAAACGCTGATTTGCTGGTCTGTATGGCTGAAAATCTGCTACTGTTGTGGGCCTGAAATGACTATGGAAAGAGGCTGAAAATGGCCTGCTGAAAATTGCCCAAGGGCTGAGATCGGTGGCGACCTATGCTTGGATGAAAAATGCTTGCCTTGATGATACTTGGCGATGGATGTTTCTGTTGAAAACGCCAAGCAATGGGACTGTAGGGGGATGGGTGACTTGCTGAAAACGCCAAGCAGTGGGAGGCTATGGCGATGCTGATGAAAACGCTAGGGAGCTTGCTTGGAGGAAATCGCCCAAGGGTTGGGAGTCTTGCTGAGAGAGAGGGGGAACCTGTTGTCGAGGACCTGTGTTCTCCTTGCTCATCTGCCAAATAGTGCTAACCTTGGTTTGCTTAAATATTATCTTACCCAATTTGCCCTACTTAGTTCCCAACAAAAGTTACTTAAAATAATAAGTGAAAATTGTCAAAAATAGGAAAAACAGGTAAAATACACTGGAAAATTTCCCTAAAGGATTCTGATGGATTATGACGGGAATGCTTATGATCATGTCGTGTGCACTCAGAGGATATGTCACAAAGTGACGACATGGCAGACAACAGAAACCCTAATTTATGCCAGAAACCCTAAAATTCTTGCAAACCCTAATTTCTGCAAGAAACCCTAATTTCCGAAAATCGCAGAGGCTTTAATTTTTTTTATAAAAATTTTAAATTTTTTTTAATGATGAGCTACGCGAATCTTGCTTTTTCTCTATGCAATGAGAAAGAGAGAGAATGCTTTTGCTTTCAAGTTTTGACTCTTTGTGAGAGAGAGAGAGCAGTTGCTTTTGACTTGAAGCTTTTAGGGCTCTGCTTTTGGGCATCCCTTGTAACCTTTAAATTAGTGGTGAGGGTCTCACTTCTCAGAGCATCTGGACGCAGAGTCTGAGAGTGAATCCCGACCCACTCTCTTGTACTTTGAACTGATCAATATAAAAAGAAATACCGAAAGGGGCGCTAGTCTTTGGGGCCAATATCTCTAAGCACGGAACTCTGCCGGACCCACTATTGGGCACTGACGACGTTAGTGGGGATGTTGTGGTATTTAGTCAATACTATGGATGATGAAGCTGATGGTTATATTATCTTGTGGGTGACTACCATGGGTCTATAGCTTGCACTTTCCTTTTAAGGGTGAATCTGGGCTTATCCTGGATTCATCTAGGTATATATAAGAGATGGAGCGTCGTCAATTAATCGACGATGCAACGAAGATAATGGTCAGTTTTGTGAAGGATCCAAAATTGGCAAAATATATGAGCAAGATTTCTTTTCAGGAAGTGCATGAACAGTGGCAGAAAACCACTACACCACCGTTGAAACCCACTCTCAAGAAACTTTCTGATCACAAACAGTATTCAGAGAAAGAATTACAAGAGGTGGTTGATGCACGGATTGATTAGCTTTTTGACGTGCAAAAGAAAGCCAAAAAGCACGGCAAAAAGCAGAAGAAAAGCACTGACTTCCCGGGATATTTGGGTCGTCAGTCGACATTTGACAAGGCAAAGAAACAGAAGAAGCGTGTTCGATTTGAAGAAGTACCCAGTTCTTCTTCTTCTTCTTCTTCTTCTGACAGTTCTTCTAGCTCCTCGGATTCGAGCGAAGAAGGCAGAAAAGGTAAAAAGCGAAGCAAGAAGCAACGCTTCGGAAAGGTCAAGATAAAGGCGAAGAAGTCTAAATCTCGCCTAAAGACTGACAGTTCTACCGAGGACTCGTCTACAGGCAGCTCAGATTTTGATGACGGAAACTTTTATGCGAACAAGAAGAATTTTTATAAAGCCAACCAGTATGACTTTCTGGAAGATAAAAGCAAGAAAGTCCGAGAGTTTAAGATTTTGATGATGGAAACTTTTATGCGAACAAGAAGAATTTTTATAAAGCCAACCGGTATGACTTTCTGGAAGATAAAAGCAAGAAAGTCCGAGAGTTTAAGGAAGGTGGACAGTCAATTAAATTTGACACTTTCTCAGGATACTCAGATGCTTCGAAGGCTTTTTCTTTTATACAACAGTTTGACATCGCTTTCGCGGGAGGACGCTACTCAGAGCACTCCAAGATTCGGAGAGCTGCCTCTTGCTTTAAAGGGAATGCTCGCACTTGGTGGTCCACTCTTCTCTTAAACAAGACTGCGCCAGTTAAATGGCTGAAATTTAAGAAGCTTTTTATTTCTTCTTGGTTGACGCAAGAATATGAACGAGATGTACGAGCTGCTTGGAACCATCTTCGGATGACCAAGAAAGACACAATCAATGCTTATTGTGAAAGATTCTGGAGCTCTTTTCTACCCGCCTCTTCATTCAAGAAGATCTCGTTCAGAGAACAGATTGAGCGGTTTACCTTGGGTCTACCTACAAAGATCCGAGATCACTGCTTGGAACAGAAGTCAGCTTCTATTCAGGAGTTGATGAGTCATGCGAAGCGGGGCTTTGCCATTCACTCTGGCAGTCTGACCTACCCCACAGATGAGGCCATGACACAACGAGCCGAACAGACTTCTGGGAATGAAAGTAGAAAGAAAAAGAGCAACCCAGAGAAAAAGGATGCACGACCCAAGCTTACTCCTGAGGAGAGAGCTCGCTTCATCAGAGAGGGGAAGTGCTTTGGATGCGGGGAATAGGTACATATCTCTGCGAAGTGCCCTAAAAAGGCACAGAAAGAATAGAATGATAAAGACGACGACATGCCTGAGAGTTCGAGAGCAGCTTAGGAACGTGGCAGAAAAGGCAGATAGAAAAGCAAAACTGGTATCACATGGCGTGGGACCTGCACCGAATCTAATGAATGAAAGTACAAACTTTGCCGCTTTTGGGGCAAAGTGAAGGATGAGAAAGCTCTTTTGAAGGAGCCAAGGCCAACTTCTTTTCACTCGGAATTGGCGGCTCGATTTGGAATTACTCCAGACAGACTGACGCCACAGGCGGAGGTAGTTCGACTGGCACCCGGACGGGATGTTGCCATTACACCGAGCATTGGCAAACTTCGTTTGCAATGACAGGGGTGTTCACGGCATGCGAGTGACGTTCTACTCAGAATCCCTTGGTACCACAAGAACTACGCCGTGGTTGACTACCGGGCTGAGAAAGTGACTTTGACAAATGAAGGGCTCAGAGATTGTACTTGATGAACTTCAGTTTCTTTCCTCTTTTGGGAGAGAACTGAACGATGGATAAAGGTTGAATATGTTTTGACCTGATCAAAAGAACGCCAAGATTTTTCTCCACACTCATGCCGATTGCTTTTCAGAGGGCGTGAAGATCAAACCATTGATCTGATACCTGGAAGCACGCCACCGAACCGGCCACCTTACCGTGTGAGCCGAGTACAGAATGAAAAGATTATGAACCCAATGAAAGACCTCTTGGAAAAGGGTCTTGTCAAGCATAGTACTTCACCGTATTGCTCTCCACTGTTGTTGGATTTGAAGAAAGACGGATCTTGGAGAATGTGTATCGATTATAGCGCTCTCAACGAAATCACCATGAAGAACAGATTTTCGATTCCTAGGATCGATGATATACTCGACAGGTTACAGGGATCCTCGTGCTTTAGCAGGATTGACTTGAAGAGTGGATATCATCAGATCCGAATCGTGCGGGGAGACGTCTACAAGACAGCCTTTCGAACGACTTTTGGGTTATTTGAGTTTTTGGTGATGCCTTTTGGCTTAACCAATGCTCCTGCGACATTTAACCGGATGATGGACATGATTTTTCAAGAGTACAGGCTATTTGTTGGCACTTTCTTTGATGATATCATTGTTTTCTCCAAGAATGAGGCAGAACACAGAGATCATCTGCTTCAGAGATACACTTTTTTTTTGGGATACTTTGTCTTAGCAACATGAGTGCAAGTGGATTCGGCCAAGATAGAGACTATACGTGATTGGCCCGATTTGAAGAATGTCCACGAAGTTGGAAGCTTCTTGGGACTGTGTTCGTACTACAGGCGGTTCATACGAAAGTTTGCAGAGGTTGCTGCATATCTTGACATAGAAAGGAGTCCCTTTCTCGTGGGGATCCATAGAGGTGACTGCCTTTCAGACATTGAAAGAGAAATTGACTACAGGACCTGTTTTGACTTTGCCGGACTTGCAGAAGTCATTTGAAGTATATTGTGATGCTTGTGGTCGTAGTCTTGGTGCGATCTTGATGCAAGAAGGCCATGTCATAGCTTATGAGAGCCGATTGTTCTCTAGGCCGGAGATGACAACACAGATATATGAGAAAGAGATTTTGGTGGTTATCCATGCTCTTACTCAGTGGCGGCATTACCTACTCGGAGCGGATTTTACTGTCTTTAGAGACCATCAGAGTTTACGCTACTTCTTGTCACAGAAGCAGCTTTCGGAACAGCAGATGCGGTGGGACAAAAGAATGTGGTGGCAGATGCTTTGTCTCGGAAGCCGTTGGTTCTGGCTATTTCCGCGATACATCATAGGAGCTTCGAGGATATGGTCGATCAATATGCCACAGACACAGATTTTGCAGATATTTTCACATGGATACGGGATGGGGAGACGGTAGCTGGATACTCCCTTCGGGAAGGCTACTTGATGAAAAAAGACTATGTTGTGCGTTAGACAACCGTTGAGGGCAAAGGTTATGACTGAATGCCACTGTCTACCTTTTACGGGTCACCGCGGCATTGCTACCACCGTGAAAGGGGTAGAGAGATATTTCTTTTGGCCGAGACTCAAGAAAGATGTGGAAGAGTTTGTGTGCGCAGTTGCTTGGTATGCCAGAAGGTCAAGTTTGACAGGCATAAGGCACAGGGATTGTTAAAGCCTTTACCCATACCCACCCGCCCCCGGAAAAGTATTGAAATGGATTTCATTTTTGATCTCCCGAGAACACAGAATGATCACGATGATTTTTCGATTACATGGCACGTCTGAGACGATTGTCTCCGACAGAGACCCCAGATTTATGAGTGTTTTGGAAGGCAATTTGGGAGAACATTGGTACGCAGTTGTAGTTCTCGTCATCGTTCCACTTGCAGACTGACGGGCAATTTGAGATTGCAAATTCAGTGGTTTTAGATTTATTGAAGTCTTGTATCTCGGATCAGAAGACTCAATGGGAAAAGAACTTACCTTTGGTGGAATTTACCTACAATAACAAGATACACTCTTCGACGGGGAAGACGCTATTTGAGATTGCTGAAAGTGCTGCGAAGGTTCCATCCTTCTTGAGCACGAAAGATTAGATATTTGAAGCGGATGAATATTCGCTTGATTTGGATACGGCTTTTGCCAAGGTTCTCGAGACTTTGCAGAAGTCTCAAGAACGACAGAAAAAGGCAGTGGATCGCCATCGTTGCGACCCTGATGATAGGGAGCCTGATGAGCAACCCGAAGTGGAAGAAAACGAGGAGATTCTTGTTCTTGAACAGATTTTGGCACATAACGATACGAAGAAAGGTAAAGTCCGAAGGCGGTTCTTGGTTAAGTTCAAGAACTTTCCGGCATTTGATGCGAAGTGGATGGAGGAGGAGGACCTAGCAGATACTTCTCGGATTGTGAAACTTTACCTCGATGTTTTGGTTTAGCATAGTCTACTCCAAACGAAACCCAGAAATTCAGCTTGGCCGAAGATCTGGTGCAGTGGGATGCAAAAGAGGGGAGTTACTCCGCTCCTTTGTCAACAGATGCCTTGATTTTGATACTAAAGTCACTGATGTCTCTTTGAGCTTCAGGGATACTGAGAGCTGACAATATTCTGCTGGATGATTTTATGAAATGGAATTCCTGATAATGATACTGATTTGTTCTTGACTTCTTTTGAGTGCAGGGACTGATAGACGAAATGACTGTAGCATTTCGCTCTGATTGATCTCGAATAGACATGGTTGCAATAGGGGTTAGTCAATCGGACATCGATGAGGTTCCGATTGGAACTAGATGTGATTGCTAGCTACATTGCCGATAAATCATGGTCTAAGATCAGAATGAATGTTGAATGTTATGTGATGTCCTGTGATGTCGTGTGATGTGATTGTCGATTTTGTACATGTGCTAGATGTGTGTTCCTAGTACGTAGGTACTAACAGTCAATGTCTGCTAAGACGATTTATGGCTTTTGTCGGTTTTGAAGGCGTAATCGCGGTCGATTACAATGCTTTCAAGAGGGGGGTATGTCACAAAGTGATGACGTGGCGGACAGCAGAAACCCTAATTTCTGCCAAAAACCCTAAAATTCCTGCAAACCCTAATTTTTGCTAAAAACCCTAATTTGCAGAAATCATGGAGGCTTAAAAAAAAAATATATATATATATATTTTAATTTTTAATTTTTTTAATGATGAGCGATGCGAATCTTGCTTTTTCTCTACGCAATGAGAAAGAGAGAGAGAATGCTTTTGCTTTCAAGTTTTGACTCTCTGTGAGAGAGAGAGCAGTTGCTTTTGACTTAAAGCTTTTGGGGCTCTGCTTTTGGGCATCCCTTGTAACCTTTAAATTAGTGGTGAGGGCCGCACTTCTCAGAGCATCTCAGACGCAGAGTCTGAGAGTGAATCCCGACCCACTCTCTTGTACTTTGAACTTATCAATATAAAAAGAAATACCGAAAGGGGCGCCAGTCTTTGGGGCCAATATCTCTAAGCACGAAACTCCGCCGGGCCAATGCAAATCTATTGTGATCTGTGAATTGTTTTGAAGTGGTTATTTGGTGCTGTCGCGGTTGATTCTTGACTTGGAGAGTCCAAGTCTGTTATAGGATATGCATTTACACTAAGTGCCTGGGCATGCACGGTCTGCGAACAGACTCACAAAAGTGTCAGAACACTTCTAATCTAGACTGACTGGATTGACGGAACCCTTGTTATGAAGTAGCTTGTCCACGAACACATAGGGTTGGATGTGTCACGTGACATCTTTATCCTGCAAATCATCATCATTGTGAATAATCACATCTTGATCATGCAAATCATCATTCTCGTGAATAATCACATCTTGATCATGCAAATCATCTTGCTTATCATTATCATGCAAATCATGTGTAGTGTGCTTTGGAGAAGACAAGACTGAGAGAGTCTCCTTCTCCCGAGTCTTTTCAATCTGCGCCTGCACATTAGAAAATAGTAGGACCAACTCTTGCATGTGTCGATCGCTTTGCGCTTTAAGCTCTAGCTGTCTTTCTTCGGCCGCCAAGTGTGCTTGCTCGCGCTCACGCTCTAAGGCTGCCATTCTTTCTTCGGGCTGCCAAGCACGCTTGCTCGCGCACACGCTCAAAGGCTAACCATCTTTCTTCGTGCTTGCGATCCAATTCGGCTCTTCTTTCTTTGTGCTCGCGATCCATTTCTGCTTTTCTTTCTTCGTGTTCACGAGCCAATTTTGCCTTTCTTGCTTCGCGTTCTAACTTCTTGTCCATCATCATCTTGATGAAAGCCTCCATAGGACTTGGTGCAATCTTTGGTGTAGATGGGGAAGGGGGAGGGTTGGAAAAACCTCCTGGTGGGGAAAATTCTTCTTCGCCACTTCCATGCTCATCACCTTCATGCAAAGTATCCATTCCGCTTCGGGTGATGACTATACATTGAAGTCCTGGGTTCTTAAGTTCACGACGAACTTGAGTTCTTGTGGTTCTTGAGGTTCTTGAGGTTCTTGAGGATCTTGAGTCTTGAGGTTCTTGAGATTCTTCTTTTGCTTGCAATCTGTGTTAGAGAAGGATCTTCTCTTACCCGAGCTCTACTCTTTCCTGCGGGCGCACCCCTTGGCAGCCTTGCGCTCACACCAAGGTTGCTTTTTCCCACCTCACGTCGATTGGCCGGCCGCTAAGTGCACGGTCCGCTCTCAATGAGTGAAAAGAGAAACAAGGGGAGGCTAGACAAGCCCTTCTTTCTTGGGTTTCCTGTCACTCTTCAAAAACACGATTAGGAATCGACACGTTAAAGTGGTTTTCGGTTACGTGCAGCCGCAACAAAAAAAAAAATTATGCGGTTCTTTCTTTGAGTGATACAGAACACTGCCAAAGCTCTGATACCAATGCAAGGTGCAACGGAAGTGAATATTGAACTTTGCTCAAGATGAGTGCTCCGAATTGTGCTCAAGGGTTGTTTTTACTTACGGAAGGGAGAGCCTTCCGTTCCTTTAGTGAGACAGTGCAAATGATAACAAACAAAGTGAATGACACTGTGAATGAAGGTGCTAAGATTGAGAGATAGAGAGAGAAGAATACGACAATAGAATGTTGTCAAACCCTCCTCCGAGGGCCCCACTCTCTATGGCGAGAGCGGTCTATTGCTATTGATTGCACAAATCTCTACAATGCTTGGACTTGCCGACAATGTCGACGACGACGAGGCGGACTGAAATCTGAAAACGCTAATGGCTGAAATCTGCAAATCTTTATATGCTGAATTCTGACTCTATGTCGGTGACGACGGCGATGACGATGATGCGACGACGACGTGCTGAAAACGCAGGTGCTGAAATCTGCGTTTTCCGGGCTGAAACTGCAAACTTCGGCTGATCTAACCGTGCGGCGAGGATCTGCTACGGGAGGGTGAGATTTGCGAAGTTTGGGGGCTGCGGTGCGGAGTCTAGACGCTGAAAACTGAAAACGCTGATGCAAAGCAGGGTTTTACGCTGGAGATCTGCAAAAACGCTAGGCTGACAATCTGGTTTAAAAACGCTAGGGTGGAATTCTGACCTGCTGCAAAAACGCTAGAGGATCTGTTGAGTCTGCTGTCGCCAAGTTGGTCTACAAATGCAAAACGTTGGGGCTGATTTGCAATGGATGAAAACGCTGGCTGATTCTTGTTGATGGCTGAAAACGCTGAGTCTTCTTGCCGGTCTTGCTGAGAAGGTGCACTCTGACGGTGGTCTTCTGCCTCTTTTGCCAGAAAATGCTAGCGCTAGGTTTTCTTATATATTGACTTAGCCAAATTGCCCTACCCAGTTTCCCAACAAAGTCACTTATTAATAATAAGTGAAAAATGACTAAAATAGGGAAATTAGGTCTGTGCACTGTAAAAATGCTCCTAATGGGTTCTGACTGTAATTTGATGATCATGCTGTGTGCAATTAGAGGATATGTATCTATTCTAAGTGCCTGGACATGCACGGTCTGCGAACAGACTCACAAAAGTGCCAGAACACTTCCTAGACTGAACCCTAGACATGAAGCTTGTCCACGTACACATAGGGTTAGATGTGCACTTGACACAACTTTAGACCAAGAGCTAGGTCCTTTCGATGTAGAGTGATGAACATTAGGTGTAGAGATGCAGCCGTTCGCTGAAGAGACATGTCCATCCGCCGCATAGGTGTAACCTTTGAGCGAAGAGACGCATCGTTTGGAGAATTGGGGTTTCTGATCTGGTGCAAGGATTATATCATAAATAGATAACGACATTACTTCAAAATTGAGGCTATCTTGATAGTCCTGGATATCAAATGGTAATTGTCGAAACAACATTGTTGCATTGCAAAAATGATCTATTGGCTAACTTAACATCATAAGGCTGGCTACATTTAAGGGTTGAAAATTGTAATTTATTGACAAGGTTGGTGCTCACAATATTGTTTGAGCAACCATTGTTAACCAGAATATTAATAGACTTGCCACTCATGAAGCCAATTAAACTCAGAACCTGATTTGATAAGGTTACTGGAACTAGTACCGTACTTTGAGCACTTTTCACAAGAGAAAAGGTTACTGTGTATTATATTGAGAACACGTTTGTCTTTGTCTAGTTGTGAAGTAGAAGCTATTAATTGCTTAGTTGCTAATGCTGATGAAGAGGGTGCTTTTGCATTAGCATTACGTTTCAAATTTGAAGGTTGAGGCCTTCTGTCACATTGGAACCATCTGTGAGAACCGCCACAAATAGTACACACGCCACCTTTAGATTGATGGCTGCCGGATTGCTGTTGAGGAGTTGCAGAAGTGGAGGCTTGATTCTCATTCGAACATTGATTAGGATAAGAATCGTGCCGAAAAGGTTGACGTCCACGACAACGTCGATCAAAATTAGACCGATCACCAGTGAAATTTGGTCTAGTGTTTTGAGCTCTAGGACTCCAAGCATTTGATCAAGTTAAAGAAGAAACAATAGATTGTGATTGGGAAAGGTTGGATCTATTTTGAGATCTATTACCAAAATAGGAACTTTCACTCTGACTTCGCAACTGCGCACGGGATCCGCGACCAAATGGGCGATCACTGGCTCGACGAAAATCTCCCAGTCGTTCCACATATGCGATGGCATCTTCGATCGTAAGAGGGTTGGCTTTATGCACATCATCACGCAAGGTGTGCTCAAATCCATCGATGAATAATGTAACAAGTTATTGGGACTAAGGGTCACAATCTCCAAGTTCAACTTCTGGAACTCAGATATATAAGTTTCCATAGAGCCTGTTTGACATAAGTGACACAGAGCCGAACGTGCATGCAAGTCTACACTAGCAGCAGGTAAATAAGCCTTGCACAATGCTCGCTTCAATTTAGCCCAGGTTGGCGTGTATTTTCCAGATCCAAACCGTTGTTGCCACCGTAAAAGTGCAGTATCTTTTAGAAGACTGGCCGCCAAGGCCACTTGTTTGGGTTCTGGTAAATCATGGTTTGTAAAATAGGTGTCCATTTTAAATGTCCTTTGATCTATCACTCGCTTGTTGGGGCGAAAGGTGTAGGTGGTTTAATGTTAACCTCTTTTTTATTACTATTAGTTATTAAGCGATGAAGAATTTTTAATTCATTAGGTACCTCTTTTATTTGGTCCGGCATTGGTTGATCATCGCCTTTTACGGACGAAGCTGTCGAATTAGATTTTCCTAAGGTAGCAGGCCATCCCAATGCTTTAACTCGTGCAGAGAGTGACTAAAGAAGTGTATTGACTTAGTGCATCTGCTGTTCAGTCTGAAGTCTGGGACATATTCAATAACCATTTGAAAGCTGGCAAGAAATCCCACTCAACGTCCCTGACAAGGATTCATAACTAGCTAAGTGAAAATACATTGCAAAGATTGGTGATCTGTCTTGTCCACAGAACTAGCTCACAAAAGATAATGTTTCCATGTGCGATATGCATGCACAATGGCCATAAACTCCTTGTCATAAATTGAATATCGTATCTGAATAGCGGTAAACTTTTTATTAGTCGAATGTGATAACTCTGTCATTTTGCATTAAAACTCCACCAGAAGCATGATCTGAAGCATCTGTCATTAGTAAAAATGGTTTTGTGGGATCTGCAATAGCCATGACTTGAGTAGTCATCAAAATTCGCTTAAGATAATTAAGAGACTTCTTTGCTTCTTATAACCATTGAAATTTCTCAAACTTTGTCAATTCTGATAAAGGAGCAGCGATGTTTGAAAATCTGTACGCTTAGGTATGATAAAAGTTTGCTAATCTCAAGAATGAGCAAACATCTGAAATAGTTGTTGGAATTGGTCACTCCATAGTAACTTTGACCTTATGAGGACCAATTGCAATTCCATCTGCTGAGATAATATGAACAAATGTAAGGTGCAACAGAAGTGAATGTTGAACTTTGCTCAAGATGAGTGCTTCGAACTGTGCTCATGTCACCAGCGTGTGACTACTATCTATCCTTTTTGTTGATTTCTTTCTTATTATTTACTTATTGTCACTTTCTGGAAACACCCCTCGGGAAATCTAACTGCCCTGCATTGCATAGCTAGTGTGGATCTGTCCAGAGGGAGTCCAGGCCTGAGGGCAAGAGAGCACTAAGGTTGGACAAGGACTATGGTTAGCCAAAGTGGGGTCATTGACTAGCCAAAGTGGAATCCTTTGCTACAGAGGCTACATTTCAATTCTGGGTGTGGCTGCAGTGTACAAAGGGGGTCAGATGACCTAGAAAGATACAATGGCAGCATCTCCTAAAATTTAGGGAACTGCTATTTTGGGACCTGAAAATCTGTTTGCGTCATTACCTTCGGAATGACAAGGGGAACATTTTCTTACTCTGCCGTGAAGTCAACTGGGCAATTGGTCAGGATATTTTTAGGCGGCGAACCCGAAACGGGAAAATGCTTGTAAATGCGTCAAGTGTCACATTTTTGTGCACTTTCCAATGCAAGGAGGAGTTGGCGCTGAATTTAGAGAAGGAAGGCTCAGTTTTCAGCTTCTGTCACACATGTTAAGAGCTATGGAGTGCTTCCTTTCCCTTCTATGTACAGTGCGGTGCTAGGAGTGATGCCCTGCACGCTACGCACTGCCCTCTCTCTCCCCTATGGCAGTATGTTATGCCCCTCTAGTGGGCTTTTCAATTGACCAATGTACAGTTGTGTGGGTTCATGCGTGATTGCCGAGGCAAGAGCCTCTTGCACAGGTACTGGATTAGCTAGCGGCTAATCCCTCGCAGGTACAGGTGAATTCGGAGAGGTTTCACGCTAGAAATCTTGTCCGATTCAAAGGGCAAGTAGCCCTACAGGTGCGGGAGCTTGAGGACTTGCTACGGATGCGACCGGCACGCGAAACGGAGCCCGAAACAGTAAATTACAGCCTGCTGTGTATTTTTTGCAGGTTTAGGGTTTTGGCCCTAAACGGCCCCTAATATTCCCAGGAGGTTCAGGGACGCGAGGAGACCGCTGTACAGGTGATCTGGCGCATTTTCGGGGCTGAAAACAGAGAATTCAGCGTGCTGCAGATTCTCGCCAGGTTTTGCAAAGTGCCCGTATGCGTCGGGAAAGTCATTCAATGCGTGGGAATACTGACTGTGAAGGGTCCTAGTAAAGTTATGCTGCCGAAATCGGGCGGGAACAGTTGAAATTCAGCCAAGCTTGTGCGGGGCAGCTTGTAGGGAACCACAACGTTTATTCCCTCTTTTAAACAATAAAGAAATACCGAAGTTAGGGGCCAATCTGGTGTCGGTCTACTCATACAGGTGCAATCTAGCAGCCTGTCTCCCTCTCCCCTTTGTTGTGTCTTGAAAGTACAAGTAAAGTGGGCGACAAATTAAATGGGTGAAAGCAAATAAGGTTTAAGTCCGAAGTCTACCGCCCTTTTTGAAAGTACAGGCCGGTTTCATGGTTTCATCCCCGGGATTAAATCACTTTTTCCAGCCTTGGTCAGTTTGGGCTTGAAGACACAGGGGATCATAGACCAGACACAGGGAATTGCAATTATGGCTGACAGACCAGATGATGTGACTGAAGAGGTTTCCTCTTCGCAGGGTCAACAGACACATGAAGTGGGTGAGTCTTCAAGACCACCACAGACGGATGATGATATATTCAGGACCCAGTTGGCTACTGCTATGGCTATGTTCACACAAGTAATGTAGAACCCGAGGTTTTTAGCCTTTCTGCAACCTCCTGTTCCGTCTCAGCAAGTTGGGTCACTGGATCATATTCAAAATCCTGTTAAGGCTCGAGCACAGGTGATTCATACTGCACAGTCAATGGAAACACCTGTACACTTAACGGAGAATATGCGGTCTCCACAACTTGTGCCTAAGGTGCAAGAACAGGTGGTTGAGATGCCAGTCTTTCAAGCTGTACCAGTTCAGCCAACCATTTTTCAGCAGCCTATAGCTGGTTCTAATAGGCAGGGAAGCAACCTACAGGCTATGCAACAGGTCTTCCCACCACCTTCAGTACACCCTGGCTATTTTAGAGGTGGATCGGTATTCCAGAGCATGGTTGGTCATGCAGCTAGAAATCAGTTTTACACGCCAGGAACAGTGTTTGGGGGTGCTCAAACGATGATGCCTTACCCCATGTACGGTGTCACGGGCATGCTACTTGGGTTTCAAAGCACTCAGAGCCAATTTGGGATGCCACAGGCAAATTTTGGTATGGCTGGAATTACAAATCAGCAGCCAAATATGGCCTTTCCAGGTCAACTTAATTGCGGTCAGGGAACACAGATGAACCCTAACAGTGTTCCCATGTTTCAGTCACTTCCCTATGACAACTTAACGCCGTTGGAGAGGCCAACTCCGTACAAAGAAGGTGGCAAAGGTGTGACTTTCACGACCTTTACAGGGTTTGATGACATGAAGAAAGCTCTCTCATTCCTCCAGCAGTTTGACAAGGCCTATGTAGGGGGAAACTTTACAGAGGCTTCAAAGGTCCGCAAGGCAGCCACTTTCTTGACAGGGAATGCGGGACAATGGTGGACAACTTTATTGCTTCAAGGGCAAGCTCCGTCCACATGGATTTACTTCAAGTAGATTTTTGCAGCAGCATGGTTATCTGATGACTTTGAAGCAGATGTCATGACAGAATGGCACCAACTTAATACTGCCACTTGCAAGAATCTGGATGACTACACTCGGAAGTTTTGGAAAGCTCTACTTCCAGTAACTTCCTATAGGTTTGTGCCATTGACAGAACAGATTGAAAAATACTGTTGTGGCCTACCCAAAGGATTGGGAAAATACTGTACGAAGACCAAAGTCACTACTTTGACGCAGCTCATCGAGGTAGCAAACACTGACAATGGTTTGCTCAAGGGAGAAGATTGTGAATTCAATACTGGCGTCAAGGAAGGATCAGCCAAGAAAAATTCAGCGAAGAAGTATGTTCCCAAGGAGGCTCCGAAAGTGACTCAGGAGCCAGCCAACGCCGGGAAAGACAAAGCTACGGCTGAATCGGAAAAGGGACCAGCGAAGAAATGGAAAAGACGTTTTCCTCGCAAGTCGGAAGAGCAAAAGAAGGTCCCGAGGTCAGAGAACAAATGCTTCATTTGTGAGCAGCCTGGCCACATTGCTTACAATTGTCCTACAAAGAAAAGGCCAGCTGATTCTGAAGACAAGGAGGACAAGAGAGGAAAGAAGCCCATGGCTGGTCTAGTGCTAGATATGGTGGGCGACAAGCCAAATTCAGATGCAAGTGAGCTTTGCAGAGCATGGGGAAAGGTCAGGGATCAAACAGTGCTTATCTTCTTTGATCCAGGTGCCAAAGCCAATTTCATTTCCCCAGAATTGGCTTCAAAGTTGGGAATCAGACCTGAAGAGATGGGGTATACAACAGAGGCAGGTTTGGCATGTCCTGGCCATACAGAGGCTGTGACACCCATCATCGGAAAGTTGCGCCTACATATCTAGTCCTATGTAGATGCTGAAGAATTTTACATCATGCCACTGGACGGATGTGATGTGTTGTTAGGTATTCCTTGGTTATTTCGTGTACAGGGAATCATGGATGCCTACAACAAAAAGATCACTGTACAGAGCAGGGGAAAGACTCACATTTTGGATGAAAAGCTTAAAGGGGAGTCTATTCCCACTGTATCAGCTTCTGCTATTACTTCTGTAATGAAAAAGCATCTTTCTGCGTACTTGGTTTTTGCATGTGAAGTGTCAGATTGTGATGAATCAAATTTATCTGTGCTAGATAAAGAAAGATCAATGTTTTTACAACAGTATAGTGACTGTTTTTCTGATTCATTACCGTCTCGATTACCGCCAGAGAGACCCGAGGACCATGCGATAGATTTGGTGCCAGGCAGTAGCCCACCAAATAAGCCTCTGTACAGGGTTAGTGCGGCTCAGCAGAAAGAGATAATGGGCCAAGTACAAGAGCTGTTAGAAAAGGGGCTGATTCAGTCCAGTTCATCTCCATTCTGTTCTCCAGTGTTGTTGGTGCAGAAAAAGGATGGCTCATGGCGTATGTGCATCGACTACCGTGCACTGAACAAGAATACCATCAAGAATAGATTCCCTATACCTAGAATTGATGATATTCTGGACAAATTAGAAGGAGCAGCTATGTTTAGCAGGATAGATCTAAAGAGTGGGTACCATCAGATCCGCATTAGATCAGAGGATGTGCACAAGACTGCTTTTAGAACGACGTTTGGCCTTTACGAATTTTTAGTGATGCCCTTTGGTCTCACAAATGCTCCTGCTACGTTCAATAGGATGATGGACAGAATTTTCCGTCCACACCAGCAATTTGTTGGTACATTCTTTGATGACATGATAGTCTACTCAAAGAATGAAGAGAAGCATAGGCATCACTTGGCCATTGTGTTCAAAGAGCTACGCAGTCATAGGTTGCTCATCAATGCAAAGAAAAGTGAATTTTTTCTGGAAGAGATTCACTTTCTGGGACACATTGTCTCAAAAGATGGTGTCAGAATAGATCCTGCAAAAGTTGAAGCGATCAAGTCATGGCCAGATTTGAAGACGGTGCACGATGTCCGAAGTTTCTTGGGACTATGCTCCTATTATAGAAGGTTTATCCGAAATTTCGCTGAGATTGCGTCACCTTTACATGCTCTTCAAAAGAAGGAAGTTACCTTTAGATGGACATAGAAAGAGATTTCAGCTTATAATCTCTTAAAGGAAAAGATGACTTCAGATCCAGTCATTGTGTTGCCAGATCTTAGGAAGTCATTTGTGGTCCAGTGTGACGCCTGTGGTAGTAGCATTGGTGCAGTGCTAATGCAAGATGGCAGGGTAGTAGCCTATGAGAGTAGAATCTTGCAAGGGCTAGAAAAGACTATGCAAGTCTATGAAAAAGAACTGCAGGCCGTGATTCATGCGCTCTTAAGTTGGAAACACTACCTGCTAGGTGCAGACTTTGTTGTCCAAACAGACCATCAGACCTTGCGATACTTCTTGACACAGGCAAAGTTATCTGTCAATTCCTTATCATCATGAACTTGATGATATGAGGGAATAGTATGCAAATGATGAAGATTTTACAAGGGTCTTCGAGCAGCTAATGGATGGACAACGTCATGAACACTATCTTCTCAAAGATGGGTTCATGATGATGCATGGCAGATTGTGTGTCACAAAGCCATTGCGACGCAAAGTTATGGAAGAGAGTCATGTCCCACCGTATGCAGGGCATCGTGGTATCGATGCTATAGTTAAAGCGGTTGAGACATTCTTCTATTGGCCTACATTGAGAAGAGATGTGGATGCCTTTGTGCAAGAATGCCTAATATGCCAGAAGGTCAAGTTTGACAGGCAGAAGGCACCAGGGTTATTGCAACCACTACCTATTCCAAATAAACCATGGGAAAGTATTGCTATGGATTTTATCTTTGATCTTCCGAGAACGCAGATAGGAAACGATGGTATTTGGACCATCATCTGCAGATTCAGCAAGCAGGCTCATTTTATTCCTGTCAGGAAGAAGTTAAAGCATGATCGGATGGCACGCTTGTTTATGAGCAATATTTTCAAGTATCATGGCATGCCACAGTCGATTGTTAGCGACCGTGATCCACGCATGACAAGTTTGTTCTGGAGGCTTGTTTGAGAATATGGACACAACGCTCAAATTCTCTTCGTCATTTCATCCTCAAACAGATGGGCAGTCAGAAGAGGCAAATTCTACTGTCCTAGATCTGCTGAAGTGCTATGTGTCAGAGCATAAAGGAAAGTGGGAGTAGTATTTGCCATTGGTGGAGTATGCATACAATAATATAGTGCATTCATCAACTGGCAAGGCACCTTTTGAGATAGTTGAAGGTGGCAAGAAAGTTCCTCCCATATTGCATACAAAGGACAAGATATATGAAGCAGATAAGTATGTTCAGGACATGGATGAAATGTACAAGAAGGTCAAAGTGGCCTTAGAAAAGACTCAGGCAAAGCAAAAGAAAGCAACTAATCGTCACCGTCGTGAAGTGGTATTTTCACTTGGTGATTGGGTGCTTCTACGCTTTGAAAAGGCAAGGTTAAAGAAGATGAAGGGCAAGGAAAGACCGTTTCCAAAGCTTAGCATGCGTTACTATGGGCCTTTTCATGTGTGCGACATAATCAGTGATGTTGCATATAGGCTGAAATTGCCTGACAGTTAGAAGATTCACAGTGCATTTCATGTGAGTCTTCTCATACCCTATGTGGGTGATGTGCCAGAAGATATGCCAGCTCAAGATCAGCCGGAAGTCGAGGAACTCGACGAGATCTTGATCCCGGAACAGATTTTGGCACATAAAGAAAGAAAAGTGAAAGGCAAGGTTGCTAGGCGTTACTTGGTAAAGTTCAGAAACTATCCACCAATGGATGCTAAGTGGATGGAAGAAGGTGAACTTGCAGAGTCAGCTCAGCATGCGTTACTATGGGCCTTTTCATGTGTGCGACATAATTAGTGATGTTGCATATAGGCTGAAATTGCCTGACAGTTGGAAGATTCACAGTGCATTTCATGTGAGTCTTCTCATACCCTATGTGGGTGATGTGCCAGAAGATATGCCAGCTCAAGATCAGCCGGAAGTCGAGGAACTCGACGAGATCTTGATCCCGGAACAGATTTTGGCACATAAAGAAAGAAAAGTGAAAGGCAAGGTTGCTAGGCGTTACTTGGTAAAGTTCAGAAACTATCCACCAATGGATGCTAAGTGGATGGAAGAAGGTGAACTTGCAGAGTCACCAACTGTGTTATCACTTTACCTTGAAGCCTTCGATTTGCAACCTACCTTGACCCCTTGAGTTTCAAAGCTACATGGATTGTCAGCGTGACAATGGCTTCTGAAACAAATGATGTACATTGTATTTAAAGTGAGCTCAAATCAAATACATGTTACATGAATGTTAGAGCTGTACAGATTGTCAGTTTGGCAATTGCTCTTATGGAATGTCCAAAAGTATGGTTAGTGCTATAGAAGTGAGTATTTCTTGTCAGTTTGTCAAGGATACAGTAATTGCTTCTATTAAAGGGTACATGTGTAATTGCATTCTTGAGCTGTCGGTTTGGGTGTGCTCGAAAGTGTTACTGGGCCCAACGTGTACTATAAGATAGTGGCAAAATGTGTCGCTACCATTTTGTCATTGGAAAGTTAGTGACTCAAAGCAATGGCAGAGTGTGAAGCTACCACTATGTCATTGGGACAGGGTTCACACGTAGGCAATACATGTGTTCACGAGGTGTTGAATACACTAGGGTTGACAATGAGTATGTATGTGTCGTACATGTGTCGACAGGTGTTGAATACATCAGTGTTGACTTTGAGCATGTACGACATAGATGCAAACGAGGACGTTTGAGATTTCAAGAGGGGGGTATGTCACTAGCGTGTGACTACTATCTATCCTTTTTGTTGATTTCTTTCTTATTATTTATTTACTTTCACTTTCTGGAAACACCCCTCGGGAAATCTAATTGCCCTGCATTGCATAGCTAGTGTGGAACTGTCCTGAGGGAGTCCAGGCCTGAGGGCAAGAGAGCACTAAGGTTGGACAAGGACTATGGTTAGCCAAAGTGGGGTCATTGACTAGCCAAAGTGGAATCCTTTGCTACAAAGGCTACATTTCAATTCTGGGTGTGGCTGCAGTGTACAAAGGGGGTCAGATGACCTAGAAAGATACAATGGCAGCATCTCCTAAAATTTAGGGAATTGCTATTTTGGGACCTGAAAATGTGTTTGCGTCATTACCTTCGGAATGACAAGGGGAACATTTTCTTACTCTGCCGCGAAGTCAACTGGGCAATTGGTCAGGATATTTTTAGGCGGCGAACCCGAAACGGGAAAATGCTTGTAAATGCGTCAAGTGTCACATTTTTGTGCACTTTCCAATGCAAGGAGGAGTTGGCGCTGAATTTAGAGAAGGAAGGCTCAGTTTTCAGCTTCTGTCACACATGTTAAGAGCTATGGAGTGCTTCCTTTCCCTCCTATGTACAGTGCGGTGCCAGGAGTGATGCCCTGCACGCTACGCACTGCCCTCTCTCTCCCCTATGGCAGTATGTTATGCCCCTCTAGTGGGCTTTTCAATTGACCAATGTACAATTGTGTGGGTTCATGCGCGATTGCCGAGGCAAGAGCCTCTTGCACAGGTACTGGATTAGCTAGCGGCTAATCCCCCGCAGGTACAGGTGAACTCGGAGAGGTTTCATGCCAGAAATCTTGTCCGATTCAAAGGGCAAGTAGCCCTATAGGTGCGGGAGCTCGAGGACTTGCTACGGATGCGACCGGCACGCGAAGCGGAGCCCGAAACAGTAAATTACAGCCTGCTGTGTATTTTTTGCAGGTTTAGGTTTTGGCCCTAAACGGTCCCTAATATTCCCAGGAGGTTCGGGGACGCGAGGGGACCGTTGTACAGGTGATCTGGCGCATTTTCGGGGCTGAAAACAGAGAATTCAGCGTGCTGCAGATTCTCGCCAGGTTTTGCAAAGTGCCCGTATGCGTCGGGAAAGTCATTCAATGCGTGGGAATACTGACTGTGAAGGGTCCTAGTACAGTTATGTTGCTGAAATCGGGCGGGAACAGTTGAAATTCAGCCAAGCTTGTGCGGGGCAGCTTGTAGGGAACCACAACGTTTATTCCCTCTTTTAAACAATAAAGAAATACCAAAAGGGGCGCCTAAGTTAGGGGCCAATCTGGTGTCGGTCTACTCATACAGGTGCAATCTAGCAGCCTGTATCCTCTCCCCTTTGTTGTGTCTTGAAAGTACAGGTAAAGTGGGCGACAAATTAAATGGGTGAAAGCAAATAAGGTTTAAGTCTAAAATCTACCGCCCTTTTTGAAAGTACAGGCCGGGTTCAGCTCAAGTTTCCTTTTACTTAGGGAAGGGAGAGCCTTCTGCTCCTGTAGTGAGAGAGTGCAATGGACACAAACAAAGTGGTGAAACACTGTGTGAAGGTGCTGAGACCGAGAGATAGAGAGAGAAGAATACGACACCAACAAGTTGTCAAACCCTCCTCCAAGGGCCCCTCTCTCGATGGCGAGAGAGGTCTATGCTATCGATTGCACAATCTTATACAAGGTATTGATGCTGTGAGTACTAAATGATGCTATGTCGATGTTGACGGTGAGGACGACGATGACGATGCTAAGGCTGAAAACTGAATGCTGCGAATCTGCAACTGTCGCACCAAGACGGTTGATGCCAAGGGAGGTAATTGCATGCAAAAACGTTGGGCATGGACTGAGGCTAAATCTGAAAATGAATGGGCTGTTGTGATGGCTGAAATCTGTTCCGTTGCAGACCACGCCTTGGCAAGCTCTCGCGCGGGTCGTAGAGGCTAATGGCGGAAAACTGAAAATGCTCACAAAACTGCAAAGAAATGCAAACGCTAGGGCTTACCGGGTTCTTCTTCGCTATGGTTCTGTCAAGGCAGGGAAACCACAACAAGGACGATTGCTTGGGCTGAATTCTACTAAGCTGGTGAGACGGGCTGAAATCCCCAAACACTGGCAGGACTTGTGTCTTGCTGAATTGCTGGCGATGGCTGAATTCCGATGCTGGCTGAATCTGAATCGCTGGCTGCTGCAACAATTTGCAAACACGAGCTAATGAGAAACGCTAGAAGATTGCTTTCTCTCTCCTACGATCTGCTTTCCAAGTGAGCGCTGGGCCTTTCCTTTATATGTGCAGCCATGCTGGTCGAGCAGCTTTACGTAAGGTGATTTCCGCGATCCCATTAGTTTATAAGTTATTTAAATAACTTAAAGTCACTAAAGGGTTTTAGAGGTGGTCCTACGCTCCAAAGTCAATTAGCTCTGCAAGGCTACTGTTGGTCATTATCTGCTACTAAATGCTATGCATGAGGACTAAACGGGACATGTCATGCTGTGGGTGTGCAATTAAAGGATATGCATCTACTCTAAGTGTCTAGACATGCACGGTTTGCGAACAGACTCACAAAAGTGTCAGAACACCTCCTAAGCTAACTGAACTGAACCCATGCCATGAAGTAGCTTGTCCACGGACACATAGGTTTGGATGTGTCATGTGACATCTCCTCCTTTTCAAAGTGAGGTACTGGTATTAAACTGTATAGCGTCGAGGGAGATCGCCAACAACATCCAGAATCCTCGAAAGGACTCTTCACCAGCCCACTTTGAGGTGTGGGTCGTGCGATACTTGAACTTCATAAAGGTTTGCAACGCTTGCTTCTTTGGGCCGCGCCGAAAGCAACACAAAGTCTGCGGTGGCTCCTTCAATGCTTCAACTTCGTCTAGAGTCATGCTTCTTCCTTCTTCAAGAATCTCCATGATTGAAAATTCCTGAAACCACTTCCAACACAAAAACATGAGCATACCCATTCCATGTAAAGTGAGTGGAGAAAATCTAGTCCTCCTTAAAGACTGTGCATGCAATGTAGATGAACAAATAGACGGAGTGCCAAACGGTTCACCACACACACACAAACAATGAGATCGAATCTTATCTTTCTGATCTAAATCAATCAACTATGGCAAATCACAATGGACATGCCGAGGCTTAATGCTCAATCCTTCTTGTGATCTTTCGGATACTGTGTCATACCAAGGAAGAGACATGGAATGTGAATTCCTTGAATGCAAACATTTCATCTTTTCATGAATCATCCGCATACATCCGTGCTCATTCATGAGTGAATTATGCTCAACGTACAATATGGCATGCCTAGGAAAAGGGATCACATAAAGACGCTGACTAAAATACAGGAGACGATCACGAATGAAACACTCGTACAATGCGTGCTGACTAATCAATCGTACACCTAATACTTCCTGTGAGGGTTCTCTGGACCTAGGCTCGAGAGCCAAGATCGGTTTGTCGTGAATGATCGAATCTTCCTGTGGGAATTTTTTGGACCTCGACTCGAGAGCCAAGATCGGTTCTTCGTGATTGATCGAATCTGCAATGAGGTTAGCTTCACTAGAGAAAGTATCAACTAACACATCATCCTTGTGAACAATCACATCCTCTTCATGCAAATCATCATGCTTGTGAGAAATCACATCTTGATCATCATGCTTGTGCTTATCATCCAAATTATCATGCTTGTCATTGTCATTCAAATCATCATGCTTATCATTATTAGGCAATACATCATGCTTATCATCATGCAAATCTTTTGTGGTGTGCTTTGGAGAAGACGAGACTGAGAGAGTCCCCGTCTCTTGAATCCTTTCAATCTTTGCCTGCACATTAGAAATGAGAGATGAAAGAATTAACTACTTGCTCTCTACGAATGACAATGGGAGAGTCACTTTTGGCATTGAAAGTGATTGTATTTTCCGCCCAATCAATGAGAGGGTTATGCTCACGAAACCATCAAATGCCCAAAATCATATCACATCTGAGAGAGGAGAGATTGAAAATTTTCTACGAAAAGCAGCTTATTGAACTGTAAATAACACATCAAGGCACTCTTTCGTGATGAGAGTCCATAACGGAAGCGAAGCCAGAGACCTCAAGAGGAGATTTTTGACTAACCTCTAGGCGGGCTCTCTCAACAAGAGAGGGACTAATCACATCATGCATACTGCCTGGGTCAAACAATATGACAAAACGCTGTCCCACCATATGACCATAACATTTAATGAGAGACTCATCAATGGGAGGATCATGAGAAACTTGGGGCACAATCGTGTTGTCATTTATTGCATTGACAGAAGAAGTGGGTTCTGTGGATTCTTTAGATTCATTAGAGTCAAGCTTAGGACATGTTCTTTTTATGTGACCCTTAATGTGACAATGAAAACAACGACCTTCCTTAGAATAAGTGCTTTGCTCTTCTGACGTGATGTATCCTCCTAAAATTCCTTGTGCTACCTTTTTATGTGGAGTGAGCTTAGGTTTAGCAATTGTGTTAGCTTTACCCTTAGGTTCATTGTGAGAGTTCGTTTCTGAGAGACTATTGGAAGATTGGTTAGAAGAGTTACCGTTCTTACCAATCTTACCGTTTTGAGGGTTCTGAGAGGTACTTGTGGAAGTCTTGTTTTCCTTAGGCTTTCCCTTGTTGTGCTTCATCTCCTGTGTGAGAGCAATCGTGAGATCGATTGGATCGAGCACCTCGACATCATACTTAATATACTCGTCCAATCCATAAAGGAATGCCTCCTTGCGCTCCGCATCCGATTTGCGTAATTGAGTGCCGAGCTGCAAAACACGATTAGAGAAAGACATAATTGGCATACCATTCTGCTTGAGACCCCGCCAATCGTCCTTCAATCGTGTGAGGTACTAGGGTGGCATAAACTGCGCCTTGAGCTTTAACTTGGAAGTCGGCCCAATTGAAGGAAAGGGGCGTGTCTTCATCAGCTTCCTCTAGGTGTGCGGTCAACTGTGCCTCTTGCCATGCGTGGTACTAATTAATGGCATCATTGGCAAGGTACATAGTTGCCGTCAAAACCTTGCTATTTCCTGTCTTCTTAGTTGTCGCAAAATAAGCATTAAATTGATGCAACCAAGAATGAATAACCGTAGCATCCATCTTACCATCATACTTACTAAACTGGATCTTCTTTGTGACTGGGTTGTTGGAGTCCGAATCTCGGCTTGCGCCACTTGATGAACTACCAACATCTTTGGCTGGCTCGGACTTCAAGGCGAGAACCTGTCGAACCAATTCTTGCATGCGTAGTTCTCTCTTTTCCTCACGATCAGTCTCCAAGGCCGCTCGTCTTTCTTCGACTGCCAAGCGCGCATCATCGCGCTCACGCTCCAAAGCTGCCTTTCTTTCTTTTTGTTCCTTGTCCGCCAAGCGCGCTTGTTCACGCTCGTGAATCATCCGTTCCTCGTAGGTTGCCTGTCGTTCCGCTCCAAGGTAACGCGCTGCGCTTCTTGTTGAGCCATTGCAATGCGATTCGCTTCTTGTTGCGCCATTGCAATGCGATTCGCTTCTTGTTGTTGTGCCATCACAACGCGATTCACTTCTTGTTGTTGTGCCATCATGTCCATCATCGACTTGACCAAAGCCTCCATAGGATTTGGTACAATCTGTGGCGTAGATGGAGAAGGGGGACCGTCCGAAAAACCTCCTTGGTAGTGAGATTCTTCTTCGCTACTGTCATGCCCATCACCTCCATGCGAAGTATCCATTCCGCTTCGGGTGATGACCATACACTATGATCTTTGGTTCTTAAGTTTTGTGGGGCTTGGGTTCTTGAGGTTCTTGGGTTCTTGAGGTTATTGAGTTCTTGAGGTTCTTCTTTCGCTTGCAATTTGTGTTAGAGAAGGATCTTCTCTTCACCCGAGTTCTGCTCTTTTCCGCGGGCGCACCCCTTGGTGGCCTTGCGCTCACACCAAGGTTGCTTTTTCCCACCTCACGTCAATTGGCCGGCCGCAAAGTGCACGGTGCGCTCTCAATGAGTGAAAAGAGGCACAAGGGGAGGCTGGACAAGCCCTTCTTTCTTGGGTTTCCTGCCACTCTTCAAAACCACGATTAGGAATCGACACGCCCAAGAGGTCTTGGGTTACGTGCGACCGCAACAAGCAAATTTTTTTTTTCCTGTGGTTCTTCCCTTGAGTGATACAGAACACTACCAAAGCTCTGATACCAATGTAAGGTGGAGCGGAAGTGAATGTTGAACTTTGCTCAAGATGAGTGCTCCGAACTGTGCTCAAGGTTCCTTTTACTTAGGGAAGGGAGAGCCTTCCGTTCCTTTAATGAGAGAGTGCAATGGACACAAACAAAGTGGTGAAACACTATGCGTGAAGGTGCTGAGACTGAGAGATAGAGAGAGAAGAATACGACACTAACAAGTTGTCAAACCCTCCTCCAAGGGCCCCTCTCTCGTGTCTACGCTATCGATTGCACAATCTGATACAAGGTATTGATGCTGTGAGTACTAAATGATGCTATGTCGATGTCGACGGTGAGGACGACGATGACGATGCTAAGGCTGAAAACTGAATGTTGTGAATCTGCAACTTTCGCACCAAGATGGTTGATGCCAAGGGCGGTAATTGCATGCAAAAACGTTGGGCATGGACTGAGGCTAAATCTGAAAATGAATGGGCTGTCGTGATTGCTGAAATCTGTTCTGTTGCAGACCACGCCTTGGCAAGCTCTCACGGTGAGGATCTGCTACGGGATTGTTGCGGGTCGTAGAGGCTAATGGCGGAAAACTGAAAACGCTAGCTAAACTGCAAAGAAATGCAAACGCTAGGGCTTACCGGGTTTTTCTTCGCGATGGCTCCGTCGAGGCAGGGAAAGTGCAACAAAGGACGATCGCTTGGGCTGAATTCTGCTAAGCCGGCGAGACGGGCTGAAATCCCCAAACGCTGGCTGGACTTGTGTCTTGCTGAATTGCTGGCGATGGCTGAATTCCAACGCTGGCTGAATCTGAATCGCTGGCTGCTACAACAATCTACAAACGCCAGCTAATGAGAAACACTAGAAGATTGCTTTCTCTCTCCTGCGATCTGCTTTCCAAGTGAGCGCTGGGCCTTTCCTTTATATGTGCAACCATGCTGGTTGAGCAGCTTTACGTAAGGTGATTTCCACGATCCCATTAGTTTATAAGTTATTTAAATACCTTAAAGTCCCTAAAGGATTTTAGAGGTGGTTTCCACGCTCCAAAGTCAATTAGCTCTGCAAGGCTACTGTTGGTCATTATTTGCTACTAAATGCTATGCATGAGGACTAAACGGGACATGTCATGCTGTGGGTGTGCAATCAAAGGATATGCATCTACTCTTAAGTGTCTGGACATGCACGGTTTGCGAACAGACTCACAAAAGTGCCAGAACACTTCCTAAGCTAACTGAACTGAACCCATGTCATGAAGAAGCTTGTCCACGGACACATAGGGTTGGATGTGTCACGTGACACCAAAATACTTGATCGGATTTTTGAAAAGTTCGCTCTTCTTCGCATTGATAAAAAGCACATTAGTTTGCAATACCAAAAACACCAAACAAAGATGTTTTCTGTGTTTTGCAATGTTTTTGCTAAAAATCAAGATGTCATCCAAATAAATTATAGTAAATTTGTCAAGATATGGACCAAAAATGTCATTCATGAGTGTCATAAACGAAGCTGGGCCATTGGTTAACCCAATAGGAATGACCAAGAACTCATAATGTCCATACGTGGTTCGGAATGCCGTCTTGTACTCATCACCTGCTTTTATACGAATCTGATGATATCCTGACTTCAAGTCAATTTTAGCAAATACTTCCGCACCAAAAAGCCGATCAAATAACTCATGGATCCATGGATGAGGAAAGTTGTTCTTAATTGTCAATTTGTTCAAAGCATTATAATCAATGTATAATTGCATAGAACTGTCCTTCTTTATGAAGAGAACTGGAGCACCAAAGGGGCTCTTACTAGGACGAATATGACCTTTATCCAATAAGGTTGCAAGTTGCTTCTGAATTTCTTGTGATTTTGAATAAGAGACTCTATATGGAGCTCAGGAAGGTGGATACTGCTAGGAATAAGATTAATTAGATGATCGATTGGTCGGCGAGGAGGCTAGGTGTTTGGCAAATCATCAGGAAATAAGTCTAGATATGGTTTATAAAAAGGTTGCTCAAGATATGCTGCTCGACTTGGTTTTGGTTCGAATTGAACTGTACCAGCTAATTCGTCATCTGCACTGCGTATCATCAAAAGCGCTGTGAAGGTATTGGCTTTTCAAACCATTCGCTTAACTTGCATGGCAGAAATGATAGCCACTAGTCGAGTGTCACAAATTGATGACGTGGCATGTCAACTAACGGACAAATTCCGAAGGGACACTTAATAAAATTGTCCCAACTTGTGGATTATTGCCGAGGAACCCAGAGTGAAACTAGGCATAAAAAAGAAGGGCTTGCGAAGAGGCTGTTGACGTGGCAGGGTGCACGGATCTCCGCAAATCCCATTGACTATATGGATCTCCGCTGACTGTACGGATTTTCGCAAATCGGGCTAGTTGCTTTTGGGGCCTCCTGCTTTTGAGTTATTGCTTTTGGGGGCTCTGCTTTTGGCATCCCTTTGTAATAATATAAGGAACCCAAGGGCCTCACTCTTCAGGGCATCTGGACGCAAAGTCTGAGAACTGAGGATCTGTGGGAATTGCGAAGATCAATACAAAAAGAAATACTAAAAGGGGTGCCAGTCTTTGGGGCCAATCTCTCTTGGCACAAAACTACACCAGGCCGTGTCGACTCAATTGTGATTTGTCTGTGAAGTGTTTTAAGTGAATCTCTCTCGTGTCGCAACAGATTCTTGACTTGGGGTGCCCAAGTTTGTTACAGTGGTATCAGAGCACGATCGATTTCTCTTCTACCGGGAAATCCGATCCTCCTTTTCGCGGCACATATGGATTTTGAAAAGAATCAGACGACTCCACTTGCCACCTTTGGAGCGGGAGGCAGTACGAAAAATTCAAGTGGATTAGCAGCGAACGAGTACGGGCCACCTGGTCTACAGAGTATCAACTCATGGAGATGCAACGTCAACAACAGGTTGATGAGTGTGCAAAGGATATGCTCCAGTTTGCAAAGGATCCACAACATGCCGAATTTTTGACCCGGCACCCGATGGATGAAGTGCATACTCATTGGTAGAAATCCATTGAGAGCACCAATTAAACCGGCAATCAAGAAACCTCCTACTTCAAGAATGTTCATTGAAGAAGAACTCAATGATGTTGTCGAAACCCGAATTAATCAACTTCTAGACATGAAGAAGCCATCGAAGAAGTGCAAGAGGGGATTGACTACCCCGGTTACTTGGGCCGTTAATCTTCTTTTGCAACTGCACGAAAACAGAAGAAGCATGTGTGTTTCGAAGGACTACCCAGTTCTTCTTCCTCTTCTTCTGACAGTTCGTCTAGCTCTTCCTCTTCCGACTCAAGTGAGGAGGACAGAAAGGGCAAGAAACGAAGCAAGAATTAAAGTTTTGGAAAGAACAAGAAAAAGGCAAAAGAGATCAGATTCCGACCAGTTTCTGGCAGTTCTACTGAGGATTCATCCTCTGACAATTCTAACTTCGTTGATCACATGTTTTATGCAAAGAACAAACACTACAGAGCCAACCAGCATGATTTCCTCGAAGATAAGAACAAAAAGACTAAGGAATTTAAAGAGGGTGGACAGTCAGTGAAATTTGAATCCTTTTCCGGATTCCGCGATGCTCCCAAGGCTTTGGCTTTCATTCAACAGTTTGATATAGCATTCTCTGGAGGGCACTACTCAAAGCACTCCAAGATCCGGAGAGCAGCATCGTTCTTGAAGGGAAATGCAGGAACATGGTGGTTGGCTCTTCTTTGGAGGAGAGAAGCCTTGACCAAGTGGTTAAAGTTCAAACGGCTCTTTAGTTCTTCTTGGTTGACCCAGGAGTACGCACGAGATGTGAGAATCGCTTGAAACCATCTTCGGATGACCAAGGGTGACACTTTGGATGCATATTGTGAAAGGTTTTGGGATTCTTTTCTACCGACCTCTTCGTTTAAGAAGGTCACATTCAAAGAGCAAATTGAGCGGTTTTGTTGCTGACTCCCTGAATAGATCCGAGATTACCGCCTTGAGCAAAAGTCCGAGTCCATACAACAACTGATGGGACATGCTAAGCGGGGATTCTCGATACATTCGGGTAACTTGACCTACCCCATTGATGAAGTTTTGACACAAAGGACCGGACAGAACTCGATGAACGACAATAGAAAGAAGAAGAACTCCCAGAAAAAGAAGGATGCACGACCTTGATTGACTACGTAAAGGAGAAAAAGAAGGATGCACGACCCTGATTGACTATGTAAAGGAGAGCTGACTATCTCAAAGAGGGGAAGTGTTTTGGTTGCGGGGAACAAGGACACATCTCCGCAAAGTGCCCCAAAAAGGCACAACGAGGACAATCAGAAGAATGGCCAGAGAGTTCTAGAGCAGCAGAAAAACGTGGCAGAAAAGGTAAGATGAAGGCAGGACTGGTACCGGGATTGCATGGAGACCGACTCGAGTCGGATGGACGAAAGTACGAAACTTTGCCGTGCATGGGACAAAGTAAAAGATGAGGAAGCCCTCAGCTTCTTTGATGGAGGAGCCAAGGCCAACTTCATTTCACCTGAATTGGCGGCTCGACTTGAGATTACGCCCGACAAGATGGGGCCACCGGTGAAGGCAGTTCTAGCGGCGCGTGGACGGGATGTTGCCATTACACCTGTCGTTTGCATTGTCAGGGGCACGAGGACTTTTACATCATGTCTTTGGGAGGGTATGACGTCCTCCTAGGAATCCCTTGGTACCACAAGAACAACGCCGTGGTTGATTATCGGACCAAGAAAGCGACTTTGACGAATGAGAAGGGCAAGAAAATTGTACTTGATGTAAAGTTGAAGGGTGAGTCCATCCCTGTTGTATCGGCTTTGGCCATTTCGAAATTAATGAAATTCGTCTTTTTGTTTACTCGATCTACTTGAACGAATTGAATGATGAACAACGAACCAACATGTCTGAATTGAATAAAGAATGACAAGAATTTCTGCACACACATGCCGACTATTTCTCAAAAGGCCTACCAGGCGAGTTACCTCCATCTTGTCCTGAGGACCACACCATGGATTTGATTCTTGGAAGCACACCACCGAACGGGCCACCTTACCGTGTTAGCCAAGTCCAGAATAAAGAAATCATGAACCAAGTGAAAGACGACCTTGAAGAGGGTCTCATCCAACCTAGTACATCACCTTACTGTTCTCCCGTTTTACTAGTACTAAAGAAAGACGGATATTGGAGAATGTGCATTGATTATAGGGCTCTTAATAAAATCATTATTAAGAACAGATTCCCGATTCCGAGGATCGATGATATTCTTGACAGACTTCAGAGGTCCCCTTGTTTCAGCAAGATTGATTTGAAAAGCGGATATCAGAATCGCTCTGGGAGATGTCTACAAGATAGCCTTTCAGACAAGTTTTGGTTCGTACGAATTTTTGGTGATGCCCTTTGGACTTACAAATGCTCCAACAACTTTCAACCGAATGATGGATAGGATTTTTCGAGAGTATCGATCTTCTGTGGGCACTTTCTTTGATGATGTTATAGTTTTCTCCAAGAATGAAGTAGAGCAGCGACACCATCTGCTACAGGTCTTTTAGGCATTGCACGATCATAGATCGGTTATTAATGCCAAAAAGAGAGATTTTTTCTTGTCGGAGATACATTTCTTGGGACACATTGTCTCAGCCCCGCAGGAGTACAGATGGACCCGGCCAAAATTGCGACTATCCGTGATTGGCGTGACTTGAAAAATGTTCATAAAGTTCGAAGCTTTTTGGGCCCGTGCTCTTATTATCCGCTGTTCATTCGGAAGTTTGCAGAGTTAGCTTCATCTTTGCACTTATTGACTCAGAAAGGAGTCCCTTTCTCGTGGGCACCGACACAGGTGATTGCTTTTCAGACACTTAAGGAAAAATTGACTACTGGATCAGTGTTGGCTTTGCCAGATTTGCAAAAGCCATTCGAAGTTTATTGTGATGCTTGTGGTTGTAGTCTAGGCCATGTGATTGCTTATGAAAGCAGAATGTTTTCAAGGCCAAAATAAGTGGCAAAGATCTATGAGAAAGAGCTATTGGAACTGATCCATGTTCTTACAGAGTGGCGATACTATTTACTCGGAGCCGACTTCACAATTTTTACAGATCATCAAATTCTACGCTACTTCTTGTCACAGAAGCAGCTTTCGGAACAGCAGATGCTGTGGGCTAATATCTTGTCACAGTTTCATTGCCAGACTGTCCATGTTCAAGGACATAAAAATTTCGTGGCAGATGCATTTTCTCGGAAGCCCTTAGTCTTGGCTATTTCCGCGATTTATCACAGAAGCTTCGAGGATATGGTTAACCAGTACGCCACAGATCTTGACTTTGCGGACATTTTTACTCGGTTACAGAATGGGGAGACAGTTCCAGGGTTTTCCATACGGGATGGCTACATGATGAAGAAAACGATGTTGTGTGTTACATAGCCATTGAGGGAAAAGGTCTTGACAGTGTCATTGTTCACCTTTTACGGGTCACCGCAACATTGATACCACCTTGGAGGGTGTGGAGCATTACTTCTATTGGCCGAGACTTAAAAAGGACGTGGACGACTTCGTTCGCAATTGTTTAGTATGCCGAAAGGTCAAGTTTGACAGGCATAAGACACAAGGATTACTCCAGCTTTTACCCATTCCCACCCGCCCCTGGAAAAGTATTGCAATGGATGTCATCTTTGATCTCCTTAAGACACAGAGTGGGCATGTGTCACGTGCGCACTTCACTTGTGCCATGTGGACAAGCTTCTGCCATAGTCTAGCGTGAGTCTTAGCCTAGGATTGAGCTTGGCACCTTTGTGAGCCTCTAGCAGGACGTACATGTCCAGGCCAATCACACTTGCATACCCTCTCTTGCACAAGACCAATCATTTCATCATGCAGGCATTTTACCGTGTGAACCACCTCTTTCATCAAAAGTGACTTTTTGAATACTTTTTTGTAAGTTTGTTGGGAAGCTTGCCCTACCCAGCATATAATTCCTATAAATGAAACCCATTGGGCACTCAGTAGAAGTAGAAGAAGTAGGGACACAGAAAGGGCAGGCACTGCAGCAGACCGGCAGGCACCCTCAGGCTCCCCAACATTTTCTTAGCAGTTCAGCCCAGAGTTTTCAGCATCAGCAATTCAGCGTTTTCAGCCCACAGCGACCAGCGTTTCAGTTTTCAGCCCTTAGCTTCGCCAGACCGCAACTCCCTGTTGCAGTTCCTCCATAGTTACCCGGAACGCGGAACGGGAACGGCAACGGGATCCCCGCGGAACGGGGGAACGGCTAGGGGTCCGGAACGGGAACGTCGCGGAACGGGAGGTATAAAAAACACCCAAATAGTGCAATTTTTAGCTCCTTGTGTTTAAATACAAGGAGTATTAGAGTGCTTTCACTCTAATACTCACAAAAAACTCGTTTTGAAGACCATTCAACCTTGCTATGACTAGATGATGAGAGAGAGAGAGAGAGAGAGAGAGAGAGAGAGAGAGAGAGAGAGAGAGAGAGAGAGTGAGATGGAGAGGGAGAGATTTGAGAGAGTGGGAGGGAGAGGAAGAGAGCTTGAAGGCTTGAAGCCTTGAGCCTTGAGAGAGTGAGTCTTGAGAGGGAGAGATCTTGAGAGTGAGAGGGAGAGAGCTTGAGCCTTGAGGATTAGCTTGTGAAGAGAAAGGGGGAGGGGGGTGCATTTTATGAGTCCTTGAGGCCTTGCACACTTTCAAAAGAAGCCCAAACATTTACTTCAATTTTTTCAATTTTTGCCAAATTTGTTTGTAGCCGTTGGCCGTTCCAGGGGCATTCCGGAACGGTCCGGGGGCGTTTCGGAACGTTCCGGAACGGCCGTTCCGGTTTGCATTGGCCACCCGGAACGTCAAACATTCCGGGACGTTCCGGAACGTTTGGGAAGGGAACTGCCCCCCGAAACGCCGGAACGGGGGCTAGGGGGCGTTCCCTGGTAACTATGAGTTCCTCGCTGCATTGACCAACCAACAATCAGCCTGGTGTTTTCAGTTTTCAGCCAAGAGAGCCAGCGTTTTGCAATTCCAGGCCAGATCAGCCAGCGTTTTGCATTCTCAGCCTTTGCATGACTCCGCGGTTGCAGATCAGCCCCCGCAGTACCACCACAGTAGCAGACCCATAGTAGAGCATCTAGCGTTTTTAGTTTTCAGCCTTGACGCCGTCGTCGTCGACACCATCGTTGTCATCGTCATCGTCATCGTCATCGCAGTCCCTATCTTTACGACGACACTTTCGTCATCGTCATCGTCATCGTAGATCCCTATCTTGACGACGACACCTTCGTCATCGTCATCGCAGTCCCGGACTTCTTGACGACACCATCATCGTCATTGTCACAGTCACCATCGTCGTCATCATCAACATCATCCATCGTCTTCGACATAGACCCCGTCGTTGACATCGCCGTCTTTGTGTACGTTGCTCCCCGCCATCGTTGAACAGCCCCCCTTTTTTTGCCCTCGCGCTGCCCTCTGCCCTGTGCGCTGGTGCTGGCGGCCCTTGTGCGTAGCCCGCCTCCTCCGCTCGCTCCTCTGTCCTCACGCGCTAGCCCCCTCGCTCCCGCTCGTTGCCTCCAGCTCTCCCCTCCCGCTTCTCCCTTGCGCAAAACCCCCTCCCCCCCCGGTGCCGTCGGTTTCTCATTGTGCCTGGACCCCGAGGGCTTGTCCTTCACCGTCGGAGCTCCTCGGAAGTCGTCTGCTTCTTGTCATCCGCCGCACTCACAACAAAAGACAGATGGAGGCTCATGCTCCGCTCCAGAGGGACTTTCCAGAAGCCCCCTCGCCCGATCTTGTCGAGCCCACCATCTGACTTGCTCTCTCGCCGTGCTCTCTGGTCGACAGAGCAAGAGAGCCTAGCCGCAAAGGTGGAGCGCCTCGAAGCGACCTTCGTCATCTGCAAGATCATCGGCACCGGACCTAGCAAAGGAGAGGTGCGTGATCTCCTCCAGGCCCGCCTTTTAGCAGAAGTGGGCAAGATTCTCGATGTTCAGTTTCTCGGGCGTGGCTGCTACCAGATAGAGTTTGAGACTCCCGAGATGGCGTCTAGGGTCATTGCGATGATCCCCTTGGCCATCCGAGTAGTTCAGGCACACTTTCGACAGTGGGGCCATGGTTTCGACCCAGCTATCGATGTTCTTGTCGAGGAGGCAGTAAGAGCATCAGGATGCATGTAGAGAGGAGGTTTGGGCACAGATGCCTTGTCTTGTGACTTAGGAGATGCCGCAGAGACTTGAGCTGCCTCTTCAGCTAGAGGAGCTCCATGCGGCCCTCATAGCACTTCCCCGTGGTAGCTGTTCCACTGAGGATGGTTTGGCTCCCAGTTTTTTCTTAGAGTACTGGGACTTGCTTGGTTTAGACCTTTGTAGCGCTTTTCAGTACATCTTACACACAGGAGAGATGCCTGACTGCATGAGTGAGGACTTGATCTACCTCATTCCCAAGGAGAGTGGCTCCTTGGAGGAGATTTGGGAATGGTGGCCCATGACCATCCTCAACTCAGCCTACAAAATTCTTGCCAAGGCTCTGAGTTTGAGGATTCAACTACTTCTAGAGAGCATTATACATGGGACCCAAGACATGTTTTGTCAAGGAGCGCAGTATCCTTGACAACATCTTTACTTTTTGGGAGGCATCTGCCCTCGTGCGCCTCCGTGGTGAGGATTTGATGATACTTCTTCTCGATTTTGAGAAGGCCTATGATAGAGTTCACTGGGACTTTTTGGAGGGCACTCTACACAGGATGGGCTTTTCAGATGCTTGGATCAGAGGTGTGTCAGCTCTTTGCAGACGTGCACACAGTCAGGTGCTTTTGGCAAGAGGTAGAGGAGACCGTTTCATGCTCACACATTCGGTCAGACATGGTTTCTCTCTTGCCCCCTTCCTCTTTGTGTTCTATGCTGAGGCAATGAGCCGATTTTTGGTTTCACAGTAGGTTGGTCTACGTGGCTTAGCGCTCCCTATTCAGAGCGATGAACTACTGGATGTTGAGTTTGCATATGACTCAACTTTGTACTTGGAGGGCTAGGAGGCCAACCTACAAAGGTGTGAGCAGGCTCTTGAGACGTTATGTTGTGCATCAGGTGCAACTGGAGGAAGACAGTGGCTTTCTCGGTTGGCAATGCTCCTACGCCTGATTGGCTGCTAGGTGAGGGGTTTAGATGGATCCCCCCCAGGGACTGTAGTTCGATACTTGGGCTATCAGGTTGGCTTGGACTTGTCTCTTGAGCGTCAGATTTCTCCCCTCCTCCTGTCCATCAGGAGGAAGTTGTTACATTGGAGCTCGACACGACTTTCTTTGGCAGGCAGGTGTTGTTGGCTACTATGTGGTACACTACATCTTGTTGGATCTTTTCGAGCTCCTGCATCAACTAGGTAGAGAGGCTGATCAAGAACTTCCTTTGGTCAGGGCACGACACTCAGATAGCCCTAAGCCCGGGCCAAAGTGGCCTGGCAGGTCATTACTCTACCTTGTTCTCAGGGGGGCACAACAGAGTAGAGCTCTCCTTGGGAAGTTTGTTGTCAGAGGACTGCCTCCAAGGGAGGAGCCCTGGAAGGAGTTTTTGCTTCAACGGCTTAGAGCTAGAGTGCCTCAGGTATGAGGCCCTTGGAGGCCTTCCATCAAATGGATTTTCACAGAGATGCGCAGAGTTGGCCTGAGCAGGAGACTGGAGGATTGCTTTGCTGTGAGCCTGCTTCGCTCCTGGGAGCAACTGCGGAGAGGCTTGGGGCAGCACCAGCCCACTTGCACGGAGGAGTGCCTGAGGCAGCTCCTTGTTTGGCCTCCTATGGTCAGCACTCAGAGAGGCCACTTGGTTGGTAGAAGGCCTCATGTTTCTTGGGGTCCCATGGCAAAGGGTCCAACACGCACTTCAGGTGACTGGCTACAGTTCTCAGGTCTGTCAGAGGAGCTTCAGAGCATCCAGCTACATGGCATGAGAGGGGTGTAGAGCATGTGTGAGGACATCACATAGGCAGTACCAGCTGAGTGGCTTACATCTCTTGAGTCAGCAGCGCCCAGTTGGATGGGAGCCTTCTCGCGACTGGAGGTCCTCATCGCAGTTCGGGTTTGCTCAAAGAGTGTACCCTCCATGTTTTTCTAGTTACAGGGCGAGGGTCGATTACACAGAGTCTCAGTAGAGGCCCCGCAGGTTGCAGAGTGTTGTTTTCAGAGGATCTGAGTTGTGGGTATCTGTGGGAGGACTTGTGTCATAGATCCTGACCGAGCAGCTCTTGAGACAGGCCATTGGAGGTTGTGGGCTTGGGAGAGCTGTCCACGAGTGCAGTGGGGTCGTGGAGAGTGGTTTTGGAGGGATTCTCTTCAGCCGACCACCCAGGGGTCCCCTTCTTTCAGTACAATGTTCGACTGGGACGTCACATACTGGCAGCACGGAGAGAGGCTCGTTCTGCAGGAGCACCTCATTGGCAGGAGGAGAGTCTCACAATTGAGTTCTTGTCAGCCTTTTGGGCGAGGTTGTGGGACACCAGACAGCCGCGGCGAGTCACTCTGTTTCAGTGGCTAGTTGCACATAGAGCTACCGCAGTGGGAAGCTGGCTAGTACATAGTGGCTGAAACCGGCCCGTAGGGCGGTAGGCGTTGGCTTTCACCCGAAATTCTTTACTTTATACACACACATAGAGCACTTTGCAAAGAGAACCTGCGACGGGAGTTAACACTTGAATACACACACGGCTCGGAAGCTAGAATGCTCCGAGCAGACGCCGACAACCTGTAGGCCCCAAAATTGGCGCCCCTTTCGGTATTTCTTTATTCTTTAGGAGGGTAAATTACAAGGTAAGGTCCTGGGAATCCTTCACGTGTATCCATCTAGATACCATTTGATTTGGCCAAATTTCGGCAGCATAACAGCCCCAAAACTTGCGCGAAACCGATTCCCCTGCTGGAACTCGCTTGCACTGTCGTATACCCTCTGATTCCTGTCCAAAAACAGTAAATTCAGCATGCTGTATTTACTGGTTTTTGCCCTGTTTTCAGCCCCAAACAGTCCCCTAACTGTCCTTTGCCAGTGGGGCACGATTCCCAATGATCCTGGCGTCCGTATGGCTGAAAAACAGTCAAATTACAGCGCATACACAGCGCTGATTTTGCACCTGTACGGTGAGGTTATGACCCTCACCAGTGCCTGCTTTGGAGCAGCAGTTAGCTACCCCTGTTCCTGCTCAAGGAGGCTCTTGCCTCAGCACAAAAGCATGAACCCACACAACTGTACATCAGTCAAATGAGTAGCCCTCTTGTGGGGCATCACATAACTGCACGTAGGGGAGAAAGAGAGCAGTATGTAGCGTGCGGGGCATCACTCCCGTCACCATACTGTGCATAGAGGGCAAGGTAAGCATTCCATAGCTTCTGTACCTATTGCAATCCGCCTGTGGCTGAAAATGGCGCCCCCTTTGATGATATGCAGCTCGTTTTTGCCTCCCAGAGTGGCAGAATCGCTCACAAGCCGACACGTCGCCCAGTTTCCGAGTTTGGGCTTTCCTTGCTAAAAATATCTCAACTGGTGCGTCAGTTGACTTCGCGGCAGAGTTGTAAAGTGTTCCCCTAGTCATATTGAAGGTAATGACGCGAACACATTTCGTGGCCCAAAATAGCAGTTCCCTAAATTTTAGGAGATGCTTCCGTTGGGCTCCCACTGGTCTTCTGACCATCTATCCTCATTGGGACCGCATCCAAAAATGCAATGTGGCCCAACTGTCGGATACTTTTTGTTGGAAGTCCCACCTTGACTTTACGCCTTAATTGAGTTCACTTCCTAGTATCCACCAACTTGCTAAGTGCGACGGGGGGACCTATATGATCTTGCTCTGAGCCTAGACATCTTCTTACCATACGAATTCCAGTGCCGACCACTTCCCGTCTGCGGGTGAATCTACCGTTCACATTGGCCATACAATGTCCGACCGTTTGCTACTTCAAGAAGAGGGTCTTAAACAAATAAAATAAACCCCATTGGAAAGAAACCAACAACCAAGGTTAGCAGTTGCCACATCTCTGTGACATGGTTAATAACTGCCACGTCCTCGTGACAGTGGCCTTCCGGCAGCATGCGCAGCTTGTGACCATCCTTTGGAGAGTCAGCGTTACTGTCTGTGGGACTGCCCCATGGCACAACAGGTTTGGCTTCGGGTCCTTCGGCTGATGCCAGCTCTTTCCATAGCACGACAATACACTTGGGGGGCAGGTGCTTGGTCCACTCTCACGGGCCCTGCGCTACAGTTTGAGCTATCCTCCACTAGCAGGATGATAGTGATACAGGGGGGTCGACCTACACTCCAATTTGCTACAGAGCTTACTCCACATGAGTGGTGTAGTGAGAGAGGTGTGTTGGGAGCTCGTCGATGGCTTGACACTCTGGTTCATCTGGCTGCATAGTTACCGGGGAACGCCCCCTAGCCCCCGTTCCGGCGTTCCGGGGGGGCAGTTCCCTTCCCGAACGTTCCAAAACGTCCCGAAACGTTTGACGTTCCGGGTGGCCAGTGCAAACCGGAACGGCCGTTCCGGAACGTTCCGAACGCCCCCAAAACGTTCCGGAATGCCCCTGGAACGGCCAACGGCTACAAACAAATTTGGCAAAAATTGAAAAAATTGAAGTAAATGTTTGGGCTTCTTTTTGAAGTGTGCAAGGCCTCAAGGACTCATAAAATGCACCCCCCTCCCCCTTTCTCTCCACAAGCTAATCCTCAAGGCTCAAGCTCTCTCCCTCTCACACTCTCAAGATCTCTCCCTCTCAAGACTCACTCTCTCAAGGCTCAAGGCTTTAAGCCTTCAAGCTCTCTTCCTCTCCCTCCCACTCTCTCAAATCTCTCCCTCTCCCTCTCACTCTCTTGAGTCTCTCTCTCTCTCTCTCCCACATCATCTAGTCATAGCAAGATTGAATGGTCTTCAAAACGAGTTTTTTGTGAGTATTAGAGTCAAATCACTCTAATACTCCTTGTATTTAAACACAAGAAGCTAAAAAATGCACTATTTGGGTGTTTTTTATACCTCCCGTTCCACGCCGTTCCCGTTCCGAACCCCTAGCCGTTCCCCCGTTCCGCGGGGATCCCGTCGCCGTTCCCGTTCCGCGTTCCGGGTAACTATGTCTGGCGAGCCCGTTGCTTCCGCATCTTTGAGGCTCGCCTTGTGCCACCAGCTGAGACTTTTTGAGCTTTTTGGTTGGAGTTGATCCATACTCTGAGGGGACAGTTCGAGAGACTTCAGGGCAGCTCTCACCGCATGCGGGAGCGTAGAGAGGCGTTCCTTCGACTTTGGCGCTGTGGGCCTTTCTTCACCATGGTCCGGGGTGAGCTCAGATGGCACTACCGTCCACCTGTGTGGCTTTTCCCTCCTCCCATCTCCTGATTTAGCCCTCATTGTACATATGCTGTTTTTTCATTGGGAGAGTCTCCCCTGTGATTGTGTGGCTCAGATGGTCCGGGGTGAGCTCAGATGGCACTACCGTCCACCTGTGTGGCTTTTCCCTCCTCCCATCTCCTGATTTATCCCTCATTGTACATATGCTGTTTTTTCATTGGGAGAGTCTCCCCTGTGATTGTTGTATCCCTCTCTAGTAGAGGTGGTTGTAGCCCGATGGGCAGTTTTATTAACTAATAGAAGGATCTTTTTCTCGGGAAAAAAAACTCCAGTCTCAGGTGTGGCTGAGCAGTGTGAATGCCGACTCAATTGGAATTGATCAACAGCCTCACTGCTTTAATTGGAGGAGCTCATTGCGAAAGCTTTTAAGGGTCAGATACTTCCTTTGTTGAAAACAAGGATAGTGAGCTTCTCTGCCAAGCGTGGGGACGGGGGACTTTCAGTTGGTTTAGAGAGCTCAGACAGGTTGCAACATAGACGTGGGGCCTTCCTTATTTTAGAGAGAGGGCCCTTTTTAGGAAAAAGCAAGGACTCTATATATTGGCAGTACAGGCTGAACACGTATCTGTCTTCATACTTGTGATGGCACAGAGTGACAGTGTGATTGTTCCCCCTCGTACTTTCTCTTTGGTTCCACATTATGGGAGAGATACTGTAGCTTATTGATGCTTAATTTTCAGAAGTAGTGGCAGGAAGAAGATTGGAATGCGTAAGTTTTGATTTTGTTTTGCAACAGGCCCAAATTGCTCTTTGCAAATACGTATCCTTTTCCATGTTGCACATAAAAAAAGGGACGAGAAGGCTCTTATGCAATACCACAAAAGGCTCGGTGAAAGCGTGGAAGATCAGCTGAGTTTAGCATCATTTCACTATCTGCAAGCAAGCTATCAAGATGCCACAGACATATACAAACGGCTACTTCTTGAACACAGGTAACTAGTTTCAAGCTCCTAAGCCATGTACGTTTCTATAAAGTAAAAGCCTTGTCATGCATATATCATGTTATTACGCAGTTTACATCTCATCAAACACTCATTAAACAAGAGTCTTTTCTCCCGTTGTGCCTTCGAAATGTAACAAAGTACTATAACTTATTATGATTGTGAAAAGACATTCTATACCTTTAAGGGTGAATCTGGGCTTATCCTGGATTTGTCTAGGTATATTCATTAAACAAGAGTCTTTACTCCCGTTGTGCCTTCAAAATGTAACAAAGTACTATAACTTATTATGATTGTGAAAAGACACTAAGTATAAAACTTCTCTGTAGGGACTGGCTGGCACTGAATGTCTATGTTGCTCTTTGCTATTACAACTTAGACTTCCACGATGTAAGCTTGGAGATCCTGAATGCATACCTTCAGGTGGTTTTAGTAGAACCTTGAAGCTTTTGCCAATGAGTTCAAACAATGGAACTAATCATGACTACTTTTTGGTTCTAATCAAAAGCTCTCCATGATTAGGCATACCCTGACAGCGCCATAGCTGCTAATCTGAAGGTGATTACAGCGGGTCATTCTGGTGTTGTGTACACAGAAAATAACTTAAAGTTCACCATCGTTGCTCTTATTCTCTGAAGCTTGCATGGAGCTCAACAAAGTTAAAGTTTGTGCTGTTTTTTATTATTGTCAGGCTTGCAATAATCACAAACTCTGGGGTGGTAAAGTTGCTGCCACAGACTTGAGGCTTCTGAAAGAACCCACTAAGGGCCTGGTTGAGAATGAGCTTCTGGAACACAATCTTGTTGTCTTCAGGCAAGGGGAAGGTGCTTTACAGGTTGACTACTTACATTAAACAACTTCTAATGCTATTGCATTTTGTTTCATAAACTTTTGCGATCTGACAAGTAGCAGACAAGCAAATCTTTTGTGAGAACATTGTAAGAAAAGTTACAAACCTTGTTGTAGAGATTGCAGAATTAAGAGGTTTCTGGGCGCTGCTGCAAAATATACTACATTCTAAACAAAGTGGATTGTGGTTTCATGGGCTTGTTAAAGCAGTTAAGTGTGGCATTGATAAAAATTGGACCAGTCAATCCGGGTATGACAAGGACAGGTTACCCCCTACTGACTATGGCTGGTCTGATATCCTACTTTACTTTGGAGGAGAAGATAACTCACACGTAGTTAGCATGCATGACTCGGGATCAGAGATGGCTAGGCCATTTCCTCTCAAGAGCGTGTAGTTTAGACCAGGGGTGCAAGAAATCAGATCAGTCACACAACTTACTGGAGCACCTTTTCAATTGTCCACTGGTCAAGTGGAACACTTCTCTAGCTGGATACCTTTGAATGGAAATGCCTTCCATGTGTACATGTCTACTTAAAACAACTTCCCAAAGTCATAGCTTCTTGTACTCTTGACAGTCTGCAGTTTTGTGAACATTGTAGAACACTGTGGCCAGCTACAGGTTGCCAGCCATTGGAAAGTATCACTTCACTGAAGCAATCGATCCTAACCAAACTAAGAAACTGAAGCAATGAATCTACATTGAACTGAAGTGCTAAAGCAACTTAATTTATACAAACTAAAATGTCCAAAATTTTGAAGGTAATAAAGGTAATTGAAAACCTGAGTCACTATGTTCAAGGAAAAAGCCAAGTAGGCTAGTCACCTCCTGTAATGTCGGGGTGGAAAATGACGAGCTCGCAGGTGAGCAGGAGGAGCTGAAGGCGCCTGGTGCACTAACTGCTGCTGTAAATGCAGAGGATGAATGGATGTCGGGGCGGATGAGTAGCAGCAGAAGCTGGAGGCACATGGTACGCCAAGTGTTGGTGGGAATGCTGAGGATGAATGGCAGATGCCAAGTCGCGCTGCCAAGTCTGAAGCTGCTTTTGAAGGTCGGCTATCTCTTGGGACTATTGAAAGCACGAAGGAGAGGCTACCGGGAGATGCGCGAGGTGAAAGAGTGCAGGTCTGGGCCGGTGTAGCCAAGCATGAGTGCGGGAGAGCAGTAGCGTTGCAGATCAAAATCACAAAGAGCTCGAGGGCTCGCACAATTTGGGGAAAACTCACTTATTGAGTTTGTGGCTTTCCCACTTTATTATAAGCGACTTTTAAAAAATGTGTCCAGGTTCACATTTGTCCAGGTTCAATGTGAACGCGGACAAAGTATAAAAAGCTACATTAAGAGATCATTTAGGACCTTTAACCCAACAACCTCCCACTTAAAGGCATAAATGACGCCTTTAAGCTAACGAACTCCCACCAGCTGTATGCAATGCTCATGTTGAGCCTTAGCAAGACTCTTGGTGAGAACATCTGTAGGGTTATCCTGTATATTGATCTTAGTCAAGGTGACTAGACTATCCTCCAATACTTGACGTATGAAGTGGTACTGCACATCTATGTGTTTGGTACGCGCATCAAACATGGCATTTTTGGCTAAATAGGTAGCACTCTGGCTATCACAACCCAACACTGGAGTATGAGTAGGCATGCCAAGTTCTTTTCGAAGTCTGCCCAACCAAATGGCCTCCTTTGAAGCCTCTGTGGCTGAAATGTATTCAGCCTCAGTAGTACTTAGTGCCACAATTTTCTGCGATCTAGAACACCAAGAGACTGCACCACCAGCAATAGCAAATACATATCCACTGGTAGATTTCCTGGTATCCATGTCACCTGCCACGTCTGCATCACAATATCCTTGTAACTTTAAGTCACGTTTTCCATAACAAATACACTTTGATTGTGTACCTTGCAAATATCTCAGAATGCATTTGACAGCTTCCCAGTGTGCTTTGCCAGGATTCGACATGTATCGACTAACAACTCCCACTGCATAAGCAATGTCGGGACGAGTGGCAACTATAGCATACATAAGAGAACCACAAGCTGATGCATAAGGGATTCCCTTCATTGCTTTCAATGCCACCTCATCCTTTGGGCAATTTGCTTTGCTTAGCTTGGTGTATGGAGGTAAAGGTACTCCAAGAGGCTTAGCATCAACCATATTAAATCTGTCAAGTACGTTTGCAATGCACTTTTCTTGAGATAAAAATAGCAATTTCAGCTTTCTATCTCTTTTAATAGGCATGCCCAAAATATGCTTTGCATCACCCAAATCCTTCATAGCAAAAGCTGAATTTAGCTTACGCTTCAAAGCATCGAGACTAGTTTAATGTCTCGCGGCAAGCATCATGTTATCAGAGAACAAGTATGATGGAACTACCATCTTCATCCCTTTTCGTATACAAACAATGATCTGCATGGCTGCGTTTAAAGCCTTGAGACAACATAAAAGTGTCAAACTTCTTATATCACTGCTGTGCTGATTGTCTCAAACCATACAAAGCCCTTTTCAACTTGCATACTAGTCCCTTGCGTGTAGGAACTACAAAACCTTCAAGTTGTTTCATGTATATGTCCTTTTCAATGTCACCATGCAAAAACTTTGTCTTTACATCCATTTGATTTAATTCTAAATCAAACACCGCAACGAGAGCAAAAAGGACACGTAATGTTGTAAGCTTTACAACAGGGGAAAAGATTTCTTGAAAATTGATTCCTTCTTTTTGTACGGTTATCCTTTTGCAACCAATCTTGCCTCGTACTTGGGTTTTTTTATCCACAATCTTAATCTTGTACACCCATTTGTTAGGAAGAGCCTTTCTCCCTTTAGGCAATGGCACAAGATCCCAAGTATCATTTGCATACAAGGATTTCATTTCCTCTTGCATTGCAAGCTCCCACTTACTGCTTGACTCACATGACTTAGCCTCTTTATAAATAAGAGGTTCACCCTCATCTGACAACATTACATGATGCAAAGAGGGATTAAATCTCTGCGGTTGCCTTCTTAAACAAGTTGACATGCGTACCCAATGATCTACATTCTCAGGCAACCGTTGTACATCATGAGAAAACTCATTTTTAGCTCTATCATGCTACTGAAAATCATTTTCAGCCAATTCAAGTGGCTGTCCATCCTCATTAGGAGCATCAATATCATGTCCTACCTCTTCTGGCTCAAGGTTAACCTGCTGATTATCAATGTCAGCTTGTGGTAATGCATCATGAGGCTCTTTTTCAACATCAATGGGTGGCACGAAAGGCTGAAATCTGACTGTTTTCTTGTCAGAATCAGATTTTGTAGCATTCTTAAGCAATTTTGCCTCATTGAACACTACATCTCGGTTGCGAATTACATTTCTAAATTGTGGTAACCACACTCTATAGCCCATTTCACCTTCTTCCCCATAACTTAGAAAGACTCCCTTAATGGACTTCATATCAAGCTTTGTTCTCAAGTATTGCGTACATGAACGAAAGCTTCGCAACCAAATACTCTCAAATGATCATAAGAGGCAGGTTTGCCAGACCAAACCTCCTCTGGAATGTCATTTTTCAGCGTACTATTAGGAGCGTGATTGCAAATATGAACTGCAGTTTTTAATGCCTCTCCCCAAAACTCTTGGGAAAGATTAGTGGTGGACAACATGCAACGCACTCTCTCACATAAAGTACGGTTGTACCTCTCAGCCACACTATTCGAAGACGGATTATAAGTGGCTGTCAACTCCCTTTTGATATCATCACAAAAACGCTGATTTTCAGCAGATACATATTCTCCTCCATTGTCCGACCTGAGACATTTAAGCTTAGCACTCTTTTGAGTAGTGACAAAAGCATGAAACTTCTTAAAAGCATTAAAAGTCTCTCTCTTACTTTTCAACAAATGCACCCATTCTTTCCTAGTACAATCATCAATAAATGTAACAAAATACAATGCACCACCAAAAGACTTAACAGGCATAGTGCATACATCGGAGTGAATAAGATCAAGAGGATTAGCTTTGCGAGAGACACCAGAGTAATAAGAAGATTTCTTTTGCTTTCCATAAAGACAATAGTTACAAAATCCCAAAATTTTGCCTTTTACATCAACCCTCTTTAAAGAGGAAAGCACATCAATACTCCTTTGGCTCATATGGCCAAGTCTCTTATGCCACAATTCCGTATGTGAAGCAACTTCAACAACAGCAAGAAACTTGTCAGACAAAGCTTTGCATCGAAGATAGTACAAAGTACCTCTTTTAGACCCCAACAAAGATCGTAGTAAAACCATGTGCATCTAACTGGCCAACTGATAGCAAACTTTTCTTAATACCGGACTCACCAGTACTGCTCACAAGATTAGGTTAGGATAGCCAAGTCACGCTCGCTGCTGCTATTCAACACCCCTCCCCTTGCTGGGCCATCGTTGCCCCCCCCCCCCCCCCTTCCTTGCGTAGCCTCCCGCCTTCGCTGTCGTTGCTCGCCCGCCTGCTGCCCACCCCGCTCGCACTGTCCGCCCACTGCCCCTGCTCGCTCACCCGCTGCCTGCCGCTCCCCGTTCGCGTTGCCTGCCCGCTGCCGCCTATACATCCCCCCCCCTCTCCCCCCGCCCGCTACCGCCTACACCCCCCCCCCCCCGCTCTCCTTGTTCCCCTGAAGTTTTCTGCACTTTGGCTTGAGCCGCATTGACCTCTTTAGGCAGTGCTAGGCACGCCTATTTGCAGTTTCTCCCCGCCGTCAGTTCTTCCGCCACAGCAGTAGACACAGATGGAGGCTCCAGCTCCCCCATAGAGGGACTCGTCCGAAGCCCCCTCGCCGGACCCCGCTGACCCCACCATTCGACTTGCTCTTTCGCCGACAGAGCAAGCGAGCCTAGCCGCAGAGGTAGAGCGATTGCAGGCGACTTCTGTCATCTGCAAGATTCTCGGCGCTCGACCTAGCAGAGGAGAGCTGCGTGACCTTCTCCAGGCCCGCCTTCTCGCAGAGGTGGGCAAGATCTCGGACGTACAGATACTCGGACACGGTTACTATCAGATCGAGTTTGAGACCTCCGAGATGGCGTCCAAGGTCATCACCATGTTCCACTGACCATCCGAGCAGCACGTGTCCACTTTCGACAGTGGAGACATGGTTTCGACCCTGCTTCGGATGTTCTAGTAGAGGAGGCAGACATCCCCATTTCTGTTTGCTTTCCGGGTTAGCGGAGGGAGTACTTACCACTTCTGTCCAGGATAGGCTCAACCATTGGGACTGTCCTGGAGACACCTCACACGGTAGCCTCAGTAGCTGCCAAGTCGGTTGGCATTCCCTCAGTTCGCGTTTTGGTCAGAGTCACTCACACGCTCCCGAAGGTTATCCTTCTGCCTCGAGTGAGTGGGGGTTGGTTCAGACAGAGTTGGAGTGTTCGGGCCTCTCGAACCAGTGCTTTATTTGTCGACAGATGGGCCATCTAGCGAAGGCCTGTCCACGGAGCCTCAGCCCCAGCCTGCAAGGGTTGGCCAGCAGACACAGCCAAAGACACAGCGCACACAGGCAGAGCCACCCTCTAAGCCTGGGGCTCCAATGGAGCAGGGATGGCAGCAGGTCCGTGGTAGACGACGACAGGGGCCACAGCGTCAGACTGGCACTCAGAGTGGTCCTCAGGCACCTACTCAGCAGCAGTGGGTTCCCACGGGGAACCGTTTTGGTCCTCTAGAGCAAGATGAGGTCCCTGCCCCAGCCCCTTTCCCAGCTTCACCCTCGATAGCCCCTCCCTCCCCAGAGTTCCCTCCCTCTTCCTCATCCTCCGCGCCGCCTCTGCTCTCGCCGCCTCTTCCCCCCACCCTTCTACCTCTGTCGCTCCTTCCCGCCCCTCTTCTCCACCGCTCCCCCCATCTCCCTCTCTCCCCCCTCCTGCTACAGTTCCACATTCGACCTAGGGGACAGGGCCTTCTCCTGCGGCTAGGAGATCTCTTGGCAGTGCCTTTTCCACGAGTCGCTTAGCGAGAGAGGGACAGCCTTTCCTGCGGCCCCCTATGCAGGTATAGACATCTTCCCTTGCAGCTATCCCTCGTGGTCTGAGGAGCATTGACATTCGGCGCCGATGGGATTTCTTCGACTACGGCTTTACTCGTTTTCTCGGCGACCCCTCAGCAGACCATGAGGCAGCCTGGTTGAGGATCCATGTTCTGTTCCTTGCTGCTAGGGGGACAGAGGCCTTGGACTCAGCAGTTGGCTTCTCCTTCCCCCTCTGCGGCAGAGACCAGACAGAGACTTAGTGTTGGGATGGTTGCACACACAGGTACTAGAGTTCTCTCACCACATGGGAGAACTAGGAGTTACAGATATGCTCCAGACTTCGTGGCCATTGGCCAAGTTTGCGGTGACACCTCCAGACTCAGCATGATGTAGACACATTGTGGTTTACTTCTTTGCCGATACACAGTGCTTGCCATGCTATGTATACATTCATGAGGACTCCTGGACAGAGGAGGTTGCCTTACGTACGGCTCGCTCTGCTTGGGCTTGGACCAGGCACTCGTTGCAGTCACGCCTATCTAGAGGACGCTCGGATGCGGATTACTCCCCAGCCAAGCCAGCCTCGAAGATAGCCCGTCCAGCTGCTGCGGCAGCATCTGTTCTCTCTCGTTCCCCATGAGGATCGTTTCATGGAACGTGCAAGGACTAGGTGGGCCCCAGTTTCAGCGCCAGCGGGGCCGACTGCGTCAAGAGCTTCAGCGTTGTCTTGTGGGAGGAGAGATTGATCTCCTTATGCTTCAGGAGCACTATCTGTGTGAGAGTCGCATTAGACGTTGTGGTCAGCTCTTGCATGGACGATATGATACTTTTTGGTCAGCTGCTTTTGGACTTGGAGGCATCCAGGGTGGGGTATGTATGACTATTGCGGATTCTTTGCAGCAGGCCATAGTGGGCAGAGGGATCATTGTGCCAGGCAGGGCTCAGTGGATTACTATGCAGTGAATCTATCGCGGATAGATCGCTTCTACACTAGTGACCACTTCAGTGACTTGGGAGGGACAGTGGGCATCCTGGCAGGGACCTCCTTCTCGGACCATGCACCAGTGGTCCTCCCAGCAGTAGACAGGCAGAGGAGTGGGAGCACGATGCTTCGCATCCCAGAGAGGGTCTTGTTGGACTCAACACTCAGAGAGAGGGTAGAGGCTCTCTGGACAGAGGGCTTGGACATGCAAGACTCTCCTGCTGACAGAGTGGCCGCAGGCCTAGCACAGATTAGTCGTTTTTTTCTCTAGGAGTCTCTGGCTCGCCGGGTTGCAGCGAGAGGAGGAGCAGCGTCTCAGATGTGGCATTGCTTCGTTACAGAGGATGCAGGAGCAGCATCCAGACAGTCCTTGGTTGGAGGAGCAGTTACAGCAGGCTCGACAGGAGCTTGCTAGCACAGAGGAGAGGCGACATGAGTTTGCTTTCCACCGACAGGCATCTCAGTGGACCCAGGTGGGCGACAGAGTGACTGGTGCTTTCTTTGAGGCAGTGGGACCTCGGCACTCGCATGCCAAGGTTAGTCAGTTGAGGAGGCCCGATGGGTCAATTGCTTCTAAGCCCGAGGATATGCGTGCAGTTGCTACTGACTTTTACCGTGAGTTACTGTCTGCAGAGTCCTAGTCAGAGCGTCAGGATGCATGCAGGGAGCAGGTTTGGGCACAGATGCCTTGTCTTGTGACTGAGGAGATGTGTCAGAGGCTTGAGCTGCCACTTCAGCTTGAGGAGCTACACGCGGCTCTTAGGGCCCTCCCCCGTGGTAGTTGTCCAGGTGAGGATGGGCTGACTCCCAGTTTTTTCTTGGAGTACTCGGACCTGCTTGGCCTAGATCTCTGCAGTGATTTTCAGTACATTTTGCACACAGGAATGATGCCTGACAGCATGACTGAGGGCTTGATCGACCTCATTCCCAAGGAGGGTGGCTCCTTGGATGAGATTTGACAGTGGCGCCCCATCACCATCCTCAACTTAGCCTACAAAATTCTTGCCAAGGCTCCGAGTTTGAGGATTCAACCACTTCTGGAGACCTGATACATGGGACTCAAACAGGTTTTGTCAAGGAACGCAGTATCCTTGACAACATCTTTACCTTTTGGGAGGCCTCTGCCCAGGCACGGCTCCGTGGTGAGGATCTCGTGATCCTTCTTCTCGATTTTGAGAAGGCATACGACAGAGGTGACTGGGACTTTCTAGAGGGCACTCTACGCAGGATGGGCTTCTCAGATGCTTGGATCAGAGGGGTGTCAGCTTTGTACAGACAGGCTCATAGTCAAGTACTCTTGGCAGGAGGGAGAGGTGATCGCTTCATGCTTAGACGCTCGGTCAGACAGGGCTGTCCTCTTGCCCCTTTCCTCTTTCTGTTCTATGCGGAGGCGATGGGTAGGTTTTTGGTGTCGGAGCAGGTTGGTCTACGGGGCTTAGCACTCCCTATTCGTGGAGATGAGCTACTGGACGCTGAGTTTGCCGACGACTCAGCCTTGTACTTAGATGGCCAGTAGGCCAACCTCCACAGGTGTGAGCAGGCTCTGGAGACCTTCTGTTGTGCATCGGGCGCACTGATCAACTGTAGAAAGACAGTGGCTTTCTCGGTTGGTAGTGCTCCTGTGCCAGATTCGATGCTAGGAGAGGGTTTCAGGTGGATTCCCCCAGGGACTGCAGTTTGGTACTTGGGCTGTCAGGTTGGTTTGGACTTGTCTCCCGAGCAGCAGATTGCTCCTCTTTTCTTGTCTATCAAGAGAAAGTTGTTACATTGGGGCTCATCATGACTTTCTTTGGCTGGCAGAGTAGTAGTTGCCAACCAGGTGTTGTTGGTGACTATGTGGTACATCACTTTCTCTCGAGTTCTTGTATTAGTCAGGTAGAGAGGCTGATGAGGAACTTCCTTTGGTCAGGACGTGACACTCAGATAGCCCGAGCCAAGGTGGCTTGGCAGGTCATCACTCTTCCTTTTTCACAAGGAGGGCTTGGGATCATTGATCCTGCACAGCAGAGCAGAGCCCTTCTTGGGAAGTTCATTGTCAGAGGACTTCTTCGAGGTGAGGAGCCCTGGAAGGAGTTCTTGCTACAGCGGCTTCGTGCTAGGGTGCCTCAGGTAGGAGGCCCTTGGCAGCCTTTGACAGATGGATCTTTACAGAGATGCGCAGAGTTGGTCTGAGCAGGAGACTGGAGGACCGCTTCGCTGTGAGTCTGCTTCGATCTTAGGAGCACTTGCGGCGTGGCCTGGAGCAGAGACAGCCTACGTGCACGGAGGGGCTGCCACTCCTACGGCAACCCCTCGTCTGGAACTCCATGGTTAGCACTCAGAGAGGCCACTTGGTTGATAGCCGGCCTCATGTTTCCTGGGGTCCCATGGCAGCAGGTCCAGCGCGCTCTTTAGGTGATTGGTTAGAGTTCACAGGTTTGTCAGAGGAGGTCTAGGGCCTTCAGTTTACAGGGCATGAGAGGGGTGCAGAGCATGTGCCAGGACATCTTAGAGTCAGTTCCAGCTGAGTGGCTCACGTCCCTCGAGCTAGTAGCACCCCGGTGGATGGGATCCTTCACACGACTGGAGGTTCTCATCTCAGTCAGGGCCTGCTCAGAGACTGTCCCAGCTCTTTTCTTCGAGCTTCAGGGTGGGGGACGCCTTCAGCGAGTTGCAGTAGAGGCCCCGCAGGTAGCAGAGTGCTGCTTTCAGAGGATCCGAGTAGTGGGCATCTGTGGGAGGATCGTTGTCATAGACCCCGACCCGGCGACTCTTGAGACTGGACACTGGAGGGTGTGGTCTTGGGAGTGTTGTCCACTGGCACGAGTACAATGGGATCCTGGTGAGGGGCTATGGAGGGATCCCTTCTCTTCTGCAGACCACCCAGGAGTCCCGTTCTTTCAGTACATTGTTCGACTGGGATGTCATATACTAGCAGCACAGAGAGAGGCCCGCCCCGCTGTAGCACCTCATTGGCAGGAGGAGGGGCTCACAGCTGAGTTCTTGGCAGTTTTTTGGGAGAGGTTGTGGGACTCCAGACAGCCGAGGCGAGTCACCTTGTTTCAGTGGCTAGTCGCACACAGAGATACAGCAGTCAGGATCTGGATAGTGCATAGTGGTCTCTCGGCCACATGTGCAGCTGGTGACCACCTTGTGGAGAGTTAGCGTCATTGTCTTTGGGACTGTCCCTCGGCCCAGCAGGTGTGGCTACGAGTTCTTCGGCTCATGCCTGCTCTCTCCACGGCTCTATAGTACACTTGGGGAGCAATGGCTTGGTCCACCCTCTCAGGCCCGGCACTTCAATTTGAGCTATTTTCCACCAGCAGGATGATAGTGATGTAGGAGGGGCGACCTACACTCCAGCCTGCTATAGAGCATACTCCACAGGAGTGGTGCAGTGAGAGAGAGGAGTGTTGGGAGCTCATCAGTGGCGTGGTACTCTGGTTCATCTGGCGGGCCCGCTGCTTCTGCATCTTTGAGGCTCGCCCCGTGCCACCAGCAGAGACTGTTCGCGATTTCTGGCTAGAGCTGATCCACACACTCAGAGGACAGCTCGAGGGACTACAGGGCAGCTCCGACCGCATGCAGGAGCGCAGAGAGGCTTTCCTTCGACTCTTGCGGCTTGGGCCTTTCTACACCATGGTCGAGGGTGTACTCCGATGGCACTACCGACCACCTGTGTGGCTTTTCCCTCCCCCCATTTCTTGATTTAGCCCCATTGTACATATGTTGGTTTTTTCATTGGGAGAATCTCCCACCATGGTTGTTGTAGCCCTCTCTTGAAGAGGTGGTTGTAGCCCTATGGGCAGTTTCAGTAACTAATAGAAGGATCTTTTCCTCGGAAAAAAAAAACTTTTCTTAATGCCTGGTACAAACCTGACTTCATTCAATACAAGCTCTTGACCATTGTTAAGAGCCAAGCGCATGGTACCCATTCCCTCAATATTGCAAGCAAAATTATCACCAAGGTACACCTTGCCATAATTGCCCGCAGCATCTGTAGCAAAACACTCCAAAGATAGAGTCACATGGAAAGAAGCACCAGAATCTACTATCCAAGACTGGGATAGGCAATCGTTAGCACTTAGCAATGCATCAATGACATCTTTCTTCGAGATAAGCATGCCTTCTGCATTAGCTATCACCAAATTTGAGGGGCATGAGGCCGCAACCAAAATTTTCTCAACGTCTGTTCAATGACCACACTAGAGGATACATTTGCATTTTGAACATCCTTGGAGGAATCACCTGCTGATTTTTCCCCTTTCTTATCATTTTTCTTCTTCTTCTCTTGCGCTTACTTCTTCCTATCCTGTTCTTTCTTAAAATTCTGCAATCAGGTTTCTTGTGACCCTTTCTGCCACATTGATAGCAAGTGACATCTTTATCCTTTGTCTTGCTCTTACTTCTATTGTGAGTCATGTTGTCTGCATCACGCTTTTGATTTCTCTCTCTTGCATTGTAGGCAAAACTGCCACCTTCCCCACTAGACTTGCGTCTAATCTCTTCATTGAGAATAGACCCTCTCACACCGTCATATGTGAGGGTGGGACTGTTACTCAAGGAGATGACCAATGTTTCCCAAATATCTGGCAATGTCATAAGCAAGAAAATAGCTTTCAACTTATCATCAAATTGCTGAAGCCCACTGTCCTGCAATTGACTCAACATACCTGTAAAAGCACTCAAATGCTCAGAAGCTGACTTCGAGTCATCAAGCTGCATATTCACCAACTTTCGCACCAAATGCACCCGGTTCACGGGCGTGGTGTTCTTTTGTCATATTGCATAAGCAGAGTCCAAATGCTTGATGTTTGTCAAAATGTCATCATTGATAGCCATTTTGATGTAGGCCATGGCCTTCTTATTCAACCTGACCCACTCTAAGTCAGACAATGCGGCTTATTCTCTTCCAATGCATCTTCACAATCCTTTAAGAAAAGGATACCTTGCATGCGTTATTGCCAAAGATCGAAGCCTTGACCATCGAACCGTTTGATTTCCATCAAACTTTTAGTGTCAAATGCGGAAGAGATAGCAGCCATCTTAACTCAAACCACAAGTGTGTATACAAGAGAGATGCAATAGGCTGAAAATTCAGCAAATAGGAGCAACCACAAGACTTTGCATACGATAGACCACAATTTCTTTACATGAAACTGTCCAAATCTGAATTTTCAGCTGAATATGTGATTTAAATCACCTGTACTCAGCTTTTCACTCAAATCCTCGCACAAAAATCAATTCATGTAATCCCATAAATTTGATACATCTGCGTATTGCTGTAATAACCGGTAAATCACTTGTTTTGACCTAAAAACAGTCCGTTTTGGGCGGTTTTGTCAGTTTTGGTGACCTTCTTGACTCCGGAAGCAAGGGGCTTCGCGATGGAAGCAAAAATTGTCGCAGGAAAGCAATATAGCTTGTTGTCCAACAGCCTGCATAGGGCGTGTTTTGGTGACCTTCTTGACTCCGGAAGCAAGGGGCTTCGCGATGGAAGCAAAAATTGTCGCGGGAAAGCAATATAGCTTGTTGTCCAACAGCTTGCATAGGGCGTGTTTTGGGCCCTAGGGCTGTGATACCAGTTGAAAGCGCGAAGGAGAGGCTACCGGGAGATGCGCGAGGTGAAAGAGTGCAGGTCTGGGCCGGGTGTAGGCAAGCGTGAGTGCGGGAGAGCAGTAACGCTGCAGATCGAAATCACAGAGAGAGAGAGGGCTCGCACGATTTGGGGAAAACTCACTTGTTGAGTTTGTGGCCTTCCCACTTTATATAAGTGACTTTTTAAAAATGTGTCCAGGCTCAATGCGAACCTGGACAAAGTATAAAAATATACATTAAGAGGTCATTTAGGGCCTCTAACCCAACAACTATGACGTTTGAGCTCCATAATGGTGTGATTTCTAGCCGGGCCCGCAAGTGCCTACCTAGCCTAGTCCAGCTCATTGCTCAATGTCTAGAGAACGTAACATGGTTTCTTGCATGTCACATGTTGCTATGATATGGTAATAGTGTGCGTAAACAGACTGCTCTGGCACTTTTTCCCTCACTCACGAGTGTTTTTCCCTAGCTTGTATATATGACCATTGTCCTAGGGCATCTCTTATCTTTCTACTTGCACACTGTGGGATACAACTATTATGTGTGCCCTTGAGCTTCTCCTGCTTCTCTAAGCTTTGTGTGTGCATTCTTGCAACCCTAAATCCACCAGTGAGAGTAGGCTTCGGATCGCTAGCACCCTCTTGTCTCACTATCTGATATCAAGGTGATCTTTGGTGAGCGTTGGCAAGACAAAAAACTTTGGGGCTGCTGGTAGAGCTTGATGTTCTCAAATTTATTTTTACCTCTTTCTCCACTCCCCGCACCACTATACAACAATTCTGGTCTTCTGTGCAGAATTTTGGACTGTAGCCTTCTATGGGTTGTGTTAGATATAGCCCACCTTGTTATTGGTTTTGTGCAAGTTTTTCTCTATACAAACGACTTTTGCATCATCCGCAGTCACTTGCCATGTTTGACAAAAATAATGTTTGCGACACGGTTGTCTACTGAGGACACATTGGACGGAGAGCTTATTTGATGCAACATGTTCTAGTTGCAATATTGTGTAGGGTCATAATGTATGTCCGCCTTCGGTGGATATTGGGCCTATTGATGATGGTGTAGGTTCTAGCAATTCTGTTGCTTGGGCTATTTGCCTTTTGTTGAGGAAGTTTGTTGAGGAAGCACGTTGTTGTGTTGTGGCACGTGCACAATTTTTACCTCATTTTCTATGGATTTTGATGTATGGAAGTAAATGCTAGAATGTACACAATGTCATATGTGTGAAAGCGGTTATTGTGGTTGCTGTTGTGTACACACCTTTACGAGGAGTCGTGGCCTTGGATGTGGCGCTGTTGGGTGTTTCCGTTAAATTTATGCATCTCAAGTGAATGCTCAATGTGATCCTAATTATTTATTTTTTCATTTTAGGTATATATTTTACTTATTTGACATGAGTCTAAGTCGGGCAATTCTTGTGAGGGGTACTCATCTAGGGTTCTCAACTGCACCTCCAAAGCAATTTGCTTTATAGGAGACCCTCGATCATATAAAGAGGCAAGTCGATCCCACATCATCTTCCCGCCTTCATCAATGGGTTGAGTGATGACAGACGGTGTACTGTTGAGGATAATAAATGATTGAATTCAAACATTGACTTGTACATTCCCAAAGCTTTGCTCCCATTGAATCCTTTGGCTTTGAAAGTTGCTACTGCCAAAGCCTACACATCCATAGGAGTCGAAGATTTCCGTCATAGTCGCTCTAAAAATGGTATAGTCACTTAATGAGTAAAAAATCAGCCCTCTCTCTCTCTCTCGGGCGTCCCCTCCAGCTGAGGTGTCCTGCAAGTTGCTCTACAATTGCCAAGTGTCCAGTTTGCCCCTTTGAGTTAATTCCCTAGTTTCCACTCAGTTATAAAGTTGTAAGCGACTTTCCAAGTGGCCCAGATTTTATTTGACGCACATAGGCTTCCATACTCATCAGAATTCAGTGCTAGCTGGCCCGACTAGTCCCAGACTGACCGACCTAGACTCCCGATGTGAGAAACCTGTTCGGCCGCAACTGTTTCACACTGGCCATGCAATGTCCACTTGCACCTTTTCAAGGGTTCCGAGGAAAACAAGTAAAAATAAAAATATGTAGTACATATTTAGAGAAGGCAACAAGAAAAATAACCTCCTGGTGACATAAACCATGTAGTCGATAGAGATTTTCTACAAATAATCTAGCCAATTCAGGAGTTTTAACATCAAATTTGGTTGGAATGAACCTAGCCATTTTGATTAAACTATCCACTATTACCGAGACAGAGTCGTGTCCCCTCTGTGTTCCAGGTAAACCAATTATAAAATTCTTGGAGATATTCTCCCATTTCCTTGAAGGAATGTCTTATGGAGGGAGGATTATCTTATGGATAAAGTAATCCTCCCGTCTTAAACCTTTCAACCTTACTGATCTGGCATTTACTACATTTAAGCACATATTCTAGGATGTACTTATACATTCAGACCAATAAAATTGCCTCTTAACAAGACAACAAGTCTTATTGACACTTGAGTGTCCTGCACTTGGATTGTCATGACACTCATAGAGTATCTGACGCCTAATCTCTTCATCTTTAGAGACGCATACCCTACCTTTGTAGAGTAAATCGCCATAATCTATGGCAAATTTCTTCCACTACCCTTCTAAAGCACTCGTCGATGCTTTATTCTCATTGGGAGCCTCTTGTTCTGGATCCCCTTTTTGGACGTTTTCCTATATCTTGGAATATGCAAGATCGACCTGACATTTCTCTCTTAATGATTCAAGGAGATCACTATTGAATCGAGTAAAACTCAATTCATTAATTATAGGCATCTCGCTAAGGGGATGTGCTACTACATTATATTTCCCTTTACGATATCTAAGCTCATAATCGAACTCTTGTAAGAGTTTAGCCCATTTGGCCTTACGACCTTTCAATTCTGTTTGATTGGAAAGCCATTTAAATGCTTTCCTGATCAAACACTATATATCCTTAGCACCATATAAATAGTGCTTTTATTTCTTCAATGCATGGACAATAGCATACAACTCCCTCTCATATACTGAGTAACTTTGTTTGATCTAACTTTTTGCTTTCAAATGCTATTGGTCGACTCTCTTGAGTTAGAACTGCACCTACAACAAAGTTACTAGCATCTGTTTCAACCACAAAAGGTTTATCGGGATCCACTATGTATAAAATTGGAGCTGTAGCTATTGCTTTCATTAATTTTTGCATACTTTTCTTTTGGTTCTCCTCTCCTCCCACTCAATGGTTTTTCCCTTTCCTTTGAGTTGGTCAGTCATGGGAATTGCTATCTTGCATAATCTTTAATGAATCTACGATAAAATCAAGACATTTCCAAGAAGATCTGCAACTCTTCTAGGTTCTTAGGTTTAGGCCGTTGTAAAATGGCTTGGACCTTTTCTAGATTTATCCTGATTCCATCTCGAGAAATGATATGACCTAGATATTTTACTTCTTCTGCAAAGAATTCACATTTGTGTTCCTTTGCATAAAGAGATTTTCTCGGAGCAATTGGAGCACTTTCCTAAGATGTTCTATATGCTTCTTTCGAGACCGATTGTAGATGAGGATATCATCAAGAAAGACTACTAAAAATTTTCCTAGATAGGGCCGTAAAAAACTATTCATTAGCTTCATAAAGGTAGCTGGTCTCTAGCCTTTATTCTAACTTGATGATAACGAGATCGTAAATCGATCTTTGTATAATACTGGGCTCTGTAATTGATCAAAAAGATCTTCCATTCTAGGCATAGGGAACCTATTCATTTAGTGCTCTATAGTCGACACAAAGTCGCATAGAACTATCTTTTTCCTGGACAAATAAAATTGGCGAAGCCCATGGAGGATTGCTGGGTTTAATAAAGCCTTTATCTACATAGTCTTGAAATTGTTTTTCTACCTCTAAGTGTTGTGCTTAGCCTAATCTATAAGGTGGTTTACAAACATGCATTGCATCTTTAACCAAATCAATAGCATTATCTACTTCACCTCTTTCAAGAGGTAAACCCTTTGGCAAATTAATATGAAAAACATTTTTAAATTGTTCTAGCAAGAATTTTAAATCATTTTCACAATCACTATGAAAAGACAAAGACGAGTAGGAAGCCCGATCTTCTATTTCCACATCAGAGTCCTTATTTACAATAGATTGACATCAAAGCATATATATCACAGGACTTTTAATTTACAAGCTTTTACAACTCAAGAGAACATACTATTCTGTACATCATGCTCACCTCGTATAACTTTCATTTTCCAATTCTAGTGAGTTTTCTTGGTACGTCCGTTTCAAAGAAGGTCCTATTCCCCAGAACCATTCCCTTCCAAAAATTAAGTGCGCACGAATCCATATTCATAATTTGAAGTCAAGTATTTCTTTATACCCTTGTATCTCAACTTCCAAATTGGATACTGTGTCTTCTTGTCTTCACCATGCATCATGGAGACGCCATAGTGGTGAGCACTTGGTTGTTGGGAAAGTTTTAATTTCTTGACAAGAGCATAGTTCACAAAGTTTTGTGTGGTAGAGTTATCTATCATGACCCTAAACCCATACATTTTCACCAGCTCATGTGGACCAAAACTTGATTTCCACATGCTGGTTGACAAACAACAATGATGCTATGTATCCTCATGCAACACTTCTATGAATTTATACTTTTCATTACCATTTATCGGAAGTGTTGGATCACATGGATTTGACTATCTTTATGATTCTTGTCAGGACCTTTACTCGGGCCTTTGCATTCTAGGAATGGAATTCCGCCACTCCATGTCTCGTGTGGATTCTCTCTTTCTTTCCGTTTAGTTGTTTGAAGTGCTAAACGTCTATCTTACTCTGCTCTTTCAGTTGGCACGTGGTGCCCATCCCGTTACAAGCACAACCCGAAGAAGAACGTAAGGAAACTGTTCTGCAAAAAATTGCACTAACAGAAATTTTGCAGAACAAGACGAAATTGCTTGCACAATACTGCTTGCAGTGGAAACGGAGGCTGAAATGAGCCCTAATCAAATTCTGAGGACACCGAGCTCTATGAGTTCGCTCAAAGTATTACTCGACCTACTGATGCTTACCAAAGCTCACCCAAATCGGAGAAAGTGAGCATGGGGGTGCTGGCGACGTTGGCGACTATGCCCAGGAAGACCCAACCTGCTCTGATACCAATTGTTGGAATTAGGGTTGTAGGGATGCACACACTACTTGGAGAAGATGAAGAAGCTCAAGGCACACAATAGAGAGTATATTGCTTAGTGCGCAAACGCCCTAGAGTGATGGGCTTATATACAATGCACGGGGGAAAACCTCCTAGTGAGGGAAAAAGTGCCCCGGCGGTCCTAAGTATGTTCACACACATCATTACCACATATATGCTAACAAAGGTGAAGCTTCTTGCAAGTCAAAGCAGAGCTATCCTTTGTCAATTGGAAATAGAAAGGGAAGGAGATACTAGACTTTTGGTTGGGGGTTTTCGTGAAAGCTGGGTTTGTTTGGCTGGAAAAAATGGTATTTTTCAAGTGTCTCTTGGTTGGGTTGGTTGGCAGCAGCTGGCAGCTTTAGTCTTAAAGACATATCATTGCTCCTGAAAAGGGTTATAGTACCACATACTACGCTTTGGATGGAGCTTCTCTTTGCCTCGCATCTTTCACGGTCTTGCTATGTTATGAACCATACCCCTCGGATATGATTTGCTGCTTTACAAACCCACTCATAATGATGACTTATGGCAAAAATGTTCAGTGTGTTTGAGTGTATTATGTTGTATTACCTCAAAATACGAAAAAACAATATGCTGCTGAGGTTCTTATTTCCTTAGAAGAAAATTGAAGGTCTATTGTTAAATTTGATATCTGCACACACACACACCATACTATACGAGGACTATGTTATTGCTCTGTTCCACAAGGGTACTAATAAATCTTGCATAGCTTGGGTCGTTATGACGTATCTTTATTGCTTATTTAGCAAGTCAAAGCTGATGATTTGAAAGTGGTTCAGGCGTACTTGCCTTTTCCCCATACTCATTTTAAGGCACTGAACCCTTTTCTATAATGGAACATTGAATATGCAGGTACTTCGACGTCTGCAAGATATATTTGCTGAAGCTCAGCTAAATCTGGCTATTTACCACCTTCATAACAATGGTATTTTTTAATTGATTTCACATGTAGAGATGAATGCCTTCTGTTTCTGAGTTTAGCCAAGAAGGTGATTTTCCAGTGTAGTGGTCCAAGCACATAAAGTCGCTTTTCTTGCTGATTCATCGTGTGAATTGGATTATTGGCTAGGGCAACGTGAACTGTACAAAAAGTGTGTTGTCTATTGTTTTGCTCTATTGTATGTATATATTTTTTTCAAAGTGTCTTGTTGTACAAAGAATTGCAGCAGGCTTATGAGGTGATTAGGAAACTAGAGCCCACTAGTCCTCAGGAATTTATCATCAAGGCTGTTACATGTGCATGCCTTGGACAAGAGATAAGTTCTGAGGATCTTATACTGCAAGCACAGCAACTCTTTCAGCTTGTTGGATCATCTGCGAGCGACTGTGATACCATTCCTGGCCGTCAAAGTATGGCCTCGTTCTACTTTCTAAGCAAGCAGTTTGAAGATGCAATTATCTACTTAAAAGTAAGGCATTTCTGCTTGGTTGTGCTTCTGTGGACATTTGAATTTCTATGTTCTCAAGACTTCTTGACAATAAATTGGATGTTTATACAGTCAATCAGAAATTTTTGTGAGACAAAGGATGAATTCAAATGGAATTATGGAATAGCTAAAGCCTCGGTTGGCGATTATTGTGATGCAGAGGAGATGCTCTCATTGATCTCCTCTGAAAAATTTGTTGAAGACTACTATTATCACACCTGGTTGGCATATTGTCTTGTCATGAATGGGAGGGCACACATTGCATGGGAAAGATACATACAAGTAGAGGCTTCAGATGAGTCGTATAGGTATGCTGCTACTTACTGATGACAGAGTTGACCAGAAATTTTTTATTTTTATAAAGCCAAGCACCAAGCTCTACTGAATTGGTGAAGCTATGCTTAAATGAACAAGAGGGAAGCACGCCTGGTAAGGGCCTGTCCACAAATTGGGAGAATAGACATTGGATATGGTCTGGAGCCCTGCTAGGTGTTCAGTTTGCAGAGTCCTGACTATTTGGGCTGGCATCGGGGGAGGCCCACTGGCAAGAAGTGAGCCTCCTCTCAGATCAGCTTCCCACAAGATGGTGAAAATGGGGTTGTTTTATACTTGAACACTGTTCTCTATGTCAGCTCTTCACCTGATTGTGATGCGGTCACTCTCACTGGATCAGCCATATAAAGAATGTGAGAGGTGCATTGACACGATCAGATACCTTAAGATTAACACCAAATGCCCTTCGGTCCTTGCATTCATCGTTGTACTTTACCATCTCTGGCTTAAAGTGAATTAAACATGATTACTCACCACAGGAACTTGCTGGAGCTTTTCTTACTCTTATGCTTATTAATTGATGTATTGTTGCAGCCTGCTTCAGTTGATAGCAAATGAGTGCTACAGAACTGGACAATTTCTGGTGTCTGCAAAAGCATTTGAGGCACTTGTTCGAACCGAGGATTCAGAGGAGCATTGGGAAGGATTACGTGGTGCTTGTGTGGGTGTTTTTGAGAAAATTGTGATGGGGAAAGAATCAGAGGACAAGCTAGAAGACATACTCATTCTTCTAGGCAGTACCAGCAACCCACAAGTGAGTTTTCAATGCTGTGCATTAGTTTCATGGGCTCTTATGTTTAACTTGTGTTGATGCTTGATGGGATGATGGTTTGACTGTATGCATTATTCATATATAAAGAGGTTTATTGTGTCGAATGGAGACAAAAAGAATGAAAGAAAGAAAAACTGAAGAGGCCAAATTGACTTTGGGAAAATCCAATGAAGCAAAATATCATATCCATGTCTGTGTGTCACACCTCTACACCTTCCCCAATAAATCTGCTGTAAAGATTTCCACTAAAACAGAGTCTCTCTTTACAGCCCGTTTGCAAATGAGTTGTATGTGCCACACTCAACAACCATTCGATGTGCATAGCTGCTCTAGCAGAACTGTGCATCATCTCTTCTCCTCAGACTAGGTTAATTACTTGCTCCACCCAGCTCTTCTCAATACTCTCTTGGATTGTTGAGGCTCACCACATACACCCTTGGATAGCTGGTAGGTTGTAACCGGCTTGGCATTGACAAGGCGGTTATCTCACAGCAACACATGAGCAGAACTTGAAACTTTTAAATAATGCATAGAGTACAATTGCCTGAGAGTTACTTTGTAAATGTGCAACCATGCACTAATCTGCTGAGAATGACCCCCTAGGCTCATACTCAAAGGCACTCAGCCGAAATGCAACAGATACAAAATCTGGCTTCAAAAGCTCCATAAAAAACTCTGGTGCCCAAAAGAAACTGCTATTGATATCTAGCTGACAAAAACGCCTTTCACATGCGTCCGGTTTCCATGTTAGTAGGTCCAGAATTTACACGGCGATTCATGTTGCCACATCATCATCAAAGATCTCTCTCTCTCTCTCTCTCTCTCTCTCTCTCTCTCTCTCTCTCATACTGGGGTGTGTCCCATGTTATCACTTGTGAACCGCTGCGCCCGCCCGCCCACAAAAAAGAAGAGTAATTGCTCTCAATTTTGCCTACAAAATGCAATGAAATAGCTCAATAAACACTGACTCTATGCTTACATTCATTTGAGCACTTCATGCCATGCACTTACACAAAGACACAAGTCATTGAACACTCATAATCACATTCATATCCCTATCCTTGTCTAGATCTTAAGATATGATATGTGATCATTATGACTTATTTAGCCATCACATCCAAACCGCTTTGATATTTCATGGATATCTTGATGTACCAAATCTCGTCACTTCAAATTCACATCACTTCTCAAATTCCATGCAAACATGGCCCCACTTGAATTACATTCACAAAGCATGCATCCACACAAATCCTAATCAACATTGGATTTCGGATCTACATACACATAGCTCAAGTTGAACACTCAGATGCAAACAATCAATCTAGTCATCTCATCTAGTCGAGAATTAGTGATGCACGAAGATCACTATCTATCCATTTGATTCAAAACTTTTGATGCACTAAAATTAGTATCTAGTCATCTCATTGAGAACTATTAGAGCACAAGGTTCACATTTACATCTTTGTCCACAACAAGACCCTAGACATAATTTGTGAATTCAATGAATCATTTAGTCATACAGATCTCAGTGATCTCTAGTAGATGTCTAGATTCACTAATTCATCATAAATTGTGAATTCAATGAATCATTTAGTCATCACATCTAGATCTAACTGGTCTTTAGGAGATGTTTAGATGCACTAAATTCATCATTTCAATCATCCATATCACCCTTGTCCAAGAATGTTGTAGACATTTCACCTCTTGTACTCAAACAAAATACATTACTTTAATCAATCAGTTCTTACAACTTTTTATGTACATATTATAAAGTCGCTCAATAGAGTACTAACAGTTTGTTAGTATTCCCAAAACCTTGGAGAGAAATTGATTGACTCTATTCTTTTATGGGAAATCTGTGACAAAAGAGTGGAGTGGCTCCTCCCTTGTGCAATACACACTACAATGGATTCAATCTATTGATTCAATGTGCACTTTTGAACTAGGCATAGCTCCTCAAGGTAAAACTCTCCCTCTAGGGAGTAGTTGATAGGTCTTCCTCCATCCACTTTGCATCAAGATTGGATCTTGACCAAATACTTGTGGACCAACTCACCCGTCACTCTCCTTTCCTTGTATGCAAAGACTTAGTCAGGTATAAAATATCTCCTTTGGTTCTTCTAACTGTGGTTGCTTTCGTGGCTCCTTGTCCTCTAGCACCTCATCTGTGAAAGGTCCCAACAGACTCACATGAAATGCTATTGCATACTTAGCTTTGAGAAAAGCCTCTCCTTACCCTTTCTCTTTCTAATGCGTACCTTCTCAAAACAAAGAAGCACCCAATCATTTTCCTTCAATTGCAAGTCACGTGGATGATTGTCTGCTGCCTTCTCTAACCATGTTGGAGACTTTTGCAAAGTCTCAACCTTGGCAAAATGAGTCTCAAGATTTCCTACAAAATGATCTGCTTCAAAAATCTTGTTGGTGCACAAATTAGGTGAAACCTTTTTGCAGCCCTCGACAATCTTAGATGGTGCCTTTCTTGTCATCGACATGTAAACAATGTTTTTATAAGAAAACTCCACCAATGATAAACGCTTCTCTCATTGAGACTCATTTAGCACTTCAACAAGTCTAAAGCCATTTACTTGATAATCTATGAATAACCATCCGTCTAAATGTAAAAATTTGAGCATCGTATCCACATCATGTAGTTTTCTTGCCGATTGCTTAGTAACATTATGATGATTATACAGCTTAGAGCAAGTACAATGTGTGCTTCTAATTTTGCTTATTAGCAATTCTGTTGCCAAATTTTTTATGTATGTCTCAGGATAGTATATTGATGAGATGGTCTACTGTGTCATGAGTGTAATGCTTTGGAAAAAAATGCATACCAAGCTTCATGTTTACTACAGCAAGAAACTACATGTTTGTAGAAGATATGTTTCTAATTTTAAAAAAAAAGCATCAATATTTTTTCTCCAAAATATTATGTTGCTTTTATGGCTACGAGCAAGTCACCTTTTGCTATTCACACTCCAGGTAATGCGCATTAGTATAAGTGTAATGACTTGGAAGATGTGAAAACCAAGATCCATCTTCACTCTATCAGGACACTACAAGCGTGCGGCTTGAAGTTAGCTTTGATCATATCTCAGATCATCTTTGGCTACTCAAGTTAGCACTAATGTGCAACCATAAGAGCACACTATTTTAAGCAATGGGATGTAGGTGTAGTTTGGCTACAACCATGATAGGGCACATTGCAACATCCACTAGATTGTGGAGCTACGAAGTTTTAGGGATTTCGTTACATTAAACACATATGCTCCACATTAAGACTCTTCTTTTGTTACAAAAAACAACATTAGTTTTGGAATTTACTCCACATGTGGAGGGTAAATGTACCCATGGACTTAGAGATGGGGCGTTAAAGTTTGTTAAGTGTCATAGGCAAGTCCCAATGCTCATCACTCGCTTGATTGATTTGCAATAGTATGAAGCATTTGAGTTTCCAAAAGGAATTGCTTGAGAAGAGTGAGCAATAAGCTTTTCTCAATTAGAGCGTCTCACTTGAGACAACCTCTACCATTAGTTAAGAAGAAAAGAAAGAGCAATAAGTTCTACTCAATTACAACGTTTTGCTTGAGGTAGGCTCTACTACTAGTATAAGATCTAAGTAGAGGTTCCTTTCGGCCAAAGTGTTAGTCTCCCCCGAGGATATTTGATTGCAATTATTCAATTTATTTTTTGCTACGAACAAAGAGTTCCACATATGAGTACCAATTTTGGTAATTATCATTTGGATCAGTTGCATTGATGTAGGTTTAGATTATGGAAGCATTGACGTTCTTAAGACGAGTTATTATGTTGATGTTTTTGAGGACGAAAACTTTCCTTCAAGTGGGAAGCAATGTCAAAACAACAATAGGACCAAAGGAGGCACAACCCTAGCACGCCCGGCTAGCCTTGCATCGATTACAATAATGGCATGAATATCAACTAAAACATCACCAAATGAGTGCCATGGTTATGAAAAGCCTTTCAAAGCTTCTATTCATTTGTAAGAAGCCATGGACTCAAATTAAGCTTTTCATTAGAAGTATTTTTTATGAAAAAGAAATAAAGACATTCCTTTAGATCATTGGTCTTTTTGATGTTTATTCGTTTACATATAAATATATATTTACTTGCACATCGTAGGATACTATTCATATAGTCATTTAAGATCTTACAATCATCAACATTAAGCTGATATTTTCTTGTTTGCAAATTGTATGATAAATTACAATGGGAATTACCGATCCCAAAGAACACATTGATTGTTGACAAGGTTGTATGTGTAGCTCTTTGTTCTTTTTGCTTTTGTATACCATGCTAGATGTTATCTCCTTTTTTTCTGTAGTAGAGCCCAATTTTCTTCTCATTTTACCATAACTTTGCGTAGGTATCATGTACCTTTTGTCACACCGGGGCTTCAACTCCCAAGGTTTCCTTCCATTGGACACTTAGAATTCTCCTTTGAAGACGAGCTTTCAAGCAAAACAACAAAATTTGAGCCTATTGCAAGATATATATGCAAGTTTGAAACTTTTGTTTCTTATCAATTGAAAAGTAAATCCCACTTTTCATCTAGAGTTGTCCATCCTAGGATAATGTAGGGTTTCCATTCAAGTGACTCACAAGAGTACGTTTTAAGATTTTGTATCCCATCAAGGTCTACATAAAGAGAGATATCATTTGCAATATTTTCCTCTTATTGACTATAGAAATCATCACACGACGTAAGTCAAACTTAGTCAAAATAACTATTTTCGACACATGTACTCATCTCAACTCTTTCCTCACCTCAAGAGGAACGAAAGACCTCAAGAGGAATGTCAATTACACAATGTTTCTCAAAATTTAGGTAGCACACTTGCATCAAAAAGATTTGTTTCTTCCGACCCTTCATGCAACCAAGATTGATTGCGTTGGAAAGGGAGAATAGATAGAACACACCGAGCATAAATAGCTATCTTCCTATAGTCCAAGGTATTCACAATACCCCATTCCCTATCATAGTACACACCAATTCTGTAAATCTCACTCACTTGCCTACGAACAAGTATTTTGGCGTACAAACACGCATGCAATCAAAGGTACATCACCATAACTGTGATCCCAAGATCTCTCTCTCTCTCTCTCTCTCTCTCTCTCTCTCTCTCTCTCTCTCTCTCTTTGCATACACAACACAAAATGGTTTACATTCATACCTAGGTAAAACCATAGGAGATAACAGATGGAGCAGAAAAGATTAATTGTGGAGAAGACAATGGAGCTGACACAAGCTATGGTAGCCTTCAGTTAGGTTCAATAAGGTCTACAATAAAGGAGAAGTGCTTTTTGATTTTTCTTGGCATCTGATATGAGAGTCCCCTCTTGACAGGGTTATACTCTTCTTCTTCTTCTTCTTCTTCTTCTTTCAACCTGCCCAAAACGAAAAAAAATCCTTCTTCACCTCTACTTCTGCTCCCCCTATTTGTGAGGTTTCTCTCCTCCTCATATCCATGCAAGCTTTGAACTTGAGCGCCCTCATTGCATTCCAAGATTCTCGACCCTTTGAATCGATTGCACGAAAATCGACGAAGATCAAAGTTCTCTTTGTAGCTATCATTGTCGAAAGCTTCAATTGTAAATTTCTTTGGGCATACATATTCGATTGACGAACCATCAAGTCCATGTTGAATACTACTATCAAGAACCCCAATGAGTTAAAAAAAAGACAAGGTGTATACATCCCAAGGGGGACCAGACTGCTGCAAATCCAGCTCGCATGAAAACTTTAAGTGGCCATAACTATGTGGTTTGAACTTTGATTTTGGGATTTGTCATTCGGGACTTCAAAACCTTGACTTTAGCCAACTTGTGGGCTTCACATGCATCATTACCAATACTGCCTTGATCTGCAAACTATTGAACCTTCAATCTAGCATAACTTCTCATTGGTAGATTTTTTTAATGAGTTGTAAACACGAACTTGTGGAGCCCATGGAGGTCTTAAAAATTCAGCATTAAATTTGTAAATTTGTAGCTTGTAAACATTTCGACAAATGAGCAAAGAAAATACCAAAACTCGCCCAGATCCACATTTTGCATATACATCTTGATCCCCTTGTGGCATTTAACAGTTGCACAAGCCTAGTAGACCGCTCTGAATTGTAGTCCTAATCAAATGTTGAACCTATTGTAGCGCTGACAATCTTTGATTGCACCCTTTTTTCCAACCTCCTTGTTGAGCATTCATGTTTAACCCAAAGCATACTCATTGAACCTGAAAACCTTGTCCGGACCTATCCACTTCTTCTTGAACTTCTTTTGGAAGGTAAAGTCCAAATAGTTCTCATATTTCGTTAACAAGTCTCCTTCATGTATAATATCCCATTCTTGGTTTTGAGGGTGGCCACCTCTTCCTGCAAAGCATCTACAACTCCTTTGAGCATCTTGTTTGCATCCTTGATTGCAACGATGCACGCCTTGAGTGCTTCTATTGGTCGATTAAGCTTGCTCTTCACTCCATTGAGGTTTGAATTGATGATCTTGTTCTCCTCAATGAGAGGAGGGATCACATTGTTTCTTCAAGGGTGCTGATGGATTCTCAAGGCCATCGCTATATGTTGAACCAAAGAGGGGAGGGTGATTTGAGAAGAAGAAGGTGCAGGGACTCCCGTCTCATCAGATGCCTCTTTGTAAGTGCATGTGGGTGTATGGCTCTTTCGAAGTGTCCCTATAGACGTCTATGAATGTGCATGCTTATTTGTGTATGCAAGTTTATTTGAGAAATGAACAATAAGTAGGCATGTGTATGTGCATGAAGCTGGGTATACGTGTGCATGGATGTTTGTTGGTGTATGTATATGTTTGGTTGTGTATATGCACGTGCATGCACATGTATGTGTCTATGTATAGATACACATGTATGTATGTAATTCTTTTATTTATTCAATTACTCATCTCTAATCAAGCACTCTCTCTTTCAATTGGAAGTTTTACATTCTTATCCCTTTTCTTTCCTAACATTACTCTTACTAATCAATAGGAAAAATACATATCTAGCACCATGAAGAAGTGGGCAAAGCAACATTTGGTCAAACAGGAACATTTATGAAGCAGTTTCTAATAGTAGCTAAGCGAGAGATCAAAGTGAATGGCAACAAGTTTCTATGTGCATCTTCATCATAGGCGCCTCTTCTATCCAGTTCTTTGGATGCGTCAAAACTCTCATAATGCTCTTTGCAAAAATAATTTGAATGGGATAAGAGAGTCTATCATATAATCTAGAAGAAGGAAGAAGTTGATGCAGAACAACATCTTGAAGTAATGTGTGCTTATCAAATAACTTTGTTTAAGCATCTCTCTCTCTTTTGTTTGGTGATAATCATGAAGGTGGCCAAGAAAGGGATGCACTCGTTTTCTCGAAGATGCGGCTAAGTTCTGGCTTAAAGTCTTTTCACTCTAGAGTGTAATTGTAAAAGTCCTACAAAAAGTCGTAAGATGTTTGATGCTATAGTTTTGATGCCTACAAAAGAAAACTAAAAATCTTGGAGTCAAATTGCAATATTCCAAAAAGATTATAACTATTCTCAAGAAAACAAAAATCTTGGAGTCAAATTGCATTATTCCAAAAAGATTATAACTATTCTCTGAATCAGTCCTCAAAAGAAACGTTTTTCCAAAAACTTGAAAAACCTAAATATGGAAACTTTTTGGAGGTAAATCTACAATGAAGGTTTTTATGCTAGATTGCTATGAATTTTGTAGGTTTTCTCACCTCAGTTTAGATGTAAATCTCAAAATTTGTAGGTGGGATAACACTAAACCTAGGTCTTTTTTAGCACTATGAGTCTACATGTAGGGAAAACATTTGAAAAAAGGATCCGCCTTAGCGCCAAACAGGAAAAAAATACAAATCATGCAATGCTTTCATTGAAATGTGTTATGCTTCTTTGAAAGAAGCTTCTAAAAAAAAAACGAAGTCAAGAATTTCTCACATGTCACCATAAAAAAAAATATTGCTAGCATGAGCATCGTGAAGCTTGTAATCCATGCCAAAAGTAGACATCTAGAGCAGATGTATTGGGGTTCATGTTTCATGGCATTTGGTTTTCCTTGAATGGATGTAGAAGCATTTTAATTGGATTACATTGCCAAATTCAAATAATTCATTCTTTTGTGCTTTAAGTGTCTACTTTTTGTAACTCTCATTCAACATATTCTTTGATTTTAATCCGATTTTTCATTTTAGTTGGGTTGATTGTGAAATTTTGATGCTACATTGTTTTTCTTTCCCATAATGTAAGTATCTCTGCATACACATCAAAGTTTACGCCATATGTAGGGTGCTTTGTTTTGGATTTTGGTATATGCTCCGGTAAATTCTTTCACCTACTTGCATATATCATAAGGCCTAATTATAGGCTCTCTTTGATAGCAAAAGAAATAGCATGCATTTTAAGTTTTGAAATGAATATCAGCTTTATTTGCATACATCCTCTGTCCTCAAATAGTCCATCCGTGTATATATTCCATGTGGGTATGCGTTTGTAATCCAATACGAATGTATTGGTTATCTCTTGCTTCTAAATACTTGAATTTTGAAAGGGTTAATTTTCAAATGCTATTGATGTGTCTCTTTCAAGTTTAGTGTGGTAGATTGGTTATCCGAGTTTTGTCTTAACCAGTCTAGAGTTCCAACTCGTTGGACAGATCTTTGAGGTCTCTTCGGATTGTTTCTACTACTACTCTTCTTTTTATTCTTCTTTTGCAAGACTAGTAAACGAGCCAAATCAACCTTCACAGCCTATCAATCATGATGCATGAAAGGAGAGTCGGGGATCTATCTTGTTTTTTTATCTTTTCTATTGTGTGGGGTAACGGGACCAATAAGTGGATGTCCCCCAAAACTTTGAAATCTTGCTTACGTGTCCTTATTTGATTTGCTAAAAAGTGTACTACTATTAGGGTTTGAATGTCTCTGCGCTCTAAAAAGCCCTCGAAATTAAACTTTTTCAAAAAGAGCATTTAGGCAAAATCAAAAAAATATCAATCCTTGTGTCATAATCCGTCATTTCATGAGGAATTCGATGCACTCTTCATATTTCAAATCTGGAAAGATATGAAAAATTCCCCCAAAATTACTATTTTTTTCTTAGGTGGCCTCCTATTGGCCCCTTTACCCTAAAGGAGAGCCGTATTCCGTGCCTCTATTTTTGTTTTTGGGGTCACATTTTTCTACAGTCTCGCTAGAGTGATTAGTCCAAAAATATTGCCAAGTTGTTGAAGCCCCATGTGCGTTCTCCTTGTCATCGAGCCCTGCTTCACCGCCCCTTTTTCGTGCTATCTTGTGCTCTTCCCCCAACTCTAGCCTACCTGACCTTACCATTGGCAAAAACTTGGCCGTAGCTCAGCTGTCGATGCCAAACAAGCTTAGCAAGCCAAGATAGGAAGAGATGTGCACTTCCAGGTTTTATCTGTGCTACTTTTTGCTATTTGTGCTTCTCACCTAGAATGGTGAGTGTTAATACCATTTATGCACCCACAACCAATCCTATGTGTTAATACCTCAAAATTGCATGAGCAAAGTACATCAAGCTCCTTGAAAAGCCAATATGCGGGTTACTCTAGGCTTACACTGTTTTTGATGGTGTAGAAAAATTTCATAGCCTCTCTCTCTCTCCAAATATAGTAGACAAGGACACAATCTAAGAGAGCTTTTATCACTTCGGTATGGTTCATTTTCAACTTTAGTATCCTCAATGGTGTCAGTAGGTATTTGCATTGTATCCAATTTTGTCTTCTTTGTTGTCGTCACACTTAGCACTTGAAGATACAATACTTACTTGACAGAAGGACATTTGTGATAGCATTTAAAAAAGAGGATTTTCATGATTTGAAGTGGATAAAGTTACCTATCTACATTGCAAGGAAGGTAAGTTTAGAAGAGTGCTTGTGTATCTTCAAAAGCCTTAATGGTTGGCCTTTTATGTATCTCCTACTACCCTACTACTACTGCTGGGTCTATTCTCATTCCATTAATTAATTAAGCCTCTAGATTCCAATCAAGCTTGCATATCTAAAAGAAAAACCTACTATGCCCTTGTTCATGCGCCACTCTCGGACAATAGCTCATCACCATCACGTGTGTGCAGACACACCACTAAACGAGATACTTTGTACCTCCACCCAAGTGTCTCTTGTAGAAACTTAAGTCTAGAATAAGAATTGCATAATAGAGAGAAGACAGAACTCTGATTAATAACTAGAAACTGAATACACTGATGGAATGGAATGGAGCGTGTAGCTCTTTATATACAGGTGGGGGTAAGTTAGCCCAAGAGTTGAGGGGAGCAATTCAAGGGAGTTGATCCAGGGAGAGATTGAGGTAGCTGATTATGGGTGGTTCACCCTTCACCTAACAGTCACGTGGAAAGGGACTTTGACAGCCCCCCTGAAGGGTGAGCTACTCCTTGAAATAAAAACAGAACTTGCTACAAGGATTGATCCATCATCTGAATATGAAAAAAAAAGGGAAGTCTAATACATAGCTCTAAAATAGCCCCCCTCAAGGAGAAGGGCACCTAAGAGGGATGAGGTTGAGGGCACGGCATGAGGCAGTTTGTTTGGCCGTAGGCACGGATTTCATCAAGAAATCAACCCAATTCTCCTCGCTACGAACATACTTGAGCTGCAAAAACTTCTCTTGGACCAAGTCTTTCAAAAAATGATGACTAATTTTTACATGCTTTAGCTTTGATGGAAAAGAGGGGGATTCAGCCAAGGTGATGGTAGATTGGTTGTGTCGGAGTAGAGGATGACCAGGTCATCTCTCATAGCAAAGGGCAATGTGAATTCTGAAATGAGCTCTTGTAGCCATAGTGCTTCACGCGAAGCAAGGGCGGCAATAACATATTCCGCTTCAGTAGATGACTGAGTGATGGACGACTGGCGCTTGGTTTGCCAGGAGATAGGGGCACCTGCAAGGTTAAACACATAGCCACCAGTGGAGAAACAACGTGGGTCATCACTGGCCCAATTTGCATCAACATACCCAGAGATAGATATAGGAGTATCTGGATCATAAGAGTAAGTAAGTGCATAGGCTTGTGTAGTGCGGAGATAACGCAGTGTACGCTTAGCAGCTTGTTTATGTGCTTTGCAGGGTTTAGCCATAGAGCGAGAAAGCATGTGTCCAGCATAGGATAGATCAAAGCGTGTGCATGAGACTAAGTAGCGGATCTGGCCACAAAACCTAGGAAAATGAAAGTTAGGAAAATATAAGGCATCAGCGTGAGTGTAAGCATGATATTCTGGTGCAAGCTTGTGCTTAAGAGAGAGAGGGGTAAGCTCATAGGATGATGCAGACATACGATAATAAAGAAGGAGTTCCTCAATGTATTGTGATTGAGAGAGACTAATGGTTTTGTGGATTGGATCACGCGTCACTTGTATGCCCAAGAAATAAGACATCGGCTTTCATAAGGATATATTCGGAAGTGCCTAATAGAGGAATATCATCAACAAAGAGACCAAGTATGGCCATACCTTCAGCAGAACGCCAGATATAAAGGTTATAGTCAAATTGAAGATGCTCCCAGCCACAGCCAATCAGGTACTCATGCATCCGCGTATACCATTGTCGAGCAGATTGCTTGAGACCATATATGGGCTTGTTGAGTTGACTTACATGATTTGGATAAGCTCGATTGGCGAAGTGAGGTGGCTGAAACATGTAGATGAGTTCACACAGAACTCCATGAAGAAAAGCAGTTTTGATGTCGAGATGATGTAGCAGAAGATCGAACTTAGCTGCAATTGCGACTAGTAGGCGAAAAGCGGTCATGCCAAGGATAGGGGAATACGTGTCGAAATAATCGACGCCGTATTGCTGTGAGAAACCACGAGCTACTAAACGAGCTTTGTACCGCTCGACTGTGCCATTTGCATGATATTTTTTCTTTAAGAGCCACTTACAGGAAATGATGTTATGATGCTGCGGTGGAGGCACCAAAGTCCATGTGTTTGCTTCTTCGAGAGCTTGGAGCTCTTCCATGATGGCTCCATGCCATAGAGTACTCTCACTTGAGGCTAGAGCATCTGCAATAGAGAGTGGGAGTGCATCTTCCAAGGGGTCGGGTGGCACTGCTGTGATGCGCTCGTCGAGCATGACAGTGGAGAAAGCTGTCGCATGATAGATATCGTGGATGGAGCGGGTGTGAACACGGTGTGGCTGGAGGCAGCTTGATCCAGCTCAGGAGGATGTGGTGAGGAGCCATTTGATGAGGCAGTAGAGGGAGAAGTGGCAGAAGCAGAGGACTGGGGTTCAATTTCATCCACATGAGAAGGTATGGGGATATGAGGAGGAGTGGCATGGGATTCCGGAGCGGGGACATGTGATGGCGAGGGTGGTGGTGTACTGGAAAGCCGAGCATATCTCGCTGGCTCGCGATAGGGAGCAATACGAAGGTTGTCGGGAGGGAGGCTCCTTTTGCACGCAGTTTGATAAGTGCGCACCATGCTGGGCGGCGGAGGTGATAAGAGGGCGCTTTGGGAGCTGGGAGGTCGCTGAAATACAGGAGCCAATGAAGAGGGTGGAGAATGATGTTGATCAGCAGTAACTGGCAATGGAAGGAGGGCTGCGCCAAGAGGTGTAGTGGCTGGTGGAGCAGCAGGTCCAGCTACAGTCGAAGGGGCTGCGTCATGAGGTGGGAGAACAACTGGGTGTGGGAGAAGAGGTGGGCTTCTGGCTGAGGTGTGTGGGCGAATTACAGAAGGGAGAGGAAGGGCTGCACCATGAGCTGTAGGGGGTTGTGGGGCAGCAGGTGGAGCTATAGATGGAGGTGGAAAGGTAGCCGAATGTGGGCGAGCAACAGAGGGGAGAGGGAGGGCTGCGCCATGAGCTGTACGAGCATGTTTAAGTAGGGGTGTTTAAAGAGGTGGAGGAAGCGCTGATTGTGGAGGCAGTGAGTGTAGGTTGGCGACGGTGATTATGAGATTTTGAGAGAGATGATATAGGGTAAAGGAGCGAGTTGTAGCACATGTGCCTTTTAAAAGTCATGCACCCGCTCCAATTTAGAGACAAAAAATTGAGATATACTAGGAATCTTGCTTATGTGTCAACTTGTGATTTGCTGAAAACTGTACCATTATTGGGCCTTGGGTGTTTCTAACTCTTAAAAGACCTCAAAATTTAAACTTTTTCAAATTGACTGTCCAAATTAAATAAAAAAAAATATCAATCTTGGTATTACCTAATCCGTCTTTACATGAGGAATCTCATGCAAATTTCAAAATTCAAATCTGACCAAATTTGCAAAATCCCACCCAAAATTATACTTTTTTTCTTGAGTGTCTCTAAACTGGCTCCTTTACCCTAGGGGCTGAATTGAGCGCTGAGTGAGCAGAGTTTTGAGATGGAGGAGGTTCATGTGAAATCTCGAACGGAATATGAGATGAGGGTTTTACGGCTAATGAGAGAGTACCTGAGAGGACGTAATCTTCATAAAAAATGACCAAGCGGGTGAAGAAGAATTTTTTGGTAGTAGCGGGATGATGAAGCCGGTATGCCTTCGATCCAAAACAATCTCCGTAGCCTACAAAAATAGCACGATGTGCGCATGGCGCGAGCTTTGATGGAGGTTGCGTGTTAAGAGCATAGGCAACGCAGCCGAAAATGCGTAGGTGACCAAGATGAGCGGGGTGGCCGAACCAAAGTGTATATGGCGTGGTTAGCGGGTTGTGCGTAGATGGAATGCGATTTTGGAGATAGCATGCTGTAGCCGTAGCCTCCTCCCAGTATGCATCGTCGAGGCTTGCCTGGAGCATCATTGCACGTGCGGCTTCAAATAGGGTGCGATTTTTTCTTTCTGCGCGACCATTTTGTTGTGGGTGGTCGGTGATGGTGAGTTGATGTTGTATGCCGGCTTGCTGACATAAGGTGGCAAAAGCTTGAGATTTGTATTCTCCGCCATTGTCGGTGCAAAGAATCTTGATGCGCCTGTCAAGCTGATTCTCTACAAGTGCTTTAAAGTGTTGAAAGTGTGAGATTGTAGCACTTTTCTTTGCTAGATAATATGTGAAGGTGTATTTTGTGAAATCATCAATGAAGGTCAACATGTACTTGTTGCCTGTGAGTGATGCGGTAGGCAGAGGGCCACATAGATCTAAGTGGATGAGCTCAAGAGGTACACTAGCACGTGATTGAGAGAGTGGGAATGGTGCATGATGTGCTTTTGCGAAGATGCAGCCTTCACAAAGCGTGATATGTGTGAGTTGCTTTGGCAGACCTAGTGCTAGGCGGCGATGTGTGAGAGAGCGAAGCATATGCTGTGAAATGTGTCCTAAGCGATAATGCCATTTGAGCGTAGTGTCATGAGATGATGCAGGAATTGATGAGGCTAATGCATGTAGAGGTGCAGAGTTACCTATGGGGTAGAGGCACCCAACCTTCGGAATATGGAGATTGTGGCGGCGACCATCCTTTGCCTTGGCAGTGATGAAACATCCATTGGCGGTGAAATTGATGTTGATGCCGGTTTCAGTGAGTTCACTGACTGAAATGAGGTTCTTCTTGAGTCCTGGGACGAGGTAGACGCGAGAAATGACGATTTGGAGACCCGTGGGAAGAGTGATGTGGGCGTTCCCATAGGCCTTCGCAATCTGAATGCTATTATCACCCAAACAGACTTCTAGTGGGTGCTCAAGATATGTGAGATGAGTGAGCCATTCAGCATGATATGTCATGTGATTAGTAGCTCCAGTATCAAGTAACCAAGAGTCTGAAAATGAGTTGTCTATAGTACTAGCATAAAGATGCATAGGATAGGGCGGTTGCTCTTCATAAGTAGATATTTCAGCTTGAGGTATATCAACATAATGAGCTTGGCTATTATAAGAAGTATAGTGCCGAGGCCCCCCTTGAGGGTAAGAGGAATAGTTATGAGAAGGTGCAGTAGAGTGGCGGAAGCTATTATGATTACCTTGTTGGCGGGGTTGTCGACAATCTTTATCAAGATGCCCAAACTTATTACAGTTTGTACATTGCTTTGGATTGGGATTTGATCTGCGTCCTCCTTGATGTTGGGGCTTTCTTGCCATGTTCTGATTATGCTGACGAGGTTGATTGAAGTTTCTTTTGCCATGATTCTGATGTTTATGATGTTTTGCCATTGTAATCAAGGCTGTTGACTTTGATGATCCACTAGTTTGATCGCGAAGTGTCTCTTATTGCTTGATCTTTGACACCAAATTTTGGATCTGTAGGTTTGCCGAGGTGGCCTGCGTGGTAATGAAAGCTCGCCAAGAGGTAGGTAAGGCGGCTAAGAGCAGCATACTTTGCAGCTCTTCAGGGATGAGCAGCCCTAATATGATAAGTTCATCAAGAAGTATCTGCCATGCTTCTACAAATTTAGAGGAAGACTGACCTTCAGACATGGTCGTGTTGACCAGTTTCTTGAGGAGAGAAACCTGGTAGACCAAGTCAGTATGCTCATAGTTCTTCTCGAAGAACTGCCAAATGGCATTGGCCGTCGCCAATTTCTTCACCATTTGGACTTGCAGATCTTGGCAGTGGAGAATGAGCTCCATCATTGCACTATTGTTTCTGCTTTCCCATGCAGAATAAAGATCGGCGATGCCCTGAGAGTCTTTCTCTTTGGGTAGGTCGGGTTGCTCGTCGATGCCCGATGTGACCTCCCAAAGTTGCCGCTGCTTGAGGTAGAGCTCCATCCTAAATTTCCACACTTGATAATTTGAGCCATTGAGCTTGTCAATGACGTATCTTGGCTTATAGGTAGATGTAGATGATGAAGATGAAGCTTGGTCAGCCATCTTGTGAGGTTCCGGATTCCTCGAAGAGGCTGATAAATAGCTTCTAGTGTGGATTAATTAGGATAGAATGTAATAAGCGCTAACTAAATAGACTTAGGCTCTAAGTCGCTCTGATACCATGTAGAAACTTAAGTCTAGAATAAGAATTGCATAATAGAGAGAAGACAGAACTCTGATTAATAACTAGAAACTGAATACACTGATGGAATGGAATGGAGCGTGCAACTCTTTATATACAGGTGGGGGTAAGTTAGCCCAAGAGTTGAGCGGAGCAATTCAAGGGAGTTGATCCAGGGAGAGATTGAGGTAGCTGATTATGGGTGGTTCACCCTTCACCTAACAGTCACGTGGAAAGGGACTTTGACATCTCTCTCTCTCTCTCTCTCTCTTTGCCATGCAAGAGTTGCGACCCTGCCGCTCTCTCTCTCTCTCCCCGCTTGCCAACTCCCTGCACCCCATCTCCTCGCACCACTGCGCAGTGTGCAACAAAACCCCTCCGTAGGTTTTGCGTGACCTCTTTTCTGCTGCCTCATAATCGTGATGCCTGGCATGAAAGCCATGCCAGGCAACCTTCTGTGGGCGCCATCATCCGATCAATGTTTAAAATCACCATATTATGACAACATCCTATCAACGTTAGATTCTCAACAAAATCTTCTCCCCACCTCCCTATCGCCGCCTCGTCTGAAGCCGGGCTCTGGTTAAATATCGGCCTGCTAGGCCGCGTGTAGGTGGCCGGTGTGACTGGCCCAGCCGGTCACGTCGCTTTTTGGGGGGGCAGGAGACATCTTCAACATATGTAGCGCATGCGCCCCATCATGTGCATATGCACGCACGTAGTGCAGTGGTTAGAGTAGTGCTTCTGGGATGTGAGGTCGGGGGTTCAAGACTCCGATTGAGCTGCATGTGTTGACTTTTTGGTCAACGGTCACCTAACGGCTGCATTCGACCGGCAACCGACGACCCTTGCTTTGCCACGCGGCCTAGCAGGCCGAACTATAACCAAATCCCTGAAGATGTACCTGCCATCACTTTCTTTGACGACCACCCCTTCCTCTTCTCTCGCGACCACCTACTCATTGCCTACGATGTCTCTTCAGAACAAGAACAAGGCAAGGCAGTTCTTGCTATCGCGATCACCGCCGACAGCTTTTTTACCTCCATGGAAACGATGACGAGAGAGAGAAGCCCTCGTTAATTCTCCCGAGCTCCACCCGACAAATTTTTTTGAATCCGCACGCCTGCACTCCACTTGACTCCTACGTGGGCTTGCCACTTGCGCACTCGTACCTACATGGAAGCGAGCACAGCTGCAAGGAAAGCTCAAACCCCTCTCTCTCTCTCTCTCTCTCTCTCTCTCTCCCTCCCTCTTTGATCTCCCTCTCCTCCCTCTTTCTCTCTCCAATGGTCTCAATACGTGGGAGGTGCCTTCACCAGACCACCATGAAACCATAGAAAAAAATATATGTTTCTTGGACACCATTGCGACGGCTGCCATACGCGCTGTAATGCAGATCATCGCATCCTGTGGAACCAGACAAAATAAAATCTCTCTCTCTCTCTCACTCACTCATCGGTGGAGCCCATGCCGTCTCTTGCTCTCAATGGTTTCTCTACATGCACAGAAAGAGAGTGATGTTATGTCGCACGACAATGGCGACACACACACAGAGAGAGAGAGAGAGAGAGAGAGAGAGAGAGAGAGATAAAAAATTTAAACACTATGTTCCATGTGTCCAAAAAAATCTCTGCCATTTGCCCACTCCTGAGCATCAAAAATTTAAACACTATCTTCCATGTGTCCAAAAAAATCTCTGCCATTTGCCCACTCCTTGCCTTCCATTTTTCTTTTCATCTATCTTTCCAATAACGCATCTCTGGAGATTCTTGTTAATTAACACCTCAAATATAAATATACCAAGTATATATACTGGTGGCTTCTCATTTATATTACATAGAATCTTTACAAATTCCTTCGCTTTCCTTTCTCTCAGCATGGCACAGAGCGAGCAAAACTCCTGTTCGCCAAAGAGATTTGAACACTGATGCTCACAAACCTCATTTCGAAACATACGTGCTCACCAACTCCTCACGGCGCCAGTGCATGATGCCTCTTTGATATATATAAATAACTTCACGTTGTCTTTACCCCTCCGTCCAATTGCATGGCGGCGTGGCTTCCCTTTGTAGATGCAGACAGTGCTCCCTCAGTCCTTCCTTGCTACAATGCGGCTCCAACATCCGTGCTCCTTCTGCCGCTCGTTATTGGCTCCCCGCCAGATGCTGTGCTCCTCCCGTCGCTAATATCAGAGATGACATCTACTGAGATTCGTGTAATGAAATGAATTTTTTAGGATCGTATGCACATACTACTAGGTCTCCCCAATCTACCAAAAAAATGAAAAACCTTTCAAAACATCTTGAGTGTATAAGTGAAGGGTGAGAGTAGGTTTGTACGCATGTCTGGTTTGAGCGTATCTCGCAAGATGCTTTAGCAATGGCGAGACAAAACGCGAGTTCGTTCCAGGTGGCGTGGAAGGACACGGCATCAGCGGTGGCGCAAGGACCAGGTGGCGCCAGAAGACTATTTGCAAACACTTTTTGAATGTCGCTGGGAGTTGCATGCAACCAGCTCGAGTCGTGAGAGAGCAGCGCTGAAGGTCATTCCTGGCGAAATTCTTCGAGGTGAGCTCTGTAGCTTTGACACGCTGTGTCTCTTTTTCGTATGAACTGTCTGATTCTCCCTGCATCGTGTTGGTCATGTTTATTTAAAAGGTTCCTGCTGAGATTGTGATTGCTATTGCTAGTGTGCGAAGCTCTGACTGTCAAACTGGGATTGGAATGCTACAATATTAGTGATTTCCTGTTGGTGAGTTGCGAACCTCTGACAGCTTGCATGTCTTCTTGCATGAGTGTGCAGTGTTGGGGTATTAGTCATTCCTTGCAGCACATGGCACGATTGAAAGCGAAAGCCCGTCTGAAGGGTGATGCAGCGGAGCCAATCCGTGGAAAGAGGAAGGAAAGGGCTCCTAGAATAATGGAAATTAGCGTAACTATTTCAGCTGGAGGCAGTGACGTAGATGTTGCGTTATTGTCATGTATGAAATCATTCCTTGAAAAAGAGACTTTGGCTGGGTTATGTGCAGTTGAAAGGGGGGGAGACATCTTCCACTTGCATTTTCAAATGATCATCCGATTGTGGACTCGCTCGTTGATCGCTGCAAACAAAAAAATCAAGCAGTACCTTGGGTGGGATAAAGATTCTCCAACAGGAGCTATGGTGCTTTGCCGCGCTTTGAAATAGCGCAATATGCATACATTCGAGGGAATGGTTGGCTATTGCCTAAAGGATCATGGGCAGCCGCACTTCAAAATGGCGATGCATAATATTGAGCCAAGCCACATAAACAGGGGAGTTGAGCTATACAGTTTGTATGGCGGCGATGAGTTGAAAAAGAAGGTGTGCTTAACACCAGTGAATACATTTGATAGAGCATTTATGTTCTGGAAGTTCAAATTGGCGCACCCTCTAGGTAGTGACTTTTTGTCGACATTGCATAAAATGCTCAAAACGGGAAGATAATATCCCTCGTCATGTTGGGTCACGCCGTACCAAGGCCGTGGGATGGACCTAGGGAAGACCCCAAGGCGCTTTGGAGGTGTATGGTGGACCCATCGTCGACAACGTACCAAGATGTTGTCAGCATATTCATCAATAGTCAAATGTATGGGACCTCCCATCCACGGGCTGACCGATTTTTGTCACGATGGCAAGACGTCCGAAGGTGCGTTGGTCCATAGATTGAAACAACATTGTAAACCCTGCGTTCATTAATGTCGTAATGTGTCTCGTCCAGCCCAACAAGTGTGGTCGTTGCTAATGAACAGCAAGACAATGAACAAACAAAGGACGAGACCGGTGATCTTGAGTATATCCTATTGGTTCACAAGATAGGGGTGACAATAGTTGCATGACGCCTTCTGTTGAGTTTATACCTTTGTTGTTTTGCTTTATTGTATGAGATTAGGAAATGAAAAGACCCATGAAAGTGGAACATCAAAAGACTTTTTGTGTCCATATAAAAAAGTAAAGGACACGATCGAATGCACAATGATACATTTGCTTATTTTTCCCGTTAGCGCTTTCTTAGTGTTCTTGCAGTACCCCCTACTTGCACTATAGATATAGTGAATATATTTTCTTTGAAGCGATTAGGAATACCTTAAAGTGGGAGTGTAGAATCTATTGCAAATAACCCACTACATTTGTCTGTGTTTGTGTATGTGGGAGAGAGGGAGAGGGTACCCTCTCCATGATTAATGTGGGGTAAAAAGGTTTCCGTTATTCAACAAGGAGACCATGGACCTTGGATAGCATAGACACCAACTTATTCAACAAGGAGACCATGGACCTTGGATAGCGTAGACACCAACTGATGCTTCACCTACTCGCTCCACTTCACGTCATTACCTAGAATCTCACGAGATGCTCTTCCTAGAATCCTCTCCTTAACCTGTTAAGATTTAAGAGGCTTCCTAGATTTGAACTCGCGCAGAGCAGCCCAGTGTTTGGTAGCAATCTTCCAAGATCCCCACATCCTATCTTTCCCACTTCTCCTTTGCAAGGTGTTTCGACGGGCATTGTGTGTTCACACACTAGTCTCTGGGTTGCACCCTGCCTTGTTCAGCGGCTCTACAGGCTTTACACGGCTGCACCATCAGGCATAATGACAAGCAATGCTAGCATCCTCCACTTGCTCCCTTATCCTCGTGCCCCAAAGTGACCTCCTCGAATCACCAACACGTCTACTGTGATGCTGTCCCGCCCCTATGCTTGCTGTGCGCATGGCGTCCTCCAACCGACAGCTCTTTACAATAGAGACTTTAACATCGTAGGAAGAATGTCAAGAGGCCTCAAAGAGAGGGAGAGAGAGAGAGGGGGGGGGGGGGGGGGGGGGGGGGGGGGGGGAGAGAGATTCCAAAAACGTTCCCCCTTGGCCTGCGTTCGTCATCTCCACTACTGCAATTGAACCTTGCCCTTCGCACGATTTGCCAACACAGCCCAATCATGCGCAGCAACCAACACGACCACCACGCAGGTCTCGCAACGACATCGAGGGGGGGAGAGAGAGAGCGTCAGACGCAGGTCTTGTAGCGATAGCTAGAGACGAGACAAATTACATACTAGGCACTCAAAAATGGATCTCAACTGTCAAAAAGGAATAAAGATTTGTAATTCTTGAACTATTGGGTCTGCTCAATCGTCGCCATGCATGCTCTCTCTAAATAGGCTACCAATCTTCTGTGTCACATGCAGACAGAAGAGAGAGAAAATGAAATGCACAAAAAATCTCTCACTCAACGCCACTTTCATCTCTCTCTCTCTCTCTCTCTCTCTTTCTTCCTCTCTCTCCTCCTTGACTTGCCACGTCTGCGGACTCCTTTTTTTCCTTTGCTTTCTTGGTAGCATCTTGATTGATTTCCTTCAATGAGACATGCGTACAGACCTACTGCAAATAACCCACTACATTTGCATGTGTTTGTGTATGTGGGAGAGAGGGAGAGGTACCCTCTCCGTGATTAATGAGGGTCAAAAGGTTTTTGTTATTCAACAAGGAAACCATGGACCTTGGATAGCGTGGACACCAACTAATGCTTCCAGGACCTTATTTGATTAAGATGATGTGTTTGATTTTAGTCCTTATCATTTATGTAACTTGAAATACATTGAATGTAACTTGACATACATCTATCAATGTATTCTCCTCCCCCCCCCCCCCCCCCCCCCCCCCCCCCAACCCACACCCCACACACACACACACACACACACACACAAAAAACAAAAACACACACACACACACACAAAAACATACTCTCTCTCTCTCTCTCTCTCTCTCTCTCCTTTTGCTTGAAATCAATTATGGTGTGAGGAAAGACTATTAATTATGGTTCAATTGATCAAATGACATTGTACTACAAGATGTTGTAGAGTAAATCAATTACTCATCGATGCATATGTCAAGCGTGATAGCCACAGAGAGAGAGAGAGAGAGAGAGAGAGAGAGAGAGAGGGAGAGAGAGAGAACCCTTCTCCTGGCACATGCACACCTTGGCATGCAAGAGAGAGAGAGACTCCGAGAGGCATGTGTGTGTGTGTGTGTGTGTGAGAGAGAGAGAGAGAGAGAGAGAGAGAGAGAGAGAGACTGTCGCTATTGCATCGAGAGATGAAGGGGAGAGAGAGAGAGACTGCCCTACCACCTGCACACCTGTAGGCAGCAAGAAGCAAGAGATGGAACATGATCGTTAGAGAGGGAGTGTGTGTGTGTGTGAGAGAAAGAGAGAGAAAAAAATTGTGAAAAGAGGAGATAATAAAATATCTTCACATCGCGCATGGAAGCAAAAGCAGAGCAAGAGAGGGGGAGACATAAATATATTTTCCTAGATGATTTGCTTTTTGCTTTGGTTTCCAAAGGGTATCTCATGAAGATACCTTCTAGTGAGACCAGCTTCAAAAATTTTGCACATCTACTACTTGTGAGGTGAATAATCCTTGAACCCACATTTCTCCTCTTTCTTGAGATGAGATAAGGTTATGTCTATAATGCCCTATGGGTTTAATTGCGTAAGCTTCTTCTTAGGTTATAATCAATGCCACCCACACTCACTCTCTCTCTCTCTCTCTCACACACACACACACACACACACACATTTTAGAGTGGGTTTAACTCTAATAGGAAAATACATCTATAGACTTAGCTTTATAAACAGGAACATATGCAATATACATTTAGATAGACATACAAAAGTTAGAACTACCCTCTCTCTCAATCTCTCATTCACCTAACGTACAATTTTGAGACTACCATCCTGTTCTCTCTCATGTGGGGATTGACAATTTGATCCATTTCACATCCTGGTCACCTTCTTTTAAACACTTCAAGGCATGCTTGAAACTCGTGAATTTGGCCCGAGCTCTCCCCAATCTTCACCTTCTTCCTCTTTTCAATGAGCATTAGCACTCTCGGCTCTCCCAAGGAATCTGCTCTCATCATCTACCAACCGTCTTACACTTCTTGGACTTACCATGGCCTAAGCTAATTGCTTACTAATTCATCAATAACTATGCCCTAACACGTGTATACTCTCCCTTGCCCCTCTAAGCAAAGATTGATTTTGTGAACACATCCTTTGCTCTACCTTCCTATTTTACTACCTGCTCCTTCCAAGCGTCCCAAGCATTGGAGAAAATATTTTTCGCTGCAAGCACCTAGTTCCAAATCCTAAGTAAACGATGGCATCAAGATGTGAACACTGTCAGAGCACATTGTTCTCCAGGGGAGCAAGTAGGTGGGCCTCTGGTTGATACTAGAGAATAGCTTAAGGCTAAAAACAACAAAAATCTTACTTAATCTAGTGCTAATAGCAAGAGATGATGAGGATTTAAGACTGATTTGAGAAACGTAAACAGAGAAATAGATTTTAAATGAAGAAAAGAAAGAATTGAAACATAATTTGAGGGTGCAATCAATAAATGATTTCAATTAATGATTTTTTCATAACCAAAGTTCACAATTTGACAATACATACCACTGTCGGTTTACACCTCAATTGTGTATCCAAAATAGAGATTTGAACCCAATTGATTTATAGGCTCAATCAATTGATAGAGATTTGAACCCAATTGATTGATAGGCTCAACCCCTATCAGAAGAAATCCGATTGCCAAGCATCTATCCAAGACTAGACAACAAGGCGTTGCTCTCTCAGGTAAAACAAAACCCCAAAATTATTAAATTTTATGCATCTCGAGTGAAGACCCAACGTAATCCTAGCTCTTCAATTTTCTTTTAGGTATGTATTGTACTTACTTGACAAGATTCTATGTAGGGAAATTTATATTGGATAGTATATATGCACACCCACCATATCAATTCAATGCCATGGTTGATTGTTTCAAAAACTCTCTCTTTCTCTCTCACGCATTAGCTCTACGTTACTGCATCTCCGACGTTAACATGTATCGCTGACGTTGACATGGTATCGGAGACTTGTGCTCTTTGATTGTGGGAGAAGTAGCTGTGTGAAGAAGAGAAAGTAATGGCAATCCTAGAAGATCTGGAGGAGTAAGGCAAGGAGAAAGACAAGGTCCTCTCAATGCTCAACATTTTAAAACATAGGAAGAAATTATCATTTCTTTCAGTAGCATTTTTTGCAACGTTTTGAGACGTCCACGATTCCAGCCTTGTAGGGAAGCGGCTCTTTGAACCTCCTTCGATGTAGTTTTGGAATGATTTTATGCAAGGAGACATTTATGGAAATAGATGCGTGCAACACTTCTTGAAACGCAAGGCCAAGGCAGTTGATCTCTAGAGTAAGTGTCTTGAAATATAGCAGAGAAAGGCCCTGCCAGTGACGGTGCTACAACTATCCCGATCCACTAGGTTTTCGATTTCATATTGATTTTTGAAATTCTCACTTGGGAATAGGAGGCCTCTAGCGGGTAGTGCTTCATGAAATGTAAGATCGTGGGAGAAGTAGTTGCGTGAAGAAGAGATAGTGATGGCAATTCTAGAAGCTCTTGAGGAATAAGGCTAGGAGCAACAAGACAAGGTCCTCTCACTGCTTGATATTTTAGAATGTAGGAAGAAAGCAATGTTTTTTCCATTAGTGTTTTTTGCGGCGTTTTGAGACGTCCCCCACTTTAGCTTGGGAGGGAAGCTATTCTTTGGCCCTCCTTTGATGCGTTTCGGAATGCTTTTGTGAGAAGATACCTTTTTGGCAACAAGTGTGTGCAATGCTTTTAAACAATCAAGGACAAGGTAGTCAACCTATAGAGAAAGCATTTGAAATGCAGGAGCGAAAGGCCCTACCATGATGGTGCAACTATTGCGCTGCTCCACTAGGTTTTGGAACATATTGTATTTGATGGAATTTTTTCTAGCCTATTTCATATTGCATTTGGAAATGCTCATTGGCCTCTAGTGGGTAGTGCATGCTGAAATGTAGAATCATGGGAGAAGTAGCTATGTGAAGAAGAGATAGAGATGGCGATTCCAAAAATATGGAGGAGTGTCATAATAATCAATATCTAATTCTCCTAAATGATTTTCTCATATTAAATTCATCATTTAATGTGGGGAAGGCCAGGGGAGAAAAAGCTAGAATATTGGTTAAGCTAGCAGACCGGCCACAGTAGGGATCCAAAGGAGGGAAAATAGGGATCCAAAGGGGGGGCCATCTGCAAAAGAGCCATGTGCAACAATGGGCTAAAAAGACCCTAAGGTTCAGCCCATTAAGACTTCCAAAATGCTAAGGTTCCAAAATTCAAAGGTTGTGTCCAAAGGTCAACCCTAGGGAAAATTGGATGCTTTGTGTGTGCCCTAAAACTCTTTGCACATCCCTACATGGGAGGGGGCAAGCCCTAAAGGTAGGGGATGAGAGAGAAAGCCACACACACACACACACACACACACACACACACACACACACACAGGCTCCCTTTACATAAAGGGAATGAGGGACACATGTCAGCTCCCTAGGCCAGATGCCCACAAGGTGTGCCCAATTTCTATTGGATGACTCTTGAAGTGGACCATTGAGAATTAAGCTAGAGTAAATCTAGTTTAATTAATTTAAAAACATTTAATAAAAGAAACCAATGAGAATTAGTCTCCTAGAAGACTATTGGGCAGTCTCCCAAGGGGTCCAATGAGCATTCAGGAGCCCCAGGGCTTGCCTGATTCCTATTGGCCAGGAGGCAAGGGGGTCCAATGAGAGTTTAGTTTAATTATTTAATTACCTAAAGATCTCACAAAAGGGGAAAAGGGAACACATGTCAGAAGGCTATCACTTATGCTGCTTAATTGTAATTGGCTTGACTTGGGGAGGGCCAATGAGGCTTCAACAAGAGCAATTAGCAAGAGGGCTCGCCCAAGAGAGAGGGGGGGCTGATTTTTGCAAGGCATTATCACACAAACACACTCACACAAGCTCATGTGTGAAGAAAGAGAAGACTATCTCTTCCCAAGCTTTAATGGAGAACTCATCACCTACTCCAAGCTTGTGAGATAGAAGCCTACATCAACACTCTCTTGGCATGTGGATGCAAACCCAACCAAGAGCCAAGCTTCAATGAATGCTCATCTCCTCTACCAAGCTAATTACTAAGCTAAGCTATGCTACATATGAGTGATTATGTGAGGAGATGTACATCTTTCTCGTAAGATACTCCTTCTTCCTCTCAATCTACTCTCATACCCTGCTAGCTCTCACCATCTTCGAAGGTGTGCGAGGTCTTGGGTCTGAGAACGGGGATAATTCAAGTTGTGTTTGTTAAGTATTTTGCTTAGTGCATGAAGTTTCCATCTTCATTGCACTAGCTAGTGTTGAAGGAACACAAAGAATTGTATTGTACAATGTCTCTCTTGATGGGAGAAACCATAATACAAAGCCTTTTGGAGGGGGGACCGGCTCCATGAAAATCCGGTCCTCAACTGTTGTCAATAGCTTAATTTCTCTCTCTTTTGAAAGTATTGTCGATGCTATCTAACTAGATGTTATGCTTTTTGTTGCTCTCTCCACCCAAGCACTCTTGTAATTCTCATTAGGAATCTATTCTAATGAAATGCCCACTATGTTCATGCTAATTTCCGCTACACATAAATTACTAGGCCATTAAATGTTACATTGGTATCAGAGCTCAAGATTTCTCTTTTCTTGCTCAAGAAGGGAGGTCCTCAAGCTAGCTACAAATGGTTGGTATTATTAATTGCCTGTGAGTAAGTAGAATAGGGATTTTTTCAGCCTTGCAGTGCGCCTGCCTTCGTGCAGTTAACGGGGCATCACCGTCGAGAGCTATGGTCTTAATAGTGGAGTCCTACGAGGCTTGCCTACGGCTTAACCACTATTGAGCTATTAGAAGCTTGACAGGAGCCGATGCTGTTTTGGTGTCGAAAGACCCTCTTTTCCATTCCTTGCAATTAATGGTATTCGAGCCGCAGGTACAGTAGCTTGAGTGCTTTTTCTAAAGGGGTAAAGAGGAGTAGCAACTAGGGCTTGAAGTGCCAAAGTACACCTAAAAAGTTTACACCTAAAAGTTGTTAGAATGGCTGACAATAGTAAAGAGAGTGAAATTAATGTTGATAACTTTGATTTTGCTCATGAGCAAGCTACTAATGATGCTTCAATGCTTGTTAACTATCTTGTTTCTAGGATTCAACAAGCCATGGGCAATCCATCTCTCCAAAGTGAAGTGCAACGGCAGATCCGTGCTCATGGGATTCTCCAAGTTCATCACCATGACGAGAGAACACCTAGGAAGCCTCCTTGTGAGACTACCAAAAGAAGTCTCTCTCCGATTCGGGAAGAAGAAGATAATCCATACGAAGGGCTCAAGAATTTACTTCTTGATGATGCATCTCCCGCCCAAAGGAGAACTCAAGAGTCTCCACCGAAGGAACGAGAAAGAAGCGAGTCTCCCGCCACCTCGGCGGAGATGGCTCCACAAAGACGGCGGGCTAAACGCTCTCCATCACCACCAAAGCGGAGAAGACCATCACACTCTTCTCCACGCCATAATTCAAAGAGGGATGATAAAAAGCAAGAGAAGAAAAAGGGGAGAAAGAGGACACCCTCTTCTCCATCTTCTTCATCCTCTTCCTCTTATGAAAGCTATGGTGAAGACGACAAAGATCAAGACAAGAAAAAGGCGAGAAAGAGGTCACCCTCTTCTCCACCTTCTTCAGATTCTTCACCTTCTGAAGAAAGTAATGGTGCAACCTTTGAACCATAAAAAAGAAGAGGCCATTATAGGAAATCCTATGCCGCATGGAAGAGGTCGTCCAAGTTGAAGAAATTCAAAGAGGGAGGGAAGAGCATCTCTTTCCTTACCTATGATGGTACCTTTGGTGCTACGGACAAAGTCTTGGCCTTTATCCAACAATTCGATGCAGCGTTTGGAGATGAGGGCTTCACGGAGTCCTCTAAGATACGCCATGTAGCTATGCACTTTCAAAAGTCCGCCAGACAATGGTGGTCTAGCCTACGAGCCAACGGTGAAACTCCACGAACATGGAAGGCTTTAAGAGCTTCCATTATAAAGCAATTTTTGGCCACCGATGCCAAAGGAAAAGTACTCACCGAATGGCGAAGCTTAAAGCTCTCTCCCAATGAATCCATCCACAAATATGTAGACAAGTTTTGGGACCTACAACTCAAAGCCACTTTCTTCGAAAGGTTGGATTTTGGAGAGCAAAAGCAACAATTTTGTGCGGGCTTAACCGAAGAAATGGTGGAGTATGTCAACTCCCAAAGACCACGTACCACACTATGGTCGCCTCTCGAATCAATTTCCAAACGGGGGCAAAAAGAAAGAATAAGCCCCCGGAAAACAAGGGTTCCAATGAGCCTAAGGGGAAGGACAATGTCCAAAAGTCTCCTAAGGGCAACTCCAACAAAGCTAAAGAGAAGGGAGTTTACAAAGGTAAGAATAAACTCTCTCCTGAAGAGCTTGATCGTTATCGTAAGGATAACCGGTGTTTCAAGTGCGGCGAACAAGGGCATGTGTACCGTGCTTGTCCCCAAAAGAACAACCTCCAAGATCCTCTAGAGCGTCCTTGGTTGAAATCCAAGAGGAGGAGACTCACCAAACTCACCACAAAGGATCTCCTCTATGCCATGCTTGGGGAAAGGTAAGAGAACATGATGCTTTTATTCTCTTTGACCCTGGATCTACTCACAATTTTATATCTATGGAGTTAGCCACCAAGCTAGGCATACAATCCTACGAGATGGGAGATGTCCTACCCGCAGACAGTGCCTTCAAGGGGCAAGAAGCTTCAGTCACTCCCTTAATTGGGAAATTGAGGCTTCATGTCCAAGGCTATGTGGACAAAGAGGACTTCTTTATCTCTCGTCTCAAGCATGAGGATGTAATCCTAGGGGCACCATGGTTTGACCGCCTGGCTGCCGATGTTAAGTTTCCTGAAAGGAGAATCTCCTTTAAGTTCAGGGAAAAAGACATGTATATAGATGCTAAGGAAATAGGTAACACCATCCCCATTGTACATACACCAGCTTTCAACAAGTCAATAAAGAGGTCTATTTCCGTGTACATGATTTTTGTTAAAGATTCTCAAAATGAACCTAATGCTTTAACAAAAGAAAATAAAAGCAACCAAAAGGAATTAGAGTTATCCAATTTTCTCAAGGGGTTTCAAGATGTTTTTATTGACGACATCCCTTGTGAGCTACCTCCTAAACGAGGTAATGATGACCATGCAATTGAACTTCTTCCAGGAAGTTCACCGCCTAATAAACCTCCTTATAGAGTTTCTCAAGCTCAACAAGAGGAGATTATGCGGCAAGTGCATGAGTTAGTTGAGAAGGGCATGGTTAGGCCTAGCTCATCTCCATTTTGCTCACCTGTGCTATTAGTGCAAAAAAAAGACGGCACATATCGTATGTGTGTCGACTATAGAGAACTAAATAGTATCACTATCAAGAATAGGTTTCCCGTTCCACGGGTAGAAGACCTATTTGATAAGCTACAAGGATCGACCTACTTCAGTAGGGTTGACCTAAAGAGTGGCTATCATCAAATAAGGATAGTTGATCAAGACATTGTAAAGACCACGTTTCGCACTACATTTGGTCTTTACGAATACATTGTCATGCCTTTTGGCTTGACCAATGCACCAACCACATTCAACCGCTTGATGGAGAAGCTGTTCAGGCCTCATCGAACCTTCACTGGAGTGTTCTTTGATGATATTGTCATCTACTCTAATTCATTGGAGGAACACAAGCAACACCTCCAGGTAATATTTTAAGTTTTAAGAGAGAATAAACTTTATGTTAATCAAAAGAAAAGTGAATTTTTCTTGCAAGAGATTCAGTATTTAGGTCACATTATCTCTCAAGATGGCATCCAAATGGATCCATCCAAGTTAGAGGTAATAAAAGGATGGCCTAAACCAAGGAATCTTCATGAACTAAGAAGCATTATAGGTATGTGTGCATACTATAGACGCTTCATAAAAAAGTTCTCACAAATTGCGGGTCCATTACATGACCTAACAAAGAAAAGCGTTAGGTATACATGGTTTTCTAAGGAGAACAATGCTTTCGAAAAGCTTATCTCTCAACCTGTGCTTACACTACCGGATCTCTCAAAACCATTTGAGGTCCAATGTGATGCTTGTGGTGATTGCCTTGGAGTTGTTTTGCTCCAAGAAGGGCACGCCATAGGCTATGAGAGCCGAAGGCTCGACCCTGTTGAGCAAGCTCTAGGCATATACGAAAAGGAACTCCTTGCAGTTCTACATGCCTTAGACTCATGGAAGCACTATTTATTGGGGATTCCTTTCATTCTGCGAACGGATCACCAAAGTCTTAAGTACTTCATGACACACACCAAGATCTCCGACAAACAAATGAGGTGGGCAAATTTCCTTTCGCAATTTCATTTTCATATCGCTGGCAAGCATAATCAAGTAGCCGATGCACTCTCAAGATGACCGAGAGTGAATGCGGTTTCCATAGCAACTCACAATGATCTATCTTCAATGATAGATGAGTATGCTATTGATCCCGATTTTAGAGATGTGATTTCAGCCCTTACATTAGGGAAGAAAGAAGAACCATTTACTTTACAAGATGGTTATCTTCTCTATGGCAATAGACTATGCGTTACTAACTCCCTGCGTGAGAAAGTAATGTATGAATCTCATGCTCCCCCGTATGCGGGGCATAGAGGGATTCAATCTACCTTAAAGGGAATTGAAACATATTTCTATTGGCCTACCATGAAAGTGAACATACAAGAGTATGTTTCCAAATGTGTGGTATGCCAAAAGACAAAATTTGATAGAGGGAAGCAACCTGGATTGCTTCAACCCTTGCCAATCCCTAATTCACCATGGGAGAGCATATCCATGGATTTTATCTTTGGATTGCCTAAGTCTATCCATGGGAATACGGGAATATGGACGATAGTAGACAGGTTCAGTAAACAAGCTCATTTTATACCTGTCAAAAAGACTATCAAAGCCCATCAAATGGCAACCCTCTTCATTTCACAAATTTTCAAATACCATGGCTTGCCAATGTCCATAGTGTCGGATAGAGATCCTACAATGACCAATAATTTATGGAAGGGTCTCTTTGAGAATTTAGGGACAAGGCTAAATTTCTCTTCGGCCTATCATCCACAAACGGATGGCCAAAGTGAAATAGCTAACCTAACAATTGTCGATCTACTAAAAGCCTATGTAACGGAAGTAGATCAAAGATCCCAATGGGAGAAGTACTTACCCTTAGTGGAGTATGCTTACAATAACACTGTACATACTTCCACGAGAAAAGCACCTTTCGAGGTAATTGAGGGAAGATCAAAAAGTCCCTTGATACATAAGGTACATGGGAAGATCTTCGCTGCAGATGAGTATAGCTGAGACCTTCAAGAATCTTTTCAAAAGATTAAAGATGCTATCTCTATCTCACAGCAAAGTTAAAAGGCTACTGCTGACAAGCACAGAAGAGCCCAAGCCTTTAAAGAAAACGATTGGATCTTGTTAAAGTTTCCCAAGGCTCGATTAAGGCACACGACGGGCAAGAATCCTACGGGCCACCAAAAGTACTATGCTAAACTAGCAAAAAGGTACTATGGTCCCTTCCAGATTCTTAGGCCAATCAATGACATGGCCTATCAACTTAAGTTGCCCAATCATTGGCTCATACACAATGCTTTTCATGTGAGTCTATTAAAGCCTTACAAAGGAGAGACACCGCAAGAACCAACTAATGAAGACCCATCGGAGATCGAGGACCAAGAAGAGGTGCTGCAGCCCGAGTCCATTCTCCGACATGAAGACAAGGTATTAAGAGGCGGTAAGACTATCCGACGATATCTTATTAAGTTTAAGAATTATCCTTTTGAAGATGCTAGATGGATGCAAGGCATACAATTAAAGGATAACCTAAACCTTGTCAATGCTTACAATGCTTCCCAAGAGTAAGCAAATGTACAAAATGTTAAAAATGAACAAATTTTTGTGTTATAAGACTCTCTTTTTCTTTATTTGTGCACAAAAATGCATGCTTAGATGAAGTTTGTGGAGACGACGTCTCCCAAACACCAAGTAGAGCTTGTCACTCTACTATGGAAGACTGATAGGACTGATGTGCAGACATGCTTGCGGCAGCCTCAGGCTCTCAAGCGCCAAATGGACTAGTCATCCATTATGGAATGATGTCGTAGGTTAACATAGGGATCCTCTACCCGCTAAGAAAAGGACTCATGAACATGCTTTATCTTCTCTACACCATAGTCGAGGACGACTATGATTTAAAGAGAGAGGTAATGTCATAATAATCAATATCTAATTCTCCTAAATGATTTTCACATATTAAATTGATCGTTTAATGTGGGGAAGGCCAGGGTAGAAAAAGCTAGAATATTGGTTAAGCTAGCAGACCGGCCACAGTAGGGATCCAAAGGAGGGAAAATAGGGATCCAAAGGGGGGGCCATCTGCAAAACATCCATGTGCAACAATGGGCTAAAAAGACCCTAAGGTTCAGCCCATTAAGACTTCCAAAATGCTAAGGTTCCAAAATTCAAAGGTTGTGTCAAAAAGGTCAACCCTAGGGAAAATTGGTTGCTTAGTGTGTGTACAAAAGTCTTCTTCAAAGCCTACAAAGGAGGGGGCGAGCCCATTTAGTAGGGGATGAGAGAGAAAGCCACACAGACACACACACACAGGCTCCCTTTACACAAAGGGAATTAGGGACACATGTTAGCTCCCTAGGCCAGATGCCCACAAGGTGTGCCCACTTTCTATTGGATGACCCTTGAAGTGGACCAATGAGAATTAAGCTAGAGTAAATCTAGTTTAATTAATTTAAAAACATTTAATAAAAGAAGCCAATGAGAATTAAGTCTCCTAGAAGACTATTGGGCAATCTCCCAAGGGGTCCAATGAGCATTCAGGAGCCCAATGGCTTGCCTGATTCCTATTGGCCAAGAGGCAAAGGGGTCCAATGAGAGTTTAGTTTAATTATTTAATTACCTAAAGCTCTCAGAAAAGGGGAAAGGGGGACACATGTCAGAAGGCTATCACTTATGCTGCTTAACACCCATTGGCTTGACTTGGGGAGGTCCAATGAGGCAAAAACCAGACCAATTTAGCAAGAAGGGCTCGCCCAAGAGAGAGAGGGGGCTGATTTTTGCTTGGCATTGACACACACATACTCACACTTGACCATGTGTGAAGAAAAAATACTCTATCTCCTCCCAACCTTTAATGGAGAGCTCATCACCTACTCCAAGCTTGTGAAATAGAAGCCTACATCAACACTCTCTTGGCATGTGGATGCAAATCCAACCAAGAGCCAAGCTTCAATGCATGCTCATCTTCTCTACCAAGCTAATTACTAAGCTAAGCTATGCTAATATGAGTGATTATGTGAGGAGATGTACATCTTTCTCGTAAGATACTCCTTCTTCCTCTCAATCTACTCTCATACCCTGCTAGCTCTCAGCATCTTCGAAGGTGTGTGAGGTCTTGGGTCTGAGAACGGGGATAATTCAAGTTGTGTTTGATTAAGTGTTTTGCTTAGTACATGAAGCTTCCATCTTCATTGCACTAGCTAGTCTTGAAGGAACACAAAGAATTGTATTGTACAATGTCTCTCTTGATGGGAGAAACCATAATACAAAGCCTTTTGGAGGGGGGACCGGCTCCATGCAAATCCGGTCCTCAACTGTTGTCAATAGCTTAATTTCTCTCTCTTTTGAAAGTATTGTTGATGCTATCTAACTAGGTGTTATGCTTTTTGTTGCTCTCTCTAGCCAAGCACTCTTGTAATTCTCATTAGGAATCTATTCTAATGAAATGCCCACTATGTTCATGCTAATTTCCGCTACACATAAGGTATTAGGCCATTAAATGTTACACATCAAATAAGGATAGTTGATCAAGACATTGTAAAGACCGCATTTTGTACTACATTTGGTCTTTACGAATACATTGTCATGCCTTTTGGCATGACCAATGCACCAGCCACATTCAACCGCTTGATGGAGAAGCTGTTTAGGCCTCATCGAACCTTCAGTGGAGTGTTCTTGGATGATATTATCATCTACTCTAATTCATTGGAGGAACACAAGCAACACCTCCAGGTAATATTTCAAGTTTTAAGAGAGAATAAACTTTATGTTAATCGAAAGCAAAGTGAATTTTTCCTGCAAGAGATGCAGTATTTAGGTCACATTATCTCTCAAGATGGCATGCAAATGGATCCATCCAAGTTAGAGGTAATAAAAGGATGGCCTAAACCAAGGAATATTCATGAACTAAGAAGCTTTATAGGTATGTGTGCATACTATAGACGCTTCATAGAAAAGCTCACAAATTGCGGGACCATTACATGACCTAAGAAAGAAAAGCATTAGGTATACATGGTCTGCTAAGGAGAACAATGCTTTTGAAAAGCTTAAAGAAAAGCTTATCTCTCAACCTGTGCTTACACTACCGGATCTCTCAAAACCATTTGAGGTCCAATGCGATGCTTGTGGTGATTGCCTTGGAGCTGTTTTGCTCCAAGAAGGGCACGCCATAGGCTATGAGAGCCGAAGGCTCGACCCTGTTGAGCGAGCTCTAGGCATATACGAAAAGGAACTCCTTGTAGTTCTACATGCCTTAGACTCATGGAAGCACTATTTATTGGGGACTCCTTTCATTCTGCGAATGGATCACCAAAGTCTTAAGTACTTCATGACGCAGACCAAGCTCTCCGACAAACAAATGAGGTGTGCAAATTTCCTTTCGCAATTTCATTTTCATATTGATCACATTGCTGGCAAGCATAATCAAGTAGCTGATGCACTCTCAAGACAGCCGAGAGTGAATGCGGTTTCCATAGCAACTCACAATGATCTATCTTCAATGATAGATGAGTATGCTATTGATCCCGATTTTAGAGATGTGATTTCAGCCCTTGCATTAGGGAAGAAAGAAGAACCATTTACTTTATAAGATGGTTATCTTCTCTATGGCAATAGACTATGCGTTACTAACTCACTACGTGAGAAAGTAATGTATGAATCTCATGCTCCACCTTATGCGGGGCATAGAGGGATTCAGTCTACCTTAAAGGGAATTGAAACATATTTCTATTGGCCTACCATGAAAGTGAACATACAAGAGTATGTTTCCAAATGTGTGGTATGCCAAAAGACAAAATTTGATAGAGGGAAGCAACTTAGATTGCTTCAACCCTTGCCAATCCCTAATTCAACATGGGAGAGCATATCCATGGATTTTATCTTTGGATTGCCTAAGTCTATCCATGGGAATACGGGAATATGGACGATAGTAGACAGGTTCAATAAACAAGCTCATTTTATACCTGTCAAAAAGACTATCAAAGCCCATCAAATGGCAACCCTCTTCATTTCACAAATTTTCAAATACCATGGCTTGCCAATGTCCATAGTGTCGGATAGAGATCCTAGAATGACCAATAATTTCTGGAAGGGTCTCTTTGAGAATTTAGGGACAAGGCTAAATTTCTCTTCGGCCTATCATCCACAAACGGATGGCCAAAGTGAAATAGCTAACCTAACCATTCTCGATCTACTAAAAGCCTATGTAACGGAAGTAGATCAAAGATCCCCATGGGAGAAGTACTTACCCTTAGTGGAGTATGCTTATAATAATACTGTACATACTTCCACGGGAAAATCACCTTTCGAGGTAATTAAGGGAAGATCAAAAAGTCCCTTGATACTTAAGGTACATGGGAAGATCTTCGCTGCAGATGAGTATAGCTGAGACCTACAAGAATCTTTCCAAAAGATTAAGGATGCTATCTCTATCTCACAGCAAAGGCAAAAGGCTGCTGCTGACAAGCACAGAAGAGCCCAAGACTTTAAAGAAAACGATTGGGTCTTGTTAAAGTTTCCCAAGGCTCGATTAAGGCACACAACGGGCAAGAATCCTACAGGTCACCAAAAGTACTATGCTAAACTAGCAAAAAGGTACTATGGTCCCTTTCAGATTCTTAGGCCAATCAATGAGATGGCCTATCAACTCAAGTTGCCCAATCATTGGCTCATACACAATGCTTTTCATGTGAGCCTATTAAAGCCTTACAAAGGAGAGCCACCTCAAGAACCAACTATTGAAGACCCACCAGAGATCGAGGACCAAGAAGAGGTGCTGCACACCGAGTCCATTCTCCGACATGAAGACAAGGTACTAAGAGGCTGTAAGACTATCCGACGATATCTTATTAAGTTTAAGAATTATCCTTTTGAAGATGCTAGATGGATGCAAGGCATACAATTAAAGGATAACCTAAACCTTGTCAATGCTTACAATGCTTCCCAAGAGTAAGCAAATGTACAAAATGTTAAAAATGAACAAATTTTTGTGTTATAAGACTCTCTTTTTCTTTATTTGTGCACAAAAATGCATGCTTAGATGAAGTTTGTGGAGACGACTTCTCCCAAACACCAAGTAGAGCTTGTCACTCTACTATGGAAGACTGATAGGACTGATGTGCAGACATGCTTGCGGTAGCCTCAGGCTCTCAAGCGCCAAATGGACTAGTCATCCATTGTGGAATGATGTCGTAGGGTAACCTAGGGATCCTCTACCCGCTAAGAAAAGGACTCATGAACATGCTTTATCTTCTCTACACCATAGTCGAGGACGACTATGATTTCAAGAGAGAGGTAATGTCATAATAATCAATATCTAATTCTCCTAAATGATTTTCTGATATTAAACTGATCATTTAATGTGGGGAAGGCCAAGGGAGAAAAAGCTAGAATATTGGTTAAGCTAGCAGACCGGCCACAGTAGGGATCCAAAGGAGGGAAAATAGGGATCCAAAGGGGGGGCCATCTGCAAAAGAGCCATGTGCAACAATGGGCTAAAAAGACCCTAAGGTTCAGCCCATTAAGACTTCCAAAATGCTAAGGCTCCAAAATTCAAAGGTTGTGTCCAAAGGTCAACCCTAGGGAAAATTGGATGCTTTGTGTGTGCCCTAAAACTCTTTGCACATCCCTACATGGGAGGGGGCGAGCCCTAAAGGTAGGGGATGAGAGAGAAAGCCACACACACACACACACACACACACACACACACACAGGCTCCCTTTACATAAAGGGAATGAGGGACACATGTTAGCTCCCTAGGCCAGATGCCCACAAGGTGTGCCCACTTTCTATTGGATGACCCTTGAAGTGGACCAATGAGAATTAAGCTAGAGTAAATATAGTTTAATTAATTTAAAAACATTTAATAAAAGAAACCAATGAGAATTAAGTCTCCTAGAAGACTATTGGGTAGTCTCCCAAGGGGTCCAATGAGCATTCAAGAGCCCCATGGCTTGCCTGATTCCTATTGTCCAGGAGGCAAGGGGGTCCAATCAGAGTTTAGTTTAATTATTTAATTACCTAAAGCTCTCACAAAAGGGGAAAGGGGGACACATGTCAGAAGGCTATCACTTATGCTGCTTAATTGTAATTAGCTTGACTTGGGGAGGGCCAATGAGGCTTCACCACGAGCAATTAGCAAGAGGGCTCGCCCAAGAGAGAGGGGGGGCTGATTTTTGCAAGGCATTATCACACACACACACACTCACACAAGCTCATGTGTGAAGAAAGAGAAGACTATCTCTTCCCAAGCTTTAATGGAGAACTCATCACCTACTCCAAGCTTGTGAGATAGAAGCCTACATCAACACTCTCTTGGCATGTGGATGCAAATCCAACCAAGAGCCAAGCTTCAATGCATGCTCATCTCCTCTACCAAGCTAATTACTAAGCTAAGCTATGCTACATATGAGTGATTATGTGAGGATATGTACATCTTTCTCGTAAGATACTCCTTCTTCCTCTCAATCTACTCTCATACCCTGCTAGCTCTCACCATCTTCGAAGGTGTGTGAGGTCTTGGGTCTGAGAACGGGGATAATTCAAGTTGTGTTTGTTAAGTGTTTTGCTTAGTGCATGAAGTTTCCATCTTCATTGCACTAGCTAGTGTTGAAGGAACACAAAGAATTGTATTGTACAATGTCTCTCTTGATGGGAGAAACCATAATACAAAGCCTTTTGGAGGGGGGACCGGCTCCATGAAAATCTGGTCCTCAACTGTTGTCAATAGCTTAATTTCTCTCTCTTTTGAAAGTATTGTCGATGCTATCTAACTAGATGTTATGCTTTTTGTTGCTCTCTCAACCCAAGCACTCTTGTAATTCTCATTAGGAAGCTATTCTAATGAAATGCCCGCTATGTTCATGCTCATTTCCGCTACACATAAGTTATTAGGCCATTAAATGTTACATTGTGAATAACTTATGTGGAGCGGAAATTAGCATAAACATAGTGGGCATTTCATTAGAATAGATTCTTAATGAGAATTACAAGAGTGCTTGGGTGGAGAGAGCAACAAAAAGCATAACATCTAGTTAGATAGCATCGACAATACTTTCAAAAGAGAGAGAAATTAAGCTATTGACAACAGTTGAGGACCGGATTTTCATGGAGCCGGTCCCCCCTCCAAAAGGCTTTGTATTATGGTTTCTCCCATCAAGAGAGACATTGTACAATACAATTCTTTGTGTTCCTTCAAGACTATCTAGTGCAATGAAGATGGAAACTTCATGCACTAAGCAAAACACTTAACAAACACAACTTGAATTATCCCCGTTCTCAGACCCAAGACCTCACACACCTTCGAAGATGGTGAGAGCTAGCAGGGTATGAGAGTAGATTGAGAGGAAGAAGGAGTATCTTACGAGAAAGATGTACATATCCTCACATAATCACTCATATGTAGCATAGCTTAGCTTAGTAATAAGCTTGGTAGAGGAGATGAGCATGCATTGAAGCTTGGCTCTTGGTTGGATTTGCATCCACATGCCAAGAGAGTGTTGATGTAGGCTTCTATCTCACAAGCTTGGAGTAGGTGATGAGTTCTCCATTAAAGCTTGGGAAGAGATAGTCTTCTCTTTCTTCACACATGAGCTTGTGTGAGTGTGTGTGTGATAATGCCTTGAAAAAATCAGCCCCTCCTCTCTCTTGGGCGAGCCCTCTTGCTAATTGCTCTTGCTGAAGCCTCATTGGCCCTCCCCAAGTCAAGCCAATTACAATTAAGTAGCATAAGTGATAGCCTTCTGACATGTGTCCCCCTTTCCCCTTTTGTGAGAGCTTTAGGTAATTAAATAATTAAACTAAACCGTGATTGGACCCCCTTGCCTCCTGGCCAATAGGAATCAGGCAAGCCATGGGGCTCTTGAATGCTCATTGGACCCCTTGGGAGACTACCCAATAGTCTTCTAGGAGACTTAATTCTCATTGGTTTCTTTTATTAAATGTTTTTAAATTAATTAAACTAGATTTACTCTAGCTTAATTCTCATTGGTCCACTTCAAGGGTCATCCAATAGAAATTGGGCACACCTTGTGGGCATCTGGCCTAGGGAGCTGACATGTGTCCCTCATTCCCTTTATGTAAAGGGAGCCTATGTGTGTGTGTGTGTGGATTTCTCTCTCATCCCCTACTAAATGGCCTCGCCCCCTCCCATGTAGGGATGTGCAAAGACTTTTAGGGCACACACAAAGCATCCAATTTTCCCTAGGGTTGACCTTTGGACACAACCTTTGAATTTTGGAACCTTAGCATTTTGGAAGTCTTAATGGGCTGAAACTTAGGGTCTTTTTAGCCCATTGTTGCACATGGCTCTTTTGCAGATGGCCCCCCCTTTGGATCCCTATTTTCCCTCCTTTGGATCCCTACTGTGGCCGGTCTGCTAGCTTAACCAATATTCTAGCTTTTTCTCCCTTGGCCTTCCCCACATTAAATGATCAGTTTAATATCAGAAAATCATTTAGGAGAATTAGATATTGATTATTATGACAAGGAGCAAGGCCAAGGGCAAGACAAGGTCCTCTCAGTGCTCACCATTTTAAAACGTAGGAAGAAAGTAATGTTTCTTCCATTCGGGTCTTTTGCGGCATTTTGAGAAGTCCATGATTCTAGCCTTGTGGAGAAGCGGTTCTTTGGCCCACCCTTCCCATTCATGCTTTGTGTTTTATTGAGTTCGAACCAGGTGCTGGAGGGATTTTCTTCCTAAAGCATTTAGTTAAGATGCCACGAAAGAGAGCTCGTGTGACCCAAAGCTTGGACAAAGCAGGATAATCATCATTATCCCCTTGTCATTGCTTTTGGCCTCGGCCCATCCTCCTCTTGCTCCTTGTCTTCATCATCCTCATCTTGAGTTTTTAGGTAGTTTATTAATGCCCCATTCACCAGGGTGGTTGTGTACTCCTCAGATTTAGCATTGAGATCAAACTTAATTGAATTGACTAGATTCTACAACTCTTCTAGATTCAGAATTAAATTTCCATCCTAGTGAGAGGTATTCACCAATGCTTGATAAATGTATTTGTCCATAATGAACTCCTTCAGGGACTTGTGGACTTCTGAAAGAGAACTTAAGGCAGCTTTCTTCTGATTAAGTAGAACTCTCAATGCCTATTTTGTTTCATCATCATTCAAACCTCTATGTAGGTAGACTATGAGGTGGATTTCCCAAGGAGCATTTTTTGTCTTACTAATGTATTATGCCATTCCTTACATTGTACTACTTTGATGTCTTGTTTTAATAACTGATGGAGCTGGAACTGTTCTTGGATTTCAAGGAAAAGGATTGAAGTGTCAACCCATGCCCAAGATATGACTCTATATGAAGGCGAGGGACTCTATTTCCCTCACTTAGCCTTGGTCTACTTGTTTTTCTTATTTTGTCAAGAGAGAAATTGTAGAGGGATTTGTCGTAGTTGGAGTTTGTTGAGGGAGCATCATCATCAAGGTCCTTTGCTAATGCTTACAAGAACTTGATGTGCCACAAGAACTTGTTGAATCTCATTTGTTGAAATATTGTTTAATTTTTTTGAGATTGCCATCAAAATCTCTATTGGTTGAAAACAATCTGTGAAGTGAATTATTGGCTAGGTTGGATTTCTATAGTGGCATACTAGTATGGTGGGTATCTAATTTGAAATGATGTTTTCAAATGGCCTTTTTTTTGTGAGTGTCTACAACACTTGGAGTGGGTTGAGTTTTTGTTTTGAACTAGGAATACCATAACTCTATTGAGTTCCTCTATGTCTAGAATTAATGATGAAAATTTTGAACAATATATTTGGTTTGGTCTTGATAGACCGCTCTTTCCTTCTAATGTTTATCCACCACAATCTGGTTAATGCTTACCAATGCTTACCTTGGGTGAAATTCGGTTTCTAGTGGTGCTGGCTCTCGGCTTTGCCTAGGTCATTGCTTTGACATGGCTGATATTTAGAGCAAATAAATTTGTTCATTTTTTAAACTGGTTGGTTATTGGTCATACGATATGGCTCTTTACTTGATGATATTGACACCACTTTGGTTTATTAGTGGCATTGGTAATGTATAAAGATGTACAATACTTGGGGTGTTTTGTGTTTATACTCTTGGCCTAGAACACTGAAACTCTACTAAGGATCTATGATGACTGTGCTGGATACTATTCTAAAAGTCTTTTACTTATTTTGATAGTGCATAGCTTTGGAAATCTAATGTGTTGGACTTAATGAGTTCTCAATTTATTGATTTTTTTTGAATTCTATAGAAAATGCTCCTTATAGCATGTATGGAATTCTAATCTTCTCTACCTAAAAAAGCTCAGATAAATACAGCTTGTATTTTGATTGGAATATTATAGACTCTTGGATCAAGTTTTATACACTATTTTAGTTCTCCTTAACTTGAATCTAACTTAACCAAACCCTAAATTTATATATTTTTCTTTTTGATTACTGATCTATTTGATCCTTGGTTACATTTTTTGATAGAGTAGGAATGCTCTACTTTAAAGGATCCAGGATTGTTACTTTTTCTCTTTTGTGTGTAAGTTTTATCTTTAAAGGATCTATGATTGTTCCTTTTTCTCTTTTGTGTATAAGTTTTATCTTAATACAACAACACACACATCCTAAACACAAGGCCTTCCTAGGAAACTGGGTTTGCCGAGATGTTGACTTTGGATTACTATATTGTCTTTGGTCTTTGACATAAACATTGTCAGTAATTCCTTTTTAGTTGACAAGTGTTATTTGGTATGAACATTGACCTCATATAGGGGTTCCACTAGTTTCAAGAAATAAGAGCTACCAAGTATACTTTGCCTTGTTAGCTTTTGTATCTAATATTTAAGTGTTGTGTTTCATGGAAGGAGTACTAAAGTCATCCACACTATTTTTTAGTGTCTCACAAAGCCTTAAAACTCCTACGGGAATATAATGTTCACAAAAACATTGTCGAATATTGTTTATCAAAATTGCTTTGATATTCTCATAAGCATGACTTTAACTATACTATCTTTTGTTTATTTGCAAATTAAGAGTGAGGGAATCTTTGGTAAGGATGGCATTCAATGCTTTGCACTTGACTAGCTCCATAGAACCATGCTTTGAGAATTCTATGTGAGCAACTTGAAGAATGCATGGTCCCAAGTGGTTTAGGTAGTGCCACAACGAGCTATCCCTTCGACGAGCACATTGCGAGAACTTCCAATTTTCATTGCAAACTTATCAACATGATATGCGGCTTGCAAAATGTTTTAAAGGAAATTACCACTTATTTAAGAAAAGCGTAGACAACCATTTAGGCGTAAGAATGTTTATCTCAGTATCCTCATCAATTTCTTCAAGAGACTTCCTTGTAAGGTTGTTGCTGAAGCGATAACTCCACCCATTGGAATCAGTGATTTGTGTGGATAGAAAGTGCTTTCAAGCGTGGTTTGTGTGGGTGCAAAGTGTTTACAAGCATACTTTCATAAAAGGAGGCACATGATTTTATCTCCACTAGGGTACTTGCTATGTTTGCACCAAATTTTGTTCATTTTCATTGGCGAGGTAGGAGAGCCTTGCCGGGAGACTTTGGTCATCAAAGTCAATTTCAAATTTTTTTGGCTTTGTCTTTCCACTTGGATCCTTCATGCCCACATAGATAGGAAAGAACCGAGAGTGACTCGTCTTTTGTAAGTCTACGTGTCTTAGCCATGTCATCAAAGAGCAAAAAACTGATGACCCTCCACCACCAGTGCATACAAAGGAAGTAATTAGAAGTCAATGACTTCCTCGAACACTTCATCTCCCTCTATCATCCGATCTTCGTCCTCGGTGGAGCTGGGCTCTTGTAAGACGACGAGTGCCATGGGTGCTTCCATCTGCTCATTAACCTCTTCAAAAACTTCATTTGAATCCTCTACAATGGTTACAAGGGGTTTCTTGTTGTCCTTTTCGTTTGATTCTTCTATATGCCCTCGAGCACAAGTAAAACCAGAAACATGTCCCAAGCTATGAATTGGGTCCCTATGCACCCCATGTCCAAATCTATGAGGTCATCCTCATCCTTTGTCCTATAGTCTTGTTTTGTCGATCTTATAGAGATGTATGAGAAAATCCATCAATAACTACACCATGTTGGATCCCTCAAACACATTGGCATATTCTTCCATGTACTTCTCCATGTAATTGAAAAAGCATTAGAAGGCCTCTCTATGCAGGTTGGTTGTCCTGCTTGTTGATTGTGCCCTTAAACACACTGACAAGTGTTGGAATTAGGGTTGCAGAGAAACACACACATCTTGTAGAAGATGAAGGAAGCTCAAGGCACACAATAGAGAGTATGTTACTTAGTGTCCAATGGAAATATAGATAGCCCTAGAATGATGGGCGTATATACAATGCATGGGGGGAAAAACCTCCTAAAGAGGGAAAAAATGTCCCGACGGTCCTAGTGTGTTCACACACATCACTACCACATGTTATATGGTAACAAATCCCCCCTTGGAGTGATGTTATGAACGAGAGATAGCACATGAGTAAAGGGAAGTGCATGTCATGCCCCGAGGACATGATCAGTCCACAAAGGGGAGTAAGCCCAAAGCTTTGCGGAAAGCTTCAAGCTTCTCATGAGACAATGCCTTTGTGAAAAGATCTGCAAGGTTGTCCTGTGTTGGTACATAAGCCAAGCTGATCTCTCTTGCTGAGAGCCTCTCCCTGACATAGTGGTAATGCACCTCAATGTGCTTTGTGCGAGTATGAAAAACTGGGTTCCTTGCAACTGCCAATGCGCTCTGACTGTTAGTGTAGATAGTGTCGGTAGTGTCCTGTCCAACACCCTGTCCAACACCCAAATCAGCCATAAGGCGTCTGAGCCATACACACTCAATCGTAGCTGTGAAGACTGCCCTGTACTCAGCGTCACAACTCGAAGTGGCCACAGTAGGTTGCTTCTTGCTGAACCATGATATACATGAACTACCAAGCATGAAACAAAAACCACTTGTGGACACTCACGTATCAAAACAACCAGCCCAATCTGAGTCTGAAAAAGCATGTAAGTCTGGCGGCAATGATCCCCCCTTGGGATAAAACAAGCCAAGATGTAAAGTGCCACTAAGGTAGTGGAAAATCCTCTTGACAGCCTGCCAATGCTTAGACCTTGGGCTATGCATAAATCTGCTGACTTGTGAGACTACAAACTGAATATCTGGCCTCGTGTTGCATACATACATGAGGCAGCCAACAACAGTTTGGTAAAGAGTGACATCAGAAGGATTGCCAACATCATGTATTCTCAACTTCAAACCTGTTTGCATGGGAGTGGCAATAGGTTTGCAATCCTCAAGTCCAAACTTACATAGCAATGTCTCTATGTAACTTTTCTGACACAAGCCAATACCACCATCACAATGCTTAAACTGTATGCCCAAATAATGATGCAACAACCCCAAATCTTTCATCTTGAAAGTAGCATTCAAATCAGCCTTATATTCAGCAATATGTCTCTCATTTGGTCCATTGATCAACAAATCATCTACATAAAGACCACAATGAGAAGTGCATCAGCCTCACGCTTTACATACAATGTGCTTTCTGTTGGACTGTTACGAAAGCCTCGTTTGACCAAATGAGTGTCAGCTTTCTCATACCAAGCACAAGGAGATTGCTTCAACCCATACAAAGCCTTCTTACATCTGCACACTTTGTCCTCTTGTCCTTTCACGAAAAAACCGCGAGGCTGCGTTACATAAACTTCCTCAAATATGTCACCATTCAAGTAAGCATTAACAATGTCTCATTGATGTACATCCCAACCAAAATGAGCTGCCAATGCACATAGAAAATGCACAATAGTCATACGACAAGTGGGAGCAAAAGTCTCTTCATAATCTATGCCTTTTTGTTGTGTACAACCCTTTGCAACAAGTCGAGCCTTATCGCAATCGATCTCACCATCCGGCTTGCGTTTCAACTTGTAAACCCACTAATGGCCTTTTTTCCAGGAGTCAAATCACATAAAGTCCATGTTTCATTTTCTATAAGTGCATCATATTCTGATTGCATGGCAGTCATCCAATTTTTTGAATTTTGTGCTTCATCAAAAGAGAGAGGTTCCTCAACATCATGTAAGCTAGACACAGCCAAAGCATACCAATCTGATGCATAAGATGCACGGTGAGAGCCTGACCGAGTATGACTAGACAAAGGTGCATCTAATTTACTATCACGCAATGTATGCACCAGCCATTTTGGCATACCTCTAGCCTGCTCATTTTCAGCCCTTTCCTCATCAAGTACATCATGTACATCTGCATCATTTATAGGCTGATCTGCAACATTTTCAGAAACCCCCAGAAGCTGTACATTTGCCTCATTGAAACTTACATTCATGTTTCCACCACTGAAAAGAGGCAAAAAAGTGTCATAAATGTCATGTGAGCTTACATTACTATCTCTAGTACATGATAGCAAGGGCTGAACATAATCTTCCACAAATACTACATCCCGCGAAACCAGAATACGTTTTGTTTGTGGATGATACAACCTGTAACCTTTGCTTTCAGCACTATAATCAACAAAAATACATTTAACATCCTTATCATCCAAATTTCTACGCTGTGTTTGTGGCACCAAAGCATATGCCAAACAGCCAAAAACATGCATGTGCTCAATAGAAGGCTTTCTATCATGCTATGCTTCATATGGAGTAATAGACTGCAAAGCTTTTGTAAGACACCTGTTTAGTACATAAGTGGCACACATGATGGCCTCAAGCCAAAAAGAATGCAGCAAAGCTTGACTTTTGACCATACATCGTGCCATTTCCGTAAGTGACCTGTTTTTTCTCTCAGCAACACCATTTTGCTGAGGTGTATAAGGCACTGTACATTGGTGTTTTATCCCACGACTAGCCAGAAATACATTGAATTCATGAGACATATACTCCCCCCCTCCATTGGAACGGAGGGTTGCCATAGTACATTTCAAGACATTTTCAGCCATAGCCAGAAATTGTTTGAAGCACATAAAAACTTCGGACTTAATTCGCTTTAAGCAGAAATATCCATGTATGCATGGAGTAATCATCAATGAAAGTCACAAAGTAAAGGTAATTGCCCAAGGACGGAGTTTGCATGGGTCCACAAACATCACTATGCACAAGCTGCAACCTGCATGTGGCCCGAACTGAACCATCCTTTGGAAACTTAGAATGCTGCATCTGTGGGACGCATGTCTAATCTCACCATCCTATCTTATTGCAGTATGAGCGAGAACCACGATTAATCTGTCAAACCATGGGACGAAGCTGACTTGACTAGTGCATAGAGGCTACAAGAGGTTGTCAATATCTCAGAAAACAACTAACAACTCGCATCTAACTCAGGTTACACTCAAGTGGATGAAATCACCAAAAGCCAATCCCTCATCGGCAAACAAATCACATCTGTTACAGCATCAAATTACATCCAAACGTAACAAAACTTCTAGGACAAGTTTATAAGACCTAAGCACACATGCTTATGGTCTCAAACCCCACTTTAGGTCAACTTCCAATATCGCGATTATTAACAACATGGATTTTTGACCTAGTCGTTTTTGACCTAGAATGCATCTAAATGCTTAGCAATGATGTCCCAATACCCCGCCTATGCTTAGTTTTTGAATTAAAAGTGTAGATTCCTAGTTATGATGAAATTAGGCCGTGGATCGACGACGCCAAAAGCTACGAAATACTGTACATGGCTTACGTGAATGCATAGAGCTGTTACCTGTGGTTGCAATGCAACAAACGCAATCGCTATGTGACAACCAGAGAGGGATTAGGAAGCACGAGAAGGAGAGAAGTGAGCGGCATTAGCTCACGCTGTGTATTTCTTATCCAAAAACTTATATAAAACTTACAAAAATTGGCTTTTATACCTTAGCCAAGGTTTTGGGTGGTCAAAACTAATAATCTGGAGTTCTACCAAAGCTGGGTAATGACTGACTGATACAATCTGGAAGCTTGTAGCCCTGACTCATTAATTATAGAGTTTATCCGAGAAAACATGAGTTACAATATTTTCGATTTATCAAAATAATAAATATTTTACATAGAGAACACCGAAAAATGGTGTCCGTGTTAGCTTGCTGACATTCCCCCCCCTCCTCGCCCGTGTCGTCCCTTGACATAGCTTTATGGGCTGAAACAGTCTTCGGGTTGACGGTTGGCGAGGCGGTCTTTAAGCGCATCCAGTGCCTTCTGGTATCTGATTCTTCTTTCTTTGTTGGGCACTTGCAAAAATTGCATTGTCACTTTATTCTTGAGCTCCTCCGCTGAGTAGCCTACAAACTTGGATATTAGGTTGTTGATCACCGGTGCAAATATCTTCGTTCACCAGGTGAAGAATCCAGTGTAGAAATCTTCTTCAAAGGCCAACATATTATTTGATGGCAAGAACATACATCTGGCATAGAATGCGTAAAGGGCTTCTTCTGAAGGTTGACTACTCAGATCGTGGCATAAGCCTTTGTTACCTTCCAAAAATGATATCCATGGGGCTCCTGTTTGCTTAGGCTCACTAAAAACTTGAATGCATGTGAGAAACATCCTGGAGATCTTATATAACATGGCGCAGGAGAGATTTGGTAGACTCTTGAAGAAATACATGGCGCCCGTTAGGGTTTTCACCATGTAATCCTCTGTTGTGTGTCCTCTCTCTCGAGCTAGCAGCCTTGGGTAGTTAAGCCAAGTTGGCCTCTTCTTTTGCAGTGCTTATGTGCTTGCCATGTCCTTACTCTGGGTACAAGACAGAAGGTGGATATCTTTGAAGGGCTGTAGGTGCTCTTGTGAACAGAATCAGGTATCTCGGATTCTTGTTCAGTCAGCTTAACCTCCACATTGGGTGGTCTTTATCTGCGCCATCTTCTTGCATATCTTTGTATAGCCTCTCTTTTACCTGTAATAATTCCACTTTGATGCGAGGGTATGGCAAGGATTGTTGATGCCATTGAGCGTTGATCTGATTGGGAGTGAGTTGAGTGACGTTGACGGAGTGTAAAACTCTCAACTCCCAATCCATTGCGGCTTTCCACTGCTCATCGACCTCTAGGGTGATCTTCTCCTTCAGTGAGTCTTCTTCAACTTTTGACACCTGGACCATTGGCACTATGTCTGCATCCGTGATGTTGATTTGAAAATCTTCATCACCACTCGGCTCTGCTGTGGACTGTGTTTCAAACTCAGCAAATGAGACCGAGGGTATGTCTATCTACGGCGGTTATGAAGTACCTGCCTCTTCCTGCGTGTCTGGTTTTCCATCTCTGAGGAGTTGATTAATTCGCTTGAGTTCTGCTATCTCCTTTAGGAGCTCCTCTTCTCTTTGAACCCGCATCAGTGCCAGGTCCCTGCGTTGTGATTGTTCCAGCTTTAATTTCAATTCAAGATCTTTGTTTTTCTTTTCAAGTGTCTTGTACACTTTGTCAGTTCCTTTGATCGAGGCCACGGCTGGATTTTCTCTTATTTGCCGTACGAAAATTGCCTGATCATTGATCCGCTGTTCAGAGTACTGCAGAGAAGCATTGGCAACATCTAATTGCACCAGAATTTTTTGACCTGACAAAGATGCCGTAAGAAGTTTTTTCATAACTTTTGTCGACTGCTCGTCTTTTGCTTTGCAGGCATCAGATAATTTGGTGAGTAATTCACCTAATTCCTCCATTTCTTTTTGTTGCCTATCTCTAGCTAGCTGATGTTGTTCAGCTTCTACCTTCATCTCTTGCACCTGCCTTTGAAGATCGGTGATGACAATCATCCTGTCTTCTAACTCTCCTTGGAGAGCGTCGATCACCATCTCAAGTTCTTTGGCCTTTGTGCTGCAGTTTAATGCTGCTGAAAGGAGTCTCTCCGTCATTGCTTGCATCTGCCTTGCATATTCATTGACTTGTACTATTACCTCGTCGTTTGATTGCCACTCCTCCTGTCTTGCCATCTGAGATGTGCCTACAGCCTCATGTGTATCTTTCTGTTGCATCGTAGCTGCTGGTTGTTCTTGTGTTGAGGTAGAGGGTTGGTCTTCTTCTTGGTCATCCTGAGGCTTTGATGCCTCAGAAGTTTCTAGATGAGTGGAAGTAGATGGTGATGGCTCAGACCTTGTTATCTTCTCTGGTGCCGGCCTTTCTTCCTTCTCTGGCTCGGGTTATTTCTCATGTGCAGTGGTAGACTCTTTTTCTGCATCTGCTTCTTTATCAGACTCTTGTGCAGATTCACTTGCCTTTTTCTCTTCAGGCTTTTGAGTATCTTCGGCGGCCTTCTCCTGTTTCGGCTCAGCTTCTTTCTCTTTTTGTCTCTCGTGCTGGTCAGCTTCTTGTGCGGATTCTGTTTGTTTGGTGGACTCAAAATCTTTCTCTCTCTCAGGTGATGGTGGTGGGCTTGGCATGGGGTGTTCCTGTTGTTCGGTAGGTGGTGAGGGTGGTCGGGGAGATCCATATCCTTGCCGTGTTTCTTCTCTAGCCGTCTCCTAGGCTTGTCTTTGGTCTTTCGCCTCTTTGGCTTTCTTAGCAGCTTCTTCTGCCTCTTTCAGCTTTAGAGCTTCATCCTCTTGGTACATTCTTTCTAAACGCTCTGTCGGATCATCCATCTCTTTTCTTATGTGATGCTTCATTCTTGGGCCTTTGAGTCCAACAGGCACCCATTTTTCTGGGTCCTTCGCTTGTGCTTGTCTACTACGCTGGTAGGCTTGTTTCTCTCATTCAAAGAGCGCTTGTTTTTGAGCTAGCTCTTCTTGGTGTGCGGCCACAGCTTTTCTTTTCATCTCTTCTCTCCGAGCTCTCTTTTCTTCGTTTTCAGAGATCTTACTGTTGTGCCTTTTCGATGAGCTACCAGCTGACTCTTCATCAGATTTATATGATCTTTTTCCTGACCTTGTAGCTCTTGGAGAGGGTTGTGTTGCCAATATCCAGGTGTTCTGATCAGGAGCAGGCGGTAGGTTGTCGGCCATGCCGATGGCACGATATGCTATCCTTGTCAATACCTCTGGCGCACCCAAGTAAGTGATTTTGCCTTCTTTCTTGGTGCCCTTCAAAGTGGTTAGGACATACTGCACGTGGTCCACTGGTTGCCTTGTCGTCGACTTAAGAACTTGAGTGAATGTGGTGGCCACGGCGTGATTTGGCGTAGTGTACCTGGGTGGCCTTTTTGCCAAAAAATGAAAGTGCTGGTGGTACAAACAGGCTGGCTCTTGCACTCGTTTGTGAATAAGGCCAGTGAATGTAGCCGCGGCTGTCTCTTTGGTAAATGTTTCGGCTGTTTTCTTGTCCCTTGCTCTCATGGTCATTCCTTCTGTGGGCAGTCTACCACTATCTCTTTAGTGATCACTGCTTCGACTTTTTTCCTTTGGGTGTTGGATATCTATGCGGTTCCATCTTCTTTGATTGTGGATAGAAGTTCGTAAGCTTTCTGAAAATCCACTCCGCAAGGCTCTTGTTCGTAGAAATCCCTGAGTCCCAGCCTGCGGTTAGCCTCTTTTGTCTCTGGCTTTGCGGCTACATCATAGACTTCTTTGGGCATGATTTGCAACTCCACCTGATGCCCTTCTTCACTCTTGAATTTTCCAGTGAAGACTGTAGTGTGGTGCTCTTCCAGCTGTTCTCTAGAGAGGTATGATGCCTTGGCTGCTTTGATTGACTCGGGGTCTAGTTGATAAGTGGACAGTTCTTGTAGTTTCTCCTTTTGGTTGAGCTTCTTTTTAGCCCTCTCCGCTGCTTGCATGGCTCCTGTTCAGTGAATAGAGTGCAAAGTTAGCAGATTTATCAAAATTTTCTCTGAAATGTCCTTTAGGCTGAAATGCTGACAATTTGGTCCAGTTTGCTTCAAATCAATTTTTGAACAAGCAAAGATGCATAAAAACATGCAAGGAACAAAACTGTGTGGTCAAAACAAATATTTGCAACCAAAGTAAATAATCGCGATTATTTACAGCTGAGGAAAATTTTCAACTTTTTGCAAACTTGGCTTTATAGGCTTGAAGTATACACGAAATACATGCTTTGAGTGAACTATGGGCTCATTTGGATGCATAGGGTGAAAATGGTACCAGATTTTGGCTTTAGGTCTCTGAAACAGTAGATATAAAGGAAATTTGAGATTTTGAGCTCCAAATTGATTCAAAATTGGCTAGTGGGCTTAACACATCATGTACTTTGGATGTATGATGGCAAAATATCAAAATTCCCCAATTTTGACCAGAAAGTAAATAATCGCGATTATTAACTTTTCTTTCAAAATTGACATTTTTTGGTACAAATTGGTTCTACGCATTGTATAGACCTTGGGTATAAGATATGAGGTGATTTGGATAAAGAAATATTGTCCATAACCCAAAATTTGGCTTGCAAAGATTTCTTTGCGTTTTTTGACAATTTTCCAAGTAATGGGTGGTCATTTTGGCTCATACTAGATGTGTACACATGATAGGTGAGGTGAGGTGATAATTTCCAACCAAACTGATGCAAAAGTAAATAAACGCGATTATTTACAACAGTGACAAAATCTTTGCAAAACCTACAAATTTTTTCCTAGACATATTCCATACACCTAATACAAGTCCTAAATTGAATTTAGTCAAGTTTGGTCATGCCGGCATCACTTTGTGCTTTGTCGACTCTGAAATCACCGCGTTTTGTGACTACACTTTTTATTGGGTTGGTCGGTCAACTTTGAGGCTTTGGACTTTTCCGCAACAGTCGTGAAGCAACCTGTCCAATTCTGGCTCATTTGGAGTCACTTTGAGCCCGTATATAAAATTTGACGCATTGTAACCATCGAGCCATTTTCTGCTTTTCGAGGGCTTTGCTTGATGGATTTCACCAAACCAATCATATACATTGTATATGGACCTCATAAGCCCATCTGTGGAGTCAAGTCGAAATTCTGGCATTTGCCAAAAGCCTAACTTTTCTACTGGTGACCCCCTTGACCCCTGTCGAATGGTCATGTGATGATATAGAAAGGTTTTATTATGTTAGGGCATGCTATGGTTCAAATCCCATCTGATTTGGTCAAGCTCACAGGCCGCTATGGTCAGTTTTAGGTCGTGCACTGCTCGATTTCTAGGGTTTTTTCTACGGCTTTAGACTAGCTACCGGCCATACAAAATGGATCATTGTCGAGTAAAGAACTTACCCCTCATGTCTCGTATGAGATGGCGCTAAAAATGATCAACTATGGGCTCCGGAAAAGTCGCGCGAAAGAGTCCGAAATCTCTCTCTACAAAGGTTGCAAGTGGAAATGAGGTGGTTTTAGCTTACCTTGGATATCTATACCCGGACTTCCCTTACCAAATTTTCCCAGATTCCCCCGTTAGTCCTACTAGGCCGTGAAATCTATGTTAGACTCAAAAATTTCTCTGATCGGATTCCTGTAGCTCATTCTGCAAGAATTTTGCAAAAGTAGGCCTAGCCGTCTAATTTAGGCTTCCCGTTTCCATCTTCTGATTTCATTGAAAATTTTTATGCTTGTCCGCCTTGTCTTTCTGATCACCATCGTATCTTCCATTTTTCCATATGAGCTTCCCTGCTATTTATTATTAATTTTTGACCTGTTATTTGAAAAAATAAAAGAAAATAGCAAAATGCTCTAAAAAAGTAAAGTAAAAATTCAATAATTAAGAAAATCCCTTGAAAAACATAGCTTTGTTGTTTTTTGTAGAATTTTTTCTATTTTTAAGCCTCATTATCAATAAAAATGATGAAAAATATCCAAAAAGGGACTATTTTTGATGATTTTCTGATAGTATATACACTATTTACACTCATCGAAAAGATATTATCAGTGAATTTTCCCTTGATGATGAATTATAAGGGCATTATTAGGTAATTTTGCAAAAATCACACGTTAACATCAAACTTTTTCCTCCCTCTTCAAACATTGCCCTTAATTACTTAATACTGATTGCCCTTCCACCCCTCCTAGATGGTGTACTTCGGGACAACTGTGTGCATGGGTTGAACAATTGTGTCTATGCATAGCCATGGTTGGCTCTACCATGCTATGAAGATCAATGCAATTCAAACCAATATGCTGTGCAAGAGCTGGGTCTTGAGTAATTACTAAAGGGTTTTCGATGTCGAGGTTTGCTGCTGATGTCTTCCAAAGAGAAAATCTTGTAGCTTGTGTGCTCTCTGTTTGATTGTACCATCAGGATGTTTAGCACACTGATTTCTCGAGCTGTTGGTAGCACTTTTGACTGTTGTCGAGCTTTTTCTCACCATTGGTAGCTTGGTCGCCTCGGTGCTACATGGTGTGGTGGAGTCTTTTGAGACTTAACTCGACATTTGTTTGATTGGTTTGACGGTTTGTGGAGAAGATAAGTGCTCCTTTTTCTTCCAAACCATTTCCATGTTAGGTTCCTTGCTAGGAGATGCTCATCTCTATGTTGTAAACCTTGGAACCTTCTTTATCGGTGAAGTTTTAGGCACCCAGATCTGAATCGGTTTATCCTTAAGCTGTGCTTTTGGTACCCTAATTTGCCTGACTCCTTGCATGCTACTTGTAGCATTTGATTGTCAAAGCATTGGTGTTATGATTGTTGAGCTATACTTTGATGTGCACGTCCATTCCATCTATCTAGTCATCATCTGTTGAAATTGCGTCTTTAGGTAATTTCCATTGTCGATCATCTATTTCCAAAGTGTTGATGGGAATCGGTATCTGTTGATTCTTGAGAGTAGCTTTCTACTTGAGTACCCAAAGCCTAGCTTCCTCTTGGGCTTCATCAATAACCTGCTATTGTTTGATCTTTCTTTGCTTGGCTGCATGCATTCTTTCTAGCAATTCATTGGTTAGTGGAAAATTGTATTTCTTTAAACGACATCCACTAATCCAATTAGCCATTGGTTCACCATCTAGGGTGGACAATTTTACTGCTCCACTTCGAGATACATCTTCAATGATAAATGTTCCGTTTGCCTTTTTCTTAAACTTGGGAATTTGTTGTTTAAGGGAATAAACTAAAACTAAGTCCCCTTTCTTGAATATTTTTGTGATTAAGTGGGAATCAAAAAACTGTTTCTGTTTTTGCTTTTGTGCATAGATATGAGCTACAGTAGTTAGCCTTTGCTCATCTAGCTTTTCCAAATCTTCAAGTTTTTTTGACAATTCATGTCGAGTCCACTCAAGATTATGTGCTACCCTTGATGTCGGCAATAGAAATTATATTGGCAGTATGGCATCAAGACCATAAACAAGGTTAAAGGGTGTGGCATTTAAAGCTGTTTTGAATAAAACTCGATAAGCCCATAGAGCAGCATGGAGATTCATTTCCCAGTATGTCCTTCCTGAACTAACCACTTTAGTCAGCACTGAGCTAAGAATTTTATTCGTATGATCAGCTTGTCCGTTTGCTTGTGGGTGATAGGGAGCTGATTTGTTATGGATGACCATAAACTCATTAAGCAAATACTCTATTACCTCATTGAGGAAATGAGTTCCCCGATCACTGACAATCTCTATTGGTAGTCCATATCTCGTGAATACATACTCATATAAGAATGCAACAGTGGTTCTCGCATCATTTTTTTGAGTTGCTTTAGCCTCGGCCCACTTGGTCAAATAGTCTGTAGCTACAATGATATATTGAGTTTGGGTTCTATAAGCAGGTGGCTGTATTGGTCCAATAAAATCTATACCCCATTTTGCGAAATCTCTAGTCCCCATCATTGGTCTTAAGGACATGCTATCTACTCGTGTTAGCATCTTTGTTCGTTGACAAGCATCAAACCTTCGAACATATTCTTTAGCATTTGCAAAAAGTGTCGGCCACCATATGCCTTCCATCAAGATTGCTCTTGCAGTGGTCTCACTAGAAAAGTGACCTTCAGCTAATCCAGCATGTGCTTGTTCTATAATCGGAATATACTCGTTTTCATTTGCACAAAGACGCAAATGTTGATCTTTACCTCTCCGATACAATTGGTTCCCAATAAGAGCATAGTCTCTTGCTTCAGTTTCAATTGCTCTTTGACGGCGTTTACTCATATCCTCAAGAAATGTTCGGCTCGATAAGTAAGTAACCATATAATTACTCCACTTAGGAGCAGGTGACATTTGAAACAATGTTACATGGGGTATGGGTGTTTGTTTTTGACATTGAGGGCAATCCTTTACCAAAGATCGAACATCTCTCCTCATAATTGGCCAAAATACTCCAAGTCTCAAGATTTGTTACATGGTTTGGTCTTCCGCAAAGTGAAGTCCTACTATGGTAGCATGTGCTTGACTTAGGTATTGTTCTTTTTCTTCAGGATTAATGCATAACAGCAATATCCCATCTCGATTTCTTTTGTATAGCCTTCCAACTAGTAATTGATACATAGCCGATTGCTCGATTAATCCGATTGTAATAGGAAGTGGTAATTGTGAATCCACTTGAGCTATTGTCATCAATGAAACAATGTTTTTCGACCATCTAGGTATCATTTCCACGGAGAACAAATAAGCATCTGGTAGATCATCGTCTACCCCTTTAGGTGATTCTCCTGAAACAATACTTGACAAATGATCTGCTCGTTGATGTGTAGTGCCTTTTTTTACAACCACAGTGAAATCAAATTCGAGAATAATGATAAACCATCACACTATTATCCCTGTGCTGCACGGCTTGTTGACCAAATACAACAAAGCTTGGTGGTCCACGAAGAACACAAATTTGTTGGCTAATAGGTAATGTCTATACTTTTAATGGCATAGATCATTCTTAGTCCTTTTCTTTTGGTGGTGGTGTAATTCTTTTCCACCATCTTCAATTGTCGGCTAGCATAAGAAATAGGAAAGTCAATTTTCCCATCTCTTGGTTGAGCTAGTATACAACCGATAGCAAAATTTGAAGCATCTACATGTGTGTGGAATATCTTCATGAAGGATTCTTCACATGCCTTGGTCCATTCAAAGTGTGTAATCAAGCTATACATGGGTTTTGCAATTATAGCGTACATGTAGATGAACCTTCAACAATATCCACAATGTCCCATGAAGGCTTGTACCCCCTTTATTGTTGTTGGTCTAGGCAAATCAACAATGACATGAATCTTCTCAATATTAGTAGCTATGCCATTTTCAGACACTATATGTCCAAGAGTTTTTCCTTGTCTACCCATGAATGTGCACTTTTCAGGATTTAAGCAAATCCTGTAAAGTCTACATTTCTCGAATACCTTTTTGAGGTATTCAAAATGATCAGCTTGGATTGATGAATGTACGCATAGATCATCCATATATACTTCTAAGAATTTCCTAAGATATTATTTGAAAGCATGGCTCCTCAATCATTGAAACGTGGCTGGAGCATTAGTTAACCCAAACGGCATAACCCGATAGGCAAATATATCCCATTCTGTTGCAAAAGCAGTTTTATGCTGATCTTTAGGGTCAACCAAAAGTTGATTGTATCCCAAAAAGCTGTCTAAGAAGCTGTAAGCTTCTTTCCTGCAACTCGTTCTAAAACATGCTCAATTATCGAAAGAGGAAAATTGTCTCTAATGGTAGCTGCATTCACCTTTTTGAGATTAACACACACTCGTAGTTTTCCATTCTTCTTGGGTACTCCCACAATTGGAGACACCCAATCGGTGTGTTCAATTTCGTAAATGAATTTGGCTTCCTTTAGTTTTTCAATCTCTCCTTTTATCTTCCTGGCAAATGTTTTGTTATACGTGTATGGTCTCTGTCTACTTGGTTTCACATCATCTCTCATGGGTATGGTATGTTGACAGATTTCTAGATCAACACCCTTGAGATCGTTGTCACGACCAAGCGAAGATATCTCGGTATTCCTTTAACAAGATCAGAAAAAGATTTTCTTCTTCGTCTGTTAGGTCATTCGCGATGTAAGTAGGTCTAGGCTCTTCTCTTGGTTCAGCCAAGTCTATCTTTTTAGCCTTTTCAGGCCCTTCGTAAGACTCACCATGTTTGTGTAGTTTCCTAGCTGGTTGTCGACTATGATTTTTCGATCTTGGAGAGTATACTTTTTGTAATGGGATGGAACATGCATTACATCCTTACCATCCTCTTCCGTGGTTTCCATTTCGGTTGTGTATATCTCCTTTAGAGCTTTTTTCAACTCTTGATATTTCTTTTTCCGCTCGACTCTGGTCATGAGTGCTTTCTTATCCTGTGATTTTTCTTGAGTACCCTTCCTTGTTTTCCTAGATGTTTGAGACATTTTTGAGTTTTTGTTTGAAGGATATCTGCCAGTTATTTTTTCCTTGACGCAATCATTAGCATCTATATGCATCAGGAATTGTGTTTTACTGGATACTGATGGCATGGGTCATGTTTTCACAATTCTGGTGTCTCTTTTTTGTCTATACCATTTTTGTTTTCTTGATTTCTGGTTTGGAAAGTTAAAAAACTTTTCCTCCCCTCGCTTTAAGAGTAACTTAGCTCTCATATGCTCTTTTTCTGACCCCAAATCTCTGAGGTAGCTGAGTGTTTATCTAACTCATTAGTTGCATTGTAATAGAGGTCTGAAAAGACTTCTTGAGCTTTCATTAAGTCCTTGGGTTCCTCATCTTCGTTTTCAATGTTGAGGATGAAATCATTTGGATGGGAATTATGTCATAGCCATCCTCATTGCAAAATTGAGTCGGCATAGACATATTCACACATACATCCATTGATTTGAGTCCACTCAAATGGCTCAAATAAATGCTCTGGAAAGGGTTCGGGTACATAGGCTTTGTCTCTGTATTCCTTTCTAGGATACATTCTTCTCATTTTAAGCTTCCGTTTTCTGAAGCTCCACACATCCAAATAGGAGTGTCTTTGCTTAACCAAGATGGGAGTTTAGTTTCAGCCGAAGAGACTGAATCAAACTCTTGGATGGGGTTTTCAAGAAATCTCTGTAAGTGTGATCTTTTAGATTTACTCTTGTTATGGATCCCACTTGCTTCAAGTACAGATAATTGTTTCCCCAATCTTGGATAAGCTGTACCTGTCGCATGAAAGGTCTTCCCAATATGATTTCATAGTTGAGTTTTTTCCCAAAGTCTACTATGGCAAAAGTGTGTTGATATTCAATTCCACAGGAATTGACTATCACTTTTTCAAGCAGCCCTAATGGTCTCTCAATGTGTCCGTCAGCCAATTGCAATTTCATTCGAGTTTGTCTAATGGCTGGCTATCCCCAGGATTCCCATACTGCTTTAGTGGCTATGGTTATGCCAACTCCACTATCCAGTATCGCCATGGTTTCAATGTCATTATATTTCACTGGGAGGGTGGTGTTTCCTTCTTCCCCTTCATAATTTTTCTCTGACTTTGTTCATAGGAACTGATCGAATCTCTTTGTTTTCTATTTCATTTTTCAATTTTCCCAAATTCTTCGAGATTAACCCCATTATCCCCACCTTCTCTAGGGTTTTCTGTAAATCATTCCACAAGTAGGGTCTGAGTTTTAACAGTCCTCCCAAGGTAAGAGTGCATTGGATGGGTGTAGACATGATTGAATGAATGTTGTCTACTTCTAGGGTCTGTTTAGCTCTTTTTACTTGAGTGGTCCTACATACGATGGATTCATCTTTGTTATCTCCCAAGTAAGAAGGTAATGTTTTTAAGGTCAATGGTTTTGCCATTCCTGAAGCTTCCGATCCGCAATCCCCGTACAAGGATTGTACTTCCATGTTCATATCAGAAGGTAGGCTATCCAACCAGACTTCCTCTATAGGAGCTGACTTTAGAGTTAGGATCCCATCATTGATCTCCCTCACTTTTTCCCATGAGTGGCCTGGCCAGTCTTCCTCTACGAATGGAATTCTGTCTAAGGCATCTTTGCTATCAGGCACTATAAGCTCTGGTTCGTTTGTTTCAAGGTGGGGTTCTCCCACCACATCGGATTTTTCTTTAGTTTCTTTTACTACAAGCTCTTCAGGTTTTGCAATACTTTCAAGCTTGGGTTTTTGTTTTTCCAGCATTTCTTGCATGATTCTTACCAAATTTTGATAAGCTTCCAGCTTAGCCGCTTCCATGTTTGTAGATGGATAATTTTTCCATTTGTTTTCCATGTTTTGGACTACTTTAAGTCCTACTTGGTAGCCTTCCAAGGCGGCATTAATAGGCTCAAAAATTTTATCAACAAGAATGGATCCTCCAAATTTCACGGTTGTTTCCATGAATTCACTGCCAGTTTCTTTCATTCTGTACTGGAGTAGCTTCTTTGCTTTCTCCTCGATTTCAACTCGTTGTTTTTGTTTTCTCATCTCATATCTTTTGCTTCTAACAACAAGGTCATGTGCTTGATCGGCACGGCCAACTTTTTCCAATTGTGCGAGTAGTTCATCACAAGACATTGCCATGGGCCGTTCACGAGGAAGATTCCAAAAGAGCTTAGAGCTAGAGATTTGTGAAAGTAAAAATAGTATACTCCAACATGTGTCCTCCTCACACAAATTTTAGAAGGCCCGAAGAAGCGTTCGACGACAAAGAAGGAGGACGCATGTCAAAAAACTCGATCAGTATTCTACAACATGTGTCTTCCTTACGTGATTTTAGAAGGCCCGAAGGAGCATACGACAACAAAGAATTCATGCGAAGAGGACACATGTCAAAAAACCAATCAGATTTTTAACTCTAACATGTGTCCTCCTTACAAAATTCTAGAAGGTCCGAATGACAACGAAGAATTCGTGCAAAGACGACACATGTCAAAAACCTCGATCAAAATTTTATAATGTAAGATGTGTCCTCCTTTTGCAATTTTTTTTGTAGCCGAAGGGTCCTTTTACCCTTGGAAAATCACGTAGGGAGGCAAGCTTCTGACTAGTCTATTTTCATGCAACATGGACACATTTTTATTTATTTTTTAACATGTCCTCCGTGTGCAAAAATAGAGTAGTCGATGGACAAGACTACTCTCTTTTCGTGCAAGGGAAACACTGATTAATTCTAAAACTTTTAATTCATCAAATCTTATACTCGAATATAGTGTTGTCCTATATTTTCTCTTATTTTTTTAGGTGTGAGCTCTAGTTATGGCAAGGACCAAACAAATTGTAAGGAAGGTGCATAACAAACTGCAAGGAAGGTGCATAGTGAAGATGTCAAACCAAGAGACGTCAAAGGAATACCAAAAGATATCAAAGCAAAAGATATCAAACTAGGAGGAGATAAAGGTGAGAGCTCAAAGGGAGATAAAGGTGTGCTTCCTCAAAGCAACCAACCAAAAAGGGAATTGATATGAAGCCTCCACCTTCAAAGAAAAGGAGATTTTCTCAGAAGGTGAGATTTTTGAGGGAGATAAGGAGAGCAAAGAAGGCCCTTACAATTGCAAATTCTAAGCTAACTTTTCAAAGGCTCTGCAAGCAAGTAGTAGAGTAGTTTAAGATTGATATGAGGTGGATAAGAGGCATGTATGCAAGAGGCTGCTGAAGACTTTTTAATTGAGCTCTTCCAAGATGCATACATATGTGCAGTCCGCTCTCATAGGATCACCCTTATAGACAAAGATATGATTACCTTGAGAAGATTAAGGTATAGATTCAACAAAATTCTTGAACTAGTGCCTCTTCAGGATGAGAAAACTTTCAATATCCTTAACATGCTCCCATCAGGAAAAGCAAAAGAGCGTGAAGTGTAGTTTGAGGAGATCATAGATGAGTAGGATGTTGTGGAAGAAGGGGAGGAGATGAAAGTTGGCATGAAGGAGATAGAAACAAAGGAGCTTAGGGAGATTGAAGCTCAGTTCCCCTCATTGTTAAGAAGTGTCAATCCCAATGGCTTCAAGGGGGTTGCTTTCTTAGAGGATGACCTTCTTCAAAGGAAATATTATATTTCCCTAGATGCTGAGTGTGTTGACATTCTTAAAGACTCGCAAAAAGAAATCAATGACTCTTTTGTCATGTCATCCTTGAGGTTTTCCTTCCCATCAAACTGTTCTTTTTTTTGTAGATTGTTGACATTTAATAATTGTTCTTTGTTTTTTTTTTGCAGATTATTAGATGCATGATTATATGTCAGATGTCCAACATAAAGTGGAGGTGGTTGATCCAACCATCTCTCATTTTTTGAAAATTGATTTTGACATAAAGAATTGACTAGCCAATATTGATTTTGAGACTTGTGAGCTTCTTCTTTGTCCCTATCTACAAACATAGTTCAATATGAGGTTTTAATCTTTGATTCTTTTGACAATGTCCAATGGTCTTGCCACAACTCAATGTTTCATATTGAATTTCATCGAGGGCCACCATGGAATGGCTAGGTTGTAAGTGTAATTGTCTAATAGTTTAGCCAGTGCTCCCACTTTCTTTCATTTTTTCTTTGGTTAATCCAATGCTTTGGATCTTTGTTAATAGGGCCACCTCATAGAGGCAATTGAGCAATGTCCCCCCACCACAAAGCTCATGGGGATGACATGCAAATCTTAAAGGTGAAGTATGGTTTGATAAGTTGTAAATAAATACATTTTTAAACAATGAATTAGTGCTTCCCCTTGTGTTTGTGTAGGCCTTGCTTGTAAGAGGGGCTTTCTCATGTGAATGGAGATGCAAAGATAGTGGTTGACTACACCTATTGCAACCCAAATAAGAATATTAGGGTAAGCATGTGACCATATAATTATTGTGTTACTTGAAATGTTCTTGTTGAGAGATAACACACTCATCATTCTTGACTAGATAAACAGGAATTGTTACACCCACAACCATGTTTGGTGGGTGAGGGAAAAGTTGATTAGGTATGTGGTAAGTGTCTAGATGCCACTACCCACAGTAGCACCAAAGCCCAAAGGTCCAAAGAAATCAACGAAAGAGGCCAGGCACCATAGATGGCAAGGCAAACCCATACAAAAGAACAAAGGGGAAGGAAGAGAAGCCCAAGGTAGAGGAGGTTCTAAAGGAAGAGAAGAAGTCAAAGAAGTCTATTGTCCCGAGAAAGAGCCCTAGAAATACACAAACACATGCCAAAGAGGAGCGGAAGAAGGAAACAAAGAAGAAGCAGAGAAAGACACCGGAAGAACCAAAGCCTAAGAAGGAGGAAGATAAGCAGAAGAAAACACCAAAAGAGCCAGAGCCCAAGGAGGAAGAGAAGCAAAAGAAGACACCCGAAGAGCCAAGAAGAGCCAAACACACCAAGAAAGAGCCAAAGAACACCATATTAGAGAGTTTGAGACTTTAGAGCCAATCTAAAAATCATCAATGTCTTGAGTTTTGGCCATATTGACAAATCTCAAACTCTTTTGCTAAGAAGAAAGCCTTCCATGAGGTAGTACTCAAAAAGATCTTCTAAGCCATGGTCTAAAAAATTTGATCATATGGTAAAATCTTGAGCTCTTTTTGAAAGCGAGAATTGAGAGGTTCCCAAATTCACTAATATGGTGTTCGAGAAGAACAGAGGAGGCCATCACAAGAAAGAGTCCTAGAACTCCCAAAAATATTATGTGAACCAACATTTTGTAAATAGCAAACATTTTGTAAACAGTACATAGTCTCTCCTTGAGAGCATTTTGTAACACTATATATTCTCTCCTTGAGAACATTGCATATTTTTTGTAAAGAGAAAAAATTACATCCCTTGTAAATCCTACAGCTTTCATTGGCTCCATCTCTTGTGTAGTTCCCAATATAGTCTTTCACTTTTCGTTGTAATTGTGGCAACCCTTGCATCTGTCTTTGCATGTTTTTTCCAGTTCAATTTTGTTCACAATAGTATGTCAAGGCCCAAAACGTAATCCAATAAGTGTAGTGGACGGGTGCTTAGCCTAACCGATCACATGTGAAACCAACTGGAGTGAGAAAGTGAGAGCATGTGTACAACAATGGTTCTAGAAGAGAGAAGAAGAGGAGACCTATGTTTGCAAGGGAAACAACACACTACTTAATATATGAGCCCCCTTATTCTATTATGTACATAAAAGACTAAGTGTAGTGGATGCCCGGGGGATTCACTCTATGTACAAAACGGGTTTCACTCTATGTACAAAACGGGACGCCACCTGCGAGCGGACAACTTTGATAAAACCCCTATATACAACTCATATTAGGGAATATGACCCCCCTTTCTACGCTTATACGAGAATCAATGTAGAAAACTATCATACCCCTATCTTATATATAAAATTTAGGTCTTACATGATCTAACTGAGTAAAACTAGTCAAACGAGTGTGTAGCATAGTGGTTGGCAACATACTAAGGAACCACTTCTGTTGATAACTAGATGTACCCTCAATGTGTCTTAGTTTGACTTTCAAACTATGTGCCAATGCAGCCTACACTCTAGCTACTCGTCCAATTATGACCCATCTAAATTATTAAAAAACATGGTTATAAAGTTACATTAGGTTCTCCGTGTAAGTTTGAATCTATAAAAACTCTTTTTAGCTTCATCCCTCAACAACAAATGAACTATAATCACAAAAACAAACAATTGATACAAAGCAGTGCTAGTTCTTGCATTTATCTTTGTAGCTATTGACTCACAAGTTCAAGGGAAGACTCTTTTGGGAAGCCATGATTTGGAAACACAAAAATTTCCTCTCATTTTTCCCTTTTCTCACTTCCCCCCCCGGTCCCCCACCCCACCCCCCCATAAATATGATACCCCCTCCTTATGTTTAAGCTTGGCAGATAAATTATTGGGGGCCTAACTTATACGCTTATGTAACTTGTTAAAAAAACCCCTCCCCTGCACTTACGTGGTGCGGTAAGTTTTCCATGGTGAATCCCCCGGGAGTGGACGAGCTTAACCGGCCACACAGAGCTTTACCCCAATAACCTCCCACATAAAGGCCAATGTGGCTATGAGGGAGAAAACAAAAGAAAACCATACAAAACTTGTACAAAGTCATCATCAAGTATGAACTTACCCTACGCCCATTGGCTCATTGAATTTGTGTGCATCCAACTCTAATTGTAGAGGAAGTATAGAGCAATTAGCCAAATACATGTCACCAAAGCCGCACACACCCCGCAGGTTTCTCACCATACGCTGCAAAGTGCCTCTATGCTCAAAGCTAGTATCTGTCAATGAATGGCTAACTGCTCCCGTTGCAAATGCACCTACCGTAAATACAATCTTGGGTTCCGAGATCAATATCTCATACATGAGACTCCTGAATGCTGACGCAATCTTGAAAATCCCTGCCAATCTGATCACCTTAGTCTGGCTTAGAACTCCACTCATGGAAATCATCTTAAGGAAATAATCTTGACACTTGGACTCGAATCCCTAGAGTGTCCATCGCATATCACATGCGTACCAAAACCATTTGTCCGTCCTGGATTCTTTGTGTTGAGAGCAATATCTAGCTCCAACTCACACGCATCAGCCTCTGGCCTAAGCATATCCATGAATGATTGAATCATGGTTGAATCCTCACCACTCAAGCCATCTATATCCATCATTGTATCCATGAATGAAAACCCTTGCTACACAGCTTGCTCAACATGCTCCCCAACTGGAGCATCATACAACCTATCCACAAAGAAAACACGTCTCATCTCTCTACATGGCTTCATACTCATAAAGACTGTGATGTCTCAAATGTGACATACTCGCATATCATGAATCATGCAACCACTAGCACCTCTTGCTACTATGACTAGCTATCCATGAGGCAATCTAAAACAGTGCTCGCCAACATTACTTGTCATCCACTTTGTCTTGTAATTGACTCACAAAGACCAAGCTCTGTGTCAAGCCTAGCACATGGCGTATATCTTGTAACACGTATGATGCACCAATCGGCAAAGATACCTTGGCATCTCCTGCACCAACTATGTCAGGCATTGAGCCATCAATTAGATGCACACATCCAAGCATACCACTATCATATGTGCTAAACCACTCACAGCTTGACTTGACATGAAATCTAGCACTCGCATCTAGTATCCGATGCAAAGGTAATGTGTCATCAAAACCGACATAAGAAAGTCAGGAGTAAACATAGGAGCAAAATCAACATCTCTGTCATGTGTAGCCTTATACACTACATATGCTCCCACATATGTCAACGTGATAGCATCCCTCCTGTGTTGTCTCCTGTGTTGTCTCATGCACCAAAAACAATGCCTACACACATGTCCTGTATGACCACAATGCCAACAAACAATGTCTCTGTGTCTACAAGATCGTTCTTGTGAGTGCGTGAATGCGGTGTGCGTGCAGAGAGTGCAAAGGGGAGAGAGGGAGAGAGAGAGCACGACACAGGATGTGGGTGGAGCTCCCAAATCTCACTGTATGAGCACATTGTGAGAATGAGTGAGGGCTCCTTATTCTTTGTATGTATAAAGAATAAGGAGATAAATGTGGGCGGTCGGACACTAGCCAACGGCCACATGCAAAGCACGGTGAGGCACACCGCCTTTACCTAACATTCTCCCACTAAAGGCTGTGTGTCGATAAGTGGCGAAAAGACTAGCCTACAACTAGTATATACAAGAGGTGAGAGAAGACGGCTCTCAACCTATGCCCACTGGCTCACTCTATAACCGCTCTACTATAGATGCAACATGCATACCACTAGGGCTAGAGCTATGATGAAACTCTTGATGTAGGTATCGAGTGACAACCTACATGGCTCCACAGTGCACAATGTCAATGTCAGGCATCGCACGACTGACAACTCCCACTACAAATGCACCAACCGCATAAGCAAGATAAGGTCTCAATACCAAAAGGTCAGACATGAGAGACCCAAAAACCAAAAAAACATGCACTATGTGTGCCAACCTAGCCCTGTCACCAACCTCAGTGCCATATGCATCCTCATCAGGAACCACCTGACTATGCATCACCATGCCAGCATCGTCTGGCAAAGGCATATCTGCTGAGAATGACAACAAAAATAAAAAATCAGGACCATTGTAATCATACATAGCTGTTTGAAGGACACTGTTGCCCTCAAACATATTAGATGCATCATAGAACAATGCATCGGTCTCTGGCTCAACTGATGTCACCTCAACTGATGACTGACAAAGTTGTGCATCCCTATAGATACCACTGTCTGCGTGAACGTCACCACAAGACAAATGCACAACCTGCTCTCTATGCAGCATATCCACAAAAGAGACACGCCTTGTATCTCGCTCCAAACATGGCTGCAAATACACAGACTACACCGCCTCGTGTGTTAGAAATATGCAAAGGGTATACCAGACCACTCCTTGCACCTTTGGCTATCACTAGTGATCCCATATGCGCCTGAAATGACCGCTCTCTAAGCAGTACACAATGTTCACTACTCTGAAATTGAAACATTGAAATGAGACTCTGGCTAAGTCTTGGTACATAACATACATCTCGTAGCATAAGCAATGCACCGCTAGGTAAAGACATGCATACATCTCCAACACCCTCTATGTCATATAATGAACCATCAGCTAATTGTACACAACCAAGTCTCCCACTAGAGAAAGAGAAAAACAAACCACGACGTGGAGTCACGTGAAAAACTACATGCTTGTCTAGTAGAAAACACGTAGACAATGTGCTATCCCGAGAGACACAAAGCAGTTTGAAGGCAAGCTAGACTCAAAATTGACATGCCTATCACATGTATACTCTTTAGCATCTGTCCTCATAGTAGCGGCATGCATCTACCTCTTCCGCTGCCTCATACGCCTGAAGCAATGACGTCTGATATACCCATCATGGACACAATGCGAACATGCCAGCCGCGATTGCAAGAACGAGAACGGCCTCCTTGAAGCATCTCCATATCCATGCCAAAGCTATGGAAAACAATGCTCGAGATCACAAGACTCTCCCATCCGAGAGCAAACTACTGTCTCAAGCAAAAAGGTGAGCGAACAATCAAGCTCACTAGCCGCTGCAATAGGCATATATATCTAGCAAAATTTTGGCAGAGTATCCCCTGTAATTGGAGCAAAAACTCAATAGTAAATTGAAATGGAGATAACAACAAATGCCCAAATGGCCAATCCGAGAATGTACTCGTCCAAAATCACCTCACAAAGTCATACACAGAGCCAAACCTCTCTAGCCGGAGTATCACTCAACGGCGCCACAAATGACATACATATGTGAGTGAAAAACTGCTACCAAAATGTGTCAATGAATGAACAATATACCAGAAAACCGTAGCATACACAACTCCTCACTCCTGCGAGAGTGGATACAAGAACACCAAACTGTGTCCAAACTGACAAAACCTATCAATGTGAGAGCTAAGCTCGATCACAAACTATGGCGAGTAAACTCCAGCCACTATCCCACAAAAGGATACACAAAGCAAAAGCTCAAGACACCTGATGTGTCGAAACCAGTATGCAAGCCAAAACACTGCAGAAGATGTCCTCAACTGCAAATGGCAACACCTGTGGGAGTATTAAACTCAATCTGTACCTGGGAGTCAAAACTGGAAGCTCCAAATGGTCGAGCACTCACAGCTCAAGACCAAAAATGTAGAGCAAAACACTTTCACGATGCACCACCCAAAAGGGAAAACACTGCACGCAAATCCTAAGTGCTACAAGCAATCGCAATCTCGATCACACCAACGATGCGCATATACCTATGGGAACAATTTTGCCAGAGTTTTGTCAGCAAAACGGCTACAAAACCAGTAACCAAAGTGACTGCACGCTCAAAACCATGAGCAACCAAAGCGCATCAAACCGCACTTCAAATGCATGCACCAATCTCTACACTTTGCATACATAATTGCAAACACCTGCAAATCTAGTACACAAATACCTGCTCTACCTGTGACTGCCAGAAAACATGCTCGAGGCAAACATTGCTGAGCTCAAACTACAATCACATGAGTCTCCATGAGCATCAAACCACATAAGGCATACATTGTATCCTCAACTTTTCGAATACCTTGCAGCCAGTCAGTCCATATCTCCGAAACATTCAGAATTTGCAGAAACTTCATTCTGCAAAGTTATAGACCACGCGAAAACGGTTAGGTACTGTGAAAATGGACTTGAAATGTGCTATTTTTATAGGTCAAAACGTATTTGTAATACTCTGCAGCGTGTACCCTCAACGTGCAGGCAGTCTGAGTGACGTATCTCAAAATTGGTAAAGATTTTGAGAAAGCTTTCTTTTGCAAAGTTGAAGAGGACACATAATCGGTCATGAGGAGTGGGAATCTTCTTGAACAGACATTTTGAGGCCAAACTAGATCTGCTAAAATGTGCTGCAATTTTTGTTGCTTCTCTACCTGCTTCCCCGCTGAACTCCAATGGTGCTCCCAATCCCTGAGCTCTGATACCAGTTGTGAGTGCACGAATGCGGTGCGCTTGTGGAGAGTGCAAAGGGGAGAGAGGGAGAGAGAAAGCATGACACATGATGTGGGTGGAGCTCCCAAATCTCACTGTATGAGCACAATGTCAGAATAAGTGAGAGCTCCTTATTCTTTGTATGTATAAAGAATAAGGAGATAAATGTGAGAGGTCGAACACTGGCTGACAGACACGGGCAAAGCACGGTGAGGCACACTGCCTTTACCTAACATTCCTCTACCTATAGATATCTCTCTCGAATTTTTTGTGCCAAAATCATTGCACAATAATCTCTGCCATAAATCTCTAGCTCTACATGCGTCGAAACCAATGCGATAGACAGACTCACCAAGGTGCAACATGATCGTCAAAATGTGCAAGCTTGTCCAAGTCCTCCGACTCATCATCAATCATAGACTCTGGCCTAGAATCCATGCCCTGCAGTGACAACACTTGGCCCAATCGAGTCAATGCATCATGCATACATGCTTTTCAATGCTCGAGATTTGAACCATCAATCTTCATATGGAGAAGCATAAACTCTGACAATAATGTACTTGCCAAATGCATGGCAAACCTATGAACAAGATAAAGCACAAATTGATCAACTGACAATAGCCAAAGCATGGCTAAGTCATACACCAAGCAAGTCAAATTATAACATACATTTAGGCATAAGCTTTCCAAGAGAGCTGTCAGAAAATATGGCAATCAATGTAATGAGACAAGTGAGAAAACCACTCAAATGATGCCAAAAACCCGCTCTAATCCAAGAGCAGTATACAATAATTGATGAATCTACTATCAATCTCCCTCTTGAAGAGATTATTGCAGACACTATCACAAAGAACACACAAAATTGTAACAAAATCCGATAGAGTTTTGGCAGTATTCGGCTATCTAACCATAACAACCATAGATTCCATAAACATGCTCAAAACCATCAGAAAATAATGCGCAAAATCCGCACTCAAGCATACATGAGCTGCCCCAAAGTCTCAACTCTCTAAACCTGGAAAACAATCTTGCAATCCGAAATACAAAGTACATCAACTACACTCTACAAGCAAGTCAATAACTAGCAAGAATCTGGGTGCAAACCAGCCAAAATATGGCATAAATTGATGCTATTTTTTTAAAAAAATTAGCCCACATATGCCATTGCTAAACGGAGAATATCATTGCCAAAAAGTACACATCATGTGTATCCCCATGGCAATACAAATGAACATCAAAGCATGCATTGAACGTGCATCAAATGGGCATTCAAATTAGTTAAAAAATTAGCTCACAATCATGCCGTAAATGCCTACAAAACTCTTTGCAAATCTATGCACCACACTCTTCAAAATCCGCTCAATCGCACAAACCAATGACTTGTGATGAATCCACTCTCAAATCCTAAGTGTCCACAAGAGTGGATACATCCACCAAATGTTCTTAGCTTATGCACATAAATTTGTTGAAATTTTCAACTCACACTCTTGTGACTGAGAGTAAACCATAAATGCACAAAGCAAGAGAACAACCAAGCTCAATCCGAACTCTTGGATGTAACAAATGATCTTTGAAAGCACTTTAAATCACCATAATATGCATACATCATCTGCATACACTACAACAAAAAAAGCAGTCATCGACGCATATATCGACGCATCGCGTCGATATCTGCGTCGATTTTGACGTCCCTGTGAACCTGTCACTATTTGCGTCGATATCTGCGTGGAAAGGCTTTATTTGCGACGCAGAATGCGACGTAAATAGCGACGCAGATATCGACAACCATAACATAATTTTTTTTTCTTGGGCAGAGGGCAAGTAGCCTGGCCTGTGCCCAGTGAAAAGATGGACACAGCCATCATAGCCAGACTTCCTGCCCTCTGCCCAAGAAAGCGAGCAACACCAAAATCAACCGTGCTCCCGCAGAAATTTCGGCAGAGTTCCCTTCGTTTTTACATAAACTTTTCAAAAAAAATAATCATGTATACGCCTCCTACATGCTATCCATGTAGGATCTCACATGAGATTTAAGGCCAATGACCATAACGAACCATAACCATAACTTAAAAGCATAACCATAACGAACCATAACCATAACTTAAAAGCATAATCATAACTTAAAACCATAACCGACCAATATAACCACTTTGATCATAACCAGAAACAAAATTAACAAAAACCATAAGCATAACTAGAAAGTTAAACATAACCATAAACAAAACCTGAACCATAACTATATATGTCTATACAAGAATAAGAGAAATAACCATGTCTATACAATGACAATGACAATAACCATGAGGGTCAGGAAAACAGTAACTGTCTGAACAATAATCATAACCATATATATGTCTATACAAAAGGAGACACAAAAGCGTGTCTGTGTCTCACAAAGCATATATATGAAATCTGGTCCACTGATGACTAGGCGTCACAACTTGCACATAGGACAACTCACAAAATTAGTATTGATATTACTTCACATATACTTAATTAATTAAATCAACTCACACATATTAACGTCTCACCTCAAGCGATCAGCGAGACTCTAAGGCCGCCCAGTCTACGGGCTCTCCTGAAGCATCAAGATCATTCAATACTTCATAGATACCTCTGCGATATCCATCTGACTGCTCCTGACGTGTCGGGGCTTGATGCATCGCAAGATTCTACGTTTATACAAAAATCAGAGTAATAAGAATACATGATTCATCGTAAAAAACGCCATAGTTAAGATTGGATTAAAAACTCACAAACTCATAGCGAAAGGTGTCGAAGCCTCCGCTGCCAAGATGAGATGTCCCCCTGGTCGTCTGTCGTATCTGTGCGGCCTCACGTTGCTGTCTGAACCGCGTGGCCGCTGTCCGCTCATCCTCCCTGATCTGCAGCCACGTCTTGTGTGGGATGTCCGAAGGCTTCGACGAGCCGGTCCTGAAAGCCTTTCGAGCTGCATCTCGTCGATGTTTCACGGTGTCCCGTGCAACACCCTTGATCCACCTCCTCGGAACAACGTCAGAACCCGGAGCAGGCTGGTACTCTCTCAGGATGGTCTCCACTATGTAAGTGACTTTGTCCTTTTCCTACTGATCCCAAGACGTCAAAATGCTGGTCGAAAACTGTAGCTCTGCGAGCTGGCGAATCTGCTGTCTCATCTCAGTCCCGACTCTATCCACGTCAACAGAACCATCTGGCCGTACAGTATAGAGCTTGGAGGCACTAGGATCGTGTGCCCCCCAAGGTGTCCGAGGTGTGCCAAGAGGTGTGTCGAGAGGTGTGCCTGGGTAGGACGGGGGTCGTGAGCGAGGAGGGGTCGAATCATCTGTGGACCCTCCTCCACAACAACCACCACCTCCACCTGACGATTGCCGAGATCGGCGAGTGCGCCTGTGCTGCGGAGATGAGGACGTCCCCGCCTCTACCCCACCCCTAGGTGTTGAAGCGGCCGTGATGGGAGAAGCAGGAGTCGTACCCATAGCCCCCCCCCCCCCCCCCCCCCCTCCCCCTCCATAGGCGTCCCCTCCCCATAGGTGTCCCCCCCTAGGCGTCGGACCCTCGGGTGTGAAGCCCGGAGGCATAGTACCCGTGCCTCTGGCTACCCAGTACTGAGAAGCCTCTGCCATTTGAGCAGGCGTCATCCGTGTAACGAAGTCCATGAATGCATCTGCACTCATAGAAGCGGGATCTGGAAACTGGTCTGCCATACTAAAGTCCTGCACAAAGAAAGTAAAATAAAGCGTCTGAACACAGTTGTTTAAATTAACTTTAAGCTTAATTTTAAATCAACGTCTTCACACAAACACTTACAGGTCTAGGCCTCGACGAGTGAGGCATCATCGATAAGATCTTTCACCGTTTCATCGTCTATCTCTAATTGCAAACATAACTCTGCCCCAACTCGTTCTGGCAGATTGTCTTCATCCATTGCATCTTCATCTACAAGTGTCAATTCTGGCTCGTCTGCGTCATCCCTCGTATCTCTCTCAGCTTCCTCTGCCATACCTTCATCCATCTCATCTAATGTCACAATAGTATGGACGTCGTCTGACTGACTTTCCTCCAAGAGATCTTGCCCTTCAAATACTTGTTTATTTCTTGGAGCAACCTGAACCACAAACCACCACTGTCGCTCTCGAGGATCCGATACAAAGACCACTTGCTCACAATGTTCGGGGAGAGCAAATGTGTCGCTCGCATTTGTCCAAACCTTTGTAGAATCTATTTGCACAAGTTTGTTTCCATCTCTGCGTACCGTTGCATTGCGACCAGAAGTAATCACCTTGAACCACTTCACATCCAACAAAAACATCTCAAACCGCCTGAAGCTTACTTTCAGGATATCTGACACCAGACCACAGTAATCTAGGTTGCTAGTGCTCTCATTTGTGTCTCTGACACTAGCCCTGCTCTTTTGCATGAAACTAACCATTACCCCACTGTCAAACGTGTTTCTTCTGCTGTCAATTTGTTGTGTTCTGAAATGCTTTCCATGCGACCACAGTGCCATGTATGTATGATACTTCCAGTCACATCCAATAACCAGCTCTTTCTCTTCTAGAGATATGGGTTCTCCGATCTGTCAAGCTGCTCTCACTGTCTTGTCCAACCATGCCATTGTAGGGAATTCACGTAGAGGAGCGAGATAGTCTGGCAAGGGTAAACCTCTAGTCGTTCGGCTTCGCCTGAAATCCCGTCGCTCCCTATTGCGTCTCTCTTTCTCTTCTTCGTACCTTTCAAGCCATTTTTTGCATCGGCTTTGCGTCTGGCCTGGAGGGGGGCATTTCATTGCTAGCCGGGAGAAGTTGCTCCCGCAACAACTTGTTTAAGCCACATTAAATTAAAAAGCTCTCCAAGCACGTCACCGTTACAATCGAAAAATATCTTTTATAAATTACGTACCTAAACAAAGCAGTGACGCTTGCATCTGACCACCCGTACACTGACTGAAGATTCAAAAACGCCAGACAAGTACGAAGCGTCGATATTTTGGCGCCTTCATAAATTGGTTGACGTGCCAACTTCCTCAATATGTCTTCAGGAGATAGGCGCACGGCTTTTGGTGCTGCTTCGTTAGCGTTCTCCTCGCTTGTCTGGAAGAAGGCATCCAGCATCTCCTCCATGCCGTCGTCTTCTGTCTGTAAGTCCTTTTTTGCTTCCATCCATGGCTCTATATTGGTCGGACCTTCACGCATAATCCTTTTTCTCTCTCTCTCAGATGTAGGTGCTATGTCGCGAAAATCAATTCCCGTTCCGTAGAAGTCGTATCGTAGATTCTGTACGGTTTCTTTAGCAAACTCTCCGTACTTGTGCACATGCTCATTACATATCCTACGCTTGCGCAGGATTTGATACTTGCAGAGCGTGCACGAGCATGCAATCTTTTCCTCCATGTTAGTTGATGATGTTGCCATCTACAATGATTATGAATGTTGTTTTAATATATATACTCCTCACAATGTAAACTACCTCGCATTCTTTAATCTTGCCCAATCTCCGTACACCTCGGTCTAGAGGTGTACGGAGATCAGGACCACCGGGTCAAAATCTCGTCTTTATTGATCAAATCCTATATGGGTAGACACATACGTGCACTCCCAGGTGTACATGGCAATGCATGTACTTAGCGGGCAAACATCCAACGGCTATCCGTTTCTTCTATCCGTCTGACCTACGGCTATCCGTTTCTTCAACATCCAACGACTATCTGTTTCTTCTATCCGTCTGACCTACGGCTTTCCATACGCGCTCTTGACATTTCTTTAAGACCACCTAATGGACTACAGATGGTTTCGATAGGCATAGAAGCCATTTCCGAAGTCCGTTTGTATTTTTTCGTAGAAAAACGCAACCGGATTTGACCTACGGCTTGTGTATTTGGCGTTTCTTCTATCCGTTTGACCTACGGCTTGCCATACGCACTCTTGAAATTTCCTAAAGACTACTTAATCGTCTACGGATGGTTTCAGTAGGCATAGAAGCCATTTTCGAAGTCCGTTTGTGTTTTGTCGTAGAAAAACGCAACCGGATTTGACCTACAGCTTGTGTATTTGGCGTTTCTTCTATCCGTTTGACCTACGGCTTGCCATACGCGCTCTTGACATTGCTTTAAGACTACCTAATGGACTACGGATGGTTTCGGTAGGCATAGAAGCCATTTCCGAAATCCATTTGTGTTTTTTCGTAGAAAAACGCAACCGGATTTGACCTACGACTTGTGTATTTTGAGTTAATTCAAACCCATTGACCTACGGCTTGCCATACACGCTCTTGAAATTGCTTTAAGACTACTAAATGAACTACGGATGGTTTAAGTAGGCATAGAAGCCATTTCCGAAGTCCGTTTGCGTTTTTCCGTAGAAAAACGCAACCGGATTTGACCTACGGCTTGTGTATTTGACGTTTCTTCTATCCGTTTGACCTACGGCTTGCCATACGCACTCTTGACATTGCTTTAAGACTACTAAATGAACTACGGATGGTTTCGGTAGGCATAGAAGCCATTTTCGAAGTCCGTTTGCGTTTTTCCGTAGAAAAACGCAACCAGATTTGACCTACGGCTTGTGTATTTGACGTTTCTTCTATCCGTTTGACCTACGGCTTGCCATACGCGCTCTTGACATTGCTTTAAGACTACTTAATGAACTACAGATGGTTTTGGTAGGCATAGAAGCCATTTCCGAAGTCCGTTTGCGTTTTTTCGTAGAAAAACGCAACTGGATTTGACCTACGGCTTGTGTATTTGGCGTTTCTTCTCCGTTTGACCTACGGCTTGCCATATGCGCTCTTGAAATTGCCTAAAGACTACCTAATCGTCTACGGATGGTTTCAGTAGGCACAAAAGCCATTTCCGAAGTCCATTTGCATTTTTTCGTAGAATAACGCAACCGGATTTGACCTACGGCTTGTGTATTTGACGTTTTTTTTGTCCGTTTAACCTACGACTTGCCATACACGGTCTTGACATTGCCTTAAGACTACTTAATGGAATACGGACGGTTTCTGTAGGCGTAGAATCAGATTTCGAAGTCCGCCGTCCGCGTTTTTCCGTAGAAAAACGCAATCGGATTTGACTTACGGCATGTGTATTTGACGTTTCTTCTATCCGTTTAACCTACGGATTGCCATACGCGCTCTTGACATTGCCTAAAGACTACCTAATGGACTACGGATGGTTTCGGTAGGCATAGAATCAGTTTCCGAAGACCGTTTGCGTTTTTTCGTAGAAAAACGCAACCGGATTTGACCTACGGCTTGTGTATTTGATGTTTCTTCTGTTCATTTGACCTACGGCTTGCCATACACGCTCTTGAAATTGCCTTAAAACTACCTAATGGACTACGGATGGTTTCGGTAGACATAGAAGCCATTTCCGAAGTCCGTTTGCGTTTTTCCATAGAAAAACGCAACCAGATTTGGAAGCCGTTTATGAAGTCCGTTTGCGTTTTTTCGTAGAAAAACCCAACCGGACTTCAAAAACGGCTTTTATTTTGGGCGTTTCTTCTATCCGTTTGACCTACGGCTTGTTGTATGCCCCCGCCCTACCTTTTTTGAGGAGGAAGCTTGTCTCTAAGAGCAACGATGGCGTTGTTGTTGCTCCCTAGAGGACTTTCATAAGGTAAGAGTTGAGCTTCGAATGTATTTTGAGCTGGTCAAATGAAGTCGTAGGTTGCATCAGACGATCCAGGTCACTTTGGCTCGACATGCACAACGCCCGGTCAGACTACTGACCATGGAGGAGATTGATGAGATCCACCAACGAGACAGATGCTGGATCTCCTATGATCTACCTATCCCAGCTAGCTGTTTTAGCCGTTTAGTCCACACCCAGCAGTTTAGGATTCCATAATATTTTATTTTGTCATTTTGTCATCTTTTTACTCTGACTTTGTATCAGATCCACCACATTGTAACTTTCTTGTCTCATAGGTCACTTTGGCCTTTCAAAGACGTTAATATAACATTTCATTTCATTTCTCTCTTTAATTTTTCTTTCTTTAATTTTAATTTCCTACGCACACACACATTTCCCTCTCTCTCTCTCTCTCTCTCTCTCTCTCTCTCTCTCTCTCCTACACACACACACCGCTCTCTCTCTCTCTCTCTCTCTCTCTCTCTCTCTCCTACACACACACACCGCTCTCTCTCTCTCTCTCTCTCTCTCTCTCTCTCCTACACACACACACCGCTCTCTCTCTCTCTCTCTCTCTCTCTCTCTCTCTCTCTCTTTCCTACACACACGATGTAGAGAGAGAGAGAGAGAGAGGGGTTGGGGGGAGAGAGTGACATAATACCTGCGCAGCAGGTTTCCATGATTTGAGCAGGCGAAAATGGCCCCTGCACACGCGGGTTTCCTTTTTTTTCCCCCAAATTTTTTAGCGTCGCAATAAGCGTCGATATAATCATGGGTGGCTGCGTCGATATAAGCATGGCAAATAAAGCCTTTCCATGCGTATAGCGACGCTCATTGCGATGCGTATATAGACGCCTATATCGACGTGCTCTAATTCCATCGATATATGCGTGGAAAGGCATGGCCGTCGATATATGATGCGTTGATATCTTCATGTTATGTTGTAGTGATATCAATCTGCAAGTGCATATGTGTACGTACACACACGAAAAAAATCATGCAATGCGAAGGACATGTATGTAGAAGAACCTTCCAAAGTAGAACACCTTGCTATTTGAAGTAGATAACTCCGCAGAAATATCCTTCTGCAAAGTTATGGAGTACACAAAAACGATCAAGATCAATTGGGAATCAGCATGAAATGCTGATTCTAACCAAGAGAAATTTAATCTGCAAAATAATTTGCAGCTTGTCATACACAATATGTAGGCAGTTTGAGTGTCATCTCAAAATCGGTGAGAATTTTGAGAAAGATTTCTTCTGCAAAGTTGAAGAGCACAAAAAAGTGGTTAGGGATTGCAAGAATCGACTTGAACAGACACCTTTTGATAGATGAAAATAGATCTGTAAAACGTGCTGAAGTTTTTGTTGTGTTTTTTACTTCTCACCTGCTTCCCTGCCAAGCTCCAATGGTGCTCTCCCTTCCTCAACCTCTCATACGAGTTGAAGTAAGCGAGCGAGAGAGAGTGTGAGTGTGTGAGTGTAGAAATGGAGAAGAGAGAAGAAGAGGAGACCTGTGTTTGCAGGGGCAACAACTCACTACTAAATATGTGAGCCCCCTTATTCTATTATGTACATAAAAAAATAAGTATAGTGGGTGGGCGTCTAGTCTAACCGGCCACATGGGGCTTTACCCCAACACCAACAAGATGAGACATTTTCACCAAAAAAAATGGAAAAGGAAACCAACAAGATGAGACGTTTACACCAAACAAGTATTTGTCATTGATATGAAAAAATTTGTACTAAATGGCAATCTTCTCCTGCAATTGATACAATCTACCAACAATATTGGTAGGTTAGTAGGCCTTTAAATAGAGAGTAAGATTTAGCTTGAAAGAAGATGCATTATTCTTTTTGGGACTTCTTGGGATAGAAATTTCTTATCATTTCTCTTTGGGACCTGCGAGCCATAATAAAAAGTAGAGAAAGTAAGATTTTGCCTCACAAAAGAAATTAATGGTAGAAAGAAATAAAGCATTATCTATACACCTTCTTTCTAGCTATTTGAAAAGAAAAATCTGTAGGCAAATGTATCTCCTCATTGTGCAAGTTCTGTCTCATTAGGTGCAATGTGCACTTGGTTCTTATCTTCAACGTTGCCAAGTATTCACTGTTCATCCGTAACCATGTCTTCAATGGGGTTCTCATTAAAATCATCCATGTTTTGATCTAAAGGGACTAATAAAGTTTTGGGTATGGATCATGTGTTTATAGGTGATGGAGCCAAATTGCACTTTGCAAAGGACTCCATTCATTTTTTTAAAGCCGAATCTTCATCCACAAATTCTAATACATTTTGGGTATGATCATGTGTTTTACAGGTAATGGAACCAAATTGCACTTTGCAAAGGACTCCATTTCTTTTTTTGTTTGAGCCCAACCTTCATCCACAAATTCTAATACATCTTCAATATTTAAGCACTTAAGCGACATCATGTTTTAGACATTTTACATGTACCTTTGCAAAAAAATTCTCAAACACAATGATGGGTAGAAAAGTTGAAACTTTGCTCTACTTGCTTTGCAAAGTTGGCCTTTAAATATTTTTGGATCTCATAAAAGATCTTGCTTGAACCTATAGCTTTCACTTGTTGTTGAGCTTGGTAGTGGCTACTCTCCACTTCTAAAATCAAGCAAGTCAAGCTTGGAGACAATGCTCCAATATTTCATGGATTTTGGTGAAACATAACAAAGATTAACAAAAAATATCCCTTTTTCTGCCAAAGACTCGTGAATTCTCCCTTTGTAAAGCTCTTCCCCAATGGATCCATGCTAGATATCCAAATTATCTATGACACACTCCACCGACTGTCATTCCTCTATGCTTGCGGGATACATGTTTGTAATGAGAATAGTACAAAACATGCACAAAAATTAAACAAGTAGAGAACCACAAACAAACCAAAGCAAAATGAAAATAATCTAATGTGTACACATGAACCAATTACGGTTAGCTTTGTGCAAAGGAAGATTTGAGCTTCTAGAAGAAGGTGAAACTCCTTGTGCGTAAAAACATGTTGCACTAAAACCTCTTCACTATCTTCGTGGGTCCAACAATTCGAAAGCCTTTCACTCTTTCTTTTCAATATGACAAGAATGGATTTTTGGATAAGGCTTTTCTTCACTTGCTCTGTTGCATTATAATCCAACTATCCTTGGTTATTGATATCGGAATCCATTGGTTGTGCGCATCTAATGTGACAATGGATGTGCTAGGGCATTTAGACCGGGTGGACTACATTGCTTGAGTAGACTAAGATGCAAAGAAAGTGAACGTGAAGAGAGGGCAATAGGAAGAGGAGGTGGTGTGACAAAGAGAGGGGTGGGAATAGGAGGGAAAAGAAGGACGTGAGAAGATTTTAAAAATCTTTGGGATCGGTGAAAGAGACCTTCTTGAGGTAAAAAGACCATGTACTTGAAAGTTACCTCAAATTGTGGCTCAAAAGAAATTCATTTTAAAAAATCAAAAGAAATTTTAAAAACAAAGATTCCGTAAAACGAAAGCCCTTCTTTCATTGGCTTAGTGCACTCTCTCTCTAAACATTAAAAGGGAAAAAAGAGACCTCAAACTTCCCCTAACGACTAACAAGAGCTAACTGCAAGAGAGTAAAGCTAAGAACTTATAAAAATTTCTTGCAAAAATTGCAGTAGAGTCTCCTCTGTTCGAAGATAAAAATCTCAACTAGAAGACTTGGCAATATGACTACATTATCAATGCAAAAGAGTGTGGTAAGCAAACTTGAAGACTCACGAGAAAAATCCGGCAGTCTCTTCTCTAAAAAAATCAAAATCTCAAGCAAAACTGAGCAAAAACAATTCATAAGCCAACAAAGAGTGGTGACACGGCATCATAAACTAGCATATATTGCTCAAAGAAACTGTCGAGAGACTGCCATCTTGGCATCAAAGCATATATACCTGGCTATACATGTCCTATGGTGAGGGCACAAATGGGAATCTCCAATACATCCATAAGGCCTTTGCATAGCTTGCACGAAGAGAATGGCTGGTGTGGAGACTTGCATAGGGAGAACACCCGATGGAGCTATGTGCAAAGGGAGAGTTGCAAGAGGGTGTGTACGAGGGTGATGGAAAAGTTGAGCGGTGGGAAGAGTGGCTAAAGGAAGTGATACACACACACATGAAGTGAGACCTACACCAAACCTACTCTTCAATTCGTATTTAGTTGTATTGACTAAGAATGAAACAACAGAGAAGTTAGTAGGGGATCAGAACTTGGCGTCCACTTAAAGGCCAATGTGCCTCTAAGCAAAATTATGGACATATAGACAAGGTATGTGGAGCCTTTATTTGTTTCCAATGCCTATAAGCACTTGATAGTGTGCAAACTTTTTGAAGGATAAAACAATTTTTTTGGAGGGAAAAGCTTTTGTTAAAGAATCTGCACGATCTCATCTATGTGAGTCTTGTTTTTCATCGTCAACATAGGGGAAGGAAGTAGGGAGAACTCTATACATATCCATGTATTTACACTTGTATATTGTTGCACCTTACACCCACTAGTGGCCATACCATGGGAACAACTTACCCAACGAAGGAGTGCATGGCACCCATCGAATGTGAGCCTCGAATTATCAACCTTGGGGCTACATCACTTTGGCGATCTTGACAAGCTCGAACATGGAAAGTAGATAACACTATGACTATCACAATGCAAAATTGGAACCTCTGCAATTTTATGAGTAACCCATATAGCTTCCTTGTGTGCCTTTGATGGAGCAACTCATTTGGTAGTGGATGCACATGGAAGATTGTACATGAATAGAGATAGTAGGCAGGGGAGCAGGAGAGGTGAATGCTACAGAGGAGTTTTTAGCCTACTCTTTCTTCACGAAAGATTACAATTATGTAGAAAGAGTTAGAATAAGAGAGGCAAACAAAGATATCAGATTATATCTCGTAGGAGATCTTAGAGGCTGAAATGTAAGAATTAGCCTTGAGTTCAATTCATCGTACATTGTCCCTTCTAAGATTACTATCTCTGATTTGATCCCCCTTTTGTATGCATTATCTTGGGGTATGTGCCTTCAACAAGTTAAATTTATAGAAGGGATTTGGTGTGTGTGAGCCATTTTGTACAGCCGAGCACTCGTGTTCCTTCCCTTGTACCTGATCCTTTTGGTGGGTTTTCCTCGCTTTGAGAGCTGGAATTGATTTGCAAAAAAAAGTGTGTGTGTGTCTGTGAGAGAGAGAGAGAGAGAGAGAGAGAGAGAGATTTTACAGGTATTGCACGCCGCTCTTCTAAAAGCTACAACATGTTTTTCTACTCCGAGCACTGTGGATTGATGGCAGGATGCTGCCACCCGGACAGACGAGATGCGGCTGGGTGGATATGTGAAAATGTCCTTAGGTTTTCCATATAATAAGAATGATGACTAATATTATCGTTTTAATACACCCCAATTGTCTAAAATTCAATTAGAATAAGAACTTGAGATCAATGTTGGACCCAAGCTTACTGGGTTATTACACTTTGCTAGACAAATAAGAAAATTTACAAATTGAGGTTTAGATTTACTGTTACAAAAATGAAGTTTGCACAATCTTTGGAAGCTGATTGTTCCTAAAGATTAGCCAGTCAGATGGTGCAAGATTCTGACCATCAAGGAGCTCATACTGGAGCTTAAAGACCACCCGAGTTCAAGTCTCCGTTTCTAATGATCAAATCTTTTATCTTCAACTTTCTTTTTCTCTTCAACTTCCAACACTCTTGTGGATTTGTACAATTCTAGCTCTGGCCCTGCATCAGCCTCAGCCTTGCTTAAGTCTTCTCTTAGCTTGTGCAAGTGAAATGGGTCCTTTGAGTTGGCAATTTCTGCCTTGAGCCCTTTGATACGGAGTAGCGTTTGCCGCATGCACAAACGGTGGGTAAGGTGGATAAGTTCATCAGGAAATGCCCCCACCAGCTTATAAACTTGCTTTCCTTCATAGAAGAATAGAAATGTGGGTAATTCTCGGATGTTAAAATGTGTCATGAATTTCTGCACCAAGAAGGAGAAAAAGTCGAGAATCAATTGCAAAGGCGGGAATACAGGAAAAGACATGATTAATAATAACAATGTACTTACAGAAATCTCACTGTGGTTCTCAAGTGGAAGATCTATTTTGATGAAGGTGAGTGTGATGTAATAGTCAGAAAGCTCAATCACTAAGTCATTCATCTCTCTTGCAGGCCCACACCATGTCCCTGTAAAGAAAGCAATAACCTGTCCAAAGATGGTTAGGACAATCTCACTCTTCCATGGGGGAGATTGCACCCAAGTTTGTATCCTTTCTCTCTGTTTCTGTCTCGACACAAGCACTCACTTATGCTTATGCACATACATGCTCTCTCTCTCTCTCTCTCTCTCTCTCTCTCTCTCTCTCTCACACACACACACACACACACACACACACACACACAAAATTTTCAAAAAACTATGCATACCGGGAAAGCTTTGATGTAATCATTAAAGAGCGGCAAGTAGGACAAGCCGGTGAGGTGGATGAGGGTGCCTTCCTGAATTCCATCAATTCCCCCCTTTATGATATCCTCATTGGGTTTTCCACTCTTTCGCTTGTTGCTCTTTCTCAAGCAGACCTCCTCTTCAGCAGAGGAGCCGATTGACGACGAAGAGTCCATCAGTTCTGACTTGAAATGCCTGCAAAAATACCCATCCATGTGAATAATCAGTGAAAGGACATAATATTGACTAGGCACCCGTTTTGGGGTGTTTTGCCCATCGTTAACGAGTGAAAGTGTGAGTTTCCCTTCAAATATCAACCCTGGAGCCTACAAGCATTAGCATGAGAAGCTAGACAATGTTCTGCTCACTAAGGGATCAATATACAAAAATGTAAAATTCAAGCTTAAATTCAAATATTCTTTCTAGAGATGCCATGTATTAACCTGCACATATGGATGCGACAAGAATACAACAAAGTGAAGATCGGAACAGCCTCTGGCGGAAGCCTGACAATTTGTTATAGAAGACGGCCTTCTTTCAACAGTCATGAAGCAGAAATCTGAATCACAACCGGCCCCAAAGAAGCAGAAACTTCGACAAGCTACAGACATGAGTCCGGTCCGAGCTTATGCGATTACACTAGCATGGATGAGAGCAGGGCGTTTGAAGATCTATCAGATTTGTCAGAGAACAGCCAGAGCAGCTGCCACACATCCAGAAGAATTGCTTCAGATGCTTCCAATACTACTCCGTATGTGATACATCCTGTGATTTCTGGTCTCGCCAAAGCAGTCTTACGGACCTCAACAATACTCGAGTAGAAGAAGGTTAGCTAAATATGGAGAGCTCTACATTGGTGCACATGAATTGCATGCTTAGCCTTCCGCCTCCTCTTGACGAGATGAAAGCTCCGATGTAGAGCTCATCGACCTTCCACCTCTGCTTTGCTATGAAAACGCAAACACAATCCGTTGGTAGGATGAATATTTGCAACAGTACGAGCTTCCCTGCCCTGCTTCATGCGACAGATCAGCTGCGTTTTTGCAGCCAGTTTTCAGCCCTTGTTTCCTCTCGCATCGGGAGCGTAAATCAGCCCCAGATACCTATGGTCTCTCGATCCGCGCCCACTGGCTATCTATCAATCCGGGAGCCCACACTGTTACTGCGTACATCAAGGCTGGGGTGACTAATGTATTAAATAACCAGCGCTTCGTGCGGGGCTCGGCTTGATGACATCTCCGCTCTAGCATGGCCAAAGCTGCATATCCTCTGGTGTTTCTGTCAGTGGCAGCCTGTGAAATGGAGAAGGATCCCTGTCTACTAGCGAAAGTGACTCCCGGGTAGACGTAGGAGGTGATCACCTCAACTGGGCTTCTTGCTGCTGTAAAAGTGGCTGCTCGCTGGGCTGATCTGGAGGTGTGGAAGATCATGACCTTGGTCTTCCCAAGGTGCACTGTCAATCCTCTGTATGTACGAAACTCATCAAGGGTGCTCAAATGGCTCTGTGAACCCTCTGGTGACTCTGAAATCAAAACAATGTCGTCATACTTTGGATTTGGGTACCTGCTAGGTCAGCTCTTGCTCCTCCCGCGCATTAGCAACCCCTCATCGAGACGGATCCAACGCCCCAGAGGGGCTTCATCTTGAATAGTTAATGCGGCAACATTCCCCATCGAGTTAGTAGAGTCTGCATTGAGGTATTGCATGTGTGTACATTCCATTTATGCAATTAAAAGCAAATACCACATCCGCAAATGGTGTGGGGGTCCCTTGAGAGGGTTGGTTGGGACCCCATCAGGTGTCATTCTCCTCTTCTCTCCCTCTACACATCTCTACCTCTCTCTCTCATTCTCTCTCTACAAGGAAATGAAAGGAACCATCGTTCGTGCTAAGTAGCACACATTCAAGCAAAAAAAGAAGTAAAGATTGTGGAAGTGTAAAGTCTAGATCTTCACCATTTCAATCCCGCTGCACCTGACATCCAGTATCCCGCAGAACCAACTGAATCAGTAGAATGGTAAGAACCACAGTCTCTCTTCTTCTCAATCTTCCACTAGACCTAGAGCACAGAACTCTTCACCTAACAGTGATAATAAAGGAAAGACTAAAACTCAAGAAACCCCTAAGTTAACACCTGATGAAAAATCTACTCAAGGAATAATAGGAGGTTGGTTAAGTTTCGAAGAAAGAACCGAGTATGGAAAAGAAGCAAAATGTTGTAAGTGTCACACTAAATGTCACATGAAAAGAGATTGTCCTAAGAAAGAACCCAGATCTTCAGTTAGTGTCATAACAATAATGCGCCCCAAGTTTCTAATGATCATCCAGATGAGTCTCTCATTAGGGGTTATGGTGCACGGTGTGAGTATTTATGATGTGATTGGAGCTTAGAACCTATTCCAACAGATCCCATTGTGGTTTTTGGATTTTCTCTGAGTATGCACTCTTCCATCAGTCTAAATGTGCCAATTTGTGTGACTCACGCATGTTTTCGTCGCAAGTTTGTTGTTTCTTCTCTCACTGGTTGTGATATGATTTTTGGCATTAAGTGGTTCCATGAGATAGATCCACAAGTTAATTGGACAGAAAATACTCTCACCATCACTCTCGAACGTGCCTCTCCTGTGGTCATTCACGGTGTGCAGAGTATCCCATCTTTAGCATTAATCTCTCACTCTCATGTTTTGAAAGAGGATAAAACACGCAGTCCAGTAGCATCTCTTAGTACACAGTCACACGTATAGAAAAGAATTAATCAATGTCTCTCTCCCATTCATTCTCTAGAGCATGAGAAGCATATCTTAGTACACAGTTACACATACAAAAAAGAATCACTTCATGCATGAAAAGGAACCTCTCTCTCTCTCTCTCTCTCTCTCTCTCTCTCTCTCTCTCTCATTCATTCTCTAAGGCATGAGAAGCATTTTTTGTATTATAGAGATTCAATTATTTGTAAGGATCATTGAGCCCTCAAGTGGCTCCAGTTTGTATCGAGTATCCCTTGGAGTGACCATCAAGCTAGATGGTTCCAGTATGTTGAGCAAATTTGTGGTTTGATTGATTATGTTCCTAAGTAAAGCTAATCCAATTGCAGGTTCATTTAGTCATGAAGGACGGATCTTGGCTCTTGAGTCAAGATCCACAATACCCATTTAGGAAGTATCTTTTGATCCCATGAAAAGTTAGTTTCTAGATTTGAAGCATCTCATTCGTGATAGTCTCTTTTATTGTGCTACATTCTCATAGGAAAGCCATATTGCATGATGCACATGATTCACTCATAGGTGAGCACAGAAGCATGAAGATCACATTAAGAAAGTAGAAAGATTGCATTCAAGCAATACAAGTGTTTCACCATTGTAAATTGTGTCAATAAGTTTTGCATGCTCATTCCTTGGCACGACATAGTCATAGCACAAGCATTAGCACGATTGTCCATCAAGCATTGGTATTCCCTTTGTGGTTTACCAGAGTCGATAGTTTTAGATTAAAAAAAGTCATAATGAAGCAATCAAGGCAAACTAGTTTTTGCATCGTTTCCCTCTTGCGACTCAAAGAAGCAAGCACTGCAGTCCTTTTTAAAGTTTAAGTATTGTAGTACGCAGACCGGCGAAGATTTCTTTGCAGATTCCGAGAGTTGTGGACGGACTATACAGAGGCATGCAACTTAGTACGAGTACCTCACCTTAAAAAGGGGGGATGTCACGTGCACAACTAACCTTATGTGCATGTGGACAAGCTAACTTCTACTTCTAGGGTTTAGGACAGCCTAGGAAGTGTTCCGGCACCCTCTGTCACGATTGCGACTATGTTGCAGTATTACATCTCTTTCTAGTTGCAGATACGCGAAGTGCCATGCCAAGGAGAACCCCTACCCTTGGATGGTCACACCCCTTTGCCCAAAAGATGTGCCTCAAGCCACACTCCTTCGACGATTGGTCATACCCCTTTGCTCTACGGGTGCGACTCTTCGCCCAATGGTTGCAGCTCTTCGCCGAAAGGATGTGTCTTTACGTCTAAAGTCATGTCTCTTCACCAAGAGACATGTCTTTTCATTTTGTGTCTCTTCGTCTCCTATATAAGGAGCCTATTGTACTCAGTTTCAGTCAGTCATTCAATCAATCAACACAGAGTCTTTTAAGTCTTGTTTATGAGTTCAGTTCAAGTTTCTTAAGTCTTAGTCATGAGTTTAAGTACTTAATTAAGGATTAGTACCTAGAATCCTTACAGTGGTATCAGAGCAAATTTTTTTCCGGGACCCGAAGGTTGTGAGCCTCTCACCCTTGCCGCTACACTCTACCCCCCTTCCCGGAGTTATATGGAAGCAGAAGAAAGGTGGGCTTTCCTGATGGATACTAGCCGGCGTACTTAACCTCACCCGCTCCCGAAGCAAACATTGAAGGGACACACCCTCTCACCTCTTGGCACCTCTTCCTGCTGGTGGCTGCCCAGAGTTTCGCACCCCTTGTTGGCGATCGCACCCCATCTCTGTGCCTCTTGGTGAAGGGACGTGCCCCTTGGTGAAGCGTTGCCTCTTTCTGCACCTACGCATGGTGTTCAAGCAGGCTCCCACGCTGGCTGCCTAGGCATGTTGCCCTTTCGTTGCTTGTGCCTATTGCACATTTCACACTAAGTGGGCCACATTAAAAGGTTTGGGCCAAGCTCTTAAGACATTGGCCACTTTGAGGCATAATTTAAAAGCACCAACGAATGTACTCTGAATTAGCACACCAGCGTACGCGAATTGCACCCCAACGTGGGTAGCAGATTCGAGCCCCCTCATTCTCAGATATTGGCGATTACCCACCCTTACTCCGCAGCACAATAACCCTTCTTCAGCGTGGGTGATCACAAGCAGCAGGGACCAGCAAACACATTCGTGCTATCAGTCACAATTACCCAGTCAGCGTACGAAGACATTGTGAGCAGCAGATTCGAGACCCTTAACCTACAGCATGGATTCGCTACCCCTTTGGTACCGGATTTGCAGACAAGAGAAGTTCAGCAGGAAACAGGTGTTCTTCCAAGCTTGCTCCCGATGTTCCTGGGTGGTTCCCCACACTCTTCTCCCAGTAGCTATTGCTACATAATCGGCGATGGAGACAAGATGGCGTTGACACTATATCACCGAAGATCCGATAGCAATTTTAAAAAAACTGATGGAAGCAATTTCATCAAACCTCGCATCCATTCACACTCGCTTGGATCGCAAATGCAAACCCCTTCTCTGAGTCAACCAACAACTTCTCGGACAATACATGCATCTTCTTCCGACGCTTCAGTGGTCGACCAGCAAGAACCACTCAAACATAAGCCTTCGGAACCGAAATTTTCTCACCCAAAGCATGGTTTCTCAGAGACAACTAGACGCAAAGTACCTTCGTGCGAGCAGCAAAAGTCTCAGCATGAATATTCTTGGAAAAGTTACAATTCTAAGTAGCAAACTTCTTATTGGAATCATCAGCAATAGAAGCAGCAACATGAAGCTTCCAAAGGATCTCATCTTAAAAAGAAATCAGTCATATCAAGATGGATGGACTTAGTGGCACATATATCCGACCCTAGTCGAGTACTCGGTCGTGAATGCCACGATGATGGACAAGTTTCCCCTCGCGAGCCATGCCCTACATTTAAGTCTTTCTTATCTGATGGTGGTAAAGTCGAAGATTTATTGATCCTTTCCTTGTGCAAGAGGATCCTTTAGAGGTCTAAGAGGCAACAACTTCCTCAACCTCCCCCTTGTCACTTGGAAGCCTTAATATCTGCTGAGAAAGCTGAAGATTCAAAAGATTCCAGTTCTTGTGTGACAACAGACAAGCACATAAACCCTTCGTTGGCCGTGATCTAGGCAAGAAAATTTGCCTTGTCACCGCCCTTGCAGAATACAGTCTTTGTCTCTAAACAGGTACCAGATGCTATGGTGAATGATAATTCTTCAAACTTGAAGACTCCAGTCCTTGCCTTCAACGATGCAAATGATAAAACAAATACAGACTCTTGCAGCACAACTTTAGTCTCGCTACAACTAAATCGTTGGACACAATTTGTTCCACAGATAAACCTTTACAGATGGAAATACCTCCAAACACTACTCTGTCTCAGTCTACGACATCCCTTCAGGAGGATCTTACTGTTCCAGATAAACCAATGGAATACCTTACAGATTTCCAACCAGTGGTCATAACTCAACAGAAAACTCAAGTCAGTTTACCAATAATTTCACTCGAAGCAGATACAGATTCAATCTTTTCTTGGACAAAGCTCGAAGTTACAAATGACTTTGACAAAGGCAATAATCAAGTTGCAGATGTGATACTCATACTTTTGACAAAGATGAGACAAGTTGCAGTTTGGCAAAATAGTCATGGTCAATAACAGTGACATGGGACTTAACAGAAAGAGCTTTGGATACAAAAGCACAACAATAATACATTTCCTTCTCCCGGAGTTTTCTTCAACTACCCTGGGTTTTATTTAAAGAGGGAGGGAATGTCACGATTATGACTATGTTGCAATATTACATCTCTTTCTAGTTGCAGATACGCGAAGTGCCATGCCAAGGAGAACCCCTATGCTTGGATGGTCACACCCCTTTGCCCAAAAGACGTGCCTCTTCGCCAAAAGCCACACTCCTTCGACGACTGGTCACACCCCTTCGCTCTACGGGTGCGACTCTTCGCCCAATGGTTACAGCTATTCGCCGAAAGGATGCGTTTTTCCATCTAAAGTCATGTCTCTTCACCAAGAGACGTGTCTTTTCATTTTGTGTCTCTTCGTCTCCTATATTAGGAGCCTATTGTACTCACTTTTAGTCAGTCATTCAATCAATCAACACAGAGTCTTTTAAGTCTTGTTTATGAGTTCGGTTTAAATTTCTTAAGTCTTAGTCACGAGTTTTACTTAATTAAGGATTAGTACCTAGAATCCTTACACCCTCGTGAGCCTCTATGTAGGACGTGCATGTCTAAGCACTTTAGATTAGTTACATGCCCTCTAATTGCACAAGAGCACCGCCAGTGTCTGCTAGACACTCGGGAGTGTTTCCATATAGTAGCATTAGTACCTGGCCTAGGTGCATATGAAGCACCTCTTGAACGGAACAGGCACCACTTGCCAGAAACAACTAAAGTGAAAGTGATATACAGCACATGAGACACGGAGTGGTTGAGTTAAAACACCACTCAATCATTCAATATCCCCTCCCCCCCGCAAATAACCACAAGGGTGCGGGCCATGAGTATGTGCAGGCATCATCAAGCATCAATTCTTCTCTTCAGTACTCCTCTGAGGAGTAAATCACAAGTCATTGAAACCAACATTAAAGTTGAAACATACAATCTCAAATCAGCACCAATACAAGTTCAAAACATACAAAATCCATTTCAAACAAATTTCAAACAGTATATTCAGATAGATTCTCAAACAAGGTCAAAAAGTGTCTAAATCAAACTTACAAAGCATTCTCTGTGTATCTAGGGGTCAGTCGAGCTTGAAAAGACTACCAGCTTTCCATCTGAAGACCTCAACCAAAATTCAGATTAGGTTCCTTCCATGAGGTTGTAGCCGAAAGCAATATGGTCCATAAGCTCTTGAATGGTCGAAACTGGCTTGGACAAACAGGGCTCCCGTAGTGGTGATGGCACTCCAATGATATAGCAATCACACTCGGCCACCAAGGTTATCAGATCGAGGCGAGACACCTAATGTGTCACGTGCACACCCAACCCTATGTGCATGTGGACAAGCTATTCCTACTCCTACGGTTTAGGTAGCCTAGGAAGTGTTATGACGCCCTTGTGAGCCTGTACGTGTGAGAGTGCGCGTGTGCGGAAGCATGAGAGCGGAGAGGAGAGAGAGAGAGACAATAGACACAACACCAAAACGCTGATGCAGGGAAGAGGGGGTGATCAGACCCCATGACTACCAGAGCAAAAGACCCGTACGATGATATATAAGTGCCCAAGGTGGACGCCTAACTCAAGTGGACGGCCGGCCCCAAACTCGGGCGGCTAGACAAGGTATAACCTATGCTATGGGTGGCCAGTCCGGAGACACTAGTCGTACAAGGAAGTGCCCTAGGCCTGTGTGACGCATTGAATCTTTCAAAATCTTCAATCTTTGAGTTATCGAAAACCTTTGTCTTGAACCTTTGCTTCTTGCGAAACCTTTTTGCTTTTACTGCTAAATGACTTTAGACGTAAAGACATCCTTTCGGGGAAGAGCTGCAACCATTGGGCAAAGAGTCGCACCCGTAGAACGAAGGGGTGTGACCAGTCATTGAAGGAGTGTGGCTTTTGGCGAAGAGATACGTCTTTTGGGCGAAGGGGTGTGACCATCCAAGCATAGGGGTTCTCCTTGGCATGGCACTTCGCGTATCTACAACTAGGAGTAGATGTAATATTGTTAACATAGTCACAATCGTGACATAAATAATAATGATGTCACTTATTATTAATAATGCCATGAGAGGTGGTTCACATGCAACTTGGGGAAACTGGGTCCATGCGGTGGAACATGCTCATGCTTGGTACTAGGTACTGATGCTGACGACCCGGGTTGTGCAATCAAAGGGTATGCAGCTACTCTAAGTGCTTGGACATGCACGGCCTGTGTACTTTTAGATTTACACCACTCTGCTGTTTTCAAGAATTCTATCAACATCAGAAGTCATTTCTTTGACACGGGCTCTCATTTTAAATGGGAGGGAATGTCACGATTGTGACTATGTTAACAGTATTAAAATCTACTCCTAGTTGCAGCTATGCGAAGTGCCATGCCAAGGAGAACCCCTACGCTTGGATGGTCACACCCCTTTGCCCAAAAGACGTGTCTTTTCGCCAAAAGCCACACTCCTTTGACGATTGGTCACACCCCTTCGCTCTATGGGTGCGACTCTTCGCCCAATGGTTGCAGCTCTTCGCCGAAAGGATATGTCTTTACGTCTAAAGTCATGTCTCTTCACCAGGAGACATGTCTTTTCATTTGTGTCTCTTCGTCTCCTATATAAGGAGCCCTTGTATCACACATTCAATCATGAGTTTAAGTAATTAATGAAGGATTAGCAACTAGAATCCTTACAATTTATGCCAAATCGTGGAAGGCTGTAGGAGGCTGCTCGACCCATCTCTTGGCACATGTAAAAGGAGGGCAGGGGGCGCCATGAGAAGGCCCAAGGGACAGAGAGAGCACAGTGTTCGATGACAACAGGCTCTACAGCGTTTCTCCTCGGCAAGACTAGCAAGGCCCGCATTTTGCATCAGCAAGACCTGCGTTTTCAGCCCATTAAACCAGCATTTTCAAGATCGGCCCTTAGCCTCGCGAGAACCCGCAGCAACTGTTGGAGATCCTCGCCATCACAACCCCAACACCCAGATCAGCCTAGCGTTTTCAGTTTTTAGCACAAACCAGCCAGCATTTTGCAGATTCAGCCTCAAACAGCTAGCGTTTTTCAGTTTCAGCCCTTGGCGCATCGCTGGCAGCAGATCAGCCCCGTAGCATCGCAGTTTCGGCAGATCCCCAACAGAAGGCCTAGCGTTTTCAGATTTCAGACATTGTCATTGTCGTCGTCGTCATCGTCAAGTACCACATAATCTAGAAGCATTGTACCAGACTTTGTGCAATCTAAAGCAAATACCTCTCTAGCAATAGAGAGGGGGGCCCTTGGAGGGGGGTTTGGGACCCCATCTGGTGTCGTCTCTCTCTCTCTCTCTCTCTCTCTCTCTAGCACTCTCATGCAGTCTTACTCACAGTTTGCATTCCACTCTCTTTGTTTTGGTCATTGCACATTCTCTCATTAAGTCAAGGAAGGCTCTCCCCCTTTCCCGTCAGTAAAAGGAACCTTGAGCACCCACCGATCACTCATTCTGAGCCATACACCATCATTCACTTCCGCTGCACATTACATAATGATAGATGTCTAGAAATTTCAAGTTGTAATCTGTTAGGTTTCGTGGAAAGCATTTCACAATACCCCCACTCTACTAGAAGTTGCACTTCGAAGGTGTCATGTAACCTCAAGCAAAAATTTTCTCTAAAGCTTTCCCAGTACTTGGAGTGTGCGGCTTGGTAGCTAGAGACATCCACTACTACATGACACTGTCTCTAAAAAAAGCAGTGGCTCTAAAGATCTTTGATTCTTCTGAGTAGTTCCCCATAGAATAGATGTTGTCAAACTGCTGCAGAAACTGTAAAGCTTTCCTTGAATTTTTCTCTCTCGAAAAGCGAAATATAATTCTTGTGAAATCTGAAAGCACCATCTTGCTCTAGGTGCTCTTGGAGGGACTGGCATGCTTTCAGAAAAGCACACAACTAAAGCTTTGATACCACTGTAAAGGGATAGGCACCACGTGCCAACGGAAAAGAACAGACTTAACAAACTTTAGACGCCTCAAAACAATGAGATGCACGGCACACGAGACACAGAATGGCGGAGTTCCACCCCAAGAGAGCACTCGCCCCAATGATGGCGCTCCTTTTGGTATTTCTTTATATTGCTTTAACACAATACAACACATGTGGCTCTACTCTACATCTATACGTGGTAGAATGCCAGAGAGCGAGCCCACATTTCATATTTAAGGGCCCTTGGTCTTCAAAAGCAGTTTACATGAAAAGCAAATAGTCTAAAAGCATCTGGTCTTCCAAAAGCTAGCGCCTCTTGGGACTATCTATACAGCAACACCACATCAGCAATCAATGCGTTTCGCGGAAATCCGTACAAGCTGTCAACCTGTTTTGCGGAGGTGTCCGTGCAATGCCACGTGGCAGTCAGCATAAGATCCGGATGTCTGTATAGCCTGCCTACCATGTCATCAGTTTGTACGCAATGTCTTCAATCTGTGTTTTATTTGTAGGTCCCATCCGCCGGGGTCCCATAAGTTGGGGTTGGGTTAGGATTTAATAATCCTAACCCCTGGCCACTCAACAAGAATTTGTGAGTTGGTAATTCCCTATTCTTCTTCTTCTGCTTCTGCTAGGGTTTATGCCCCTCGGTCGGGATCTACAGGTTGGCTAGGGTTAGGCTCGAGGAGCCCTAACCCGTCAGGTCTTCAGTGGCTTGACGCGTCATCAGTTTGTGAAACCTCTTATTAATGATGTGTTAAATTATTAATAAGTGACCTATTAGAAGTATTTTAGCAAGTCGTGGAAGGTCAAATTGTCCTGCTTGACCCACGATTATTTTGCTATAAAGGTGACCCTAGGGTTACTATTCTAATCATCAGAACACAATACCAGCACTATCCCTATGGGCAGCCGCCCATCAGCCTACCAATTACCTGGCATCTTACGATCAGCAATAGAATCAGCCCATCAGCCTAGAGTTTTTCCATCAGCAATCAGCCCTAGCATTTTTCAGCCCATCATCAACATCTACATCAGCAGTTTTCAGTCCTATCCCTCAGATACACCAGCGTTTTCAGTTTTCAGCCCATCTTCATCATTGTCATTAGCACCCTCAACATCAACCATAGCCTCGTCGCTGGTAGCAGATTCCATCAGTTCTACAAGCGTTTTTGCATTTCAGCCCTTAACCTCATAGATCCAAGCACCTACAACAATATCCCATTAGCATCTCAACATCTAGGACCATTGTCTCAGCATTTGTGCAATCTAAAGCAAATACCTCTCTAGCAATAGAGAGGGGGGCCCTTGGAGGGGGGTTTGAGACTCCATGTCGTGTTAGTCTCCTCTCTCTCTCTCTCTCTCTCTCTCTCTCTCTCTCTCTCTCTCTCTCTGGTTTATTGCACCTCTCTCTCATGAAGTAAAAGGAACCTTTTAGTACACACTGAGCACTCATCCTAAGTTATCATCATAAATCACTCACATTACACGCAACCTCTGCAAAAGAACCAGCCCTTGCGTATTCACAAGGAAGATTAAGCCTCCATAGTACAACACATAAAAGGAGAGAAAGGGGCACGAGCGCCTACAAACCCCACCCAAAAACATTGATATACCATCCCTTAGAAACATAGGCTGGATGATTAGCTTGATTACGCCCTTGAAGGGCCCCTCTCCCCATGAGAAAATCAGACTATGGGTTGAGCACACTTATCACATGCACCATCAAAACCAGGCCACAAGAATTTCATAGCAAGCCATCTCACTTGAGAGAGAACTCTTCAATACATCATCCAACAAGATTTCTATACTATCCTAGCTTATTGAGAACTTCATACTGACACCTAGTATGGGAGAAACGAGGACATATATAGTATGAGATCAATTATTTAGACACCTTGTATGTCAGAGTGAGCAGCGGAAGAGATAAAGAAAGAAAGAAAGATTATTTAACATCTATAAAGAGGCCGAAATCGGCCTATGAGACAAATCAAAGTACATGAGGTGGGTGTCCTCTGTGTATCCATAAAGGATAAAAGGGTACAAAAGTAAAAGTATACTATCCTGTGTAATGTCTGGGGGGAGGTGATACAAAGAGGGTGGGGGTGGAGCTCCAAAAACTGGGGGAGAGATGCAATCCTATATGCTGGGGTAAATACAGTCATGAGATGCTATCCTATCTCTAACTCCATCCAGTCCCATAATCAGGGTGTAATACATGATGCATGGATGGGTAGAGTGCGGACAATCCGCGTAAGATGGCGGCTGGATCTACAAAAGCCCGAGTACGTCGCTCCTCCAAGGATCTGTAATAGTGCTCCTGGATCTCCTAGATCTCTCTCTGGTGTAGGTGGGGTGCCCTACGTCCATGTGTGCGTGGGCGTCTGCGAGCTCGGACCTCCTCAACCGAGTGCGGACAATCCTATACGCTAGGGTAAATACAGTCATGAGATGCTATCCTATCTCTAACTCCATCCAGTCCCATAATCAGGGTGTAATACATGATGCATGGATGGGTAGAGTGCGGACAATCCGCGTAAGATGGCGGCCGGATCTACAAAAGCCCGAGTACGTCGCTCCTCCAAGGATCTGTAATAGTGCTCCTGGATCTGCTAGATCTCTCTCTGGTGTAGGTGGGGTGCCCTACGTCCATGTGTGCGTGGACGTCTGCGAGCTCGGACCTCCTCAGCCTGCTGTAGTCACTCCTCTCTGGGTGGTCGAAAGTGATGGTGCTGCTATGGTCCTCTAGAAAAAGTCCGTGAGCTGTGTCTGGCGCTCGTCTCTCATCCCTAGTGCTGCCTGGAGGAGGGAGTCCCGATGCTGCTGTGCCTCTATGAGGAAGCGGCCGAGCTGTCGCTGGTCTCTGGACTCAAAGATCTGATGTAGAGTGGGCTGATTTGCAAACAAGGTCAGATATCTGCCTCTAATCTCCTCATATGCTCTACATCTGCATACGTAATGCTCCTCGCTCTCAACCTCTGCTGTGCAAAGTCTGCATATCCTCTCTGCTCTGGGGACGTGCCGCTCTCCCTGCCTCAATCTCTAGCTGATGTGATGATACTCTGAGCTGTCCGATGGCGACCCGTGCTCTATGTGGCATATAGACATCCATGTATCTCGGTCTCTAGATGAAACCATCTGCTACAATAGTGAGGAAGTGGTCTCTGTAGTACTGCCTCTTCGTGGGAAGAGGCTCTCTGGGTGTGATCCATGTCTCCCTGATGTATAGCTGCCAGAGATCCTGTCTGAGAACTCGATTCCTCTTGGTGTGTGAGAGGCGTATGTGAGGGGAGTCGGGATCATACTGAAAAGGGGGCAGATCCGTGATGTTCAAGCCATGGGATGTAAACCACTCTATGACCTGTGAGTACCATGCCCTCGTGTCCCCCTCCTGATGCAGCTGTATCGATGCCTCAAAGGCTCTGCGGGTGAGTCTGTTTGGTGGGAGCTCTCGCATGCGCTGTATGAAACAAACTGTCTAAAAGAGAGCCTCTACTAGCATCGGTGGGGTAGCTAGCTCTGCTTTGATGATATCATGTGGTACTGAGGGTTTGCTGTGGAGCAAACGGGAGTTCATGATGATCTGTGGGCGCTCTATCTGTGTCCATAGGGATGCGGATAGCCCTGGAGCCCATACAGCAGCTGCATACATCATGGCAGGTGTGACTAGAGTGTCAAAAAGCCACCCCTTGGTGCGAGGCTCCTGGAAGTGGGCCTGATGGCATCTGTGCTCCAAGGTGGCCAGCGTTGCATATCCTCGTGTAAGCCGGTCTCAGGCTGCCTGTGCCATGGAAAATCTACCAGTGGTGCCAGTGAAAGTCACCCCCAGGTATACATATGAATCAACCACATCGACCTACCCGCCTATTGCTGTGAGTACTGCTCGGCTCCGCACTGTCCTGGAGGTGTGAAAGATCATGACCTTGGTCTTGCCAAGGTTCACTGTGAGCCCTCGATGTGTGCAGAAATCATCCAAGGCTCGTAGGTGGCTCTGTAGTCCCTCCTATGTCTCAGAAACTAGGATGATATCATCAGCATAAAGCATAATATGTACTGGTATACCTGCCAAGTCTGATCCCGCCCCTCCTGCGCGTAGAATGTAATATGATATCTCGTCGATGTAGAGACCAAATAGAGTCGGGGAGAGGGGACATCCTTGCTTCACACCAATAGTGCTAGCAATGGAATCCGATAGTCCACCTGGGCAGCGCACTCTACCAGAGACCTGTGCGTATAAAGAATGAATGGCCCATATCATCTCAGATGGTATCTGTAGCTCCTGAAGGCGTTGGAAGAGTCTCTCTCTAGGGATAGTATCAAAGGCCTTGCGGAAATCCACAAAGCAGCAGTAGAGTCTCCTCTTCCGTGCTTTCGCTCCATCGATCAGGCAACGAAGCACGAAAATGTGGTCGATAGTCGAGAAAGTGCGTCGAAAGCCTGCCTGTCCTGACGCTCGTATCCCTGATGCCTCTGCATGCGTGCTAAGATTTGCCTCAAGAACAGCCCCATATAGTTTGGCCAGTGTGTGGCCAATCATGATAGTCCTGTAGTTCCCTGGATCCAGGGTGTCGCCAGACTTGTGGATAGACACGATGGTGTGCATAAACCACTCCTCTGGTAGTCCCTCAACCAAGGCACGGTTGAAGAGACGTGCTATCAAGGGGGAAAGAGTGTCTGTTGCATATATCAAGTGCTCACTCTGTAGTCCAGTGTGATCTGCTGATCGGCCATGCTGAAGGCGTCGGATGGCCCTATCCACCATGCTAGATGTAAAGAAATTCGAGGTGGTAGGTCGAGGATCAGATGGCTCTGGGATCAGTGGTTGCCCAGGTATCTGGTACAAGCGCTCGGCATAATCATGCCAAATCTGGGGGTCCTCCAGGGGGGTGGTGGGGCGTGGCTCTCTCAGAATCCTTCATGCTGTGGCGCAGTTTGTACTCATAAGAAGGTGGTATAGCTCAAGCTCCTGTGCCTCCTCGAAGGCCCGCCGTTTATGGCGTGTGATGGCCTTCATCTGTCGTCTGACCTCGCTCTCAGTAATCTCCTCTAAGGCTCGTCGAGCCCGTAGCTGTCTGTATAGATCTCTGCACTCCCTGTCGTACCAGCGATTCGGGGGCATCGTCCCAGAGGGGGGGGGGGGGTCGGCCACTGTGGGTAGTGTGTGGAAAGCAGCTGAGGGCTGAGGTGTGTAGAACTGCTGAGAGCTGGCTAGTGAGTGTAGAGAGTGGTGTGTCTGGGTCGAGAGTGTAGATCCCCTCATATACATGTGATGAGTAAACGTGGGCTAGCTCATGTGTGAAGTGTATAGTGGTGTATGGTGTGGATGTAGGTGGTGTATGTGAGATGGGTGAGCCAGTGAGAGAGAGGGCGAGATATGCGTGGTCAGCCCCAATAGGCAATGGTGGGATGGTGAAGGATGTGAGTAGGTGGGCTATCTCTTTGAAGCCAATGATGTAGTCCACTGTACTACCTCCGTTGGCTACTGATGGCGGTATACAAGTCAGGCCGCCGAATGATGGCCATTGCGCCATCCCGTTATAGATAACGAGACGGTGTTGTCATCCCAAGCGAAGTAGGTGCCTCCCATATGGTGTGGGTGTGGTGGTATCATTAGAGATCCTCTCTGCCCCTGTGTCCTCCATAGTGGAGAGTAGCTCTGGGTCGTCGAAGTCCTAAATATCACACTGTCTACTCTGTGTCCTGGCATTGAAATCCCCCGTGAGGAAGACTTCACCCAGACTAGAGTACTCCATGATCTCGTCCCTAAGACATGCATATGGTGAGTGTGTATCATCCTCCTCCTCTCCTCCGTGTGTGTGTACCTCCTCTGTCTCCCCTCCACCTGTCTGTGCAAACCTGGAGCTACTAGGCGCAAAGTAGCATACGGCGATGTAGAGGATGTGCTCCTCAGATAGCTCAATCCGTATCCACATGTAGCGTGCCTCTGGATCGCGTGCTACTATCTGTATCCTGCTATGAAGTGAGCGGCGGTAGAGGACTGCTACTCCGCCAGATCCTCTAGAAGTGTTGTGCTGTGTACACTTCCTGTGTGTAGACTCCCATTGGTAATCCTGTACTCGGGGTAGGCCTCTCTCTGAACTCTCGTGTGTCTCTGTGAGGAGAATGATGTCTCTACCATGCATCACCTCTTCTAGTCTCCCTGGATGTGTCCACAAAGAGCCATTGCAGTTCCAAACTGCCATGTGTATCTCCTCGTATAGTGTCTCATAGGCCGCGAGTCCCTATGCTACGGCTTTGCCATCAATGATGATGCGACCGTCGCTATAGGAGGCCCGTTTTCCTTCTTTGCGCGCTTGTTGTATCCGAGGCATGCATGCTCTTCTATGCTCTACTTGCATCCTTGTGAGGTCATCATCTAGGTAGATGGGGGGGCCCGTGAGACCTTGTAAAATTACCCTCTTTCGAATGAAAAGGGTCCGTGCTTCCTCCGATGAAAATTGGAGGATAAGAGGCCTCTTCTTGATGGGGTCTTTGCCGGCTAGCCAAGCTTTGGTGAAGGGGGTTGATTCCTCTATTTTGTATCCAAGAGTGGTACATAAAGTCTTGCCATCTTTCTCGGGGGTGGAGTCCTTCACTTCTTCAATGCCGGTGACTCGTATGTTGAGGCGACGGGCATGGCGCATTTTTTCCTCTTCGAGGGTGGTGTGTACAAGGAGAGCTTCTTCTTTGTGTGCATCCCCTTTTGCTTCTTTCTTGATGTTCTTCTTGACCACTTCTACCCATCCCTCTTTCGTTGCTTCGAGAGTGTCTTCCAAGCGTTCGGTGAGGGCTTTAGTGAGCTCCTCTTTAATGGCCTCTTTGGTTTCATTATTGATTTCCCCTTCTTCGGGGGTGAGGGAAGCGATGGAGGCCTTGAGGATGGCCATTTGTTCTTGCATTTCCTCCTTCTCCTTTTTCCATTCCTCTTGGGTTCCTTTCCACTTGTCGGTCTCCTTCTTGTGCTCTTGTTCTTTAGTCTCTTTCTCCTTGGTCCATTCTTCTTTTTCCTTATGCAAGGCTTCCACCTCTTTCTCAAGCTTGGAGAGGCGGTTGATGATAGTGTTGATGGTGGAGTCCACCAACTTCTTGTTCTCTTTGATTGCGGTGTGGAGTTTGTTGTCCATCTTGGCCATTTCTTCTTTGGTCACTCCTTTCGCCATGTCGGGCCCGTCTCGGTGTCGGTTTGCACAAAGCACCTGTTCTGTACTTCTGAAAAAGTTGCAAGAATTGCAAAATTTCTGTGAAAAATTGCAGAAATTGTATCTTTCTCACAGAATTCCTGTGTGTAATTCCTGTGTGTATGGCTGGACCTGCATTCCTGGAAAAGGGCCTGCGTGTAGGGCTGGACCTGTCCAAGCTTGGTGTGAGCAGTCAAAAATGCAGCAGGTACTCAAAAATGAGCCCGCTGCTGACCAGGTGGGGGCCTGGGGAGGGTGGCGCTGGCGCGAGCTGGGGGGGGGGGAGTGGCGCAAGCCTGTGGGCACCCAATTGGAGTGCGCGAGCATGTAGGACAAGGGCGCAAGCCTGTGGGGGCAGTAGTGGCAAGCCCTCACCATAGCAGCAAGTGCCCGCCATCAGAACAGCAAGTGTCCGCCATGAGAGAGAGAGAGAGAGAGAGAGAGAGAGAGAGAGAGAGAGAGTGGCGATGGACACACAAGAGACAGTTGGAAAAGGCTGGCAAGCCCCAATAACTCCAGATGGCATAAACTGCTGTGTACAAGATGTGAATGGAATAGTGCATCCTCCCCTCCTATATATAGGAGAATAGGGAGTAGGTAGGGCAGACCAGAAGCCCCAATGACAATGCACAATACACCCATAAATGAGGAAAAAATGAAAAAGGACCAGAATAGGTCCAGCCTGCAAAGTGCTGAGCAAAACCCTAAATGTGCCTGAAGATCCCTGTCCAGCAGGTGTACTGGTGGCCAACCCACAACCAAGGGCCAGTGCATGTGATGTGTGTGAAGCCTATAGGCAGGGTGCGAAGCATCTGGAGATGAAGAATCTAACACCCCCCCCCCCCCCCCCCCTCAACGATAGATGCGGAGTCACGGAGGAAGAAGATGCAACACGCCTGGCAAATCTGGAGTGTGAAAAGAAGAAGCGCCAGCCAAACAAAAAAAAAACAACGAACCGTCCAGCACCAATGTGATGATGACCGAAGCTAAGTCAGGCTGATCAAGTCGCACAAGGAAGCTGATGGAGAGGCTAACAACAAAACAAGTCGCTGAAGAGGATATATATGAGGGAAAGATGGAAGACGAGCAAGGAGCTCATCAATGGAGGTCAGCAGAAGAGAGAGACGGAAGAGAGAGAACCCCCTGAAGCAGAGCACTCTGACACAAAAGGATAGAAGGCCAAGATGGTAAACCGGCAAACTCCAAGCCAAAAAGTGATCTCAATCATAAGAGGGAAGAAGGTGGATGAAACTAGAGGGTTGAAGCCATCGGCCTGTGAAGGGCTAGAGATGGCGGTGGCAGACATCTGTCGAGAAGCCGTTCCATCCTCAGGATCTGAATCCTTCTTGCGGTCCCGCCGTCGTTTATAACATTTTGCTACAAAATGACCTTTCTTTCCACAATAGGTACAAGTAATGTCAGGGCGAGAAGGTGTACAACCAGGTCTAGACTGTCCAGGAGCACTACCACCCCTACTGGATGTAGAAACCAATGCAGTAGAACCCGCAGAGGCGTCTGAGGTGGCTCTGTCCTGAATGTGCGAAGCTATCTGGTGCACAGCGGGTAAGAGCTCCTCCCACGTGATTTATTTAGAGCTGAAGTAAAGATACACATGGTGAATTCACTATTGTGATACACCACATGCATTCACTACTTGTGTATTCACTATTGTAATACATCACATGCATTGTCTAGCAACCATGTGCAAAGAAACATACGCAGATGTTGATCGACATCGAGTGTATACTTCTGAAAACGTAAACCGAAGCAAGGGAAGTATACGGAAAATTCTAAAACAAGCAAATAGATAAAGCATGAATGAACTGCAACAATAAATGAGGTGCTTTAGTGACCTGCAATGTGTACTGCTTCTTTTTGATTGTCCAATCTATAGGCCGATATTTGAGTGAAGCTACAAAAAAGCAATGTGAATAGTTGAACATATCATCTTGCAACAACGAAATGTCACAAACTGAAAGTGCAAAGTATACAGCGCACGTCATACAGAGGTGCCATACAAAAGTACGGTGGAGGAGAGCTGGCACTGTGGTCTCACCAAAAAATTATAAGAAACGAAAGCCGTTCCCTACCCCGTAGCGTTTATGTGTTGCGCCAAGCAAACGCATGCGTATGGGAAATTGGATGTAGATAACGGACCTTGTAATGTTGTCGAGCTGGAGTCGCGCTTGTGCAATTGGAACGTGTAGTGTTGTGAATATATGTCCTTCCTACCATACACAAAACATGCAAATGTAACTTATGTTCTATGTCCCCTGATCGTTATGACCTTCTCTCTCTCTCTCTCTCTCTCTCTCTCTCTCTCTCTCTCTCTCTCTCTCTCTCTCTCTCTACCTTGTAATGTTGTCGAGCTGGAGTCGCACTTGTGCAATTGAACGTGCAGTGTTGTGAATATATGTCCTTCCTGCCATACACAAAACACACAAATGTAACTTTATGTTCTATGTCCTCTGATCAGTATTACCTTCTTTACCATTGAGATGGTAAAGAGAGCCATTGACAGGATGAGGACTGGCAGGGTATATGATCATGATGGTCAAGTAGCAGAGCACTTTATACATGCTAGAGATATGCTAGTAGAGGTTCTTGCAGTGTTGTTCAATCGTGCCATGTGTGAGGGGTTACCTGAGACTTATGAGGTTGTCTACTATTGTGCCTATCTTCAAGGCAGGTGATCCTACAAAGCCTGGGAATTACCGCACTATTATGGTTCGGCACACATTGGCACGATTGTATGCATCCATTCTTGAGCAGTAGTTGAGTAATTGGGCAGAGGGTGAGGGTGTACGAGCAAAGGGCCAGGCTGGGTTTAGGAGGGGTTTCTCCACTCTTGATCATATTCTGACACTTAGAGCCATCATTGAGGAGGGTAGGTCACATGTGAGACGGATTTATTGTAGCTTTGTGGATTTTCGCAAAGCATTTGACATGGTACCGAGAGCTCGATTGATGCGCAGACTGCAGGAGATGGGGGTGCCCATAATGTTGATTTGGGGGATTATGACTCTATACAGATCAGTAATGGGACATGTACGCACCCCGGAGGGGATATCTGATTTAGTGCACTCTACCATTGGGGTGAAACAGGGTTGCCCATTGTCTCCACTCTATTTGGTATGTATGTTGATGAGGTGTCTGATTACATTGACAAAGAGGGTGATAGAGGTGCCAAACTGGCAGGGACGTGGATCCCATTGTTGTTATATGCTAATGATATTGTGTTGATCTCTGACTCACCAGAGTCTATGTAGTGACAATTGGATGCATTACACAGTTTTGCAGAGGATAGTGGATTGTCTGTAAACCTTGGTAAAACCAAGGTTATGGTGTTTAACACCACACCACAGTGGATCAGGAGATCAGCACCGACTTTCACATATGGTTAGGAGATTGTAAAGTATATAGATGCATACACTTACCTTGGGGTTGTCTTCATTGGGCCGAGGATTTCTTTGGGGAGAGCAGCAGAGACTAGACTGACTAGAGCTTATGCGGCCTTGGGAGGCTTGGAGAGGATGTGTTCGCAAGTTCAGTTCCAGGAACCTTGGATAAAGTTATGGCTCTTTGATACTTCAGTAGCCTCAGCTATGTTATATGCGGTGCAAATATGAGGACCTTCTGTAGGCCAAGATGGTTGGAGACGTATGGAGAGGCCCTTGGTATCTATGATCTCTCGATTGATCAGAGCCAAGGCCTCCGTGCCCCACGCTATCATTCGAGCAGAGCTAACTGCCCCTCCTATGGAGATTGAGGCGCTTACCAGATCAGTCTCCTTTGTGCACATCTTGTGGGATACTACTAGAGACAGATATGCTAGACTGGCCCTTGAGTCTTCCAACTAGTTAGCTCTTCAGGGGGACACTTCATGCTGGTATGCACAAATAACATCATGGTTTCAGATGCATATGGCTTCACCATGGACAGGCTGCCCCCTTTCCAGTTCTCTCTTCAGGCACCCTCGATGTCTCTTACACGGGTGGAGATTACTAGACTCATTCGTCAGGACCTGATCCAGCTGGATACCAGGAGGACATGGATAGAGCCACCGCAGGAGTTGGGCACGAAGATGGCTTTCTATAGAGATCATCTTCTCCACCTCACAGGAGATGGGTTTGTGATTCGACCCAACTACATGGATACACAAATGTCTCATGGTTTGCGGTGTGCCATTGGTCAGATACACACATCCTCACATCAGCTAGAGATTGAGACCGGTAGATTCAGAGGGATACCAGCAGACAACAGGATCTGCCGCTTATGCCAGCTAGAGCCAGAGACAGAGCTACATTACATATGTCATTGCACAGTGTACTATGAGATTCGGGGCCGTTTCCACTGCTTATTCAGAGAGGGTTTCGGTCCTTTCTCTAGGGTCATGAGTTATGAGGATCACAAAGTCTTGGGCTATATCTACTTTGAGTTACACAGATATAGAGACACTTTACTGGGGAGAGCTAGAGAGAGAGTCCCATAGACGAATTACAGATTTCTTTTCACTAGATATGGGACAGCCAAAGGAGTAGCCATCACTGCAGAGCTCGGCCCACACTCATTCGACTGCTACCTGCACTCTCATCCACCGAGCACTTGAGCTACCGAGATCCAAACGGCCACGATTGAGGAGAGGGGCTACACAACATCCACGGAGACTACAGCAGAGGATTCGAGCCATACTCTCTCGACATCTAGAGTGCAGATGAGGATGGATTCTAGTAGTAGTAGTATTTTTGTTCTAGTCTTTTTGTACCTAGACATGGTATCATATTCACAATTTTGTAATATAATATTACATTTCATTTCTGTGTGTGTGTGTGTGTTGTAAGTTGCTTCGGTCAGCAATTATGTCTTCTTGCCTCCTTGCTTACTAACCCGCGTTATGTATCATCATTCATGCTTCCTAACTACACATGATAATGGGCATCTTGAGATCGACGTCCCCGTGGCGGAAGGCACTATATTCAGTCCGCTCATCTATAATCCAAACGTGCATCTTGCGAACTACTATCACGTGATGCTCATGGACATTAGAACGGGTGGCGTTTCGCTCGATATCATTCACCTTTAAAACAGAGCCAAAAAGTGGCGTGGATGTTGTTATATTTAGTAGTTATGAAGCCCATACTACCTTGCATTCAACTACGCATTGTGGCAAGCTATGACCAACTAGAACTTGTAAATGCCCCACGTTATACTTCTCAACACTCAACCTGCCGTTCAAGGCAACACGACACCGAATTTGTCGATCCGTTTGACGTATGTTATTTCCAATCAGGGTCTCAATCAAGTAGCAATTCTCTTCAACACCGTCCAAAGGTGAGGGTGTAATGAGTGTGTTTTTGTGGCCATAGAGACGGTATATTCAAGCTCATCATCAACAACTCTAAAAGATCTATCGATGCATTTGACAACAATCTCATTTTCAAGAGCAATAGATTTGTTTTTTGCATTGAGCTCCGCTTTTGAACGTCCGTGAGTCCCGTACTTTGAGCAGTAATGAGCAAAAAACAACTCTAAAGATCCATCGATTTTGGGCTTCCAATAACCAATTCTCACGTGCAGGGGACACAATAGCCATCCATTAAAAACTAATATCTCTAGTCAAAGGATGCAACTTGAAGGCTGTCAAGGTGCAATCCCTCCAAAAGATGCAAAAGCCAGTGCTTATGACAGAGGTACTAGTAGTTCCGTTAATGATGCAATTGAGGTGGCGACATGAAGCCTGCAAGAAATCTAGCCCTTTTTTGCATACAATCAGATTCCATATATTCAGTTCAATCGATGTCGCCGCCATCACCCCATGCGGCCAACTCTCCTTCTCAAGCCTTGGCGGCCCTCCAATCTGTAGCACCCCAGCCAACCCCTATGTGCAGACAACCCTCCTCGAATTTTTGCCGATGTAATGGATCTTATATGCTAAGCCAGTAAGAGATGCAAAGAAAGCTGACTCATCTCTACAAGAAAACCGAAATAAGATGCACCATCATGAGGAATGTATTTGCACAAGAGGGCCCTTGGCACCCAACATATATGATATATTGAGTGTATAACTAAATAAAATAATTTCTGAATCTTGAGATTGCAAAATGCATTCAACAGTAAACAAACTCTGTCTTCTTGACGTTGAAATTGGTTCTGCACTCAGACAATATATTAACAGCAGCATGCCCTGCGCTATGGAATGTTAAGTCGCTGCCGGTAATAATTGCACTCGGCCCGTTCGGCATACTATATGTGAATAGATTTTCACTGCCCGCCCTGGAGTAGTTGGACGAGGAGTGCGACTGAAGCCAACAGCTCATCAGACCATAACTTGCACTAGTGGCAATATTCCCCAACGCCTTTCCGTCGACATTGAGCTATCTACCACTAATCCCCTCACACTCTCTGCTAAAAACGCAAGCAGCTAGCACTTAAGCCACTGGCTAATTAATTACTTGAGGATAACCATCATAAGCTTCGGGGTGATTGATCCTGCTAAGCTTTTCTACCCTCATGTCCACTTCGACGTTTACTCTTTCCATTTCTTCGGCCTCTGCCGTCTGCTCCGCCAACAGCCTGATAGCATCAACAGAAAAATGTGATGAACGGGCCTGCTAAGGCAATGCGTTTTGGTGATTCGACTCCAGATTAGGCCAACTGATCATCGATCGAAATCTGATATCTTCTGTTTCAGTAGCACTAGAACAGACCTCTTCCATGGGTTGATCGCACGAAATATCTGATCTTTGAAAGTGCTCATCGCGTCGGCAAGCATCGGAAGTACCCTCAGCTTGATGATCGGCAAAATATTATAACGCTTGATGACCTGCGAAATATTTTCACCAGGGTTTGAAAGGTCTCCGCTACTTCTTTAATCCGGTTCTGCTTAGCTTGCTGTTGCAAGGGCAAACTGCACGAAAAAGAATTGGTGTGAATCTTGAAAATTAGGCATGGGGACCTGCTGCATATCATTTCCATGAACATTGAAGGATGGCCGAGGGCACATGGTTGTTGAATCTGCATGAGCTATACTTGGAGCGGCATAATGCTGGCCATAACTAGTTGCGCCTGTAGAAACGAGCTGAGTAAGGTAGTTGAAGCTGGACATACTGTTCAGCTGGCTACTCGGCCTTGTTGCACACAAAGCTGCTATGATCGCTATGCGGGGAAGCCGCAGGTAGGCTTATAATTAGGTATTGAGGCTTCACTGCAAAAGAAGGCCGATTTCAATATGCCGATGGGGCAAACAGTGACATTGTCAACCTTGTACTCTTGGCCTACAAACTCTATGTTACTGAAGAATGCTCTCGTCATGTCGACAAGGTAGGATTTTCTTCATGGGTCTTCGCTTTCATGTGAATGGGTATAAGGTGCCCGTACAGCTAGATCGGCGTTGCCACTTCCAACACCATAGATGGGCGTTGCCACTTCCAGCACCATAGATCAGAGGATGAGAAGGCATTAGGGTCCGCGTTTGATGGTTCCACGCGAGCAAAGCCATAGCCTACTCTCTCACTCTCTCTCTCTCTCTCTCTCTCTCTCTCTCTCTCTCGCGCGCGCAAAGAACGCTAGAGATAAGTACCTGGAGACAAACCGAGCTGCTTCTGGGGAAGCTGCGACCTGCTTGTGGAGAAGATCGAACTGCTTCTGAGAGCAATTGAGCAACGAAGAGTGCTTTTTTTTTTTCACTTGGTAGCTTTTCGCGCGGAGTTTTTTTAATTTAGAGCAGCGATGTTTTTTTATTAAATTAAATCAGCGTTCAGATAATGGAAAAAGAGCCTTTGGTTTGGATCAGAAAAATACATTTTTCCTAACCGATCAAAATATGGGGAACCTTGAAATTCTCCCGGTTTTTAGGTCAAAATTTGAAGCTTTTGCTGGTAATTACACTAAAACTTGTGTAAATTTGCCAGTTTTCTTAAAGGCAAGCTCAAAATCTAACTAGGATTTTATAATTTCAACCAGTTAAAATACACTAGACCCCGGTTTTTTTCTGACATTGGTTTGGATAGGCTCCATGCCTATATCATACCTGCAAGCTTCTCTTTGCTCACTTTTAATATGCCAACAATCTACTTAATAAACTAAGGCTTCTCTTCCCTCACTTTTAATCTAGTGTATTATGATTACTTTGTGGGCTACAATTCAATTCAAGTCACATTCATGAAGTAAATCATATGCTCTTATGGGTAATGTATGTCGGAAATTGACTCCAAAGCACCTATATACAAGATATCAATCGTTCAAACCTTGCAGGAATGGAAAATTATAGATTTGTAGATGTCGATAGTAATAAAAAAGATTAGTAGATGTCGATAGTAATGAAATTTTACAAGCATCATGGGTTCCAAAGACCATGATCAATGTAGTATGTGCTCGCATGCCATGCCTGCAAAGGAAAAACAAAAAAAACCATATTTATGTATGGCGTTATGATATGCGTCTCCTCTAGTGTTGAAGGCTTGCATTTGCTTCTTTTCCAACACAGGAGGGTCATCTTTTTTTGGATTTGCAATGGACCACGAGGAATTCATTACCTTCAAGTGTTCAGAAATAGTGGTGTCATGATGATCCTATTGTAAAATGATACTTCCCAAGAGCATCCACAAGTGTGGCTACGTACCTATAATGCCTCCTCTAGCTATGCGCACTCTGGCCCTTATTTTCACAGCTCAAACTTGTGCACTTGTTTAGTTGCAGTTCATTGTATTTCCTCCATATTTTGATGTGAATATCCTCCATATTTTCCCAGTGCAAACATGTGCACTTGTTTAGTTGCAGTCCGCCTTATTTTCCCAATGCAAACCTATGCACTTGTTGAGTTACACTTCATTGTGTTTCCTCCATATTTTAACATGGACATACTTCAAGAATCTTAGCTTTGCCATGCGTTTGTGACCAAGCAATAAAGAAGAGCTAGGATTTCTATCATCTCAATCCCTTCTAAACTGATCTCTTTATTCATCGTCATCATCACTTTGCCAGCATATCCATTGTATCTATATGTATGCTCATCATGCTCTTTGTGAGTCCTTCAATCACAATATATGTGTCTATCATCCCTTCTACATGCATCCTCTCTATCATAATCTCTTTGTCTTTAATGCATTCTCTCATGTCAATTATGTATACCACAATCTCCATCATTGTGTCAATCATGTCTACTACGATCTTCATTCTCATCTCTTCTCCAACTGCCATCGTGTCAACTATCGTGTTCACTTCAGCTATCATGTCTACCATCACCACCATTTTCTTTTTGTTCCTCTTCTTTTAGCTTAGCCTCATGCTCAAGCTCCTTTTGCATATCTTCACCTTGGTGATTCTCCCTCTATCATCTTGGGTTGCACATCATCAACCTAGAATGGGAGGAGCATACATGTTGCTCATGGTCCAAACTATTGTCAAAGAAGGGTGTGCATGAGAAAACCTTCAATCACCTTGCTCCTACGTACCTTCTTCCTAAACACTTGAACGCTATGAATAGCTCCAACACAGCTCAGATTTGTGCGACTTTATTTTCCCACCTCAATGATGCTTCTCAATAGTACTCAGCAGTGGATGTCATCTTTCAAGACTTGCTCGCATATATGCCCTTGATGAAATTTGTCCACCTTCTAGCAACCTCGTCAACTTTTTGGCATAATTTTGGTACGCTCCTTTCCATCTCCACCACAAGTTTCTCAATGACATGCTAACTCTCTATTATGGCTCTTTAATCTTTGACAACTCCTCACAACCTACAAGCACCTTTAGCTTTTCCATGTCGAGCACTATAACTCTATAGCTCATAAATGCATGGAGTTTAGGGTGCATGACATGTTAAGCGCAATACGTATTATACGTGAATAGTGAGCATATTATACATCGACCCATAGTTTTGATGACACATCAAATTTTTTTTAATCTTTGTATATTTACTTGCATATCAATTGATATGTATATTGCTCACTAGATTATCGATCGATATAAAAATATAAAATTTTACCTTCAAAATGCAACTTATAACCTTAACACAAATTGCAAGGCTAACCCCAAGTCGTGAAAGATAGAGAAAAAATAACGAAAATCATTAAATTACTACTTTTGGTGCTTTGAAAGTATCAAGAGTAGTAATTAAAAGTTTGACTCTAAGCCTACATATATTAAAAATAAAAAAGATCTTAAGATCTTTCTATTTTTAATATACATAAAATAGTGATAATTTATGATGAAAATACCATCATAATCTATCTCTAATTTTGTGTAGTGTTTAAAATGAGCCGACATATATCTGCAACGGGTTAAATTGGGCTTGGATGCAAATGTATGCATATTGTGGAACATGAGTAGGCCCATCCCTAAATATCTAGATCACAATATGAAAAGGCTTGGCACCTTTTGGCAAGAGTTGGTGTTTGCCTCGTTTCCCAACGTGTGCTACAAATGTCGTAGAATTGGTCACCATGCTAAGAACTGCTCCGAGGAAAAAATTGTCTGCAATCCGATGGTCAAGTCAACTTGGAAGCATGTCACAAGGGATGATAAGCCTCATGCGAGTGCCAACAAGCTGGAGAAAAAGGACAACAACCGGGATATGACTCATGAGGAGATGGTAAAAGAGACCGTCTGCCCATGCAAGAGAAACCAGATTCTCCTGTCGGACCCTCTATAGAGGTTATGACAACCATTGAAATCCCCCAAACCTGTCTTGTTGTTGTTGTAGCGAAACACTATGTGTAAGGGTTGTTGACTCTTAGTTGAAGCCAAGGTCTGGTTACTCGGGTAAATTCTCCCACATTAGCTTGGTGGGCAAGGGGATTGCTATGGCAAGGCTCTCCCTTTGGCGGCAACCCCAAGCCAATCTTCGCCTTAGGATCTCCTTATTCTAGCGCTTGAAGATTCTTGAATGTTCTTTGTGGTCTTTGAAGCTCGCAACAAGTAGGAAAGGGTGACAATGCCTTCTAGTAGCACTGCGGTGGGAACAAGGATTTGTTCTTTTTCTTAATATGTGAAAGGAGAAGGTTACAAGGCAAACCAACTATAAATAAATAAATTGAGAAGTTCTGCGACTACAGTCACTGTTGAAGGCAAGCAAAATCCGTCCAATCACGTGAGGTGGCAATCTTTAGCTATGGCACACTCTGAGGGTTCATATGGGATCGCCTTGCTGTCAATTTTGCATATGTGAATTCGTATTGGAGCAAGAGAATAGAAAATCATGACCCCTGTTGGTACATGGAGGAACTGACAGGGCAGCGTGCTATGCCAGAGTTGGATGCCGAAGCGGATCACTCATGCCATTCTGGGCAGGGCCAATCGGTCGAGATGAGGTGGCTGTAGGTTGGGAGATTGCAAAAGCCTTGTGCCGTGTGTCGACTCTCTTGCTATCAATTTCAGTTCATTATGCTATCGTGAGCAGCTCGTGATGCTATTGAGCTCTGCTCGATTTCTTGCTTTCTATTTTCTAGCACAGTGTCTCTATTTTCGAGCTATTTTCTTGCTTTGGTCCATGTTCTGCACAATATGCTGATTCCAATTCTCTACCCCTTGCTTAAGATTCTTTGCTCGACTCTAATTGTCTTCTAGCCAGTTACCCGATTTTCCTGCAGCTTCAAAGCTCAAAATCCTTAACACCAAGGGGAGTTGTGCACGATGAGGGAAGCAGGAAGCCCGGTTCTGTTGCTCTGATACCAAATGTAGAAATCAGGTGGTGGGTGCAATTAAACTCAAGGAGGTTTGAAAGCTAGAGTAGCCATAGCTTCATACACACACACACACACACACACACACACACACGCACACACACACAGAGTCTCACACTCAAATTGCAATAATGTACAAAATAGAATACCTTTACAACATATATATATATATATATATATATATATATATCTATATATATATATCTATATCTATATATATATATATATATATCACTCATATACAAAAGGAGGTGTTTATGTACAAAAGGTTTCATAGCCAATATCCGGCAGCTCACATCTCCACGTGGCTTTCATAAATGGTTACACACCTATATGTATTATGTGTCACATCAAAACTTGCACTAGGTGTAGAAGGAGTTCCTATGCCCAGCTTTTATCTGGTGCCCCCCATTAAGGAGAGCTCAGCGCAAGAAACCTCCAATCTACAATACTTATATGTGTCTAGTTTGTAATGGATGAGTGGCTCCAAGAATTTACAAATTGGACCACTGAGGAGGAGGAGATCTTACACCACTAAGAACACTAATTGAAATGTTGTTACATGGTGTCTCTGTGATTAGTCTTGAAGAGGTGTGCACCCACTTGCTAGTCATGTTCGAGGAGATCAAGGCAAAGAAATCTTTTGCATTCGCATCCTTGCAAGTGTTGTCATCACACAAAGCATGAGTGTGGTCCCAACGACGAAGGCCCTTGTATTTTATACTTTGATCATTCCATTGGTGTTGTGGTATCAATAAGTTTTTACATTTTCCCAATCTTACTTGCATCACCCATTCTGCCTATACCATCGCTTCAATCACCAACTCCATCAACACCAAAAGACAACCTCTCTCTCTCTCTCTCTCTCTCTCTCTCTCTCTCTCTCTCTCTCACACACACACACACACACACACACACACACACACACACACACACACACACACCACAACAACAACAACAACAACAACAAGCGGCATCAATAAGGAAGCGCCTCACCACCTACGACAATTACCATATCAATTTCTTGGTTCTTGCATGGAAGAACCCTCCAAAAACTCTCCACCACTCTCATGAATTAAGAAAAAACTCATGATTGTGCATTGTCCACACCAAGTCCTTCATGTGATTCCTCTCCCTTAGCACACTCATCAATCCTCACTCAAGGTGATTTGAGACCAAGGCTACCACATTGTCTCCCAAGGAGGCTTGAGAAAAGAATCTCTCCTATCGGAGAACAACACATATGAGGGCACACAATGGATACATCACTATTCCCAAAGCGTAACCACTTATCTGCCATACCTTTCAAATATCTCAAGGTGCACTTCACTACTTTCTAGTGCTTTTTGCCAAGATTTTCCATAACTCTGTTAACCATTCCCACTAAAAAAGCAATGTTCAATCTCGTGGCTACCATGGCATACATAAGACTACCGACTACTACTGAAGAATATGGCACCTTGGCCATTTTTTCTTTCTAATTGTTAGACTTGGGAGCATCATTCTTTCTCAGTATTGCATATTCTTGCATTGAGGTATTCAATGTAGCCTTCCCTCCCCTATAGTACTTTGTGGATATACTTTTCTTGTGACAACTCTAGTATTCCATGTTTCCTATCCCACTTGATACACATACCAAGAAAGTGACTTGCATCTCCCAAATCCTTCATATAGCAAACTGCATGCTAAGTGACTTCTTCAAGATGAAGATCTCATCTTTGTACTTCCCAACAATCAAATGTCATTGACATAAAGTATACCGATGATAAGTGAACCATTGTTCAACTTTCAAGTATACAAGGACTGATCTTCTTGGCTCCTTTCATACCCTTTTGAGTGCATGTCCTTGTCAAACTTCATGTACCACTATTTTGAGCCTTGTTGTAAGCCATACAATGCCTTATGAAATCTACACATCAGCTCTACCCTTGTAGGCTTCTTTGGTTTGGTTGACTTCAAAACTCTCTAACCGTTTCAAAACAAGTTCCATGTCCTCGGTGGCTACTAGTCCAAACACAAGACAGAATGTAGTCATCTTGACTCTTGGAGAGAAAATTTCATCAAAGTCCACGCCTTTCTTCTACTTGAATCCCTTAGAAACCAATCTAGCCTTATACTTCAGCTCAAGACCGTTTGCAATGTACTTTTTCTTATACACACATTTGCAAGGCAATGTTTGTTTGCCCCTTGTGAGGGTCACTATGTATAATTTGTGTATATCACGTGTGTTCATAGAATATTTTTGAATCTCCTTATTTGTGATTTTTTGACAAAAAAATACACCCTTTTTCTATTCAATTTGCAAGTTTCTTTTCCAACTCCATTTTACGGTACTCTTTCGTATGTAAAAATGTGAGAGAAAATGAACTTTAATAACCCTTTCTATTGCACTCACATTATAGTCACATGATTTTTTAATGACCCTCCCCCCCCGCCCCCAAACAAGGTTTTCCCTCTGGAAACTCTATCAATCGCCATAATCGAGTTATACTCAAATTGCATTGCCTGCTTCCACTTCATGCTATCTTCTCAATACCTTCTTGGTAGTAGGTAGACTCTCTACAATCAATGACCAATAGATAATCTAATCTTAGTTGAAACTACTTAGGGGCACGAGATACATGTGTAGATCTCCTCACAGCCTGGCTATTGAACTTTGCTCTCTTTAAAGCATTACTAATGGTAGGTACATCGCTAGTAGATTGAGCTATTTGCATAGCTAGACTTGAGGCTATGTCCTTGAATCCCACTTTGCGATACTCAACCTCTTTCATGGGATGTCTGTGCATCTTTGATTCATTAAAGATTTCTTGTGAGCTGTGAATAACTCTCCAATATTCTGGGTACCACAGACGATAGCCCATCTCTCCATCTACACCACAACCAATGAAGATGTATTTGTATGACTTGGAGAATGCCTCACACCCAAACACATGTAATCTATCATAATTAGGCTTCTTTTTTGTCCACATCTCCTATGAAATCTTGTAGTTCAATGGTGTACTAGGTGACCTATCGATTATATGCACCACTATCATAATAGCCTCTTCCCAAAACTCTCAAGTTAAAATCTCCATAGATAACATGTAAGTGACCCTCTCCTGAATAGTGCTATTCATGCACTCAACAACTCCATTTTGAGTAGGTGTGCATGGTGTAGTAAACTACCTCCTAATGCCGTGTTTGCTACAATAGTCCTCAAACTTAGTGGAGATATACTTTCCCGCATTGTCAGTGCCCAAAGCCTTCAATTTCTTGCTTGATTGGTTCTTGACCATAGCTAGGAGTTTATAAAAGACACTAACAACTCTAAACAAGTTGTAATTTTATGCACAATTGAATCTCAAAATAATCATATCGCTTCATGAACAAAAGAAATGATTCCTAACACCACAAAGAAAGTAGGCATACTACATTTTCTTGGTTTTTGAACAAGAGATTACCTACTTGGAGGCCCTCTTAATCTATTCATGTCTTCCCATGAACTACTTGCTTGTGATAGTGAGGCCATGCCTATGTGCTATCCACATAGAGCATCATCTGTATTGAATTTTTGTTGGATTATTTCAATGAAATAACTATTGTGGGTGCACATGCACACTACTTGATCATTATGGACAAGGACAATGAAACAGTGAAGAGAGTAAGGTGGAGGTATGATAAACTCTTGGTTCCCAATGAATTTATTGACAAAAAAAAGAGGGATATAACATTTCAAAATGATATGAATCTCGTGCATAGTCCACATAAGGATATCCCTCACAATGGACTCTCTCCTCTCCTTAGGAATTGATACATCCACACCAAAGATACCCTTTCATAACTCCTCCAACTCCTTGATGAGGGGCTTAAGGTAGAGATCAACATTTGCAACTTTGTACTCCCTTACCACAAGCAAAGAAAGAAGTACATTGATCTATTTGATTGCCTCCCAAGGTGTAATATTGTAGTTGATGATCACCACTGGTCAAGTGCTCCATGATGTAGACTTGGTGCCAAAGGGATTGACATCATCACTTGCCAACATAAAATTTGGCCATTGAGTCTTGGTAGGGACACAAATCACTCCATAATTTGAGTGGCGGGTGGCATGCCATGTGAGAAGCTGCAATGTGGACCTGCCTTTAAACATGTGCTGTGGATCCAAGGAATAAGTGGAAAATGCCTCAATACCTTACATGGGTAGGGAGCCTCAACCATGCCAATCTTGTAGCATGGCTCCTTGCACACCAGATAGGTGGTGGCATATGCATGTTGATTGTGATAAAGTATATAAATGTTGATGCATGTATGGATGCACTCATACTCCATGTAGTGACATACGATCTCGCCTGTCGACGATCTAAAGGTATGTGGTGATTTCTTGAAAGCATTTTTCCTTTAATCTACAATCAAACAAATAATTATTACAATTTTGTGGAGTCTAATGCATTTAAAGTGTATTTCTCACTATGTTTTTATGAATAAAGTAAGATTTACTTTTCTTGTTATTTATGTAAAAGAAAAAATCTTTAAGAGATATCCATTGTTTTTGAGTAGCAGTTGTAGATAGACGAAAGGGGGTAGCTACTATAGACGGACTAGTGGGGGATATTGCCTAGCTTTGCCAATATGTGATGGCCATTTGCTACTACTCAATGGTGGTATCATCTAACTATTTAGCAAACCAATCAAAATGCATGGTGAAGTATGAAGAAGCACTCATTGAGAATGTGAAATCATCGCCAGAATGGTGGAGAAATACTGCAAGTGGACACTAAACATGGAAGCAAATTAGTAGATGCTTTTCTCTATGACAAAATCAAAATATACTAGACATACGCAATAAAATGTTTATACCCAAAAGAAACACAAAAAAACTGAGCTAAAACCCTTTGTACACTAGGAGGATAGTATCCTTTCAAGTTACTGAGAATTTGAAAATCCACAAAAACATATCACGCCTAAGCTAAACCATCAAAGAAACATATATGAGCATAAAAAAGGTTACGTTTATTGACTATTAATAACAATATGAAAAAGTAAAATGTCCACTAAAATATCATCTTCTAACGAAAGCTCCAAACATATCTATCTCTATCTCTACTCCAACATTTTTGTAAGGTCCCTCCCTAAACCCTAGAGCCATTCAGAACTTTTTTCAGCCTAGAAAATAATTTAGAAAAAGCAAGACCGACAAAGGAGTCATGCGGACAACGAGACTTTACTCCAGAATGAAAAGATAAGGATATTTCGAATAAGAAATTATGTCATCCCTATATTTTTCCAAAAAGATTAAGTTTATTTTTATACTTCTTCATCAAAAGCCACGTGGGAATTGATTTAGATCGAGAACTGAGAGAAAAAGGGACTAACTTGATTGAAAGATAAAGTTAAGAGATAAGAATTAAGAAGAAAATTGGGGTCCAATAGGAATCAAGAAGAGAATTGGGGTCCAATAGCATTTGAGAAGAGAATTGGGGTCCAATTATAGCATTTGAAAAGAGAATTGGGGTCCAATAGGAATTAAGAAGAGAATTAGGGTCCAATAGCATTTGAGAAGAGAAATGGGGTCCAATAGCAGTTGAGAAGAGAGTTGGGGTCCAATAGGATTTGACAAGAGAATTGGGGTCCAATAGGAATTGAGAAGAGAATTGGGATCCAATAGGAATTGAAAAAAGAATATCCACCTCCTATATAGCACCCCCTCTCCTTTGTAATTTGAGACCCATATTATTAAGCTACTTGCATACTTGCTATGCTCAAGATTATGCTTAAATAAATCAAGATTTTCATTAAGCCTTGCTCTTGCTCTCTCCCTCTCTTGAAGGCCAAACCCTTAAGGGTTTTGTGAAGAAGCTTCTTTCTCCTTCCTCTTCATCCTAAATCCCTTTCCTTCCTCCTTGAGCCTCACATCTCTTCAAGAAGGACTTCAACCCCACTTCCCTCTTGTTTAGAGGAGGTAATCTTCATTTCTAGTAGATTAAATTAATCCATGTGTTTTAATACTAAGAAGGTTTATGTGCATCATTTTAGGTATAAGCTTTAATGGTAACCTTGGAATTGGGGTTAAGTATTAATGGTAGTTATGCATCATAAAGTTAAGCTTCAAAGGTAGTTTTACACTTGTAAGCTAATCTTTAATGGTAACTTTGCACTTAATTAGGTGTAAACTTTAGTGACTACCTTGCAGTTTTAGGTTTAAGCTTTAATGGAAACCTCACAATTAGAGTTAAGTGATAAGAGTATCTATGCATCATAAAGTTAAGCTTCAAAGGTAGTTTTGCACTTGTAAGCTAAGCTTTAATGGTAACTTTGCACTTAGGTGTAAGCTTTAGTGACTACCTTGTATTTTAGGTTTAAGCTTTAATGGAAACCTCGCAATTAGGGATAAGTGCTAAGAGTATTTATGCATCATTAAGATAAGTTTCAAAGGTAGATTTGCACTCTTAAGCTAAGCTTTAATGGTAACTATGCACTTAGGTGTAAGCTTTAGTGACTACCTTGTATTTAGGTTTAAGCTTTAATAGAAACCTCACAAGGGTTAAGTGCTAAGAGTATCTATGCATCATTAAGTTAATCTTCCAAGGTAGATTTGCACTCTTAAGCTAAGCTTTAATGGTAACTTTGCACTTAGGTGTAAGCTTTAGTGACTACCTTGTATTTTAGGTAACTTTGCAATTAGGTGTAAGCTTTAGTGACTACCTTGTATTTTAGGTTTAAGCTTTAATGAAAAGCTCGCAATTAGGGCTAAGTGTTAAGAGTATCTATGCATCATTAAGTTAAGTTTCAAAGGTAGATTTTCACTCTTAAGCTAAGCATTAATGGTAACTTTAGTGTAAGCTTTAGTGACTACCTTGTATTTTAGGTTTAAGCTTTAATGGAAAGCTCGAAAACTCATAAATTATAGGACGATATTCTAGCTTCCTAAATGGAAAGCTAGGTACCATAAGAAAAGAGTAGTTGTCTAAACCCGATAGAAGTAGTTCAATTTTTGGTATTGAAGATTATTTCTAAAAGTTGTCAATTTCAAGTTTCTACAAGCTTCCATGGAGATGTCCCATGGGTGGATGGCAAAGGATTACAAAAACTTGAGAATCGTATAAAACGGGGATTGAACTTAAAAAGTTGGCATTTCCAAAGAGACATTAACCATCAAATGCCTATGGCAAAAACTCGCTTGTATTTTCTAAAGAAACTTGGCTGGTAGATAATTAATGAAAGTAGTAATTAAGGTTGATAAATGAATGAGCGTGGAAATTACCAACTAGGAGTTAAAAAAGAATCTCGAGAGGTGATAGGGATAGCCCAGTGCAAAACATAGATTTAACTAGGAGTTTTGAAGATTGTTTGAAAATGATCGGAAACCAAGATGGATCTTCTTGCGGTCAATTTGATTGAAAGGCCGGCCCATCGAGAGGATTCTCTTGGGGAACTTGATGGAGATTGGCTCTTTTCGGTTAGGGCAGCGTAACCGACAAGTTGTTATACCTAGGTCATTCATGCCCGAGGGATAAGGGATGAATGGGTTTGTTTTATTTTTGGCCGGCCGGGTGAAGTACCCGCGATATCTTATTGAAAATCGGCCATACTCCGAGTATGGCCTGATACCAATAGTTGGATGAGAATGTCATACTCAGGGAGGATGATGTGAATTTAATTAAGAAAATTTGTTCGACTTGGTTGCTTAAAAAGGAACTGGAAAGGCTAGGAATATAGGGGCTATCATTTGCATCTATCACCAGATGGTGCTATACCTCTCTAAATAAAATGCTTAGGAAGGAATGATTAAATTACTTGATGAGCCTTTCCCAAACACTTAATTATGGGAAATATTGTGAAGGTGCTGCCATTTTGATGGCTTGTAACCGATTATCTTCGTCTGAATGGGAAGGCAAGATGAATTGGTTGAAACTAAATGTGTTGCATGATTAGTTAGGAAACTAGTTACAAGCTAATTATAGCAGATAAGGGAAAAACAATGAATTAAAAGTTTCTAAATAAAGATCTGGTGGGAACAACCATATGAATTTCCCTGAACGAGGGTATGCAATAGATTGCATGCTGCTTGTTGTTTGATGATGTCTGATAGACTGCTGTCTTCCTGATTTTGTGGTAGTTAAGTACTATCTTGGGAAGGGATTTTCATGAAATGGTTCGGTGGGTGGGCGGATCCAGAGGGTCTGATGGCCGGATGTTGATTAATTTTTTTTTAATGTTAAACACTAGGACTAAGTGGGATAAAAATGGGTAATCGGGGACGAGCGAGACCAGGTAGGATTGCAAGATCCCTCTTCTTAGGGGAAAGTGATAACTGTCGTGCCTGCTTGTCAGGAAAAAGGGGTTATCGCCATGAACCAAGGGAGAACTAGAAAGCAAGAGTAGATCCTCAAGTTAGAGATCAAGAGAATCAAGACTAAGGACCACAATTTTGGGTGCGGAAAGATGTCAAGGACAGATTGATTATGAGAAGCAGATAGAATCATTGGATGAAGGGAAGTACCCCCTTGGGTTGGCATTCAAGATAGACCGGAGTCTTGTCTGAGTGTCGGTCCCAAGTGGGAGGGACACTTGCAGATAGATCTACATCATTCCCTGGAACGGTCTGGAGGACTGAGGGAGGTGAGTAGAGTCAAGTCTGGGTATGGCCCTCACAAGTGGTATCAGAGACTAATTATGAATCTTAGACCTCTGAATTTAGAATTTTGGATTTAAGATTAATGCATGAGAGAAAAACAACTCAGTCTATCACCCAAATTTCAATTATATTACAAAATCAAGTCTTGAGGTTCCAATAAATCACTCAAAAATTTTCAAGATGTCTTGGGATCTGCCAAAAAGAAATTTATGAGAGGATGGAAACTGCTACGCTAGAGCGAAGGCTCGCTATGCTGGAACATTTTAGGGAGATCTTATTTCCAAGAACCTATACTTGTCCCTGGGATCTAAGCAAGTGGGAAATGTGAGTAAAGTTGGAATTGAACGATATAGAAATTTGTGAAAGAATATGTAATGCACTTGTGTGAAGATGCATGGAAGTGGCATAAATGAATGAAGACGCATGCACTTGTGCGAAGACACATGAAAGTGGCATGGATGAAACTTTTATTGAGCTTTAATTGTCATTCTTCCTTAAGCATAGTACTAAGGAGCAAGATTGGGTAAGGTAGCTACCACATGAAGAATTAATTTTTTGGACATTGACTCGAAGATAATTTTGAGTAATAATGAAGAAATCCAAGAAGTTCTTGTGATTAGCCACAGATAAAGCTATAAGTATATATAGCAAGACTCGTTTTGAAATTACTGATGGCTTGGAATATTCAAGAAACGAAGTTTATAGGATAGTCCTAAAAGAATGGGGATATCCAAACTAGAGAACACGTTGGTCATGTTGAGACACCTTATCGAACTTTTCTCTCCTAAGGAAAGTGCCCTTTCTACTAATAAATGGAGAACATCTGGATCGAATGGAGTTACACGGTTAACCCTATGGGGACGCGTACACCTATTGAATAATTTACGGATTGTAATGATGAGAGAAATTTGGGATTGGGATTAAAGAGATATGGTATGGTCCAATCTTATTTCCAGATTTTGAAAGTAAACTTCTACTTATAGCATCTCAATACAAATAGAAAAGACAGTAAATGAGACGTGCTTAAAAACACACAAGAATCAAGATGGGAAAGTGCAATAGTTAAGCTTATAAATATTGCAGACATTTAAACTCTGAAGAAGAATAAGAAAACAAACTTATGAGTTAGCCAAGAACTCAAAGTTGGGAATTTTTACAAGACTATCATAGACAGAAGACCCTTTGCTGAAAGCACTAAATAGAGATGTCCTTAAAATTTTAATTAAAGAGGAGAGACTAACATTTCAAGACAAGGAAGTACAGACAATACTCAAATTTTTCAAAAAAGGGTTATTTCTTCAATAAAAGCCAAAAAGGATTACAAGGGAGGCAAGAATAATTACAAGAGAGGCAAGAAAATTTACAACTCATGAAGATCCTCTAATATATGGTCACATAACCAAGTATCGCAAGCGCCACACATGTTAGGACGCTCACCCTCTAGAATTCTTCTACAAGAAATAGCTTGAGCAATTTCTCGTGTATGAACTGAGAAAAGAAAGGGACCTCTAAGAGGAAGACTCCAGGTGGTATCGAGACAAATCTTGGAATGGGGGATGAACTGCACAAGCAAGAACAACCTTGCGGAGAACCCAGGATCTTATGTCCTTTTGACACAGTAGTATCGAGGGCCAAGTCTCAGAGCCTCTTTAACCATAGCAAGTCGGGTATTGTTGCGAAAATGGTCTCTACCCCAGAGAGTCACTCTTGTGAGATGTCGCCATGTCTTTCATATCATCTGGCTGACACAAGAATTTGGTTGAGGAAAGAGAAGATCTTTGTATCACTCTAAGAATTTTCTTTAACTGTCTCATCTGCACTCTACAAGTGAGAGATGCATATATGAAGAATCAAGTCTTCTTGCCAAGACGCCATGCTAAGAAAATGACTAAGTTACAAGAGAGTGAAGATCGCAAAAATGAGAGGATAACAAGTGCTAATAAAGAAGGGATTACCAGTAGCTTATAAAGAGGAAGTAGCGTATCAAAGAAGCCACAAACGTGATGACTTATTCAAGAAGATAGCTTATTAAGAAAGATTTCCCATGACTCCAATATTATATTAGCAAATTTTTGGGATGAAGAAGTGTAAAAGAGAAGTCAAGTTGAAAGCGTTAACAAGAAGTTAAGTCGCAAGACGTATCCAAGAAGCTTCATCAATTACGTATTTTATTCGAATTGAGAGGACAGCTCTTTATTTTTTGTTGGGGAGAGATGTTGCCTTCAATAGACTCAAAGACCTCTTGACCAACAGTCCTGTCCTTATCAACCCTGACTAATTCACTCCTTAGCTCTTCTTTACCCGAGGATGTCCAACAAGAAATTCAAGTAGACCCTATTTTAGACCTCTTCTACAAGAGATTCAAGCTCAGAACCCAAGGGAACACTTAACTGACTATACCTTAGCATACGGTTTCTTTACTACCTAGAAAGCTTCAGCCCCTAGATATTCCTCAGATGAAGTGGGAATGTCTGAGTATGGACTTTGTCACTGGTCTTCCAAAGACAACTGGAAACTATGATTCTATTTTTGTCGTAGTAGATAAGCTCACTAAGGTGGCTCATCTAATTCCAGTCAAGCAGACAACCACCGCCATCGACATAGCCCAAGTATTTGTCAAAGAGGTAGTAAGATTACATGGAATCCCTGCAATAATCATCAGTGATCGGAATGTCAAATTTACTTCTAAGTTTTGGCAAGCTATGTTACGATCTCTGGATACCCAACTGAATCTTAGCTCAGCTTATCATCCGGAGACTGATGGTCAAACTGAGTGAGGGAGTCAAGTCATTGAAGATATGCTTCAAGCATACTGCAACCAACAGCCCCATCAATGGATCAAGTTTCTTCCCCTAGTTGAGTTTGCTTATCGCAGCCTCAAAATGTCACCCTTTAAAACCTTGTATGGTCAAGAATGTTTAGTTCCTCTTCGATTAGCCAACCCAGCTCTTCATGTTCCTGCCGCTAAGTCTATCCTAGAAGAGATAGATCATAAACTTCTAGTCATTAGAGACAAGTTGAAGAGAGCTATTGATAGGTAGAAGAGCTACGCTGATCTTCACCACTCCGCTAGAGGCTTTAGTGAAGGTGAACAAGTTTTCCTCAGAGTCAAATCCAAACTCAGCTCCTTAAAGCTAGGGAAATTCCGTAAGCTTGCATTCAGATGTTGTGGACCTTTTTGAATCAAATCAATATCTTTTTTTTTTCATATTTTTGGTTGGTTCTTTGGAACAACTTATAATTACTCTTCAAGATATCGATGGCACTTTTGATGAAATTTTTTAATGGAATTCAAGCATCTCTAGTCAGTCAACTCTTTTGATATTCAAATCATCTATGGTGTTTTACAAGTCTAATTGTTATGATACGCGAAATATCTGATTACCAAGTGAAAGACGAGGCAGTAAGCTATAAACATAAGAGAAATAAGGTTGGAGGAAATAAATTAGGTACACAAGGGAGGAGATATTGCAAGATTTAATTGAAAGATCAGTATGAAATCCTTAACTGTCAAGAACATGGTATAAGTTGGATGATATCAATAGAGAAATGAGTCAACGCTCAAAACAGAAAAAAGTTAAAGTTTAGGTAAGAATGGTAAGATTTTTACAAAGCGTATTGAGGCTAGATAGAGAGCGAAGTGAAGAAATGATCTTCATACCTAACAAGAGAAACACAATCCGGTCACACCAAAGAAAAAATACCTTGTTGAGTAAGATCACACTCAGTAATTAAAGTAACCCCGAGTCATTAAGAATTATTTATGATTAAGACTTTTGAGTCAGTGCTAGAAATAGAAGAGAAGGGTATTATTAAAAGTCCATACCAGCTTCACTATCCTTTAATCTAAATACCTAAAGTTATTAACCATCTCCAACCATAAGTTCACCAAAGATTGAGTCTATCTACTCTCTAAAGTATGTCCCGAGCTGAGGACAACTCTTTCTTTTTGTTGGGGAGTTTGTAAGGTCCCTCCCTAAACCCTAGAGCCATTCAAAAAAATTTTAAGCTTAGAAAATAATTTAGAAAAAGCAAGACCGACAAAGGAGTCATGCGGACAATGAGACTTTACTCCAGAATGAAAAGACAAGGATATTTCAAATAAGAAATTACGTCATCCCTATATTTTTCCAAAAAGATTAAGATTATTTTTATACTTCTTCGTCAAAAGCTACGTTGGAACTAATCTAGATCGAGAACTGGGAGAAAAAGGGACTAACTTGATTGAACGATAAAGTTAAGAGATAAGAATTAATTAGAAGAAAATTGGGGTCCAATAGGAATTAAGAAGAGAATTGGAGTCCAATAGCATTTGAGAAGAGAATTGGGGTCCAATAGCATTTGAAAAGAGAATTGGGGTCCAATAGGAATTAAGAAAAGAATTGGGGGTCCAATAGCATTTGAGAAGAGAAATGGGGTCCAATAGCAATTGAGAAGAGAATTGGGGTCCAATAGAAATTGAGAAAAGAATACCCACCATTTCCTATATAAGCACCCCCTCTCCTTTGTAATTTGAGACACATATTGCTAAGCTACTTGCATACTTGCCATGCTCAAGATTATGCTTAAGTAAATCAAGGTTTCCATTAAACCTTGCTCTTGCTGTCTCCCTCTCTTGAAGGCCAAACCCTTGAGGGTTTTGTGAAGAAGCTCCTCTCTCCTTCCTCTTCATCCTAAATCCCTTTCCTTCCTCCTCGAGCCTCACATCTCTTCAAGAAGGACTTCAACCCCTTTCCCTCTTGTTTAAAGGAGGTAATCTTCATTTCTAGTAGGTTTAATTAATCCATGTGTTTTAATACTAGAAAGGTTTATGTGCATCATTTTAGGTTTAAGCTTTAATGGTAACCTTGGAATTAGGGTTAAGTATTAATGATAGTTATGCATCATAAAGTTAAGCTTCAAATGTAGTTTTGCACTCGTAATCTAAGCTTTAATGATAACTTTGCACTTAGGTGCAAGCTTTAGTGACTACCTTGTATTTTAGGTTTAAGCTTTAATGGAAACCTCGCAATTAGGGATAAGTGATAAGAGTATCTATGCATCATTAAGATAAGTTTCAAAGGTAGATTTGCACTCTTAAGCTAAGCTTTAATGGTAACTATGCACTTAGGTGTAAGCTTTAGTGACTACCTTGTATTTTAGGTTTAAACTTTAATGGAAACCTCACAATTAGGGTTAAGTGCTAAGAGTATCTATGCATCATTAAGCTAATCTTCCAAGGTAGATTTGCACTCTTAAGCTAAGCTTTAGTGGTAACTTTGCACTTAGGTGTAAGCTTTAGTGACTACCTTGTATTTTAGGTTTAAGCTTTAATGAAAAGCTCGCAATTAGGGCTAAGTGTTAAGAGTATATATGCATCATTAAGTTAAGTTTCAAAGGTATATTTCCACTCTTAAGCTAAGTATTAATGGTAACTTTAGTGTAAGATTTAGTGACTACCTTGTATTTTAGGTTTAAGCTTTAATGGAAAGCTCGAAAACTCATAAATTATAGGACGACCTTCTAGCTTCCTAAATGGAAAGCTAGGTACCATAAGAAAAGAGTAGTTGTCTAAGCCCGATAGAAGTAGTTCAATTTTTGGTATTGAAGATTATTTCTAAAAGTTGTCAATTTCAAGTTTGTTTGCAAATACGGGATGTGCGAGATAGGGGATAACTTCGTGGAATTGACCTCCGTGTTGTTTTGAACCGAAAACTCTACAAGCTTCCATGGAGATGTCCCATGGATGGCAAAGGATTACAAAAACCTGGGAATCGTACAAAACGGGGATTGAACTTAAAAAGTTGGCATTTCCAAAGAGACATTAACCATCAAATTCCTATGGCAAAAACTCGCTTGTATTTCCTAAATAAACTTGGCTGGTAGATAATTAATGAAAGTAGGAATTAAGGTTGATAAATGAATGAGCTTGGAAATTACCAACTAGGAGTTAAAAAGGAATCTCGAGAGGTGATAGGGATAGCCCAGTGCAAAACATAGATTTAACTAGGAGTTTTGAAGATTGTTTGGAAATGATCGGAAACCAAGATGGATCTTCTTGCGGTCAATTTGATTGAAAGGCCGGCCCATCGAGAGGATTCTCTTGGGGAACTTGATGGAGATTGGCTCTTTTCGGTTAGGGCAGCGTAACCGACAAGTTGTTATACCTAGGTCATTCATGCCCGAGGGATAAGGGATGAATGGGTTTGTTTTATTTTTGTCTGGCCGGGTGAAGTACCCGTGGTATCTTATTGGAAATCGGCCATAATCCGGGCATGGCCTGATGCCAATAGTTGGATGAGAAGGTCATACTCAGAGAGGATGATGTGAATTTAATTAAGGAAATTTGTTCCACTTGGTTGCTTAAAAAGGGACTGGAAAGGCTAGGAATATAGGGGCTATCATGTGCATCTGTCACCAGATGGTGCTATACCTCTCGAAATAAAATGCTTAGGAAGGAATGATTAAATTACTTGATGAGCCTTTCCCAAACACTTAATTTTGGGAAATATTGTGAAGGTGCTGCCATTTTGATGGCTTGTAACCAATTATCTTCGCCTGAATGGGGAGGCAAGATGAATTGGTTGAAACTAAATGTGTTGCATGATTAGTTAGGAAACTAGTTACAAGCTAATTATAGAAAATATAGGAAAGGAAATGAATTAAAAGTTTTTAAATAAAGATCTGGTGGGAACAACCATATGAATTTCCCTAAACAAGGGTATGCAATAGATTGCATGCTGCTTGTTATTTGATGATGTCTGATAGACTACTGTCTTCCTAATTTTGTAGTAGTTAAGTACTACCTCGGGAAGGGATTTTCATGAAATGGTTCGTAGGTGGGCAGATCCGGAGGGTCAGATAGCCGTATGTTGATTAAATTTTTTTTAATGTTAAACGCTAGGACTAAGTGGGATAAAAATGGGTAATCGGGGACGAGCGAGACCAGGTAGAATTGCAAGATCCCTCTTCTTAGGGGAAAGTGATAACTGTCGTGCCTGCTTGTCAGGAAAAAGGGGTTATCGCCATGAACCAAGGGAGAACAAGAAAGCAAGAGCAGATCCTCAAGTTAAAGATCAAGAGAATCAAGAATAAGGACCACGATTTTGGGTGCGGAAAGCTGTCAAGGACAGATTGATTATGAGAAGCGGATAGAATCATTGAATGAAGGGAAGTACCCCCTTGGGTTGGCATTCGAGATAGACCGGAGTCCTGTCTGAGTGTCGGTCCCAAGTGGAGGGATACTTGCAGATAGATCTACGTCATTCCCTGGAACGGTCTGGAGGACTGAGGGAGGTGAGTAGAGTCGATTCTGGGTATGGCCCTCACAATTTTTATCAAATAATTGAATTTCAATTGGCTCCACTTCATCCTTATCTATGTCTTCCCCTAAGATTGCATCCAATTGTACCTCCACATTTTTCTCTATAGGTTGAACCTCTACCTCATCAACATCCCCTTCCTCAAGGGAAAGTTGTCATGGCCGTACATCATATAGAATGTCTTCCACTTCCACAACGTGGTGCAACCTGAGTACAAACAACTAGCAAATTGATTGGATCTAATGTAAACATGACTTCCTCACAATGCTCAAGGAATGCAAATGTATCCCTCTCATCACTCCATATCTGTTTGGAGTCAGTTTACACTAGCCCATGACTTCTCTTTATTGCACCGTCTCGACTTGTATAGTAGACATGTGGTTGGGTCAACTTTGAACCACCTTGATTTGATAAAAGATATTGACATTGAATGTCTTGAAACACAACTTTAAGATATCTTGGATGACACCAAAGTATTATAAAATCCGTTCCATCTCAGTGCTCTATTTTGTGAATTTTCTTTGTGCTCTTGCTCAAAGTAATGCCATGGACAAAATGTCTCCATTTGACTACCTTATGAGCCATGTGTTAGCGGATTGATCGAACTAGCAACCACCTGGTCGGACATGTAACCGGACACCACAATTATACTTTATTATTTTTACTAGCTAGTGTAGCTATACTCTATGTAAATCTTGATTCAGAGTAGCAGGTTGATTCCCTAAGTTGTAATTTTGTCATGATATTTGTAAAGGTCATGTGAACCGGCCACTGACCATTTAGAAAGACCTGGGAATAAAGGTCAATGAAAGGGGGTTTATCTTTTGGAGAAGAAGGAGCTCTCCAAAACGTACGCTCAATCTACTAAGATGATCCAACCAGTAATCAACTTTTCTAATGATTGGATAATCCAATTTCAATTCCAAAACTTGCATTGTGTTCCTCTCTCTTTGCTCTTTCATTCAAGTGTAAGCATTGTTAGTTTCCTTGAGGTTGACTACGTGTTAGTGAGCCTAATCATCAAATTGAGTGCTTAAATCAAATTTTTTAATGTTTTGACCATAGGAGAGTGTTCTTAGACCATAGGGAGACATTTTTGGTATGTTCTACTGTAATTTTTCAGGACCTTTTTCAAGATGGATCGTGATTTTGATACCTTGTCATATTGCAACCAAACTTGGTAGGATAGTGATCCTAGGTGTCTTAGATCTCCTCCTAAAGTTTCATTTCATTTTGAGTCCGTTCGAGTGCCGAAGTGGCTTGATGACCTAGAGCGGTGAGAAAGGACATAGGCATATTTCCCTGATCATTAAGTGGTGGTTTGCTTGTTGAGTTGGTGTGATTGCTTGCTAGGTTCACTTTTTGAAATTGAAAACCTCAAAGAGTCTCCGTGCCCCATCCACATCACTTCCTTGAGTATTGAAATTATGTTAGTGCCACATAGCTATGCTATAGACGTCCGTCATGGCGACCCGCTGACATTGGCACCATTGTCAAGGATAACGATCCTTAGATGGTGAGTGACCTAGTGTGCATTTAGCGTGTTTTTTTATATTGAAGATTTGTCTTTCCATTCCATTTACACCTTATCAGAGAAGCAGCTAGACATGGGACTTAGTGTTTCGTAGAGTTTAGAAGTCGAGGACTTGCTAAATCTATTCTTGAGAGGTAAATAGGGTTGTGAGTGAGATAGCCAAAAGCATTTCATTCTCCAATTTTCTCATTACTTTCAAAGTGATGTATCGTTTTTTGTTTTGACTTTATTTTGTACCGTTTTGTTTGTTTTTCTTCCATGTTTCATTTTAGTAGTTAAGAGTAGGGTAAGTAGAAACTACCTGTTACCTCTCACAAACACCCTATCACCTTTGACGGACGCATATTATTTATTTGATTGAGTCATGGACCGGGCTTGTCGGTCCAATAGGTGATCGCCGATGAGAGGTGCACCACTTATCTTATTTTTACAGTAGTTTTGCAACGACCGACCACTGCGGGCGCCCATGTGTGAATGGACCAAACTCTTATAAAAGGTCCATTTGACCTAAAAATCCTCATGCTCTGAGGTGTAAGCTAAGAAGTGCTCTTGCTCCATCTCTATCTCCTTCTCCCTTGTGGGCTGATAGGTGTGTGTGTGTGTGTGTGTGTGTGTGTGTGTGTCTGTATGCTTGAGAGAGAGAGAGAGAGACAGAGAGAGAGAGAGAGAGAGAGAGAGAGAGAGAGAGAGAGCATTACGGAACCATTGGTGACGGTGAGGCAGATGAGCACGGCATCGATGGCGGCTCCTTCTTCTTCCCAGCACAGGATCCTTCACGACGGAAGCATTGAGTGGTGAGTGACACACCCCTGCCCCTTTGAGGTTGCTAGGCTCTTCTAGTTGTGTGTTTGCAGCCTTTTGAGACTCGCACACAGTGCACAGGCAAGTTCCCAGCTTCAACACGTATAGAAAAGCGTACATTTTTGGCACCACTTCCGAGGAATTCCTTGCATTAAGCTTGAGGAGCACTCATTGCTACCTCTGGAAGCCTTTCTTCCATCTGTTTTTTGTTTTTTGCAGTGTTTTGTTAGCTACTGTTGAGTGACTGTAAAGGAAAAATTAGCAGGTTTTTGTCAGTTTTTGTTAAGTGGCTGTAAGCTTTGTTAGTGCTACATTGTATTGTTTTTATTAGTTTTGCAAGATCTGTAATGAGCAAGTATTAGTAGATCTGTTAGGGAATGTAGACAAGGAGAATTAGAGTAGACATTGAGCAGTAGAGTTGACTGTCTGTGACTGTGCAGAGTTTGTGCTCAAGCTAGACGAGTGTCAGATTGTGAAGAAAGAAATATTTAAAAGGATATAAGTATTACTCTCATGAACGAGGCATTATTTCATGCAAAACGTATAGCTATGAACGAGGATTGTGCACCATCTTTCAGTGTGCAGTTGGAGAAAGAAATTTGGTGGCTTGGTGCTATTGAGGTTCCCAAGGAAACCCATGGAGTGCTTGCTTGGATTTTTGAAGGCATTCTGTGGATAAGAGATGTCATTAAGGCATAGCTAGCTGGGGAAAAACTCCAAGTAGATGGCATAGGGTAGTTTGAAGTTGATTGGCACTTAGGTGGCGATTTGAAAACAACCAAGTGCATTCTAGGGTGAAAACAAGGGGTAGAAGCTCTGTATCCTTGTCCATTTTGCATTAAGGGCTGTAAGGGGAATGCACGCAAGATCGCAATGGTCAACAAAATAGAGGAAGATGACAATTCACAAATTATACGTGTGTGGGCGCACTTGGTTCTACGATGTCCTATGTTGGAGGAGCCCAATCGTGCCACAAAAGATAGTGAATGGAACCCTATTATTAACTTTCCTCTCAAGAATGTGCATTTTTGCACACTTCATACTTTTATGTGCATATTTTATCGTTTATTAAAGCTTCATATTGATTATGCCTTTACAATGAAGCATGCGTAGAGGTCGTTTGACACTATATCTGAAAAGTGGAAGGGCTCTTAAATTCAATAGGTTGTCATGGGGCCAACACCTCCATTGTTGCACAAAAGAATAATGCAAGCGCTCAGGAAGTGGCCCAATCAGTGTCCATGAGTGGACTAAAGGCAACGCATTTTTTGAAGAGGATTCGGTCCAAGGAAAGGGGTGTTGCTACCGGAACATCAACATCTGAAGGTGGATGGGAGTTGTGGAAGGATCTCTGCAAGTATACAACGGACAATGATAGAAATGCAAGTGTTGTGCTTAGACAACAACATGTTTGGGCGGTACTCAACAAGGTGATGAAGATACTACGACTTGCAAGCACAACTAGTGAGTACTGTGTTTGACACTGTGTTAGCAGAGAGGTAGTTAGCATTAATTAGGTTGTAATTAGTTGTGTTAGTTTAAAAGAGGTTAGACAGAGCTCGCAAGAGCTGTTGTGTGCACGTGGAAGTTCGGTGATATTTGCGATTAAAGAGAAAAATCAAAACAAAAATAATAAATAAAATTATCTTAAAAGGAAAAGATCGGGACCTTTTCCCAAGCCAAGCCCAAGCCTTAGTCCTCAGTCTTATGATATACTATACACACCACTTTATATATAAAGACTAGGACCTCAAGTGAAGGGAAGGCATGTGGAAAAAGTTCCTCAAGTGCTCCACCATCCCCTTCACACTCACCCTTTGGACTTACTTAATCTAGCCCTCTCCCCACCTAGGAAAAGACTAGTTTTAGGATTCCGAGGGCTTTACGTAACCAAATCGGGGGCTGTAAAGCACATCACATCCCCTTAGCCAAGAAGCTTGTTTTGAGCTATCACACACCATATTCCATGTCTTGGTTAAAAAAGGGACCAAAAGTAACAACAAATTTGGCTATAAACACCTAAAAAACTAGGTGAGCCACCTTTACGGGCAATCACCAACACCAATACTTCCCTATTCCTAGTTGAGACCATGCCTGAATGGAGTGAGAAGATTGTGAACTTTTTAGTTAACAGTTTTCCACCCAAACAGCTTCATAAGGATATAGCTCAAAAATTGTTAAAGAATGTGAACCTTATCCTCTCATTGCAGGAACTCTCTACAAGCTAGGAAAGGACGATATTCTTAGAGGTTGTGCCCGCCGCCGTGAGGATGCGTATTCATACATACCGCAAGAAGCCCACATGGGTATAGCCGGAGGACATTTCTCAGGGGAACTAGCTGCTACAAAGGTGTTACAATCAAGCTATTGGTGGCCTACCTTATTCAAGGATGCATCAATTTTGCAAAAGGATGTGATGAATGCCAACGTTACAAGATCACACAACGAAAGGATAAGATGCCCTTACATCCTTATGCGGGAAAAGGGCCATATAGAGTATGTGAAATCACACCACAAGGTACCATTTGTGTGGAGACTCTTGATGGAGTTGAAGCCATTGGTTTCCTCAATGGGAGAAAATTTAAAAGGTATTATGATTCTTTAAGCCAAGACAAGCTATGTGCCATCCATAAAAAAAAGACAGCCAAGACACAAACAAAATTGAAGAAGATACAAGCTCAAGCTGGGGCTAAGGAGCGACAACAACACATAACATGCCAACAAGAGTCCAACCTTGGAGTTACATAGGCATTCCATGTTGAAACAGAGGATGATTGGTTGGACTCTGACACACCTCTAAGATACCCTATTGAACTAAGTAGCACCTATGGAAAAGTACTATATAACGCCTTGTTAGACACGGGTGCTAAATATAATCTGTTGTCATACGGAGTGTGGTGTCAGTTGGGAAAGCCATCCCTATTTGAGAGTACTATCCGAGTCAAGTGTGTCAACAATACAAAAACTACAAGTTTTGGTATCTGACACACTTCTGCCAGTTATCACAACGGGGTTGTTGCTCAAGACTTTTTGGTTATGCCTGTTGGAACTATGGAAGGTCATATAAACCTATGATGCACGTGGATGATAGCGACCAAATGCACTATTGATTGGGGGACTAGGATTGTCACAATAAAGAAACCAACTCTTAGCTTTCCCACTCAAGCCATAGTCCCTGAGCTATTACCTCCCAAGGATATAGAACTCAAAACAATGTATGTCCAAGAGGTTGAACCATATGTCCCTATAGCCCAACTCCCTAGAGCTTCAACTTCTATAGTTGAAACAAAGCATGAGACACACAAGATGCATCCTAATATAGCAAAGAAAATATACAAGTGGGTCCCTAAATCTTCTTTAGCGACCATGGTTGATGCTAAAAAACAGGAGCCCTTTAAGAAACGTCCCACTCGTTCCTAGAAATAGAAGGAAACGTGGTGTTGAATTCCTAAGCGACTATTGGAAGCCCAAGGCTACTATCAAGGAAATGATCAAATTTGGGTGCAAAAACGTAAATTGTGTCTTTCACCTGACCCATTTGAGTCAAATCCTGTGATGACAAAGCTGATGGAAGATCGTGGGAAAGGAAAAATTACAACACTATACACCGGATCCGGAGCTAGTATGGGTTCCAAGCGAGAAAGGCTTGTTTCACTCAGCTCAACCATAGAAAAAAATGAATAAATCTTCTTGCTCTTCATGTAGTTCATATACAAAAATAGAAGCTTTGACACAACCTCCACCTACCATTGTACATATCCATACAAACAAGAAAGAGTTTTCACCTCCCGTTGTAAGTTCACCACCTACAAAACAAGGTTGCAAATAAAATCGTGGGAGAGTGCCTTACCACCCTTGCAACTAGATGAAATGCCTAGGGCGGTCAAAAACTATTGGTCAAAGTCTTTAACCAAGACAACTTGGAACAATTGGTTTCAAAAGGTGATGACATCATTCCAAAAAGGTACGATCTACCCAAGGAAGGGGGGAGTGTTTGCTGACATTCATCATTCACTCACTCCCCTTCTCAACCTTCCTCCCTGACCTCTCAATCCCCCAATCTTAGGGAATGTATATATAAAGCCTTGTACTCACAAAAACAAGATAAAAAAGTAAAAGAGCAAGAGCCACCGAACAATAATTTGAAAGCTTACAAGTTCTATACAAACACAAAATCATAAAAACACATTATGCACAAGGACATGACCTTTTGACATTACCCTTATAATATTTTCACTCTAACCATCATCTATTTGTGTGTACAAATATGGTTAGTATGCTAGAGTCATCCACTCCTCCCTTGGGTGAAAGGTACCCTCTTTACTTTTCACAAGTGTTTCACATGGTCTTTTCGGTGCTTGCATGTGAATGGGATTTGGTAGGTACACTAGCATGTGAGAGGAATTTCAAGGAGTTAGAATGGCTGATACGTCCCTTGACCATGATTGATCCATACTTAGTAGAGAACGTCTCTCCCATTGCACAAGCCTACCCTTTCGACCAAGATGACTATAGACGTCTAGTGACCTTCTTGATAAACATTGGTGCCTCTAATGATGAAGACTATTTACCTGATTACACGGATGGCACATATGGTCTCACGGATGATGACTTTGGTTTTCTCAATGATGACGAGGATAGGGGTCTAGCCTTAGGGTTCTCCCCCAATCTCTACAATATTCTATTCCCTTGACTCTCTAGGGGGAGTGTAAATAATTATGTTAGGGTTCCTTATGTTGTTTCATTGTGTTCAATAAGGGTTGGTGCCTCTTCCGACTGGTGTGCCTCCTAGAGGTATTCTTTGTGTTTCATAGTGTGTACAAGAACGTGTTGTTGTTGTTAGGAATTGGACCTTCATAGAATCTTTCTCTCGTTCACTCTTCAAATCAAGCGCAATCATCAACACAAACAGATGTTTCTTGACCATTAGCATTGCCCCTTGTCTTTGCTTTTGCATCCATGTTTGTCTGCTTTAAATGTGATTGGTAACACAATATTACTCACATCTACTTAGATTAAACATTAGATTCTATATAATTTTCTGTAACCCTTCTCTAGGTTTTAGAATCAAGCAGCCTGACTAAGCTAGTTTGACCAAGTTAGGAGTTAGAGATCTTCTCTTAATACATGGGGAATGACTTACTAATAATCAATGGTTACTTTAGGTTCTTAATCCAATTTAGGCAGCATTGTGTGCAATGTACTAGGACTTTCTATTAGGCTTAGTCCCTATTGACCTTTAGCTTAAGTATTGTAAAGGGAGTTTACTAGTGTGATGAGCCTGGGAGGGTAACATTGTTATATGACCCCCCAAAGTTACAAAATTAAAATGCTTAAAACGAACAAACAAAAAAATCAAAAGTGTCACAATGTAAAATCTTAAGCTGGAAGAGAAATCCCAGCTTGATTTGGTACTTCACTCACATGTATCACCTATGGTACTAGAGCCCTAGAGGTTCCCAGTGTGGACGCTTTTCCTTGAAAAGCAAAAAACCCAAGGCATACAAAATAAGCACACACATCAAAATGAAATCAATGTGAAAAGACTTTGGGGGGCCAAAGAAAAGTAAATAAGTCAGGCGATGATTTCATGAGCAATTCCTTTTATCGTAGCTTAACTACAAGGTCTTCTAGATATAGCCTCTAGTCAGCCCTTCGACGTGAAATACTTGGATCTCGTAATTAAATAGCTTAATTGACCAGAGAAAATTGAGAAGCTTGCCCATTGTATTAGTAGTTGACCTCTAGAGCCTTTCGACTGTTAAATTAGCGACCCCATGCTTGTTTAGTTTTTGACCTTTACAACTGTTTATGCGTTTGATTATATTACAGTTTAGTGTTTATGTCATAAAATCTAATATCTAACCAACCCAAATTATTTTCTCATATTAAACTGATCATTTAATGTGGGAGAATAAACCGGAACAAGGGTTAAGATATAGACATGTTCGTATAAATGTATCTCAACACGGGGCCAATGGTAAAGGGGCCCAAATGAGAGATGGTCTATCAAAGAGCAAGGCTAACCAATGGAGCATAAGACCTTAGGGTTAGATTCATTGAAGACCTCCAATAGTTAGTGTAAAAGTCCTTTTACCTTAGGTAAGCTAGGGCTGAGCTTGAGGTGGGAACCCACCGGCCCAAGCTTAAGGTGCCTGAGGTGATTGATGACTGATGTTCTTGAGATGCTTTGTGTGCTTGATGATTGAGATGCTTGAGGTGCTTGACATGCTTGAGATGCTATGTCTGTACTTGAGGTGAGAACCCAACCCAAGCTTAAAGTGCTTAAGGGCCAAGCTTATAGTGGGACTGAGCCTAAGCTTGAGGGGCTTGAGGTGTCAAAAGTCAAAGATCCAATCCCTACAAGGAGGAGGCAAGCCCTACATGAGGGGGGATGAGAGAGAACACCCACATACTCACACAAGGCATACTTGGTACAAAGAAAGCATAAGGGACACTTCTTCAAGTTCCTCCTCATGTTGCCCTCATGGTGTGCATGAAGCCTATTGGTTGGCCACCCAAGGGATCGAATGATAATTTAGGAGATTTAATTAATTGTCTTTGCATTTATCAAGTCCTCTCTATCAAAGGGGAAAGGGGGACACTTGTCCCAATGCTACCCTTGTTGCTTGTAATGCCTCCTGCTTGTGATTGGCTAGGCCTGGAGGGGTCCAATGAGCTACAAGCATGGGCTACAAGGGGGGGTCAACCAAAGAAAGCTAGGGGGTATACTCTCCCACACACACTCACACACATTTTCAATATGCATTGTGCAAAGTGCAAGAGCTCCCTCTCCTTCTCCAAGCAAGTAGAGGTTGAGAGCCTACACCAACACTCTTGTCTATGGAGTGCAAATCCAACCAAGAGCCATGCTTCAATGCTTAAGGTTGCCATCTTCTCCATCTTCATTACTATGCTATTATGTATGCTAGCAAGAAGAGTTATGATAAGTGAGGAACTAATTCTTTCTCCTATGGAATGTTTCTTCTTCCTCTTCCCTACCCTCATTCCATGCTAGCTCTTTCCACCTTCGAAGGTGTTTGAGGTCTTGGGACTGAGGCTTGGGATAGTTAAAGCTTTCTTCAAAGTTTATGTTATACTCGTGATGCATGAAGCTTTCCATATTCATTGCATCACCTAGGTCAAAAGGAACACAAAGATTGTATTGTAACAATTCTCTCTTAATGGGAGAAATCATAATACAAATGCCTATTGGAGGGGGGACCGGCTCCACATAAATCCGGTCCTCAACTGTTGTCATGTTCTCTAATTCTCTCTCTTGCAAAAGTATTGTTCATGCCAAGTTAACAAATTGCTATGGTTATGTTGTTATCTTCAACTATGTTCACCCGCTATGCTCACAAAGTAATTTCTTAAAAGTATTCTCATTAATTTCCGCTACTCTCAAGCTAATAGGCCAATTCCATTACATTGGTATCATAGCATTTGGTTTCTCTTTTCTTGCTTAAGAAGAGAGGTCCTTAAGTAGCCTATAAATGGTTGATGTTGTTAATTATATTAGGTTAAGTGGAACTGGAATCTATTATCAGTTTTGTTGAGCCCACTATGTGGGATATGGTGCACACTTCGGGAGTTTTGGACTTAATAATGGAGTCTTTTTAGACTTGACTACAACTTTACCATTATTGAGCCATAAGAAGTCCAAAAGGAGCTAGCCCTCGGCAACTCTGCCTCGTGATCCATGAATCCCATCAAGATTTTTTGTTGAGGCTTGAGCAGTAGGTAGTTGAGACATAGACAAACACTTTTCCCAAAAGAACCAACTACAAAAATGTTGAAAAAAGTGGTCAAAAGATCCAAAAATAGAACATTTTCAAAATCATCATAGCAGACTATGGAATTCACTTTTGGTTGGGCAAAACTGATCCAAATTCAAAAATTTATTGATGAGCAGGCTACAAACATCATAGTCTATCATCTCACCAAATATTAGATCCAAAAGTGGTGGAACATGGATCGCGATCCATGACCCCCATGTGAATTTTTGGGCAAAAATTATACTAGCTTGTAGCAGAGACCATTGTGAACAAAACTTCTGAAAGAAGCATTGGAGAAAACAAATTGAAATTGGGTGAAAAGTGCCAAAAATAGTTCAAGGTGAAAACCCTAAAATATATCTGTGGATTGACTTTTGCTTGACCTAATCAAGTCCAAATCATGCAAAAACCATATAGCAGAGATCAGTGGGTCAAGGGCAAGATGTGTACCAAGTTTCAGTGAAATCTGACACAAGGGTACGTGGATCGCGATCCATGTCCCCCTATCATAAACTGAGACCAAACTTGTATCATAGCTAGAGCACATCACAAGGAGTCTAGTGGTCTTTTCAAAACAGAATTTAGATATAAACAACCAAGCCAAAAGCTCAAAATTGTCAAGCATTTTGACAAACTGCCAAAGAGGACCTAATTTTCAATCTAGAGGTCCATTTTTTCCAAAAAAATGATACTATAGGACCTAGTAAACATGCTAATTTTGATGGTACCAAGAAAAGTCAATTTAGGCTCCAAACATGGATCGTGATCCATGTCCTCATAGTGACAACTAGACCTAAAACTTTTGAGATCGATAGTGCATACATAAGGAAACATATCACCAAGTCCAATACTAGAAAAAAATCATCAAATTTGGGTCAAAAGGGAGAAAAATAGGTGACATATAGAAAACCGCAGTGCAGATCTAGTGTTGGCCATTTGACCTATCAAACCAAGTTCAAATCCAAAAAGATTTGAGATTTAGCTTATGGACATAATGAGTAACAAGCTGCCAAATGATTAAGTCCAAATGTGGTGAAAAATGGATTGCGATCCATGTCCCCCAACTTCGGAATTTGATAAAAATTGGTACAGAGCTAAAGCCGGTACTAGTAAATAAGGTGGGTGACTATTGCAAAGGAGAAGAAGGAAACACCACCTTACCACTCAAGTACAAAGGATTAAAGACAATAGCGATACTTGATAGCGCGGCTGGAATAGCCATAGCTACAAAGGGAATCTGGGAGAAATAGGGAAAGCCAACTCTCAGGAAATCGTGCATAGAACTGCAATTAGCCAACGGGTATGTGGAAAGACCCTTGGGAATGCTGGAACAAGTAATAGTATCCTCATGCAAAATCAAGTACAAGCATACGTTTTCTATAGTTGACTTTGGAAAATGCAACAACTCAGAGCTTATTTTGGGATGGCCATTTATGCATCAACTCAAAATGGTTCAAGATTGGGGCTATGACCACCTCTACTTACAGCATAAGGATGTCATAACGGAGGTTAACACAAAGACCATAGTTACAGGGATGTAAAACAAACCCCGATAGAAGACTTTTCTGTCACTACGAACGACGGAAAAAAATTGCCTGCTTGGCTAGTGAATGATGCTCACATTTGGATGTGCGGGGCATCAGAATTCGAAAGTCTTAGCAAGGAAGATTTCATACTAGAGGGTTCAGTAGATGATGAATCTTAAATGGAGGAACCATTTCCAAAGGAGTTATTTGAACCCTTTGGATGGGATCAAATACTGGTGACTCTTGATATCTATATAATTGAGGTGACCAACACCATATTTTGTGTCAAAAATGGCTATAATATCAGACCCTTTCTAATGGTATCCGTTGTCCATGAAACCAGAAAACATTTCTAAAACAACTGATATTGAAAAAACATGCTATTGCAAAAAAATAATGGATGAAGCTTCTATATGGGATCTTCCACAAGATGCTAAAAATGAACTTTCAAATGGCTATGTCATAACTCTCTTATTTACAATAAAGGTGTTGAAGGGAGCTAACAAAGTTTATGACTATGAAAGCAAAAAAGGTGAAATAGATAGCTACATCATGGAGCATGGTGCCAAAGTGCAAACAAAGAAAGCAGAGCAACCACAAGAATATGTCATCATTGACATACATGAAGAATCAACAAGCTGATTTAAAGAAGCCAACTCCAGAAAGAGTGCAAATGAAAGCAGATGAAGAATCAAAGTATACAAGTTCAAATTCAAATGTTCAACAAACACAAGAATAAAGGAAAGACAAGGATACGACAAAAGATCAATTGTCTTCTACAAAGATCAAATTCACATTTTGAGAAAAACAAGACTTAGAATCACATGTTCAGTTGTGATAGATCCAGAAGCGACAAGGAATCTAATGTCTTATGGCACATGGATAATGATGGGAAAGCCACCAATCATCAAGGTAGAGAAAATAGAGTACACAAGTTCAAAAATGCCAATTCATAGCTTTGGCATGGCAGAAGCCGTACTCAAGTTGAGTATTGAGGAGTTTAAGGATACATTCTACATAATCGACTCCCATCACATCAAGGAGAGTCTGTTCCTTATAGAAAGATGGAGGAACCTCTTCTTTCAACCCCAAGTAAAAGTTTCAACGACAACATCAAAAGCCCCATAAAAACTTCAAGAACATGTAAACAAGAAACAAGCAACCCTCGCAAAGAAAGGTAAAGCTAAGGTAAACACTGAGATAGATCAACCTCGCAAGACAATTGTACCTTTGACGAGCCTTCTCCAACAAACTTCCTATGTAACCTCTACATCACCCACGGGCCAACTCTGTCAACCCAAGTTTCCATCACAACAAAGTCTTCAAAAGAAGTCGAAGAGGATCAACCAAGTGTTGGTATCCAAAGAGCACATCAAAGTCAAAGACCCAGTTTGGATACATCAAGCATGAGTTCAACCTCAACAACAAAAGGTGACAGGGTGGGTAGCATCAACTGAGTCAATCACGACTCAAGACTACTTCCAAGAAAGCACCAATTTTTGACCAAAAAGCCTAAAGTAACAGCCTGGATCTAGTCACTGACAAGCGCAAGCGCAAAACGGACCCCGTCGACCTCTACGCCAAGACTGTGCACGCAGAAGTTGTCACGGAAAGTGAACAGGGGGGCACCACCTAGCTTTGAGCGGCTAGGACGTGGACAATAGTAATTGAAATAACACTAATACAACACACCATAGCGAGAGAGAGAGAGAGAGAGAGAGAGAGAGAGAGAGAGAGAGAGAGAGAGAGAGAGAGAGAGATGTAGACATAGATGATGAAAACCTTCGGGATGTGAGGGTAAACTTGATTCAAAGTGGTATTTATAGAAAACTTAGTTTCGGTGAGATGGAGACTGTGGTGATATATATATATACACACACACACACACACACACACACACACACACACACACACACACACAGAGCCTATAGTGCATTCTCTAGGGAAAATTCCATATGCACGGAGATCCTACTCTTGTGTGTGGCGACCCATGGAGTCAGTGTGTATGCATGGCTTCCTTCGCAAGTGCTGCCCTTGATAGTGACCTCTCAGTGTTCTTTTAGGTGAAGGCTGCACTAGTTTAGGATAATCTCATTAGTTTAGGGCCCTAATTAGGAGAGATAAATCAAGGAACCGGGTCCTAGATGGTTGACCCTTGCTTTGTTTTAGGAGAACTTTAAAATGATATCTCCTAGGTGCGCCTTTGTGACCATCACCTAGAGACAGGTGGCAATATAAAATGTTTTTTATACAAGGTTTTGTCTTAAAAACGGAAAAATAGATTACCCTACGAATGTTTACCACGGAGATGCATCATGGACGAGATGCCGGTGAATGGCGGGCTTTGCTGGTGCGTCGGTGTAGCGTGTTTGTCACTTTCGGGGCCGTCCGAGGCATGCCTTTAGCATCATTTCTTGATTCATCATCGCCATCGCGTGATTTCGGTCGTCATTCTTCGTTGCTTTGGGTGTCGATGTCGATTTTTTTTCGTCTTCTTCTTGTGCATGTGTATGGTGTGCGTGTGTTTGTTTGAATGTGTGCATAAAAATTCGTATGTGCTTGTGAGTGTGTAGCATAAATGTGTGTGTGTGTTTGTGAGTGCGTGTGAGTGTATGTGTATGTGTGTGTGTATAGGTGAGTGTGTGTGTGTGTGTGTAGAGAGAGAGAGAGAGAGATAGTTCTATTATCGTCCTCAAAGGTCAAATATGACCTATGGGACCAAATGAACATGTCACGTGGTGTGAGTGGAGATCATAAGTGACTCTTGATGTCAAAAATGGTTGAAATGAGCGTCGCAATAGAGTCCACATCGTGGTTGGGAGAGGAAGGTATGTAGGGAGAGCTCATGGCTGAATATATGGGGAAAAGAGGACCTAATGTGGTCAAAAGCTGAGCACTCAAGTAGTGTGTGGTACTCACTCTCTCGCACTTGACGAGGGCATAAGGTGCAAGTCGATGAGACTCCTTGCCAGTGCCCCAACGTTCTGTCTTGCAGCGTAGAGAATGGGAGCTAAGATGAATGGAGGAAATGGTGCAGATCGCACTCAACCAGATGGGCTCAAGGATGTAGGGATGGGTTCGGTTACCTCGCTCAAAGAAGAAGAGAGATTTGAAGTTTGGGGCAACCGGTGTGGTGTAATGGCTGAAGCAAGAACCTTCGGATTTCTCCCAAGCCGTGATACATTGGCATTGTAAGAAGGCCTCATTAACTTGGGAGTCGATCGACGCATCCTTGACCAAGTGACATGCATCCCATCTTCCAAACCATTTCTTGATGTCAAGCATCCACCCCGAACTTAGTATTTTGCTCTTGCATGTCTTTTGGACCTTTTGACTTGCTTCATATGCGATTCTAGGAAGTCGATGCAAAGGGCTACGTTGTGTCTTAAGCATGTACTCCACAACCCTTTGCATGCCCAAGACCTCAATGGGAAGCGATCCGGACTCAAGAAGTAAGAGCATGTAGGGTGTTTGTGTCTTGACTTGGAGAAAGTTGGTGAGAAAACGCTTTTGAACATTCTCAAACTCTTTCCAAGTAGACTTCCCCATGCTTCCACCCCACACCTCCACTCCATAAAGAAGCACCGGTGTCACCAATGTGTCAAAGAGGTACTTTTTGAGAGCCCAACACTTGATCTCTCCAGCATTGCACATGTTCTCAAAGGCATAATAATCCCTCTTTCCGGCTTCCAAGCGACGCATTGCACAATACTTCCATTTATGATTGGATGGAACCTCAAGGCCAAGGTACTTGAAGTGATCTACCACTTCAAGGTTCTCATTGTTGTATACAATGCATGGATTTTTGTCATTGAAGGTCTTTACAAGCATAACCTTGGTTTGTCATTGAGGGTCTTTACAAGCATAACCTTGGTTTTGGATCCATTCACGATCAGCCCGCTATTTAGGCAAAAGCATTGCAAGACACTCATAAGCTTTTGTGCATCTTCTAAGGTATGTGCCAAGAGCACTACATCATTGGCATAAAGCAAAAGCATGATCACTGCATTTCCAATCTTAACCTCTTCTATACCTTCTTGCTGCATAAAATCAAGAACCATGCATTCCAATTCATTAATGAGTAGCCCAAAGAGGGTTGGGGAAAGTGGGCATCCTTGTTTAACACCAATAGTAAAATTCTGAAATTCCATCTCCCATACATAATCGACATATCACTTTTTGGTAGATGCGAAAGACTGCATGCATAAATTCTCCCAGCACTTGAAGGCTTTGCATACGTCTCCAAAGATTTCCTTGCGGTACCATGTCAAAAGCTTTTTTGAAATCCACAAAGAAACAATACAACTTTTTTCCTTTCAATCGAGATGCTTCCATAAGAACTCGAAGAGTGACAAGGTGATCAATAGTGCTATGATGCTTTCAAAAACCTGCTTAGCCAAGTGCACATTTGCCATTCTTTTCATCCCATTCACTTATCTTCATCTCCATGATACATCCAAATAACTTTTCCATCAAAGAACCAACCATTATAGTGCGATAGTTGTTCACATTGCTTACATCTCCTCCTTTGTGCAAAGGTTTGATCCAATTTGCACTCCAATCATGAGACATGCCATGCTGAAGTGCAAGGTTAAGCATATCACATATCCAATATTGTGTTTTATTGCTTGTCCATTTAATCATTTCAGCCTTGATACCTTGAAGGTCCCTTGCCTTGCGAGTAGCAACTTTCTCAAGCGCGCGGCATACATCTTCAATGGTAAAGAAGGGAGACATAAACGGAAGGGAGCTACAATACTCCATCTTATCAACATTCGGTTGCTCATAGAGGTTCTTGCAATGCATATACATATCCTCAAAAGTCAGTCACCAAAGCTCTCAACGTGCTTGCCTTTTAAATTTTGCCAAAACTTGCCACATGCATGTGCTTTCTCTTGCGCAAAAGAAGTTGTTTTTTGACTTCCCACCTTCTCCTCTTCTTTTGAACAAGTGCTTTGTATATGTGTGAACATTCCAAGTAAATTTTCTTGTCTTTGCTTGCATCCAATCTTAGCAAGTGTTTTCGGGCTTGACTACATTCTATGTCAAACCATTTCTTCTTGGTGCTACCCTTCTTAGACCTTTTGCAAGACATGTGTTTCACCGAAAAGCATTCCTTCGTACAAGAGCAAATTACTTATTTGAAAACTTTCCAATTGCATTCTAATGTTGGGCTCTCTTGATGCTCTATCATGCTTAACATTTGGTCCACCATATTAGCATATATAAGTGCTCGTTTGAAGTCTAGACATGGGTAGAAATGATTCACATCATGATTGGAGGCTACATGCCGTTTACCACACTTGAGGTCAATACATAACATCCTATGATCCGATTCCGGATTCCATTCACCAAGTGTAAATCTTTGTATGCATTCTAGAGTGGCTTCTGAGAACAACATATAGTCAATCACGCTATCACCATTGTGCTTTCTACATGTAAAGTCATTGGTGCCTTGCCATAGAGATACACCATTTGTAATGAGCATTCCAATACTATTGCACATATGTAGAAGTGACTTTCCATATTGATCCAATTATTTTGCATCATTAGAACTTCGATTATATATGTATGAGTCATCCATCCTTCTTGAGACATGCGGCATGTTGACTTGTTGTGTGTCGTGTTGTAACGTATTTGTGCGAGCATTCATGTCTCCAAAAACAATGATTTCACCTTGATCCTTGTACCGAGCAATGTCTTCCTCTAGTTCAACAAAGGGCTTATCTCTATCCATATCCAAGCGAGCATAAAAGTTGGAGTCATAGTGAGGAATGTAGCGACCAGCCACAAACATGACTTGACCATTTGGTGGGCTGCTTTTCAGCCATAAGTAGCGTTTATACTTATCTTCTTTGACAATGGAAACATCTTTCAAACCCTTTTGGTCATACATGCTACCCCTCCTTGGCCTCTTCCTTGCTTTGCATTTTTGGCCCACATCAAAGAATGCACATTGTATTTGTCAAATCCAAGAATTCGTTGCGCATCATGCTCCCATGTTTCGATAAGAAGTATCGCATCAGAGTCATTGGTAAGCTCATCAATGCCAATTTTCGCATTCCATGGATACGCGTTACAATTCCAAAAGATTATTCGCAAGCGTGAGTTGGTCTCATAGATTATGTGTCCCTATTTGTTGGGTGGACTTGCATCCTCCTCAAGTGGCTTTTCTTCTTGAGATGACACCTTAACCTTCTTGCTTCTTTCCTCATATGCTTTGCGATGTACATTTTGTTGCATAAGATTGCGATCCTCATATACATTACAACCCGTTCCTTTGAGGTAGATCCAACTATTGTCAAGGATAATCTTTCTCTTTACCTCATCAACCATGGTACATACAATAGGTCTTTCTCCCAAGGGAGGGACTCCTTGTTTTCCAACTCGATGTGCACCATAAGCCATGATTCGTGACATGCCAAAGTGTGTAGCAAAAAACTCTTCAATAGCAACCACAAGAGATTGGGGTGTTTCCATGCTTTCCTCCTTGATTCCACGAATAACGATGTTCTTTGAGCGTTTTTGTCGTTCTTGCAATTCTTGAGTGTCCACATTCTTTGCTTGGACAACGACTTGTGTGATAGGAGAGAGAGAACGATAGGGAGAGAGAGAGAGAGAGAGAGAGAGAGAGAGAGAGAGAGAGAGAGAGAGAGAGAGAGAGAGAGAGGGAGGTTGAGAGAGAGTGTGTGTGGTGTGTGTTTAGAGAGAGAGAGAGAGAGAGAGAGAGAGAGGTACTCATGGCGCCCCCCTGGTTGACAAACGAGAGGGAGAGAGAGGGTTGGCCGCTTGCAAACGAATGAGAGGAAGAAGGGGGGGGGGGGGGGGGGGGGGGGGGCACTGCATACGTGCGAGCAAGGGAGGGGAGGTGGGGTGGCGATCTGCAACAATAAAAGAAAAAGTTTTTTTTTTGTTTATTTTATGCTCCCCCTTTGGGGTTGGTTCCCATGGCCATGGAATTTCAAAAGCAGGCTATCATTAGCCCTCCCTTTCTGGCTAGAGGCATTCATGCCTCTAGCTCTGCTTCCGATTCTCTAGCAATGGAGTTGGAGGGCTCTCCCTCCTCTGGAATATCTACCATGAACTCCAGGTCAAACCTTAAGAAGTACCTTTTGAGCCTCCATCCATTGACTCTAGTTTTGTGAATTCGACCATCTGCTTCCATCAATTTGTAGCTCCCATTGGTGTATCACTTTTTGGCGATGAATGGCCCTTTCCATCTGGGCTGAAACTTCTTATCTTTCATAGTGTCGAATCTGTTGTTGTATCTCAATACTAACATGCCTTTCTTCAGAACCTTTTCCTTGAGCCCTTGATTGAATGTGAGTCGGCGTCGTTCTGCTTGCGTTGCATAGTAGTTGATCGCATCTTCCCTATCTAACTGAAGCCTTTCTAGATCTAAGATGTGGTTGCGGAGATGGGCAATTGGGCATTGTAGCTGACTAACAATTGGGCGTTGTAATAATAACAAGCCATGACTAGAATGGCCTCCTTTCCATATACCAGATGGAAAGGGATGAAACCTAGTGATGTTCGGAATGTCGTGCGGTAGGCCCAAAGAGCGGCCATGAGATGCTTATCCCAATCACTTGTGTGGTTATTCATCTACTTTATGATGATCTTACAGATCATGTCGTTTATGTTTTCTACTAGAACATTGCACTATGGATAGTATGAAGTGGAGTGTCGGCACGTGATACCCAGCTTTTTATTAGTTCTCCCACCAAGCTGCCTCTGAAACCTGGCCCTCTATCAAATATTATCTCCAGAAGTGTGCCAAAGAGGCAGCAGATGTGCTCAAATATAAACTTTGCCACTTCTTGGGCTGTAATGCATGTGGTGGCTACTGCTTCCGCCCATCGGGTCATGTAGTCTACACCAACTAGAATGTACAATTTACCTAATTGGGCTCTTGGTAAAGGACCAATTGCATCTATTCCCCACTTCTCAAACCAGCCATATGAGATGATAGGAGTCTGTGGCTCATAGGTTAGTGTTTGATCACTGGATACTTGACAAGCTCTGCACGTTTTACACCAATAATGCACATCCCTGTTCAGACTAGGCCAAGAGAATCCTTCCTATAGAATCTTCCTACTAGTAATATCTAGAGCAAAGTGGCTGCCGCAAACACCATCATGGCAACTTGAGATCACCTCCGTGATTTCACTAGAGATTGGCACTTGCCTGAGAATTTGGTCTTTGCCCTTGCAGTATAAGTTTCTATTTATAAGGCGGTATCTTGTTGCCTTTTGGACAAGCCATTGTTTCTGGCCCTTGGTATACACTTCAGGACATTCTCTTGTATCTAGGAAGCTGATGATATCAGGCATAGCATCACTACCCTAAAAGAGGGGAAGCTTTAGTTTGATTGCTCCTACGGGAACATCTTGTATTCTTTCCTTGGCTAGAGCATTTGCTTCTTGATTTTCTGCCCTAGGGACATGAAATAGTTGCACTGCTTCAAACTTTCTTAAAAGATTCTTAACTTGGCATAATTGGCCAAGCAAAACCTATTTTTTCCAAATCCAAGTGCCATTTATTTGCTTAATCAAGAGCATGGCATCTCCAAACACATTTAGGCACTGAACCCCTGGCAAAACACATTGTTCTAAACCAAAAATTAGGGCCGTGTACTCTGCTTCGTTGTTGGAGTGGGAGTGTAGCAGCTGCCCAATAGAGACGACCTTCTCCTTTTGCTCATTGAAAATGACGATGCTGCAGCCTGCTGGTCCAGTGTTCTTTTGTAAGCTTCATCAAAGAAAAGAGAGTGAGATCCTTCTAGCTTAGGAATTTTCACCATTGGTGTCACTCCTTTGCCTTCTGTGTTGACCTTTCGCTTCCTCTCATAGTGACGATGAGTAAGAATACCTGCTAGACTAGCCTTGATGGAGTTCTCCACTTGCATAGTATAATCGAACTCTTGTAATCTAACAAGATACTTAGAGATTCTAGATGAGACATCCATGTGTTGCATCACATACGGAAAGACTTCTTCCATTGTTAGAATTACAAAGGGCATAGGCAATAGATAGGAGCGGAACTTTGTAGTGGCAAACATCAATGCAAGCACCATGTGCTCTACCGTAGTGAATCCTTTTTCTAGTGGTCATGACACGACTAGAGAAGTAGATAGGACGCATGAAAGAGGTTGGGGGGTCCTTCTGCATTAGTACGGCTCCAAGTGTATCACTTCCTACACTGGGGTTAACATAAAATGGCTTGTCCCATCTAGGGGGTGCAATGGTGGGAAGTGAAGCTAGAATCTGTTTCACTTCACTAAACTGTTACTCATTTTCTTCACTCCATAGAAAGACATCTCTATGGGTGATTTGTTGTAAAGGGAGAACCACTTGAGAGAGCAAGTGAATGAACCTACTCAAATACCTTACCTTCTGAAAGAAAGAGACCAATTGCTTAGCTATTGTGGGTGGTGACAAAGATACTAGAGCTTGAACCTTGCTTGGGTCAGCCTCAATTCCTTTTGCTGAAAGACATCTCTATGGGTGATTTGTTGTAAAGGGAGAACCACTTGAGAGAGCAAGTGAATGAACCTACTCAAATACCTTACCTTCTGAAAGAAAGAGACCAATTGCTTAGCTATTGTGGGTGGTGACAAAGATACTAGAGCTTGAACCTTGCTTGGGCCAGCCTCAATTCCTTTTGCTGAAATTACATGGCCGAGAAGAGTGACCTTGCTTTCACCAATGTGACACTTATCTATGTTAAGCTTGCCACCCAAGGTTTGCATCCTAGCGAGGACATCATAAACCTTGCTCAAATGGAGGGAGTGAGAGCTATAGATGCAAAAATCATCTATGAAAACTCATATTGACTTACCAAAGTATGGTTGGAAGACAAAAGTTACATAGCATTGGAATGTGGCTGGAGCATTGGTGAGGCCAAAAGGCATCACTCTGTAAGCAAAACATCCCCATGGTGTTATGAAGGTTGTCTTTTTCTAGTCTTCTTTTTCAATGCTAATCTGAAAGTAGCCTAAGTAGCCATCACATACTGTGTAGCACTCATGACCTGCTACCTCGTTGAGAATCTCATCTTGGAATGGGAGGGGAAATGATCCCTCTTTGTTGAGGCATTGAGAGGTTTGTAGTCTACACAAACCCTCCACTTACCGCTCTTCTTTGGTGTGACCACCAATGGAGAGACCCACTTTGAGTCTTCGACGGGGTAAATGAAACTTGCCAGTAGAAAATTCCTTACCTCTGTGAGCAATGCCTCTTGCTGAACTACCCCAAGACTTTTGAGCTTTTGCACTACAGGCTTACTTCCTTCCTTGAGTCTTATGCAGTGTTGCACCACTGTGATGCCTGTGATCTTGTCAAAACCATCAATGAAAAGTGTGGTGAAGTTACTCAGCATAGAGATGTATTCTTCTCTCTCTTCACTAGCTAGCTCACTAGAGAGCATCCAATGTAACTTACTTATATCCAACAAGGGTTGCGTACTTGATGGTCCATCTTGGTTCTTCGGTGGTGTTTTAGATTGTGTCAATCTCTTTGGATCTCTGAGGATGACTCCCATCACTTCGATGCTATTGTCGCTCTCCTTAGTTGTTGTCATCTCTTCTCCCAAGGTGGTCAAAGAGTCACTGGTGAATTCATCTTCCGATGCCTCCAAGATCATGTTGTGTTGCTTCCCAGTCTTTATGTCATAGAATATGGGCTTCCCTTTATCATCCGTAATCTGGATCATTTCGGTACTCCAGTCTTGCTTAGCCTCCATAGCCATGAGCCATGGCCTTTCAAGAATGATAGGATAGCCCTCCCCTTTGTGTGGCATGACAAAAATATCTACCTCCACTTCTGTGTTGAATGCCTTCACTTTGACTGCATTCACAATGCCTACGCACTTCACTTTGATGTTATTTGCCATTTTATCTCGGCAGGGTGCCGGCCTACTTACCTCTAGGCCTAAATGGTGCATCATTTTCTCACTCATGATGCATACATATTTGTGTGCCACCATCTATGTAGACATTTGAGATACGTTGCCCCTTGATGTGGGAATCCATGACAGGTAGAATGTCGACAAGATTCCTCCTAGAGATAGCCCCATCTATCCTTGGTCTTGACTTTATAGTCTTTACCATCTTCATCCATTGTCTCCTCATTCTTGGTGCAAGATGGAGTAGTTGGGGCCAGGTTATTTTTGGACCCTGCATTAAAACATCTTGAACTAGGTCATATGGTTTGGCATACTCACCCAACGAAAAATCCACGAGGTCGATTTTTCACCGAGGCTTAGACACATACTTGCTAGACTGTCCTTTTCCTTTCATCTTTTTCTCCTTTTGAGAGGCCTCTTCATGCCTAGAACGCTTCACTCCCATGGCATCCACTTCTTCTACTTGTCCTTTTCCTTTGTCCTTCTCTTTGACATGCTCTTCTACCTTCGCCTTTCCTTTAGCTTCAAGACTGATGACACTTACTGCTTGGTTTCTAGTAGGTGGTGGAGGTAGCGGTGGAATGAGAGGTTGCGGTGGTGGTGGTTGTCCGGGTGGTTAAAGGATTTGCACCAATGGAATCTGCTTTGGTTGCTTGGGTGGTGGTGGTCTCTCCCTTGGTGGAGAGATTTGATTCTACCTCACTCCCCTATTGAAGTTCTGCCTTCTTGGATGTGGGCAATACATGCCATGGCCATCCTCCATACAATTGTAGCAGTGGTATTCTTGGTTTTGCCTTCGTTGTCCTCTCCCTTGCTCTTGATTGCGATTGTGTGCATGCCCTTATTGTACCAAATACACAAATAGATTCTCACGCTGAGTAGTGATGCGACTCAATAGGTCTTACCGCTCTTCTGATGCCTCTTGTGGTTGGGTTCTGAGCGGTTGTTGTAGTCACTCGGGTTAGTCGTACTGAGCTTGATTCCTCAGACTCATTGACTCTTGCTTGCATGTGCAGCTTCTTGTCTTTAAGGTTGGCTACTTCCACTACCAACTCATATGTTGTAGGGAATCTCCCCTTCACCTTCTCTTTAAGCGGCGACCACAGGACAACAACAAAATGATCCTTCTTCAGGAAATTAGGTGCTCCTTCACCTTCCTCCAGTGAGGCAACCCATCGCTCCTACAAATCCACAAACTTGGATTTGTAAGTGGCATACTCTAGTAGACTTCCCTGCTTTAACTCTGTCAGTAGCTGCCATAACTTTTCTGAGGTTGTGCCTCCACCAAACCTTTTCACAAAGGCAGCACGTAGCAAGTCCCATGCATCCTTGGTAGCTTGGGGCAAAGCATTGTACCAAGACTTGGCCTCTTCTTTCATCAGTAGAGGAAAGATTCATAGCTGTGAGGCATCGTCATCCTTGTTGGAAACCACACAAGCGATGTCAAAGTTATCCAAAAAATCGGTGGTGATGTCTTCTCCCTTCTTGCCACTGAATGTGGGAAAAGAGATAGTTAACATGGTAGTAAATCAATGTTCAAACAATTACAAACCCTTTTTTTTCTTAAACACCAGTACTTAGCAGCTTATAGCGGTTTTCTTACAAGGTTGGGTGGATAGATCAGAATAGGATGAAAATGGAAACATTGAAGGAGTGATGGTAATCCAACACGGGGAGGATAATGGGGTTTGGGGAGCTAAGGATCTCTCCTAGCACCATAGCACCAAACAAATACATAATCTTCTATCGATAGAATATTTTCCTATCTACATATATATTTACGTGCATGTGTTGAAGAAACCTAAACGGAAAAGTGGTTGGTCCATTTTCCATGATGCACAGAGTATAGAGTACTCACTTATACTCTTACCATGCCGGTGTTGACAAGTTGGCACATCCACAGGAGGTTATCTCCCTTCATAGGCTCCACCTTCCCTTCATTGCTTAGCACGTATGGAGTGATGGGCACGTGTTTGACCACCCCTAGCCTTTTAGCTAGCAACAGTTTCAAGTAGATACCGTAGTCGGCTCGTTGCATGAACTCCACACCATTTAGTTGTAGCTCATCTTTAGCCCACTGGGTTTGACCCATGGTAGATAGCTTCTTCCCGATGAGTTGCACGGGAGTAGAGGTTACACTTCTATTTTCAGATTCCTTGGGGAAGAAAGGCCTTACTAACCTCTTTCCTCCCTTTACATGGATGACTTCTTTGCGGTGGACGTGGATGTAGAGGATTTCCGCTCCTTCTTTATCTCCGTTGCTGGCACTCATTGATAGTGTGCGATGGGTGACCGCAATGAGAGGAGCATGCAACCCTCCCTCTAGTGACCCTCGATTTGCGGATAGAGTGACAGATGCAAGACAGAGAACTTAATTCCTAGATGTTGACGACGGTGTATTCCTAGAGCAGCACTTCGATGAAGGCAGTCAGTGCTTCTACAATTTCTTCCTCCTCCATTCTCCAATTGGAGAATTCTCGTAGCCATTTGTCCATGGTCAATGATGTGCATCATTTTTAGTGTTGCAAATTGAAGGTTTTCAAAACGCCATCCTCCGTGGGGGCACCAAATGACAAGCGCAAGCGCAAAATGGACCCGTTAGCCTCTACGCCAGGATTGTGCACGCAGAACTCGTCATGAAAAGTGAACAGGGGGGGCACCACCTAGCTTTGAGCGGCTTGGATGCGGACAATAGTAATTAAAATAATACTAATACAATACACCGTAGAGAGAGAGAGAGAGAGAGAGACGTAGGTGTAGATGATGAAAACCCCTTAGGATATGAGGAAAAACTTGATTCAAAGTGGTATTTACTAAAAACTTAGTTTCGCGAGATGGAGACCGTGGTGAGAGAGAGAGAGAGAGAGAGAGAGAGAGAGAGAGAGAGAGAGAGAGAGACGTAGGTGTAGATGATGAAAACCCCTTAGGATATGAGGAAAAACTTGATTCAAAGTGGTATTTACTAAAAACCTAGTTTCAGCGAGATGGAGACCGTGGTGATAGAGAGAGAGAGAGAGAGAGAGAGAGAGAGAGAGAGAGAGAGAGAGAGAGAGAGAGAGAGAGAGAGAGGGAGGGGGGGGGGGGGAGAGAGAGCCTATAGTGCATTTTCTAGGGAAAATTCCATATGCACAAAGATCCTACTCTTGTGTGGTGGCAACGCTTGGGGTCAATGTGTGTGCATGGCTTCCTTCTCAAGTGCTGACTCCCAAGTGCTGCCCTTGATAGTGACCTCTCAGTGTTCTTTTATAGGTGCAAGCTGTATTAGTTTAGGATAACCTGATTAGTTTAGGGCCCTGATCAGGAGAGACAAAGCAAGGAGCCGGGTCCAAATGGTTGACCGTTGCTTTGTTTTAGGAGAACTTTAAAATGATATCTCCTAGGCGGGCCTTTGTGACCATCACCTAGAGAGAGGTGGCAATAATATACGAATGTTTTTTATACAAGGTTTTGGCTTGAACATGGAAAAATAGATTACCCTACGGATTTTTACTGCGGAGTGCATTCGTGGACGAGATGCGGATGAATGGCAGGCTTTGCTGGTGCGTCGATGTAACGCGTTTGTCACTTTTGAGGCCGATCGAGGCATGCCTTTTGCGTTATTTCTTGATTTTTCATCTCCATCACGTGATTTCGGTCATCATTCTTTGTTGCTTTGGGCATCGATGTTGAGTTTTCAGGGTCTTCTTCTTGTGCATGCGTACAACGTGCATGGGTTTGTTTGAATGTGTGCATGCAAGTGCGTATGTTCTTGTGAGTGTGTAGCGTAAATGTGTGTGTATGTTTGTGAGTGTGTGTGAGTGTATGTGTATGTGTATGTGTATGTGTGTGTGTATACGTGAGTGTGTGAAGAGAGAGAGAGAGACAGAGAGAGAGAGAGAGAGCATGAGTGAACGACAGGGAGAGAGAGAGGGAGGTGTGAGAGATGGGGACAGAGAGACTAAGAGAGAGTGTGTGTGGTATGTGTTTAGAGAGAGAGAGAGAGAGAGAGAGAGAGAGAGAGAGAGAGAGAGCTACTCATGGCAGGCCCCGAGTTGACAAACGAGAGGGAGAGAGAGGGTTGGCCGCTTGCGGACGAACGAGAGGGAGAGGGGGGGGTGGCGATAATGGAGGAGAGAGGGGGGGGGGGGGGGGGGGGGGCACGACATGCGTGCAAGAAAGGGAGGGGAGGTGGGGTGGCGGTCTGCAGCAGTAAAAAAAAACAATTTGTTTTGTTTATTTTATGCTCCCCCTTTGGGGTTGGTTCCCACGGCCATGGATTTTCAAAAGCCGGCCATCAGCACCTCAAAAAAGAAGTTCTACAAGGAGCAAGCCGAGCCATCGACGAAAGACCAACAACTTAAGAAAGAGTAAAAACAACCACAAAAGGCATCAAAAGAGACCTTCAAAGCCACAAGCAATGCAACAAGTGTGGTTATCAAAGCCAGAATTCAACCAAGCTATCCAACCAACGTAGGTGAGGCAACGGATGATTCCAATCAAGCTACCTAAAGCACAAGGCTTTTATGAAGGTAACACTCAAATATGGTTACCAAAATTCATAGCTCAACTTGGAACACCAAAGATTAGTCAGGAAACAGAGGGCTCCATCTAAAGCCAAAAAGTCAAAACTAAGTGCCAACAAAAGCCAATCAAAACTGACAGTGATACAAACTTGAGATGGATACCTCCTCATCTACTCCAAAATCAAGGCTTCTACAACAAAAATCATCACATTTTTCTACTGAAGCCTAGTGTCCATCAAGTCATTGAGAAAAAGGAGCAAATACAAAGATCGTCACATATGGACCAAAGACAAGGTGGGTTCTAAAATCGCTCATGAAAACTCAATCACAAAGAACCCACACATATCGACAACAGATTCTCATGGAAATTAAATCAAAGGCTACATCAGTCCCTACAACAGCCGAAGAACTTGTTTCACAAAGCATTGTGTTAGGGGTTTGCTGCAACGGACGTCTGTAGCATAGCTATTTAGCACTAACATAATGTCAATACTTAGGGAAGTGACTCGGATGGGGTACGGAGACTCTTTGAGGTTGTCAATATCAAGAAGTGAATCTTAACAAAAGCAACAAACCAAATCAGCATGCAAACCACCACTCAATGATCAAGGAAATTTGCCTATGTCCTTTCTCACTGCTCTAGGTCATCATGCCATTTCGGCACTTGAATGGGCTCGAAATGCAATGGAACTTTGGGAGGAGGTCTAGGACACCTAGGGTCACTATCCTACCATGTCTTGTCGTAATCCAACAAGGTACCAAAATCACAATCTATCATCAAAAAGGTCCTAAAAACTACAACAGAACTATCTAGAAATGTCGCCCTATGGTCTAGGAATACTCTCATATGGTTAAAGCGACTAAAATCAGTGATTAAAGTACTCAAAGCTGAAGATTAGACTCACTAACGTGTAGTCGTGAACCTCAACAAAATTGAAAATGCTTACACTTAATTGAAAGAGCATGGAAAGAGGAACACAATGCAAGTTTCAAAATCGAAAATAGATTACCCAATCATTAGTTGCGATGATTACTAATCGGAGCTTCGTAGTCGCTTGAGCGTACGTACAGTAGAGCTCTTTTCTCTTCTAAAGATAAGCCTCCTTTTTGCATTAAAGTTATTGACCTTTATACCTAGGGATTTCTAAATGGCCATTGTCTGGTTCACATGGACTTTTATAAATGTCATGACAAAATTACAATTCAAGGAATTGACGTGCTACTCTGGAATCAGGATTTACACGGAGTATCACTACACTAGCTCAAAAAACTAATAGAGTACAAATGTGGTGCCCGGCTATGTGTTCGGCTAGGTTGGCACTGTTCAATCAGTCGGCTAGCATTCCCCCTTTCCTAGCTTGTGTCCTCCCTTGACATGACCATGTTCAATCTTGTCATAGGGTTGTCTTTAGCTTTGTCTTCCTTGTTAGTCTTTAGCTTGGGAAGTGTTTGTCATTGATGACGCTCCCCCCTTCCTTGAATGATTCATATTTTCCGTGTTGTTGATACGTGATTTGAGCTTTGATACGTCATATACATAGACATCGACTCTTTTGCTCACCTGTACCAACTTGACCGACACAAAGTAATTACGCTCAACTCTTCAATCTTGAGAAGTACCTAGAATAGCTAAGACGCTTAGCCGCAGAAAACTACTTGAAGCTTTGGGACTAACACCTCGCTCATTTGGTGTCTTAGTTGCTCGACTCTTACTTCGATGCCATGTGTTTTTAATGGCGACTTGGACTTACCAGTTCAAGGCTAGAAACCCAATTCCATAAGTTTTGAAAATTTAGGCATCTTCCATTGTGTTGGTTTTTGAATGCCACAATTTTGTCGAGTAGGTTGGCATATTTTGGCTCCTCTTGACTTGCTTGTCGTATGTTCACACTGCTTTGTGAAACAAGTTCTTCAGCTCTTGTAGAGAATGATGTAGCCTTTGTGTTGTTTCCCATGAGAAGAAATTGTTGATATGAGTGGGTTCCTTGTGATTGATTTTTTACAAGCGATTTTGGAACCCATCTTGTACTTGGTCCTTGTGTGACCTTATTTTGTATTTTCTTCTTTTACTCGATGACTTGATGGACACTATGCTTTGGTAGCCAGATTTAATGATTTCCGTCGTAGAAGCGTTGATGTTGTAGTTGAAGACGAGGTATCCATCTAGAGGTCTTATCACCCTCGATTGTGTTGGCTTTTGTGGGATCTTGGTTGTCATTGCTTGCCTTTGGGTAGAAGCTTGTGCTGCATGATTTCTCTTGGTTGTTCTAGATTGAGGTACAGTTTTTGGTAGCCATATTTGAGTGTTACCTTCATAAAATCCTTGTGCTTCAAGTAGCTTGACGGGAATCACCCATTGCTTCACTTGTCTTTGTTGGGTAGCTTGGTTGAAGTCCAACTTTGGCACCCAAAGTTTTTGCATTGCTTGCTTCTTTGAAGGTTTTTTTTAATGCCTTTTGTGGTTGTTTCTACTCTTTCTTGAGTTGTTTGTCTTTTGTTGATGACTCGGATTGCTACTTGTAGAACTTCGTTCTTGAGGTGAGTAGATCCAGGCTGTGACTTTAGGTTTTTTGCCCCAAAAATTGGTGTTTCCTTGGAAGTAGTCTTTAGTAATGATCGACTCATTTGATGCTACCCACCCTATCACCTTTTGTTGTTGAGGTTGAACTTATGCTTCATGTATCCAAACTAGGCTGTTGACTTTGATATGGTCTTTGAATACAACATTTGATTGATTATTTTTGGCTTCTTTTGGATACTTTTTTGTGATGGAAACTTTGGTTGATAGAATTTTTCCTTCCGTTTCCATTGCATTGTTGATGGTTTGTCTCTTGATGAAGAGGTTTTGCGAGAAGTTTGATGACGGCTCGTCAAAGGTAAAGTCGTCTTGCGAGGTTGATCTTCTCCAGTATTGACCTTAGCTTTACCTTTTTCCGCGATGGTTCACGATTTTTTCTCCACATGGATTTGAGAAGATTCCTGGACTCTTATTGTTGCATTGTTGAAGCTTTTGGTTGTTGTCAAAAGAAGATATTTCTCCAACTTTCTGTCAGAACTAGACTCTCTTTGATGTGATGGGAGTCGATTATTTGGAAAGTATCCTTGTACTCCCTAGTACTCAACTTGAGTACGGCTTCTGCCACTCCAAAGCTAGAAATTACCGTTTTAGAACTTGTGTACACTATGTCTTCTAGCTCGTTGATTGGCGGCTTTCCCATCATTATCCATGTTCTGTAAGACATTGGAATCTTTGTCACTTCTGGATCTATCACAACTGAACATGTGATTTTGAGTCATGTTTCTTCGCATATGCTAAATCTGATCTTTGTAGGAGACAACCGATCTTCTTTTCTTCTCTTGATCTTGCATTTGTTGAACATTTGACGACGTTCAACTTGGAAACCTTGCTCCTTCATCTGCTTTCAATTGCGCTCTTTCTGGAGTCGACTTCTTTGAAACAAATTTTGTCAATTCTTCAAGTATGTCAATGATGACATATTCTCATGGTTGCTCTGCTTCCTTCATTTGCATTTTGGCGTCATGCTCCATGACATAGCCAATTGTCTCACATTTTCTGCCTTCACACTCACAAACCTTGTTAGCTTCCTTCAACACCTTTATCGTAAATAAGGTAGTTATATCATAGCCATCTTCATCGCAAAATTTGGTTCATTTACGTAGACATCTAGAGTCGCGAGTATTTGATCTCATCCAAAGGGTTTAACGTAAGCTTCATCTTCTACTGAACGCTTTAGGATGCAATATTTCTTTCTAAGACTCCCATATTCTGATGCCCCACACATCCAAATATGTGCTTTGCTTTGCAACCAAGCAGGTACCATGTTTTTCTGTTCAATTGTGGAATGTAATTCTTCTCCCGAGGTTTGCTCTACATCTTTATAACTATGATTTTTGAAACTAATTTCTGTAGTGAACTTTTTGTGTCTCAAGTAGATATAGTCATAGCCCCAGTCTTGTACCATTTTGAGTTGACGCATGAATGGTCTGCTCAATATGATATCAAAGTTGCTGCTCTTGTCAAAATTCATTATGGCAAAGGTTTTCTCATACTCAATGCCACGAGGATACAATGATTTGTTCTAACATTCCTATCACTCCATGTATCCATCCGCTAATTGTAGTTTCATTCAAGTTTTTCTAAGAGAAAGTTTTTTCCATTTTTCCCACATCCCTTTGTGGTCACAATCGCAATTCTTGCCCCACAATCTAATATCGCAACCGTCTTCACTCCTTTGTACTCAAGTGGTAAGGTGGTGTTTTCTTCCTTGCCTGGATGAGCTCCTTGCACATTTGCAACCTCTCTTTTTCATACCCTATATGAGGATACGTCAGCCATCTATGCTCTTGGGTTTGATTGGGCTTTATCCTAGCTTCATAGGCCTTCAAAATTGCATCTAAAGACTCAGAGACTTTGTCCACCAAGATTGAACCACCTGAGTTAGTCTTTGACTCCTTCACTCCCTTTGATTTTTCTTGATTTCTTGGTCGTGTTTAAGTTGTTATTTTGTTTGATGTAGTTCTATTTCTAAATTTGTTTTCTCTTGCAGCCTCTTCACTTTCATTTTATTCCGTTTGGCTTTCCAAGATTTTCGTCCAATTCTCATCGATATGTTCTTGATTTTTGTTTGAGGTGGCAATGTGGGTTCCTCCTCAATGGGTGCATTTTTGGCAGTTTCTTGAGCTTGAGCTCGAGTCATCACCTTTAAAGGAATTATAAATTCTACCTCAAATTTTCTTGAAGAACGCATCACCCACCTTATTTACTAGTATTGATTTTGCTTGTGGTTTCTTAGGAAAAGTTTCATCCATGTTTTCATTTGCAAGTTGGTCATGTGAACGGATTTTCAACCCATCTGAGAGAGAAAGTGTGCATTATATAAAAGAAGACATCAATTCATGCAAGCTCTTGGTATCCATCATTTTTGGTGTGGCTTTTCACTGAGAAGGTACCACTTTAACCTCCAATTTTGTTTCTAGTTCTCCTATGAAAGATGGCAAAGTGTGATTTTCTCTTTTGATGCAACAGACCCGGCATCCCCATATAGAGATTGTATATCCCCTAGGAAAAATTCATGTTCCATGTTTATATTAGGGATAGGTGCTGACTATAAAGAACACTACCATCTTTTTGGTTTCTAATTGATTCCCATAAAGATTGTGGCCACGATTCTTCTACCTCCAGAATTGGCATCACTGCTTATGAGCCCACCCCATATGTGGTATTGGCTACTTTCCTTGTATCTAAAGGTGCCTCGACTTCCAGCTTTTCATGATCTTTGTTTACAACACAATGGTTCTCCATTTATTGGATTCTTTTGCGGATTACCACCTCCGTTTTTGGAGAATCTGGAACATGTGGTTCCATAAGAGCTTGGGCCTCCTGGATGAGATCCTTGCACATTTGCAACCTCTCTTTTTTATACCCTATAGCCATCTATGCTCTTGGGTTTGATTGGATTTTAGCCTAGCTTCATAGGCCTGCAAAATTGCATCTAAAGGTTCAAAGACTTTGTCCACCAAGACTAAACCGCCTGAGTCAGTCTTTGAATCCTTCACTTCCTTTGCGTTTTTCTTACTTTCTTGTTTGTGTTTAAGCTATTTTTTTGTTTCATGTAGTTCTATTTCTAAATTTTTTTTTCTCCTGCATCCTCTTCGCTTTCATTTTACCTCATTTGGCTTTCCAAGATTTTTGTCCAGTTCTCATCGATATGTTCTCGATTTTTGTTTGAGGTGGCAATGTGAGTTCCTCCTCAATGGGTGCATTTTTGGTAGGTTCTTGAGCTTGTGCTTGAGTCATCACCTTTAAAGGAATTGTCGATTCTACCTCAAATCCACTTGAAGATCGTATCACTCCTACAATGTTCATTGTTGCTTTCCCCTTGTAGTCTGGATTCTTAGCACAATGTTGGAGTAGATGGTCTCTCCCACAACCGTCACATAATACAAATATTTCTTTTTTTGGACCCTTGTTTGGACAACCTTGTGCCCAATGTTCACCTCCACATTCATAGCATGGACCGTCTTGCTTCATAGATGACGATCCAACCAATGGTTGTTCTTGCTTGGTAAGAATGTTCTTTGAACCATACTCATGATTGGCTATGAACGTAAGCATATTCGCATCCATGGAGTAATGGGTTTTCATGTGTTGCAAAACATGTGTTGGTTGAGTATAGTTGACTACTACTCTATTAAATTCAGAAGAGGTGGTTGTTATCCTAGCATAGGTTGCGGCTTTGGTTGAGTGCTACACCATGGAGTGGGGTGATCCCCTCCACAAGTCTCCCATCTCCTCAATTGAGGTTGTTGCACATTCAAGTTTTGTTTATAGCCTTGGTTTATTCTTCTAATCACCTCCTTGACCACTTGATCAATGCTTTGTTCCCAAGGAGTTTGAACATTTCTCTTTGTTGTTGATTTGCTCTTTGGAGAAGAGGCACTACTAGTCACGCTTTCTATGTCGTACTTCACCTCTTTGTAGGCGTTATAATTGTCAACTAAATATAGAGCTTCTCTAGTGACTTGCTTAAACACCGTGCATCCTTTCAAATATAGGTCCTTTGACAGTTTCATTTCTCAAGCTCTCTATGAAGAGAAATGATAATCTCTCATCTTCCGGATCTCTGTCACGGGACATCTGTCTATGTATTGTTTGAAGCGAAGCAAAGTTTCCTTCACTATTTTGTTTGCTTTTTGTTCGAAAGCGTATATCTATGATACCATGTTGTGCTTGATTCCCCTTTTTAAGAACTCCTCTACGAACTCTTGTAAGAGTTGTGCTATGTTGGTAAAATCATCTCTATTTAGTGGTTGGAACCAAGTGAAGGTTGTTTCTTCCAATGTTAACCCAAATCCCTCATACTAAGTATGGAAATCTGCAATTTTTTCAGCTCTCAAAACTTGTTTGAAGAGTGAAACATGAGCATATGGATCCCCTGATCCATTGCACTTTGTCTTAACACATTCAGCCACTTGATATGGCCTTAACCGTTGTGGTCTAGTCACCAATTTCACCAGTTTGTGGTCTTGTGGAAAGACGTCTATCGCTCTCTCCTCTTGTCTTGGAGAAAATCCCGATGGAATCCTCTCTGATATATGCTCTAACATCGTTTTTGGCTGAAAGTAAGTAGAGATTGGAGTACCCTTGTGCGTATATTGTTCTAAGTGAAGTGGATCAACAAGTTTTTACTCACGTCTATATCTTATCTACCTGAATGCATAGAGGTTCTTATGGATAGAGGTCAACTCTCTAGCATAGGGCTTTACACACCTGTAGAAGATATATGAATCTCCATTTGTGAACCTATACAAGTCTTCATAAGCGTAATCCATTAGAACTCTCAAGTCTTCGTTGGTTTTGATAAATCTCACACTTGGTTTGTTGATCAGAGGATGCCTCTCCTCTAGGTATTGTTGATTCTCACTCTCAAAGGTATTGCAGTGTTTCTTGCTTATTTCATGTCTCTAAGTGGAGTAGGAAACCTCGGTGGTGGATGATTTGTCATGGTTAAGGCTTACTCAACTCTCAAGGTAGTCTCTTACTAGCCCACTTTTTCTTGGTGCAACTTATCCCTTTTTGCCCCTGATCGGGTCTCTCAGAAGTTAGGAATTTGTGACTCTTTTGGCCTTTGAAAACTAGTTCTGGGTACCCTAAAAGTTTGGATTTAGGAAACCTAAAAAAATTTAGTTCTATTGCCTGCAAGATTTTTGCTTGGCTAAACCTGACTCAATTTGTTTTCTATCCAAAGTTAGAGTAATTTTGGTGAACTATACTTGAAACAACACTCAAAACAGTTTCAGGACTAGGCCACAGGAACTTTGGCTTGTATCTTGGTCTCCATTAGGTATTTTTAGCTCAAACTTGAGATTTGGAATGTCCTCAAATATGTATACAAGATCATCAAGTCAAATACCCCCACTATGCTGAGGTACATGGATCGCTATCCATGTTCCTCTTTCAAAAAAAATTTTCCAAATTTTGACAGTATGTAGGCTCTGTATCAATTTTCATCAAATTCTAAGGTTGAGGTACATGGATTGCGATCCATGTTCAACCACATATGGACTTGATCTCTTAGGAGTTTGTTCTTGACTATGTTCACAAGCTCAATCTCAAATCTTTTTGGATTTGGACTTGTTTTGACAGGTCAAATGCCCAATACTAGGTCTGCACTGCAGTTTCTAGTATGTCACCATTTTTGCTCCCTTTTGACTGAAATGTTTTGATTTTTTTCCAAAATTGGACTTGGAATATGTTTCCTTGTGTATACACTACTGATCTAGGAAATTGAGGGCAAGCTTTCACTATGGGTACATGGATCGCGATCCATGTTTGGAGCCCAAATTGACTTTTATTGGTACCACCAGAATCATCATGATTAGTAGGTCTTATGGTATCAATTTTGTTTGGAAATGGACCTCTGGATTGAAAATTAGGTCAATTCTTGCGCTTTGTCAGTATGCTTGATAGTTTTTCTTTTGACTTGGTTTTTGATATCCAAATCCAGTTTTGAAAAGACCACTAGACTCCCTATGATATGCTCAGCTATGGTACAAGTTTGGTTTCAGTCTGTGACAAGGTTACATGGATCGCGATCCATGTACCTCTGTGTCAAAAGGTACTAAAACATGACTCACAACTTTCCCTTGGTCCACTAATCACTGCTATATGGTTTTTGCATAATTTGGACTTGTTTAGGACATGCAAAAATCAATCCCTAGGTCTGTTTTTTGGATTTTTGCCTTGAACTGTTTTTGGCATTTTTGACCCAATTTTTGAACTTTTTTGACAATGCTTCTTTGGGGACTTTTGGTCACAAAAATGGTCTCTGCTAGAGGCTGGTAAAGTTTTTGTCTAAATTTCTCGAGGGACCATGGATCATGATCCATGTTCCACTACATTTGGACTTGATCTTTTTGTCCTAATAGCTTATGATCTTTGTAGACTGCTCATCCATAAATTTTTGAATTTGGACAGTTTTGCCCAACGAAAAATGAATTTTACGTTTTGCTGTGACAATTTTGACAATGTTCTATTTTTGCCTCTTTTGACCACTTTTTTCAACTTTTTTGCAAATGGTTCATTTGGCAAAGTTGTTCCAAATGGTATCAGCTACCTACTTGTCAATTTCTAGCCAAAGATCATGATGAGGTACATGGATCGTGATCCATGTTTGACCTCATTTTGACATGAAACTTGGTCAACTTATAGTCCATGTTATGGTGACACTCTTTCCCAAATCTTTTTGAATTTGAATTACTTTTGCCCAACCAAAAGCAGATTTTTGTATATGCTTTGTGGTTTTTGGCTATCTTGCAAAATTTTGGTGTTTTGATCATTTTTTTTAAATTTTTTGACATTGTGCCTTTTGGAAAAGTTGTTTGACTAGTTATCAAAGATGTACGCGTCAAATATCAGTCCCAAATGTGAAAAGGTACATGAACCACTTCTGAACATGAAATTTGGTCAGTAGTATGTCTACACTCTGTGTTGGAATTAGGATTGCAAAGAAACATACACAGCTTGGAGAAGATGAAGAAAGCTCAAGGCACACAACTGAGAGTGTATTACTTAGTGTGCAATGGAAAGATAGATAGCCCTATAGTGATGGGTGTATATACAATGCACGAGGAAAAACCTCCTAAAGAGGGAAAAGATGCCCCGACAGTCCTAGTGTCTTCACATACATCACTACCACATGTATATGGTAACAAATCCCCCTAGAGTGATGCGGTGAACAAGAGATGGCACATGAGTAAAGGGAAGTGCCATGCCTTAAGGACGTGATCAATCCACAAAGGGGAGTAATTCCAAAGCTTTGTGGAAAGCTTCGAGCTTCTCATGAGACAATGCCTTTGTGAAAAGATCTGTCCTGTGTTGGCACATAAGCCAAGATAATCTCTCTTGCTGAGAGCCTTTCCCTAACATAGTGGTAATGCACCTCAATGTGCCTTTTGCGAGCATGAAAAACTGGGTTCCTCGCAACTACCAATGCGCTCTGACTGTCAGTGTAGATAGTGTTAGCAGTGTCCTGTCCAACACCCAAATCAGCCATAAGGCATCTGAGCCATACACACTCAACCGTAGATGTGAAGACTGCCTTGTACTCAGCCTCACAACTTGAAGTGGCCACGGTAGGTTGCTTCTTGCTCAACCATGATATACATAAACTGCCAAGCATGAAACAAAAACCACTTGTGGACACTTGTGTGTCAAAAAAATCGGCCCAATATGAGTCCGAAAAAGCACGTAATTATGGCGGCAATGATCCCCCCTTGGGATAAAACAAGCCAAGATGTAAAGTGCCACTAAGGTAGCGGAAAATACTCTTGACAGCCTACCGATGCTTAGACCCTAGGCTATGCATAAATCTGCTGACTTGTGAGATTGCAAACTGAATATCCGGCCTTGTGTCGCATACATAAATGAGGCATCCAACAATAGTTCGGTAAAGAGTGACATCAGCAGGATCACCAGTGTCATGAAGACTCAATTTCAAACCTATTTCCATGGGAGTGGCAATAAGTTTGCAATCCTCAAGTTCAAACTTACATAGCAATGTCTCTATGTAACTTTTTTGACACAAGGCAATACCACCATCACACTGCTTAAACTATACACCCAAGTAATGATGCAACAGTCCCCCCAAATCTTTCATCTTGAAAGTAGCATTCAAATCAGCCTTAAATTCAGCAATATGTCTCTCATTTGGTCCAGTGATCAGCAAATCATCTACATAAAGAACCACAATGAGAAGTACATCACCCTCACGCATACATTCTACATAATGGTACATCTACTTCTCATTATGTAGATGTACTTCTCATTATGCATATGCCAAACAACCAAAAACACGCATGTGCTCAATAGAAGGCTTTCTATCATGCCATGCTTCATATGGAGTAATAGACTGCAAAGCTTTTGTAGGACACTTGTTAAGTACATAAGTGGCACACATGATGGCCTCAAGCCAAAAAGAATGCAGCAAAGCTTGACTTTTGGCCATACATCGTGCCATTTTTGTAAGTGACCTATTTTTCCTCTCAACTACACCATTTTGCTGAGGCATATAAGGCACTGTACATTGGTGTTTTATCCCACAACTAGCCATAAATGCATTAAATTCATGAGATATATACTCCCCCCCTCGATCGAAATGGAGGGTGCCCATAGTACATTTCGAGACATTTTTAGCCATAGCCAGAAATTGTTTGAAGCACATAAAAACTTTGGACTTCGTTTTAAGCGGAAATATCAATGCATGCCTGGAGTAATCATCAATGAAAGTCATGAAGTACAGGTAATTGCCCAAGGACGAAGTTTGCATGGGCGCACAAACATCACTATGCACAAGCTATAACCTGCATGTGGCCCTAATTGAACCATCCTTTGGAAACTTAGAACGCTGCATTTTACCCAAAATATAGCCTTCACAAACATGTTTGACAGGTGCTTCAAGAGGTGGCAAAGAAGCAACCATATCAAATTTCTGCAAACGCAGCAAACTAGAAAAATTCAGATGCCCAGAACGTGCATGCCATAGTTTTGCATCTAAAATAGCCCTTGAATCTACAACTGCAATTGCAAGATTTTTTCCACACTTGTCATGCAAAGTGAGCTTATACAGCCCATGGCACAAAAGGCCAAATGCAACAATTTCATCACCAAAACTGAGATCATGAATTGTACATCTGTCATCCACAAATTTGACTACAAGTCCAAGTCTAGCAAGTGTGGATATCTTCAATGGCAACCAAACCTTTGGCCACTAAACGAGCTTTGTAATTGTCAACCTTCTTTTTGTAAACCTGTTTACTACCTTTTGGCAACAAAACAAGTTTCCATGTTTTGTTCTTTGCAATATTGGACATCTTCCTCTTCATAGCATGTTCCCACTGAACCTGATCATTCGTTAGCATAGACTCTCTGTAACAAGAAGGCTCACCACTATCTGTCAACAAAACAAAATCCACGCCTCGAACAAAACATTCTGACAGATGTGAGACTCTTTAAGATCTCCGCGGCGGCTGATCAGAACTTGTACTAGCATGTGTAGTAAGTGTCTCGGGTACTATCTGGACAGGAGGTGATACATCAAAAAACGTCACTTTTTTTAATTCAACCTCTTTCACTGGCTGTCTATGCATCTTAGTCTCATTAAAGACAACATCACTGCTACGGATCATTGATCAACTTTTCGGATCCCATAAACGATAGCCAAATTGACCATCTACCATAGCCAATGAAGATGCAGTTCTTGGACTTAGGATCTAGCTTAGCACGCAACTCTTTGGGTACATGTGCATAAGCTTCACAACCAAATGTGCGGAGTTTTTCATAAGACAATTTATGTCCTGACCATAACTCCAAAGGTACACAAAACTGTAATGAAGCATGTGAAGATCTAATGATCAAGTTCACGGATGTGTATAATGCTTCAGCCCAAAACGCTTGCGGTAAATTAGCATGTGATAGCATAGACATGATCCGCTCTTGGATGGTCCTATTCATTCATTCCACAACACCATTTTGTGAAGGGGTATAAGGAGCTGTAAACTCATGCTTAATTCCCCTACGTGAACAGAAGCCTGTAAACTCTTAATGGACATATTCTCCACCATTGTCTGAGCGCAAAGCTTTCAACTTATGTTCAGACCGAGTTTCAACACTAGATAAGAACTTCTTGAAGCAAGAAAAGGTCTCATCTTTAGACTTCATGGCGTAGACCCAAACATGTTGTATTGCATCGTCAATGAATGTAACATAATAGGACGCACCACCATGGGATTTAGAAGGCATAGGCTCACATAAATCAATGTGCACAAGCTCTAAGGGTTTTCTTTCTTTGTCAAAAGAATGTGTACGATGTGTTCGTGTTTGCTTTCCATATTGACAATGCTCACAAAAGGGAAAATCTGAAAATGACAAAGACGGTAAGTTGAATCTGGGCAAAAAGAGAATCAAAAATCATTGATATGACTAGCAACGCTAGTTGACTCCTTCATACGAAGGTTGAAAAGTTTTTGCATCAAGAAAACCTTATTGCTAGCCGTATCCTTTTCGTAAGTGTCGCATAATTTTTGCCATAAAGCATGAGCAGTCTCGCATTCTAACACTGAAAAGTCCACCAACTCACCAAGGTGTAGTCTAATCGTAGACCTGCATAGCTCATCAAGCTCGTCCCACTAAAACTGAGTCATGTGCATATCTTCAGTTCTAGCCGCATAGGCAATAGAAACTTTTTCCCTTTTTGGACAATCACATCATGTGTTTGGTTATTCCAAAGCTGAAAATTAGTGCCATAAAACTTCTTTATGTCATAAATGTCACGGTCTTTGCTAGTAGACATGGTGACAAAACTACCAAAAGATACTGGGAAAATTTCGGCACAGAGTCTCCTTTGTATTTGGGACTATGTCAACCAAAATACGAGACAAATTGACCAAGTATGTCACTCACAAAGCATAAAAGAGGGCAATGCCTCTCAAAAGCACACTGTATAGAGACCAACTGAGACTCATAAACCGTCAAACTGACCATACACCACCAACTCGGCATCAAAAGCACCTATACCACTCTATACATGTCCTATGGTGGCGAGGCCTCATAAGGGCTGCTCCACCTACCTGTATCACCGAAGGTATCTCCACATTTGAGAATACCACAGCTCAATGAAAACCTCACACTATCGACCCTCAACAATGTACGTTATGCAGCAAAACGTATAGCCAAGTCTCCTAGAAATGGCTATCTTCCAGACCAAGTCTCAGAAATGGCTGGGACTGACGTACTAACCAAAATATGGCTCCACAAAAGCGTACAATGGCAGTATCCACAAAGACGTACAAGTCTATTAGAACGCTAAAACAGGCTTCAAAAGCATGTGCATGTAAATAAGCATCCCTGCATGGAGTCAAACCGCTCTCAAAAGAGCTCAAACACTTTCAAAAGCGTCAACATATGCATGTACACATAAACAACTGCTCCCACTGGAACTAGAGTATCACAAGCACTGAAATCTCTAGCCTGTGAGTTGATGCCGATGCCATAGCTGAAGCCGAGATCAAGGTCGAGAAGCACTGAGGAAGCTAACCAAGCCGCTCTATGTACCTGTATCTGTACCTATAGTCGAAGAAGACAATGCCATCAAATTCCCACTCTATGTGTGTGTATGAAGCCACCCCGAAAGAGGCTACACACTCACGAATGAGTCGTGGGCTCTCGTAGATGGAAGAGACTACAACAATGGTACCTATAACTAGCTATGGAAGCTCTATAGCACAAATTACCAAAAGAGGGCTAAAAAATACAACTCTTGAACCATAGCTCGAATGGGATTTTTGATGGCTCAAATGGCTCCGAAAGGGGGGTAAAACCCTAGGACGCCTGTTGGAAACGCTCTCGAAAAGCTGAACTTGCTGATACCAAAATCAAAACCCTATTAGCACTCTTGAAAGTGCGCGTGCACGAAAACAATTTCGAGAATGAAACCGCTCTAATACCAGATGAAGGAGAGGAGTCGAGAGCACAACAGAAGATGAATACGCACACACACTCACACACGCACCACCATAGCCACACACACACAGGTTGGAGGAGCAGAGCCAACACATATTGTGTGCCCTTTCTTTCTTCTCTATCTTATGCACTAAGGCATAATACACATTGTACTTAGTGTTAGTGGCTTACACAAGTACATAGTTGTACACTTAGGATTAGTAGCAGTTAGTGATGGGCGATCGGCCACATGGCCATTAAACCTAACACCAACAATGCCTCTTATCCGGTTCAGGGAGTTGGAAAGATTGTGCTTACTGCTGCAAATGGCAGTTCTTTCACACTTGTTGATGCACTCTATGTACTTGGGATCAAGAAAAATCTTTTGTCTGTATTTGCACTTGCTAGACTTGGACTTGTAGTCAAATTTGTAGATGACAGATGTGCAGTTCATGATCTCAGTTTTGGTGATGAAATTATTGCATCTGGCCTTTTGTGTCATGGGCTATATAAGCTCTCTTTGTATGACAAGTGTGGACAAAATTTTGCAAATGCATTTGTAGATTCAAGGGCTGTTTCAGATGCAAAACTGTGGCATGCACATTTTGGGCATCTGAATTTTGCCAGTTTGCTGCATTTGCAGAAATCTGATATGGTTGCTTCTTTATCGCCTCTTGAAGCACCTGTCAAACATGTTTGTGAAGGCTATATTTTGGGTGAAATACAGCATTCTAAGTTTTCAGAGGATGGTTCAGTTAGGGCCACATGCAGGTTGCAGCTTGTGCATAGTGATGTTTGTGGGCCCATGCAAACTCCATCCTTGGGCGATTACCTTTACTTCATGACTTTCATTCATGACTACTCTAGGTATGCATGGGTATTTCTGCTTAAAGCGAAGTCCGAAGTATTTATGAGCTTCAAGCAATTTCTTGCTATGGCTAAAAATGTCTCAATATGGGCACCCTCCGTTCCGATCGGGGGGGGAGTATATGTCTCATGAATTTAATGCATTTATAGCTAGTCGTGGGATAAAACACCAATGTACAATGCCGTATACCCTCAACAAAATGGTGTTGCTAAGAGAAAAAACAGGTCTCTTATGGAAATGGCAAGATGTATGGTCAAGAGTCAAGCTTTACCACATTCGTTTTGGCTCGAGGCTGTCATGTGTGCCACTTATGTACTCAACAGGTGTCGTATGAAAGTCTTGCAGTCTATGACTCCATATGAAGCATGGCATGATAGAAAGCCATCTATTGAGCACATGCATGTTCTTGGATGTTTGGCTTATGGTTTAGTGCCACAAACACAACGCAGAAAATTGGATGATAAGGCTGTCAAATGTATTTTTGTTGGTTACAGTGCTGAAAGCAAAGGTTACAGGTTGTACCATCCACAAATAAAGACAAAGTGTATTTTAGTCTCACATGATGTTGTGTTTATGGAAGATTTTGTTCAGCCTTTGCTATCATGTACTACAGACAGTAATCAGTGTAAGCCACAGAACATTTATGACACTTTGTTGCCTCTTTTCAGTGGTGGAAGTTCGAATGTAAATTCCAATGAGGCAAATGTACAGCCTATGGGGGTTTCTGAAAATGTTATAGATCAGCCTATTACTGATGCAAATATACATGATGTACTTGATGAGGAAACGGTAAACATGAGCAGACTAGAGGTATGCCAAAATGGCTGGTACACACTTCGCGTGTGACAATAAATTGGATGCACCTTTGTCTAGTCGCACTCGTTCAGGCTCTTGCCATGCATCTTATGCATCATATTGTTATTCTTTGGTTGTGTCTAGCTTACATGATGTTGAGGAACCTCTGTCTTTTTATGAAGCACAAAATTCAAAAAAATTGATTGCTGCCATGCAATCAGAATATGATGCACTTACAGAAAATGACACATGGACTTTATGTGATTTTTCTCCTAGCAAAAAGTCCATTGGTACAAAGTGGGTTTACAAGTTGAAACGCACGCCGGATGGTGAGGTTGATCACTATAAGGCTCGACTTGTTGCAAAAGGCTATGCGCAACAGAAAGGCATAGATTGTGAAGAAACTTTTGCTCCCACTTGTCTTATGACTACTGTTCATTTTCTATGCGCATTGGTAGCTCATTTTGGTTGGGATGTATATCAGTCAAACATTGTTATTGCTTTCTTGCATGGTGACATATTTGAGGAAGTTTATGTAACGCAGCCTCGCGGTTTTGTCAAGAAAGGACAAGAGGACAAAGTGTGCAGATGTAAGAAGGCTTTGTATGGATTGAAGCAATCTTCTCGCACTTGGTATGAGAAAGTTGACACTCATTTGGTCAAACGAGACTTTCGTAACAATCCAATAGAAAGCACATTGTATGTCAAGCGTGAGGGCGATGTACTTCTCATTGTTGTTCTTTATGTAGATGATTTGTTGATCACTGGTCCCAATGAGGCACATATTGCTGAATTTAAGGCTGATTTGAATGCTACTTTCAAGATGAAACATTTGGGGTTGTTGCATCATTACTTGGGAATACAGTTTAAGCAGTATGATGGTGGTATTGCCTCGTGTCAGAAAAGTTACATAGAGACATTGTTATGTAAGTTTGGACTTGAGAATTGCAAACCTATTGCCTCTCCCATGGGAACATGTGGTAAGTTTACATGATGCTGGTGATCCTGCTGATGTCACTCTTTACCAAACTGTTGTTCGCTGCCTCATTTATGTATGCAACACGAGGCCGGATATTCAGTTTGCAGTCTCACAAGTCAGCCGATTTATGCATAGCCCAGGGTCTAACCATTGGTAGGCTATCAAGAGGATTTTTCGCTACTTGAGTGGCACTTTAGATCTTGGCTTGTTTTATCCCAAGGGGGGATCATTGCCGCCAGTCTTACATGCTTTTTCAGACTCAGATTGGGCTGGTTGTTTTGACACGCGAGTGTCCACAAGTGGTTTATGTTTCATGCTTGGCAGTTCATGTATATCATGGTTGAGCAAGAAGCAACCTACTCTGGCCACTTCGAGTTGTGACGCTGAGAACAGGGCAGTCTTCATAGCTATGGTTCAGTGTGTATGGCTCAGACATCTTATGGCTGATTTGGGTGACAGGACACTACCAACACTATCTACACTCACAGTCAGAGCGCATTAGCAGTTGTAAGGCCCACCCAGTTTTTCATGCTCGAAGAAAGCACATTGAGGTGCATTACCACTATTTCAGGGAGAGGCTCTCAGTAGGAGGGATCAGCTTGGCTTATGTGCCAACACATGACAACCTTGCAGATCTTTTCACTAAGGCATTGTCTCGTGAGAAGTTCAAAGCTTTCCGCAAAGCTTTGGGCTTACTCCCCTTTGTGGACTGATCATGTCCTCAGGGCATGGCACTTCTCTTTACTCATGTGTCAGCTCTCATTCACCGTATCACTCCAGGGGGGATTTGTTACCATATACAAGGGGATATTTCCAGGCGAGCAATTTTTGGTGAGCGCTTTTTAGGAATCAAGTGAGTAGATTTCTAAAAAGATTCTCTCTTCCTCCTTGTCGACTCTTTCGTCTTTTTCATATCTCTATCTCTCTCTCTCTCTTAGAGAGAGAGAGAGACACATAGAGAGAGAGAGAGAGAGAGAGAGAGAGGTATTAGGGAGGTTGAGACATAGACAAAGATAGAGAGAGAGAGAGAGAGAGAGAGAGAGGTATTAGGGAGGTTGAGACATAATCAAAGATATGGAAGCTAAACAAATTGTTTCAAAAACAACAGAGACAAGGGTACTTAAAACAAGAACACCCATTAATAATAGAAAGTTACATTTTATTGCACTTGCATTATATAGGCAAGAAGCATTCATCTTCTGGAAGGCCCGGTTTTAGGAGTAGATGTGATGCCTTCGAGTGGCAAATGAAGATTCACCAGGTTCCCTAGCTGCTGCGTCATTTCCTCATCCTCCTCTGTGATGAGCCCAATCTTCTTCCAGCAAGAGAAAGCAAATTGTTCCTTCTCGTTCAAGCTGAGTAAGCTCCGCATATTGAGTTCCTTGCAGCATTGATAGAGGCGATACACAGTGATTGTTGTCTTTAGAGCCTCCCTAAACCAGTCGGCTCCATACAACACCTCTCCATTGGGAATGGCTTCCATGGCATCCCACACAGACTTGATTTTATTCTCAAGATCGTCGGACATCGTGAAAAGTAAGAGAGGTGTGCTATGGAAGCTAGTGGACGCTTTCACAAAAATAATTCAAGCTATGGCAATTTCTCGGCAATTTATAGCCACTGTGCAAATATTATATTACCTTATACACGATTTGACACATAAACAACCAGTTCTCAAATATGAAAAAACATTGCAAATGAATGTACCAAAATGTGGCCATCATAAGAGAAAATTAGAAACTAGTACAACTGTCCAAGTGAAGCATACTAAGAAAAAGTGAGATTGACAAATGCTATGCATCCATGCCTGGATAGGTTCGGCTTCGGCTCAGTGCCCTGAAGATATCAGCATCTGCCAGGATTGGTTGATGGATAAACATGTTCTCATTTTGTCTTAACCCTAGCACATGCAGATAAATAAAATACAAATGCTTACATACAAGATATGGTTTTTGCTTTGACACTCGTTCCATGAAGTCAGGACATGTGCACAATGGCTGGTTGCTAATACAAACTTTGTACATTCCGACATGACCATCTTCACTTTTGGTCTCTACTTCGAAGACCTCATTAACACCATCTATTGCACATATCTCTTCTACGACCTTCGCTCTCAGGGCTAGTCCTAAACCGATCTTGCGAGCAGCATCCTCGAAAATGGAAGTTCGATACCGTACATGCACACCATCTCACACTGTGGCTCTTCAACTGCCTTCAAGAGTGGATGTATCTTTTGACTTGAAAGGAGAGTTGGTCATATTTTGTGCAGGAGCAACCGGTTGCTGAGCTCCACTTGATACCCCCCTTCATGCAATATTTGCACCTCATCCTCCAATAGGTTGGTGCCCACATGCACGGGCCAAGTGTGTGGTGGATGTTGAGGCTGCGGCTCAATGTTTTGCTCTACTATATGGCAATGCAAGACATGATCCGGACAAAACCAAAACCATTGACGCACCACACCATTTGGAAGTTTTCGATATCCTTCAAAAGATGGGGTTGGTATACCAAGGCTAGAACTTGCTATACTGCATCCACAGCTGCATCCTCCTCTTGGCGTGCCGCTACATGTGACCCTACTACCTTGTGGAGTTTGGCGTATGGCCCACATTGCCTCATTGACCTTGCACTCAACTACATACTGCCCACCAAAACCTATACTTCGTTTTGGGGTTTGTGATAACCCTTCTTCTGAAAAGTTGATCTGACGTGATCTTCCACACTTCTTGCGATCTTTGGTGACCGAGTTGTACTCAGGCCTATGTGATGCATCATCTTCCACGTTGATAACCTCATTTGGCTTGCGTTTTTGCCTTGTTGTCTCCTTATCTCCTGTCAATGGAGTTGGTTGTTTATACATTGGAGTGCCCTCAATAGCCGCATTCACTGCTCTTATCACTTGGCTGGGAAATTTTTCATGGTGTTCCCTAAGCTTTTGTATTGATGGACCCTTCCCAATGTGCCATGGTTGTATGAAATGGCCTTTGTGCTCTGTAAGATGGAATTCTCAAGGTCGGTTGTACATGCATCATATAATGAAATGCGTTTACGAAAACCCTCCCCTGCTAGCCAGCTACTTTCTACGCATGGTTAGTGTGTGGAGTGTTTGGTCCACCATAGCTACTTTCTACGCATGTCATAATGCCACCCCAATGTGCAATACGAATTTCCCACCAACTAAGCCATGAATCCATGTATGGAATGTTACGGTCTATGAAATGACCGTTACGCCACCATTGGCGTATCAGAAGAGCCTTTGTTGTTGCTGCAGCCTCTGTTGTTGCTGCTTACGTCCACTGCTCACACATTTCTTTGTGTGTGTGTTGAGAAGCTTGCACCACATACTTCATTGTGTGTTGATTCAAGTTTTTCTTCCAATGGAAAAGACAAGAACGCTCTCGACCGCTCATTGTATTGGTCTTGTCACCACCATTGAAAACAATTCGAACTGCATTCCAATTTTCTTGAGCTTCATCCGCCATGAAGCCAAAGAAATTAGCTTTGTCACTCCCACACGATATCATTACATCATTGAGGCACTCACAAATTGCATTTCCATGTCTTCCTGTTTCATTTCACAAGTTGCAATAGTCAAAAGGTCCTGCATGCTGCAAACAAATTGTTTTAGAGAGAGTCAAAGGCAAGCCACAAAGCTCTTAAGGTGCGCCATGTACCTTGGATCATAGACATGACAGGCCATAGTCACCCATTGGTTAACACGTCTGGTGTGATCAAACTGAATCCACGCACGTCGAAGATTGCCATCCGGATCTTGTCTCATTCGGTTCACTAGGTCCACACCGGATGTTGGACCAATTGTGGACATTTTGAAGACATAACATTTCTCCCCCTGGAAACCGGCTTCCATGGAAAAACTCATATGTGTAGTCTCGCTTCAGCTTTAGGAGTGCATCAATGCCAAAAGATTCTTTGTCAACCCCTCTACGTAAAATAGATACTGACCTCCGAAACCTAACAATGTTAAAAGTGTTTAGATAAACATAATTTAGCATAGAGTTTTGCATTGAAATAAGAATCTAGGAAATGCTCATACCAATTATCTTGCACAGATGGCCCCAACTCCTCAGCGATTGCAAATAGTTGTAGCTAGCTTAAAATTCCTTCATTGGTGTTGTTGAAAAGAAGTGTTGTACTTATAATTTCTTTTGCCAAACACATTTGAACCTTCCTGGCTCATGCGTATGGGTCAATAGTCAAAATCCTTACCACCATCACCTTGGTGTTGTCCGTAAGTGTTTTGGATGTGCCGCTGCGCACATCGTGTCGATGTGTGCCACGATGAATCATGACTCTAGTGGAAGTCTCATCAGATGGCATGACATGGTATACTACACAATCACATGTTGCAATACAGAAAGCAATTGCCTTACAAAAGTGGCATGTAAGGCTCTTATCTCCAATCTTACAATATTGTCCGGGTGCAGTTGCCTTTTGTATGTACCCGTTGAAATGACGTGTATTGGGAATATGATAATTAACCAAGCGGACACATTGTTCATTCATGCACTTGAGAGATCCTATGCAATGACTAAGGCCCACTACACCTGGAAAAACAATATTGGACGTTTGTGGCTTCGACCACAAATGAGGATCATACTTATGCTCCATCGCATCCATATGGTGCAACTTTCCCATGGTAGGTGGAAATTCTAGAACGAGATCACCATTGTAAGACCTTGGAATCTCTGTAACTTGTTCCACTTGTTGTATTTGCATTAAAAGCTTCGTCAATGTGCCCTTCTTTTTGGCCTGTAAGAGTTTTTGTCTTGTACTCCTTTTGAAGCTATTTGAGAGCAAAACTCGAGGGGAGGTACATAGATCTATTAACTCCTTTTGACCAAATTACCCCTTTGACTGACTATCCACAATGGCAATGGGAGCCATGCTAGGTGAGCCTCCATAGTTTGTTTGATGGGATACGTTGACTTTGTATTTACGTGAAAGCTGTTCATCCAGTACATAGATGAATTCACCCAAATTGTTGAGCGTCCTCTCAAGAGGCAAATTCATTTCAATATCCCCAACTTCGATGACTGCATCTAAAGTTGTAAATTGCATTGGAGAAACTAATTGTAAAAGAATGATTCAGATATTATAAATTTATCATTGTAAAAAGGATAAGAAAACTCTTTACCCAAGAAAAATAAAGAGCAAGCCATGATAATATGCAAAGCAAATAATTAAGCACAAGATCACATTGTATAAACTAACAAATTGTTTATATACTCACGTCTAATAATATAGCCATTATAAATTTAAAATTAATATTATTTTAGTATTTTGAAAAATTAATGTAAAAAATACAAAATATTTTAAAAAAACATATTTCTTACAAAATATTTGTTTGTGACTGTGTGATCACGTGAATTTAATTATTTTAAATTTTTTTCCAATGTTTATGTGTAAGGGAGATGTGTGAGTAGTCGGGTGTCCTAAGGATAGGGAGGCAAGAAGCTGTAAGTCGAAGTCGAAGGGTTGGAGAGTCAGGTAACGGGGACGTTTAGGAGATAGTACACCCCGTCCCCCTCCCACGCCATTCGGGCGGCGAGGAAGAGGGGGGGGGGGGGGGGGGGGGGGCGTGTGCGTTACCGCTAACGGGGACAGAGGCGGGGTAAGGGGGAGGCAGAGCGGGGAGGGTGGGGTTTGCATGCAAGGCCGCTACTTGGGGTGGAGGCGGAGGCGAGGGCGGGGGCAAGGACGCAGGCGGGGCAGGGGAGCGGAGGCAGGCGGGCCGGCGCGTTGGCCATGGGCGGGAAGGGACACATTTGCAAGGGGGGGGGGAAGGCGGGGGAGAGAGGGGCGTTGGCCATGGGCGGCCAAGCGCTCATGGCCAGCGCTTTGGTCATAGGCGCCCACACGCCCCCACCCACATGGGGGCGGGTGTCCGCCTCTGGCCAACGCGTGGCCAGAGGCAGATTACACACACACAATCGCACACGTGGCAGTCCACGTGGACACGCAGGCCGCCACATATCCACGTGGCCTGCCACGTGTACCGTCGGCCACCGAAGGTACATGTGGCAAGTCCACGTGGACACCTGGCGTCCTGCGTGGCCACGTAGGACTGTCACGTGTGGCCGTAGCGTGGCCACGTGGACTGTCATGTGTGTGTGTCCACACACACACACACACACACACACACACACACACACGTTGCAAAAAATCATGTGTGTGTGACACACACACACAAACACACACACACGCATCCACGCAGTCGCGTGTTTGTGTACACACACACAGTGTGTGCCAGCGTGTGTGTGTGTACACCACACACACGCGCTTGCGTACAACACGTGTGTGCACACACACACACACAAACGTCAACGCATGCATGTGTGTGCACACACATGTGCATACCCACGGATATGCACGCACACACATGCACGTGCACGCACACACACACATGCACACGCCAACACACACACACACACACACACACACCTTCACCCTCCTCTCTCACACACAAACAAAGTCAAAATAATTAAATTAAAAATTAAAAATAAAAATGAAAGCTTTATAAAGAGCATTGACTTCCTCTTTTCACTTTCCTCATCTCTATTTTCTTCTATTGCACATATCTCTCTCTCTCAAGTTTTCTTTTGCTCACTTATCTTTCTCAAACTCTTACCTACAATTTCTCATAAATCTAACCTATATCTATCTTCTTTAATTCTTTAGTGCAACCATGAGAACAAAAAATCAATCCAAAAGTACGGGTGTCATGGATGAGATTGATGTTACTACGTCGCAAGAAGTATCTCCGCGATGCACACAGGATACCGAAAAATCTCAAGCCTTGAGTGTCATTGTAACTGGAGTGGATGGAATAACACAATCGAGCGTCGGACCCAGTCATCGTGTGGAAACAGGTACCGCAATTGAAGATGTAAGAGATGAAGCGTTTGGAAACGTGGTCGACAAGCACATTTCATTGGGCTGGGTGGATTCTCATAGAGCACCATACGATGGCAAACTTCCACGCTTGCCTCTATGTCGACTTCTTTCAAACCCCGCCATCCGCAGGCATGATGACCATGTGGGTGATTTGCAACTCTCCATTGCAAACAAAAGCTACCAACCAAACATGGCAAGATTTATTGTTAGTGAACGGATTCCTGGGGAGGATCACAAACAATTTTCTCATCGTGGTCACGCTTCGAGGGATCTTGCAATGTCATATGATTTGGATGAGGAGCTTCGTCAAATCCCCGAGCTTAGTCACATGGTCGAGAGGTACTTTGTGGTTTGGGATGGTAATCACCGATTGGAGGCATGGATGTGGTGGATGAACAAGAATGACATCCCAATTGAGAAGGCACCAAAGGTGGAGTGCGTTCTAGTTGATTTCCAGCCCCATGAGACAGCGGAGTTTCTATTGGTTTTGGGAATGATCAATAGGTAAGCCCAACTTTTTTTTTGTGTATGTAAATGAATCTTATTTTTTAACTATGTAAATTACAATCGAGTGTTAAACAGGGCCACGAGGGTTTCGGTGCCTCACACAACTGCTCATGATATTTTCATGATGAGAAAGCTAGGGTTGGCGGACCCTACTTCACTTTTGCAAAAATTCCCCGAAATAGCGCGTTTGGCAGCAGAAAGGGCTTTGAATTTTAGAGGTCCAAACAAGTCAAAGTGGCTAAAATTGCCAATGGCTGTCCTTGCGCAATTAATTTGGAAGGTATGCTTTAAACCAATGCTAAATGAGAATATGTTTTGATTGCAAAATCTTATTATGTGTATTTTGATTGAGTCCTTGGCAAATGATAGGAAGAGTTCGATCATATGTTTAGTAGTAAAACGGAAGGGCTGCCATCAAAAGGGAGTTTTGACTACGAGTTGGCACCTGACGCATACAAGGAAAGCATCAATCTAGCGCTATCTCAAACGGAGCAATATTTTACGCACAAAGGGCTTGAGATAGCCACCATTGAAAATCCAGAGAATGGCAACGATTTTTTCTAGAAATGTATATCATTTACAGGTTGGGACGAGAAGACCACGAAAATGACACCCTCGAGAGTGGCAGAGGTTGCGCGTGTACGCATTACTCCGAAAGAGTAAGTAAATGTCATTTAAATCATTCGATATAATTCTTTTTTTATTATGTAGCAATGAAAAATAAGTCTCGCTTTTCCGTTGCTAGGAAGTGTCGCTTGCTTGATTTGCTCCAAGGCGGTGATGCATCCTTGAAGAAGAATGGCATAGGTTTGACGGAGAAGGCCTGGATCCAGTGGCTTCGATATCACGTGTATTAGTGGCAATTGGAAAGGTTAGATTTAGTGATTATGTGCACCAGCTAGCAATTTGTTGATAATCTAACATGTGACTTATTATTTGTTGCAGGAGAGTGCTTGAGATGGCCGAGAAAATGGAGGCCGAGAATCATGATGTTGCTATCCAACACGAGAAGGCTGAAGGTAGGCATGGTTGCACACTTTTCCACACATTATTGACATACAGACACAAGCACTTTGAGAAGGCCTTCAAGAAGTGGAGTGCTCGGATCAAGTCTACACTGGATCCCGAAGAGAAATCCCACTTTGCTTGCACGGCACGACACTTGTTGTACAGGTTCGACATCTTTAATTGACAAATTAAGAATGTAGTAGGACGCACTAATCTTGTTCTTGGTGGCTCAAAACATTGTGGTATGTCTTGTAGATGGTGGAGAGATGCTCTTGTCTTTCCATTCCCGAGCACCCCAGTGATGCATGGTGCATGTCGTAGAGAGAGGAGACGGGCTTATATCCTGATGATTGGATAGACGAGTTGCGGCCAAAGGGAGTGTGGCTCAAGTGTCCTTGGTGGTTGGACTACTCAGACAAGGAGTACCCACCCTAAGAGGAAGAGCTATAAATAGGTATCATTCTATATAGTTTTTACATTTGCCATGCATCAATACAACATGGGCTCAATAACTGTTCTTTTTTAATTAATAGCGGAGCATACTGCGTCACGGAAGAAAGCGGTTATGATAGAGGCTCTATCTCCAAACACATCAAAGAAACCAGACAAGAAGAAACAGGCCTCAAAGAAAGACTCGCAAGCACAACCGGCGCTGACAAGCAACGTGGGAAGAGAGAAGAGGGTTGTAGTTTCCAGTGACAGTGAGAGCAAGCATGTGGTTACGGAGTATTCTATAGAAGTCAGCGATAGTGCTCATAGCCTTGGTGCTATGAGCCACAATGTACCGACACTATCCTTCACTCCAAGACCAGCGGGGGGCATCCAGGAGTCCCCTCCATGTTCACCATCACATGGCAGGGCTGCAGAGGACCTATCAGACATGGCCAGAGTTGTGGGAGATAACCATCCAGGTATGTGAAAATGGTTAATGTTGTGTTGTTCTCTTTAGCATTGCTTGAAAGATATATTTGATCTTATGTTGCTACATACAGATATGCATGTAGAGCCACGCCACCTTGCAGTGCATGCTAGTGCCAAGGAGTTGGCAAAAGCTATTCCAGATGTGTTGTGCAATGACAGGTAAGCCACGCTAATTTACAATCATACTTATGTGCACAATTTTAGTGCTAACAAAGATTGCATGCAGTTCTATGCAGTCACTACATAGATTCTTGGGCTCTCTATCAAGAACAGGGCAGATGAACCCCAGCTTGAGATTTGGTGGAGTACGTTTGGTGTACATGGCCTTTCCCTTACACACTAGGCCACATGCAGCTAGCACGGGTGGAGTTCCTTTATGGAACCAATGAGATACTGAGCTTGTGGATGCTGCATTCCTTCTGGCAACCGAGTTTCTTTTGGTTGATGGCATGGTTGTGGCGACATGTCGTACAAAACATCTGTCCATTGTCACTTCGAAGACAGAGGGAGTTGGTTTCGGTTGTTGAGGATATTGTACATACGGCTGCCGGAGTCTAGTTGTACAACTGTTCATGACTATTTAGAGGGGGTATGTTTTTTTTTGTTTTGATAATGAATAGTAACTTCGATGTTTGCATTTCAAAATAGTAATGTTTTACTTCCATTCCTAAGCTAGTACTTTGTTGCTGGTCATTTTTTCACCCCCTAGAACCGGTGGGTGTCGGCTTCCGAGGTATGATCGAGCGGATGGAGAGATTGCAACAAATGTACGTGGCTTCTCTGCAGATGATGACATGTTGTGGGAGAAGGTACCAGGTTCAGATTTCACACAGTGGACGCTTGATCGTATGGGCCGGCCTTATCGTAGAGGTGAGAGGAGTCCAGCGTTTGCCAGGTGGTAGAAACTTTTTGGAAGTTTTCTGATTGTTCCTATAAAATTATAGGCATAATAAATCTAAAGATTACTTTTTTTTTGTAGATGGCTACTAGGTACCTTCACAGACATGGGAGATGTTGTGTTGGATTGTTTTGCAGGAGTGGGGACATTGGCAGCACAATGTTTACTACTACTATGTAGGCATTGCATCAGTTGCGAGAAGGATTGGACAGTTTTCAATGCTTATCTGGAGCCAGCTCAGCACCTGCCTTCCGATTTGGGCTTGACATTGATGTTTCATAGGAGTGTCAGACCTCAGGTAGCTGAGCAAGTGAAGCAGGTGTCAAAGCAGCTTCATCCGCTCGAGCCACCTTTCTCGACACCACTCAGCAGTTAGGGCGGGGTAGTAGCAGCACCGTATCCCACTTTCACGGCCCCAGTTTTGGCATGGCGTGCAACTGGACCATCTCCTAGTGCATTCATTGCCTCCACATCTGAGGCCCCGTCCGGATTTGATCCATTGCCTCTTTCACTATCTACAGCCGCCCCCCCCCATATAGTTCGTATCCTCTGCCATTCGGAGGAGTTCCCCCACCATTTGGTGCACTGCCCCCCGTTGGCACAACCTTTGTTTCCTCCCAGAGCATATGGCCCCCCACCGCCCTTCTTTCATCCACGTCACCCATGATGTATCTTCCCCCATATGCATTTACTTTTGATGCAATGGAACACATAGATTTGGGGTTTGCTATATGAAATAGACCATAACTGTGTGTAAAGAACTTCTGTTTCTCTTATTAATAGTGTATTGAATGAATCCATGGTGTTTTTTGTTTGAATGTAAGTTGGTCGTGAAACAACAATCAAATTTTAGTTGAAAAGAGAGAGAGAGAGAGAGAGAGAGAGAGAGAGAGAGAGAGAGAGAGAGAGATGGGTAGATTGTCCCTTCTTTTGGGAATCCGCTCGTCCGATTCTTAAAAAGCGCTCGCCACAAATTGCTCGCCCAAAAATTGCGCCCCCATATACATGTGGTAGTGATGTGTGTAAACACACTTAGGACCGTCGGGGTATTTTTTTCCTCTCTAGGAGGTTTTTTTCCCATGCATTGTATATACGCCTATTCATTCTAGGGCTATCTATTTTTCTATTACACACTAAGTAATACACTCTCTGTTGTGTGCCTTGAGCTTCCTTCATCTTCTCCAAGTTGTGTGTGTTTTCCTGCAACCCTAATTCCAACAATTGAAGCTTCTCCTTTCTTTCATAGCCTCTATCTTCAAATTCACTTTACCTAACGACAATGCCCATCTTCAATGTGATTACCGATTGCTAGCTATTTGGGAGCTCTGAAAATTTTATAAACCGTAAACACTATTGTCAGTGTACTTATCAACAAAATCATCAAGAAAGCAAACAAGTCTTTGCATTTATTACATTAAAGAGAGAAATCTATTCAATGGAACAAAATAATGTCCCCATCCCTTCAATCATGGAACAAAAGAAAAGCCCCCGGCTTGTCGCAAGTGTTGGAGGAAACCATGCCGCATCAGTGTGGAACTGTTACAGCAGAGCTTTCGACGCTTGTGACAAGCAAAGGGCACCTAGCATCTGCTATTCTAACACTTTCCACCTATATTATCCACTTGGAATACATTTCCATCTATAGTCTCCAAAATTCTTCCAAGAGCACTCTCCCAACCTATCAAATGACTTCCAACTGCATACCACATAGTGTCCTATAGTGGTATGTACCATTAGCATAGGGATTAAGCATTCACTCTCCTATAGGTAGCAATTCATCGAAGTGTAAGTTGTGTCTGAGAGTAGTAGGTGATCAACCCCAATCAAGGGCATAGGCGACAGTTTGTGATGGGGAAGATGGGCAGGCAACAGTCTACGGCGGGGGAAGATAATTTAGGTGTGTGCCTCTTTTGCCGACAATGGTGAGGCGGCATGATGTTGAGGTGTTTTGAGGGCAGATGACAGTACAACAACACTGGCAATGTGATGTCGAGGGCATACCAGCAATGTGATGATGGTGATAGCAATGCAAGGGCGGACGACAGTAGAGCGACACCGGCAATGTGATGGTGAGGGCATACTAGCAATGGCAGAAGGTGGTGGGGCGAGGACGATGGCAGCTACAATTAGTGTTAGGGTCTCTCTCTCTCTCTCTCTCTCTCTCTCTCTCTCTCTCACGTTCAATTTGAAGTTTCAAAGGCACCATAGACTTCTTGGTATCCATTGCACGTATTATCGTTTGGTAGCCCTGCACACCTATTAACCGCCCATCAAGACTGTGAAATACCTTTCAAAGCCCCAATCCAAGGTACCATATACAATCAGAATCGTGAACCATGAGTAGTAAGGTCTCCCAAGCAATAGTGAGCAGGAAGAACGATAGAGGAGCAGAGCCATGAGCATGGAATATAGGATTAGAGTCATCGGAGGAGGAGAAAGAATCAAGAAGGGGAGAGAGAAACTTATAATTGAAAGAGGGTTAGCACGTAGGGAGGGAGCTATGGCAGAAACTGAAGGCATGGCGGGAGCGGCAAGCTCGCGGCCCGCACCTCATGCCTGTGTGCCAATTGGAGCCCACAATCTGTAGCCATGAATGCGCCAATAATTGGAGCCCGCAGGTGAAGGTAGGTCGCCTAGGCTAGCCAACGCCCAGCCGCCAGCAGTAAGGATCGAGAGAGATTCGTCCGCAGTTCAAGGCAGTCTCACTGGCAGACCACGTGGACCATTTGTAGTGGAAGAGAAAGGGAGGGGCGTCTATGGCTGCAATCCAATGTTTTGACTTAGAAATCTTAACATGGATTAACTGCTAGGCAAGTCTGGTAAAAAGCAGTAGACAAATCATACGGTATATTACCTCAAGAATCTCATTTAGATGGTCATGAGGCATTTGTGTATGCTTGAACTGATCATGCATTGGACATATCACTTCATCGTTGCCACTGCATATGCCATCAATGTAGTTGCAGCAGGTGCATCCACAGCTTGTTGCTGCCATTTTAGTGCCGAGTTGGCAAGGGAAAAGGAAGGGCATCTCAAGCTGCATTGTGAAGCTGAGAGGGGAGAGAGAGTGTGTTTGTTTCCGCTTGCTCTAGGCACTTATTTTCGCTTGCTTACAAAAGTGGAGTTGTTTCATGCTTTAGGAGGTTCCGGATAGCATCCTAGGCTTATGAGGTTGTGTGTTTAATTTCTTTGCAAATCTAGGTGCCAAATTTTTGGTGGGTTGTTTTATGTTTAGAGTATGAAGAGATTGCTTGTGTCTCTAGTATTCAATTTTCATAATGGTTCTAAAATCTCATTGTTTGTCGATTGTGTAGTGAAAGTAATGTGCATGGCATAATTTTTTTATTTCACCATTGTTGCTCTTGTATCAAGTTGCTTTGCTCGGTGATTGGAAACCCCCGGCAGCCTTTTGGGCACACACATGAAGAGACTCATTGGACATGAGAGCAGAGAGGCGAAGGAGAAGAGATTAAGAGGACTTTGCAGAATCTGTGAGTGGGAAGTTTCCCAAAGAAGAGATGATTAAGCGGCCTTTGCAAAAATTGTGATTCCCATGGAAGCTCTCTGTGCGCTCACGAATGCCAACCCACTTGGCCTTTTCGTTGTTTAATCTTCGAGGGTGACAAAGATGCCTTATCTCTTTGTAGAATTTTCTCTGTCCCCAATCCCTACGTTATGTAAGAGCAAGAAGGTGGCATATGTAGACACATGGCAACTATCTCCATTTGCCATCTTGACCTATCCTCCGAACGGGGGGAGAGAGAGAGGTACACTGGCAAACGGTGAGCTCACACTCATTTTTTGGTGGCTCACCGTCATTTAGTATATAGAGAGAGATTATAGAATAGATAGAATAGATGTACATGTGTTACAGATGTAGATGAGATGTAGATGTCAGTATATACACATACATGTATGTATATATCTCTATGAATATATTTATTGTTTTGTTTGTTTTTGTGTGTGTGTGTGTGTGTGTGTGTATGTGCGCGCGCACGCCAACCGGAAGCTCATATATCAAAGGCTCCCCTCAACTATTCGTCCATCATTGCCGGGTTCCTCAGAAAGTATAGAGTATGCACATACATATACACACACTTATTAGCATACATGTCAGCCGTCCCTTTCCAACAGTCCCTAGCAGTCTCATTATGGATATGTTTGCGCACACCATATGCCTTGCATGATGCAACATGCCTTCAAGTTGTGAACATAGGTGACCCCCATTTGCGGAGAAACCATGGCTCCACATTTGCTCAAAATAGCCCAGACCTTCCTGCCCCTGCCCCTACCACTGTTGGGCATATTCTGCAAGCAATGCAGTCCAAGAGACAACATTTTGCATTGGAAGTGTCTCAAAAACTACTTTGAGCTTGTTTGCCCTCTTCCCATGCAAGACACAAGTTGCAATAAGGTGTGGGCATACATGATTGCATTGGAGAGAGCCCTTACTCTACACTAGAAATAGGCCAAGGCTTCTTGGCCTTGTCCTTGTTGGGCAGTTGTGTGGGTGCGGTCTTTTGCAATGATTCAATTGCAATAAATGATCAGGAAGGGCAGCATTGGAGTTTTACAAGCGAATGCAAAGTGAGGTTTTGTCTCTAGAGGTGATTAAGAAAACAAGATAGATGTCAATACTTACAGCAGTGGATTATTTGAGAAGGATACATGCTCAGGGAACACCTACATTGGTATGTATGCCAAAGCAATCTGTGTGATTGATGAGGTTCCAATCCTTGCGATTTCTTGGACTACACTTATTGTACCGCCAACATGGATTGGGCAACGAGGCTCTATGTAGATGGAAAGTGAGGGCTTCTCCCCCTTTTTGTGCTTTAAAATAGTACACAACATTGAACATACATAGGCATGTAGCCCACTAGCACGAATATCAGCGTGTATCTGACTCCCACAGGCTTTATGAGGTTACAAAAGAAAGAATTCTTAGTTATAAGGTTGCCCATCTTAACTTCTTACTTGATGCCACATGCCTTCAACATGTAAGCATAGCTGATTGCAACTCACGAGAAAATCACTCCGATCAATGCTTCTTAGCCCTAACCTAGTGTTCATATCTTGTAATCCATGCAATCCAAGACATAGCATCCTGGGCATGAAGCACAACAAAAAGTTTTGAAACTCCAAAATATACACGACATTCAACATAAATGCCAACCAAAGCATTGCAGAGATCGAAATTTCTATTTCAAGAGCATACAACTCTCGATGTAACTATTGCATGCGTTCACCTGTGTCAGCTTCTTGTGAGTGTTACCAATGGCCTTCAAGATGCAAGCATAGGTGATGGAATTTGGAGAATGGCCCTCACTTCCCATCCAATGGAAACAAACCTGAAGATTCTTGTCCCTCCCCAGATTGTACATACCTTGCAGTAAGAACATTTCATGAATGTCATCTATGGCTGAAATTTTGTCAATGGCTTTGTTCAACTCTGGTAGTTGCAGCACAATTGCATGCATATTGGCCAACGTGTTTTGTAAGAACGTGTCCTCAAGTTTCCAGCCATCGGAACATATAGTGCTTCATCCCAAAAGCTTACATATATTTATAATACATTTTGTTGTGAAACTGAAGCAGCATACCTCTTGTTCAAGCATGAATGGACATGGGAACTAAGGTTTTTCTAATCAATTCAGACATCTCCACAAACCTACAGCATTTATATACTACGCAATCCCGCACCAAAAGCAGTGCTACCAAAGTGAGTCATAAAAATTCACAAACTAAAAACCGACACATTCCTCAAATGGCAAGAGAAACACTTCTGTAAATAACTCCCAACCTTAACTCGTCCTTGCCCTTCCACAGTCAGATCGCCAGATTTCTGCAGGAGGAGCAATTGCATAAAGAATCCTTCTTGAAATGACAGACCATTCTCATAATATACAGTACTAGAAACAGGACACACTAGATACCACAGTAGCAAAAAGGGGCTCTGAAAGGCAGGTAAGAAACAATAGTCTCAAAACTCCTTCAAATCATGACCCTCTAGAGAGAAGGTGACACATGGAAGCTAGATTTATTACTCAAAAGAGCTTTGCCATCTCTGTAGTATCATACAAAAGCCTTGGTTATTCAAGGCTGCTCGCATTTAACACCAATGCTTTAAGCATCAAGAGTGGTGAGGCCTTGTATAAACAACCATGGCCTGATATCAAGCACATAATTAGAATTGATTTACCACTCTGCTATTCCTTGGAAGGATCATGAAACCTCGGGTGATCTGCAGGCTTGGATGATCAGCCCTCTCCAAATCGAGAAGAATTTAACATTTGGGTTCCATGATCCTCCATTAGTCACCTGACCATAAACAGGAGATACCCCACCATTTGAACAGAGACCAATTGGCTACACTCACATTGAGGTGCAAAAGGAAGTCCAGAAAATTCTCAAGAAAACCATTAAAGAGGCTGGTCCAATCCTTGTCTATTTTTCAAGCAAGCGAAACTCCATCATCCCTTCATTTCGCATGGGAGAGTACCATGCAACAACCTTCAAGGCTCCAGATGCCTCTGGGCACCACTCAAATCCATAATTAAGGTCCTGAATCTGAGGATACCTCTTGAAAGAGAGAGAATCCAGTGTAAACCGGGAATCCACTCGAGCACAGAAAGGGCCAGCTACCTGTTTAACAATGCAAACAACTTCAGTAGTTTGCAGGAAGGAAAGAAAAAATGACATAGAATCCACAGTCATACGGACTCTTAACTTCACCTGCTGCTGAAACGTCAATTCCAAACTAGGAAGGTTGGAAATCTCCTTGTTTATTTGCTCGGGGTTCCGTGTAGATGTTACAAGTGCAGCGGCGGAGGCAACATTCACATTGACATCTAGTTTTGAGAAGTCAAGAAACCACCTTTGAAAATGACCAAGCTGAGTAGAAACACCAGCTGATGCAAACACATCCACAGAAACTCTGGAAATTGTATCCATCAATATAAGCCTTTCCTGCCGATCCCCACCTCTTAAACTGTCTGCCGTCAAGATGCCACCTACAGAAATATGTTTTATACTAAAAAGCTGGCTCAACTAAACAGCATTACAGAAAATCTGGACCTGTTGGTTACCCATGACAGTAGAGAGTGCCACGCGTGGACGAGAAGCCAAAAGGTTGAAAGGCCTATGTGGTTGATTCCGTGTATCTTTCCACAAATCCTTTTTCTTCTCCCAATATACAGCAGCTCGACCACAAATGCCAGCCAGTGCTCCAAATGGAAGTGGTGCAGATGCTTCTTCTGATGAATCCCTATCTACTCCAGAACTTTGGTACACACCTGCCCGGTACCCAAGCCCAGAAGAACCACGAGATACAAGATCAAGAGATAGCATATGAGGAACATTCCAATAAGTTCCTCTCCTGTCAACGCACTTGTCATTCCAAGAACCTTGCAGAAGAACATCATGTTGCTTCAACTGCAACCAAAGAAACAAAAGGTGAGAAAAAGGATATGGAGTTCCAAACTATGTCTACATAGGCTGATATAAACTACAAAAGAAGAAACCTCATACCCAAGAGGACGCTGCCCTTTTTAAGTCAATACTACCAGATTGAAATTGCAAACAATCACTTAGCCCTGCATCAACGGGCAATGCACAACACACTTCCCACTTGCTGGTTTTAGAAGATTACATAAAACGTACAAGTGATGGCATACATAGAACATCAATTTGTCCAGTAAAACACAAGCACATTTGAGAAAATCTGGACTTAATGCATAATGTAAGAAGTTAGATTGCATAATGGAAGAGCAGAGGCTATGAGCCACATAGTGATATAGATACACAAAACAACAAAATGCCTAAGCCAGCACAAGGTGCCATGTTCAGCAGCCTATTAGTCTGTTGTTCCCTTACACATCCCTTGAACAATGGCACATATCATTAACTAGCTGCTAGTCTCCTATGTGTTCTACTGATATTCACAGACGATCAAGCTTCGATGAAAGCTGCTATTTTAAGTCAATTAAATTCAAACTTTGTCACATCATGCTTCAGACAGAGAAACAGATTATAGTAGATATAAAAACAAAATCACTTGCCTTATGTGTCACAGACGCTTGGGCATGCCATGGTTTCTGAATACCCCCGGTCAGATTATTACAGGATAAAAGGCGCGCTAAACCGTCATCAACCTCACAGCTGACAGAAACCAGCGTATTTGAGTTGAGCCGCCCTCTTGAGGTTACACCCAGTGCATTCATTGACTGACAGAACAATTGCTTAGCTTTTGCCCAGCCATCACCGCTTGCAGACGGAGTACGGTCGCCTTCAAACTCTTCTCGCAAAAGGTTTACCAAACCATGAGTTTGTATCCTTGCTGTAAATGTACTCCACCTGCAGCATTGCAACTTATTTGTGAGATGCTAATAATTTAAAAAGTCTTGAATTTCCTAATTTCCTCTGCTGAAGCAAACCTTGGGGAGATCTCTGTGCAGTGGTACATGCAGTAGTATTGACTACATGGAGAGGTGCGTAGAACTTCATGTGACTGACCCACGTTTATATACACTGGCTTAAGGTCAAAAAGTCTGAACTTACAAACGATAAGAGGGGGTAAACTTCTTGCATACGCAACAAATATCAAGACATAATGATCTACCAAAGGAAGAAGATGATGAAGCAAGATTAATTTAGCATTGAATTTATTTGGTTAATAAAAATGACTAAGCCAAAAGATGAGATGGGCAAAATAAATAACCTAACCAAATTTTTGGCATCAGAACTCAACCTTAAAGGAATCACAACAGGGACATCACAGCAGCAAAGACTTACATTCATGGAAGCTTCCATACGGTGTACAAATGCCCATATCGTACAAATACGCCATACTCTACAGCCATACTCATTGCCGAACGATACAACACACCGTATGATATTGAATAACTCTTAATGTTTTTTTTTAAATATGCACCATACTAATCTTAACCGTTGAATATAAATTGTAACACACTGTATTTGTTGGGTATGTAAAGGCCCTCTCCTCTCTCTTTATGTACACTAACTCACACCACTAACTCACAAGGTGGGAACACACCCTTATACGCTAAAAACCATACATAATATACACTTTGATTTTTTAGTGTATCATCATTGATACACATAATCTCTCCTGCCTGCTATATATCTCTCTCTCTCACGTTTGAACCTGCAGAAAGCCAACACTACTTCCTCCTGCTGCTTGCACTACCTACAAACTGGTATCAAAGCAAGCTTCGCGCGCTTCCACACACACAGGAGCCAGCGAAAAGTCAAAACGCTGCCCAAGCAAGTGTTTTTCGGGTCAAAGCAGGGCAAGCCCTCTCACGCAGGGGCCTGGACTTGTCTCCTGAGCAGCAGAGGCTGATCGGGAACTTTCTTTGGTCAGGGCGTGACACTCAGATAGCCCGGGCCAAACCTTGTTCTCAGGGGGGGGTTAGGGATCATAGACCCAGCACAGAAGAGCAGAGCCCTTGTTGGGAAGTTTGTAGTCAGAGGATTGCTTCCAGGGGAGGAGCCCTGAAAGGAGTTTTTGCTTCAACGGCTTAGAGCTCGAGTGCCTCGCGCAGGAGGCCCTTGGAGACCTTCCATCAGATGGATCTTTACAAAGATGTGCAGAGTTGGTCTGAGCAGGAGACTGGAGGATCGTTTCACTGTGAGCCTGCTTCGCTCTTGGGGGCAGCTGCAAAGAGGCCTGGTGTCACCAGGACGTGGCAGCTGTTAACTATGTCACGAGGACGTGGCAACTGCTAACCTTAGTTGTTGGTTTCTTTCCAATGATTTTTGTTTTATTTTTGAGACCCTCTTTTTGAAGTTGCAAACGGTCGAACATTGTATGGCCAATGTGAACGGTAGTTTCACCCGCACACGGGAAGTTGGTCGGCACTGGAATTCATATAGTAAGAGGATGTCTAGGCTCAGTGCAAGATCATATAGGTCCCCCCGTCGCACTTAGCAAGTTGGTGGATACTAGGAAGTGAACTCAATAAAGGCATAAAGTCAAGGTGGAATCAGCAACAAAAGGTATTCAACAATTGGGCCACATTGCACTTTTGGATGCGGTCCCAATGAGGATAGATGGTCAGATGACCAATGGGAGCCCAACGGAATCACTTCCTAAAAATTAGGGAACTGCTATTTTGGGCCGTGAAATGTGTTCGCATCATTACCTTCGGTATGACCAGGGGAACACTTTCCAACTCTGTCGCGGAGTCAACTGGGCAACCAGTCGGGAGATTTTTAGGCGGCAACCCCGAAACGGGAAAAAGCTTGTAATCGCGCCAAGTGGCAGGATTCTGTGCACTTTCCTCTTGCATCAAGAAGTAGCACTGAATTTGTAGCTGGGAGACTCATTTTTCAGCTTTTGTCACAGGTTAAGAGCTATGGAGTGCTTTCTTTCCCTCTCATCTACAGTGTGGTGCTAGGAGTGATGCCCTCCACACTACACACTGCTCTCTCTCCCCTAAAAGCAGTTATGTGATGCCCCACAAGAGGGCTCTTCATTTGACTGATGTACAGTTGTGTGCTTTCATGCTTTTGTGCTGAGGCAAGAGCCTCCTTGAGCAGGAACAGGGGTAGCTAACTGCTACTCCAAAGCAGGCACCGGTGAGGGTCATATCCTCACCGTACAAGTGCATTTTCAGCGCTGTGTATGTGCTGTAAATTGACTGTTTTTCAGCCATACCGACACCAGAACCATTGGGAATAGTGCCCCACTAGCAGAGGACAGTTAGGGGACTGTTTGGAGCTGAAAACAGGGCAAAAACCAGTAAATACAGCGTGCTGAATTTACTGTTTTTGGGCAAGAATCGGAGGGTTTATGCCAGTGGAAGTGAGTTCCAGCAAGGAAATTGGTTTCGTGCAAGTTTTGGGGCTGTTATGCTACCGAAATTTGGCCAAAACAGGCGGTATCTAGCGGGATAAAGTTAAAGGATTCCCACGACTCTTCTTTGTAATTTACCCTCTCAAAGTATAAAGAAATACCGAAAGGGACACCAATTTCCCGTCGCAGGTTTCATTTGCACGTTCTCTTTGTGTGTGTCTAAAGTAAAAGATTTCAGGTGAGAGCCAAAGCCTACCGCCCCACGGGCCGGTTCCACCTGGAGCAACACAAGCCCACTTGTACGGAGGAGTGCTTGAGACAGCCCCTTGTTTGGAACCCCATGGTCAACACTCAGAGAGGCCACTTGGTTGGTAATAGGCCTCATGTTTCTTGGGGTTCCATGGCAGAGGGTCCAACACGCACTCTAGGGGACTGGCTTAAGTTCTCAGGTTTGCCAGAAGAGTTACAGAGCATCCAACTGCAGGGCATGAGAGAAGTGCAGAGCATGTGTCAGGACATCACAGAGGCAGTACCAGCTAAGTAGCTCACAACTCTAGAGACAGCAGCTCCCAGATGGATGGGAGCCTTCACGCGACTGGAGGTCCTCATCACAGTTCTCTTACCATATACATGTGGTAGTGATGTGTGTGAACACACTTAGGACCGCCGAGGTATTTTTTCCCTCTTTAGGAGGTTTTTTTCCCCCGCCCATTATTCTAGGGCTATCTATCTTTCCATTGCACACTAAGTAAAACACTCTCCGTTGTGTGCCTTGTGCTTCCTTGGTCTTCTCCAAGCTGTGTGTTTTCCTGCAACCCTAATTCCAACAATTGGTATCAGAGCACGTTGCGTCCTCCGGAGCTTAGTCGCCAGCAGCTCCAGCACACGCCTGCTCACTTTCCTCAATTTCAGTGGGCTTTGGCAAGCGTTCGCACGTCCACAAAAATTTCGGGTAAGCTCGTAGAGCTTAGTCTGCTCAGATTTCAGATTTGGGCTCATTTCGGCCTCCGTTTCCACTACATGCAGTACTACACAGGCTATTTCGTCATTTTGTGCAAAATCTCTATCAGTGCCGTTTTCTGCATAGCAGGTCTCTTACAGTCTTCTACGGTTTGTGCTATACAGCACGTGTTGTTCCCGCTTCGTTTCTTCTCTTTTCAGGCAGTTTTCGCATCAGGTGCAGCATTTACCATGGCTGACAACAACACAAATGTGTTCAAGATGTTTGCTGTTGAGGACAGATTGGATTGGGACAATTACCCTATCTGGGCTTACATGATGCAACATGTTCTTGTGTCAAAGGACGTCTGGAATATTGTGCAGGGCATGGATGTACGTCCTGATTCTGAGGATGTATGCGATGTTGAGAATGCTGCAAGGATTGCTACTGTTAGACTTATTTTGCCTACACAGAGCAAGCTCGTTGGGATGTAAAGAATGCATAGGCTCAAGCATTAATTGCGTTGTCTGTGAAGCGCATCATTACTCCTTACATTTGTTCAACGAAATCTGCAAAACAAGCTTGAGATATTCTGGCTGGTCTTTATACAAGCAGCAATGAGGCAAAAATTGCATTGTTGCGTAAAGAGCTAGAGTCGAACATTATCAATAAGGAAGATGATATGGACACTTTCCTTGCTGGTGTCAAGGATATCAATGAGCAACTTATTTCTGCACGTGAAATCGTTTCAGACAGTTCCCTTGTGCAGACTGTTCTTAATGCCTTGCCAGACTCTTACCAGACTTTTGCTAGTACTTGGAAACTCATGACCCAAGGAAATCCCGAAGTTGTCAAGTTTGATGCATTGTACACATTGTTGTTGCAAGAGTCGCTTTCCAGAAAAAACACAACTAGACAGCGTGCAGTTGAACAGGCTTTTATTGTTGCTCAAAGAAAGGGTGGTAACAACAATGCGGCCACTTCTTATGGTTCTTCTGCGAGTGGAAAATCACATGTTCCTAATGCTTCTACTTGCAGCAATTCGTCTGGAAGTTCTGGTGATAAGGATAAAAAGAAGATGCATTGCCATTATTGTAAAGCTAATGATCACTTGATCAAGCAGTGTCCTAAGTTGAAGGCCAAAGAGGCTAAGAAGAAAGAGGGTGGTTCCACTGCAAACGTTGGTTCCACTACAAATGCAACTATTGTTGAGTCTTCTGTGAAAGGAGACTATGATGTTGACGTTGATGCAGAATGGGCTTTTAGTGTAGAGTGTACCTATAATCCTATTGTCCATGATGCATGCATGTCAGTTGTTGCAGATTCACATGTGTGGTATTTTGATGGTGGTGCTACAAAGCACATTACCTCACATCGTGATTTGTTCACCTCTCTTGAGTCTGTCTCTCATGGAAATTCAGTTACTTCTGCCAACAATGCCTCTTATCCGGTTCAAGGAGTTTGAAAGATTGTACTTACTGCTGCAAATGGCAATTCTTTCACACTTGTTGATGTACTTTATGTACCAGGGATCAAGAAGAATCTTTTCTCTGTATCTACACTTGCTAGACTTGGTCTTGTAGACAAATTTGTAGATGACAGATGTACAATACATGATCTCAGTTTCAATGATGAAATTGTTGCATCTGGCATTTTATGCCATGGGATGTATAAGCTCACTTTGTATCACAAGTGTGGGCAAAATTTTACAAATGCAGTTGTGGATTCAAAGGCTATTTCAAATGCAAATATAAGGTGCAGTGGATGTGAATGTTGAACTTTGCTCAAGATGAGTGCTCCGAATTGTGCTCAAGGTTCCTTTTACTTACGAAAGGGAGAGCCTTCCGTTTCTTTAGTGAGAGAGTGCAAGTGGTCACAAACAAAGTGGATAAACATTGTGAATGAAGGTGTTGAGACTAAGAGATAGAGAGAGAAGAGAATACGACACTAGAATGTTGTCAAACCCTCCTCCGAAGGCCCCACTCTCTATGGCGAGAGCGGTCTACTATTGATTGCACAAATCTCTACAATGCTTTGGACTTGTCGACAACGATGAGGACGACGACGAGACGGGCTGAAATCTGAAAACGCTAATGGCTGAAATCTACAAATCTTTATCTGCTGAATTCTGACTCTATGTCGGTGACAAAGGCAATGACGACGATGCAACGACGTCACGCTGAAAACGCAGAGATGCTGAAGTCTGCGTTTTCCGGGCTGAATCTGCAAACTTCGGTGGATCTCACCGTGCAACGAGGATCTGCTGCGGAAAGGTGAGATCTGCGAGGTTTGGGACTTGCGGTGCGGAGTCTAGACGTTGAAAACTGAAAACGCTGATGCAGGGAATGTCTTCACGCCGGAAATCTGCAAAAGGGCCATGCTGAAAATCTGATGTAAAAACGCTAGGCTGATTCTGAGGTCTGCAACAAAAATGCTAGGCTTCTACTGTGTCATGCTGTTGCTGGGTTGGATCTGCAATGCAAAACACTGGCTGATCTGCAATGCAAATGAAAACACTGGCTGATCTTGGTTGCTTGAAAACGCTAGCGTCTTCTTGCGGTTCTTGCTGAGAAGGGTCACTTGATGGTGGTCTTCTGCCTCTTCTGCCCAAAGGTGCTAGCGCTAGGGTTTCTTATATGGATCCTTGCTCATTTTGCCCTACCCAGTTCCCAACAAAAGTCACTTAAAAACAATAAGTGAAAATTGGCTAAAATAGGGAAAATAAGTCTATGCACTGTAAAAACTACTCCTGATGGGTTCTGACTGAAATCTGATGATCATGCTATGTGCAACCAAAGGATATGCATCTACTCTAAGTGTCTAGAAGTGCACGGTCTACAAACACACTCAGAAAAGTGCCAGAACACTTCCTAAGCTAGGCTGACTGAACTGAATTGAACCCATGTCATGAAGTAGCTTGTCCGCGTACACATAGGGTTAGATGTGCACGTGGCATCCCCTCCTTTTAAAAGTGAGGTACTGGTATCGAAGTGTATGGCGTCGAGGGAGATCGCGAACAGCGTCTAGAATCCTAGAAAGGATTCTTCACCGGCCCACTCTGAAGCGTGGGTCATGCGATACTTGAATTTCAAAAAGGTCTGCAACGCTTGCTTCTTTGGGCCGCGCCGAAAGCGACACAAAGTCATCTTTAGCTCCTTCAATGCTTCAACTTCGTCGATAGTCATGCGTCTATCTTCTTCAAGAATCTCCGAGGATGAAAATTCCTGAAACCACTTGCAACGCGAAAACATAAACATATCCATTCCATGTAAAGTGACTAAAAAATTTGAGTCTTCTATAAAGACTGTGAATGCAATATAGATGAACACATAGATGGAGTGCCAAACCGTTCATCAAACACATGCAAACAATGGGGTCGAATCTTGACTTTCTGATCTAAATCAATCAACTGTGGAAATCACAATGGAAATGCCGATGCTTGATGCTCAATCCTTCTTGTGCTCTTTCCGAGACTATGTCATGCCAAGGAAGAGACGTGGAATGTGAATCCCTTGAATGCAAACATTTCATTTTTTCATGAGTAGTCCGTATACATCCGTGCTCATTCGTGAGTGAATTGTGTTCATCGTGCAATATGGCATGCCTGTGAAAAGGGATCACATAAGGACGATGACTAAAATACAGGAAAGCATCACGAATGAAACACTCGAACAATGCGAGCTGACTAATCATTCGAACACATAATACTTCCTGTGGGGGTTCTTTGGACCTCGACTCGAGAGCCAAGATCAGTTCTTCGTGATTGATCGAATCTTCTCGTGGGGGTTCTGTGGAGATCAACTCTTCATGATTGATCGAATCTGCAATGAGGTTAGCTTCACTAGAAAAAGCATCAACTAAACCATCATCCGTGTGAACAATCACATCTTTATCCTGCAAATCATCATGCTCGTGAATAATCGCATCTTGATCATGCAAAGTATCATGCTTATCATCTCGCTTATCATTATCATGCAAATCATGTGTGTCGTGCTTTGGAAAAGAAGAGACTAAGAGAGTCTCCTTTTCCTGATTCTTTTCAATCTTCGCCTGCACATTAGAAATGAGAGATGAAGAATGAACAACTTGCTCTCCACGAATGACGATGGGAGAGCCACTTTTGGCATTGAAAGTAAACCGTATTTTCCGCTCAATCAATAAGAGAGTTATGCTCACGAAACCATCGAATGCCCAAAAGCATATCACATCCTAAAAAAGGAGAGACTACAAATTTTCTGCGGAAGGATACTTGTTGAACAGTGAACAAAACATCAAGGCAAAATTGCGTAATGAGAGAGTCCATACCGGGAGAGAAGCCTAACACCTCGAAAGGAGATGTCTTGCTAACCTCCAAGCGGGCTCTTTCGACAAGAGAGTCACTAATCAAATCATGCATATTGCCTCGGTCAAACAATATGAGACCCCTCACATGACCATAACACTTAATGAGAGACTCATCAATAGGAGGATCATGAGAGACTTGGGTCACGCTCGTGTTCTCATTTATAGCATTGACAGAGGAAGTGGGTTCTGTGGGTTCTTTAGATTCATTAGATTCAAGCTTAGGACATGTTCTTTTTATGTGACCCTTGATGTGACAGTGATAACAACGACCTTTCTTAGAATAAATGCTTTGCTCTTCCAACGTGATGTATCCTCCTAAAATTCCTTGTTCTGCATTTTCATATGGAGTGAGCTTAGATTTAGCAATTGTGTTAGCTTTACCCTTAGGTTCATTGTGTGAGTTCTTTTTCAAAAGACTATCAGAAGATTGGTTAGAAGAGTTACCATTCTTACCGTTCTTACCATTCTGAGGAGTCTGAGTGGTACTTGCAGAAGTCTTGTTTTCCTTAGGCTTTCCCTTGTTGTGCTTCATCTTATGTGCGAGAGCAATCGCTACCGCCTTGTTGAGATCGATTGGGCCGAGGACTTCGACATCAAACCTGATATAGTCGTCCAATCTGAAAATGAAAGCCAGCCTCCTTGTGCTCATCATCCGATTTGCGTAATTGGGTACCGAGCTGCAAAGCACGATTAGAGAAAAACATAACTGACATACCATTTTGCTTGAGACTGCACCAATCGTCTTTCAACCGTGCTGGATATTGTGGTGGCATAAACCGCGCCTTTGAGCTTATCTTGGAAGTCGGCCCAATTGAAGGAAAGAGACACACCTTCCTGCATAACGTTCTTCGGCCGCCAAGCGCACTTGCTCAATAGCTGCCTTTCTTTTCATTCCTTAGCTGCCAAGCGCGCTTGCTCACACTCGTGATCCAAGGATGCCTGTCTTTCTTGGCGCTCCCGTTCCATGGAATCCTGTCTTTCTTGGCAATCCCGTTCCATGGATTCTTGCCTTTCTTGGCGCTCACGCTTCAAGGTAACGCGTTGCGCTTCTTGGTGTAACATCATGTCCATCATCGATTTGACCAAAGCCTCCATAGGATTTGGTGCAATCCTTGGCGTAGATGAGAAAGGGGGAGGGTCAGAAAAACCTCCTGGTGGGGAAAATTCTTTTTCTCCACTGCCATGCACATCACCTCCATGCGAAGTATCCATTCCACTTCGAGTAATGACCATACACTGAAGTCTTAGGTTCTTAAGTTCACGAGGAACTTGGGTTCTTGTGGGTCTCGAGTTCTTGGATTCTTTGGTTCTTGAGTCTTGAGTCTTGAGGTTCTTGAGGTTCTGGAGCCTTGAGGTTCTTGAGGTTCTTCTTTCGCTTGCAATCTGTGTTAGAGAAGGATCTTCTCTTACTCGAGCTCTACTCTTTTCCGCGGGCGCACCCCTTGGTGGCCTTGCGCTCACACCAAAGTTGCTTTTTCCCACCTCACCTCGATTGGTTGGCTGCTAAGTGCACGGTCCGCTCTCAATGAGTGAAAAGAGAAACAAGGGGAGGCTAGACAAGCCCTTCTTTCTTGGGTTTCATGTCACTCTTCAAAACACGATTAGGAATCAACACGCCCAAGTGGACTTGGGTTACGTGCGGCCGCAACAAGCCAAAAAAAAATCTGAGTGATACAGAACACTGTCAAAGCTTTGATACCAATGTAAGGTGCAACGGATGTGAATGTTGAACTTTGCTCAAGATGAGTGCTTCGAACTGTACTCAAGGTTCCTTTTACTTACGGAAGGGAGAGCCTTCCGTTTTCCCTTAGTGAGAGAGTGCAAGTGGTCACAAACAAAGTGGATAAACACTGTGAATGAAGGTGCTGAGACTAAGAGATAGAGAGAGAAGAGAATACGACACCAGAATGTTGTCAAACCCTCCTCCGAAGGCTCCACTCTCTATGGCGAGAGCGGTCTACTATTGATTGCACAAATCTCTACAATGCTTTAGACTTGACGACGATGAGGACGACGACGGGCTGAAATCTGAAAATGCTAATGGCTGAAATCTGCAAATCTTTATCTGCTGAATTCTGACTCTATGTCAGTGACGACGGCGATGACGACGATACAACGACAACACGCTGAAAATGTAGATGCTGAAATCTGTGTTTTTGGGGCTGAATCTGCAAACTTCGGTCGATCTGACCGTGCGGCGAGGATCTGTTGCGGAAAGGTGAGATCAGCGAGGTTTGGGACTTGCGGTGCGGAGTCTAGACGCTGAAAACTGAAAACGCTGATGCAGGGAATGTCTTCACACCGGAAATCTGCAAAAACGCCATGTTGAAAATCTGATGTAAAAACGCTAGGCTGAATCTGAGGTCTGCAACAAAAACGCTAGGCTTCTACTGTGTCTTGCTGTTGCCAGGTTGGATCTGCAATGTAAAACGCTGGTTGACCTGCAATGCAAATGAAAACGCTGGCTGATCTTGGTTGCTTGAAAAGCTAGGGTCTTCTTGCGGTTCTTGCTAAGAAGGTGCACTTGATGGTGGTCTTCTGCCTCTTCTACCCAAGAGTGCTAGCGCTAGGGTTTCTTATATAGATCCTTGCTCGTTTTGCCCTTCCCAGTTCCTAACAAAAGTCACTTAAAAATAAGAAGTAAAAATTGGCTAAAATAGGGAAAATAGGTCTATGCACTGTTAAAAAATGCTCCTAATGGGGTCTGACTGAAATCTGATGATCATGTTGTGTGCAACCAGAGGATATGCATCTACTCTTAAGTGTCTTGACATGCACGGTCTACGAACAGACTCACAAAGGTGCCAGAACACTTCCTAAGCTAGGCTGACTGAACTGAACTGAACCCATGTCATGAAGTAGCTTGTCCATGTACACATAGGGTAGATGTGCATGTGACAGCAAAACTTTGGCATGCACGTTTTGGTCATCTGAATTTTGCCAGATTGCTGTGTTTGCAGAAATCTCATATGGTTGCTTCTTTGCCGCCTTTTGAAGCACCTGTCACACACATTTGTGAAGACTGTATTTTGGGTAAGATACAGCGTTCTAAGTTTCCAAAGGATGGTTCAGTTAGGGCCACATGCAAGTTGCAGCTTCTGCATAGTGATGTTTGTGTTGTAAGAGACTTGGACACTCCAAGTCGAGAATCTACCGCGACAGCACAAATAAACACTTCAGAGCAGTTCACAGTTAACAATTGATTCGACACTAGCCCGGCGGAGTTCCGTGCCTAGAGATATTGGCCCCAAAGTCTGGCGCCCCTTTCGGTATTTCTTTTTGTATTAATCTGTGTTCAAAGTACAAGAGTGCGGGCAGGCGCTCACACTCAGACTCTACGTCCAGATGCTCTGAGTTATGAGGCTCTGCCCACGTATTTAAAGAGTACACGAGATGCCAAAAGCAGAGCCCAAAAGCTAAAAATCAAAAGCCCCAAAAGCTTTAAAAATTGTCCATAAAAAGCTACCCCTAAAATAAAGCAACTTTCAATCCTCCCTCTCAAGCGCTCTTATGGTATTAAAGCAAGGCTTAAAAGCTTCTTCTCCAATTTGCATGGAATAAAGCAAGTCCAAAAATCAACGTTGCTTTTTCCTGCTGCCGCAAAACACGGAAATCCGTACAGCTGCCACGTGTTAGCCAGCCCGTGATTTTCGCCGTAGAATCCGGCAGTCAGCCACGTCAGCATTTCCGACGTGTGTGTGTGGGTCTAGTGGGCAGCAACCAGCAGCCATGTCACCAGTTTGTGACATACCCCCCTCTTGAAAGCATTGTAATCGCCCTCGATTACGCCTGCAAAACAGACAGAAGCCATAAACTGCCTTAGCAGACACTGACTATTAGTATCGACGTACTAGAAACACACATCTAGCACATGTACTAATCGACAGTCACATCACACGACATCACAGGACATCACTAGACATCACATGACAAATCACATTCAGCATTCATTCGGATCTTAGACCATGATTTATCGGCAATGCAATTACCAATCGCATCTAGATCCACTCAGGACCTCATAGATGCCCGATTGACTAATCCCTATTGCAACCATGTCTATCGAGATCATTTAGACCAAAATGCTGCAGTCCTTTCGTCTGTCAGTTCATGCACTTAAAAACAAGTCAAGAACAAATCAGTTTCATATTCCGGAATTCCATTTCATAAAGTCATACAGCAGAATACTGTCAGCTCTCAGTATTCTGCGACTCTAGTATTCAAACATCAAGGCATTTGTTGACAAAGGAGCGGAGCAAGGTGGTACCAAACGTACTGTACGTGGCGTATATGTACGTACTGTACGTTGTTCCGTACAGGAAAAAAATTTATGTACGTAAAAATACGTACTCTTGTAAAAAAACCGCAAAGTACTAGATTCTCTAGGACATTTCCAATAAAAAACCAGAGAGAAGCCAACAACTTATAGAGACATTAAAAGACACGTTTTACAAGACAACCACATACTATATAACTACTGCAAGAGACTTAGATTTTTATTTTAAATCAGCACCGTACAGGCTCCACACCCCCCCCCCCCAAAAAAAAAAACCACACCAAAAAAATTTTATTATAAAATGAAAAATAATATTATATAAAATAAAATAAAATAAAATAAAAACGGCGTACGGATCGTTCCGTACAGTATGGATCCGTAAAGAACATCCGTACGGTACGGAACCAATCAGTACATACGTGTTGATCCAACCTTGGAGCGGAGTAACTCCCCTCTTGTGCAACTCACTGCACCAGATCTCCGGCCAAGCTGAATTCGGGGTTCCATTTGGAATAGACTATCCTAAACCAAAAGCTTCAAGGTAAAGTTTCACAATCTGAGGAGTACCTGCTAGGTCCTCCTCCTCCATCCACTTCGCATCCAATGCAGGATAGTTCTTGAATTTAACCAAGAACCGCCTCTATACTTTACCCTTAATCTTTCTGTCCTTATGTGCCAAAAGCTGTTCAGGAACAAGGATCTCCTCGTTTTCCTCCACTTTGGGTTGCTCATCGGGCTCCCCATCTCCGGGCACATCACCTTTTAAAGGTTTCAAGAGACTCACACGAAATGCATTGTGAATCCTCCAAGTGTCAGGTAGTTTTAGTCGGAAGGAGACATCGTTGATCTTTTCGGAGATTTGGAAAGATCCGTAGTATCTCATACTAAGCTTTGGAAAATGTCACGTGACACATCCAACCCTATGTGTCCGTGGACAAGCTACAGCACGACTAGGGTTCAGTCAGTCTAGATTTAGAAGTGATCTGGCACTTTTGTGAGTCTGTTCGCAGACCGTGCATGCCCAGTCACTTAGTGTAGATGCATATCCTCCGGTTGCACACAGCATGATCATAAGCATTCACATCACAATCCATTAGAACCCTTCGGGGGAATTTTCCAGTGCATTTAGCCTATTTTACCTTATTTTGACATTTTTCACTTATTATTTTTAAGTGACTTTTGTTGGAAAATAGATAGGGCAATTTTGCTAAGTTTGTATATAAGCAAACCAGAGCTAGCACTTTCTGGCAGAAGAGGCAGCAGGAGCACCATTGCTCAACAGGCAACTTCTCAGTAAGAACCCTTGGTGGCGTTTTTCCCTCCAAGCAAGACTCCCAAGCATTGGCGTTTTCACCCAGCATTCACCGCAAGAAGAACATCAGCCCTAGCGTTTTGACCAGCCCTTAGCCTGGAGATTCCAGCAAGGCTCCTCAACAAGCAAGTGCCCAGCAAGATCAGCGATTTGCACCCCTGCAACTTGCGTTTTTCAGCCAGTCATACCAGCGTTTTTGCATCAACAGACTTCAGCCTATCAGCGTTTTTGGTGGGCATTGCATCAGCGTTTTTCAGCAACAAGCGACCAGCAAGAGCGGCGTTTCTGGACAGCAGCAGAGCAGTGATTGTAAGACAACAGTCCAAAATTTTCAGCCATAAGAAAAACAGCGTTTGTTGCACACGAAGGCACAATAGCAGGTAGCATCGTCGTCATCGTCGCCGTCGCCATAGAAGCATTCAGTTTTCAGGCATAGTCTCGCCCTCATCGTCCACACCGTCGACATCAACATAGCCATTAGACTTGCATCAGCATCATTGTATCAGATTGTGCAATCAATAGTAGACCACTCTCACCGACGAGAGTGGGGCCTTCGGAGGAGGGTTTTACGTCGTCTCTGGTGTCGTATTCTCTTCTCTCTCTATCTCTCAGTCTCATACACTCTCATGCACAGTGTCCATTCACTTTGCTTGTATCCATTGCACTCTCTCATTAAGAACAAGAAGGCTCTCCCTTCCATAAGAACAAAAGGAACCTTGAGCACAGTTCGGAGCACTCATCTTGAGCAAAGTTCATTCATTCCGCTACACCTTACAGAAAAAACCTCTCCTTTCCCTTCTTCTCTCTCAGGCATGCCTTCTCAAAATGTAAGAGTACTCAATCATCCTCCTTCAATTTTGAATCGCGACGATAGCGATTCGCTGGCTTTTTCTATCTTTCATGAGATTTCTGCAAAGCCTCGCGGACCTTGGCAAAAGCCATGTCCAAGTCGCACGTGTACTCATCGGCTTCAAAAATGTTATCTTTCGTCCTTAGGAAGGGTGGAACCTTCGCAGCACCTTCAATAATCTCAAATGGCGCCTTCCCCGTCGAAGAGTGTATCATGTTATTGTAGGCAAATTCCACCAAAGGTAGATACTTTTCCCATTGAGTGTTCTGATCCAAGATATAAGACTTCATTGAATCTAAAAGCACTGAATTGGCAATCTCAGGTTGCTCGTCAGTTTGTGGGTGGAAAGATGACGAGAACTGCAACCGTGTGCCATTGTTCTCCCAAAACTTGTAAATCTGGGGTTCCTGTCGGACCCCACTGAATTGGCATTCTTAGATTGCCTGTCAGTCTGCGGGTGGAAAGATGACGAGAACTGCAACTGCGTGCCATTGTTTCCCCAAATTGCCTTCCAAAACAAACTCGTAAATCTGGGGTCCCTGTCGAAGACATCGTCTCGGGCATGCCAAGTAATCTGAAAATCTGAGCCACGAACAGTCTCGCTAAATGATCCAGCTTGACTGTTTTCTTCACTGGCATTAAATGAGTCTGCTTGCTAAATCTGTCAATAACAGTCCAGATACCATCGTGACCACTCTGTGTTCTCGACAGATCAAAATAAAATCCATTGCAATACTTTCCCCAAGGACGGGTGGGTATGGGCAAAGGCTGTAACAATCCCTGTGCTTTATGCCTGTCAAACTTGACCTTCTGGCATACTAAGCACATGTGCACAAACTCGTCCACGTCCTTCTTCAGTCTCGGCCAAAAGAAATATCTCTCTACCCCTTTCATAGTGGTAGCAATGCCGCGGTAAAAAGGCGGACAGTAGCATTCAGTCATAACCTTTTCCCTCAGCGGCTGTGTAATGCACATGGTTTTCCTCATCAAGTAGCCATCCTGAATGGAATATCCCGCTAATGTCTCCCCATCCCGTATCCGTGTGCAAAATCCGTATCTATGGCATACTGATCGACCATATCCTCGAAGCTCCTATGATGTATCGCGGAAATAGCCACAACCAACGGCTTTCGAGATAAAGCATCTGCCACCAAATTCTTCTGCCCCTGCACATAGACAATCTGGAAGTGAAACTCTGACAAGATGTTCGCCCATCGCATCTGCTTTTCCGATAGCTGCTTCTATGACAAGAAGTAGCGTAAACTCTGATGGTCTGTAAAGACAGTAAAATCCGCTCCGAGGAGGTAGTGCCGCTACTGAGTAAGAGCATGGATAACCGCCAAAAGCTCTTTCTCATAAATCTATGCTGTCAATTTCGGCCTTGAGAACAATCGGCTCTCGTAGGCAATGACATGGCCTTCTTGCATTAAAACCGCACCCAGACTACAACCACAAACATCAGAATATACTTCAAATGACTTCTGCACGTCCGCCAACGTCAAAACTGGTCTGGTAGTCAATTTCTCTTTCTAAGTCTGAAAGGCAGTTACCTCTGTAGGTCCCCACGAGAAAGGGACTCCTTTCTGTGTCAAGATATGCAAAGGGGAAGCAACCTCTGCAAACTTTCGAATGAATTGCCTATAGTACGAATAAAATCCCAAGAAGCTTCTAACTTCATGGACATTCTTCAAATCGAGCCAATCACAGATAGTCTCTATCTTAGCTAGATCCTTTTGCACTCCTGTTGCTGACACAATGTGTCCCAAAAAGTGTATCTTTGGTAGGAAAAATTCACTTTTCTTGGCATTAATCACAAACTTGTGATCTCGTAATTCTTGAAAGACTTGAAACAGATGATCTCTATGTTCTGCCTTATCCCTGGAGAAAACAATCATGTCGTCAAAGAAAGTGCCAACAAATAGTCTTTACTCTCGAAAAATCCTATCCATCATCCGGTTAAATGTCACAGGAGCATCGGTTAGGCCAGAAGGCATCACCAATAACTCAAATAACCCAGAAGTCGTCCAAAAGACTGTCTTGTAGACGTCTCCCGGTGCGATTCGGATCTGATGATATCCACTCTTCAAATCAATCCTGCTAAAGCAGGAGGATCCCTGTAATCTGCTGTTCTTGATGGTGATTTTATTGAGAGCTCTATAAACGATGCACATTCTCCAAGATCTGTCTTGCTTCAATACCAACAACACTGGAGAGCAATACGGTGAAGTACTAGGCCGGACAAGACCCTTTTCCGAGAGGTCTTTCACTTGGTTCATAATCTCTTTGTTCTAGATCTGCCATGTCATCAATATTTGTGTGAGTGCAGGTCTTGCTTTAGTTTAATCCTTTATGTCACTTGAGGCCCCATCCGACGGGGTCCCCATAAGTTGGTAGAACTTCTTCTGTTACTTGTTCTTCTTAGGGTTTAGGCCCCTCGGCCGGCATCTGTAAGTTGGCTCCATTCTTTAGGCTTTGACACGTCAGCAGTTTGTTACATCTCCCCTTCTTGAAAGAGAGTAATCGTCCGCGATTACAGCATATCTGCAAAACAACTCAAGTTAGCTCAAAAATTTCCGAGGGACAATCAGTTTGCTCTTTTTATTAAGGAGTTAGCTTCTCCTTTCTGCTCTTTTGATCAAGGAGTTAGCTTCTCCTTCGGCTCTTTTGATCAAGGAGTTAGCTTCTCCTTTCGTCCAGATCGGAACTCTTGATATTCCGGCGTAGTAAAATTAGCCATCACACCCAGACCGTACTGATCTTCCACGGGTGTCTTGATGCACTAAAATTACATACCCAGGCAATCTCATCCAATTAGGAATATTCAGTAGTTGGCACATCACAATGCAACACAAATGCTCACATATGCATCTTACAAGACATAGAAACATAAAGTCGCCGATGAACACTTCTCCCACATAACCTAACAAGGTCTGGGCCGGGAGATATTCAACGACTCCCTTATCACTCCTCCCGCATAACCTAAAAAGGTCCGGGCCGAGAGATATAGAGGCCTTTTACAACCAAGCGCCACCCCAGACCGCAGCCTGCGTCGTTTAGAGGTGCTGAGAGTAACCACTGCTCAGACTTCTTAATACTCCTCCCGCATAACCATCCAGGTCCGGACCGGGAGTCACAACAACAATACTCCCCCCGTAAATAACCACAAGGGTCCGGGTCATGAGTAAAAACAACACTTTTCAATCATTCAATACCCCCCCCCAGTAAATAACCACAAGGGTGCCATGAGTATGAACAAGCATTCTCAAACATTATTTCTCACTACTCCACCCGGGAGTAAAATCACCAATCATTGAATCAAGTATTAAAACCAGAGTCAAACAATTTAAATCAGCATCCAAACAGGTTCAAAACAGATACCATCCATTTCAAACAAATTCCGAATAGGATCACCAAACAAGTTCTCAAACAGATTTCAAGTTTAAAAAGAAATCTTGACATCAATCGAGCTCGAAAAGTAGATTGACTTTCCATCCTGAAACCTACACCAAAAATTAGGGTTAGGTTCCTTCCATGAGGTCGTAGCCGAGCACAGCATGGTCCATCAGCTATTGGACAGAGAGTGTTTTCTTTGGCGGCGATGGTAGTCCCAAGATAGCAATCACACTGGATCTCCAAGTTCACCTGCTCGTGAAGAGACATCTACTGGGAGATGTCGAGAAACTTCAAGTTATAATCTACTAGGGTTTCCATGGCAAGCATTTCAGGATACCCCACTCTGCTAGAAGTTGCACCCCGAAGGAAGATATCAGAAACCATATAACTTCGGGCAAAAAAAAAAAAGTCTTGAAAGCTTACCAAGTACTTGGAGTATGCTGCTTGGTAGCTGTAGACATCAACATCTGCATGGCACTGCTTCTGAGAAAAACAGTGACTTGAAACAAATCTGGATCCTTCTCTTGCAAGTGATCTTAATTGGCTTTTATGCCCTGTAAGACATGAGAGGTGAAGACAGGCGCCCGATGCGCGATGAAGTAAGGGTGGGAGTGGCTAATAAGTCCGGGTTGGAGGACGAAGATACCTCAAATAAATTTCCAAAAGCTCTATCTGCTCTTTTGTAGGACCGATATGCTTTCAGAAAAGCACACGCCTGATGCTCTGATACCACTGTCACAAGACGGGCACCACGTGCCAATAGAAAAGAACAGACTGAACAGAATTTTAGCACTTCAATAACAACTAAACTAAAATAGAGAGAGACGACACACGACACGGAGTGACGAAATCCACCCCAAAGAGTATTGGTCCCAAACCTGGCGCCCCTTTCGGTATTTCTTTATGTTGCATCAACCCAGTACAAGCCGATACTCCAGACTCTGCACCTTCTCCAAGAAGCATGCCAGAGAATGAGCCCTAACCTCATATTTAAAGGCCCTTGGCCTGAAAAGCAGTTTTTCATGAAAAGCCTTTTAACTCAAAAGCATCTGGTGCAAAAGCAATGCCAAAAAGCTGCCAACGTAAATCAAAGAAATCCGTACAGCTGCCACGCCATCAGTCAACACAAAACGCGAAAATTCGTACAACCTGCCACGTCATCATGCCAACGCAATTTTCGAAAATCTGCCACGTCATCAATATTTGTGTGTGTGCGGGTCCTGCTTTTAATCCTTATGTCACTCGGGGCCCCATCGGACGGGGTCCCCATAAGTTGGTAGGACTTCTTCTTCTGTTACTTGCTCTTCTTAGGGTTTAGCCCCCTGGGCCGGCATCTGTAAGTTGGCTCCATACTTTAGGCTTTGACACGTCAGCAATTTATTACAACGTGGCTGCCAGGTGCTCCAAACCCTAACTGCACGAAAACCGAAACGCTAATGAGCAGGTTGCGGAAATGACATGTGGTGGCCGAAAACAATGCAAAAGTGGCAGCCCGGGATTTGCGGCACGTTTTGCGGCCAGCCGTACGGAGGTCCAGCTTTTTGGCTGCTTTTTTCCTACGCTTTGGGGGAGAGGAAAAAAAAGGCCTCTTGCTTTATTTTAGAGAGAGAGAGAGAGAGAGAAACTTTTGCTGTATTTTACAAAGCTCTTTCAGCTTTTGATTTTCAGCTTTTGGGGCTTTGCTGTTGGCAACCCTTGTACCTTTAAATTTGTGAGCAGGCCTCTCACAACTGAGAGCATCTGAACGCAGTCTAAGTGTGAGCGCCTACCCGCCCTCTTGTACTTTGAACTCAGATTAATACAAAAAGAAATACCGAAAGGGGCGCCAGTCTTTGGGGCCAATATCTCTAGGCACGGAACTCCGCCGGGCCAGTGTGAATCAATTGTGAACTGTGAACCGTTTTGAAGTGGTTATTTGGTGCTGTTGCGGTAGATTCTTGACTTGGAGTGTCCAAGTCTGTTATAGTGGTATCAAAGAACGGCCGATTTCTCTCCTACGGGAAATCCGATCCCTAATTTTTTTTTCTGCGGCACCTATGGCTTCACGCAAGGATCAGTCGACTCCCTCTGCATTCGGAGATGCGGGAAGGGATCACAACGAGGATTCTGGCAAGGAGTATGGCCCGCCTCGGCCTACTCAGGTGGAGCGTTGAGAGATGGAGCGTCGTCAATTGATCGGCGATGCAACAAAGATGATGCTCAATTTTGCAAAGGACCCAAAATTTGCAAAATATATGAGCAAGACTTCTTTTCAAGAAGTGCATGCGCAGTGGCAAAAAACCACACCACCACCCCCAAAACCCGCTCTCAAAAAACCTCTTGCTCCGAAGAAGTATACAGAGAAGGAATTAGAAGAGGTGGTCGATGCACGAATTGCTCAGCTTTTTGACGCGCAAAACAAAGCTAAAAAGCACGGCAAAAAGCAAAAGAAAGGCACTGACTTCCCGGGTTATTTGGGTCATCAATCGACTTTTGACAAGGCAAAGAAACAGAAGAAGCGTGTTCGATTTGAAGGCGTACCCAGTTCTTCTTCTTCTTCTTCTTCCGTTTCTTCTGACAGTTCTTCTAGCTCATCTGACTCGAGCGAGGAAGACCGCAAAGGCAAAAAGCGAAGCAAGAAGGCAAGAAAAAGGCAAAGAAGTCTAAATCTCGCCCAGTGAGAGACAGTTCTATAGAGGACTCGTCTACAGACAATTCAACTTTGAAGACAACAAATTTTATGCAAAGTAGAAGAATTTTTATAAAGCCAACCAATATGACTTTCTAGAAGATAAAAGCAAGAAAGGCCGAGAGTTTAAGGAAGGTAGACAGTCAATTAAATTTGACACGTTTTCGGGATATAGAGATGCTTCGAAGGCTTTGTCTTTTGTACAGCAGTTTGACATCGCTTTTGCGGGAGGACGCTACTCAGAGCACTCTAAGATTCGGAGAGCTACCTCTTACTTTAAGGGGAATGCTCGAACTTGGTGGTATACGCTTCTTTTAAACAAGACTGTGCCATTTAAATGGCTGAAATTTAAGAAGCTTTTTATTTCTTCTTGGCTAACTCGAGAGTATAAACGCGATATACGAGCTGCTTGGAACCATCTTCGGATTACCAAGAAAGATACAGTGGACGCTTATTGCGAGAGATTCTGGAGCTCTTTTCTACCCGCCTCTTCATTCAAGAAGATCTCGTTCAGAGAACAGATTGAGCGGTTTACCTTGGGTCCACCTACAGAGATCCGAGATCACTGCTTGGAACAGAAGTCAGCTTCTATTTAGGAGTTGAGAATCATGCGAAACGGGGTTTTGCCATTCACTCTGGCCATTGACCCACCCCACCGATGAGGTCATGACACAAAGAGCCGAACAGACTTCAGCAAATGAAAGTAGAGAGAGAAAGAGCAACCCAGAAAAGAAGGATGCACAACCCAAGCTTACTCCTCGGGAGCGGGCTCGCTTCATTAGGGAAGGGAAGTGCTTTGGATGCAGGGAAACAGGACATATCTCCACGAAGTGCCCTAAAAAGGCACAGAAAGAACAGAACGACAAGGACGACGAAAGGCCTGAGAGTTCGAGAGCAGCTGAGGAACGTGGAAAAAAGGCAAGATGAAAACAAGACTGGTTCCAGATTGTGTGGGTACCGATCCCAGCACGATGGACGAGAGTACAGAACTTTGTCGAGCTTGGGGCAGAGTGAAAGACCAAGAGGCCCTGATCTTCTTTGATGGAGGAGCCAAGGCCAACTTCATTTCACCAGAATTGGCGACGCGGCTCGAGATCACTCCCGATTGAATGGGACCACTTGCGGAGCCAGTTCTAGCGGCACCCGACAGGGACGTAGCCATTACACCTGTCATTGGCAAACTTCGGTTGCATTGTCAGGGGTAATTGGGGCATGAGGACTTTTACATAATGCCTTTGGAAGGTTGTGATGTTCTCTTGGGAATTCCCTGGTACCACAAGAACAACGCCGTGGTCGACTATCGGGCGAGGAAAGTGACATTGACTACAGAGAAGGGCAAAACCATTGTACTTGACATGAAACTGAAGGGCGGGCCTGTCCCTATTGTATCGGCTTCGGCCATTTCTAAATTAATGACATCCAGTCTGTTTGTCTACTCCATCTTTATGAAAGAGTTAAGTGATGACGATAGGACAAATATGTCTAAACTTGATAAAGAACGCCAAGATTTTCTCCACTCTCATGCTGATTGCTTCTCAGAGGGCCTGCCAGGCAAGTTACCACCTTCTCATCCTGATGATCATACCATTCTGATTCCTGGAAGCACACCACCGAACCGGCCACCTTACCGTGTGAGCCGAGCACAGAATGAAGAGATTATGAACCAAGTGAAAGACCTCTTGGAAAAGGGTCTTGTCCAGCCTAGTACTTCACCGTATTGCTCTCCAGTGTTGTTGGTTTTGAAGAAAGACGGATCTTGGAGAATGTGCATCGATTATAGAGCTCTCAACAAAATCACCATCAAGAACAGATTTCCGATTCCTAGGATCGATGATATACTCAACAGATTACAGGGATCCTCGTGTTTTAGCAGGATTGATTTGAAGAGTGGATATCATCAGATCAGAATCGCGCCGAGAGATGTCTGCAAGACAGCCTTTCGAACGACTTTTGGGTTATTGAGTTTTTGGTGATGCCTTTTGGCTTAACCAATGCTCCTGCGACATTTAACCGGATGATGGAGAGGATTTTCCGAGAGTACAGGCTATTTGTTATCACTTTCCTTGACGATATCATTGTTTTCTCCAAGAATGAGGGAGAACACAGAGATCATCTGCTTCAGGTCTTTCAAGCATTACGAGATCACAAGTTAGTGATTAATGCAAAGAAAAGTGAATTTTTCCTACCAGAGATACACTTTTTGGGACACATTGTCTCAGCAACGGGAGTGCAAATGGATCCGGCCAAGATAGAGACTATTCGTGATTGGCCCGATTTGAAGAATGTCCATGAAGTTAGAAGCTTCTTGGGATTGTGTTCGTACTACAGGCGGTTCATTTGAAAGTTCGCAGAGGTTGCTTCCCCTTTGCATGTTTTGACACAGAAAGGAGTCCCTTTCTTGTGGGGACCCACAGAGGTGACTGCCTTTCAGACTTTGAAAGAGAAATTGACTACGGGACCAGTTTTTACTCTGCCGGACTTGCAGAAGTCTTTTGAAGTATATTGTGATGCTTGTGGTCGTAGTCTTAGTGCAGTCTTAATGCAAGAAGGCCATGTCATTGCTTACGAGAACCGATTGTTCTCAAGGCCGGAAATGACAACACAGATTTATGAGAAAGAGCTTTTGGCGGTTATCCATGCTCTTACTCAGTGGCGGCATTACCTACTCGGAGCAGATTTTAATGTCTTTACAGACCATCAAAGTTTGCGCTACTTCTTATCACAGAAGCAGCTATTGGAAAAGCAAATGCGGTGGGCAAACATCTTGTCACAGTTTCACTTCCAGATTGTCCATGTTCAGGGACAGAAGAATGTGGTGGCAGATGCTTTGTCTCGGAAGCCGTTGGTTCTGGCTATTTCTGCGATACATCATAGGACCTTCGAGGATATGGTCGACCAGTATGTCACAGATACAGATTTTGCAGACGTTTTCACACGGATACGGGATGGGGAGACAGTAGCGGGATATTCAATTCGGGATGGCTACTTGATGAGAAAAACCATGTTGTACGTTACACAGCCGTTGAGGAAAAAGGTTATGACCGAATGCCACTGTCCACCTTTTACGGGTCACCGCTGCATTGCTACCACCATGAAAGGGGTAGAGAGATACTTCTTTTGGCCGAGACTCAAGAAGGATGTGGAAGAGTTTGTGCGCAGTTGCTTAATATGCCAGAAGGTCAAGTTTGACAGGCATAAAGCACAGGGATTGTTACAGCCTTTGCCCATACCCACCCGTCCTAGGGAAAGTATTGCAATGGATTTCATTTTTTATCTCCCGAGAACACAGAGTGGTTACGATGGTATCTGGACTGTTATTGACAGATTTAGCAAACAGACTCATTTCATTCTAGTGAAGAAAACAATCAAGGCGGATCACTTAGCGAGATTGTTTGTGGCCCAGATTTCAGATTACTTGGCATGCCTGAGACGATTGTCTCCGACAGGGACCCCAGATTTACGAGTTTGTTTTGGAATGGCAATTTGAGAGAACATTGGCACGCGGTTGCACTTCTCGTCATTTTTCCACCCGCAGACTGACGGGCAATCTGAGATAGCGAATTCAGTGGTTTTAGATTCATTAAAGTCTTATATCTCGGATCAGAAGACTCAATGGGAAAAGTATCTACCTTTGGTGGAATTTGCCTACAACAACACGATACACTCTTCGACAGGGAAGGCGCCATTTGAGATTGTTGAAGGTGTACGAAGGTTCCACCCTTCCTAAGCACGAAAGATAAGATTTTTGAAGCTGATGAGTATACGCGCGACTTACACACGGCTTTTGTCAAAGTCCGCGAGGCTTTGCAAAAATCTCAAGAACGACAGAAGAAGGCAGCGGATCCCCATCGTCGCGATTTGAAATTGAAGGAGGATGATTGGGTGCTCTTATGTTTTGAGAAGGCACGCCTAAGAAAGAAGAAGGGAAAGGAGAGGATTTTTCCAAAGCTTAATATGAGATACTACGAACCTTTCCAGATCTCCGAAAAGGTCAATGATGTCTCCTTCCGATTGAAGTTACCTGACACTTGGAGGATTCACAATGCATTTCATGTGAGTCTCTTGAAACCTTTTAAAGATCATGTGCCTGATGATGGGGAGCTCGATGAGCAACCCGAAGTGGAAGAAAACGAGGAGATCTTTGTTCCTGAATAGATTTTGGCACATAGGACACAAAGAAAAAAGGTAAAGTGCGAAGGCGGTTCTTGGTTAAGTTCAAGAACTATCCTGCATTGGATGCAAAGTGGATGGAGGAGGAAAACCTAGCAGATACTCCTCAAATTGTGAAACTTTACCTCGAAGCTTTTAATATTTAGCATATTCTATTCCAAACGGAACCCAGAAGTCAGCTTGGCAGAAGATCTGGTGCAGTGGGATGCACAAGAGGGGAGTTACTCCGCTCCTTTGTCAAAAGATGCCTCAATTTTTTGGATACTAGAGTCACTGATGTCTCTTTGAGCTTCAGGGATACTGAGAGCTGACAGTATTCTGCTGTATGACTTTATGAAATGGAATTCCGGAATACGAAACTGATTTGTTCTTGACTTGTTTGTGAGTGCAGGAACTGATAGACGATATGATTGCAGCATTTTGGTCTAATTGATCTCGAATAGACATGGTTGCAATAGGGGTTAGTCAATCGGACATATATGAGGTCCCAACTGGATCTAGATGCGATTGCTAGCTATATTGCCGATAAATCATGGTCTAAGATCCGAATGAATGTTGAATGTCATGTGATGTTCTGTGATGTCCTCTGATGTCGTGTGATGTGACTGTCGATTGGTACATGTGCTAGATGTGTGTTCCTAGTACATAGGTACTAACAGTCAGTGTCTACTAAGACAGTTTATGGCCTTTGTTTGTTTTGCAGGCGTAATCGAGGGCGATTACAATGCTTTCAAGAGGGGGGTATGTCACAAAGTGATGACATAGCTGCCCGCTATTGGAAACCCTAACCCTAACTCAAAAAACCCTAACCCTAATTGCACAGAAACCGAAACCCTAATGAGTAGGCTGCAGAAATGACACGTGGCAGTCCAAAACAGTGCTAACGTGGCAGCAGCCCACGATTTACGGCGCGTTTTGCGGCCAGCCGTACAAAGGTCCAGTTTTTTGGCTTCTTTTTTCCTACGCTTTGGGGGAGAGAAAAAAAAAAGGCCTCTTGCTTTATTTTAGCGAGAGAGAGAGAGAGAGAGAGAGAGAGAGAGAGAGAGAGAGAGAGAGAGAGAGAGAGAGAGAGAGAGAGAGAGAAACTTCTGCTTTATTTTACAAAGCTCTTTGAGATTTTGATTCTCAGCTTTTGGGGCTCTGCTTTTGGCAACCCTTGTACCTTTGGAGCATATGGACGCAGAGTCTGAGTGTGAACGCCTGCCCGCACTCTTGTACTTTGAACTTAGATTAATACAAAAAGAAATACCGAAAGGGAAGCCAATCTTTGGTGCCAATATCTCTAGGCACGGAACTCCGCCGGGCCAGTGTGAATCAATTGTGAACTGTGAACTGTTTTGAAGTGGTTATTTGGTGCTGTCACGGTAGATTCTTGACTTGGAATATCCAAGTCTGTTACATATTCTCTTCTTTCTCTATCTCTCAGTCTCAGCACCTTCATGCACAATGTTTATTCACTTTGTTGTGACCACTTGCACTCTCTCATTAAAGAACGGAAGGCTCTCCCTTCCCTAAGTAAAAGGAACCTTGAGCACACTTCGGAGCACTCATCTTGAGCAAAGTTCAACATTCATTCCGTTGCACCTTACATTGGTATCAGAGCTTTGGCAGTGTTTTGTATCACTCAAGGAAAGAACCACAAGAATCACAAGAATTTTTTTTGCTTATTGCGGTCGCACATAACCCAAGATTTCTTGGGCGTGTCGATTCCTAATCGTGTTTTTGAAGAGTGACAAGAATCCCAAGAAAGAAGGGCTTGTCCAGCATCCCCTTGTGCCTCTTTTCACTCATTGAGAGCGGACCGTGCACTTACGGCCGGCCAATCGACGTGAGGTCGGAAAAAGCAACCTTGGTGTGAGCGCAAGACCGCAAGGGGTGCGCCCGCGGAAAAGAGCAGAACTCGGATCCTTCTCTAACACACATTGCAAGCAAAAGAAGGAACATAAGAACCTCAAGACCCTCAAGACCCGAGGACCCACAAGAACCCAAGTTCCTCGTGAACTTAAAAACCAAAGATCCCAGTGTATGGTCACCACCCGAAGCGGAATGGATACTTCGCATGGAGGTGATGGGCATGAAAGTAGTGAAGAAGAATTTCCTCACCATGGAGGTTTTCCTGACCCTCCCCCTTCGCCATCTACGCCAGGGATTGCATCAAATCCTATGGAGGCTTTGGTCAAGACGATGATGGACATGATGGCACAACAACAAGAAGCAAATCGCGTTGCGATGGCACAACAAGAAGCGAATCGCGTTGCGATGGCACAACAAGAAGCGGATCGCAGTGCCTTGGATAGCGAAGCACGCTTGGCGGCCAAGGAACGAGAACCAAGAAAAGCAAAAAAGAAGGCCAACCTGAAACAAGCGCGCTTGGCGGCCAAAAAGAAAAAGGAAGACTTGGGTCGTGAACACAGACAGAATGGCAGCCATGGAGCACGAGGGAGACGCGTGCAAAGAAAGAAAAGCGGCCTTGAAGTTAGAGTGTGAGACCGAGAGAGAACAACGCATGAACAACTTGGTTCTACATATCCTCACCTCCAAACCCGAGCCGGCCAAAGATGTTGGTGGTTCTTCAAGTGGTGCAAGCCGCGATTCAGACTCCAACAACCCCGTCACAGAGAAGATCACATTCAGTAAGTATGATGGTAAGATGGATGCTACGATTATTCATTCTTGGTTGCATCAATTTAATCTTATTTTGCGACAACTAAGAAGACAAGGAATAGCAAGGTTTTGACGGCAGCAATGTACCTTGTCGGTGATGTTATAAATTGGTACCACGCATGGCAAGAGGCACAGTTGGCCGCACACCTAGAGGAAGCCGACGAAGATGCGCCCCTTTCCTTCAATTGGGCCGACTTGCAAGACAAGCTCAAGGCGCGGTTTATGCCACCCCAGTACCTCGCACGATTGAAGGACAATTAGCGCGCTCTCAAGCAAAATGGTATGCCAGTTATGTCTTTCTCTAATTGTGTCTTGCAGCTCGGCACTCAATTACGCAAATCGGATGCGGAGCACAAAGAGGCATTCCTTTATGGATTGGACGAGTATATCAAGTTTGATGTGGAGGTCCTTGATCCAATCGATCTCAACAAAGCGGTACCGATTGCTCTCGCACAGGAGATGAAGCACAATAAGGGAAAGCCTAAGGAGAACAAGACTTCTCAAGGAACCTCTCAGACTTCTCAAAACCCGCAGAATGGTAAGAACGGTAAGAATGGTAACTCTTCTAGCCCATGTTCCTCTAATTCTTCGAAAAAGAACTCTCAAAATGAATCTAAGGGTAAAGCTAAAGCACCTGCAAAACCTAAGCTGACCCCGGATGAAAAAGCTGCACAAGGAATTATAGGAGGATACATCACGGCTGAAGAACAAGTGATTTATGCTAAGGAAGGTAGATGTTATCAATGTCACGTCTGATGAGCGCGCGGCGGTGTGTGCAAGTGATAGAGCACGCGAGGAAGTGCAGTCTAATGAGCGCGCGGCGGTGTGTGCAAGTGATAGAGCACGCGAGGAAGTGCAGTGTGTGTGCAGGGAGACGTGGCAAAAGCCAGCAAGAAGCAGGGCGCTAGCAGAACGATAGAGGAGAGAGAGAGAGAGAGAGACGGCACGATATTTTGCAGGGGAATAAGTGAGTGAGTTGTTAAAACTCACATTCCCTTTATTATTTGTATAGGACCAATTTATAAGTTAGTGGCCAAGTTCAATGTGAACTTTGCCAAAGGTTAGTAACCTTTAAAATATACATTAAAGGGGGCCATTTGGGCTTTTAACCCAACAACGTCAAGGGTCACATTAAGAAGGCTTGTCGTAAGACAGTCCCACCTAAAGAACCAAAGGCACCCATAGCAACCACAAGCACTTTAATGAACCAAGTTGAATCTTCTCATGTCTCTGACACACACATTGATGAGTCTCTCATTAAGTGTTATGGTCAAGTTAAGGGTCAGCGCTTTATCATATTGTTTGATCCAGGCAGTATGCATGATGTGATTAGTGTCTCTCTTATTGAGAGAGCCCGCCTAGAGGTTAGTCAAAAATCTCCTCTCGATGTTTCTGGCTTCGCTCCCGGTATGGACTCTCTCATCACGAAAGAATGCCTTCATATGTTGTTTACAATGCAACAAGCTGCTTTCCGTAGAAAATTTTTAGTCTCTCCTCTCTCAGGATGTGATATGATTTTGGGCATTCGATGGTTTCGTGAGCATAACCCTCTCATTGATTGGGCGGAAAATACGCTCACTTTCAATGCCAAAAGTGACTCTCCCATTGTTATTCGTGGAGAGCAAGTTGTTCATTCTTCATCTCTCATTTCTAATGTGCAGGCGAAGAGTGAAAGGATTCAAGAGACGGAGACTCTCTCAGTCTCGTCTTCTCCAAAGCACGACACACAGGATTTGCAGGACAATAAGCATGATGAATTGCCTGATAATGACAAGCATGATGATCACGATGTGATTTCTCACGAGCATGATGATTTGTATGATAAAGATATGATTGTTCACAAGGATGATGGTTTAGTTGATGCTTTCCTAGTGAAGCTAACCTCGTTGTAGATTCGATCAATCACGAAGAATCGATCTTGGCTTTGGAGTTGAGGTCCACAGCACCCCCACAGGCAGATTCGATCGATCACGAAGAACCGATCTTGGCTCTCGAGCCTAGGTCCAGCGAACCCCCACAGGAAGTATTATGTGTTCGAATGATTAGTCAGCAAGCATTGTTCGAGTGTTTCATTCGTGATCGTTTCCTATATTTTAGTCAGCGTCTTTATGTGATCCCTTTTCCTAGGCATGACATATTGTACGTTGAGCACTTTTCACTCATGAATGAGCACGGATGTATGCGGATTGTTCATGGATAGCTGAAATGTTTGCATTCAAGGAAGTCACATTCCATGTCTATTCCTTGGCATGACACAGTCGTAGAAAAAAGCACAAGAAAGATTGAGCATCAAGCATGGGCATGTCCATTGTGATTTGCCACAATTGATTGATTTAGATCAGAAACACAAGATTCGCTCTCATTGTTTGCGTGTGTGTGGTGAACTCCATCTATTTGTTCATCTACATTGCATGCAAAATTTTGATAGAAGGCAAGATTTTTTTCCAGTCACTTTACTTGGAATGGGTAGGTTCATGTTTTTGTGTTAAAAGTGGTTTCAGGAATTTCAGCATCGGAGATTCTTGAAGAAGTTGGACGCATGACTATAGACGAAGTTGAAGCATTGAAGGAACCCCAGAAGACTTTGTGTCGCTTTCGGCGTGGCCCAAAGAAACAAGCGTTGCAGACCTTTATGAAGTTCAAGTATCGCAAGACCGACACATCAAAGTGGGCCGGCGAAGAGTCCTTTCCAGGATTCCAGACCCTGTTGGCGATCTCCCTCGACGCCATACAGTTCATTACTAGTGCCTCACTTTGAAAAGAAGGGGATGTCACGTGACACATCCAACCCTATGTGTCCGTGGACAAGCTACAGCATGAACAGGGTTCAGTCAGTCAAGTCAGTCTAGAATAGGAAGTGATCTGGCACTTTTGTGAGTGTTCGCAGACCGTGCATGTCCAGACACTTAGAGTAGATGCATATCCTCTGGTTGCACACAGCATGATCATCAGCATTACCATCGAAATCCATCAGGGGAATTTTCCAACGCGCAAAACCTATTTTTCCTATTTTTGACATTTTTCACTTATTTATTAAGTGACTTTTGTTGGGAACTAGGTAGGGCAATTTTGCTAATGAAATATATAAGCAACCTAGCGCTAGCACAGCCTGGGGATAAGGAGGAAGTGCACCGGGCAATGCAATTGCAACAGGCATCTCTCTCCCCCTCTCAAGGAAGAACCAGCCCAAAGACCTGGCGTTTTTCAGCTTTAAACCATCAGCGCTTTCAGCTTTGAGACCCAGCCAGCCCAGCGTTTTTCATAGCCAGCCTTGCAGCGTTTTTACAGCAGTGAATTCAGCCCCAATGAACCTGCGTTTTTCAGCCTGCATGGTGGCGATTTCAGCAGCCTTAGGCAGCGTTTTTCAGCCACTGATCCAGCGTTTTTCAAGCAAGAAAACAAACGTTTCTCCATCAGCAAGCCAGCATTTTTGACAGCAAGAAGAAGCAACGTTTTCATCATTCAAAGCCACAGCAACAAATAGAGGTTCGTCGTCGTCGTCACCGTCATCTTCGAAGCATTCAGTTATCAGCCATAGTCTCGTCATCATCGGCACCACCGTCGGCCTCGACATAGCACCACTTAGATTTGCATCAGCATCTTGTACCAGATTGTGCAATCAATAGTAGCCACTCTCGCCATCGAGAGTGGGGCCCTTGGAGGAGGGTTTTACAACTTTCCGGTGTCGTATTCTCTTCTTTCTCTATCTCTCAGTCTCAGCACCTTCATGCACAGTGTTTATTCACTTTGTTGTGATCACTTGCACTCTCTCATTAAAGAACAGAAGGCTCTCCCTTCCCTAAGTAAAAGGAACTGTGAAGAACACTACTACTAAGTGTGTTTGGCAGTCCAAGTTATGCATCTGAAATTATTGATTTTGCCAGTCCATGGATTCGAAATATATGTTGCACAAATAACGAAGCAATATCTGGTGCTAAAGCAATAATTCTGCAAGGTATGAAATGTGCCATCTTTGAAAATCGATCCACAATCACCAATATCTGAGTATTGCCTTTTGATGATTTAGGCAACGTTGTAATGAAATCCATACTAATGCTTTCCCAGCGTTCATTTGGAATTGGTAAAGGTTGTAATAATCCTTGTGGTAACTGTCTTGAGGCCTTCATAGTTTGGTAGGAGTGACAAGCTTTAACAAAGTTCACTACGTCTTGCTTCATTTGAGGCCAATAAAATACAGCTGCCAATAATTTATACGTTTTATTGATTCCAGGATGAGCTGTATAAGGAACTTCATGATGTTCTTGAATAATCATCTTCCTCATGCGTAAATTGTGTGGTACGCAAATTCGGTCTTCATAATATAACAGATTATCTTCTATTGTATATGCTGCAACTAGATTCATTTCTGCTTGTGTGGGAGTATTTGTGCGAAGTACTCGAAATACTTCAGCAAAATCTCGATCCGTCAAATATTCATTCTTGAAACAATCAGGAATGTCAAAAGTAACTGTAGATATTGCCATGTTCGTAGCTTGTGGCATTCAACTGAGTGCATCTGCTACCGAATTCTAAAGTCTTGGAACATATTCAATAGTCATGTGGAAATTTGCCAAGAATTCCACCCATCGACCTTGACGAGGATTCATAACTGGTTGTGTAAAAATATACTGCAATGATTGATGATCTGTTTTGACAATAGAGTTGGCTCCCAAAAGGTAATGTTTCCATGTACGGTAGGCATGGATAATGGCGAGGAACTCTTTGTCATAGACTAGATAACGTATCTGTATAGCAGTAAACTTTTTACTATCAAAGGCAATAACTCTGTCATTTTGCATTAATACTCCACCAGAAGCACAATCTGAAGCATCTGTCATTACTAAAAATGGTTTGAGAGGATCTGCAATGGCCATGACTGGAGTAGTAGTCAAAGCCTGTTTAAGATCATTAAAAGACTTTTCTGCTTCTGTGGACCATGTAAGCTTTTCAAATTTCGTCAACTCTGAAAGAGGAGCAGCAATGTCCGAAAACTTGTAAACCTTGGTATGGTAAAAATTTGCCAAACCCAAGAATGAGCGAACATCAGATATTGTTGTTGGAAGAGGCCACTCGACAATAACTTTGATTTTCTGAGGGTCAACTGCTATTCCATCAGCTGATATAACATGGCCAAGATAGTCGATCCGATCCTTGAAAAATTCGCTCTTTTTCTTGTTGATATAAAGCACATTAGTCCGCAATATTAAAAACACCAAACGAAGATGTTCTTTATGCTCTGCAATATTCTTGCTAAAAACGAGAATGTCATCGAAATAAATTATGACGAATTTATCCAGATATGGACCAAAAATCTCATTCATCAATGTCATAAACGATGCAGGAGCATTGGTTAGTCCAAAAGAAATTACCAAGAATTCATAATGCCCATATTTTGTTCTAAATGCAGTTTTATACTCATCACCTGCTTTTATTCTGATTTGATGATATCCAGACTTCAAATCAATCTTCGAAAATATCTTAGCACCCAAAAGTTGATCAAAAAGTTCATCAATCCTTGGAAGAGGAAATTTATTATTGATTGTCAGCTTATTTAACGCGCGGTAATCTATGCACAGGCGCATAGAACCATCTTTTTTCTTTACTAACAAAACTGGAGCACCAAAAGGACTTTTACTTGGACGAATATGACCTTTATCAAGCAAATCAGCGAGTTGTTGCTGAATTTCCTGAGATTCAGAATATGAGACTCGATATGGAGCTCGTGTAGGCAGAGCACTGCCAGAAATTAAATCAATAGGATGATCCACTGGTCTACGAGGAGGTAAGGTGCTCGGCAATTCATAAGGAAAGAGGTCCAAGTATAGTTTATAGAATGGTTGCTCAAGATAAGCTGCTGGATTGGGTTTTGGTGTGGATTGAATTGTATCCAATGAAGCATCATCTGTGCTACGTATCATTAAGAGTGCTGTAAAATTCTCAGATTTTCGTACCATCCGCTTAACTTGTAAAGCAGAAACAACAGCTACTCGTTGTACTTGAAATAAGCCATTCATCGTAATGAGTTGACCATCCTTGCAAAGTGTTATTGAATGTCCTCGAAAACTGATAAGAGGATCATATTGGTATAACCAACATTGGCCAAGAATCATATCATAAGTTGATAATGGCATTACTTCAAAAGAAAGGCTGTCTTAATAATCTTGGACATCAAATGGCAAGTGCTGAACAATTGTGTTACATGTCAAAAATGAACCATCAGCTAATTCAACATCATATGGTTGAATACTTTGGACCGTAGGCAATTTAAGTCGATGCACTATGTTGGTGCTCACAAAGTTATTAGAACAACCGCTGTCGACCAAAATGTTAATCGGTTTGCCATGTATGAAGCCAAGAAGACTTAAAACTTGGTTAGACAAGGTGTTCGGCAAGGACTGAGCATTACTGGCATTTTTCATAAGAAATGTAGCCACCTTAGAAACACGAATTGTACTAACCACTCGCTTGCCTTTATCTTGCTGTGGTGTAGATTGCTCAGAAGTGGAAGGTAACATTAAAGGTGTCTCTGCATTAGCATTGCGTTGCAAATTGGACGGTTGAGGTCGCTTATCACATTGGTACCATCTGTGTGGTCCACCACAAATTGTACACAATCCATCTTTGGACTGTTGTGAAGTAAACTGCTGAGGAGGAGCGACAGAAGTTGAAGCTTGATTGCCATACGAACGTCTGTCTGAATATGAATTTGGCCGAAAAGTTTGACAGCTTCGACGACGTCGATTGAAAAGAGACCAATCATTTTGGAAATTAGGTCTACCATTCTGTGCTCTAGAACTCCAAACATTAGACCTGGATGAAGAACTAGCAGTTGATTGTAACTGCATAGAATTAGGGCCATTTTGTTGTCTGCTGCCTGAATAAGAGATTTCTCGTTGGTTGCGAAAAGAAGCACGGGGTCCGCGACCAGATGGGCGATCACCGGCTCTACCAGACGGAAAATTTTCTCTACGATAGTCTCCTAGTCTTTCCACATAACTGATGGCTTCTTCAAGTGTAGAGGGATTAGCCTTATGTACATCATCACGTAAGGTGGGCTCCAATCCATCGACAAAATAGTGTAATTTGTCCTCGGGACTGAATGTCATTACCTCCAAGTTCAACCTTTGGAACTGAGATACATATGCAGCCACTGAGCCTGTCTGGCATAGGTGACGCAAAGCAGAGCGTGCATGGAAATCGGCACTAGCTAGCACGAAAGCCTTACACAACGCTCGCTTGAATTTTGCCCACGTCGATGTGTGTTTGCCTAAGGTTACCCGATTTTGCCACCATAGGAAGGCGCTATCTTTAAGGAGACTAGCAGCTAAGGCCACTTTCTTGTCATCCGGCAATTCAAGATTATTGAAATATGTGTCCATTTTGAACAGCCATTGGTCAATGACTCGCTTATTACGGCGGCCATCAAAGGGTTCTGGCGGTTTAATGTCTACTTTCTTTTTATTAGATTCTGTGAGTAAGCGAAAAAGATATTGAAGTTCAGGATTATTAACTTGTTCTGGTTGATCTGGCATCGGATGATTTCCGCCCTTCACGGAAGAAGCTGCACTAGAATCTGGCGAAGAAGTCGATTGCTTCAATGATTTGACCTCTGTTGATAAGGAATGAAGTAGTGTTTCAAATTGCTCTTGACATGACGCTTGGACTGCGAATTGCTGTTGGATAGCAGCCAAGAGTGCAGTAGCATCCATCTGTCCCTGTCCTGGGTCTGTTTCTGACATGATGAAGTCAAAGTTCGTAGCGAGGCGAAGCTAAAAAACTCCACCCTGTAGCCAAAGTTGGCGGTGTGTGAACTGGCTCTAAGAACTCTGCAAACGCCGGATCGTCCTCTGTGAGATCCTCGACCTCGTCGGGCTCTGGGGTAAGAGGAGTATAATCTGGCACAATTTCCTCCGAATGAAAAGGAACCAACGTGTGCGCAGTCTGAATCTCCGAAAGACTATCAACGAAACACGCGGGGATATGGTGTGCCAAGTGCGGAAAACGAGTAAGGATGAACTCGTAATGCTGTAACTCGTCCTGTTGACACTGTATGGTCACTTTCCAAATCGACCAACGCTGGAAGCCAAAGCGGTGCTCACAAATGTGTACCAAGTATTCACGTTCCAGCGGGTTCGGTGGTTCAGGAGAGTACACCGGCGATGGAATGGCGGCGGGAATGTCCGGAACTGGAATGGGTTCGGGAACAGGCGCAGGAGCAGGAGCAGGTTCTGGCAGAAGAGGATTCTCTGGGAGAACTTCTTCCGGCACTTCGTCTACGTAAGACAGGTACGGAACGGGAACATCGTAAGCGTCATTCTCCATGAGGAGTGCGGGATTGCCGCACAGGAATCACCGCAAGGGAGTGTGTGTGTCGGAAAGCCAGCGCTGTAGATTTCCCGTAAGAAGGTTGCGCTGCTGTCCATTCTTTTTTTTTTTTAATGTAACCTTTGGTAAATTAAACCAAGTGGCTTTGGGCGGCCGGTCAACTTTGGGCAGGCAGAACCTTTTTTTAATAAATGTAAGTGGGTAAAGACTTTCCAGCCAGCGTAAGGTTATTAACCAGCGTAGTAAAAAAATCAGCCAGCGAATAACTCAGCCAGCGATAAAGGGCAATTTCAGCCACGTAATTTGTGTGCAGTACGTTAAAAAAACAGCCAGCCAGCGAATTCTATGTGTGAAACGCTGCAAGGAGTCAATCGCTGGGAAAGTAGTACCGCTGGGAGAGAGTCCTGTCTCTTGGTGCCCAAAGGGTGTGTCTGTTGGAAAGACTTTTCATGCGAAAGGGTGCGAGTGGCCAATTTGAACAAGGACTCGCAAGTTGCCGGGTACGTTGCACACACACATGTCGCACACACACATCACTGTATGTTGTAGTGTAGTATAAGTATGAATTGGAGAAAACACTTAAGTTACCTCATACTCATATTCATGTGTGTACCACCGTTCTTTTGCTGCCATACAACACGTAGATTGTCGCGGGTAGGGTGAGCAACGGCGAAGTTAGGTAGACGCCAAGTCCAAAGGCCCGGGAAAAAAAAATGCTCTGATACCACTGTGAAGAACACTACTACTAAGTGTGTTTACTCATAATTGTACTTAGATGAAAACTGAAAACTGAACTAGACTAGAGACAAAGACACAAGAGAGGAATGTGTGTTTGATTCTTTGAATCTGTTACAAGAGGGTTTCTTATATAGAATCTGAAAAGACACGATCAAGAGACATGACCATAGGCCAATAGACATGACTCTAGGCCTATAGTCGTGTCTCTCTGCTGTAGAGTTGTAACCCTTCGGCGTAAAGGTGTAGCCATTCGCTGAAGAGGCATGGCTATTCGCCGAACAGGTGCAACTCTTGGTCGAAGAGACGCATCCTTTCGAGAATAGGGGTCTCTGATCTGGTACGTCTTTGTATCTGCAAGAGAATCACGTAAAGAAGGTAAAGAATACGTCACAATCGTGACAGGAACCTTGAGCACAGTTCAGAGCACTCATCTTGAGCAAAGTTCGACATTCATTCCACTGCACCTTACACTATCTATCTTTCCATTGCACACTAGGTAAAACACTCTGTTGTGTGCCTTGTGCTTCCTTCGTCTTCTCCAAGCTGTGTGTGTTTTCCTGCAACCCTAATTCCAACAAGTTCAAGCTTGCTCAGAGACTGTACCCTCCATGTTCTGCGAGATAGAGGGCGAGGGTCGACTACACAGAGTCTCAGTAGAGGCTCCACAAGTTGCAGAGTGTAATTTTCAGAGGATCCGAGTAGTGGGCATTTGGGGGAGGACTTGTGTCATCGATCCTAACCCAGCAGCTCTTGAGACGGGCTGATGGAGGCTTTGGGCTTGGGAGAGTTGTCCATTGGCAGGAGTGCAATGGGATCCTGGGGAGTGGTTTTGGAGGGACCCTTTCTCCTCAGCCGACCATCCAGGGGTCCCTTTCTTTCAATACACTATTCGACTGGGACGTCACATACTAGCAGCACGGAGAGAGGCTCGTCCTGCTGCAGCACCTCATTTGCAGAGGAGGGTCTCACAGCTGAGTTCTTGTCAACCTTTTGGGCGAGGTTGTGGGACGCCAGACAACCGCGGCGAGTCACTCTGTTCCAGTGGCTAATTGCACATAGAGCTACAGCAGTGGGAAGCTGGCTATTACATAGTGGCCTTTTGGCACCATGCGGAGCTTGTGACCATCCTTTGGAGAGTCAGCGTCATTGTTTGTGGGACTGCCCTATTGCACAGCAGGTTTGGCTTCGGGTCCTTCGGCTGATGCCAGCTCTTTCCACCGCACGACAATACGCTTTGGGGAGCAACTGCTTGGTCCACTCTCACGGGCCCTGCACTACAGTTTGAGCTATCCTCCACCAGCAGGATGATAGTGATACAGAGGGGTCGACCTACACTCCAGCTTGCTACAGAGCTTACCCCACAGGAGCGGTGCAGTGAGAGAGAGGTGTGTTGGGAGCTCATTTGTGGCTTGACACTTTGGTCCATTTGGCGGGTCCGCTGCCTCCGCATCTTCGAGGCTCGAATTGTGCCACCGGCGGAGACTGTTCGAGATTTTTCACTGGAGCTGATCCATACTCTGGGACAATTCGAGAGACTTCAGGGCAGCTCCGACCGCATGCGGGAGCGCACAGAGAAGGCCTTTCTTCACCATGGTCCGGCGTGAGCTCAGATGGCACTACCGTCCACCTGTGTGGCTTTCCCCTCCTCCCATCTCTTTATTTAGCCCTCATTGTACATATGTTGTTTTTCATTGGGAGAGTCTCCCCTTGTGGTTGATGTAGCCCTCTCTAGTAGACGTGGTTGTAGCCCTATGGGCAGTTTTATTAACTAATAGAAGGATCTTTTCTCAGAAAAAAAGCCCTCTCACGCAAGATACATCGGGACTCAATTCACGTGAAAAATTTCAGCATCGGCGTTATTCTTCCACAACATCAGAATTTGCGTCACAAAATTGTAGGTTCTGTGCATAAACGCTTCACAGATTTTTGGGGGTTTTCATGTACAAGTGAAATTGCACTCGGCTAAGTCAATTTCATTGACATTCGTGCACAATTGAACCCGAAAAATTTGGGGATTATTTTGCAGAAATTGCTCATAATTTGCTTAAGGGATCAGTTATTGATGCAATTAGCGCAAATTCGGCAAAGAAATTTGGGGGTTTTGTTGAAATTTTTGAATTTTGGCAAAATTGATGCGTGTAATACACTTTGGAGACATTGCTGAAGCAAAATTTTGTATAGTAAATTGTGGTTTTACCTCCCACGTGTGAGATTGTGGAGAAATTGCAGAGATTTATTATTGTTTTGTGTATCAGATTTCAATACGCAATCTTATGTATGCAGTACGTGCGTCGGGCAACTCTCATCGAGTTATCATATTGCTGAATATTCATGTTGCAATTGATCTAGAGATCATTTGCAGATCTGGGACTGTCGCAAATGCCTTTTTGGTGATATTGTTGAAGTGCGAGCCACTAGATGGCAATGTATGTGTGTTGTACACTGAATTTTCAGTTTCTCTGCTGAAAATTATCACTTTCATTACTGTACATGTTTTGAACACAGTGGTGGTGATCCTTCCTCTCTATCTTGCTCAGAAATTTGATTGTTCTTGGCTGACTATTCAACTGGTTATTTGTTGTCAAAAACCACAGCATTTATGTCTTTAGTGCATTGTTAAATTATGACCGCTAATGCTTCCAATAGCAGTAACATTAAATCCCTTCTTGAAATCAAGAGGTTTGATGGCACTGGCTTTGATCTGTGGAAGGACATAATGGAAGGCATTTTGTTTCTCAAGGATTGCAATGCTGCGCTCTTGGAAACTAAGCCTGTGATCATGCCAGATGAGGATTGGGTTAGACTCAATAAGAAGGCCATTGCATACATTAAAATGGTTGTGTCTGATGTACTTACAGACATTATGTCACAAAGTGATGACGTGGCTACCGACAGCAGAAACACCAGAAACCCTAAAAATCCTGCAAACCCTAATTTCTGCTAAAAACCCTAATTTGACAGAAACCCTAATTTTTGGAAACCCTAAACCTACCTGCTGGCTGGAAACCTAAATTCTGGCAGGGAAATGCCACGTGGCAGCAGGTACGGGTTTTCGGGTTTTGCGGCGCGAATCACGGAGCTGAAAAAAAGCTGAGCGACGCAATTTGCTGGCTTTTTGGCTACGTGAAGAATTGGATGAGAGAGAGAGAGAGAGAGAGTTGAATTGCTTTATTTTTTTACTCTCATTGAGAGAGAGAGAGAATCTGCTTTTGCTTTTAAAGCTTTTGGGGCTCTGCTTTCGGGCATCCCTTGTAACATTTAAATTAGTGGTGAGGGCCTCACTTCTCAGAGCATCTGGACGCAGAGTCTGAGAGTGAAATCCGAACCACTCTCTTGTACTTTGAACTGATTAATACAAAAAGAAATACCGAAAGGGGCGCCAGTCTTTGGGGCCAATATCTCTAGGCACGGAACTCCACCGAGCCAGTGCAAATCTATTGCGATCTGTGAATTGTTTGAAGTGGTTATTTCGTGCTGTCGCGGTTGAATCTTGACTTGGAGTGTCCAAGTTTGTTACAGTGGTATTAGAGCACGGCCGATTTCTCTTCTACGGGAAATCCGATCCCCAATTTTTTTTTGGCAGGCACCTATGGCTTCATGCAAGGATCAGCCGACTCCCTCTGCATATGGAGATGCGGGCAAGGAACACAACGAAGATTTAGACAGAGTATGGCCCGCCTCGACCTACCCAGGCGGAGCAAAGAGAGATGAAGCGTCGTCAATTGATCGGCGATGCACCAAAGATGATGCTCAGTTTTGCGAAGGATACGAAATTGGCAAAATATATGAGCGAGACTTCTTTTCAGGAAGTGCATGCACAGTGGCAGAAAACCACTACACCACCCCTGAAACCCGCTCTCAAGAAACCTTCTGATCACAAACAGTACTCAAAGAAGGAATTACAAAAGGTGGTGGATGCACGGATTGCTCAGCTTTTTGACGCGCAAAAGAAAGCCAAAAATCACGGCAAAAAGCAGAAGAAAAGCACTGACTTCCCAGGATATTTGGGTCGTCAATCGACATTTGACAAGGCAAAGAAATAGAAGAAGCGTGTTCGATTTGAAGGAGTACCCAGTTCTTCTTTTGACAATTCTTCTAGCTCTTCAGATTCGAGCGAAGAAGACAGAAAAGGTAAAAAGCGAAGCAAGAAACAAAGCTTCGGAAAGGGCAAGAAAAAGGCAAAGAATGCTAAATCTCGCCCACAGCCTGACAGTTCTTGTAACATTTAATGGCCTAAAAACTTGTGTGTAGCGGAAATTAGCATGAACATAGTGGACATTTCATTAGAATAGATTCCTAATGAGAATTACAAGAGTGCTTGGGTGGAGAGAGCAACAAAAAGCATAACACCTAGTTAGATAGCATGAACAATACTTTCAAAAGAGAGAGAAATTAAGCTATTGACAACAATTGAGGACCGGATTTACATGGAGCCGGTCCCCCCTCCAAAAGGCTTTGTATTATGGTTTCTCCCATCAAGAGAGACATTGTACAATACAATTCTTTGTGTTCCTTCAAGACTAGCTAGTGCAATGAAGATGAAAGCTTCATGCACTAAGCAAAACACTTAGCAAACACAACATCAATTATCCCTGGTCTCAGACCCAAGACCTCACACACCTTCGAAGATGGTGAAAGCTAGCAGGGTATGAGAGTAGATTGAGAGGAAGAAGGAGTATCTTACGAGAAAGATCTACATCTCCTCACATACTCACTCATATTAGCATAGCTTAGCTTAGTAATTAGCATGGTAGAGAAGATGAGCATGCATTGAAGCTTGGCTCTTGGTTGGATTTGCATCCACATGCCAAGAGTGTGTCGATGTAGGCTTCTATCTCACAAGCTTGGAGTAGGTGATGAGCTCTCCATTAAAGCTTGGGAAGAGATAGTCTTCTTTACTTCCCACATAGACTGTGTGAGAGTGTGTGTGATAATGCCTTCCAAAAATCAGCCCCCTCTCTCTCTTGGGCGAGCCCTCCTGCTATTTGCTCTTGCTCTACCCTCATTGGACCTCCCCAGGTCAAGCCAATGACTATTAAGCAGCATAAGTGATAGCCTTCTGACATGTGTCCCCCTTTCCCCTTTTGTGAGAGCTTTAGGTAATTTAATAATTCAACTAAACTCTCATTGGACCCCTTTGCCTCCTAGCCAATAGGAATCAGGCAAGCCATTGGGCTGCTGAATGCTCATTGGACCCCTTGGGAGATTGTCCAATAGTCTTCTAGAGGACTTAATTCTCATTGGTTCTTTTATTAAGTGTTCTTAAATTAATTAAACTAGATTTACTCTAGCCTAATTCTCATTGGTCCACCTCCAAGGCCATCCAATAGGAATTGGGTACACCTTGTGGGCATCTGGGCTAGGGAGCTGACATGTGTCCCCCATTCCCTTTGTGTAAAGGGAGCTTGTGTGTGTGTGTGTGGCTTTCTCTCTCATCCCCTACATGCAAGGTTCGCCCCCTCCCAAGTAGGGATTGCAAAGACTTTTTTGTACACACACAAAGCATCCAATTCCCTTAACACTAGGTTGGTAATGGGACACTTTTATGTCCTGGGACACTCTTATGTCCTGTTAAGTGACCATTTTCCTTGAATTATGTCGAGTTTCAAAATGGATTTTGAGGTGCTATCTATCTAGAAAGTTGTCTCATGAGCTGAAAAAAACTCAACGTTTTTTTGGAATATCAATTCCATCTTTAACCTTATCCTTGCACAACATTTCACAACCTAAACTGTGTGACAAAACGGGTCCTGTTTTTGGCTTTTTTCAACTTTTGCAACTATACCACTCTAAAATTCATGTTTGTGAGGTCTATAATGCTAGAGAACTATCTTTAATAGTCCTCAACATGTCCTGATGCTTCTAGGGAGAAATAAATGTTAAAGTTGTAAGTTATGACCAAATTACAAAAATTGTCAAATCCTGTTTTTTATCCTATTTTAGCTCTTTTATGATTTTTTTGGTAGCTTTCATGATATCCAAATGCAGTTTTGATTTTCTATGGTGCATATTGTAACATCAAGCTAATATTCCTTGAGTTTTGGGGCACCTAATACCGTATTTTGCATAGTAGACAACGATGGTTGATTTTTTCAATTATAGAAGAAAAAGAAACATTCTAGTATATCAAGTATAGCTTTTTCAATATTGTTAGTTTCTTGTGATAACTACATGCATTTTGTAGGTAGTAACCATATCCAGTCATAAGGATCAAATTTGGCTAGATATTGAATAGTTTCTATGGGATTCTACAACTCATAATGTTGAACCCAATTTTTTCATGTTTGCTGTATTTAGCACTTCATCTTTGTCCCCAAGATTCCCCTTGGTAAGAGATGTATTATTCTTTTGACATGCTCCATGGATCCTTATGAACCTAAAGAACAATAGGGAACTAAGAAAACATGCATATATTATTTGTACTGAGCGTGGCTATAGAAACTTTGATGATAGGTTTGCAAAATGGTAAAAATTCAACTTTTTTGTACCTATTTCTTTTGGCAAAACAAAAAATAGTGAGTGAGAAGCAATCATAAGTTCTGATCACCAACCCATTGAAGTTAACTAGGGAATTTATCTCAAGTCCTACAAAAATCCCTAATCTTATTTTTATGCAACAAAACATAAGAAATGACTGTTTTGATGAAAATGTACTGGTCCATCAACTTTGGAGGCTTGGTGTGACCAAAAGATGAGAAATTTTACAAGTTTCTTATTTTTTCCATGTGTAGTAGGCCTTGAACTATAACCTCATGAAGGGATTTTACAAAATGAGTAGATCTACTATGGTTTTGGAGGTTTTTTTCAAAACCCTGAAAGGACACTTTTATGTTCTGTTAGGTTACCAACCTAGTGTTAAGGTTGACCTTTGGACACAACCTTTGAATTTTGGAACCTTAGCATTTTGGAAGTCTTAATGGGCTGAACCTTAGGGTCTTTTTAGCCCATTGTTACACATGGCTCTTTTGCAGATGGCCCCCCCTTTGGATACCTATTTTCCCTCCTTTGGATCCCTACTGTGGCCGGTCTGCCAACTTAACCAATATTCTAGCTTTTTCTCCCCTGGCACTTCCCCATATTAAATGATCAGTTTAACATGAGAAAATCATTTAGGAGAATTAGATATTGATTATTATGACAGTTCTACTGAGGACTCGTCTACAAATAGCTCAGATTCTGATGATGGAAACTTCTATGCAAACAAGAAGAATTTTTACAAAGCCAACCAGTATGACTTTCTCGAAGATAAAAGCAAGAAAGTTCGAGAGTTTAAGCAAGGTGGCCACTCGATCAAGTTTGATACTTTTTCAGGATATTCAGATGCTTTGAAGGCTCTGTCTTTTATACAGCAGTTTGACATTGCTTTCGTGGGAGAACGCTATTCAGAGCACTCCAAGATTCGAAGAGCTACCTCTTACCTTAAGGGGAATGCTCGTACTTGGTGGTCCACGCTTCTTTTAAACAAGACTGCGCCAGTTAAATGGCTGAAATTTAAAAAGCTTTTTATTTCTTCTTGGTTGACGCAAGAATATGAACGAGATATACGAGCTGCTTGGAACCATCTTCGGATGACCAGGAAAAATACAATCAATGCTTACTGTGAAAGATTCTGGAGCTCTTTTCTACCAGCCTCTTCATTCAAGAAGATCTCGTTCAGAGAACAGATTGAGCGGTTCACCTTGGGTCTACCTACAGAGATCCGAGATCACTGCTTGGAACAGAAGTCAACTTCTATTCAAGAGTTGATGAGTCATGCGAAGCGGCGCTTTGCCATTCACTCTGGCAATCTGACCTACCCCACAGATGAGGCCATGACACAACGAGCCGAACAGACTTTTGGGAATGAAAGTAGAAAGAAAAAGAGCAACCCAGAGAAAAAGGATGCACGACCCAAGCTTACTCCTGAGGAGAGAGCTCGCTTCATCGGAGAGGGGAAGTGCTTTGGATGCGGGGAACAGGGACATATCTCCGCGAAGTGCCCTAAAAAGACACAAAAAGAACAGAATGATAAAGAAGATGACAGGCCTGAGAGTTCGAGAGCAGCTGAGGAACGTGGCAGAAAAGGCAGATAGAAAAGCAGAACTGGTACCACATGGCGTGGGATCTGCACCGAATCTAATGAATGAAAGTACAAACTTTGCCGCTTTTGGGGGCAAAGTGAAGGATCAGGAAGCTCTTCTGAAGGAGCCAAGGCCAGCTTCTTTTCACTTGGAATTGGCGGCTCAATTTGGAATTATGTCCGACACACTGATTGTCACCAGCGTGTGACTACTATCTATCCTTTTTGTTGATTTCTTTCTTATTATCTATTTACTTTCACTTTTTGGAAACACCCCTCGGGAAATCTAACTGCCCTGCATTGCATAGCTAGTGTGGAACTGTCCAGAGGGAGTCCAGGCCTGAGGGCAAGAGAGCACTAAGGTTGGACAAGGACTATGGTTAGCCAAGTGGGGTCATTGACTAGCCAAAGTGGAATCCTTTGCTACAGAGGCTACATTTCAGTTCTGGATGTGGCCGCAGTGTACAAAGAGGGTCGGATGACCTAGAAAGATACAATGGTAGCATCTCCTAAAATTTAGGGAACTGCTATTTTGGGACCTGAAAATGTGTTGACGTCATTACCTCTGGAATGACAAAGGGAACATTTTCTTGCTCTGCTGCAAAGTCAACTGACGCACCAGTTGAGATATTTTTAGCCGGGAATGCCCAAAATCGGAAAATGTGCCATGTGGCACTCTGTGAGCATTCTGCTACTCCTGGCCAGAGAGGGGGCGCCTAAAATGAGAGAGGAGGCTGATTTTCCGAATTTGTCACAGGTTAAGAGCTATGGAGTGCTTGCTTTCTCTCTTATGCACAGTGCGGTGCCAGGAGTGATGCCCTGCACGCTACGCACTGCCCTCTCTATCCCCTTTGGCAGTATGTTATGCCCCACTAGTGGGCTCTTCATTTGACCAATGTACAGTTGTGTGGATTCATGCGCGATTGCCGAGGCAAGAGCCTCTTGTACAGGGTATTGGATTAGCTAGCGGCTAATCCCCCCGCAGGTACAGGTGAATTCGGAGAGATTTCACGCCAGAAATCTCGTCCGATTCAAAGGGCAAGTAACCCTACAGGTGCGGGAGCTCGAGGACTTGCTACGGTTGCGACCGGCACGCGAAACGGAGCCCAAAACCGTGAATTACAGCCTGCTGTGTATTTTTGCAGGTTTAGGGTTTTGGCCCTAAACGGACCCTAATACCCCCAGGAGGTTCGGGGACGCAAGGGGACCGCTGTACAGGCGATCTGGCGCATTTTCAGGGCTGAAGACAGAGAATTCAGCGTGCTGCAGATTCTCGCCAGGTTTTGCAAAGTGCCCGTATGCGTCGGGAAAGTCAGTCAATGCGTGGGAATACTGACTGTGAAGGGTTCTAGTACAGTTATGCTGCCGAAATCAGGCCAGAACAGTCAAAATTCAGCCAAGGTTGTGCGGGGCAGCTTGGAAAGAACCACAGCGTTTATTCCCTCTTTTAAACAATAAAGAAATACCGAAAGGGGCGCCTAAGTTAGGGGCCAATCTGGTGTCGGTCTTCTCATACAGGTGCATTCTAGCATCTGTATCCCATTACCCTCTCTTGTGTCACTATAGCGCAGGTATAATAGACGACTAATAATGGGTGAAAGCTAAATCAAGGTTTGAAGTAAAGTCTACCGCCCTTTTTGGATTGAATAGGCCGGTTTCACTGACACCACAGACGGAGGTAGTTTGACTGGCACCCGGACGGGATGTTGCCATTACCCCGAGCATTGGCAAGCTTCGTTTGCAATGACAGGGGTGTTCAGGGCACGCGAGTGACGTTCTACTTAGGATCCCTTGGTACCACAAGAACTACACCGTGGTTGACTACCGGGCCGAGAAAGCGACTTTGACAAATGAAGGGCTCAGAGATTGTACTTGATGAACTTCAGTTTTTCTTTACTCATTCTTATGGGAGAGACCTGAACATGGATAAAGGTTGAATATGTTTTGACCTGAACAAAAGAACGCCAAGATTTTTCTCCACACTCATGCCAATTGCTTTCTAGAGGGCCTGAAGATCATACCATTGATCTGATACCTGGAAGCACACCACCGAACCGGCCACCTTACCGTGTGAGCCGAGTACAGAATGAAAAGATTATGAACCCAGTGAAAGACCTCTTGGAAAAGGGTCTTGTCCAGCATAGTACTTCACCGTATTGCTCTCCACTGTTGTTGAATTTGAAGAAAGACGGATCTTGGAGAATGTGCATCGATTATAGAGCTCTCAACAAAATCACCATCAAGAACAGATTTCCGATTCCTAGGATCGATGATATACTCAACAGGTTACACGGATCCTCGTGCTTGTGCAGGATTGACCTGAAGAGTGGATATCATCAGATCCGAATCGCGCCGGAAGACGTCTACAAGACAGCCTTTCGGACTACTTTTGGGTTATTTGAGTTTTTGGTGATGCCTTTTGGCTTAACCAATGCTCCTGCGACATTTAACCGGATGATGGACAGGATTTTTCGAGAGTACAGGCTATTTGTTGGCACTTTCTTTGATGATATCATTGTTATCTCCAAGAATGAGGCAAAACACAGAGATCATTTGCTTCAGAGATAAACTTTTTTGGGACACTGTCTCTCAGCAGCAAGAGTGCAAATGGCTCCGGCCAAGATAGACGCTATCCGTGATTGGCCCGATATGAAGAATGTCCATGAAGTTGAAAGCTTCTTGGGACTGTGTTCGTACTACAGACGGTTCATTCGAAAGTTTGCAAAGGTTGCTTCCCCTTTCCATATCTTGATACAGAAAGGAGTCCCTTTTCTCGTGCGGATCCACAGAGGTGACTGCCTTTCAGACATTGAAAGAGAAATTGACTACAGGACCAGATTTGACTTTGTCGGACTTGCAGAAGTCATTTGAAGTATTTTGTGATGCTTGTGGTCGTAGTCTGGGTGCGTTCTTGATGCAAGAAGGCCATGTCATTGCTTACGAGAGCCGATTGTTCTCTAGGCCGGAGATGACAGCACAGATTTATGAGAAAGAGCTTTTGGTGATTATCCATGCTCTTACTCAGTGGCGGCATTACCTACTCGAAGCGGATTTTATTGTCTTTACACACCATCAAAGTTTGCGCTACTTCTTGTCACAGAAGCAGCTTTCGGAAAAGCAAATGCGGTGGGTGAACATCTTGTCACAGTTTCACTTCCAGATTGTCCATGTTCAGGGACAAGAATGTGGTGGCAGATGCTTTGTCTCGGAAGCCGTTCATTCTGGCTATTTCCGCGATACATCATAGGAGCTTCGATATGGTTGATCATTAAGCCACAGATACAAATTTTGCAGATATTTTCACACAGATACGGGATGGGGAGACAGTAGCTGGATACTCCCTTCGGGAAGGCTACTTGATGAGAAAGACTACGTTGTGCGTTACACAGCCGTTGAGAGAAAAGGTTATAGCTGAATGCCACTGTCCGGACACCTTTTACGGGTCACCGCGGCATTGCTACCACCGTAAAGGGGGTAGAGAGATAGAGAGATACTTCTTTTGGCCGAGACTCAAAAGGGATGTGGAAAAGTTGTGCGCAGTATGCCAGAAGGTCAAGTTTGACAGGCATAAGGCACAGGGATTGTTACAGCCTTTACCCATACCCACCCGCCCCTGGGAAAGTATTAAAATGGATTTCATTTTTGATCTCTCGAGAACACAGATGATCACGATGATTTTCTGATTACATGGCACGTCTGAGACGATTGTCTCAGACAGAGACCCCAGATTTATGAGTTTGTTTTGGAAGGCAATTTGGGAGAACATTGGCACGCGGTTGCAGTTCTCGTCATCGTCCCACTTGCAGACTGACGGGCAATCTGAGATTGCCAATTCAGTCGTTTTAGATTTATTGAAGTCTTGTATCTCGGATCAAAAGACTCAATGGGAAAAGAACTTACCTTTGGTGGAATTTGCCTACAATAACACGATACACTCTTCGACGGGGAAGACGCCATTTGAGATTGTTGAAAGTGCTGCGAAGGTTCCATCCTTCCTGAGCACGAAAGATTAGATATTTGAAGCGGATGAATATTCGCGAGATTTGGATACGGCTTTTGCCAAGGTTCGCGAGACTTTGCAGGAGTCTCAAGAACGACAGAAAAAGGCAACGGATCACCATCGTCGCGACTTGAAATTGAGGGAGGATGATTGGGTGCTCTTACGTTTTGAGAAAGCACGCCTACAAAAGAAAAAGGGAAAGGAGAGGCTTTTTCCAAAGCTTAGTGTGCGATACTACGGACCTTTCCAGATAACTGAAAAGATAAATGATGTCTCCTTCCGATTGAAACTGCCAGATACTTGGAGGATTCACAATGCATTCCATGTGAGTCTCTTGAAACCTTTTAAGGGTGATGTGCCTGATGATGGGGAGCCTGATGAGCAACCTGAAGTGGAAGAAAACGAGGAGATCCTTGTTCCTGAACAGATTTTGGCACATAAGGATACGAAGACTAAGGTAAAGTCCGAAGGCGGTTCTTGGTTAAGTTCAAGAACTTTCCTACATTTGATGCGAAGTGGATGGAGGAGGAGGACCTAGCAGATACTCCTCAGATTGTGCATCTTTACCTCGATGTTTCAATTTAGCATATCTACTCCAAACGGAACACGGAAATTCAGCTTGGCCGAAGATCTGGTGCAGTGGGATGCACAAAAGGGGAGTTACTCCGCTTCTTTGTCAATAGATGCCTTGATTTTGATACCAAAGTCACTGATGTCTCTTTGAGCATCAGGGATACTGAGAGCTGACAATATTCTGCTGGATGACTTTATGAAATGGAATTCCTGATTATGATACTGATTTGTTCTTGACTTCTTTTAAGTGCAAGAACTGATAGACGAAATGACTGCAACATTTTGGTCTGATTGATCTCAAATAGACATGGTTGCAATAGGGGTTAGTCAATCGGACATCGATGAGGTTCCGATTGGAACTAGATGTGATTGCTAGCTACATTGCCGATAAATCATGCTCTAAGATCCGAATGAATGTCGAATGTCATGCGATGTCTTGTGATGTTTGGTCTCGTCCTGTGATGTCGTGTGATGTGACTGTCGATTTGGTACATGTGCTAGATGTGTGTTCCTAGTACGTAGGTACTAACAATCAGTGTCTGCTAAGACGGTTTATGGCTTTTGTCGGTTTTGCAGGCGTAATCGCGGTCGATTACAATGCTTTCAAGAGGGGGGTATGTCACAAAGTGGTGATGTGGCTACCAACAACAGAAACCCTAATTTCTGCCAGAAACCCTAAAAATCCTGCAAACCCTAATTTTACAAAAACCCTAATTTTTGGAAACCCTAACCCTAACTGCTGGCTGGAAACCCTAAATTCTGGCGGGGAAATGCCACATGGCAGAAGGTACGGATTTGCGGCGCGAATCACGGGGCTGAAAAAAAGCTAAGCGATGCAATTTGCTGGCTTTTTGGCTACGTGAAGAATTGGATGAGAGAGAGAGAGAGAGAGTTGAATTGCTTTATTTTTTTACTCTCATTGAGAGAGAGAGAGAGAATCTGCTTTTGCTTTTAAAGCTTTTGGGGCTCTGCTTTTGGGCATCCCTTGTAACCTTTAAATTAGTGGTGAGGGCCTCACTTCTCAGAGCATCTGGACGTAGAGTCTAAGAGTGAAACCCTCTTGTACTTTGAACTGATTAATACAAAAAGAAATACCGAAAGGGGCGCCAGTCTATGGGGCCAATATCTCTAGGCACGGAACTCCGCCGGGCCAATGCAAATCTATTGTGATCAGTGAATTATTTGAAGTGGTTATTTGGTGCTATCGCGGTTGATTCTTGACTTGGAGTGTCCAAGTCTGTTACACATTAAGTGTCTTGATACATCTTATGCTATATGGAATAAGCTAAAGGACACTTATGAAAATACAACTCTTGTGAATCAAGTGAATCTTATGCATAAACTTGTGAACATAGAGTTGGATGAGTCTAAGCCAACATTTGAGCATCTGAATACTTTCACCAGGATTTTGAGTCAGTGGCACGATTCAAGTCTATCAAACTTTAATGATAAATTGAAGTCTATTTTCTTGTTGATGACTTTGCCTAATAGCTGGGAATCTTTGGTTATTTCACTTAGCAACAATCCTGCTTTAATCTTTGATGGTGTTCGTGGCTCCACCCTGAATGAAGAAATCAAGAGGAAGTCTACTGGTGAAAGCAATGGCTCAGCTTGTCACGACTGTGACTATGTTACGGTATTACATCTACTCCTAGTTGCAGATACGCAGAGTGCCATGCCAAGGAGAACCCCTACGCTTGGATGGTCACGACCCTTTGCTCAAGAGACGTGCCTCTTCGCCAAAAGCCACACTCCTTCGACAACTCGTCACACCCCTTCGCTCTACGGTTGAGACTCTTCGCCCAATGGTTGCAACTCTTCGCCGAAAGGATGTGTCTTTACATCTAAAGTCGCGTCTCTTCACCATGAGACGTGACTTTTTATTTGTGACTCTTCGTCTCCTATAAAAGTAGCCCATTGTACTCAGTTTCAATGAATCAAACACAACGTCTTCTGAGTCGTTCAGTTCAAGTTTCTTAAGTCTTAATCATGAGTTTAAGTAATTAATGAAGGATTAGCAACTAGAATCCTTACAGTGGTATCAGAGCAAAAAAAATTCCCAGGACCCGAAGGTTGTGAGCCTCTCACCCTCGCCGCTACCCTCTACCCCCTTCCCGGAGTTGCATGAAAGCAAAAGAAAGGTGGTATACACACACGCATACACGTATAAGGTAACATGAATTTTTCTGTTCCAATTCTATAAATAAAGAACAAAACACAGATGTGTGTCGGCTACGTACCCAATGCATTTTGAGAACCCATTTGTTGGTGCCTCTTCACGCGCCCTTTTCTCGGGTAGTACCCCTCGCCCTTCCCCAAAGTGACATGCCGTTGTGCACAAGTGCCGGATTGAAATCGACGAATTGCTGAATCGTTGGCTGAATTAAACCTTTGCGCTCGCACCTCTTCATGTGAAAGGACACTAGGGCACATCTTCGCGAAAGGGCACCCCTCCACTTTTGTGGCACCCCTTCCCAGAGGATTACACCCTTTCCCAAGCGTCGGCTGAATTTCTGGAAACGCTGCTGAATTCTGAAACATAGGCTGCATTTCCACGTTGGCTGCTGCCTCTTCATGCTCGCACCTCTTGGCGCATAACGTGCCGGCTGAATTGCTGAATTGTCCTTCGCATGTAACATTTAATGCACTAGTAACTTGTATGTAGCGGAAAATGATAACATAGTGAGCATTTCATTAAGAACAAGTTCCTAATGAGCATAGAGAAAGTACTTAGTTGGAGAAAGCAACATAGCAATTACACCTAGCTAGTTTCGCATCGACAATACTTGAAAAGAGAGAGAAATAGAACAATAATAGTTAAGGACCGGATTTACATGGAGCCGGTCCCTGTCACAAAGTGATGACGTGGCGGACAGCAGAAACCCTAATTTCTGCCAGAAACCCTAAAATTCCTGCAAACCCTAATTTTTGCCAAAAACCCTAAATTCCGGAAATCGCGGAGGCGGATTATTTTTTTTTTTTAAAAAAAAAAAATTGGAAAATGATGAGCGACGCGAATTTTGCTTTTGCTTTTTTTTATAAAAAAAGAGAAAAGACTCTCTAAGAGAGAGAGAGAACTGATGCTTTTGATTTTAAAAGCTTTTGGGGCTCTGCTTTTGGGCATCTTTTGTAACCTTTAAATTAGTGGTGAGGGCCTCACTTCTCAGAGCATCTGGACGCAGAGTCTGAGAGTGAAACCCTAACCGCTCTCTTGTACTTTGATGATTGATTAATACAAAAAGAAATACCGAAAGGGGCGCCAGTCTTTGGGGCCAATATCTCTAGGCACGGAACTCCGCCGGGCCAGTGCAAATCTATTGTGATCTGTGAATTGTTTTGAAGTGGTTATTTGGTGCTGTCGCGGTTGATTCTTGACTTGGAGTGTCCAAGTTTGTTACAGTGGTATCAGAGCCCGGCCGATTTCTCTTCTACGGGAAATCCGATCCCCGAATTTTTTTCCGCGGCACCTATGGCTTCAGGCAATGATCAGTCGACTCCCTCTGCATCTAGAGATGCGGGCTGGGATCACAACGAAGATTCAGACAGAGAGTATGGCCCGCCTCGACCTACTCAGGCGGAGCAAAGAGAGATGGAGCGTCGTCAATTGATTGGCGATGCAACAAAGATGATGCTCTATTTTGCCAAGGACCCGAAGATGGCAAAATATATGAACCAGACCTCTTTGGAAGAGGTACAGAGGGAGTGGCAGAGAACCACAACACCACTCCCGAAACCCGCTCTCAAGAAACCTTCTGCCTCCAAGAAATATACGGAGAAGGAACTGGAGAACGTCGTTGATGCACGGATTGCTCAGCTTTTCGACGTGCAAAAGAAAGGCAAAAAGCACGGCAAAAAGCAGAACAAAGGTACTGACTTCCCGGGATATTTGGGTCGCCAGTCGACATTCGACAAAGCAAAGAAACTGAAGAAGCGCGTCAAGTTTGAAGGCCTACCCAATTCTTCTTCTTCTTCTGACAGTTCTTCTAGCTCTTCACACTCGAGCGAAGAAGACAGGAAAAGCAAAAAGCGAAGCAAGAAACAACGCTTCGGAAAGGGCAAGAAAAAGGCAAGGAAATCTAGGTCTCGTCCAGTGAGTGACACTTCTACAGAGGACTCGTCTACGGACAGTTTAGACTTTGACAACGGAAACTTTTATGCAAACAAGAGGAATTTTTACAAAGCCAACCAATATGACTTTCTCGAAGATAAAAGCAAGAAAGTCCGAGAGTTTAAGGAAGGTGGCCAAGCACTTAAGTTTGATACTTTTTCGGGATACTCCGATGCTTCAAAGGCTTTGTCTTTTATACAGCAGTTTGACATCGCTTTCGTGGGAGGACGCTATTCAGAGCACTCCAAGATTCGGAGAGTTGCCTCTTATTTTAAGGGGAATGCTCGCACTTGGTGGTCCACGCTTCTATTAAGCAAGACTGTGCCAATTACATGGCTGAAATTCAAGAGGCTTTTTATTTCTTCTTGGTTGACTCAAGAGTTTGAGCGAGATATACGAGCTGCTTGGAACCATCTCCGGATGACCAAGAGCGATACAGTGAATTCTTACTGTGAAAGATTTTGGAACTCTTTTCTACCTGCCTCTTCATTCAAGAAGATCTCGTTCAGAGAACAGATTCAGCGGTTTACATTGGGTCTACCTACAGAGATCCGGGACCACTGCTTGGAACAGAAGTCAGCTTCTATTCAAGAGTTGATGAGTCATGCGAAGCGGGGCTTTGCAATTCACTCTGGCAGTCTAACCTACCCCACAGATGAGGTCACGACACAACGAACCGGACAGACTTCTGGGAATGAAAGTAGAAAAAGAAAGAGCAACCCAAAGAAAAAGGATGCACGACCCAGACTTGCTCCTCAGGAGCGGACTCGCTACATCAGGGAGGGGAAGTGCTTTGGATGCGGGGAAACTGGACATATCTCCGCGAAGTGCCCTAAAAAGGCACAGAAAGAACAGAATGACAAGGACGACGAAAGGCCTGAGAGTTCGAGAGCAGCTAAGGACCGTGTACAAAAAGGCAAGATGAAAACAGGACTGGTTCCAGATTGTGTGGGTACTGATCCCGACACCATGGATGAGAGTACAGAACTTTGCCGAGCTTGGGACAAAGTGAAAGATCAAGAGGCCCTGATTTTCTTTGATGGAGGAGCCAAGGCCAACTTCATTTCACCGGAATTGGCGGCGCGGCTCGAGATGACTCCCGATCGGATGGGACCACTTGCAGAGGCAGTTCTAGCGGCACCCGGCAGGGACGTAGCCATTACACCTGTCATTGGCAAACTTCGGTTGCATTGTCAGGGGTATTTGGGGCATGAGGACTTCTTCATAATGCCTTTGGAGGGTTGTGATGTTCTCTTAGGGATTCCCTGGTACCACAAGAACAACGCCGTGGTCGATTAACGGGCGAGAAAAGCGACTTTGACTACAGAAAAGGGCAGAACAATTGTACTTGATATTAAACTGAAGGGCGAGTCTGTCCCTATTATATCGGCTTCGGCCATTTCAAAATTAATGAAATCCAGTCTGTTTGTTTACTCGATCTTTATGAAAGAGTTGAGTGATGATGATAGGACAAATATGTCTAAACTTGATAAAGAACGCCAAGATTTTCTACACTCTCACGCCGATTGCTTCTTAGAAGGCCTGCCAGGAGAGTTACCACCTGCTCGTCCTGAAGATCATACCATTGATCTGATACCTGGTAGTACACCACCGAACCGGCCACCCTACCGTGTGAGCCGAGCACAGAATGAAGAGATTATGAACCAAGTGAAAGACCTCTTGGAAAAGGGTCTTGTCCAGCCTAGTACTTCACCGTATTGCTCTCCAATATTGTTGGTTTTGAAGAAAGACGGATCTTGGAGAATGTGCATCGATTATAGAGCTCTCAACAAAATCACCATCAAGAACAGATTTCCGATTCCTAGGATCGATGATATACTCGACAGGTTACAGGGATCTTCATGCTTTAGCAGGATTGACTTGAAGAGTGGATATCATCAGATCAGAATAGCACCGGGAGACGTCTACAAGACAGCTTTTCGGACGACTTTTGGGTTATTTGAGTTTTTGGTGATGCCTTTTGGCTTAACCAATGCTCCTGCGACATTTAACCGGATGATGGATAGGATTTTTCGAGAGTACAGGCTATTTGTTGGCACTTTCTTTGACGACATCATTGTTTTCTCCAAGAATGAGGCAGAACACAGAGATCATCTGCTTCAGGTCTTTCAGGCATTACGAGATCACAAGTTAGTGATTAATGCAAAGAAAAGTGAATTTTTCCTACCAGAGATACACTTTTTGGGACACATTGTGTCAGCCGCAGGAGTGCAAATGGATCCGGCCAAGATAGAGACTATCCGTAATTGGCCCGACTTGAAGAATGTCCATGAAGTTAAAAGCTTCTTGGGACTGTGTTCGTACTACAGGCGGTTCATACGAAAGTTTGCAGAGGTTGCTTCCCCTTTGCATATCTTGACACAGAAAGGAGTACCTTTTTCGTGGGGACCCCCAGAGGTGACTGCCTTTCAGACGTTGAAAGAGAAATTGACTACGGGACCTATTTTGACTTTGCCGGACTTGCAGAAGTCATTTGAAGTATTTTGTGATGCTTGTGGTCGTAGTCTGGGTGCGGTCTTGATGCAAGAAGGCCATGTCATAGCTTACGAGAGCCGTTTGTTCTCTAGGCCGGAGATGACAACACAGATCTATGAGAAAGAGCTTTTGGCGGTTATCCATGCTCTTACTCAGTGGCGGCATTACCTACTCGGAGCGGATTTTACTGTCTTTACAGACCATCAGAGTTTGCGCTACTTCTTGTCACAGAAGCAGCTTTCGGAAAAACAGCTGCAGTGGGCGAACATCTTGTCACAATTCCACTTCCAGATTGTCCATGTGCAGGGACAGAAGAATGTGGTGGCAGATGCTTTGTCTCGCAAACCGTTGGTTCTGGCTATTTCCGCGATACATCATAGGAGCTTCGAGGATATGGTCGATCAGTATGCCGCAGATACAGATTTTGCAGATATTTTCACACGGATACGGGATGGGGAGATAGTAGCTGGATACTCCCTTCGGGAAGGCTACTTGATGAAAAAGACTATGTTGTGCGTTACACAACCGTTGAGGGAAAAGGTTATGACTGAATGCCATTGTCCACCTTTTACGGGTCACCGCGGCATTGCTACCACCATGAAAGGGGTAGAGAGATATTTCTTTTGGCCGAGACTCAAGAAAGATGTGGAAGTGTTTGTGCGCAGTTGCTTGGTATGCCAGAAGGTCAAGTTTAACAGGCATAAAGCACAGGGATTGTTACAGCCTTTACCCATACCCACCCGCCCCTGGGAAAGTATAGCGATGGATTTCATTTTTGATCTCCCGAGAACACAGAGTGGTCATGATGGTATCTGGACTGTTATTGACAGATTTAGCAAACAGGCTCATTTCATTCCAGTGAAGAAAACAGTCAAGCCGGATCACTTAGCGAGACTGTTTGTGGCCCAGATTTTCAGATTACATGGCATGCCTTAGACAATTGTCTCCGACAGAGACCCCAGATTTACGAGTTTGTTTTGGAAGGCAATTTGGGAGAACATTGGCACGCGGTTGCAGTTCTCGTCATCGTTCCACCCGCAGACTGATGGGCAATCCGAGATTGCCAATTCAGTGGTTCTAGATTTATTGAAGTCTTATATCTCAGATCAGAAGACTCAATGGGAAAGATATTTACCTTTGGTGGAATTTGCCTACAATAACACGATGCACTCGTCGACAGGGAAGGCGCCATTTGAGATTGTTGAAGGTGCTGCAAAGGTTCCACCCTTCCTGAGCACGAAAGATAAGATCTTTGAAGCGGATGAATATACGCGAGATCTGAATACGGCTTTTGCCAAGGCTCACGAGACTTTGCAGAAGTCTCAAGAACGACAGAAAAAGGCAGCGGATCGCCATCATCGCGACATGAAATTGAAGGAGGATGATTGGGTGCTCTTACGTTTTGAGAAGGCACGCCTACGAAAGAACAAGGGAAAGGAGAGGCTTTTTCCAAAGCTTAGTATGCGATACTACGGCCCTTTCCAGATTACTGAAAAGATAAATGAAGTCTCCTTCCGACTGAAACTGCCAGATACTTGGAGGATTCACAATGCATTTCATGTGAATCTCTTGAAACCTTTTAAAGGTGATGTGCCTGATGATGGGGAGCCTGATGAGCAACCCGAAGTGGAAGAAAACGAGGAGATCCTTGTTCCTAAACAGATTTTGGCACATAAGGATACGAAGACTAAGGTAAAGTCCGAAGGCGGTTCTTGGTTAAGTTCAAGAATTATCCTGCACTTGATGCGAAGTGGATGGAGGAGGAGGACCTAGCAGATACTCCTCAGATTGTGAAACTTTACCTCGATGCTTTTGGTTTAGCATAGTCTACTCCAAATGGAACCCAGAATTCAGCTTGGCCGAAGATCTGGTGCAGTGGGATGCACAAGAGGGGAGTTACTCCACTCCTTTGTCAACAGATGCCTCGATTTTGATACTAAAGTCACTGATGTCTCTTTGAGCTTCAGGGATATTGAGAGCTGACAGTATTCTGCTGGATGACTTTATGAAATGGAATTCCTGATTATGATACTGATTTGTTCTTGACTTCTTGTGAGTGCAGGAACTGATAGCCGAAATGACTGCAGCATTTTGGTCTGATTGATCTCGAATAGACATGGTTGCAATAGGGGTTAGTCAATCGGACATCGATGAGGTCCCGATTGGACCTAGATGTGATTGCTAGCTACATTGCCGATAAATCATGGTCTAAGATCCGAATGAATGTTGAATGTCATGTGATGTCCTGTGATGTCTGGTGATGTCCTGTGATGTCGTGTGATGTGACTGTCGATTTTGTACATGTGCTAGGTGTGCGTTCCTAGTACGTAGGTACTAACAGTCAGTGTCTGCTAAGACGGTTTATGGCTTTTGTCGGTTTTGCAGGCGTAATCGCGGTCGATTACAATGCTTTCAAGAGGGGGGTATGTCACAAAGTGATGAAGGCGGACAACAGAAACCCTAATTTCTGCCAAAAACCCTAAAATTCCTGCAAACCCTAATTTTTGCCAAAAACCCTAAATTCCGGAAATCGCGGAGGCGGATTATTTTTTTTATTTTAAAAAAAAAATTTGGAAAATGATGAGCGACGCGAATTTTGCTTTTGCGTTTTTTTATAAAAAAAGAGAAAAGACTCTCTAAGAGAGAGAGAGAACTGATGCTTTTGATTTTAAAAGCTTTTGGGGCTCTGCTTTTGGGCATCCCTTGTAACCTTTAAATTAGTGGTGAGGGCCTCACTTCTCAGAGCATCTGGACGCAGAGTCTGAGAGTGAAACCCTAACCGCTCTCTTGTACTTTGATGATTGATTAATACAAAAAGAAATACCGAAAGGGGCGCCAGTCTATGGGGCCAATATCTCTAGGCACGGAACTCCGCCGGGCCAGTGCAAATCTATTGTGATCTGTGAATTGTTTTGAAGTGGTTATTTGGTGCTGTCGCGGTTGATTCTTGACTTGGAGTGTCCAAGTTTGTTACAGTCCCCCCTCCAAAAAGGCTTTGTATTATAGCTTCTCCCATCAAGGGAGACTTTTGTACAATTCAATCTCTGTGTTCCTTGGCAAAACTCATTGGTGCAAAGGAGATGGAAGCTTCATGCACCAAATTATGCTTGAAAAACACACATAGTGGACCTAGCCTCAGTCCCAAGACCTCACACACCTTCAAAGATGGTGAGAGCTAGCAGGGAATGAGGAAAGATGAAGAGGAAGAAGATGCATCTTACGAGAAAGAAGTATTCTCCTCACATATAGCATAGCTTAGCTTAGTAATTAGCATGGTAAAGGAAATGAGCATGCCGTTGAAGCTTGGCTCTTGGTTGGATTTGCATTCCATAGCCAAGAGTTGTTGATGTAGGCCTCTACTTCTCAATGCTTGGAGAAAGAGATGGAGTTCTTGCTCAACACATGAGTTGTGTGTGTGTGTAGCAAAATTAGTTAGCCTAAAAATGCCAACTCTCTCTCTTCTTGGTCGATCCCTCTTCCCGTTTGCTCTTGCTGGGTTCCCATTGGCTCCTGCAAAGCTTAGCCAATGGCAATTAAGAAGCATAGTTGATAGTCTTGTGACAAGTGTCCCCCTTTCCCCTTTTGTGAGAGCTTTAGTTAATTAAAATAATTTATTTAAACTCTCATTGGACCTTTTAGTCTTCTGGCCAATAGGAATCAAGCAAGCCATTGGGTTGCTTAATGCTCATTGGACCCCTTGGTAGACTGTCCAATAGATTTCTAGGGGCTTAATTCCTATTGGTTTTTATAAAGCATTTTTAAATTGATTAGACTAATTTTACTCTAGCCTAATTCTCATTGGTCCACCTCTATGGTCATCCAATAGGATTTGAGGGGAGCTTGGGGGCATCTAGGCTAGGAGCCTGCCACGTATCCATTGTACCCTTTCTGTAAAGGGAGAGCTTGGGAGTGTGTATGTGTGTCTCTCTCTTCCCCTACCTTTAGGGCTCGCCCCCTCCTTCCTCGGGATGTGGGAAGACTTTTTAGTCTTCCCATAGCCGTCCAATTTTCCCCACCTTTGGCCGATTGACTTTTTAATTAATTTTTGGAACCTTAGCCTCTAGAAGTCTTAAAGGAGCTAAACCTTGTCACAGTGTGCAACGGAAGGTGAGAGAGAGAAAGAGACAATGGCACGAGAGAGAGAGAGAGAGAGAGAGAGAGAGAGAGAGAGAGAGAGAGAGAGAGGAGAGACATGACAAGAGACAGATGGTGGAAAGCTGGCAGCCCAATAACTCCACATGGCTACATGGTGTGAAACAATACAATGAGGGTGCCGCCCCTCCTATATATAGGAGCATTGGTCGGGCAATAATCCTCAATATAGCCCAATGACCTAAAAATATGACCCTCCAATATAAACGGGGGAATATGTGACCAAAACAGGTCTAAAGTGGGAAATGTGCGAACAACCCTAAGTGTGCATGAGATCCCTGTCCCGCAGGTGTACAGATGGCCAACCCACAACCAAAGGCCAGTGCATGTGAGTGGTGAGGAGCATGTAGACAATGTGCAAAGCATCTGGAGATGAAGAATCTAACACCCCCCCTCAACAACAGATGCGGAGAAGCTGTCGAGGAGAATGCAACATGCCTGGTAAATCTGGAGAAGATGTAAATCTTGGGAGAAAAGGATGAGGAGCGCAAGTGACAATCCGTACAACACTCTGCACCTTCTCCCTGAAGCGTACCAAAGATTAATCTGCACTTATTTAAAGGCCCTTGGCCTATGAAAAACCTTCAAACTAAAAACAATCTAGTCCAAAAGCTGTCAGCGTGATTTACGAAAATCCGTACAATTGCCACGTTAGCAACGCAAATCGCAGAAATCCGTACATGCTGCCAAGTCAGCATGTCAACGCAATCTGCGGAGCATCCGTACTGTTGCCACGTCATCAGCCACTTTATTTTAATGTCTTTGGATTAATTGACCCCCATCGGACGGCGTCCCATAAGTTGGCGAGAACTTCTCTTTTAAAAATAGTCCACTCTGCAAGACTTTGCAAGTTGGTAAAACTTCTTCTGTTGCTTCTACTTTTGCACTTAGGGTTTAGGCCCCTCGGTCGGGATCTGCAAGTTGGCTCCGTTCTTCAATGGCTTGACACGTCAGCAATTTGTGACACGGCCACACCATGGTCCATAAGCTCTTGGACAAACATTGTTCCTCTAGCGGTGATGGTAGTCATAAGATATACCAATCACACTACACCTCCAAGGTTATCACCTCGAGAAGAGACACCTACTGAGAGATGTCGAGAAATTTCTAATTATAATCTGCTAGGGTTTCCATGGCAAGCATTTCAAGTACCCCACTCTACCATGGCTTGGTAGCTATAGACTTCCACCACTGCATGGCACTGCCTCTAAGAAAAACAGCAGCTCGAAACAAATCTTGGATCCTTCTCTTGCAAGTGATCTTTTTGGCTTATGCCCTGTAAGACATGAGCGACGAAGACGGGAGCGCGTCCGATGCGCGATGAAGTAAGGGTGGGAGTGGCTAATAAGTCCGGGGTCAAGACCCGAAGATTAAATAAAATTCCAATAGCCTCTAGTTTGCTTTGTCTGATCTTTTACAGCACCGGTATGCTTTCAGAAAAGCACACGCCACTTGTCACAAAACGGGCACCACGTGCCAATAGAAAAGAACAGACTGAACAGGCTTTTAAGTTTTAGCACTTCAATAACAACTAAACTGGAAGAGAGAGCACACGTGACACGGAGTGGCGGAATTCCATCCCAAAGAGTACTGGCTCCAAACCTTGGCACCCCTTTCGGTATTTCTTTATATTACTTGAACTCAATATAATGTCGATACTCCATCCTCTGCACCTCTCGCGGAACATGCTAGAGAATGAGCCCTTTGCACTTATTTAAAGGCCCCTTGGCCTATGAAAAGCAGTTTACATGAAAAGCCTTCAAACTCAAAAGCATCTGGTCCAAAAGCAAATGCTCAAAAGCTGCTAGCGTGATTTACGGAAATCCGTACAACTAGCACATCAGCACTGTCAGCGCGAATTGCGAAAATCCATACTTTTGCTACCACGTCAGCACTGTCAGCACAAAATCCAAAAATCCGTATTGTTGCTGCCACGTTATCAACTCCACACAAATCTGTGTGTGTGTGTGTGTGTGTGTGTGTGTGTGTGTGTGTATCCTGCTTTATTTATTCTTTAAGTCCCATGGGTCCCATCGGACGGGGTCCCAAAAGTTGGTAGGAACTCTTCTTTAAAAGTAGGCCACTCGGCAAGACTTTGTAAGTTGGTAAAACTTCTTTTTCTTCTGCTGCTTTTGCTTCTTAGGGTTTAAGCCCCTTGGCCGAGATCTGCAGGTTGGCTCCGTTCTTCAATGGCTTGACACGTTAGCAGTTTATGACAATCAACTTGGAGCTGATGCTTGCACTCCTTTTTGTTGAGATCCTCCGACGAAAATTTTCCATTTTTCCTCTCTTGATTCCTCAAAAGGAGGATTGCTCCACTTGAAATCTTTGTTGGTTCTCTCCGTTTTCCCTCTCTGGGATTGGAGTTCTCTTTATCTTCCGGGAGACAGGTAATTAGCAAAACATTGTCCTCTCTGTCGGCTTCACTCCTAGAACCCATGTGGGCTGCAAAAAAAAAAAAATCACATCCTTCGTAGAAGAAGAATAGTTTGATCTGTGATACCATTGTAACATGCTTGGACACCCAAGCGAGAAACCAATAGCAACACACAAACAGAGATTGCAATAATTGAGCTTCAATAGAGAGAGAAGAAGAGGAGAGCCGACACAAAGCGATAGAGTTCCGCTTCTAGATGCATTCGCCCCAAAGACTGGCGCCGTATGCTACGAGCGAAGCCTTGGCACTCTTTCTAAACATTTTACAAGAGGGCCCTGAAACTGGCGTGTCCAAAAGCAATAGCTTTTTTCTGCTAAAAACATCCACGCGACAAACTATGTAAAAGCTAGCCGTATAGCATCCATATGAAGTGCCACATGGTACACCTCTTTAGTGGCGGCCCTTAGAATGGCCACAAGGACCATGCCACATCTTCACACTTGTGACAAATAACTCGATCCAAAAGAAACTCAAGTTGGCCAGCCATCCAAACCTAGAACAAATCAGCCAGCTCCGTATCAATGAACTGCTCCTTTGAATCCCATCATCCAAGGTTCCAATCTACTTGTATAAAAACCAGTCAGCTTGTGAAGAATCAGGTAACTCGAATCAAATCCATCGCTGAAGCACCATCGAAGCAGCGGTCTCTTGGAATGCATAGCTACTAGATTTGCCCACAACGAAAGGGTCCAGAAGCTTTCTACTAAAGCTCTTTGTTGTTTTCATTGAATGTGAATTTTTACTCTCTTCGAATGCACTTACAGGAGGATATGGCCAGTCAAGATATACAGTCTCACTAAATGCATGGTTGCTTGATATGTCCTCAAGGGCGACGGCAAAGTGAGGGTTTTCCATCAGTTGTACTCTCTTGAGCTACACATATAGGAAGATATGCTTTGTCAGAGCCGGCCAAGGAACCTTTTGCCGGTTTGCGATGCACTAGGAGGTGTCTCCTCAAATGACTCAACTCTAGTTGGGCTTGTGTATACTCCCTATGGCATTCACTCAAAAACTAGTTCATCACATTCACTCGTTGAAGGGCCTTTGACATGCTAAGGATACTAGGTGAATACTCGTTGATTTTGGAACTTTTAACCCCAACACCGACCCTATCCCCACTGGGTGCTCACCCCTAGTTGCCTGTTCTAGTTAAGGAATTGGCAAAAATCCTATACCGGTCCCTGAACTGCAACCTAAAAATACTAGGTGAATACTTGTTGATTTTGGCACTTTTAACCCCAACACCGACCCTATCCCCACTGGGTGCTCACCCCTAGTTGCCTGTTCTAGTTAAGCAATTGGCAAAAATCCTATACCGGTCCCTGAACTGCCACCTAAAACTGTGATTTTTGTAGAGGCAATATACCCATTGCATTACCATAAATAATAAACCCAGTGTGAAGATATCAAGCCCATTTTACCGTGACTTTAAAAAAGATCTCTCTCTCTCTCTCTCTCTCTCTCTCTCTCTCTCTCTCTCTCTCTCTCTCTCTCTCTCTCTCTCTCTCTCTCTCTCTCTCTCTCTCTCTCTCTCTCTCTCTCTCTCTCTCTCTCTCTCTCTCTCTCTCTCTCTCTCTCTGAGAAGAAAGCAAACAAGATCAAGCAAAAGAGGGAACAGGGTACCAGTTGATGCCACCAGAGACAGCAACTACGCTGTCAAGAGAGAATGCCCCATCGGAGAAGGAGGGAGTGACAGGAAAGGATCCATATTCCTGGAGAAGGAGAAGCTGCTGGCTGCGAATGAGTCTATTGCTGCGCTGAAAGCCGAGAGGAGGAGGCTCGAAAGGCAGAGTGTGTACCACTCCATCTACTGTCCTGGACGATTCCGTCTCCTGGTTCCAAAACTGTGAGTCCACGATGGGCGCCATATCCAAACCTGTTTGACAGCACCCTTCCTCGTTGTTATCATGCACAAATGATACTTCGCTTCGCTCTCAGTCTTTATCTTGGCTGGATTCTTTCATTCTGCTGACACGATAAAGATCTTGTGCTCATTCAAAAACTCGTGGCTTGCCTAAGGGAGCTTACACACTGGCTGCCCATAGGCTAGCATTTTGTGTTTTGGACCGGTGCAGAGTCTGAAAACTTTGCAGAGTGCCAATGTGGCCACGACGCACCGTCACAACGTTGGCAGCCCACGAAGGGAGCGCCCATGGTCATGGGTAGCCTTTCCTCCTAACCCCATCGTTAAGCGAAGCTTGAACTATGAGTTGAGTCCCTCCGAGATTTTAGAGTGCTTGCAGCACATAGAAGGGCCTCATAGCATCATTAATAAGCGACATCTAGACCGGTTATAACCAATGAAAGATTTTGTGAGTGCTCATGCTAGCTGAAGAGAAACCTCCTTTTGTACGTCAGAAGGGTTCGTTTACAGGCTCGACAAGTAGGATGCCATGTAAAAATTGAGCAAAACTGCATATATTATAGTGCATACAATGCCAACAGCAAGACCCTTCACATGCACTACAAACATTGCACGCCCCCAATGGGACTCGCCTCTATCGACCCCACCCGTCAAAACTTTGCCCACAACCAATAGGAAAGATGTTTCTGCTAGCATAAACTGTACTATCAAGACCTAAAGAATTGTATCCATCGTTCAACCCATCCAAAAGGGATACATTTTGGTGCGTAAGCACCGGAAACACTTTAGAGTACATAACATGAATTAGGGGGCACAAAGGGATATCCAACATGCAAGCCACGTATGGATCTCAAAGCTCTCAATGTAATTCAATCTATTGGGAAACTACCCATGATGGAGAAGTAAACTTTGGCATGGGGTATTTCCTAGTTTAAATTCAATAAGGGGTGATGAGAACATATTCTTCTACATGTGCATATGGCCTCCCAAGCAAGAGGTCACAAGTTCGAGGCATAGGGGTGCATGAGTCGCATGAGCCTCTTGGCCACATTTAGTTTGCCTTGAAATTGTACAAGTGTCTCCCACCATAAATCCCTCTATCCACCCCCCCCCCCAAAAAAAAAAAAAAAACATGATAATTACTATCTTTCAGTGTTAATAGTGGCATTCGCTGCCCGTATAGCCCAATCAGGTGGTGCACTCAAATTCCTCTAACAACGCTAGAGAGAGAGAGAGAGAGAGAGAGAGAAATGCATAAACCCACACAAACACACACACATAAAACTATTCTAAGATGTGTTTTCGTTGCTTTTGTTTAAAAAAGGGAGATTGTATTAGAGAACAAAAAAATTTCAAAAATCAAGGACAAATCCCATCCGTGAAAACGAGAGGTTGACATAGATACAATTAACATTGAGCTAATTCAAAGTAACCTATTTTTTTTTATAATAAGAGTGGGAGATTGTATTAGAGAGAGAAAATCAAGGACAAATCCCACCCGCCAAAACGAGAGATTGACATAGATACAATTATCATTGAGCTAATTCAAAGTAACCTATTCATTGTCGTCGAAGATTGAAGACATCTCCTCTTCGAGCATAGTAATTCGTCTTCTACTAAGCTTTGTTAGCAGCTTCCAACATCTCATCATTTTTATTTTTATTTTACAATTTCCACATTATGTGGGATATTCGTATTAACAGAAATAAGAAAGATACAAAACTAGCCCATGCAATGCTCGCTTGCCATGGGGATACAATGACTAAAAACCACTAGCTTTTACAAGGACCCAGCAACCCATATAATCATAGACTTAATACAATGGCAATGAAGTCACTTCTTCTTTTTTATCAAGCTGGTATTGTTCAAGGACCCAAAGATATCAATAAAGTGGCTAATGAAATCTATCTTCTGCCCTTGAATGTCTTCGACTACAATGTTGTGCAAAATGGTTTCATCAATCATCAACACCTATAGCTAGGGTTCTATTACCTTACTTGTTTCTCATGCTTATTTGTTGTAGGATGATCATCCTCCTTGATCATTTCATCTATAGCTACATCTCGATCACAGACAAATATCATTTGGCTTGCTTGCACTTGTAGGTGGCTTGACCTCTCTAGAGACTCACCTCCAAGAAAATTTGACCACTTGGTTGGTGACAATCGTCACCTTAGAGCAATTTCTAGCGTAGTGACCAATTCTGAGACTTTAGTGGCATTAAATTGCTTCTTGCAACAATTACATCAACGAAAAAAAACAAAGACACGTTTAGTTTTTGGAAATGTAAAGAAATTACTACTTTCTAATAACAGCCTTGGAGCATCTTGTTTGGAATGAAAATCTTAAAGAGCTTTTCCTTTACCTTTACTTCTTGCATGCATGTGAAACACTCTATTAAGAGCTATCAACATCATCAAAAGATATAAAGAAATCATGTGAATTTTCCTTTATTTGTAGTACATAGGCTTGGAGGGGCATGTGCATTTTCCTTTATTTGTAGTACATTGCCTCTCTCTCTCTCTCTCTCTCTCTCTCTCTCTCTCACACACACACACACACACACACAAATATGCTTTCCATTGAGCATACACATACATTAAGAGAGCGTAATTTGAGAAGAAGTTCATAGATGTCTTTAAGGCCAATGTTTAACTTCCAATGGATACTACAGGTTCCTAGAGTGATGGTTCCACGCTACATGAACAAAAAAGAAAAAGATATTCAAATCCATGTATATAAGTGAAGGGGCAGACATCTGTCTATACTATATACAATGGAGCTTAAATTTTTCAAGGAAGGAGAGGGCATCCCGGTCTCACACATTGGTTGACTTCAAAGAAACCTCACACATTGGTTGACTTCAAAGAAACCCTTACAAAACTTTTAATCTAAAATGAAAAAGTGAAAGATAAGAAGATTTAAAATGCAAAAGTGAAGGGTAACATCGCAACAAATGAAAAGCTTTTAACTTTCTACTTTATATAAAATAAATGTACCAGATTAAGTGCACACAACAAAGAAAGGTGGAGGTTTTCTTATTCAATGAAAATTTGATTTTTGAATGTATATATATAGCTCTGTCTTTTCAAGGGCCTTTTTTGGAGATCAATTTATTGATATTTTTTAAACATTTGTGCAAATATATAATTATTTAAAAAAATCACTATAAAGAGAGACTTCTATACTCTTTCTTGAAATGCTTGGAAAATTGTTGAATGTTACACCTGTGCAACTGCCCCTCCTCTCCCAATTCGTCGAATACTGAAGTGAGTGTGTGCACATACACGATAGAGACACTAACAAAAACTCAAATTTGGCAGGAGCACATCCACTTTTGTGGATTGCCTTCTAGGATCGTAAATAGGCTACTTTCAATGCATGTGTACATGTGTGTGCATGTAAAAGAGAGAGAGAGGAGGAGAGAGAGAGAGAGAGAGAGAGAGAGATTAGAGGGCACTAATCAATGAGAAGAAGAGAGAGTAGAAAGTGGTTGTGTATGAGAGAGAGAGAGAAATCACACTGGCATTGATCAATGAAAGGAAGATAGGGGGGGAGATAGAGAGAGAGAGAGAGAGAGAGACAAAGAGATATGAGAGGTTGATTTTCAACATTGCTCACATGAACGTATCTTCACTTTTTGGTAAAATATGATAAACGGGGTTTTCCTTGCAATGAAAAAGTGAATTGACTGCACGCACACATAGATAGATAAATAGTGGGTTGGGGTTGGGGGGAGAGAGAGAGAGAGAGAGAGAGAGAGAGAGAGAGAGACGAAAAACTCAAATTGTGATTACCATTGTACTACATCTGAGCAATAAAAGGAATTTTTATCTCTCTCTCTCTCTCTCTCTCTCTCTCTCTCTCTCTCTCTCTCTCTCTCAATGAAAAGACGATGATTGTATCACTTGAAATCAACTCTAAGAATGCCCAAATGGTGATGATTCCGATGGAAATGAAGCAACAAACTGGAACTCTGAGAGTTGAATACCACTAGCCACATGGGCAGATTGGAAAAACCATATGAAAAAAACTCTCTAAAAAAGATTAAAATTTGCCCATGGTAAGCTAAATGGAGAAAGGATGATATCAACCTCAAAAAGATAGGCACTTCCACCAAACACACACTTTTCAACCTCTCTCTCCCTCTCTCTCTCTCTCTCTCTCTCTCTCTCTCTCTCTCTCTCTCTCTCTCTCTCTGTGGAGTGATTTTGGAGATGGGATGCATTACACTTGCTACATGATAATTCAATTGACTCCCAAGTGAATGAAGCTTTTCTACAACACCAATGTATTATGGCTTGGGAGAAATTGGGTGGGTCAAACTTCATACATTACACCACCCATATTGTGCAAAACCATGTTCTTTGCTAAAAGAGGAAATCGTACTCACACTTACATGCTTGAACCTATCCCCTTGTCGACGATATGCACTATCGTAGCCATCCGGCTTAGCTCCCATTCGCTTTGATGCGAGACAGGGTGTTGGGGCAATGGAGAAGAGTCAAATCGACTGTGCACATTATGCTCACTGCAAGTTTGATAGTCTAAGTACCACACACTATTAGAGTGTATGGTCACATCCGAACTTGCTTCTCTCACATTTTCAGCCATGACTTAGACCTACACACTTTCCTCTCCCAGCTCTCCATTGTGACTCTCATCACCACAATTTTGGAGCATCGAAAGTCACTCATCAGCAATACACATACTACATCACATGTATCTTTGGTCCCATAGGTCATATTTGACCTCCGAGGACGATAATAAAATCTCTCTCTCTCTCTCTCTCTCTCTCTCTCTCTCTCTCTCTCTCTCTCTCTCTCTGAATTTTGAGTCTGTAGTCTTCAATAGTAGAGGCAGGGAGGTTAGCAAGGTAAACCCAGGTTTCACTTAGAATAGGTGCTAAAAGGAATTTGTTAGGTAAGACCCAGAGCTGATGGTCTACCCCAAAAGATTCAATTTCAATCTACCTAACAGGTAGGAAAGGAAAGACTTTGGAGATTTTTGGTACCATTTCTAAGAGGTTAGAGTCATTGAGGGAGTAGAGATTGCTCTCAAATTCTTTGACGGCTTCCAGAGTAGCACTATCCCTACAAAAGATGCCACCTGTTTGAGGGATAGTTGGGGTAGCCGGGGTACTTATAAAGGTAGGATTGAGGCCGCATAGTTTTTTCAAAAAGTTGGACAGATCAGCCACCACAGAAGATGAGAATGAGGAAGCTCTTACTGATATTGTATAGAGAGTATAGGAAGTTGTGTTGTGTATTGGGAAATCAAATTAACACCATCTTTTGAATCCTTGTCTAAGATAGCCAAAATTTTGACCCAATCATTAAAAGATAACATGTGTAGGATAGGCATCTTTTTGTCTGAGGTAAGAGCCAAGTCATAAATTAGTTGAGAAGCATCGAGGCTGCTAATACATCTGAGGACAAGGGATGTTGCCACAGAGAAGGGTTCAAAGGATAATTCCAAACCTTGTGAGAGAGCAAAGGTCTACAATATACCAAAAAGTTAATGAGGCTATGACTACTTATTGTAGTAAGTAATACAATATTTGGCCTTTCTTGCCAGAAAAGGTGGGGTTCTAACTGCTTAGGCATTTTTTGGAGTATGGTCTTTTAGGTAAAACTTAATCTGCTCTAGAATCCTTGTATGATTCTTAGGGTTGTGTTTTACTTTCATGCGGGCTGTCATTCTAAAGTGTTTGTGATCCTAAAAGGAAATATATAAACATAGAATTAGTCTTGTGGATTGGGCCCGCAATCCTTAAACTGGCAAAGTCAAAGACTATGATAGTCATGAGCAAGAGACCAAAAACATAGTCTATGAGGGGCCACCTAACACCAGTCAATCGGTCAAGAGTTTACAGACTGTGGGTCCAACTTAGAACTAAGTTCCAAAATTATTCTCTAAAGCCAGCGTCCCAGTTTCCCCATAAAATGGGAAAAACCTTATGTTTAGGACGTGTGTGTAGCTATTTTACCATAAATAATGACATAATTGAAATTTTTACATGCAAAAGACAGCTGGCTCCAGAGAGAAGGAATGATAAGTACAAAAATAACTCAATCTTAGAATCATCTTTGTACAATGTTTATATGAATGAAGCTTCATTCCAGTATACAGATATTAGAAGTACTTCCCTTGCCATAGGTGCATGTGTAATCATGTAAGGAAAACTGCTTAAAGCAAAAAAAAACCTCCAAAGATAAGATAGAGTCCTTACCTCAATCCATCCAAACAAGACAACAAATACGTTATCCTTGAATGTGTTTTACAGGAATCAAATAGACTATACCAATTGTTATCCATGTCCATCTTAAAAAGTTTTTTTTAGAAACTTTCAAGCCTAGTCCAAAGTATTTATAAAGACTTTTATCACCCAAAGTGTAAGGTTTATTTATGTTTTAGAAGGCCATACCACCTTTGAAACCAAGTGAACCAGCTCCATTGATGAAGCTCCATACTTACTTCGCCAGCTTAAATAAAATTTCCTTTAAGAATATCAAACAAGTTTTTTATGACATATAAAGTTTAACCCCAAATAGGGTTTATGGCATTCTCCTTCCTCAAATTTTGTATGTTACTTACCTTCATTCTCTGATGAGTAAGCCAATTAGCAGAGATCTTTAGATATAAGCATGGTATCTAGCTAGACCAAGTGCATGAAAAAAGTGAGTGTGTGTGTTTTTTATGCGCTTTTTTTTAAGCATGTTTATAGGAATGTTGAAACCATATAGCAATACCAAAAAAACCAGTAAACCACCAAGTCTTAGTGGCAGTATGCATCCGATGGGGATCCCACCCAGAACAATCCACCGAACATATTTTATCCAGAAAGTCAGTATGCAATCGAGAAACAACCCGGTTTCTTACAGTAATACATGTGCTAAGTGAAAGAAAACAACTAGTACCTTTATCAAGTCCAAAAAGACCAGTAAACAATAAGGTACAACTAGTATGCCACAAGCCAATAGGCTAACCCCCAACCAATGTACAATGCAGAGCCACCGTAAGCAGTAGAGCAGGATCATTACCTCATGTTTGCTTAGCCCATTCGGCCTTTACCATATGAACCTAGCCAACCCACATACTGGGTTTTACCCAGTTAAGCAATAAGGAACATCAATCCTCAAAAGCCGTAATTTGTTTAAGTTAGGCCAACCACACGGTGGTTTATTATACCAGGCTAAGCGGCCGGTTATGCCGCCCAATATTTTTCAAGTTTTTGCTTATGTATCGTCATCAACAGTGAATATCGGGTAAGGAAACCCCATTATCTAAAAATTTTGAACATTATGTACCTGCAGTTAGTTATGAATAATGAACAGCGGCAAAAAAACCCATAACAATACCTCAGTCATGCCCCAAAACAACCTTTCCAACTGTTTATCATATGATGCTAGTCATAGCCGACCATTGTAGTGGATCGTACCAGGCTGAAGAACGAGGAACAATACCCCTTAGTAATGATTGTTACTGTCAAACCGAGCCAACCATACAGTGGTCCAACCATTTATATCATGCACTGCTAAGTATAGCCATCCCGAATGTTTAAGTAAATCACTGCTAAGTACAGGCTTTTTTATGCGATAGTGCTTACTATTTAAATTAAAAAAATGACAGAAACGAGATCATTGATGCTAAGCTTAGTAACCAACCTGAGTTGGTTGTGTTGTAAGCTCCATGTTTGGTGCAACAGAGGTAAAAAAACACGCAGTCCTCACACTTAACAAAAGTAAAACACACGCAGAGCTAAGTGAGGGGCAGAATGCACCCTCACCTCTTTAAATAGAAGAAGGAAAGCCGCCATCACTCATGGCTAGTTGCTTGCAGAGTGTATTGAGTAGATTGAGCTCCCCCTAGGGATTTGCACACGAGTAGCCGCTTGCGATGCAATTCGACACAGTAGGGCTGCCATAGCGTCTCACGGAATGGTAAATGAGGGCAATAAGTGGTTAATTTAGCCACGCCTTGTAACCATCATACCCTTTTAAGGGTCCTATCCCATATCTAGCAAAAAGGTGTGGGTTTTTTTATAACCCCAGAGTGTCGACAATCTATGGCATGATACACACTATTTGAAGCTTAAAAACACTATCAGCAAGTAGTGATGTGTGTGTGTGTACCCGCCCTGTCTCAGGCACCATACACAATGGGTCGATAGTAGGCCCATTGTGAATGGGCCTACTACCTTATTAAAGAGATGAGAATATCAAAGTTTAAATGTAATTCCGGCCAGTCATGTCAAGTAAGTGATAGTAGAATTTTATCAATTATGTCGTATCTATTGAAGCCATTCAGGCGGTACTTGTTTATAAGTATCTTAATATCTTCCCAAGCAAGGAGGTAGTTAGAAGAGGAGTAGATAATTAGGTAAAGTAGACAGATACAAGTGCTGAGAGTTGCATTGTAGGGTCTATTACTATTCCTTTTTATGAACTCAAAAGGTGGAAGTTTTTAGAAGATCTCTCTTCCATATAAATTTTTGGTCATACTCACCAACACAGGGTATATGAAAAGAAATAGAAAAATTAAGGAATTGTACTAAGTGCAGAAAAATCCATTAGGTGTTGTGAACCCTTGTAAAGAATTTGGTTCTATTTTTAAGCAGTTAGGATATATATGACAGATCTCCTCAAAAAAGTATTTGTTGTTGATGCTCAGTAGGTCATCCGTATATCTGTAAGTGTGTTTGAATAGTAAAAGTTTACTAGTTTTATCTCCCATGGTTTTGATAAACCACTTGTATTTAAAGAAGGCAAGGAATATATTACACATAAGCGGGGAGCAGGAAAACCCCATGAGGATGCCAAGGCTTTGGTAAAAACAATGTCCTCCAGAGAGAATGGTATAATTTTCAAGTAACCATGATATGTAGAGACATAACTTCTCTTCATTGAAGTGTAAGGGGTGGGAAAAGTGTGTCTTTTTTAACCATCTAGGTTTTTTGGAAAGAGATATGCATAAAAAACCTCTCTTGCTAGCTTTAACAAAAGCTAGTTTGATAACCTGTGAAAGTACATCTTTAAGCCCAATATCACCTTCTAATGGAATATTCTCATAACATTGAGTAATATTTGCTGAGAAAAGATGAAAATATGTTTAGGGAGGTTAAGAGAAACCTCAATAGAGTTTTTGGTATCCAGAAGGGGTTGTATTGTACTTGTAGAAAGTTATGGCAGATTTTTTGTTTAGATGCACAGATAAGTTCACACTCTACTAATATAAGGTCAAGACAAAGAGTGATATCTTTGGTGATATCTGTAAAGATGCCATTTAAAGCGTCTGATATCCATTTGAATTTATGTTTATGAATCTTATAGCTAGGAAAAAGTACTGGCAGTTTAGTATCCTGAAGAAAATATCCCAATTTTTCTAAGTGTCTTGAGATGTTATTGGTAATTTTTTGTAGATATGTATTAATTCTTGTAAACTCCTTTCCGGATACTCAAGAATGAGCAACTTTCCAAGCTAAGTTTTTACAAATAAGAGTGGGACAATTAGAGCTTTTATCTAAATCAACAATGAACCACATCTTCGATACTTTTTGAAACTCATATGCGACTTGTGGTGTTAGCCAGGAGTTATCTGTAGACAACCATTTCCTAGGTACTTGTGAGATTTCTTGGAAAAAACATTCTTCCACTACTTTGGTTAAGTCCAGTAGGACTATCTTCTCCACTCGGAGAGAACTAACAAGGTCAGTTAGGTAGCTAAGTAAAGCTAATAGAGCAAGATATGGGTTTTTTGGAAAGTTAGGTATGTGATTAAGCCCTTTAGCCAAGATTTTCCGGACTTTGATATTTTCAATGATGGTAAGATCACAAGTACAAACATGCATACCATTTGTATAAAAGTCTTTGCAAAATGTGATAAAATGATTGTAGATGCATTCCGGGACTGAGTTATGTCAAAGAAAATCATTACTGTAGACCAAGTTTTTAATGCGTTTTTGATATTTCCAGTCGATAAGTACATCATCCAGTAGTTTGTGATTGCCAAAAAGTAGGTCAAAGCACTCACAAAAAAGTGTTTTAGGATGTACCCAATCGAGAAGCTCATTCTAAAAGAGACAGTATACGTAAATAAATTCCTAGCTTGGAACTTTTTTGTTGAGAAACTTCCTTCCACATGGGCTCACAGAAACCTTTGTAATTGGCATAAGTGGTTAGATAGATGCCAGGTTCATCAGACTTTAGTTCCTTCAGAATATCCAGCATTAGCCCACGGAAGATGTTAAAAGCAATCTGAGCAATTACTGTCTGTTTTGCTTGGCCACCTAACCAAGAGTAAATAAGGGAGAGATGAAAGTCCACAGGTTTTTTCGGTAAGAGTAGGTCTAGATGGTTGAGAATAAACCATATGGCATGATCAAACCACATGATGCTAGATTTGCATGAAGCTTTAGGGTCAAGAAATTTGCTGGCACATTTAACATAGGGCCGAAAAACATTCCAAATGGATTCTGTGTAGAAGTCAGGGTTGCTTTTGGCAAACTCCATGTTTCCCTTTGTACGGATGTAGAGCTTGTATTGGAAGGGCATTTGGAATGATTGATGAGTCTAAGGTCACTACTGATGTCAGTCATTTAGGGAGACATAAGCACAAACAGTCTGAATCAATGATAAAACCTCGTATAGGAAAGAATCCAAAAATAGCAACCGAGATAGGCAATAATTACCATGTAAAACCCAAGCATTGGGAGACATTAATTGATCACCAAGTCAAACCCAGGCGTTGATGGATAGAAGTCGAGTACCATGATGAACCTAAACACCAAGAAAAGACCAATGACCAAAAAATCCCATTCCTGACATTCAAAGATAGCAGGAGGGATGACCCAATGTTCATATCCAAGCCTTCAAACAATATGCTAACCTGAACGACATTGATCAAGATGATTGGGCAAACTTTCCTCAGATACTGAAAAATGTATCTAGGAAGTGGTACAATCATTGTCCAACATATAAGCTGAGAACTTATAGTATACTAAAAAAAGGACTTTATTCTGGAGTACAGTGAGAACCAAGGGGATGAATACATCCTCTACAAGTTAGATAAGGTACAACAAGGCAAGCTATCTGTAAGAAGCTATGTAGAGAAGATTAAGGAACTCAATAGATAGTTACATGAGCCACCATCTGAAAAACAAATGAAAGCTTAGTTTTTGAGTGGGTTCAAGATTGAGAAGTGACGAGTATCAAGCAGGAAATTCAATGACTTAGTTTAGAAAGTCCTCAAACTAGAATGATAGGCCAAGAAGGAGAATGACCAAAAAGCAAGACCAACTCAAGTTCCAGTGACTCTTCAAAAGACATATCATCAAGCTTTTAAAGAAGAACTCAAAACTAGGAAGAAAGGATCTTGGACAAAGAAAATTGAGGATCCTTCTAGATAGATATCTGAGATCTCAAAGACTAGACCCTCACTGGCAAAGGTAGAGACCTTGGCATATCAGATGCAAATCAAAAGAGCACCAAATTGATGAATGTGTTATGTGTACATATTACAAAGCTTGTGGCCATGTATGGAACAACTGTAAAATCAAGATATACCATTTTAAGGAATGAAAGGGTGTATCATTGCTTATTGCACTGACCAAACTGGCTAAGTAAGAAACATCTATTGTAAACGTAGACAATGGAGCGAGTACCAGTGGTATGGTTGGGAGAGGAAGATACTCAAATTTTTTTGGTAAAGGTCAAGGTAGAACATATTTCACCAAAAGGAATTTTAGTTCTTGTACCTATGGGAAGTACAAGCACTTTTTAGCACAATTTTTTGACAATTGGAAGGTTGAAGTGACCGAGGGAAAGATGGTAGAGCCCATACTCGTGTGTGTGATCACTAAAAGCTCTGGTGTTGTCATGAAGGACATCCTAGAGGTACCAGTTAGACAACCCAAGCGCAGTGAAGAGAGCCAGGAGTGGGAGAATCAAAGGACAATATGGAAAGCCAAAGAAAAGGATGAGTGGCAGGAGCAAAGGGTCTTGGCTTCTCAGATCGTGCAAGATCTCGAGCTAAGAAAGCATGAGATGCTGAGTGCTTAAAAGCTAGATCTATTCCAAATGTTTCACCAGTAGCTTCAATAGCCCACATGGTAGGAATCCCAATGATTGGTTATAGTGTGTAGACTCCTAAGATGACAACAAAAATTCCAATGACTAGATCTGGCATGAAGATCCTGAGAATGGAGTATTGCAAGTCAGAGCAGACTTAAAGAGTGCTGCTAAAAAGGATTTGAAAACAAAAAATGTTGGGAAAGCACAATCTAATTTTCCACCAAATTATCCATCAACCAAGAGGTAGAGGAGGCTAGCACAAGTGTGGCACTGTGAGAATCGTTTCCTATAAGGGAGATCATCTAGTTCATATTCAAGTTCTAAAAATTAGACATATTATACATATGTAAAGGTGTACAAAAGAATCCAAAGGCTCACTATAGAACTAGATGACATCATAAAGACTCTACGTGAGGCCACCAAGTTCATTAAAAAGCAATGGTAGAAAGAATCTAAATCCATGGCACTAGACTGGTCGAATATTAAGGGTGGTGAGGTACCAATGTTATAGATAGATTAAAAAGTCTAGAAGCAATAGAAACCGCTACCTGGAGTAATTCTAGATGGAGATGCTGATGTGAATATACTTGGCAAACACATCAGATAGAAACTGGGGATCACTGAGATGAAGCCTACACCATTCATAATCACAATGCCATATCAACAAATAGTGCAAGTTAGTGGCCTAGTGGAGAAACTTCAAATCAAGGTGGGTTCTCAAAACTTCAAGACAAGTTTTTTGGTGATGGATGTACAAGGTGCTTATAGTATGCTGCTAGGAAGACTGTGGCTAAGGAGTGCAAGGGTCATACATGATTATGCTAGACAGAAACTCACTATATAGGGGCCAAACAAAAGAATTTGGGTCAAGAAAAATAACACTAGAACATTGTAAGAAAGTAATGAGACTTGAAGAGCTAACAAGTGCAAGGGTAATACATGATTATGCTAGCCAAACACTCTCTCTACAGGGGCCAAACATAAGAATTCAGGTCGAGACAAATAACATTAGAACATGTACAAAACCAATGAGTCAGAACCATGGCACTAAGAAGATAGAAATGATACTAGCCTTGATGCATGTAAGACTAGGGGAACTAGTGCCTTGGAGTCCACCTCCCAACCTCCCACTATATAGCAAGCTCCTAGCCCTTTGCCCTAGTTGGACTCCCTTTCCACACTGCCTAGTCCGGCCTTGCCCATGTCTTGACATACTCCCCCCTTAAGGAAGAGTTTTAGTCCTCAAAAACAAAAGTGGGAAACTTCTTCTTAAGAACAGTAATTTTTTCCCAAGTGGCGTCTTCCTTAGGTCGATCTTTCCACTTGATTAAGTCTTGTTGACGTACATGATGACGTGTACGTAAATCATGATAGTCAAGAATTTGTTCAGGTTCATGCGGTAAGTAGGAGGTTCAACGAAATTGACTAGAATCTGTTGGCCAATGACATTGTCATCCCCATGTAACCGCTTACGTAAATGGCTTACATGAAACACCGGATGAATACGAGAATGTGTAGGTAGCAATAATTTGTAGGCACGATCACCTACTCACTTGAGTATTTTGAAAGGCCCACAATATTGTGGAGATAATTGAAGGGGATCGTGGAGCACCACAGACGGAGAGTGAGAGAGAGAGAAGGAGACACACATAAGATGTGGGTGGGGAGACTCAAAAGAGTGAGCAGCCCCCTATACACTTATGCTATGTATAAGGTATACAAGTCAGTGGGGATCCAGACTCTGGGCGGCCGGGCAAGGCACAGACGCCTGTACCCCAACAACCTCCCACTTAAAGGCGACTGTGCCTTTAAGCAAGAGAACCTAGTCTAAAGACTACAAAAGGTGAGAGAAAACCGCTCTCAACCGATACCCACTGGCTGGCTGTGATCGTGTGCATCCGACTGTCCTGCTCCCGTGTAAGTCCATACACCACCAGACGTACCGCACACGTACTGCAAGTATGTACGCAATACCTGCATATCTCCCTCGTGCACTATGCTATCATCAGTCAACAAACGACTGACAACCCCAACTGCAAATGCTCCCACTGCAGCTGCGATATCCGGTCTCAAGATCAACATCTCATACATGAGACCACCGAATGCCGATGCAATGCTAGCGGGCCCTGCTAGCTCTACGGAGCATGCATCAACATATATATCCCTGGCAATAGGCATCTCTGACTGACAAGGCGTGTCAGCCACATGCATCTCCTGACTGTCCGCAAAAGACGCATCACCCTATCGTGCAACCTCAGAGCAAACCAGCTGCTCTAGGTGTCTGCTGGAAGACATATCCTGCACAACTATATCCCCATGCTCACTGTCGAGCATAGAAAGGAATGACTGCATAATTGCTGACATCTCAGCCTCCTCAGAAATCATCCACTGCAAACATGACCACTCAATCTGCTGTGACTCACTAGAGCTCTCATGCTCTAACTCCGTATGCATAGACTCTTGCACAACGTCCTCCTGTCGTGACTCACTAGAGCAAGACCGCTCTACCTGTCTATCCTGCATAGAAGTATCTCGCACAACTGACTCTCTGCTTTGCTCAGTCACTAGCGAAGCATGCATGTCTGACTCTGTCACCTCTCTGTGTGACTGCTCAAGTCGTGCCCCAACTGTGTGCACAATGAGCTCACTACTCTGCACTCCATGCAAAGTACCCTGCAACCCATGAGCAAAAGAGACTCGCCTGCTCTCTCGCTCTCTACCTGGCTGCATGATCACAGAGACAACATCGTCTCTCTCGTGATCCACATGCAATGGGTAACCTGTACCACTCCTGGCACCTCTCGCAATCACTAGCGAACCCAAATGCATCACAAAATCTCGCTCTCGTAGAGAAATCTGACATCCACAATCTCTAAGCTGACCAATCGAGATCAAACTCACTGTCAAATCTGGTACATAGCGCACATGTCGTAACAAGTAAGATGCACCACTCGGTAATGACAGTCTCACATCTCCTACACCTGCTATCGCATGCACCGATCCATTGGTCAAACGTACACTGCTAAGAATCCCGCTAGAATAGCTACAAAACCATGCACGATGCGGCGTGACATGAAACATAGCATCTGCGTCTAGCAACCACTACGAAGGGAGTGCACTATCCACATGTATAGCATCTCGTGCATAGCTCGAGGTAAAAGTGACATCCCCGTCACTAGTATACTCCGACACTACATGTGCCTCAACTGTCAAAGCACCTGAGTCCATGGCATCACTACATACATCTCTGAGACTGCCATGTCTCCTACGATGTCGCATACGACGAAAACAGCGCCGTCTAACGTGTCCAGAATGACCACAATACCAACATGTCACCTGTCGGCGTGCTTGTGAATGTACATGTCTCACAGGAGTCCGTGATGACTCAGATCTATCATACATATCATGTAATCTGCACCAAAGTTCTCTCGAAGTAGTCTCATACATAACAAGAGCATATACAGATTCCGCAAGGTGCAAAGAGAGTGTAGATAGTGCCATCTCCTCTAGCTCCTGCCACTGATCGTCAGACATGTTTGAAGGTCTACCTGCATCACCACTCAATGGTCCATGCAACCCTCGCTGTGTCAATGCGTCAAGCATACACTCTCTCCATGCCGCAAAGTCTGACCCATCAAACACGCGCATCTGTGAGAGGTCACAATCTGATCGATCACCTGTCTCTGCCATGAGCACAATGTAGCAAACTAGAAAGCAAAACCACCTCACCAACAACACCTGGAAACTGTCTACCAATATGGCCAGAAACACAATGTAAAACCTGTGAGACACACTCCAAAATAGAGCTCCCGCAATGTCAATACAAGCCTCGCCTGCTCTAGTATCACACTGCAATCAAACGCACTACTTACAAGACGCATTCATGACGACCATAACCTTGTGCATAATCTTTACCGAATCAGCCCTGAAATTCAGCCCAAAATTACAAAATTCTCAGCCCTCTTGCATGGCCAAAAACAGTCCGTAATTCAGCCCCACACTACCAACCGTAGCGCATAAAGAATCAGCCCAAAACTTCTCCAAGAAGTTATGACTTGTTCGGTCTGAAGATCACCTGCACACACGCCGTCATAGAGCATACATCTGTGAGCTAATCACCAAGCCCACACTGTGCGGTATCGATGCATACACTTGCACAAATCTCCCACCTGCAGAGAACACCGCACGCAAATGCTGAGTGCAACTGGCAATCTCTACCTAGATCGCATAAATGATGCGCATAAAACTGCTGGGAAAATTTTGCCAGAGTTTTGTCAGTAAAATGTCCACAAAACCAGTAACCAAACTGACTACACGCTCAAAACCATGAGCAACCAAAGCGCATCAAACCGCACTCCAAATGCATGCACCAATCTCCACACTTTGCATACATCATTGCAAACACCTGCAAACCTAGTACACAAATATCTGCTCTACCTGTGACTGCCAAAAAATATGCTCGAGGCATACATTGCCGAGCTCAAAATGAAATCACATTAGTCTCCTTGAGCATCAAACCACATAAGGCATACATTGTATCCTCCCACCTGATATCACTCTCACATCTGAGAGCAAACCATGTGTGGAATCCTCGACACACAATTAACAACTGCTGCTGCAAAAAATTCAGCGTTCAGAATTTTAAAATTCTGATATGACGACCGCATCCGGAGCGTGCCAAAACCCCAAGGTAGACTCCTGGATCACATGTATCCGAGTCCGGGTGTGAAAGCTATGCCAAAAAACCTCCGTTTCGACCCAAAAACGCAGCATAAACTGCCAAAAGAGCGCTGAAAAATGCAGCTCCTCAACCGTAGCTCGAATGAGGTTTCTCATGGCTCGAATGGCTTTGAAAGGGGGATAAAATTGCAGGTCACCTGCTGGAAACGCTCTCGGAAAGCTGAATTTGCCGATGTTGAAGTCGAAACCCTGTTTGCACTCTTGAAAGTGCTCGCGCGCGGACGCGATTTCGGGAATGAAACTGGCTCTCCGCTGTCGTCGTGACTGTGCACACACGCGCTCCCTCCGCACCTACGCTCTGATACCAATTGAAGGGGATCGGGGAGCACCACAGACGGAGAGTGAGAGAGATAGAGAGAAGGAGACACACATACGATGTGGGTGGGGAGACTCAAAAGAGTGAGCAGCCCCCTATACACTTATGCTATGTATAAGGTATACAAGTCAGTGGGCGTCCAGACTCTGGGCGGCCGGGCATGCACAGACGCCTATACCCCAACAATAATTTAGGTGTTGGCCCAGTTTTCAGACTTTCTGAATGCTCTGGCACACGTAAAAATACTTCCTCCCCTTCCTCAAAGGTAACATGCCAATGTTTCTCATCAGCGTACTTCTTATACCGATCATGCGCTTGTCGGACATTCTGACGAGCGAGTTTCAGCATATCCATGTGGTCTTGGAGAAAATCCTTAACCTGTTGGAGTTTTTTGGTTGCCAACCCCACCGTAACAGGTCACCTAGGTTGAAAACCATACATGAGCATGAAAGGACTAAATCCAGTCGTGACGTGCTTAGCACTATTGTAGGCAAACTCGAGAATAGGTAAATATTCTTCCCAGTCTGTTTCTTGCTAACGTATGCGCGTAGTATATCCTCTAGCACTTGGTTATCTCGTTCGATTTGACCATCCGTTTCTGGATGATTGGCTATAATGAGCTTTATTTGTGTACCCAATCGTTTAAACACAGCCCTCCAAAAATGACTGTTAAACTTGGGATCACGGTCACTGACAATGTTACTTGGCAAACCATACAACTTGTATAGGTTGTCCACAAATAACTTGGCTAATTCTGGAGTTTTAATCATTGATTTGGTTGGAATAAACTTACACAGTTTGGTCAACCGGTCTACGAGCACCCATACCGAGTCATGACCTCATACGGTGGTTGGTAAACCCACAATAAAAACCATAGATATACTTTTTCATTTGCCATTGGGAATCTCCAAAGGATGTAAGAGTCCTCCTGCTTTTAGGCACTCTGCTTTGTTAACCTGACATTTTTGGCAATGCAAGACATAATCTTGAACAAAGCCATGTAAACCTGGCCAGTAAAACTGTCGTCGTACAAGAGCATAAGTCTTTCTAATACCTGGGTGCCCTACACTTGGACTATCATGACATTCATAAAAAATTTGGCGCCAAATGTCTGTGTCCGTCGGTACACAAACTCTCCCCTATGGAGTAGGTACCCATTGTCGATGGTGAAATGCTTCCATCGCTGTAGTTCATCACTCGACAGAGGAGAACTATGTGTGGAGGTTAACACTACACTACCATCATTGGAGTGAGAAGGATCCCTCATTTGTACATGGATCCACACTTTGGAATATGCGTTATCATGCTCATATTTGCCCTTTAGAGAATCCAAAAATTCATTACGAAGTTCCGTGAACAAGAGAGAATTGATCTCCAGCATACGACTTAGAGCGTCAGCCACCACATTATATTGTCGTTTACGATACCAGAGCTTGGCGTCATATTCCTGAAGAATCTCAGCCCACCTGGCTTTCCGACCCTTCAAATCAGTTTGTTGTGTAAACCATTTGATGCTTTCATGGTCAAACACAATCTCAAAATGAGCACCATACAAATAATGTCGCCATGTTTTTAAGGCATACACTATTGCATAGAGTTCGTGTTCATAAGCAGAGTAGTTCTGCTGTGCTGCATCCAGCTTCTTGCTTTCAAATGCAATTGGTCGCCTGTCTTGTAACAGGACTGCTCCAATAGCACGGTCACTCGCATCCATTTCCAAAATGAATGGTTTCAAAGGATCTACAATAGCTAGTATAGGAGCTGTAGCTAATGCATCCTTGAGCATATCGAAACTATGCTGTTGAGCGGGTCCCCACTGAAAAGCTTTGCCTTTGCCTTTCAGTTGATCCGTCATGGGAAGAGCAATATTAGTATAGTTTTTAACAAACCTTCGATAAAACCTGCAAATCCTAAAAAAATATGTAACTCTTTCAGATTTTTAGGAGAAGGCCACTGCCGGATTGTATCCACTTTGGATTGATCCATATGTAGGCCAGTAGCTGAAATAACATGCCCAAGATAGTGAATTTCCTCTTTCAAAAAATCACACTTAGATTTCTTGGCATATAATTTATTTGTTCGTAATAATTTGAACAGTTGCCTCAGATGTTGTAAGTGTTCTTCTTCAAAAGCACTGTATACTAGAATGTCATCGAGAAAAACGATGACAAATTTACCCAAGTACAACTTCAAGACACTATCCATAAGTGTCATGAATGTTGCGGGTGCATTGGTTAACCCAAAAGACATAACCAAAAACTCATAGTGCCCAAACCTTGTTCGGAATGCAGTTTTGGGTATATCAGCAAGTCGAATACATACTTGGTGATATCCTGACCACAAGTCTATTTTCGTAAAAATACGAGCGTGAGTGAGTTTGTCGAACAACTCATCCACGCGTGGCAATGGGTACTTGTTCTTAACAGTAACCGCATTTAAGCCACTGTAGTCTACGCACATGCGCATACTGTCATCTTTTTTCTTCACTAATAGGATAGGAGAAGCCCATGGTGAAGAACTGTGTTGGATAAACCCTCTGCTAAGGTAGTCAGCAAGCTGACGTTCCACCTTAGCAGCTTCAGAGTAACTCATGCGGTAGGGTGGTTTATTGCCTGCAACCACATCGATGCTATGTTGCATCAATCATGTCGACGGTAATCCTGGTGGCAAATCATTAGGAAACATCGTGAAATTCCTTTAATAAAATTTTTAACTTACTAGCAACTTTTGCTTGTTGGGAAGTAGCCATTGGTGGAAGAGATGAGAGAGAAGCATGCGGCATTGAGGAATGTTCAATAGATTCAATGTTAGAGAGAAAATGAGACAATGAGTAACACAATAAAACTTGATCTATTTCATTATCAGAAACGAGCTGCATAAGCTCAGTTGTAAATATCAATGGTGAAGAAGGTACATCCTTCTCTCCTAACAATAACACATGTGCGCCATGGGATTCGAACATCAAGTTGTTGTGCTCATAGCTATGCTTCAGTGATGGTCCTAGGCTATGCAACCATTCCCTACCAAGGACCACGTCTGCCCTCTCTATGTTCATACCCTAAAAATTCCAATGGGATAGCTCGGACTTGAGTATCGCAGATTTCGGCATCATGTCCATTCATCATTGCTACCTTGTAGCGGTGGGTACTCGGAGTTTGAGGCAATTTGAGTTTTTTCACCAATCCATAATTGATAAAATTGTGAGTAGCACCGTCATTTACCAAGATGCGCACCTTGTACCCTTGCAGAGATCCGTGCATACGTACTAACTCATGTGGTCTGAAGGTCTGTTGCCACATGGAAGCTGTGAGACAGCATTCATGCACCACCGGTGTGTGTTACTTCCACTGTAGAGAATCGTGAGGAAGACTCAAGAGGCAACAATTGCATTGTGTGCACTGCTTTCTCCTTGCCATGAGCAGCAGATTTCCCCTTGGGACAATCCTTTTTTCCATGACCGCTTCCCAAGCATTCGAAACATAATTTCTCTTTCTTAGCTTTATCAAAGTCCTCAGGAGAGAGAGGACCTCTGGACCCTTGGGTTTCTTAGATGCTTGTGAATTGGCTACTATAAATTTCCTTTTATTGTGCCCGTACTGTGTGTGTGTGTATTACCATGTGTATTAGCAGGCACGTGATTATGATGTGATTTCTTTTTATCGGGATCATCGTGAATATGTGCTTTCACTATGGCTTCCTCAAGTGTTTTAGGGTCTTGAGTCTTGACGTGCTTCTTAAGCTCTGGCGTCAGACCACGGATAAACCCAAGTACTTGCTAAAAGATGTCTAGTCCTTCCAACTTGAGGATAACATCCCGATAGTGAGATATATATTCAAGTAATGATGGGTATTGGTGCGTGTAACACGTGTCCCAACCATCCAATTTTGATCTACCTCATTTGTAGGCAAGAATCTTTGTGAAACATAGTTTCAAAGGCTGCCCAACTCTGTGGTATGATATTTTTCTCCTTGAGAGACATCCACCATTTATAGGCCTTGCCTTCCAGAGTTAAGCTTATTTGCAGTGCTCTGACTACGTCCGAAGTACGCCGTAAGGCGTGAATTCCATCCCACTTGCTGAGAAAGATATTCAGTGCATCCTTATTGCGATCTCGGTCTTCTCCCTTAAAAGGCGATGGTTTGGTGTTTTTCAACAACTCATCCACCTCTTTTGTAGTGAGAGTGTCTAAAGCATTGACAGATGGACCTTGTCCATGATCAGAAGGGCCTTGCCCCTGTGTAGCAACGTGCTCATGCATGTGTGTGTCAGCAAGATCCTTAACCTGCTGTTGCATAAATTGTATCACTAACGTGGATAATTTAGTGACGTTTTCATTTAAAGATGCAAAATTTCCTTCCATGACTGATATGCATGTCTGAAGTGCACGAAATTCTTGAATATCAAGCAGTTCATATGGGTCGTCACCCATCGTAGCATCACAGGCACTCTCCGTGAGAGCATCCGGCCGCAAGCCATCACGGGTAGGGTCAGGCGTATTATGCTTGAAATCAAAAGTCATATTGATATTTGAATCCATGGAGACACAGTGCAATGGAAGGACTAGCAAGAAAAATACCTGATGTCGAGAAGATGTCCCGTAGATGTAGGATGCACCGCAACCGGTAATTATCGAGAAAGAATCCCCTAAACACCAGCCTTGCTAATTTCATTCTTGCTCCAAGCTTGAAGCGACCGGCAATTTTGTTGGTAGTCCAAGTTGCTTGAAGCGTCCGGAAATATTGTTGGTAGTCCAAGCTTTATGAAATCATAAATTTATCTGTTGAAGAGCACCAAGGAGATTTGACTCAGTTGGTGGAAGGTTTCAAAGCCAATATTTGCAGTTCTGCACCATCATGACGTTATCACTAACATATAGTGCTTGGGAAACAATCCCATCTGCTCACGAGCAAAGGGGGAGAGCCCTACTGTGGGTACCCAACCTTAAACCTTCAAAATAATTTGGTTTGGCCACTAACCCTAAGGTTTTGGGCACCCGTGTGTGTGGAGAAAATAGACTGCAGCGCTATGGCGTTCTTCTCAGGCGGCGTCGAGATGCAAGATAGGCTCAGTACGCTGCAATTGTTGGTTGAATGTGCCCGCCACAGAGACGGACTATCTCCAGCATGGGCTCGCACATCCGTCAAGCCCGAAAACGGGGTTTTTGTGCAGGTGCCACAGTCAGCCTTCCTCCTCGCAAGCGGGGCTGCCCACCGAAAAAATCATCGAGCTTTTTTGTGTAGAAAGCTTCGCGGTCTCATGCCCCCATGCACATGCAAAAAGCTCTCCATGCCTATTTTTGTCCTCCCAAAAAGTAGCTGGCCCTTAATACCAATGTAAGACTAAGGGAACTAGTGCCTTGGAGTCCGCCTCCCAACCTCCCACTATATAGCAAGCTCCTAGCCCTTTGCCCTAGTTGGACTCCCTTTCCACACTGCCTAGTTCGGCCTTGCCCTTGTCCTGACAATGCATATGTTTTCCATAGCTGAAATCGACCTAAATGCATTTCTTCTTGATCTGGAAAAGGGCACATGAGCAAAAGCTTGGGATGATCACTCATCAGATCACTCATCAAATGCTCCCTATATCATGTGCATTCAATTGATTACTAATAATACCTTAGTATACATGTTATATTTACACTATGGACCCATTTATGTACATGTTATATTTACCCTAAGGGCCCATTTAGAAAACCCCACCCCTTTCTAATGTATACATAAAAGATACATTTTGGACTATTAATAACCCTCTCCTATTAATTCATGTGATATGATAGATATTTTGAAAAGTGACTACCCTTAGAGTAGTAGCAACAATACCTTGAGAACTCTAATTAATTAAACCAAGGGGAACACCTAGTAAGCCTAGATGGGAGAGCTTCAAGAGGAGCAAACCAGACACCAAGGATACCTTCAGACAGTAGTACACCTAGAAGGACTAGACCAAATAGTACTAACAAAGAGTTTAGGAGTCAGAATCCTCACACATGTTGGAAATAGGGTTCCATGGAAACACACATAGCTTGGAGAAGATGAAGGAAGCTCAAGGCACACAACAAAGAGTGTATTACTTGGCGTACATTGGACATATAAGTTAGCCCTAGACTGATGGACCTATATACAATGCACGGGGGAAAAACCTCCTAGTGAGGGAAAAAATGCCCCGACAGTCCTAAGTGTGTGCCGTTACGGTCCTAAGTGTGTTCACACATATCACTACCACATGTATATGGTAACAAATTCCTTTGGGAGTGATGCAGTGAACGAGAGCTAGCGCATAGAGTATAGGGAAGTGCCATGCCCCGAGGACATGATCAATCCACAAAGGGGAGTAAGCCCAAAGCTTTGTGGAAATCTTTGAACTTCTCATGACGCCTTTGTGAAAAGATCTACAAGGTTGTCTTGTGTTGGCACATTAGCCAAGTTGATTTCTCCTGTTGAGAGCCTCTCCCTGACATAGTGGTAATGCATTCAATGTGCTTTGTGCGAGCATGAAAAACATGGTTCCTCGCAAACTGCTAATACACTCTAATTGTTAGTGTAGATGGTGTTGGCAATGTTTAGTCCAACACCCAAATTATCCATAAGGCGTCTGATCCATACACTCTCAATCGTAGCTATGAAGACTGCCCTGTACTCAGCCTCACAACTAAAAGTGGCCACAATAGGTTGCTTCTTGCTCAACCATGATATGAATGAACTATTGAGCATGAAACAAAAACCACTTGTGGACACTCACATGTCATAACAACCAGCCCAATATGTGTCCAAAAAAGCATGTAAGTCTAGCTGCAATGATCCCTCCTTGGGATAAAACAACCCAAGATGTAAAGTGCCACTCAAGTAGCGAAAGATCCACTTGACAGCCTGCTAATTCTTAGACCTTGGGCCATACATAAATCTGATGACCTGTGAGACTGCAAACTGAATATCCGGCCTTATGCTGCATACATAAATAAGGCATCCAATTGGTAAAGAGTGACATTGATAAGATCACTAGCATCAAGAAGACTCAATTTCAAACTTGTTTCCATGGGAGTGGCAATAAGTTTGCAATCCTCAAGTCCAAACTTACATAGCATTTAGAAACCCCCATAAGCTGTACATTTGTCTCATTCAAATTTACATTCAAATTTCCACCACTAAAAAGAGGCAGCAAACTATCATAAATGTCATGTGAGCTTACATTATTATCTCTAGTACATGACAACAAAGGATGAACAAAATCTTCCACAAACATGTGGGACGCATGTCTAACCTCACTATCCTATCTTATTGCAGTATTAGCAAGAACCACGATTAATTTGTCAAAACATGGGACGAAGCTGACTCGACTAGTGCATAGAGGCTACAAGAGGTTGTCAATCTCTTGGAAAACAACTAACAACTCGCATCTAACTCAAGCTACACTCAAGTGACTGAAATCACCAAAAGCCAATCGCTCATCGGCAAGCAAATCGCATCTGTTACAGCATCAAATGACATCCAAACATAACAAAACTTCTAGGACAAGTTTATAAGACCTAAGCACACATGCCTATGGTCTCAAACCCCACTTTAGGTCAAGTTCCAAAATCGTGATTATTAACAGCAGTGGATTTTTGACCTAGTCGTTTTCGACCCAGAATGCATCTAAATGCTTAGCAATGATGCCCCAATAGCCCGCCTATGCTTAGTTTTTAATTTGAAAGTGTAAATTCCTAGTTATGATGAAATTAGGACGTGGGTCGGCGACGCCAAAAGCTATGAAATACTGTGAACCGCTTACATCAATGCGTAGAGCTCTTACATGCGGTTGCAATGCAACAAATGCATTCGCAATGTGACAAGCGGAGAGGGAGTAGGAAACGCGAGAAGGAGAGAAGTGAGCGCCATTAGCTCACATTGTGTATTTCTTATCCAAAAACTTATATAAAACTTACAAACATTGGGTTTTATACCTTAGCCAAGGTTTTTGGGTGGTCAAAAGTGATAATCTGGAGTTCTACCAAAGCTGGGAATTGAATGGCTGATACAATCTGGAAGCTTGTAGCCCCGACTCATTAATTACAAGGTTTATCAAGAAAACAGGAGTTACAATATTCCCGATTTATCAAAATAATAATTGTTTGTACAAGGAGAACTCCGAAAAATGGTGTCCACGTTAGCTTGCTGCTAACATTCCCCCCCTCCTCGCCTGTGTCGTCCCTTGACACAGCTTTATGGACCGAGGTAATCTTCGGGTTGACGGGCGAGGTGGTCCTTCAGTGCTTCCAGTGCTTTTTCATATCTGATTTTGCGTTCTTTGTCTCGCACCTGCAAAAACTGGATGGTGACTTTGTTTTTGAGTTCTACTGCCGAGTAGCCGACAAATCTGGCTGTGAGGTTGCTTATCACCGGCACAAATATCTTCGTTCGCCAGGTGAAAAAGCCAGTGTAGAAGGCCTCCTCGAAAGCTAGCATATTGTGCGAGGGTAGAAACATGCATCGGGCGTAAAAGCCATATAGAACTTACTCTGAGGGTTGCCCACTTAGATCATAGCAGAGGCCTTTGTTTCCTTCCAAAAATGAGAGCCATGGGTCTCCTGTCTGCTCAGGATCATTGAAGACTTGTATACAAGTAAGTAGTATCCTGCACATTTTGTAAAGCATTGCGCAAGAGAGTCTGGCAGACTTTTGAAGAATGTCATGGCGCCCGTTAGGGTTTTCACCATGTATTCTTCTGTTGCTTGACCTCTCTCGGGAGCTGGCAGCCTGGGAAAGTTTAGTCATGTTGGCCTCTTCCTCTGTAGTGCTTCGTGTGCTTGCCATGTCCTTACTCAAGGTACATGACAAAATGTTGGATCCTTTTGTATGGTCGCAGGTGCTCTCGTGAACAGAATCAAGTATCTTGGATTCTTGTTCAACCAGCTTAGCCGCCACTTCGGGTGGTCTTGATCTATGCCATCTTCTTGCATATCTCGGTATAATCTTTCCTTTACTTGCAAGAGTTCAACCTTGATGAGAGGGTATGGCAGGGATTGTTGGTGCCATTGGGCATTGATTTGATTGGGAGTGAGCTATGTGACGTTGATAGAGTGTAAAACTCTCAACTCCCAATCCATCGGTGCTTTCCATTGCTCATCTACCTCCAAGGCAATCTTCTCCTTTAGTGTATCTTCTTCAACCTTTCGGATAGCTGGACCATCGGCACTGTGTCTTCCTCTGTGACTGGGATTTGAAAATCTTTTTCCCCACTCGGCTCTACTGTAGATTGTGTCTCAAATTCAGCAAAAGAGACCGAGGGAATTTCCACTGGGGGCGGCTCTGAAGTGCCTCCCTCCTCCTGTATATCTGGCTTTCCATCTCTGAGGAGTTGGTTTACTCTTTTCAATTCTGCAATCTTTTTAAGGAGCTCCTCCTCTCTTTGGATCCACATGAGCGCCAGATCTCTGCGTTGTGACTGCTCTAGCTTCAACTCCAGCTCTAAATCTCTGTTTTTCTTTTCAAGTGCTTTATACACCTCATCTGTACCCTTGATCGAGGCCACGGCTGGATTTTCTCTTAATTGCCGCAAGAAAGTGGCCTGATCATTAATCGTCTGTTTCGAATACTGCAATGATGTGTTGGCTACATCTAATTGTACTTGAATCTTTTGAGCGGACAGAGAAGTGGTGAGAAGTTCATTTGTCACTTCTGTCAACTGCTCATCTTTCAATTGCAGGCATCAGATAGCTTAGTCAGGAGGTCACCCAACTCCTCCATTTCCTTCTGTTGACTGTCTTGTGCTATATGATGTTGTTCTTCTTAAGTCTTGAGCTCCTGTACTTGCCTTTGGAGATCTGTAATTGTAGTCAGTCTGTCGTCGAGCTCGCCTTGAAGAGCATCGATGACCATTTCTAATTCTTTGGCCTTAGTACTGCGGTTAAAGGCTGCTGAGCGGAGTTTCTCCGTCATGATTTGCATCTGCCTTGCATACTCGTTCACTTGTACAATGACTTCATCATTAGACTGCCACTCCTCTTATCTTGCTAGTTCGGATGTGCCGGTAGCTTCTTGTGTTGTTTCTTGATGTGTTGTTATTGCTGGTGTTTCTATAAAGGTGGTTGCTTCTCCTTTGCCATCTTGAGGTTTTGAAACCTCGGCAGTTTCTGTCTGAGTGGAGACATGTTGTGTGGTCTCAACCCTTACCGTTTCTTCAATTGAAGGCCTCCCTACCTTCTCAATGTCGGTTTTTTTCCGCATGTGTAGTGGTTTTCTCCTTTTCTTTATCTTCCTCTTCATGAGTTTCATCTGCCGGCTTGTGAGTTTCCTCGGCTATCTGTTCTGGTTCTGGTTCGGCTTCCTTTTCTTTATGTTGTTCGGCGTGGTCAGTTTGCTGTTTAGCTTCAGTTTGGTTGGTGAACTCAGACTCTGTTGCCTTGTCAGTCTCGGTCTCTTCAGTGGTCTCTTCGCCTGGCGGTGATGATGGTGGACTAGGCATGGGTTAATCCTATTGTTCCGACGGCCGGTGAGGTGGGTCGGGGAGATGGTTGGCTTTGCTCTCTAGTTGCCACGTCTTCAGCTTCCTTAGCCTCTTCTTTAGCCTCTTTCAGCTTCAAGGCCTCTGCCTCTTCGTAGATTCTTTCTAAATGATCCTTGGGATCCTCGGCTTCTTTCCTTGAATGATGTTTCGTTCGAGGTCCCTTCAAGCTGGTAGGTACCCACTTTTTTGGGTCTTTTCCTTGCGCTTGCCTAGTGCGATGATATGCCTGTTTTTCTCTTTCAAATCGTGCTTGCTTTTGAGCTAGCTCCTCTTGGTGAGAAGCCACAGCTTTTCGCTTCATTTCTTCCCTCCTAGCTCTTTTCTCTTCGTTGTCAGAGCTTTCACTACTATGCTGCTCGGATGAACTATCATCGGATTCATCACTTGATTTAAATGATCGTTTACCAGATCTTGTAGATCTTGGAGAGGGTGGAGCTGCCAAGATCCATGTGTTCTGATCCGGGGCAGGCGAAAGATTGTCGGCCATGCTGATGGCATGATAGGCTATTCTGGTCAAGACTTCACGTGCGCCCAAGTAGGTTATCTTTCCCTCCTTCTTGGTGGCCTTCAGCGTTGTCAACACATATTGCGCGTGGTCCACAGGTTCTGGTGGTTGACTTAGAACTTGTGTAAAAGTGGTGGCCACGGCATGATTTGGTGTAGTGTACCTTGGTGGCCTTTTCGCTAGGAAATGGAAATGTTGATGGTACAGATGAGCTGGCTCTTCCACCTGCTTGTGGATGAGATCGGCAAATGTAGCCGCAACTGTTTCCTTTGTAAACGTGCCCGCTATTTTCCTATCTCTTTCCCGCATAGTCATCCCTTCAGTGGGCAATCTGAGTGCCTCTGCCACTATTTCCTTTTAATCACAACCTCTACCTTATTTCCTTGGTTGTCTGAGATTTGAGCAGTTCCATCTTCCTTGATGGTGGACAGAAGCTCATAAGCCTTCTGAAAGTCTACTCCGCAGGGCTCCTATTCATAGAAGTGTCGGAGTCCCAACCTGCGGTTAGCCTCTTTGGTTTCTAGCTTTGCTGCGACATCATAAACCTCTTTGGGCAAGATCTGCAACTCCACCTGATTCCCTTCTTCACTCTTAATTCTACCCGTGAAGACTGTGGTGTGGTGTTCTTCTAACTTCTCCTTAGAAAGATAAGATGCCTTTGCTCCCTTTACTGATGCGGGGTCCAATTGATACGGTGGCAGTTCTTGCAGTTTTTCCTTTTGGTTTAACTTCTTCTTGTCCTTCTCCGTGGCTTGCATTGCTCCTGTTCAGTGAATAGAGTGCAAAGTTAGCGGAGTTGTCCGATTTTTCTCCAGAATGTCCTTTTAGACTGAAATGCTGATAATCTGGTCCAAATTGCTTCAAATCAATTTTTGAACAAGCACAGATGCATAAAATCATGCAAGGAACAAAATTGTATGGTCAAAACAAAAATTTGCATCCAAAGTAAATAATCGCGATTATTTACAGCTCGGAAAATTTCCAACTTTTTTGCAACTTTGGCTTTATAGGTTTGAAGTAAGTGCGAATTGCATGCTCTGAGGGAAATTTGGGCTCATTTGGATGTACAGGGTGGAAATGGTACCAGATTTTGGCTTGAGGTCTCTGAAACAGTAGATATAAAGGAAATTTGAGATTTTGAAATCCAAATTGATTAAAAATTGGCTAGTGGGCTTATCACATAATGTACTTTGGATGTATGATGACAACTTTTCAAAATTGCCCCATTTTGGCCAAAAAGTAGATAATCATTATTATTAACTTTTCTTCCCAAAATGACATTTTTTGGCATAGACTGGTTCTAGGCATGATATAAACCTTGTTTATGAATTATGAGATGATTTGGATCAAGAAAAGTTGTTCATAACCCAAATTTTGGCTTTCACAGACTTCTTTGCGTTTTTTGGCATTTTTGCAAGTAATGGGTGGTCATTTTGGCTCATACTTGATTTTTGGCATGTGATAGGTGTGTACACATGATAGGTGAGGTGAATTGACAATTTTCATGCAAAAATTTTGCAAAAGTAAATAATCGCGATTATTTACAACAGTGACAAAAACTTTGTAATTCACATAAATTTTGACCTAAACATGTTTCATACACCTAATACAAGTCAAAAATTGAATTTAGTCAAGTTTGGTTATGCCGGCTTCACTTTATGCTCTGTTGACTCTGAAATCATCGTCTTTTGTGACTACTCTGTCTGTTGGGTTGGTCGGTCAACTTTGAGGCTTTGGACTTGTCCGTAACATCATCGTGAAGCTACTTGTCCAATTCTAGCTCATTTGAAGTCAGTTTGGCCTCGTATGTCGAATTTGACGCTTTGTAACCTTCAAGCCATTTTTCGCTTTTCGAGGGCTTTACTCGATGGATTTCTCCCAAACCAATCATATACATTGTATATGAGCCTTATAAGCAAGCCATCTGTGGGGTCAGGTCGGAATTCTCGCATGTCTCAAAAAACCCTAATTCTCTACTGAGGACCCCCTTGACCCCAGCCAAATGATCATCTGACGGTATGGAATAGTTCTATTATGTTAGGGCATGCTATGGTTCAAATTCCATCCGATTTGGTCAAGCTGATAGACCGCTATGGTCACTTTTAGGTCGTAGGTCTTCATACACTGCTCGGCCTCTAGGGTTTTTTCTAGGGCTTTAGACTAGCTACCGGCCGTACAAAATGGATCATTGATTAGTAAGGAACTTACCCTCATGTCTCGTGTGAGACGGCGCTGCAAAAGGTCAACTGTGGGCTACGGAAATGACGCGCGAAAGAAGCCGAAATGCTCTCTCTGCAAAGCTCCAAGTGGAAATGAGGTGGTTTTAGCCTAAGTTGGATATCTATACCTGGACTTCCCGAACCAAATTTCCCCAGATTCCCCCGTTAGTCCTATTAGGCCGTGAGATCTATGTTAGGCTCAAAAATTTCCCAAATCGGATTCTTGTAGCTCATTCTGCAAAAATTTTGTAGAAGTAGGTCTGGCCGCCTAATTTAGGCTTCCCGCTTCCATCTTCTGATTTTGTTGGAAATTTTTGTGCTTGTCCGCCTTGTCTTTCTGATCACCATCGTGTCTTCCATTTTTCCATCTGAGCTTCCCTGCTATTTATCATTAATTTTTGATATTTTTATTTGAAAAATCAAAGAAAATATAAAAATGCTCTAAAAAAGCAAGGTGAAAATCCACTAATTAAGAAAATCCTCTGAAAAACACAACTTTATTGTTTTTTGTTGGATTCCTCCATTTTTAAACCTCCTTTTCAAAAAAATGATGAAAATTACACAAAAAAGGACTATTTTTGATGATTTTTTGATAGTATATACACTATTTACACTCATCGAAAAGATATTATCAGTGAATTTTCCCTTGTTGATGAATTATAAGGGCATTATTAGGTAGTTTTGCAAAAAATCACACGTTAACATGAAACTTTTTTCCTCCCTCTTCAAACACTGCCCTTAATTACTTAGTATCTAGTAGTATCCTTCCACCCCTCCTAGATGGCGTTCTCCGGGACGACTGTGTGCATGGGTTGAACAATTGTGTCTATGCAGAGCCGTGATTGGCTCTACCATGATATGAAGATCAACGCAATTCAACTCAACATGTTGTGCAAGAATTGGGTCTTGAGTAAGTAACTCAAGGGTTTCCGATGGTGAGGTTTGCTGTTGATGTCTTCCAAAGAGAAAATCCTGTAGCCTTTGTGCTCTCTGTTTGATAGTACCATCAGGGTGTTTAAGCACGGTGATTTCTTTAGCTGTGGGGAGCATTTTAGACGGCTGTTGAGCTTTTTCTTGCCACTGGTAGCTCGGTCTGCTTGGTGCATGGTTCTTGAGAGTCTGTTTAGACTTAACTCGTCCTTTTTTTGGTTTCACGTTGTGTGGAGAAGATAAATGATCTTTTCTCTTCCAAACCTTTTTCATGTTAGGTTCCTTGTTCATAGATGGTCGATTCTGTGCTTGAATCGTTGGAACCGTCTTCTGTTTCTTTGGTGAAATTTTAGGCACCCAGATCTGATTTGGTTTATCCACAAGTTGTGCTTTTGGTACCCAAATTTGCCTGACTCCTTGCGCTACTTCTAGCATTTGTTTGTCGAGGGGATGGAGAAGATTTACTTCGTGGATTGGGACTGTGATTGTATCTTTTCCATTCCTCTTTGCTTGGTGCAATAGGAACAATGAGTTGCCCTCCCTTAAGTGATAGCTTTAGCTGATTTGTATCCCAATCTTGTACTGCTTTGTATGTACGCATCCAAGGAATACCAAGAATCATCGTCTCATTCATGTGTTCATTAGGCAAGCATACAAACTGATGCGGACATGAGCATCCATGTACTACCACGTTCAAGTTGACTACTCCCAATGTTGGAGTTGGGTTCTTGTTGCATCCTTTGATTGTCGTTATTCCCGCGGTCAATGCTTGACTTGTTGCTTTTTTGTATGTGGAATAACTGACTGCATTCACTATAGCTCCTATGTCTACCAAAGCATTGGTGCTATGATTGTTGAGCTGTACTTTGATGCGGAGATCCATTCCATCTAACGAGTCGTCATCTGTTGAAACTGCATCTTTAGATAATTCCCATTGTCGATCATCTATTTCCAAAGTGTTGATGGGAATCGTATCTGTTGATTCCTAAGAGCAGGTTTACGCTTGAGTACTCAAAGTCTAGCTTCCTCTTGGGCTTCATCAATAACCTGCTGTCGCTTCATCTTCCTTTGTTTGGCTGCATGCATTCTCTCTAACAATTCATTGGTTAGTGGCAAATTGTATTTCTTTAAACGACATCCACTAATCCAATTAGCCATTGGTTCACCATCGATGGTTGACAATTTTACTGCTCCATTTGGAGATACATCTTCAATGATAAATGGTCCATTTCCCTTTTTCTTAAACTTGGGAATGTGTTGCTTAAGGGAATAGACTAGAACTAAGTCCCCTTTCTTGAAAATTTTGGTGATTAAGTGGGAATCAAAAAATTGTTTTTGTTTCCTCTTTTGTGCATAGATATGAGCTACAACAGTTAGCCTTTGCTCATCTAGATTTTCCAAATCTTCAAGTCTTTCTGACAATTCATGTCCAATCCATTCAAGAGTCTATGCTACCCTTAAGGTCGGCAATAGAAATTCTATTGGCAGTATGGCATCAAGACCATAAACAAGGTTAAAGGGTGTAGCATTTAGAGCTGTTTTGAATGAAACTCGATAAGCCCATAGAGCTGCATGGAGATTCATTTCCCAGTCGGTCCTTCCTGAACTAACCACTTTGGTCAGTACCGAGCTAAGAATTTTATTCGTATGCTCAGCTTGTCCGTTTGCTTGTGGGTGGTAGGGAGCTGATTTGTTATGGATAACCATAAACTCATTAAGTAAATACTCTATTACCTCGTTGAGAAAAAATGAGTTCCCCGATCACTGACAATCTCTATGGGCAGTCCATACCTTACGAATACATACTCATATAAGAATGCAGCAGTGGTTCTGGCATCATTCTTTTGAGTCGCTTTAGCCTCGGCCCATTTGGTCAAATAGTCCGTAGCTACAATGATATATTGAGCTTGAATTTTATAAGCAGGTGGCTGTATCGGTCCAACAATATCTATACCCCATTTTGCGAAGGATCTAGCCCCCATCATTGTTCGTAAGGGCATACTGTCTACCCGTGTTGACATTTTTGCTCGTTGACAAGCATCACACCTTCGAACATAATTCTTTGGCATCTGCAAAGCGTGTTGGCCACCATATGCCTGCCATCAAGATTGCTCTTGCAGAAAAGTGACCTCCAGCTAATCCAGCATGTGCTTGTTCTATAATCGGAATGTACTCGTTTTCATTTGCACAAAGACGCAAGTGTTGATCCTTACCTCTCCGATACAATTGGTTCCCAATAAGAGCATAGTATTTTGCTTCTGTTTCAATTGCTCTTTGATGGCGTTTACTCATATCCTCAGGAAATGTTCGGCTCAATGAGTAAGTAACCAGATAGTTACTCCATTTAGGAACATGTGACATTTGAAACAATGTTACATGAAGAATGGGTTGTTGTTCCTGACATTGAGGGCAATCTCTTACAAAAGATCGAACATCTCTCCTCATAGTCGGCCAAAATACTCCAAGTCTTAAGATTCGTTGCATAGTTTGTCTTCCGCAAAGTGAAGTCCTACTATGGTAATATGTGCTTGACTTAAGTATTGATCTCTTTCTTCAGGATTAATGCATAAAAGCAATATTCTGTCTCGATTTTTTTTATATAGCCTCCCAACTAGTAATTGATACGTAGCGAATTGCTCAATTAGTTCAACTGTGATAGGAAGTGGTGAATCCACTTGAGCTATTGTCATTGATGACAAGATTTTTTCCACCCATCTAGGTATCATTTCCACGGAGAACAAATAGGCATCTGGTAGATCATCATCTACCCCTGAGGTGATTTCCTTGAAACAATCCTGGACAAATGATCAGCTCGTTGATGTGTAGTACCTTTTTTAACAACCACAGTAAAATCAAATTCAAGAAGAATGATGAACCATCTCACTATTCTTCCTGTGCTGCATGGCTTGTTGACCAAATATAACAAGGTTTGGTGGTCCACAAAGAACACAAACTTGTTGGCCAATATGTAATGTCTATACTTTTTAACGGCATAGATCATTCCCAATCCTTCTCTTTCAGTGGTGGTGTAATTATTTTCTGCCATATTCAATTGTCGGCTAGCATAAGAAATAGGAAAGTCAATTTTCCCATCTCCTTGTTGGGCTAGTATACAACCAATAGCAAAGTTGGAAGCATCTACATGTACGTGGAATACCTTATCCCAATCGGGTGCTTTCAATATTGGAGCTGATGTGAGAGCTTGCTTAAGCTTCATGAAGGATTCTTCACATGCCTCGGTCCATTCAAAGTGCGTAATCAAGCTATACATGGGTTTTGCAATTATAACATACATGTAGATGAATCGTCTGTAATATCCACAATGTCCCATGAAGGCTTGTACCTTAGTCTAGGCAAATCAGCAATGACATGAATCTTTTTAATATCGATAGCTATGTCATTTTTAGACACTATATGTCCAAGAATTTTCCCTTGTCTTCCCATGAATGTGCACTTTTCCGGGTTTAAGCAAATCCTGTAAAGTCTACATTTTTCGAATACCTTTTTGAGGTGTTCAAAATGATCAGGTCGGATTGACGAATGTACGCATAAATCATCCATGTATACTTCCAAGAATTTCCGAAGATACTCTTTGAAAGCATGGCTCATCAATCTCTGAAATGTGGCTAGAGCATTAGTTAACCCAAACGGCATAACCCGATAGGCAAATATACCCCATTCTGTTGCAAAAGCAGTTTTGTGCTGATCTTTTGGGTCAACCAAAAGTTGATTGTATCTTGAAAAGCCATTTAAGAAGCTGTAAGCTTCTTTTCCTGCCACTCGTTCTAAAACGTGCTCAGTTATCGAAAGAGGAAAGTTGTCTCTAATGGTAGCTGCATTCACTTTTTTGAGATTAACGCATACTCATAGTTTCCCATTCTTCTTAGGTACTACCACAATTGGGGACACCCAATCAGTGTGTTCAATTTCGTAAATGAATTCAACTTCCTTTAGTTTTTCAATTTCTTCTTTGATCTTTCGGGCAAATGTTTCGTTATAAGTGTATGGTCTCTGTCTACTTGGTTTCGCATCATCTCTCATGGGTATGGTGTGGCAGATTTCTGGATCAACACCCTTGAGATCTTTGTAAGACCAAGCAAAGATATCTCGATATTCCTTGAGCAAACTTAACAAAAGATTTTCTTCTTCTTCTGTTAGGTCATTTGCAATGTAGGCCGGCCTAGGCCCTTCTCCTGGTTCAGCCAAGTCTACCCTTTTAGCGTTTTCAGGTCCTTCGTAAGACTCGCCTTGTTTTCGTAGTTCCCTAATAGGTTGTTTGATTATGATTTTCCGATCTTGGAGAGTATACTTTTTGTAATGGGATGGAACATGCATTAGATCCTTCCCATCTTCTTCCGTGGTTTCCATCTCTGTGGTATATATCTCCTTTAGAGCTTTTTTCAACTCTTGATATTTCTTTTTCCGCTCGACTTTGGTCATGAGTGTTTTTTTTATTCGGATGTTCTTCTTGAGTACCCTTCTTTGTTTTTCTCGATGTCTGAGACATTTTTGAGTTTCCGTTCAAAGGATATCTGCCAATTATTTTGTCCTTGACACAATCTGTAGCATCTATCTGCATCAGAAATTGTGTTTTACTGGAGAATGATGGCATAGGTCGTGCTTTCACAATTTTAGTGTCCCTCTTTCTTCTATACCATTTTTGTCTTCTTGATTTTTGGTTTGGAAAGTCAAAAAACTTTTCCCCTCTTCCGCTTAAGAGTAGTTGAGCTCTCGTATGTTCTTTTTTGGGGATCCCGAATCTTCAGAGGTAGCTGAGTGTTCATCCAACTCATCAGTTGCATCGTAATAGAGGTCAAAAAAGACTTGTTGAGCTTTCATCAAGTCCTTTGTTTCCTCATCCTTGTTTGTCTCGATGTTAAGGATTGACATCATTTGGATGGGAATTATGTCGTAGCCATCCTCATTGCAAAATTGAGTAGGCATAGACGTATTCACACATACATCCATTGTTGCTAAGATTTGAGTACACTCGAATGGTTCGAATAAATGCTCTGGGAAGGGTTCAGGGATGTAGGCTTTGTCTGTACAGTCTCTTTCTAGGATACATTCCTCTCGTCTTAAGCTTCCATTTTCTGAAGCTTTGCACATCCAAATAGGAGTGTCTTTGTTTAGCCATGATGGAAGTTTAGTTTCAACCGAAGAGACTGAATCAAACTCTTGAATAGGTGTTTTCAAGACGTCTCTATAGGTGTGGTCTTTTAGATTGACTCTTGTTATAGATCCCACCTGCTTTAAGTATAGATAGTCATTTCCCCAATCTTGGATAAGCTGTACTAGTCGCATGAAAGGTCTTCCCAATATGATTTCATAGTTGAGTTTTTTCCCAAAGTCTACTATGGCAAAAGTGTGTTGATATTCAATTCCACATGAGTTGACTATCACTTTTTCTAATAGCCCTAGCGGTCTTTCAATGTGTCCGTCAGCCAACTGTAATTTCATTCGCGTCTGTCTAATGGCTGGCTGTCCCCAGGATTCCCATACTGATTTAGTGGCTATGGCTATACCAGCTCCACTATCCAGTATTTCCATGGTTTCAATGTCATTATATTTCACTAGGAGGGTAGTATTTCCTTCTTCCCCTTCATAATATTCTCCGACCTTGTTCATAGGAACTGATCGAATCTCTTTGTATTCCGTTTCATTTTTCGAGTTTCCCAGATTCTTAGACATTAACCCCGTTATCCCCATCTTTTCTAGGGTTTTCTGTAAATCATTCCATAAGTATGGCCTGAGTTCCAACAGTTCCCCCAACATCGGATTCTGCTTTCATTTCTTCTATCGCAAGATCTTCCGGTTTTGCAATACTTTCAATCTTGGGTTTTTGTTTATCCAGTATTTCTTGGGTGATTCTTACTAAATTTTGATAAGCTTCCAGCTTAGCTGCTTCCATGTCTAGAGATGGATAGTTTTTCCATTTGTTTTCCATGTTTTGGCCTGCTTTTAGTCCGGCTTGGTAGGCTTCCAAGGCAACATTGATAGGCTCAAAAATTTTATCAACCAGAATGGATCCTCCAGATTTCACGGTTGTTTCGTTAAATTCACTGCCCGTTTCTTTCAACTTGTCCTGGGCTAGAATTTTTGCTTTCTCTTCATTTTCAACCCATTGTTTTTGTTTTCTCATCTCATATCTTTTGCTTCTGCTCCTTTTGATTCTTTGAGAAGAAACTTTTGTATTCTCCGAATCATCAAAGGAATTGTGCTTCTTTTTCTTTGCATGAGCTCTAGTGATTACCTTGATTGGAACAATCGGTTCGCTCTCTGATGAGCTACTAGGCATCACTTGGACTACGTTGACTACAATTTTTTCCTTGTTCAAAGGATTCTTAGGAAAATCTTCCGGAAAGTGTCCTCCCTTTTTGCAACATTGTATGCAATAGGCTTGAATTGGTTTGAGGTTTTTGTCAGGCTCTGGACATTCTTTTTTCCAATGGTCATCAGCACCACAGTTATGACAGTTTCCTGTTCTGGGCTTCATCATGGGTCTTCCCATAGGAGGTCTGACACCTTGATTAGCTACATAATACATTGGTGCGAGCTCTGGTGGAGCAGAAGTCATGGTTTCCTCCATTGGTGGTGGTTGTGGACTATACCAATCTCCCTCTACCATTACGGTAAATGGACTAGGCTCTGCATAGGGTGTAACAGGCACTAATGCTTGTTCATCTATGACCCCTTCGGAGTGCATGTACTTTACAGGAACCGTATTATGTCCTGGATAAGGAGGTTGTTGTCCCAATACAAGTTGAGGTCTCTCCATACCCATTGGTGGTCTCTGAACTTGAGCCATATTACGCTGATATCTGTACATGGGTTGTCCTTGTGGCCTCATGGGCACGTACTGAACATTCCCATCATACTTTGGTCTGAAGTAGCACTCGTGGGTCTTGTGGTTGGTCCAATTTCCCTCTATTGCACACCATTTTTGTGGCCTAATTGGTTGTCCCTGTGGGGATATCCCCTGTCCTGGTCCTCTCATAGGTGCCTTTTGCATATTGTTCATCATGTCATTCATTCTTTTTAGCATCTCTTCTATGGCTGAGAGTGGTGTTGCAACAGTTGTTCCCACTTGTGCTGGTTTTGTGGATGCAGTCTTCTCGCTTTGGCTATCCTTTGGGACGTCCTCTTCATTAAAGATCTCACAATTGTCTCCTAGGTCGATAGCATCAGACACACACGCCTCTAGGGTTGTATGATTTTTACTATAAAGTATAGCATGAAGTTCTTTGTTTAGCAATCCCTCTAGAAACAATGAAACAAGTTGCTCCTCTGCAGGTATCTCCATCTCTGGGCATCTGGCAATGTATTGTTTCATTCGAGTTTCACAATCCCTAACAGACTCACCATGTTTCTGTTTAAAGCTGTAGATTTGAGCTACTATATTATGTTTAATCCCTGTTTTAGAACAAGCAGCTACAAATCCTTGAGCTAATGTATTCAAATCCATAATTGACCTTGGTGGAATGTTACCATGTCAAAGCTTTTCCTTCTAATGTCATTCCAAACCCTTCGAATGGAGTATGGAAATCGAATATACATTTCGCTCTTAGCACTTGCTTGAAGCTTGCTAAGTGGTCATATGGATCCCCTGATCCATTGTATTTTTTGACCTATTTTTGGAAATCAGCTGGTCTGACACGTCGATTTGGTTCAACTCCAGGTCTTCTAGGAGTTGGTCATGTTCCGAGTCCTTCAAACTAATCTATCGAAAATAGTGACTCATGTAGCCCTGGGCTGGCCTTAGTGTCACCCGTTTTTCTTCGGGATGAGGTGGTTTCTGGTTTCTTCACATTACTCTCAGATGATCTCTCACGATGTTCGTTCTTGGAGTGGTTTCTAGTCCTTGACCCAATATCCAATCCCGTATGGAATATCCATGGTATTTGGTTTGTTCTACCTCCTCAGGAGTCATCATAACAAAGTTGTTGTTATAACAATCCCTAAACAAGTAAGTTGGTAGATCCGCAAATCCCTTATCTTTGATTTTGAAGATATAGATGATCTTCATGGCCGTTAATTGTCCTGGTCTCGCATGAGAAGTCCACAAGGAATCTTTTATGTATCTATCTTCCCGACAATAGACTCCGATCTTAGGATTATCCGTCCTAAGCCATTTCAAGGGCTTCAAATCTACTTGATCGTATCCCTCGAATTCCAAAGTTGGTGGTCCTTCTTTTGCTGACATATCTGGGATTATAGTGTTTACTTCTAAGCCCCATTTGTCTATCACATCAGGATTTTCAACTTGTACATATTGAGTTCCGTTTCGATCCATGTACATTTTTCCTTGTTTGTTGGCCCTAACTTCTTCTTCGAGCTCAATACCATGATCATCAATGCGAATAGCATACTCTTCGTTAGGATCCAAGTAAACCTGGGCTCCATGATGATTAGTCTTGTAAAAAGAGAGTATATGATTATAGCGCATTGTCGTTCTGGTTTCAGAGTGAGTCGAGTAAGAAGACATTTCGGATGTTGAATCTGAAAAAGTGTCTGAGACTTCTTCAGGAATTGTGTGCAAGGAATTGCCTTGATTCACACTTTTTTCAGTGGATACTCTACTAGTGTTTTCCGTGAATAGGCCTTGAGTTACTATTACATGTTCGGATCTAAGGTTTATATAGACTTATGAAGCCCTGGATAGAGTACTCACCTTAGATTGACTTGTCGTCATTTCCACTTGACTCAATTGCAACTTTTTGTCAAGCCACTGAATCCTCGTGTGCAACCTGATTCCTGTACAAAATTTGTCAAATTAGCTAATTTTATATAAGGACAATTGAGCTCTTGAGAACTCCAGTGATTAGTCTCTGTATTTCACTCCAATTCGTGCTATGGAAGTCAAAACTTTGATTTTCAGATTCAACTTAGCAAAATCAAAGGTTTAATCTGCAATCTTTAAACTGAGTGTATCTGTACCAATTTTGATCCGATTGACACCAAAATTTTCCAGTGGCCTTATTTATGTTGGTCTAACATTGTATAAGCCCAAAAGTCAAATTTGAAGTCTCTGGGTAGCAGAAGTAAATAATCGTGATTATTTACTTTTGTCACTTTTTTGCATTTTCTGGATTGGTTTGACAAGTATACAACTTGTTAAAGCCCTTGGGCAAGTCTCAACAAGTTTGGACAAAATTTGATCAAGTTTACCCACTGTTCCGTGTCCGCAGACTTTGATTTTGAGAATCTGGCTTAGGTTTCACTTTTGTGGTCCAAATTTCACCAAAATTGATTTGTGGGGTCCAATTGATGTGCTTGACTTTGTGGTATACTCAAATTTGCAAAATCAAGTTTGGAAGCAAATGTAAATAATCGCGATTATTTACTTTTGATAATTTTTTACAAATTTTTGTCCCAACTTTAACACAGATCTATTAAACACCTTATGTTAAGGTCACTAGCCAATTTTCATCAAGTTTGGATAATTTTTGGTCAAATGGTCATTAATTATCTGTCTCCGCAGACTAACTTTGTAATTTTTGTCACAGTTTTTACTCCAGTGATTCAAATCTTACCAAATTTGGTTTGTGAGCTTATTACAACATGGTAAAGCTAGTGGTATGCCAACTTGATAAAAAAAGTTCAAAAACAGGGCAAATGTAAATAATCGTGATTATTTACTATTGTCAAGTTTTTGTAAGTTTTTGGTCAACTGAGCATATACACATGTTTATCACTTCAATATAAGCCTATGAATCAATTTTCACCAAGTTTGGATAAATTTTTCCTCTATTCACAATCAAGATTCAAAAAGTCGGTACAAACTTTAGTTTTCACCCAGTTTTTTGCCAGTTTAGTGATCCAAATCTCTTGGGCCTTTACAAAAGTTGTTTGTACACATGCAATGAGTCAATGGTATGAGCCTTGCATAGTTTAGAGCAAAAAATTAATAATCACGATTATTAACTTGAGGCTTGAAATGAGCACTTTTTTGCAATTTTCTCAAAGACAGTCTTTTTATGGTGTTTTTTAAGCCTATAAATCAAGTCAAAACTTAGTTTGGCCTAAAAAGTCAAGAAAAAGTAAATAATCTGAGTTTTGGTCAGCTTCTTGAAATTTTTACCTCGAAGTGTCCTTGAGCTTACCCAATGGTTCATACAACTTTTAGGCTTACTCCCCAGTTTGAGTGAATTCAAGTCTTTTCGTGCTATTTCTAGCCGTAGACCTGAAATTCTGCAACCTTACATAACAACTCACACTTGTTTCTTTCAGAGAGAGCAATGCTATGAAATCCACCTCGGATCCTACTTATCCTACTCCTAGTTTCTCATGCAATGAGGTTGTGGAAAGTGTCCACCAACACTCGTTTTCTTGTGTTTTTTATGTTTTTCAGAGTCTTAAGACTTGTTTCGTCTACCAATCATTCTCCAAATCCTAATCTAAATCTACAATCCTATAATCCTACAATCCTAAAGGTACTCAGCAAGTACGATTACTTCCAAGCTACTTCTACACAGCAAAAGACGACAATCTTAAGCTATGCGGTTTCTAAAAAGAGTTTTGAACAATAAGAGAACTTAGAGAAAGTTAAAGGACAATTACACAAGACGCTCGTGTTTTTTCCTAGTTTAGGTCTCTTCGTTCCCCGGCAGTGGCGCCAAATGTGGGATGCATGTCTAACCTCACCATCCTATCTTATTGTAGTATTAGCGAGAACCACGATTAATTTGTCAAACCATGGGACGAAGCTGACTCGACTAGTGCATAGAGGCTACAAGAGGTTGTCAATCTCTTGGAAAACAACTAACAACTCGCATCTAACTCAAGCTACACTCAAGTGACTGAAATCACCAAAAGCCAATCGCTCATTGGCAAGCAAATCACATCCGTTACAGCATCAAATGACATCCAAATGTAACGAAACTTATAGGACAAGTTTATAAGACCTAAGCACATATGCCTATGGCCTCAAACCCCACTTTAGGTCAAGTTCTAAAATTGCGATTATTAATAGCAGTGGATTTTTGGCCTAGTCGTTTTTGACCCAGAATGCATCTAAATGCTTAGCAATGATGCCCCAATACCGTGCCTATGCTTAGTTTTTGATTTAAAAGTGTAAATTCCTAGTTATGATAAAATTAGTCCGCGGGTCGGCGACGCCAAAAGCTACGAAATACTGTGAACCGCTTACATCAATGCGTAGAGTTCTTACCTGCGGTTGCAATGCAACAAACGCGTTCGCAAAGTGACAACCGGAGAGGGAGTAGGAAGCACGAGAAGGAGAGAAGTGAGTGCCGTTAGCTCACGTTGTGTATTTGTTATCCAAAAACTTATATAAAACTTACAAAAATTGGCTTTTATACCTTAGCCAAGGTTTTTGGGTGGTCAAAAGTGATAATCTGGAGTTCTACCAAAGCTGGGAATTGAATGGCTGATACAATCTGGAAGCTTGTAGCCCTGGCTCATTAATTACAAGGTTTATCAAGAAAACAGGAGTTACAATATTCCCGATTTATCAAAATAATAATTGTTTTTACAAGGAGAACTCCGAAAAATGGTGTCCACGTTAGCTTGTTGCTAACAAAACACAACATCCCATGAAACCAAGATCCACTTTGTTTGTGGATGGTACAACCTATAACCATTGCTTTCAACACTATAACAAAAAAAAAAAAAAGCATTTGATAGCCTTACCATCCAATTTTTTGTGCTACATTTGTGGTACCAAAGCATAAGCCAACCATTCAAAAACGTGCATTTGATCAATAGATGGATTTTGATCACTCTTGTAGCAGCAATGTGCATAATGCGTCAGACTTGACAACTTCAAAATTTGCTTGGGTCACAAGTCTGCAAGTACTAGCAACAGTCTAGTGAGAATCTAACAAAGCATCAAGGACAATCTACACAAGAAAACTATAAAAAATGACTTCACCTATAGAAATAAGTTGCTCATTGATATCCTTGATACCAGCAAGGAAAGTGTCCATTTCGTCTTCCTCAGGCATAATCTTCGACTCCAGCTCTTTACGCAGCAATGCAAGTTTAGCCTCATTGCGACTTGCATAAAGACCAACCAAAATGTTTTGCACATTTAGTTGAATAAACGCGAGGAGTAATAGTGCGCTTCATTGATAATACAATTAATGCATGAGCCTACTCATCTCTTGCATCCCAATGAGCTTGCTCAGCTGTAGGAAAAACAACTCTAGCAGTAGCAATCATGCCACCAAAACCTGCAACATCCTCAACATCGTCTGTATCCATAGAACCAGGTTGTACATCAATGCTCTGCACAAGATTCCAACTGTCCTTTGGCACAAAAATATGTTGCATCATGTAAGCGCACATTGGATAATTGTACCCATGAACATCTTAAACACATCTATGTTGTTGTCAGCCATGGCAAATGCATGCACTTGATGTGAAAACTACCCAAAAATAGGAGGAACAAAGCGGGACTAATGTGTGCTATATAGCACAACTCAAAGACTGTAAGGACCTATTATGCAAAAATCGGCACTAACAAAAATTTTACACAAATTGAAGAAATTGCATGTGCAGTGCTTCTCATAGTGGAAATAGAGACTGAAATGAGCCCAAATGGAAAGTCTAAGAAGACCAAGATCTATGAGCCAACCCGAAGTATTTCTTGACATGTTGTTGCTCAATCAAAGCTCACTAAAATATGAGAAAGTCATCAAGCGTGTGTTGGCAACTAAGCCTGGGAGGACGCAACCTGCTCTGATACCAATTGCTAGCAATAGATTTGCAAGGAAACAAATACAGCTTGGAAAAGATGAAGGAAGCTCAAGGCACACAACAGAGAGTGTATTACTTAGTTGCAATGCAAATATAAGTTATCAATAGATTGATGGGCGTATATACAATGCACGGGGGACAAAACCTCCTAGTGAGGGAAAAAATGCCCAGGTGGTCCTAAATGTGTTCACACACATCACTACCACATGTAAATGGTAACAAGACATCAGAAGGAATTAGTCACGGGGGGACATCTAAATGAGATTAGGTATCAGCTAGTGCAAACACCCCTTACAATGAATATGCTATCGAGATAAAAACAGAGAAGGAGGCAGAATTGTGGGAGAAAGGGTGGGGGGACACCTAGCTGGTTATTACTAGATGATCAAGAAGTAGAAGAATGGAACTTGGGTTAGAAATCATATCCAAAAATAATAAAGTTCAAAAAACATCTAAAGCAGAAGTTAAGGAAAAATCTAGAGAGATTTTCAAAAATATAGAGATGTTTTTGCTTGGGAGCATACGGATCTTAAGAAGGTAGACCTAGGAGTTTGCCTTCATAGAATACCACTAAAACCAGATGCTTGAACAATCAAATTACAGAAGTATAGGATGAACCCAAACTATGCAAAGAAGGTCAAGGACTAGATTGATAACCTTTTGAAGGTGGGATTCATTACAGAGGTATAAGATGAACCCAAACTATGCAAAGAAGGTCAAGGAATAGATTGGTAACCTTTTGAAGGCGGGATTCATTATAGAGGTGGCAAGCAGTGTGACTGATTATTTTCAATTGTGGTGGTACCAAAAAAGAACGACAAACTCAGAGTGTGTGTAGATGATTGAAATTGGAATGCTAAGACAATTAAGGACCTGTTTGCATTACCCTTTATAGATATGATGCTTGATGAGATAGCTAGACACATAATGTACTACTTTGTAGACGGGAAGAATGCATATAATCAATTAAAGATTGCACCAAAAGACATGGGTAAAACTACATTCATCACTAAATGGGGAGCATTCATGTATCTAGTTATGACATTTGGCTTGTGTAATGCTCTAGTCATGCTTTAAAGATGTACGATGAAGATAAGGAAGATGATTTGACTGAGCATGATATTGATTCTTTTCCAAAGTCCAACGATGGTGACAATGATGATGATATGGATGCACTAGATCAAAGATGGGCCATTGACTAGGTTGTTCAAGCACTAGATCAATTCAAGAAGCAACATGATTAGAGTTTAGAATCCAAATAATTAACCTGATCAAATTCCATACAACCAGCTTGAGCAAACCTTAGACAACTAGTAGACTGATCACACTCAATAGTTGTTGGTTTTTACATGTAGGGATAAAGGGAAAACTATTCAAACAGAGAGAGATTCATACTCTCAATCTGACTCCCTTTTCTCAATACAAGCTCTGAGTCTAAACAAGAAGCTAGGTGAGAGAAGAAACTCCAAATCTAGACCTATTTATGTGACGATGATACTTACTCGGATTTGGAGAGGTTCAAAATGCTTTATGTTAGAGCCAAGAGAATGGTGGTTAAGTGGAAAGCATAAAAATATCATGAACAAGAGGAATGCCAACTACCTATATATGATTCCCAAGACAGATGCACATGGGAGTCCTTGAATCAAACAACTCACTACGATGAATACACAAAGTTTGGGGATCTAGGTTAGTTAGAATTCCTATTGGGGAACCAACCAGTGTACAGGTGCATGAAGGCAATCAGGGGTGAAATGAAGGCAACACTTCATAAGCTTCAGATTGCTTGTGGAAGATACTAGATCATAGGGTGGTGATACTACTAGAAAACATAGCATCAAATAGCAAAGACAAGATGCCTAGAATGACAGTGTAGGAGCAAGAACAAGCTCTCAAGAGGCTATTTCATCTTGCTAGGGTCACCAAGAAAATGATGGTTTCAAAGAATGACATTGTATTGCATTATGTTGGAGTATGTAGTGCCTATGAAAGAGGATGAATTGCCAAGAAGTTTCTACCTAGTAGTCTACCCAATGTACAATGAACATATGGATCAAATGACCTATGTTCATATTTTTGACAAGCTTCGAGATTGGCATGAGTTGACTAATACTTTATGGGTAGCGTGGAAAACAATGGTCAATACTAGTAAAAATAAGGACACGGTTGCTAAGCTAAAGGAAGATCTAGCCACCTTCAGAGAAATGATGAGCTAATGGAAAGATTAGTTGGGATAGCTGGTAAAGCATACAAAGGACCTCCTATAGTCGTCCATCCATGCAGCATCAAAGATTCTAGAGAGTATTTTCCGAACAAGGCTAGTCATGAGCCTCAATTCAGAGAAATGGTTAACAATTTATTTGAGGCCAAAAGGTGAACTAGCCAAATCCATTAGCCACTACCTCCATATGCCACAAGCTAGATAAAGCTAGACCGACAAAGGGAAAGAAAACGATGTATGATCCAAACACAAAGAAATGGCACCAACTCACACCTTATGAAGTTGAGATGATGACCACCCAAAAGGAGTAATTGGAGCAAGAGTCCACCTACAAAATAATTATGAAGGATAATGTAGCCTCCACAGAATCAGGTGGTTATTAGACAATCTAGAACTAGTCAGCAAATTCGTGGGCCACCAAGACTAATCACTCATATATCACTTCGTGCCATCTAGAAGCCTGCAATGAAGAAAGCACCAAACAAGAGGAAAGGGAAACACAAAAGATGAATCCCTCTACATTAGAAATTTTGGATATACCAAGATTCAAGCAAGGGGAGGAGGAATTCAGATGGTGTTACCATTCTCTTTAGAGAGATTCCTTGCATTGGTCCTATATGGATACTTGATATCTTTCATATTCAAGGACTAAATACTGATGAGACGTTGCATCATTGAGAGAATGGAACAAACTACTCAACCTTTGAAGAGACTTCCCCCATATTTCCTTCCTAGTGTCTTCCTCCATTGCCCTTTGATGAGAGTCTTTATTCTCTTTGTGGTTTTCGACATCAATCATCACCTAGGAAGTAGATTTCTTTGAGGTATTCAAGTCCAATAGATTGTTAGCCCTCCGATGCACCTCAAAGAAGTTTCCTACATCAATAGGAGCTTTCAAGTTGTCATGTGGATTCTCCTTAAGGTGAGTATTACTCTATGCCAAGGATCTAAATTGTTTAGGTTTGATAATTGAGACTCTTTACCAGTCATTTTCTTCTTTATGAGGAGCAGAGAGCATGCCAATTTTTTAAATAGGGAGACATAGGAAAATTGGAAAGTCAAAGTGGTGTTTTTGCTATTGTCAACTACTCCTTGTGTTGCTGCATGGTCTTCTTGAGAGCTTTGATTATGAGTGAACCTCTTGCTAGTATCAACCATTGCTTCTTCTTACTAGGCTTATATCCACCTTGCTAGTATCAACCATTGCTTCTTCTTACTAGGCTCATATCCACATTGCTTTATAGTTTTGATATACATTTTTGGATAATTCCTATCCTACGAGAGGGGCTAATGAAACCTTTTCCACTACATCATCTATCACCAAACTCAAGCAGTTCAAATGGTAGTCCCCATATAATTTATCCCAGAGAGGAATTATCACTAGCTTTTTGAATAAGCAACGTCTCATTTAACTTCCTTATTTGCTGCATTGACATCCTTTTGATTTATAACACAAAATCTTGCAAATTTTAATAACGTCTTTATTGGGAATTTTGATAGTTTTTAGCAAGTCAATTTAGAGGTCTTCTTTTTAATTTAAGTCAAATAGAAGATTTATCTTTTTGAAAATTTGGAGTGGACTAGAGTGATCCTCTAATAGTTGCTATGTGCTCAAGCCACCCTGGCTATGATGGATAGCGTGTGTTTGCGGAGCGTGCTTGTGGGAAGGGGAAGAGGAGAGATGACACGAGAGTGAGGTGGAGCTACCTCTCAAGAGAGTGTCTGAGAGAGCTCCTTAATCTTGTATATATACATAAATAAGGGAAATCAAGTGGGAAGTCAGACATTGTGTCCGGCCTGGTTTAAGGCACAACACCTTTACCCCAACAACCTCCCACTTAAAGGTGAGTGTGCCAAAAAATGGATCCACTATAGGACCTAGTGGAATATACATTTATAGGTCAGAGACTCTCTCAACCTATGCCCACTGTCTTTTGCAAAGTACATGCATGCTACCATATAGGCTCTAGCGATGTGCAAAAGCACGTATCTCCACTAGAATGTGCACGTCTATCTTGCAAGTGTCTTGTAATGATTTGCATTGCTCCATGATGCATCATGCTAGTTTAACAGACAACTCCAATTGCAAAAAATTCCATTGTAGCTACTATCTTAGGTCTTAAAACTAGAAGGTCGTACATGAGACTCCCAAAGGTCGATGAAAACTACATGATATCTTCCAGCTAGTCCCTGGTATTTGTATCGATGCTTAGTGCAACCCTTGCTAGTCTATCCATGGTAGGAACCTCAATGCTAACTACATCCTCTGTATCATCATGACCACTCGTCAGATGTCTTGACATCACCATATCAGCCTCTAGCATGAGCATATCAAAGAACTCCATCTTCATAATAGGAGGCATCTCTGTCCTAAGAGGATCAATCTATTGTGTCTTGTTAGAGCATGGCTGCTCTAACTCTGCTTCTATTGACATGTTGTACATGTCAATATAGAGATCCTAGAAAGAGACTCGTCTTGTCTCTCACATGTCAAAGTGTATATGATGCACCAGTGGGCAAAAGACATACATACATCTCTTGCTCCTGCAATGTCAAAACCCTAAAGTTTAAGCTTTGAGCAACTCTACTTAATTATCATCATAATTATATTGTATCATCATATATGATGCACCAATGGGCAATGACATACATACATCTCGTACTCTTGCAATGTCAAACGCTAAAGTTTAAGCTTTGAGCAACTCTACTTAATTATCACCGTAACTATATTGTATCAGCATTATGCATGCTTGATGCATGTCAAGAAACCAAAATTTTCATATGCATTCAAAGTGTATGGCGAATAAAGCCAAAATTTTGGTGGGAAATTGTGGGAGAAAACAGTCAGAGTCTCCCCCATAAATTGAGGAAAATCTCGACCATAAACTAAATCAAAGATGCCAAAGTGAGAGATCACCTTGACCACTACACAATCATAACCATGATCTATGCATATGCAACATGTAGCTCAACGTAGTTGAACCAAGAAAACCATACTAAAAACAATGTCCAACCTCGGCAAAAACTAGAAAAAAATTGTGCCGTCAAGCACTGAGTGATAACGTAAGCGAACGAGTAGCAAAGACTCAAGACTAGGATAAACAGCTCTCAATCACGCATAAAATGCATGACCAGGTACATAAGTAAATGGAAAACACAATGGAAAACTTTGCACTCCAAAACTAGTGCTGCAAAACCTGATAACTGTTTAAACCTATCAAATCTATAACCTTTGACTACCTAGCAATTGTAGCCACTACAAGCATACACAAATATCACTCCTATGAGAATGGATACAAGAAAACTAATGTATATTGGAAAGTGACAAAAAATCCTTTCAAAGAGGCAGCAGGTCGGCCACTATAACGTCCAAAGTATAGTGCAAATACATAGAAACTGTGGCAAGTACGTGGGACAAATCCCCAACGGAACTTCCCCTATAATTTGAGAAAAATCTCAAAATAAAATCAGCCATAAAGCTAAAAACACAAAAAATGCATAAAAGCAATAGTGCGAAGTCAATTGGGCTATGTACATAAACAAAGACTTAGTCTCTCATCCACAAGCTATCATACACCTGGCCAAACCTGACCATATGGATCTCCAAAACCTACGAAGAGAAGCAACACAAAACCTGTGGATTGAAGAAAAACGTATAAACATGTTGAGAAAAAAATATTCCATTCACAAATCCACAATGGGCATACATAAACTACCAAAGCTATGGTGGCAATGGAGCTCACTCTTACACGAGTATCTCTCCCGTCAACTCCAACTATCCAAAACTTGCACACCTATGGATCTGCAAAATTCAAGGTATAACGAGATCATGTGTATCTACATATGTCATATACGACAATAAAACCACAAAAATTCATGCATAAATTTCTCTAAAAATGATCCACATAGTCATATATGAGCACATAACCTATGTATCGTAATCCACACCAAAATCTATGTGCAGGAATCTAGAATCTAACACACTACTAGACACATGAAGTTAATCACTTGTAACCACATATGGCGTACATATCCTCCAATGCTTTGTGCCCGACAAAAGTGCATATTTCCTACAAATCCTTGTAGTGATAGAATGCACTTGGTGGTCATAACATTCCAAGAGTTGGAACCATTCGCTAAGAAATCCGCTATGAAAAGTCCATCATGGGAGTGTCAATATATGTCGATGAAGAGTCAATGCGGAGGGGATGTCAGAAGATAATCGTCAATGTCAAAGCTACACTAGAGAAGATCCAAAGCGTCTCTCTCTCTCTCTCTCTCTCTCTCTCTCTCTCTCTCTCTTTCTCTCTCTCTCTTGCTCTCTTTCCACTATGTTGACGCCAAAAAGAACGCTTGATGTCAAAAAATCGATAGTTGATGCTTGTTGATGTGAATTGATGTTGCTTTTTGCCACTAGACAAAACACTACAACATAACATCAAGATATCAACGCAGTATATATCGACGGCCAAACCTTTCCACGCGGTTATCGACGTACTTGCATCCCGTCGATATATGCATCAGAATATCCGTCGATATGCGCGTGGAAATACATGTGGCAAGGCATACTTTTCCACGCGTATATCGACAGATATTACCACGAGTATATCGACACAAATTTCGACGCAAAAAATTGGGGGGGAAAAAAGGGAAACCCACGCGCACGCGGCCATTTTCGCCTGCGACGCGCTCAGATCTCTTGGCCGAAACCTGCTGCGCATGTATTATGAAACTCTCCGCCCCCCCCCCAACCCCTCTCTCTCTCTCTACATCGTGTGTGTGTGTGTGTGTGTAGGAAAGAGATAGATAGAGAGAAAGAGCAGTGTGTGTGTGTGTAGGAAAGAGAGAGAGAGAGATAGAGCGGTGTGTGTGTGTGTTTGTGTAGGAAAGAGAGAGAGAGAGAGAGAGAGAGAGAGAGAGAGCCGTGTGTGTGTGTGTGTAGGAAGAGAGAGAGAGAGAGAGAGAGAGAGAGAGAGAGAGAGAGAGAGAGAGAGAGAGAGAGAGAGAGAGAGAGAGAGAATGTATGCGTAAGAAATTAAAATTAAAGAAAGAGAAATTAAAGAGAGAAATGAAATGAAATGTTATATTAACGTCTTCAAAAGGCCAAAGTGACCTATGAGACCAGAAAGTTACAATGTGGTGGATCTGATACAAAGTCAGAGTAACAAGATGACAAAATAAAATATTATGGAATCCTAAACTGCTGGGTGTGGACTAAGCAGCTAAAACAACTAGTTAGGATAGGTAGATCATAGGAGATCCAGCATCGATCGCTGGCGGATCTCATCAATCTCCTCCATGGTCAGTAGTTTGACCGAGCGTTGTGCATGTCGAGCCAAAGTGACCTGGATCCTCTGATGCAGCCTCTGTCGATGTTGTGTAGTCCTCCGCAGTCATGGGCGTCTGGATCTCCCTAGCTCAATCGCTCATTCGATCAGTATGCCTCTGGTGTAAAGCGACGAGCTCTACTGTGGTAGAGAGGGGGAGAGAGAGAGATGTTCGTATAAATTAAAGAGAGAGAGAGAGAGAGAGAGAGAGAGAGAGAGAGAGAGAGAGAGAGAGAGAGAGAGAGAAAGAGAGTGATATATATATATATATGTCACTCTCTATCTCTCTATTTCTCTCTCTATCTACGTACCCTATATCGAGAGAGAGAGAGAGAGAGAGGGAAGTGGAGAGCGAGACAGAGAGAGAGATAGGGAAATAGAGAGAGAAAGAGAGATAGCGAGAGCGAGATCGAGAGAGAGAGAGAAAGAGAGATAGCGAGAGCGAGAGAGAGAGAGAATTAACTAGAGATAGCTACAGACGTAGAGAGAGAGAGAGATAGATAGTAGATAGAGAAAGTCGGCGTGAAAGAGTTAGGTTGGCTGACCATTTGTGTGAAAAGGACAGAAACTCTCTCTATCTCTCTCTCTCTCTCCCTCCAAAAGAAACTATGGAACTAAAAGAGGCAAAGGGGTTTTGCCCACTACATGCATTGCCATGTACACTTGGGAGTGCACATATGTGTCTACCCATATAGGATTTAACCAATAAAGACGAGATTTTGACCCGGTGGTCCTGATCTTCGTACACCTCTGGACCGAGGTGTACGGAGATTGGGCAAGACTAGAGAATGCGAGGTAGTTTACATTGTGAGGAGTATATATATTAAAACAACATTCATAATCATTATAGATGGCAACGTCATCAACTAACATGGAGGAAAAGATTGCATGCTTGTGCATGCTCTGCAAGTATCAAATCCTGCGCAAGCATAGGATATGTAATGAGCATGTACACAAGTACGGAGAGTTTGCTAGAGAAACCGTACAGAATCTACGATACCACTCCTACGGAACGGGTATTGATTTTCGTGACATAGCACCTACATCTGAGAGAGAGAGAGAAAAAGGATTATGCGTGAAGGTCTGGCCAATATAGAGCCAAGGATGGAAGCAGAAAATGGCTTACAGACAGAAGACGGCGGCATGGAGGAGATGCTGGATGCCTTCTTCCAGACAAGCGAGGAGAACGCTAATGAAGCAGCACCAGAAGCTGTGCGCCTATCTCCTGAAGACATGTTGAGGAAGTTGGCACATCAACCAATCTATGAAAGCGCCAAAATATCTGTGCTTCGTACTTGTTTGGAGTTTTTGAATCTTCAGTCAGTGTACGGGTGGTCAGATGCAAGCGTCACTGCTTTGTTTAGGTACGTAATTTACAAAAGAGATTTTCCGATTGCAACGGTGACGTGCTTGGGGAGCTTTTTAATTTAATGTGGCTTAAACAGGTTCTTGCGAGAGCAACTTCTCCCGGCTGGCAATGAAATGCCCCCCTCCAGGCTAGACGCAAAGCAACTATTGACCTCAGTTGGCTTGGACTACAACAAGATTCATGCATGTCCAAATGATTGCATTCTTTTTCGCAATGAATTTTCAGATTGTTGGTGTCCTAAGTTCGAAGCAATGCGCTACAAACAAGATGCGGTTGGCGAGACATTGCCAGCTAAAGTGTTGCGACATTTCCCTATTATTCCTAGGATAAAAAGCATGTTTCTTTGTGGTTCCATTGCAAAGTTGATGCGGTGGCATTCTACGAATAGATCCACTGACGCAACATTTAGGGTGCCCGCTGATTCAAAGGCTTGGAGGCACATTGAAGATACCTGGCCACATTTTAAGAGTGAACCACGCAATTTGCGTTTGGGCATGGCAATGGATGGAGTCAATCCATTTGGCTTGAGAAGCTCGTCATGGAGCACTTGGCCTGTGTGCCTTATCAATTACAACCTCCCGCCGTGGCTTGCCATCAAGAAGGGTCATTTGATATTAAGCTTGATTGTACTTGGTAAGTTCAAGGCAAAAAAAAACATGGATGTTTATCTAGCTCCACTAGTTGACGAGATCCAGGAGTTATGGCATGGGATTGACATAGTAGATGCGGTTGAACCAGTAGGACAACAACATGAAGGAGTACGAGCGAAAGTGCGACGCGAGAGAGAGAGAGTGCGAGAAGAAGAGCACGACGATATGGTGAACTCGCTCTACTGTAATGTGTAGAGCATAGTGAGTTCTTATTAGGTTTTTACAAAAGAAAATGTGTACATACCTGGCGGCCCGCCCACTTACCTGGGCGAACACATTGGGCTTTATACCCCAACAACCTCCCACTTAAAGTCCAATGTGGTACTTTAAGTGTGAGAGAAGCTACTATACAAGCTAATAGACAAGAGATGTACTACCCTACACCTAACTGCTTGCGAAAATGCGCAAAGCTCTCTGATGGAAGTCCTTTTGTAAGTAGATCAGCAGGATTTTCTGTGGTGTGAACTTTGACAAGCTGAAGTTGCTTATCCTTGAGCATTTCCCTGATGAAATGATACTTCACATCCACATGCTTTGTCTTTGAGTGATAAATTGGATTGCGAGCCAATTGTATAGCACTTTGACTATCACAATATAACACAGGCATCTCTTCTTTGATTCCCAAATCTGTTACTAGTCGATTAAGCCAAATTGATTCTTTGCATGCCTCTGATGCTGCAACATATTCAGCCTCTGTAGTAGACTGAGTAACACAATCTTGTAATCTAGAACGCCATGATACTGCTCCACCAGCCAATGTAAAGACATACCCTGACGTAGACCTTCGGTTGTCTAAGTCACTTGCATAATTTGAGTCTGTAAAACCCTTTACACTTAGCTCTTGACTCCCATAGCATATACGCATACTCTTTGTAGCTTTCAAGTATCTCAATATTCCTTTCACTGCCTCCCAATGTTTCTTGCCTGGGTTTGACATGTATCGACTTACTACTCCCACTGCAAATGCAATGTCTGGGCGAGTAGCAATCATTGCATACATCAAACTACCCACTACAGACGCATATGGAATCTTATCCATTTCGGCTTGTTCTTCCTCAGACACAGGACAATCTTGTTTGCTAAGTTTCACATATGGTGGCAATGGAACACTCAGTGCCTTTCCCTTCTCCATATTGAAACGTTGCAAAACCTTGTCAATATACTCTGTTTGAGATAACCAAATCAACTTCTTTGATCTGTCTCTCTCAATGCGCATACCAAGTATATGACTTGCCTCACCCATGTCTTTCATGTCAAACGATTTTGCCATCTTTGACTTCAAAGCTGAAATTTCTTCCAAGTGCTTGCCAGCAATCAACATGTCATCCACATACAAAATAAGGATCAGCCAACTACCATCCTTAGCCTTCTTTGTATATAGACAGTGATCGAACTCACTACGTTTGTAGCCTTGAGAAAGCATAAACTTGTGGAATTTATGGTACCATGCCCTCGGTGATTGTTTTAAGCCATAAAGACTCTTTAACAACTGGCATACCCAATCTTCCTTGCCTTTCTCAACAAACCCTTCTAGCTGCTGCATGTAAATTTCCACATCTAAATCACCATGCAAGAACGTTGTCTTGACATCCATTTGGTGCAACACCAAATCTAATATGGCAACCAATGCAAGAAAGCATCTCAAAGTAGTCATTTTGACCACCGGAGAGAAGACTTCATCAAAGTCAATGCCTTGTTCTTGCTTAAAGCCCTTGGCTGTACTTTGGCTGATTATCATGAGCGGTGATCTTATACCTGTAAACCCATTTACAGGGTAGAGCCTTTTTGCCCCGTGGTAATTTAACTAGCTTCCATGTCTGGTTTTTATGCAGAGCTGTCATCTCTGACTGCATGGCCAATTGCCAATTCCCGGAGTCCTTCATTTGCACTGCTTCCTTGTAACATGAAGCCTCATTGCAATCAGTCAACATGACATAGTTCATAGATGGAACAAACCTATCAGAAGGTTTCGTGACACGTCCAGATCTACGCACAATAGGTGGCTCAGGCTCAGCCACAACCTGTGGTTCCACTCTATCCTATCCTTGCTCCTCTTGAGCCCTGACATTTTGTCTTGCACGTGCAGGTCCATCTTCTTGGAAGACAACTCTTCTAATCTCCTCAACCCTCTCTGGTTTAGAATGATATATGGATTCATTAAAGTGAACATCATTGCTGCGGACAACCTTTCTGGATTCGGGATCCCAAAGTCTGTACCCCATCTCACCAGAATTACCATAGCCTAGAAAGATGCACTTTCTACTCTTTGGCTCAAGTTTGTTCCTAAATTCCTTTGGAACGTGAGTATATGCCTCACAGCCAAAGACTCTGAGATGCTTGTATGAGGGCATTTTGCCTGACCATACCATCTCTGGCACTGAATCCTTCTGCAAAACCTTGCTTGGAGATCTATTTACAAGATGAACAGCTGTTGATACAGCTTCAGCCCAAAACCCATTTGGCAGCTGTGCATTAGACAACATACTTCTGACCTTCTCTTGTATGGTCCTATTCATCCTCTCAGCAACACCATTTTGAGGAGGATTGTAAGGAGCAGTAAGTTTACGTTTTATACCTTTTGACTCACAAAAGTCGTGAAAGGCCTTTGAAACATACTCTCCACCATTGTCAGTGCGTAAGCATTTAAGCTTCTTGCCACTCTGATTCTCCACAAGTGTTACAAACGTTTTGAAAACACTAAACGCTTCATCCTTGTGCTTGAGAAAGTAAACCCATACTTTCCTCGAGTAATCATCTATAAATGTCATAAAGTAAGAAGCTCCCCCTAGAGATAGATTAGGCATAGGTCCACACAAATCACTATGAACAAGTGCCAACTGTGTATCTCTTCTACTGCTTCTATGCTTATGTGGCTGCTGTGTTTGCTTACCATACAGACAATGTTCACAGAATTCAAAATCATTAAATGAAAAGCCAGGCAAATAACCAGAACGAGACAAGATTTCCATTCCCTTCTTGGACATATGTCCTAACCGGCTATGCCACAAAGAAACGTTGGGCTGCTCGGTTACATTGATTACATTTTTAGAGACATTTGATACATAAATCATGTAAAGTCCTCCAGACTTTACTCCATGTGCTACTGTCATAGAACCCTTGGATATCTTCCACATGTTCTGTCCAAAAGTGGTGATGTAGCCAGCATCATCAAGTAAACCTGTGCTGATCAAGCTCTTTATAATTGCGGGAACATGTCTCACATTCTTCAGCGTGAAAGAAGAGCCATTCTGAAACTTCTATTGAACATCTCCAACACCTAAGATCTCACATGTCTGCCCATTGCCTAGCCGAACAGTGGTCACATAAGAGGTAAAACACTCCTTGTTTGGAGACACATGAAGTGATGCCCCTGAGTCTATAATTCAGTCACTCAGTGCATTTCCATCAGATGCTGTAAGAAGAGCTGAGTCCATTGTATTCTTCAAAAAGTAGATGTCTCCTGACACTAGACTGTCATCCTCTGCAACAATGTTTGTCACATTTATTTCTTGAATCTTCACTGAGGACTTGTTCTTCTCACCATGGTCTTCAGCTTTCTCTTTGCCTTTTTCTGCTTTCCATTCTCTGCAGTCTCTTTTCATGTGACCCTTCTTGCCACAATGGTAGCATTCTATGTCACTCTTGCCTTTAGCACTGTGGGACTTGCTACGAGACTGATTCCTCTTTCCACCTTTGTACTTTTCTTTGGTCCTTCCCCTGACAACTAAGGCTGTTCCTTTGCCTTTTTCCATTGTCTTTCTATTGGTTTCTTCAGTAAGCAGACTTCCTTCTACACCTGCTATGTTCAAACCATCCGGAGGTGCAGAATTACTCAAAGTTGTGCGAAAAGTGTCCCAACTTTCCGGCAATGTGATCAACAGGAACATAGCTCTAACAGGTTCATCAAACTTGACACCTTGAGCTGACAATTGACTATAGATTGTGTTGAATTCATTTAGATGATTGGACATAGGTGTCCCTTCTTTCATCTTCAAGTCAACAAGCTTCTTAAGCCAGTATACCTGTGAAGCTGCACTCTGCTTCTCATAAAGATCACTCAGCTTTAACCATGCTTGATAAGCCGACATCTCATCTGCTACATTGAAGTAAACGCTTTCTGCCAAAGTCAGCATAATGGTAGAAAGTGCCAATTCATCCATTTCGCTCCATTCATCTTCGTCCATATCTTCTGGTTTTATTCCCTTGAGCTTTATAGGTTTTATATGCTTCTTTTGTACCAACACGTGCCAAATCTGCTTCTTCCACAATGGGAAATTGGTTCCATCCAGCTTCTTGATATTGTAAAGAGCAGTGTGCTGTGATCTAGCCATAGCTACGCTTCACAGTAGTTTACTTTCTTGGGAAAAATTCGGCAGAGTTTCCTCTGTAAACTGACCTCTGAACCAATATCAACCTGTCAAATGAACCAAGAAAGCTTCAGATTCTGCAAAAATTTTGGCAGAGTCTCCTTTGTAAAATGGCTCTGGTGTACTAAAAACAGACCAAAAAATAGCTCAAAAAACACTGTCTCTCTGACACTGTAAGTTGTGGGTAAACCTGTCCTGCACCTGTACTGTCTCTGACTGTCCTGTCACTGTCCTGCAAGCATAGACTGCGACAATGCCTCAACGGCAGTAAAGCAAAGATGCAATCCCAACTGTCTAACTCACAGTCAATACATCCTAGCTGCCTATCTAAGGGTGCTCGAGGGATCGCTCCAAGACCTGTATCACCGAAAGGATCTCAACATTCGAGAATCCCCCAGCTCAATAAAACCTCACTCCACCCTCAACAAAGGCTGCAGTAGATCTGACAGTACATAGACTTCCCACAAAATCATACATCCACAAATTTCCCACTGTATGCTGTAACCGCTGCGGCGGTTGTTTGCTGCGTGACTCACAGCCAACAAACCCTCAACAGACATACATCATCTCTGACAATACATCCCATGTGGAAGTACCTGCAATGTCAGGATGAAATCTGGAATATCAAGCAGCAAACACAAGCTACCTGATGAACTAGTGGATGTCGCCTATAGTCTGTGTGTAGATGCGCCCGTGTCGTATGTGACACGCCTCCAAGAACTGTGAGCCGTCCTTCGATGTGTAGACAACCACAAATCAACACTCTGGGAGTGTCGATATCCTCAGCACCTGCAGTCGTAGGTCGAAAACCCCAAATTTGCAGAGTCGGATCTGCACCCGCTGAGACCACGTAGTCGAAAATGGCCTGCGTAGACCTTTGTCGAAGCCGAACGGTGGCCGAGATGACCTCAGAATGAAATTCTGACAACACCAAGCCCTTCAGGCTTGCTTCCACAAGATTTGGGGCCGTGTCTTCGCCTGTCAAATTTCACTCCAATCTGAGTTGGTGACTCTAGCCTCCTGCAGTGCTGCCCCGAGCCTCGATCTGAGCTCTGATACCAGTTGAAGGAGTACGAGCGGAAGTGCGACGCGAGAGAGAGAGTGCGAGAAGAAGAGCACGACGATATGGTGAACTCGCTCTACTGTAATGTGTAGAGCATAGTGAGTTCTTATTAGGTTTTTACAAAAGAATATGTGTACATACCTGGCGGCCCGTCCACTTACCTGGGCGAACACATTGGGCTTTATACCCCAACACAACATGCAAGGATCCATGGACTTTTTATGTGGACTATGCATGATTGGCCAGGATACGGAGAAGCTTCTGGTAATGGTTCTTGATTTACAAAATTCTTGCTATTCGCAAGCACTTTGCCTTGGCCTGAATCATGCTTTAATATATGCAGGGCTTACAACTTCGGGATACAATGCATGTCCAATTTGCGGGCCGTCTTTGGATGTGTGCTATTCTGCCTCTCTTCGAAAGACAATTTATCAAGGCCACCACCGTTATCTTCCAGATGGCCATCACTTGCACGAAGGTCATCTTGGTTGCGTCGAATGTCGTCCTATGCATGTACAAGAGTGGCGTCGCCGATGGGAGCAACATGAGGGGCAACCTGTTCTAGGAATGAAACGTTTGTCCATTCTCCATACGTTGCCGTACTGGGGTGATCTACTAATTAACCATTTGCTGGATCCAATGCATGTATTCAAGAATGTGGGAGAGCTTCTCTAGAAGACAATCATGGGAATGAAAGACAATCGAGCTTTACGAGATGATTTGCAGTCAGTTGGAAAGATGCCAGAGCTGTGTCCTTTCACTAATGCAGCTGGCCAAACAAAGCTTCCAAGAGCGCCATGGGTATTGCTAAAAAGCGAGGAGCGACAAGTTAAAAGGGTGATTTCAGAGTTCAAGACGCCAACAGGATATATGCGATGTCTCAAGACAGCATTCACCCGTGACGATCAACTATCAGGACTGAAATCACACGACTGGCATAAGTTCTTGCAATTCATTCTTCCAATTGCGATCAGGGGGTGTTTAACGGAGGAAGTGCGGACCTGCATATACAAGATTTCAGAGCTAGTGCGGTGGATCTCTTCCAAGGAGATACGAGAGAAATCTATTGCAGTCGCAAGGGCTAACTCCATTGAGGCAGTTTGCATGATTGAGAAGTATCTACCCACGAGCTGCCTAACTATCCAAATGCACTTGCTCGTCCATGTAGTATATGAGGTTGCAGTGGCAGGTACAGTCCACAGCCGTTGGATGTTCTTTCTAGAGCAGTTCATGTAAACACTTAAGGGTTTTGTTCGCCAAAAAGCGCGTCCAGAGGGAGCATGGCAGAAGGATGGCTGGTGCAAGAGTCTCTTGTCTTGACGATCGAATTTCTATCCGTTTGTGACCCAGAAATGCCTCGGCTGTGGAGCGATGAGGAGGATGCAAGACTGGTGGGAGAGGAGCCGCAAGGGCAAGGGTGCCGAAAAAAATGAACGATGCCACGCGAGAAAAGATCATGAAGTTCTGTATACTAAATTTAGAGCCGATGCAAAAATGGCTTGAAAGGTACGAAGAAGAGAAAGAGAGACGCAATAGGGAGCGACACGATTTCAGGCGAAGCCGAACGACTAGAGGCTTACCCTTGCCTGACTATCTCGCTCCTCTACCTGAATTCCCTACAATGGCATGGTTGGACAAGACAGTGAGAGCAGCTCGACAGATCGGAGAACCCATATCTCTAGAAGAGGAAGAGATGGCTATTGGATGTGACTGGAAGTATTATACATACATGGCACTGTGGTCGCATGGAAAGCATTTCAGAACACAACAAATTGACAACAGAAGAAACATGTTTGACAGTGGGGTAATGGTTAGTTTCATGCAAAAGAGCAGGGCCAGTGCCAGAGACCTGAATGAGAGCACTAGCAACTTGGATTACTGTGGTCTGGTGTCAGATATTTTGAAAGTCAGCTTCAGGAGGTTTGATATGTTTTTGTGGGATGTGAAGTGGTTCATGGTGATTACTTCTGGTCGCAATGCAACGGTACGCAGAGATGGAAACAAGCTTGTGCAAATAGATTCTACAAAGGTTTGGACAGATGCGAGCAACACATTTGCTCTCCCCGAACATTGTGAGCAAGTGGTCTTTGTACCGGACCCTCGAGAGCGACAATGGTGGTTTGTGGTTCAGGTTGCTCCAAGAAATAAACAAGTATTTGAAGGGCAAGAGCTCATGGAGGAAAGTCGATCAGACGACGCAGATACTACTGTGACATTAGATGAGATGGATGAAGGTATGGCAGAGGAAGCTGACAGATATATGAGGGATGATGCAAACGAGGCAGATATGACACTTGCAGATGAAGATGCAATGGATGAAGACAATCTGCTAGAATGAGTTGGGGTAGAGTTATGTCTGCAATTAGAGATAGACGATGATACGGTGCAAGATCTTATCGATGATGCCTCACTCATCGAGGCCTAGGCCTGTAAGTGTTTGTGTGAAGATGTTGATTTAAAATTAAGCTTAAAGTTAATTTAAACAAAGGTGTTCTGACACTTTATTTTACTTTCTTTGTGCAGGACTTTAGTATGGCAGAGCAGTTTCCAGATCCCGCTTCTATGAGTGCAGATGCATTTATGGGCTTCGTCACATGGATGACGCCCAATCAGATGGCAGAGGCGTCTCAGTACTGGGTAGCTAGAGGCATGGGTACTACACTTCCGGGCTTCACACCCGAGGATCCGACGCCTATGGGGGGGACACCTATAAGGGGGACGCCTATGGGGGGGGGACACCTACGGGTACGACGCCTACGAGGTCTCCCATCACGGCCGCTTGGACACCTAGGGGTGCGGCAGAGGTGGGTACGTCCTCATCTCCGCAGCACAGGCGCACTCGTCGATCTCGGCGATCGTCAGGTGGAAGTGGTGGTTGATGTGGAGGAGGGTCCACAGATGCTTTGACCCGTCCTCGCTCAAGACCCCCGTCCTACCCAGGCACACCTCTCGACACACCTCTTGGCACACCTCAGACATCTTGGGGGCCACACGATCCTAGTGCCTCTAAGCTCTATACTGTACGGGTAGATGGTTCTGTTGACATGGATAGAGTCGGGACTGAGATGAGACAGCGGATCCGCCAGCTCGCGGAGCTGCAGTTTTCGACCAGCATTCTGACACCTTGGCCTGAGTAGGATTGCGACAAAATCAGTTTTATAGTGGAGACCATCATGAGAGAGTATCAGCCTGCTCCGAGTTCAAAGGATCTTCCGAGGAGGTGGATCAAGGGTGTTGCACGGGACACCGTGAAACATCGACGAGATGCAGCTCGGCAGGCTTTTAGGACTGGCTCGTCGAAGCCGGGCATCCCACACGAGAGACACGCAGACAGAGACACGCGGTTCTGACAGCAGCGTCAGGCCGCGCAGATACGACAGATGACCAAGGGGACATCTCATCTTGGCAGTGGAGGCTTCGACACCTTTCACTATGAGTTTGTGAGTTTCCAATCCAATCCTATCTATGGCGTTTTTTAAAACGTGATGAATCATGTATTCTTATTACTTTGATTTTTGTATAAACGCAGAATCTTGCAATGCATCGAGCCCCGACACGCCAGGAGGAGACAAATGGATATCGCAGAGGTATTTATGAAGTATTGAATGATCTTGATGCTTTAGGAGAGCCTGTAGACTGGGAGGCCTTAGAGTCTCGCTGATCGATTGAGGTGAGACGTTAATATGTGTGAGTTGATTTAATTAAATAAGTATATGTGAAGTAATATTAATACTAATTTTGTGACTTGTCCTATGTGCAGGTTGTGATGCCTAGTCATCAGTGGATTTCATATATATGCTTTGTGAGACACAGACACGCTTCTGTGTCTCTTTTTTGTATAGACATATATGGTTATGGTTATTGTTCAGACATGGTTATGGTTATTGTTTTCCTTATGGTTATGGTTATTGTCATTGTATATACATGGTTATGGTTATTGTTCTTGTATAGACATGGTTATGGTTATTGTTTTGTTTATGGTTATGGTTATCTGCATTATGGTTTTGATCAATATGGTTATGGCCGGTTATGGTTTTAATTTGGTTATGGTTTTGCACAAAGTTCATTTCATTTCTTTCATTGGCCTTAAATCTCATGTGAGATCCTACATGGATAACATGAAGGAGGCGTATACATATGGTTTTTTTTGAAAAGTTTATGTTAAAACGAAGGGAACTCTACTGAAATTTCTGCGGGAGCACGGTTGATTTTGGTGTTGCTCACTTTCTTGGGCAGAGGACAGGCAGTCAGGCTGTGGCTGTGTTCATCTTTTCACTGGGCACAGGCCAGGCTGCCTGTCCTCTGTCCAAGATTTTTTTTTAATGTTATGGTCGTCGCAATTTGCGTCGCTAGGCCCGTCGAAATATGCGTCGATAACAGTACCTTTTGACGCGTATATCGACGCATATTGCGACGTTTTCTTAGGGACGCGTATTTTGACAGTTTTTTCGACAAGGTGCATTGAAATCTGCGTCGAAGGCCCCCTTTTTTGTTGTAGTGAAAGTGCCAAATATCAATGCCAAAGAGTCAAAATGTTGGAGAGTGTGTTTGTTGATGCCAGGATCCAAGAGCCGATACCGCTCTCTTTTGCTTTATGTTGGAATAGGGAGAAGCCGAATCCTCTCTCTCTATTTGAATCCAAGAGGAGGTCAAATGCAAAGCGGAGAGTCCAAAGAATCTCTCTCTCTCTCTCTCTCTCTCTCTCTCTCTCTCTCTCTCTCTCTCTCTCTTTGTGTGATGTTGAGATAATGCTAGGGGTATCAAAGGATAGCCTAATGTGCTCTCTCTCTCTCTCTCTCTCTCTCTCACACACACACACACACACACACACACACACACACACACACACACACACACACACACACACACACACACACACACACACACACACACACACACATATTCAATGTCAAGAGAGACCGGATGCTAAGAGGAGCTTTGTTCTCTCTCTATGGCCAATCTTATGGTCATTGCATTGTCAATACGCTCATATGATACCTTGCTTTTGTTGTCCAACCATGATCACATGTATGTGAATATAGGTAAAGAAACATAATCAAGCCTTGATGTGTTCCTCAAGCTCATGTCATACCTCTGCAAAACAAAGTGGAGACCAAGCTATAAACAAATAGACCCTCTTACTTGTGACCTTGTTGACCAATTGGGGTCATAACTTTCCTAGTCAATGCCTATAAACAACTTGCATAAATCTACCTTGCTTTCTCTCTAGTGGTCTCCAAGGTTGCTCGCAGCTAGAAGTACCATACCAGAGGTTAACATGATTTGGGTTCAGGATCGATTGCAACAAAGTGAATCCCTCAAAAATCTATGTATGATCCCTATGTCTGCCATAGTTGATCACTGTCTTAACAGGGTCACCTTTTTACTCAAATTATGAACCTCAACCTTGAAGATCATCCCATCACCATGGTTGTCGGCCTTTGAACGTATGCCATGAACGTATGCCAAGTATTTGGTTGTCAAAATTTCAAAATCATGACACTACTTGTGAGCCACACAATCCCCAAGTCTTCAAAATTTTCTAATTTTTGAAACTCTGAATCTGGAAAGAATTTGCATGTCAAAGCTGTGAAATTTTGATGCTTCATGCCAAACCTACCGTGAAAAGCCCTAGGTATAAAGCTCAATAGCTTTGGTATGAACACACCAATTGTAACATTATCTTTTATTTTTTTAAAGAGCTTTGTGTCTATACATTCAAGCGACTACTCAACTACAACTTGTAACTGAATTTTTCTCTCAATGTGGTAATCCAAATTTGATTGTGAAAAGTGCATTGTGTTCCTTGTCTTTTGCTCTTTCTATTAAGTATAAGCATTTCAAACTTTGTTGTGGTTCATGAGTACATGTCTATGAGTCTTATCTATAGATTTGAGTTTTGAAATCACTATATTTTGGCATTTTGAACATAGGAGAGTTTTATTAGACCTTAGGGCGACCTATCTAGAACGTTTTTTTGTAGTTTTTATGAGTTGGTACAACATGGATTGGGATTTTGGTACGTTGCCAAATGACCACCAAACTTTGCAGACTTGTGCCCTTAGATCTAATATAAAGTTTTGTGACTATCCAAATATGTTTAGTCGACAAAATGGCATGATGACCTAGAGCAGCGAGATATGGCACAAGGAGATTTTTCAATCAGAGAGTGGTGGTTTTCTTGTTGGGTTGATAGGTTTGCTTTCTAGGTTCACTTCTTGAGGTTGACACCCTCAGAGAGTCTCTGTGCCCCATCCGAGTCACTTCCCTGAGTAGTATTGACATATTTTGTTAGTGCTAGATAGCTATGCTACATACGTCTGTCACGGCGACCCGCTAGCATTGCCACCATTGTCGGGGAATGATCCTTAGGTGGTGAGTGACCTAGTCGTATTTAGAGCCTTCTTTTTCAAAGACTTTGTTATCCATTCTATTTACACCTTAATAGTGAAGAACCTATATGTGGTTTTAGTGCTTGATAGAGTCTAGAGTCAAGGGACTAACTAGATCAATCCTTGAGGGGCAAATAGAGTTGTGAATGAGACAACAAGCATTTCATTCTTCAAATTTTTTGATACTTTGAAAGTATTGTTTCATCTTTTCATTCCGCCTTTAATTTGCACCGTTTTGTTCAATTTTTGTTCCTAGTTTCTTTTGAGTACATAGAAGTAGGATAAGTAGAAACTACCACCATCAAACTGGGGCTAAAAGATCAGGGCAAAAATTGTTGCAAAGCATATTTTAGCAAAAAGACCAGAACTCCAAAAATTAGAAACTTTGATGTTAAGAGCCTAAAAGCTGATCAAAACTCAAAAAGTTGGTGCCTAAGGGCATTAGAAAACTCACGAGAAGAAATATGATAAGTTTCATCCCATTCTGTGGTAGAACAAGGATAGCGATCCATGTCCCACAGAGATAGTCTGAGCAGGAACAGAGACCATGTGATATATAATACTTCAAAGAAACTAAAACCAAAATTTGGGGTCAAATTGAAATCAAAATCACACTCAAATCAAAGAAATTGATAAAAAAAAACCAAAAGCTAGTCAAGTTCACCAAAATTTAGGGATTTTTAACTTTTAGTAATCCAAATTCAAAAAGTTTTGGGGAATAGCTTCAAAATAGTATTGACAATCAACTGACCAAGTTTTATGTCAAAATGAGGTCAAACATGGATCGCGATCCATGTACCTCTTCATAGTTTCTCTGAGATTCAAGCAGTAGGTAGCTGAGACTATTTGAAACACTTTTCCTAGAAGACACATTGGTAAAAAAGTTGAAAAAAGTGGTTAAAAGAGCCCAAAAACTACCAAAGTAGACTAAAAAATTCACTTTTGGCTAGCAAAAACTAATCCAAATCCAAAACGATTTTGGGAGTAAGCTACAAACATCACAAGCTATCAATAGGCCAAATTTCAAGTCCAGAGGTGATGGAACATGGATCGTGGTCCATGTCCCCCATTTGAGTTTTTGGACAGAGAATTTACCAGCTTGTAACATAGACCATTGTTAAAAAAATTCCCAAAGAAAGGTAGCCAAAAGCATCCAAAAAGTAGGCCAAAAGGGGCAAAATCACTTCCACTCAAAAAACCACAAAGCAGACCTAGGGTTTGACTTTTAGCCAGCTTAATCAAGTCCAAAACGCACAAAATGTATATAATTGGGCTCAGGGTACCAAGGGCAATTGTGTGTCAAGTTTCATCACATTCTACCACTGAGGTATATGGATCGCGATCCATGTCCCTTGTCACAATTTTAGACTAGACTTGCACCATAGTTTGAGCTAGTCATAAGAAGCGTAGTAGTCTTTTCAAAATTGAATTTGGACTCCATTTGAGAAATTTGCAAGCTAAAATAGATTTTGTGCCAAAAGCGCAATTGTTTGATCAATTCAAAGATTTTTTTACTAATAGAGTGGATGTAAACTTATAGTCACCAAATGCTTTTGTATAGATTGCAAGGGCTAGAGCCTTACAGCTTGACATGATTTCAAGTCAAAGATTTGGAAGCAATTTATGAGGTAACAGGTCAGGTTTTTGCAAGAGTACTGTTTGTTGATGTATTTGAGCTCAGGTATGTTGAGTGTCTATGGTGTGTGTGTGTGTATGTGTAGCATTCATGGTGCATTCATAATGTAGGTGATTAGCACTAATCACACACACCACAACCAATGGAGAATGAGCAATTGAGCATACACAATAGAGAGATGCAAATAGGATACTAGGATTGATTGATTCAAGCTACATTGTGAGTACAAGAGGGGCTCTTTTAGAGAGAAGATCAAAGGGCATCTTTGTGACTTCATTAGTGATGGGGGGTGTATTTGGAGGAGCAAAGGGTCAAAAGGTAGTGTATGCAGGCATATACTAAAGCTAGGCAAAGTAGCTAGTTAGAGGTTCAATGTACTACTCATAGTGTGCAAGAGGTCTCTCTCGTGAGGCGGTGTGATCAAGCCACAAATCCTAACAAGCCTCCCTTTTTGTGTCTGAGAGCACCAAAGCAGAATTTCCTTCTAGTGGGGTCTAAGTCTCCCATCTAGATAGGCTCACAAAGTAGTGTACCTCCCCTAGAGAACTAGTACCATTAGGGTGTAGGTTTGTCAAATATCCTCCCTGGAGAATTGTCAACTAGGTTGAGGACGTCAAAGTTTCCTCCCCTTGAGACTAGTGGCTAACAAGGTAGTAGGGCAAAGCAAAAGTCAAATTTGGTGGACAAACACAAAAGTCAAAATGTTGTGTTTGGAGAACGTCTTCAGTACCAAATGGTGCTTGTGTGTTTGTGTAGTAGGAGGAATGGTCCCCCTACCTTTGCTTGCTTTGGTGGTGTTGTCAAATGTGTTGTTGTAGTCAAATGTATCTTCTTGGTCTTTATGGTCTTAATTTTTGTTTTCATCTCCTCCCCTCAAAGTGGAGCTATCAAGCGAGTTGTTTGTGTTGATGCCTATGGTGTAGGCATGGCATATATATCAATCATTGTGCTAGTGATGAATGCCAACAAGAGAGGTCTTACCATATTTTCAATTGTAGTGTCTAACTCTTTTACAAACGGCATGTCCATGGTGCACAAATAGCTAGATTTTGTGTGTTACCAAGATATTGTCATGATAGGAGAGTAGACACAAACTTTACCCAATGATGGCACTTGGGTTGCTTGAACATGAAGCCTCGAGTGAAATTTCTTGTAGCTTTGTTCAATGCCCAAAATCTACCCGCAGATTCCATGGGAAAGCCTTATGTGCTAGCAAATCAGGGCTAACTTCCTTGGCTAGTGGGAAAGGATCTTAGTAAGAGATCAAGAATCTTAGTAGGATCTTAGTAAGAGCTCAAGAAAGAGGAGCCCTTTGATGGATACGTGGGAAGCGGCACTGTGTTGGGCCAAACGGGTCTATCAAATGGGGTTTGGAGGGCGATCAAGAGCATCAGTTAGATAAGGAACTAGGAATTGGTGGTTGCCCAAGGTCTATTCAAAGTCAAAAAAAAACTATAGGTTATGCTTTGGTGCTGATCTTCAAATCCGCTTGCATGGAAAGAGCCTCTACGAACCTTTTGACCCTTGGATCCTCCAAATACACTCCAATCGAGCTGTAAATTAGCTAGCTAGCTAGTGGATGCTCATATGGGAGTGTATTTGGAGGATCCAAGGGTCAAAAGGTAGTGTATGCAAGCATATACAAAAGCTAGGCAAAGTAGCTAGTCACAAGTTCAATGTATCTAATCATAGTGTGCAAGAGATTCTCCCATGAGGAGGCACAAATCCTAACAAGGTAGACTATACCATAGTAGAAAACTTGCTACCTCCCTTAAAACCAATCCCCCATCAAAAAGTCTATCTATACATCATCAAAAAGATCCTATACCTACATGGCTGAGGAATATAAAAGTTTGAGTTTTAAAGAGGGAACAAAAATGGGAGCAAGATCATCCCAAACTGCACCAACCATGAAATTAATGAACTTGAAATACTGGTTTGAAAATGACCAGAATGAAAAAAAATTACAAAGACGATATGTTTTGCTACTATGTTAAGTTAGAAGAGAGACATAGTGAGTTCAAGGACATAGTGAATATAGACTAAAGTGGTGATCGATACTTTGATGATGATAGTATAATGTATCTGTTTGTGCAAAATCTCTATATTATTGTGGACAAATGGGGAATGACAGGTACAAAAGACAAAGTTGCCGTAGAACTTGAGGACAAGCCGCCTGAGATGGACATTCCAAATGCAAAACTGAGGCAAGTAAATGAAACAACACGAATCAACACACGAAAACACTCATGTGGGGTCGTATAAGTACGACAATTGTGAGAAATTCTCTATTACAAGTGTGACAAGCCCTACATTGGAGAGTTGTTAGAGCAAAAACGCTTGTATGTATTTACATACATTGAAGGTAGAGATACCCATGTAATCATGCTTGACAATTATGGGCAAAGATACTCTATAGTAGATCATAAGGAGCTAGAGAGATATACATACCTTGCAGGAACACTCCATCAATATTATGTCACCCCAAGCACATTCAAAATTGAAAGGCTAAACCAATACATGTGAACAAGGTGGGCGATTATTTTACGAAGGGGAAGAGGGAAACACCACATTGCCATTGGAGCACAAAGGTGTGAAAACCATTACTATACTTGACAGCGGGGCTAGAGTGGCCATTGCTAAAAAAAATATATGGAAAAAATGGGAGAGAATAGCTCTCAAAAAAACACAAATGAGACTAATAATTGTGGATGGGTACATAGAGAGACCAGTAGGTATGTTGAACAAATCATAGTGTCCTCCTACAGAATAGAGTATGAGCATGTCTTCGCCATAGTGGATTTTGACAAGAGCAATAACATGATGTCATTTTGGGAGATCATTCAACTTAAGATGGTCCAAGATTTACGGCTATGATCTTATCTACTTGTGGCACAAGGAGATCACCATGAGGATTAGCGTGAGGGACCACAATTATAGAGATGGTAATCAAACTCTTGTAGAGGAATTTGAGTCAACAATGGTCAACAAAAAAGAAATATTTGCATGGTTACAAGCCAAAGCATATCTTTGGATGTGTGGAGTGTTTGAATGCAAGAGCCTGATTAGAGAGGGTTGTATTTTAGAGAGACCAATGGAGGACAAAGACTATATTCCAAAACTATTTCCAGAAGAGTCATTCAAAGCTTTTGGCTGGGATTAGATACTAGCTACTCTTGATGTATGCATCAATGAAGCAACCCCAATGAGATTCTATGACGAAGAGGGATTTGACATACACCCTTCCACGTGGTGAGTGTTATCTTGGAATCAAGATTAGAGATCAAGGATCCAGATGCTCAAGAAATAGTTGAATGCAAACAAATAATTGAAGAAGTGACCATCAGAGATCTGAGTGATGAAAACGATGAAATTTTTTTAAGATTCATGAGACAATGTTCTAGAAATAGAGACTGAGGACGAGAAAGTAGCTCTAAAAGTGAAACAAAAGCAAACAACAAAGAGGTGATCTTCTATGATTTCTCTAACCAAAAATCCAAGAGATAAGAAAGATACCAAGCAAAATGAGTGAGAAAACAAAAGTACATACAAGGAAAACCTATGCCTCTTTTAAAGAGAAAAATGCAATTTTTAATGCTTGTAGGAGCAAACGATTGTGTCAAAGACAAAGTGACACGAGGATACACAAAACCTGCTTCAACAAAGATAAAGGTGAAGAAGCCAAACAAGGTAAAAACCAAAGACACAACTGAAACGTCATCTAGGATGACAAAAAATGAGCACAAATGAGACTATAAAAAATTGAAGAACACCTTGAAAGAGTTTTGGACTACCGAGATGGAGAGTGAGGAGAGATCAGACATAGACAAATTTGACGCGCTGTCTCACTACAAAAAATATACGATCTAAGATCGAAAGATCGTGGTTCAACAACCACCAATGGGGGAACTTAAAAAATTGAGGACCTCTTATGATGGACCTGAGTATGCGAAGCGCATTGACTTAGTTAAACCAAGGGAAGAACCAAAGCCGACATATATTTCCACTCATTTAATAGAGGAGACAGAGCAGCTATTGATAGCTACCCTCAAACAATATAAAGATGTGTTTGCATGGTCATACAAAGATCTTAAAGGAGTAGATCCAAGCATCTACCAACATACAATACCCCTTAAGAGTGATGTGAAGCCTCATAGACAATGTCCTATACATACAATGAAACTTTTTCCAAAAAGATCAAAGAGGAGATAGATAAGCTTAAGGAAGCAGAGTTTATCTACAAGATCAAGCACATAGATTGGGTATCACCAATTGTGGTAGTGCCCAAGAAAATCTCAAATAGGTAAACGCTGCTACTATCCGAGACAACTATTCCCTCCCAATTATTGATCATGTCATTGAGCGAGTTACATGAAAATTGCATCTTGTGTAAATCTTAAATAGGTAAACAGTGCTACTATCCAAGACAACTATCCTCTCCCAATTATTGATCATGTCATTGAGCGAGTTGCAGTCAAGGAAGCTTATAGATTTCTTGATAAATTTTCAGGCTATGACCAGCTTGCTATAAAGTTGGAGGACCAACATAAGATAGCCTTTGCCAAAGAATGGGGCATATTTGCTTATAGAGTGATGCCATTTGGCTTGACCAATGTGCCTACCACATTCCAAAGGCTAATGAGTCATACATTCAAAGAATATCTAAGAAAATTCTTAGAAATCTATATGACGACTTATGGGTGCATTCTCTCTTGAGAAACAAGCACATAGAGCATTCGAAGAAGATCTTTGAGAAGTGTAGAACCTATTGTATCTGCTTAACCCCAAGAAATGTGTCTTCATGGTAATAAAAGAATTTTTTTTAGGGCACATTGTGTCAAAGAATGACATTTCCAATGATCTTGAGATGGTTCAAGTCATTGTTTCTCTATCAAGACCAACAAAAGTTAGGGAGGTACAAGCCCTCATGGACCATTGCGGCTACTATAGAAGATTCATCTATATGTATGCAATAGAAGATTCATCTATATGCCAAAGAATGGGGCATATTTTCTTATAGAGTGATGCCATTTGGCTTGAACAATGTGCCTACCACATTCCAAAGGCTAATGAGTCATACATTCAAAGAATATCTAAGACAATTCTTAGAAATCTATATGGACGACTTATGGGTGCATTCTCTCTTGAGAAACAAGCACATAGAGCATTCGAAGAAGATCTTTGAGAAGTGTAGAACCTATTGTATCTGCTTAACCCCAAGAAATGTGTCTTCATGGTAATAGAAGAAATTTTTTAAGGGCACATTGTGTCAAAGAATGACATTTCCAATGATCTTGAGATGGTTCAAGTCATTGTTTCTCTATCAAGACCAACAAAAGTTAGGGAGGTACAAGCCCTCATGGACCATTGCGGCTACTATAGAAGATTCATCTATATGTGATTCATCTCTTATCACAATATTTGAGTGGACCAATGAATGTGAAGAAGCATTCCGATTGTTAAAGCAAAGATTGATTTTTGCTCCACTTATGAAAGCTCATGATTGGATGAAGATCTTCCATGTCCACATCGATCCATGATCAAATTATGCTATCAAATGCATTTTAGCATAGCTTGGAGAGAACAACATGAGTTTTCCCATCTGTTACTCTAGCAGGTAGCTTAAGAGTGCAAAATAATTACATTACCATAGAGAGAGAAGGGCTAGGAATGGTCTTTGTTATAAAAAATTCTGAACACTACCTTCTCGCAAACAAGTTTGTGCTTTTTGTGGATCAACAAGTACTATTATATTTGGTGAATTTTTTTGACATACAAGACAAATTTTTGATGATTTATCATATTGCTTGAGTTTGATTTCACCGTAGTAGTAAAAAAAGGAACCACACACCTAAGGGCTGACCATTTCTCTAGATTGACTCATGGAAAAGCACCCAAGGAAGGGGATGATGACCTGCCAAACTCTTATCCAGTCAACATTGAGATGGTGCTAAGGTGGAGTGAACATGTCATATGTTTGCTCACCATTGGATCACTACAAATTAAAAGGTATCTATTAATCATTGAGAAAACCAAAACACTAATTCTGATAGCCAGAAGGCTATACAAGCAAGGAAATGATATATATTGTGGCTATGTATAAAGCCAACTGCAAAAAACATATACTTGAGCCAAGCTCATGTGAAAAAAATGGGAATTCACACTTAAAAAGCACAAACATTTCAAAAATTGATAAGACTTGGTGTATACTAGCCTAGAATGTATAGAAATGTTCATGACTATACAAGTTCATGGGACATTTGTGCAACTCAGGCACCTGTGAAACAGTTCAAAGTAAGAGTTGCACCTGAATGGATGTCGTACATTATAGATTACCTGACAAAAGGAACCTTACCAGAGAGGTTGAGTAAATAAAAAATGAAATCCATTCAAACCAAAGCAGAGAGCTATGTATTGATTGAGCATCACTTCTATAAGAGGAAAGGATAATCAATTGTAAATGTGTGCCATAGAAGATGAATGCATTCTGAATCTTGAGCAAGCTCATACTGGACATGCATGTGGATTCTTTTGCTAACAAAACTGCAAAATATTTTCTTATTGCAGGAATTTGGTGGTCGACTTGTTCATGGATGCTTAAGCATATGTGAAAAGATGCGATGTGATGTATGAAATCCATTCAGACCAAAGCAGAGAGCTATGTATTGATTGAGCATCACTTCTATAAGAGGAAAGGATAATCAATTGTAAATGTGTGCCATAGAAGATGAATGCATTTTGATTCTTGAGCAAGCTCATACTGGACACGCATGCGGATTCTTTTGCTAACAAAACTGCGAAATCTTTTCTTGTTGCAGGAATTTGGTGGTCGACTTGTTCATGGATGCTTAAGCATATGTGAAAAGATGCGATGTGATGTATGTCAACAAAAAAAGTACCTATGCAGAGAGACAAAATGCCTTTACGACCAATGATGGGGGCAAGAGATTTTTCCAAGTGGAGCGTATACTTTGTAGGACCCATAACACCTCTTGCATCTTGTATGCATGCTCCATATATTATAGTGGCCACTGATTATCTAACCAAGGGTTGAATCCAAATCTATTAAAAAAAAACTATAGCACAATTCTTATATGAAAATGTCTTTACAAGATATGGACTACCATTCAAAATAGTTAGCGACAGAGGGACTCACTTTTTAAATGAAGTAACCAAATTCTTGTTGGATGAGTTCATGGTAATTCATCGCAATTCAGCACACCCTCAAGCTCTCCTCAAGCTAATGGACAAGCAAAGAGCATGAACAAAATTCTATGCAGGGTGCTCATAAAAATAGTGAACAAGTCAAGAGCAGTATGTGACCAAAAGTTACACTCAGCTCTTTGGGCTTATCGAATTGCTTAAAAAACAGCAATTGGAATGACACCTTTTTAACATGGTGCTTATGGCTAACACCATACTACCCATGGAATTCTTGATTCCCACACTTTGAGTAGCCAAGACTTTAGAGTGGACATGTCACGAGCTGTCAAGAGGGTAGACGAGCTCGAGAAGCTAGACAAAATGTGCTTACAAGCTGTTGTTGCAGGAATTTATGCATAAAAATGACTCATGAACATTATCAGCATGTGATCAACAAGGAGTTTAAAAAGGTGAGTATGTATTAGTCTAAACCTTAAAACAACACTCCAAAAAGTTAAAAAAGCAAGGAAATGGTCCATTTGTGATTAACGACATATCACCAAGTGGTGCCATACAACTCGCAACATTAGATAGAGAAGAGATTTCCAACTAGATTAGTTGGCTGTAGGTTTTGAAAAAATCATATACCACTAACCATGGAAATTCTAGACAAGATATACCTCGCCACAAAAAGAAAGAAGCAAGCCCAAGCTAATCAAGCGCAAGTTTAGGAGGAAGCAAAATTGCGGATTTTAAAGCGTAAGGTGCAACAAAACCACATACAATTTTGACAACGTGCAACAACACCTCCCTAAGTTGAAGCAATCTGCACATAATACAATTGGCTTAGAGGCATGAATGTACATATCCACATACAACTTCCAAATGGATTGATCGAGTGAGCAGTTGTAGACACTAGAGCTCAAGCCAACACAATGAAATAATCTACATACATGAAGATGTTAGATATACCATTAACAACAAATGAGATTGAGCTCAAAGCTTTAAATCACGGAACAATGGTCAGTTTAGGTCAAGAAGATTTGTCAATCAAAATCAACGACCATCAATGCCCACACCAATTTCATGTCATAATGAAGCAATCATTCTAGATGTACCCTGGATGCGAACTTACAAAGCAATTTTGAATTGGTAAGAGGATACTTTCAGGTTTAAACTTAATGAAACCTCCTTTGTCACTCCTTTGGCACAAAGTGATCACATTTGGGAAGTTCAGCCCATTGTTACAAAACAATAGCCAATGATACCACCTCAACTTGCACGACAATTCATTGGATAAGCCACAAGGCACGTTTGGGTAAGAAATCCATCATGGCAAACCAACAAAATCTCACCAACATCACAAGAGTTACACTTGAAAGTGGCAACCAAGACTGCAACCACCCAAACCTTAAGCAAGCCAACCCACATATCAATGGATTCCAAAGTGCAAACAATTCAACCAACCCCAACCTACTAAGACAACTTGGAAATGGAGACCAAAGCAAACAACTCAACAACCATCTCAATAATGTCCACAATCACAGTATAAGTGGGTATCCAAGAAGACACTAACCATGGAAATCAAGCAAACAGTACTCCACAAACCAACAATCAAAGAAAGAGTGCACCATCTTCAAATCCTTTTGTTTAGACCAAGTAGTATAGATGGAGCTTTGCCTACAAAAGCCACTAAACAATTAGGTTAGTACCCAAATCTTGCACATCATATCGGTATCCTATGCATCTCTTCCATTTGCATAATAGGGAAACATTTGCATAGGCCACGATGTTTGTGCCCATGCACTTTGCACAAACCTTCGTCCCAGATGACTCAAAATGGAAAGATGGGAGTAGCAAGAGTAGTAGCAACTTATTGCAAGATCTTGAGCTGCAAGATGATGAGAATGCATGTGTATAGTGTATAAAGTGGGTTTTTTTGCTTAAATTTTTGCATTTTAGTTGCTTTTATTAGGTTTTTATCTCTTATCATGCACAATAATGAGCCGTATTTTGATAGATTTTTGACAAACATGATGCCTAAAGTGAGAGTATGTATTTATGAGTGTGTGGAATAATTTTGGCTAGCTTTTCGTCAAATAATAATAATTTTTATTAATTTTCTTTAAATTTTTAGATAATAAGAATATAAAATTGATAAAAATAAGTAAGAAATTTGGATTTGAGTTTTGAAAGCAAATACTAGATCAACAAAGCAAGAGCTTCACACATGTCAAGCATTGAAAGATTTGTTACAAGTCAATTTTTGGGCCAACTTACGACGTATTAAATTTGCGAAATCGAGGGCAATCAATGATCAGACGTCCAAATGACAAGCTATTTGAACGGCAGGTGATATGCCATGAGATATCAGAGGTAAGTATGCACTTGAGACTCTGGGTAAGTTGAGCATGTATAAGCAAATTGGGGCAAATAAAGCTTCATTTTCACTTCCTAGAGCTAGAGAGAGAGAGCTCCTATTTGCGACCTAGAGTGTACTGCCACATTCTTGCATGCTACAAACTTTTTGGGCCACCACAAGGCATGAGATTTGACAAGTATGCTCATCTAATATCCCTTGACAAATGCATGTTGGCTGTATTGAATTAAAAACACCAAATTGATTATAATTTAAATCAATCAAATCGAGATCAAGGATTCAACAAACTGTTAGAGGTCATTAGGGGGGGCAAACTAGCCTCAAATCCAAAAAGTTTTTGCCTGTGGACTCCCCAAGCCATGAGCTATCCAACCATCTAATCACAGTCATGATTGGGGGTGGAACATGGATCACGATCCATGTTTCCCCACCTTAGAATCAGAAAGTTTTCACCTAGTGAATGCTCTCAATAGCACTTTTCCACTACTGCAATCATAGATTTAAAATTCTACCAGACATTCCCCCACCATGCTAAAACATTGCATAAACTTGCCTATAGTTAGATCAAAGTATGGGGAACACACTCCTCAATTTTAGCAAAAATGGACTTCTCTAGATGCAAAAGCCCTAAAAATTTTAGATTTCAATATGCAAATGGTCATTTTGACCCATGATAGGAAAAATTGATCCGATCCCAAAAAGTTTATGACCAAGGGCTTAGGGGACATGTCTAGATACTTCCCATTAAGTTTGGTAGAATTTGGGCCCAAAACATGGATCACGATCCATGTACCTCAGGAGCAGAGTGAGTGAATTCAAAGCCCAAAGTGCATGCAAATTTAATAGTCATCAAGTAATGCAAGAAATAGTGCAAAATTATGCAGCAAAGCAATTTTAGCCTCATTGCGACTTGCATAAAGACCAGCCAAAATATCCCAAGCCTGTTTTGTAGATTTCGCTGAATGGATGTGAGGAACAATGGTGTGCTTCACAGACAATGCAATCAATGCATGAGCCTGCGCATCCTTCACATCCCAATGAGCTTGTTCTACCATAGGCAAAACAACTCTAACAGCAGCAATCCTTGCAGTAAGACCTGCAACATCCTCAATATCGCCTACATCCTCACAACCAGGACGTACATCAATGCCCTGCACAATGTTCCAGACGCCCTTTGACACAAGAACATGTTGCATCATATAAGCCCACATAGGGTAGTTGTCCCCGTCCAACCTGTCCTCAGCAGGCAAACATCTTGAATACATCTGTGTTGTTGTTGTCAGCCATGGTAAATGCTGCACCTGATTTGAAAACTGCCCGAAAATAGGAGAAACACAGGAGTTTCTAACACAGGAGGAGACAAAGTGCTTCAAAGAAATGCTTTCAAAGCATGGTAAGGCTTTTGCATTTGAGCCACATGAGATAGGATGTGTTGATCCTTATATTGTAGCTCCTATGGTAATTTTCACAATACCTCATGTGCCCTGGAATCTGCGGCCTATTCCGGTTCCAAAGGCTCATTTGCCAAAGTTAGTAGAGCTACTGAATGAGAAAATCAAAATGGGAATCTTGGAGCCTTCTTGTGCTCCATACTCAAACAGGTGGTTCACAGTTCCAAAGAAGAATGGTTCTCTACGCTTCATCCAAGATATGCAACCAGTGAACAAGGTGACAATTAGAAATGTAGGTACAGGTCCAATTGTGGATGAATTTGCAGAGGCATTTGCAGGGAGGGAAATCTACTCAATGGGGGATCTCTACTCAGGGTATGATCAATTTCAGCTTGCAATCGAAAGCAGAGACTTGACAACCATGAGGACACCTTTGGGTTTGGTAAGGATGTGTACCTTGCCACAGGGAGCAACCAACTCGGTTGCACATATGATGAATGGGATGAATAAGGTCTTACGTGACTTTATTCCTCAAATCACAATGCCTTTCATTGATGATTTGCCTATCAAAGGATGTGAAGAAAGTGACAAAGATGAAGCTTTGGATCTCAAGGGATGTCGCAGGTTTGTGGTAAATCACATAAATGATTGTGATAAAATTTTGTTTAGGTTGGAAGAAGTGAATCTTACATTGTCAGGGAAAAAGTCTATGTTTGGTGTCAAAGAAGTGCTCATTGTGGGCACATGTGCGGGCCATATGGTAGGAAACCTTTTCCATCAAAGGTAGATGCCATCCAAAGAATGAAAGAAACATGCACTAGCATCACTGAGGTTAGAAGGTTTCTGGGAGCATGTGTCTTCTATGTTATTTGGATTCCACATTATGCACATGTAGCTGATCCTCTTTATCAGCTGCTTAGAAAGAATCAAAAGTTTAAATGGACAGAAGCACATGTAAAATCCATGAAAAAGCTAAAGGAGTTACTCCAGTCAGCAACGACTTTGAGAAAGGTAGACTATGAGTGTCAAAGGCCAATGATTGTGACAGTAGATACCAGTCCTACAGGGATTGGATGGGCAATAGGGCAAGATGACAAAGAAGGACACATATATGTGGTAAGATTTGGAGCAAAGGTACTAAGTGCTCGCCAAAGAAACTATCCACAGATAAAGAGAGAGTTATGGGGTATGGTTACAGCCTTGAAAAGTGGGAAAGAGAACCTAATTAGTGCATGTGTGGTTGTAGAAACAGATTGTCTACCACTTCTTGGGATGATTACAAGCTGCTCAACACCAGACATTTCTATGTTGCGGTGGATTGCCTACATTAAGTCCTTAAATCCCGAGTTTAAGCACATTGCAGGTAAAGACAATACAGTGGCAGATATGCTATCAAGGGCAAGGTATGAAGATGAGTCGCAAATGATTGATGAGAGAGATGATGTAGGCACAAAATTCTATTCTATCTCTCATGTCAAAGGTAACAATGTCTGCATGACTAATTCACTTGAATTGTTCTTGAAAGATCTTTATGAAGGTGATTGGCTTTCTATTGGAAGGTACTTGAGTACTCTAACAAAACAGGATGATTGGTCTGAACAAGAATTCAAGAGGATACGCAGGAAAGCATATGGGTACTTTTTAAGGGATGGTTACTTGTGGAAGCATCCTAAACAAAAGGGTGCTACACCACAACGGGTTATATGTAAAAAAGAGACTCAAGTAAAGCTCATGCAAGAGTTTCATGAGAGTCTATGGGCTGGACACAGGGGTGTGTGGGCAACCTTCTCCAAGTTGAAAGAAAAATATTGGTGGAAGGGTATGTATAAAGATGTATCTCAGTTTGTAGAGTCATGTGTAACTTGTCAAATGTATTCAAATGTTCGACATCGTGATGGATTGCACCCTACATATCCACTAGCCATGCACTATAAATGGGTTGTGGATCTAGTCACGATGCCTTTAGGACTCTGGCAGATGAGATACTTGGTTCTTGCACGAGAGGACCTAACTAACCAGGTTGAAGGAAGAGCATTAAGAGCTAAGACCACAGAAGCTGTGTGCAAATTCCCTCTTGATGAGGTGATTTGCCGTTATGGTTGTGTGGGAAAAATCACTGCAGATCGAGGTGAACTGGATGCCGAAGAAGCAAGGGAGTTCTTTTCTAGATTAGGGATCAAGCTTTCTCTTACTACAGCTTACAACCCTGAAGGCAATGGAAAGAGTGAAAGAGGGCATCCTCCTATCATCAAAGCTTTGGCCAAGGCTTGCGAAGGAAGAGTTGGTGAGTGGCCAAAATTGTTACCATATGCTTTATGGGCTGATCGTACAACACATAGCTCAGTAACTGGCTACATGCCTGCGGAGCTAATGCATGGTCAAAAGCCAGTGATGCCGATTGAGGATACAATTCCCACATGGAATGTACTACCTTGGCAAGAGGGGCTTAGTAGGGAAGATCTCCTTGCACTGCGTATAAGGCAGCTAGAGAGAAGACCTGGAGACATTGAAGCTGCAAAAGAACGACTCAAAAATGCAAGGTTGAAAAACAAGGACTATTTTGATAAGCGACATCGACTCAGGAGCAAAGCAATTGACAAAGGTGATTGGGTTTTAGTGTATGATAGTAGCCTTGATAACCAGCACACAGTCATGCGTAAGTTCTCAAAAAGATGGTTTGGACCGTATGTTGTAAAGCATGTGCATGAAAATGCTACTTATAGCTTGTCTGAACTAGATGGTACAGAAGTAAAGATTCCCATTGCAGGAAAAAGGATTAAAATGTTTAAGAGAAGAGGAGACAATGATCTAGAAGATATGGATGAGAAAGAAGAGAAAAACATAGGTGAAGATCAAAGTGAACATGAAGCTCTGGAATCATCCAGTGAAGAAGAAGACAAGGAAGATGTACAAGAGGTCTAATCTTACAAAGAGACAATGTGGCACATACCGGAGGATGTGCAGGTTTAGAGGGGGTGGATGTCGTGCTGTGACACGTACATAGTGGGAACGCATGCTACAAGATCTATCTTGTATTTTTTTAGATACATAATTATATTTCCTATAGTGTACATATGCATATTTAAGTATAATAATAAGCCTTCTATCTCATCCTATTATTTTTCTCAAGGGTAACATATCCTTACTTTACCATCAGAAAATACTATGGGAAAAGCATCAATAGCTCCGCCTCTTTAACTTGGGGCAAAAAGCATCGATTCTTTATTTCTACTATTTCATTATCATCTCACACCCTAGTTAGATCCTATATCTAGGGTAAACTCCAATATATATATATATATTCTATGTATTTTTTATACTTTTCTTATATTTCGTTTTAAATAGCTACTAGGAGAGAATCAAATCCTAGTGGGACACTAGGTGGCATGATTTCAAAGATACACTTATTTTAATGCATTATTGCAAGCATGATTACAAAACTTTGTCAAGGAGCAATGTCATGCTTTCATATGGCATGAGGTGTCCTTTGGAATTAAATAAAAGTCTAGGCTAAGGAGACCACATGAAGACTTTTGCTGCCATAAATGGACCCTATTTTGATGAATTTTTTACACAAGGTTCCAATCCGAATTGGAAAACGATTTTAAAATGAAAATCGTAGCTAATGAGCTGAAGTTTTTGCCCATATTTTTACTTTTTTATTTGGAGCCACGGTTGAGGAGATATGATCAAAATATTGGACCCCAGCCTGCCCACATCATGCAGGGACAGCTCATTTCCAACTTTTCCAATTCCTGTTCACACTGGCTCCTCTCTTCTTGTGTAAACCCTTGTGGGTTCCCTTCACCTATAAAAGGGGACCTCTTCTTCCTTGGAAAGAACTCAAGCATTCAAGCCATTGATGAGAGGAATTCATGAGGGAGTGAGTAGTAACGCCTAATTGTACTTAGCCATTAACATAAGCCCAAGCCTACACTTTTTCCTAGAAGAAGACTAGCCATTCTTGAAACAAGCTACCCTTGGAAGATCAACTCTAATCAAAGAAGGTCTTACACTTGGCGTATCAATCAAAGTGGAGTTCTCCCCTCTTCTTCTCTCTCCATCAATAATGGTGCCAAAGGGTTTGTCAAGTAAGATGTGTTCTACATTGATGTTTTCTTGATTTGTTGTTGTTTTCTTTTTCATCTCTAATCCAACACATATATATATATATATCTAATATTATCTCCTTAACAAAATCTATCTCTCTCACTCTTAGTAATTCATCCTCTCTACAAATTTTAGGTTCTCTTTGCTACAGGTACATCTCTCCCCGCAGTATCCTTATTGCCTACGAGCAAGAATAGGGCTTGGGAGGGAAACTTCTCATCTCTTCTCTTCTCTCATATCTACATTTCTCACATACTATCCTAGATGAATAACCCACATGATGATAATTTCTATCGCTTTCACTCTGTACGATCTATTAGAATTAACGTATGGATTAGCCGTAAAATACACTTTCAACAACGTATAGTGTTTCTCTTTGGCCCAGAAAGGCTCAATGAAATACTTCTATCACCGGATCCCATCATACTACCTCTCATAGACTATAAATTTTCTTTTGACGTAAGCGTAGTTATCTTGCTATGAACCAAGAGGATTTGTACACACAATTAATCCCAATCACTAGACAAAATATATATATTATGGTAATCACAAAACTACAATTCCAAAGAACAATTCATAGCCTATTTGGCCAGCCAAAATTGAATGCCATTAACTCATTTGTTAACCCTTTCATATTACCCATGATACGATATGACCATAGCCTTGATGTTTTCGTCTTTGTGTTGTTTTGACACTCTCTTTTGTGTTCTTTCTTTGTGTGTGTGAGTGCAAGAGAGAAAGAGTGTGTCTTCTTTGATTGCACTTCTTTCCAAACCCTATTTTTCATGGCACCTATGGTTTAACTCCTTCATATAGTTTTTGTTGAGTTCTCTCCAAACTCTCACAGCCATAAGCCCGGTGCTTTCCTGGCAAGACCGCAAATTTCTCGACAGCGTATATACAATGCACGGGGGAAAAAACCTCCTAAAGAGGGAAAAAATGCCCCGGCGGTCCTAGTGTGTTCACACACATCACTACCACATGTATATGGTAACAACAGCCTTATCATCCAATTTTCTGCGCTATTTTTGTGGCACCAAAGCATATACCAAACAACCAAAAACACGCATGTGCTCAATAGAAGGCTTTCTATCATGCCATGCTTCATATGGATTATTAGACTGCAAAGCTTTCGTAGGACACCTGTTTAGTAAATAAGTGGCACACATGATGGCCTCAAGCCAAAAAGAATGCGGCAAAGCTTGAATTTTGACAATACATCGTGCCATTTCCGTAAGTGACCTATTTTTCCTCTCAACAACACCATTTTGGTGAGGTGTATAAGGCACTGTACATTGGTGTTTTATCCCACGACTAGTCAGAAATGCATTGAATTCATGAGACATATACTCCCCCCCTCGATTGGAACAGAGGGTGCCCATAGTACATTTCCAGACATTTTCAGCCATAGCCAGAAATTTTTTGAAGCACATAAAAACTTCAGACTTCGCTTTAATCGGAAATACCCATGCATGCCTGGAGTAATCATCAATGAAAGTCACGAAGTATAGGTAATTGCCCAAGGACGGAGTTTGCATGGGCCCACAAACATATGCACAAGCTGCAACCTGCATGTGGCCCTAACTGAACTATCCTTTGGAAACTTAGAATGCTGCATTTTACCCAAAATACAGCCTTCACAAACATGTTTGACAGGTGCTTCAAGAGGCGGCAAAGAAGCAACCATATCAGATTTCTGCAAACGCAGCAAACTGGAAAAATTCAGATGACCAAAACGTGCATGCCAAAGTTTTGCATCTGAAATAGCCCTTGAATCTGCAACTGCATTTGCAAAATTTTGTCCACACTTGTCATACAAAGTGAGATTATACAGCCCACGGCACAAAAGGCCAGATGCAACAATTTCATCACCAAAACTGAGATCATGAATTGTACATCTGTCATGCACAAATTTGACTACAAGTCCAAGTCTAGCAAGTGCGGATCCAAACAAAAAATTCTTCGTGATCCCAGGTACATAAAGTGCATCAACAAGTGTGAAAGAACTACCATTAGCAGCAGTAAGCACAATCTTTCCAACTGCCCTTATCACCAGAATTTCCAGAAGAAGTGCTGCCAGCAGAAGCATTGGGAACAAAAGTTTTGCCACTCGCAGCAGAACCATAAGAAGTGGCTGCATTGCTGTTACCACCCTTTCTTTGAGAAGCAATAAAAGCCTGTTCAACTGCACGCTATCTAGTCTTGTTTTTTCTAGAAAGTGACTCTTGCAACAGTAATGTGCATAATGCATCAAACTTGACAACTTCTGGATTTCCTTGGGGCATAAGTCTCCAAGTGCTAGCAAAAGTCTGGTAAGAATCTAGTAAGGCATCAAGAATAGTCTGCACAAGGGAACTGTCTGAAATGACTTCACCTGCAGAAATAAGTTGTTCATTGATATCCTTGACACTAGCACGGAAAGTGTCCATATCATCTTCCTCATGCATAATCTTTGACTCCAACTCTTTACGCAGCAAAGCAATTTTAGCCTCATTGCGACTTGCATAAAGACCAACCAAAATATCCCAAGACTATTTTGCAAATTTTGCTGAACGGATGTGAGAAACAATGGCGCGATTCACAGATAATGCAATCAATGCATGAGCCTGTGCATCCTTTACATCCCAACGAGCTTGTTCTGCCATAGGCAAAACAACTCTAATAGCAACAATCCTTGTAGCAAGACCTACAACATCCTCAACATTGCCTGCATCCCCGCACAATATTCCAGACACCCTTTGACACAAGAACATGTTGCATCATGTAAGCCCACATAGGGTAATTGTCCCCATCCAACCTGTCCTTAGCAGCAAACATCTTGAACACATCTGTGTTGTTGTCAGCCATGGTAAATGCTACACCTAATGTGAAAACTACCCTAAAAGAGGAGAAAGGAAGCGAGAACAACACGTGCTATATAGCACAAACCGTAGAATACTGTAAGCCACCTGTTATGAAAAAAATGGAATTGCTAGAAATCCTGCACAAAATGACGAAATAGCCTGTGCGGACCTGCCTGTAGTGGAAACGGAGGTCGTAATGAGCCCGAATCAAAAATCTGAGCAGACCAAGCTCTACGAGCTATCCCGAAATATTTGTCGACCTGCGGATTCTCGTCAAACCTCACTGTAATCGGAGAAAGTGAGCAGGCATGTGCTGGAGTAGCGCGACGAAGCCCGAGAGGACGTAACCTGCTCTGATACCAATTGTTGGAATTAGGGTTGCAGAGAAACGCACACAACTTGGAGAAGATGAAGGAAGCTCAAGGCACACAATAGAGAGAGTGTTACTTAGTGTGCAATGGAAAGATAGATAGCCCTAGAGTGATGGGCGTATATACAATGCTCGGGGGAAAAAAACCTCCTAAAGAGGGAAAAAATGCCCCGGCGGTCCTAGTGTGTTCACACACATCACTACCACATATATATGGTAATAATCTTGCACAAATATCAGCAAATAGTTTCATTTGCAAGTTCTAAGCAGTTGATTGTACTAAAGTTAAAGCAGTTGATGGTACTAAAGTTAAAGCGACAATTTTCCCTAAAGAGCTATGGATACTGCAACAAAATCCATAGATCCTAGACAATGCAAGGTGCTTGCAACTTGATAGCTTCTTCATCCTACCTTCATGGGGGATGGACTTCTAGAGGGTACACGAGCTCATGAGCTCTATACAATACAACGGAGAAGCTATCTTAACCGATAAACATGGGGCTACAATAAGAGTGAAGATTACCATTGATATGATATTCCAGGCTCTTCATCTACCAGTAGGAAGCCACAACCTGCTACACAAGACAAAGACCATATACAACGACAAGGCATTCATTAAGCAGTAAGGGCACAAGATCGGTTACAAGGAACTTATATACTCCAAATTGAGTTTCCCTTAAGGTTGATCTCACAACATTTGAAAGTGCCCTTAAGATTGATCTCAAAGCATTTGAAAGAGCAAAAGACACCACACTACACAGAGCCCATACTCCATGTGGAAGTGGTGATGGCCATCAGGTTAGCCAAGAGAAGGGTGATCAAGTGTGATCTGGGAAGTCATACTTTGGAGACTCTAGTGGGAGCGAACATGAAGGGCAACGACAGAAAAAACAAGGAATATATAAATGCAAGGCCTATACTTACCAGAATAGCCTACCAAGACTTGGGAATAATTGAGGATCTACCTAAAGTTGAGTCTCAACTTAATCTACTCCATAAGGCCAAGCATGCAGTAAGGACAGTGGGGAGTTCATCAACAACTCCAAAAAAAAAAAGAAATGAGGTCAGAGCTCTAGGGCATGAAATCTTGATAGTGAGGCGATTGAATACGATTTCAAACTCAAGGCAAGATCAGAACAAAAGAAGATATCCCATCAGAATATCAATTGACTAAAGAGAAAGAAGTGGAAGTACCATTGATCAAGAACAAAGCACAACAAACATATCAAATCCCTAAATCTCAAGTTCAAATATCTATTGAGGAAGCGTAATTACTCCAAGCAGAACTCCAAGCAAAGATATCAGAGAAGAAGAATAAGATGGAGGAAACTCAGCAAGATACACCTCCATCAGATGATGATGTTGTTGAGCTAGATAGAAAGCTTGAGAAACTTATAGAGGAAAGACACCAAAAAGCACGAGCGGAAGTCAAAATTGACCGGGTCCTCCCGTCACAACGGATCCATGAGGTGCTCAAGAGGAAAGCTGAAGTGTAATGGAATTGGCCTAGTAACTTGAGAGTAGCAAAAATTAAAGAGCGTACTTTTGTGAAATTACTTTGTGAGCATAACGGGTGAACATAATTGATGGTAGCAACATAAACATAGCATTTACTTAACTTGGCATGAACAATACTTTTGCAAGAGAGAGAATTTAGAGAACATGACAACAATTGAGGACCGGATTTATGTGGAGCCGGTCCCCCCTCCAATAGGCATTTGTATTATGATTTCTCCCATCAAGAGAGACTTGTTACAATACAATCTTTGTGTTCCTTGTGACCTAGGTGATGCAATGAAGATGGAAAGCTTCATGCATCATGAGTATAACATAAACTTTGAGGAAAGAATTAACTATCCCAAGCCTCAGTCCCAAGACCTCAAACACCTTCGAAGGTGGAGAGAGCTAGCAGGGAATGAGGGTAGGGAAGAGGAAGAAGAAACATTTCATAGGAGAAAGAACTCGGATTGGCTTCCACCATCTGTGGAGGTGAGTATAATACCATCTACGGTATGTCGCAGACCATTTTCTCCTTAAGGTAGAAATTGCAAGGGCTAAGGAGGAATATTGTTGTCTATAAGAAAAGGCAAGAAGGCAACATAGTAGAGGAAGAGTATATGATGTGGCTTGAACCCAAGGTTGTCCTTGTAGATCTACAAGTTAAAGAGAAAAAAGACCAATCCAAAGCACTTGCCCTCAAGCCTGAGACTACCAACCAAGCTCACTTCTATACAGCTTTAAAGGTCAAAAGAAGAAGGGACTCAATAGTAGCAATTACGGATGACATAGTAAAGATAGTCCAAGACCAGAATGAGATGACCAACACCTTAGCCAAATTATACGTCCATTTACTCACAATGGTCAAGGATGTGGGATCTTTTTTTATTAGCACTATCAAGATCACATTATTCCCTAGAGAGGTAGAAGCCTTGTAAAGGCCCATTTCAGATGATGAATGTGAGACTTCCTTGAGTGCAATAGGGAAGGAAAACTTCCCTAGGTGGGATGGATTAACAATAGAATTTTACAAAGAGTCTTGGGAGGATCTTAAAATCTAGATAACTCAAATGGAGGACGAGGCTTTTCTAGAGGGACAAATGGATGCTAACATGAAAACAAGGCTTATCAAGCCTATCCCCAAATTATTTTTCTACTCTCTCTCTCTCTTAAAACACTCACGGCCTATCTCAATGATGACAGTAGCTTACAATACTATTGCCAAGGTTATAGCTCTTATGCTTGCTCCAATCCTAGACAAGGTGATAACCTCCCATCAACATGGATTTATAAAAGGAAGATCGATATATAAACACATTTTGGTAGCAATGATTGGCATTGAGTATGAAAAGTTTGCCAAGGAAGAATGCATCCTCCTCCAACTCGACCTTTAGAAGGCATATGACACAATTTTGTGGTCATAATTTGAATCTATCCTGAGGGCATTGGCATTTGGACCCAAAATGTGCACGATAGTGCACACATAAGGGGAGGTTAATGTTAAGTATGGAGCCTGATTTACCCTTGTAATTTTCAGTGGTAAAAACGCACATTTGTAAGGCCCCCATTATGAGGAGAAGCCATCGTGCGTGAAGGAAAATCACTCATCGGAAACCAAAATTTTCACGGACAAGAATCAGGGGCAACTTTAAAGGCCTCGGGGGCAGAGGCCCCTGAGACTTTTTTTTCGCCGGAATATTCTTTTTCGCCGGAATATTATGGCCGGACGGCGGCCGGAAAGTGGTCGGAAAACAACCGGTCGGATGGCCGGTGGCCGGTGGTCGGAAGTCAATGGCCGATGGCCGGTGGCTGAATTCAAAAGCGGACTTGTCTTCTCAAGGGCGGCCACACATGGGCGGATTGGAGGGTCCGATTTGGACTTATTCGCACAAGGGCGGCTACACATGGCTGTCTCTCATAAGAGAGGGCAACCCTTTTGGCCTATAAAAGGAGGCCATTTCTACACACATTTCATAGTGTGAAGTTGATGCAACAAGGTGAGTGTGAGGTGGTGAGAGTGAAGCAAGGCGGGAGCTCCATTAAGGGTATAATCCCTTTGTAAACTACTTCTTGTTTTGAAGTACTAAAGCCATTGAGTGGCTGCTTTCCCGTGGACGTAGCCCACATTGGGTGAACCACGTATATCGTGTGTACTCTCTCTCTCTCTCTCTACTCTATAATCTCGTGTATATAAATCTGTCTCTCTCCATTAAGTAATCTACTCAATTATCTATTTAGCTACGTCTTATTTCCTAACAACTGGTATCAGAGCAAGGTTTGCTCGTAGCTAAATTATCTCAAGGAAAGGATTCCTTGAATTGAGTGGGAGTTATGGCGGAGGAAGGGAAGCTCAAGATTGAGATGTTCAACGGCAAAAACTACCAACATTGGAAGATGCAGATTGAAGACTATCTCTACCAGAAGGACCTCTATTTGCCACTAGGCGGCCTTGCGAAGAAGCCCGCAACAATGGCAGATGAAGCGTGGATTGTCCTTGATCGAAAGGCACTGGGAACAATCCGGTTAAGCTTGGCGTCAACGGTGGCCTTCAATGTTTCGGAGATGAAGACCACGGAGGACTTGATGAAGTCACTTGACGACTTCTACGAAAAACCATCGGCATCCAATAAGGTATTTCTTATGAAGCGCTTGTTCAATCTAAAGATGGCAGAGAATGGTTCAGTTGCAGAACACCTAAATGACTTTAACACAAACATAAGTCAACTTCGATCAGTGAAAATCAATTTCGATGACGAAGTGCAAGCTCTCCTTATACTATCATCTCTACCGGATAGTTGGGACAGCCTTGTGATGGCTGTAAGTAATTCTATCTCTGGCACAAATACTCTTAAGTTTGATGATGTTGTGGGTGTTCTCCTAAGCGAGGAAATGCGAAGGAGAAGCACAGGAGAATCATCAAGTGCTGCACTATCAGTGGAAACAAGAGGAAGGCTTAAGGAGAGGTTCAAAAACCAAAAGGGTCGTGATCGCTCAAGGCGGAGCAAGTCACGCACAAAGTCAGTTCTTGAATGTTGGAACTGCGGCAAGAAGGGCCACGTCAAGAAGGATTGCTGGTCCAAGAAGAAGAAGGAGACAGAGTCTCAAGACAACAAGCCAACATCGGAGGCCAATGTGGCAGGTAAAGTAGAGCAAGATGCTCTAATTCTCTCATTAGACAATGTGTCTAATTCCTGGATAGTAGATTCCGGGGCTACATTCCATGCGACACCACACAAGCAACATTTCCAAGACTACACCAAAGGTAATTTTGGGTATGTATACTTGGGAGATGATGAAGCTTGTGAGATTGTCGGCAAAGGTACAGTTTCTGTCAAAACTGCTAACGGAAATGAATGGAAGCTTAAAGATGTTAGGCATGTTCCTTCTCTTCGCAAAAATTTGATCTCTACAGGACAATTGGACGATGAAGGTCACAACATTGCATTCGGAAACAAACGGTGGAAGATCTCAAAGGGATCTTTGGTGGTTGCCAAGGGTGAAAAAGTCGGTACACTTTACTTGTGTACTTTTAGCACGCAACCTTCAGCTTGTGCAGCAACTACAGAAGTTGACAGTGCGGTGTGGCACTACCGACTTGGGCATATGAGTGCCAAAGGAATGCAAATCCTTCAAACAAAGAAGCTTCTACTAGGTTTGAAAGAAGTGGACTTAGAGTTCTGTGAAGATTGTGTTTATGGTAAACAAAAGAGGGTAAAATTTCAAAAATCAGGAAATGAAAGAAAAAATAAAAAACTTGAGTTGGTTCATTCTGATGTTTGGGGTCCTGCAAGTACACCATCACTTGGTGGCTCATTGTACTATGTAACATTCATAGATGATGCGACTAGAAAAACATGGGTTTATGTCATGAAGAATAAATCATATGTATTTTCTATATTTCAAAGGTGGAAAGCCTTTGTGGAGAATGAAACAGGTACCAAGGTTAAATGCCTCAGATCCGACAATGGAGGCGAATATTGCAGCCAAGCTTTTGAAAGCTTTTGTGCTAGCAATGGCATTCGGAGGCAAAGGACAACCCCAAGGACACCTCAACAAAATGGGATTTCGGAAAGGATGAACAAGACAATCATGGAACGAGCACGAAGCATGCGGCTACATGCAGGCCTACCGCTTGAGCTTTGGGCGGAAGCTGTAAGTACGTCTGTGTACTTAATCAATCGGTCACCCTCAACGGCATTGGATGGGGGAGTTCCAGAAGAGGCATGGACAGATAAACCGGTGAATTATGCATTTCTCAAAGTGTTTGGGTGTGAGGCTTTCATGCACATAGATAGAAGCCTAAGATCAAAGTTAGATGCAAAGTCCAAAAAGTGTTTCTTCATTGGCTATGGAGAAGGAGACTTTGGGTATCGCCTATGGAATCCTGAAGATGGTAAAATCTTAAGGAGTAGGGATGTAATTTTTAACGAACAAAATATGTACAAAGATTACTTGGAAGGAAAACAAACAAAAGAAACAGGTGATGAGTATATGGAGCTTGAGGACGGTGAAGACTCAAGGACTGCAAACGGTGACAATGTGCAACAACGTCAACCAAATGAGGAGCCTCAACCTATTCCCCGAAGATCTACAAGAGCAAGTAGACCTCCAGAAAGGTTTGTTCCTTCCCTCAACCATCTCTTGATCTCAGATTCTGGAGAGCCGGAATCATATGAAGAAGCTATGCAACATGAATTCAAAGAAGAATGGACGAAGAGCATGCAAGTGGAGATGGACTCACTACATCGCAACCAAACATGGGAGTTGGTTGATTTGCCTAAAGGTAAGCGGGCACTTCAAAACAAATGGGTGTACAAGCTAAAGGAAGAAGAAGGTGGGAAGAAAAGGTACAAGTCTAGGCTTGTGGTAAAAGGTTTTTCTCAAAAGAAAGGTATTGACTTCAATGAAATATTTTCTCCTGTTGTAAAAATGAACTCAATTAGGCTTGTCTTAAGCCTTGTGGCTGCTCATGATCTAAATCTCGAGCAAATGGATGTAAATACGGAATTCCCTCACGGTGACTTAGAGGAGGAAATCTACATGCTTCAACCAAAGGGGTATGAAGTAAAAGGTAAGGAGAAAATGGTTTGCAGATTAAAGAAGAGCTTGTATGGTTTAAAGCAAGCATCAAGACAATGGTACTTGAAGTTTGATCGATGGATGTTGGATCATGGATTCACAAGATGCAACTCGGATCACTGCGTCTACACGAAGAATTTGGGAGATGGGAAATTCATCATCCTAATGTTGTATGCTGATGACATGTTGATTGCAAGTGCTAACATGCAGGACATCAAAGACCTAAAAGAGGAGCTGTCCAAATCTTTTTCAATGAAAGATTTAGGTGCTGCAAAGAGGATACTTGGTATGAAAATATCAAGGGACAGGACGAAGAAGAAAATAAAGCTATCTCAAGAAGATTACATAAAGAAGGTACTAGAAAGGTTTGCAATGCAAAATGCAAAACCAGTTTCTACACCTTTGGCTGGTCATTTTAAACTAACGAAGGATATGTGTCCAAAGACACAAGAGGAGATAGCCTATATGTCTAAAGTTCCATATGCTGCAGCGGTAGGTTCTCTAATGTATGCTATGGTCTGGACAAGGCAAGACATTGCACATGCAGTGGGAGTTGTGAGTAGGTTCATGGACAACCCAGGTAAAGAGCATTGGCAAGCTGTGAAGTGGATACTTAGTTATCTAAAAGGGACAACAACAAATGCTTTGTATTTTGGAGGAACTGATATTTTTCTAGAAGGGTATGCTGATGCACATATGGTAGGTGACAAAGATACTCGAAGGAGCACTACTGGCTATGTGTTCACGGTTGGAGGCACAGCAGTAAGCTGGGCTTCAAAGCTGCAGAAAGTGGTTTCACTTTCTACCACGGAAGCAGAGTATGTAGCAATGACGGAGGCAAGCAAAGAAATTATGTGGCTTCACAGATTCTTAGAAGAGCTTGGATTCAAACAAGACAATTGTGTCTTGTACAGTGATAGCCAAAGCGCTATCCATCTTGCGAAGAACTCAGCCTTTCATTCAAGGACAAAGCACATTGAGGTGAGATATCACTTCATACGCACTCTTTTGGAAGAGGGACAACTAAAGCTAGGAAAGGTGCATACAAGTGAAAATCCTGCAGACATGTTTACAAAGGTGGTCAACAAGGAGAAGTTGAGCTTTTGCTCATCTTCAATCGGCATTCAAGGATAAGAAGCCAGAATGGAAAGCAGTCACAGGTTTGGTTTGGAGATCAGTCTCTGTTGAGAGGCACATGTTAGAAACTGACTCTAAATAGCTAAGTCGGATTTTGACTTATCGGATATTTACTGAGCTGTATTTTGCTAAGTCGGATGTAACTGTCTTTCAGTTGCAGTCTGCTGAATGTCTTGTGACTGGGTAGTTAAGTCGGATTTATCTATATAAGTGGGGAATGTATCTGCGCAAGAGGTATCTGTTCTCTGATATGAATGTGATGATGATGGTGCAGTGCAGCAACTATTCAGTGTATTGTCTCTGCTTACTCTGATATTTTTGAGTAGTCATGTTTACTGTGTCTGAATTGTTGTTAATGAAGTATGGTGGAGTAGATGGTTATTCTTGTTGTGTATGATGTTCATGTGTTGACCTAACCCACAACACATTTGGCGATCCCGCTGGGTTAACGTTTATGTTCAAGTAATGATGCATGTCAGAGGGAGACAGGAGAGTAGGAAGAGTGTACTACACAAGGGCTCAAGCACAGGCTGGAAACATTGATCCATTTAACTATGATCATGACAATCAGCAATCACCCGATGCTCAGGGGCAGCAACCTATAGACCAAGGAGGGGTAGGATCAGGAGCAGCAGGAGAAGAGAGAGTGAGGCAATTTATTGGAGCTTTATTCCTGGCAAGAAGAACCACCAGGAGAAGGATCCACTTTGACCCACTTCATGGGGCTACCAGGCAAAGACCTAGGAGACCACCACAACCCATTCCAATGGCTCAACCACCACCCAACCCAAAGGTCAAGGCAGCCAAGTTTAGAGCAGGGAGTAAGGAAGATGCTGACTGTCATGTGGCACAGTTTGAAACTAAGTGGCAGGCAAGTGGCTATCAGGTGATGTATGCTGATGGAGTAAAGATGGAACAGTTTGCTGCCACATTGGAAGGAAAGGCCATGAGTTGGTTCAGCCAATATGGCATTGCACATTTTGCTACTTATAATGCTTTGAAGCAGGCATTTCTGCAGAGATTTAGAAAGGAGAAGACTCCGACTGATGTCCTGAGAAAACTCAGAGACATTAAGCAAAATAAGATGCTGGTTGAAGACTATCCACAGAAGTTCAGAATTTTAGTAGAAAGATTGCAGGGGAATGAAAGACCCACTAATGAAATGTTAGCAGGTTATTTTTTGAAAGGATTGAGAAGCAGCTTAAAGGGAGTAGTAGCTAGCATTGATATTGCTGGAGGTCTGGATGACCTTGTTACTGCTGCTGCAAGGGTGGAGAAGAGACTTGGCATGACCAAAGCAAAAGGAAAAGAAGACAATGACTCAGATTCAGAAGAAGCATCTAAAGACACAGATTCCAGTGGGAACTCAGATTCAGACTCACCATCAGACAGTGATGAGGAAACAGAAAAAAGAAAGAAGAAACAGAGCAGTAAGAAGAAGAAAGTCAAGCAAAAGCAGAGTATTGAGCAAGATTTGGTAGGCAAACTTAAAAAGTTTGGTTATTCTGTTGTAGCACCTAAAGAAAAAGTGTATTGTCACATTTGTGAAAGGGATGGACATAGTACTGCTAGCTGTTGGTATAATCCAAAGAATAGAGGGCAGACAGCACCTAACATAGGAAGAGGAAGACCAGAAATTGGAGCAAATCAAGCAGTACCATTTAGGGGAAGACCACCATTTCAGAGGACAAGACCTCCTAGACCTCCTTGGAGAGAGCAGGAGAACAATAATAATAGGAGACCCTGTGTGTACTGTGGTGCACCAGATCACTGGGTAGGTCCCAATTGTGCTTTATGGGTGAAGCATAGGGAAGAAAGGGGAATGCCCATTGTGAGATATAATCAGCCCAATCAACCTGAAAATCAGCAACAGTAGCAACAGCAACAGCAGCAAAATCAGCCAGCAGCTCAGGCAAATGTAATCTTGTTTGATGTGTTTTCTCAGGATGAGCAGATTCAAGATACTGACCAAGAACAGGAGCAGCAAGGGAATGAAGAGGAACATCAATGGGCTTGTGACTGTAACCAATGTGTGCAGGAGGATCATGTTGAAGTTCTAGCAGTGACTAGGTCTAAGGATAAAGCACCTTTGGATTGGAAGGAGCAAAAAGGGGTAAGAGACCGGGTTACAAAAAGGATTGCCAAACACCAGGCAAAGCAGGTGGATATTGAGGATGACCCAAAAGAAAAGGAAGAGCAGAATAAAGGGAGTAAGGAGGTGGAAAATAAACAGGATAAGGATTGGTTTGAAATACTTATTAGCTCACCTCTTCAATTATCTTTGGATAAGTTGTTGCAATTGGTTCCAGCTTTCAAAGACAGATTGTTCAGAAAGCTGCAGAACCTGAATGGACTTGGCACAATGGACAGGCAGTTTTCTCCAGCAGCAGCAAATAGAATTGATCCAGCAGATGTGGACTTTGTGGTACCAGTTATTAAAGTACACTTTCTTGGAGAAAATTTTGATGATGTGTTATTGGATGGAGGCTCTGGGGTGAATATTTTACCAGAGGCAGTGTACAAAAGAATGGAGTTGGGAGCTATGGCTCCAGCACCTTTTCAGGTGAAAATGGCAGACCAATCTAGGGTACAACCTTTGGGAATTCTCAAAGCACAGGAAATTCAGGTGTCAGGATTATCCTTTTTTGTTAATTTTGTGGTACTCAGAATGTCAGACTCAGCAGCTGCATATGAAATGCTATTAGGAAGGCCTTGGTTCAGATTGGCTAAAGTAAGACAGGACTGGGGAGAAAATGTTGTCATATTGAAAAAAGGGAAAAAGAAAGTAACCATACCTATGAGGGGAAGGAAGATGGTTCCATTAAGTGAGAAACCACTGTTTGCTCATACTATTAATTTTGCTGATGAGGTCACAGATGACCAAGAGGAAGAGTTCTTGAAGGCCAATCCAACTGTTGTACCTGTGTTTGAAGTAGATGTGGAAAGCATGTTACGGCAAGGTAAGGAACAGGATGAGCCAGATATAGGTTTAGCACCAGGACAGACAGTGCAGGGTAAGGAACTGTTACAGTTGGTGGACCAGAAATATGGTATGTCTGATAAGGAACAGATTCAGCAGGAAGAAAAGGAGGCCAGGGATATGGCTGAGAAAATTTATGAAAAGAAGTTTGGGGCATCAAGCAGGGTAGAAAAGGAGGAGCTTCAGGAGCTGAATTTCGGAACAGAGGCAGAACCAAGAATGGTCAAAGTGAGTGCACACATTCAAGGGGAATTTCTGGCACAGCTGTTGCAATTATTCGTTGATTATAAGGATGTGTTTGCTTGGGATTATTCTCAGGTGAGAGGCATTGACCCAGCACTACATCAGCATAGGATTAATTTGAAAGAGGGTGCAAAACCAATTGTGCAGCAAAGATATAGAATGAATCCTAACTTTGCCAAACAGGTGAAGGAGGAGCTTGATAAGCTCCTGGCAGTAGGGTTCATTAAACCTGTACATGAAGTATCATGGTTGTCTCCTATACTGGTTGTGCCAAAGAAAAATGGAGCTTTAAGAGTATGTGTGGATTATAGAAAATTGAATGCAGCAACCATTACTGATCCCTTTCCTATGCCATTTTGTGATGCTGTGTTGGATGCAGTAGCTGGTCATGAAATGTACAACTTTTTGGATGGTTTTTCTGGTTATAATCAGATTAGTGTTGCTGAGTCGGATCAACATAAAACAGCTTTTATAACTGAATGGGGAGCCTTTGCATACACAGTGATGAGTTTTGGGTTAACCAATGGACCACCTTCATTTAATTTTGTTGCTCATAAGGTGTTTGAACCTTACTTACAGGACTTTATGAGAGTCTTTGTGGATGATTTCTCAGTGTTTGGAAAGAAGGATAAACATCTGCTACATTTGAAGCTCTGTTTTGAAAGATGCAGACAATTCAGGATGGCTCTGAATCCTTATAAAAGTGTAATTGCTGTGAGGAGTGGAATAATTTTAGGACATGTGGTGTCAGAAGCAGGAATGGCTATAGATGTCAAGAAAATAGAAGCCATTCAAGCAGCACCAGTTCCTACCAATGTTAAAGAGTTAATGAGGTTTGTTGGACAGACAAAGTGGCACTCCAGATATTTGAGGTATTAGTCTAATGTATGCTTGCCATTAACTCAATTAACAAAGAAGGATGTGGCATTTGTATGGGATGAACCTCAGCAGAAATCATTTCAGATGTTGAAGAAAATGATATCAGTAGCACCAATTTTGCAGCCACCTGATTGGTCATTGCCTTTTCATGTGTTTGTTGATGCCTCGGATATAGCAATAGGAGCTGTACTGATGCAGGAGAAGGAGAAGGGATGGTTCAGACCTGTGTACTATGCAAGCAGGGTTCTCACAGGTGCAGAAAGAAACTATCCTGTGACAGAAAGAGAAGCTTTAGGGATGGTATATGCATTGAATAAGTTCAGGCATTACTTGTTGGGGAACAAGATAGTTTTTCATGTTGATCATCAGGCCTTGTTGTATTTGATCAAGAAGCCACTTCTTACTGGAAGGCTTGCAAGATGGATGTTGTTGTTGCAGGAGTTTGACTTTCAGATTGAGCATACTCCTGGGAAGGAGCATGTAATTGCAGATTATCTAAGCAGGATTGAAACAGGTGAAGCACCTACTGGGGTAGATGATGCACTTCCTGATGCTCAGCTGTTTGATGTGCAGACTACTGTGACTGAGTCTTGGTATGATCAATTGCTGATGTTTTTGATTGATGGAACTATACCAAGGGAGTTCAATGCTGATCAGAGAAGAAAATTTGCACTGAAAACCATACCCTATTTAGTTATTGCAGGGGCACTATATAAGAAAGGCATTGATCAAGTGATAAGAAGATGTGTGCCAGAATTTGAGCAAAGTGCAGTCTTGCAGGAAGCACATTCAGGCACAGCAGGAGGGCATTTCTCTGGAGATATTACAGGGAAGAAGATTTTGCAGGCTGGATTATGGTGGCCCACAGTTTTAAAGGATGCACATGATTATGCCAAAAGATGTGTAATTTGTCAGAAAACAGGTCAACCTGATTCAAACAGGGATAGGATGGGGGATCATCCTATTTTGCCTTTGGAACCTTTTCAAAAGTGGGGTTTGGACTTTGTAGGACCTGTCAAACCAACTTCCAAGAGGGGATGCAGATACATTTTAGTGGCTACAGATTATTGCACTAAGTGGGTAGAAGCAGTAGCATTGAAGGATAATAAAGCTTCAAGTGTGGCCAGATTTCTTTATCATAACATTATGACCAGGTTTGGGTGTCCAGTGGAGCTGGTAAGTGACAGAGGAACTCATTTTCTGAATGAAGTAATTTCAGAGCTAACAAGGACACATATGATTATGCACAAGAAGTCTACAGCATATCATCCACAGGCTAATGGTTAGGCTGAGAGCTCCAACAAAACACTGGTAAGGATTTTGAAAAAGATTGTGACAGAGAATCAGAAGGATTGGGATGATAAGTTGGATTCTGCCTTATGGTCCTTTAGAACAGCTTTCAAAGTCACTACTGGTATGACACCATTCAAGCTGGTGTATGGGCTGGAAGCTGTGGTGCCTATGGAATTTGTGGTACCAAGTTTAAGAGTCTCAGCAGAGAAGCAATCTCCAAAGTTGTCAGTACTACACAGGAACAAGTATCTGATGCAGCTGGAGGAGGATAGGTTGGTAAGCTCTTACATTACTGAAGTCATACAAAGAAGAAGACAAGCATGGGTGACCAAGAATGTGAAGTTCAAGATCTTTCAGGTTGGAGATTGGGTAATGTTGTACAACTCTAAGCTGGGACCACATCCTGGTAAATTGTCATTGAGATATCAGGGACCATATCAGATTGTGCAGGATAAAGGACAAGGGACATTCATCATAGCTGATGTGTTTGGTACAAGAGTGGAAAAGGCAGTTAATGGTTTCAGGCTGAAGAAATTTCAGGGAAAGCCACCTCATTTGGACTGGCCAAGTGTAGCCTGCATGACTGTAATACCCCTACAGCCAGGAGATTCAGAATCAGCAAAAGGAAAAGGAAAAATGCTGGCTTGCATGGATTTGAGGAGGACTTTTCATAGTATCCCATATAATTCACACGTTGGAGGAAGTAGGCAGTTCCAAAGGGCACATCCGATTCAACATTGCAGATGTTGGAAGAGTACCTGTGTCGGAACTGACCAAGTCGGAATTTTTAATAAGAAATTATTAGGCCCGATTAATAACTTCGGGGAGTGTGCTGAAAAGAAGTTTCGTAGCACTTCAAGGATACCGGGTGGAGATATGTGTGCATGGTGCAGCGAGTATAATCATACATGCAACAAAAGTTCAGTACGTCCAGTTCACATGCAGCAGAGCAGAGGATTCGGGTTTTCGCTTGAAGAAGCTTTATTCAGTCCTGCCATGCCGAAAGCAAAGCAATTGATGGCCATGCAACCACAGCCTGATGAGGAGCAGACCGAAGGTTCGGGGCGACGGTTGAGAAGCAAAGCTTTGCCTATGCGGCTTGACGTTAGCAGTGCAGACGAAAATAGTGACTCTGCAGAAGAGGAAACGCCAACGCCGACTCCTGTGTCAGAAGGTAAGGTGATGCAAGCATTAATGGACCCTTTTATGGACTTCAAAGTTGACATAGATTGTCAGGCAGAGCGCAACGCCATATGGTTGCAGCAGGTAGGATTGTATGAGTTTGCGATTCTGCCTTGGGAAGAATGTAGAAACAATGTATATGCAAAGTCTCAGTTGGAAATACTTAAGAAGACTAAGGGGAGAGTGTCACCGCATGTGGTACTCAATGTGGAGTTGGTGTCTGAGGTGTTCAAGCTGCCTTTGCATCCTAATACACCTATTCCAAAGTGTTCAGAGGAAGCACTGAAAAAGGAGTTTGGTCCAAGAGAAGGAGGCAGGCAGTATTACATGTTAAAGAATGTGGCATATGCTAGGAGAGAGCAGCTTAAGTGGTACTTGGAGAGGCTATGCTTTATTGTGAAGTTTGATTATATGTCAAAAGAAAACTTTGCACCATTAAGCTATGCAGAGCAGGGAGGAGAAGTGAGCTGGGCTCACTGGGTGTATGAAAAGTTGGCAGCAGAGATTCATTCTTTAGACAAGAGGAAGACACAGGCAAATAGTAGGTTATGTGGTTACTTGTCAGCATTGTTTTTTTTTGCACAGAGAGTACAGAATGGTGAAGCAAGGTGGCCTGTGAAAGCAGAAAAACTGGTGCAGGAGAAGCAGCAGCCAGTTCAGATTGAGCATCCCATCATGGTGCATTCTGAAAAGATAGGATTTGTGAAGTTTAATGCTAAGCATATGGAGGCTTATGAGGATTTGGTGAAAGCCAAATATACTCCAGGAGAGGCCTTTGAAGAAATCACAGCAAAAATGCAGTTTGCAGAATTTGGCACCATGGATGTTGATTCACCAATGCAGGTAAAAGCAGAGGAAACACCAATAAAGCTTGGTAAGGCTTTCACATTATCCAACAAGAGGAAGAAGTCTGAACCAGTCAGCAGAGTGTTTTCTAGATTAGATTTCAGTGCTGAGGAAGTCTCTGGAGTATCAGTAGACACTGGGAAATTGGACAGTGATAAAGTAGTTCAGATGCTGCAGCAGGTGCAAGAATTTGTGAGGCAGCAGAATAATATGCTGAAGGTTCAGAGTATGCAAGCTGAAAGGAATGCAAAAAAATTGATGGAGTTTAAAGGATAGGTGTCACAGGTGAAAGAGTTTGAAGAGCAGATAGCTATGATGAAAGTAAAGTATGAGCAGGATATGGAGGAAACAGTGGGGAAACAGAAGATGGAGTTAGCAAAAGTGAAGAGATCATTGGGGGAGTTTAAGCAATGGACTGAGAAAGTGGAGGCAGCGGTTGCTTTGGAATTGGAAGACATGGCAAAGAGGAATGCAGAGTTACAGGTCACTGTGGAGATGTAGAGGTTGAGATTGGAACCTTTGCAGATACTAGAGCAACAGATGTTGGCACAGGAGGAAATTAGCTTGAGTGCAGTATTAATGAAAGAAGGAGAAGTGTCTATTCTCAAGCAGCAGTTAGCTTTGGTTGCACAGGAGATGTCGCAAAAGACCAAGGAAAGAATGAGATTTGTCATTAAGTATCCATATGAGGTGCTAAAGGCAGGGTTAGTGCATGAGGTAGAAGCACAATTTTTGAAGGAAGTGGAGGAATTGCAAAAGGAGAGAGACTGTTTGAAGCAGCAGGTTCAGGAGATGGAAGAGAATAAGAGACAGCAGCTTGCAGAGACAGAAAAGAAAGAGGAGAATTTTACTAATAGTTTTTTGATGCAGGATGTAGCTGAGGAGAAAGTGGCAGAAGAGCAGATTGATACTGTGATTGTAGATAGAGCACAAGAGGTGGAAATGGGAAAAGCTGATGCAGCAGAGTCAGATGCAGTAAAGGAAGCAGAGCTGGTGGATCATAAAGTGAATGATGAGGACCAGAGTAAGGAAGAAGCTGTGCAGCAGAGGGTGGATTCCTGATCAAGGGATATGTGAATCCGGGTCAGATTTCTGCGAAATCTACCACCGGGGCGTGCCATGTGTTGAGAGGCACATGTTAGAAACTGACTCTAAATAGCTAAGTTGGATTTTGACTTATCGGATATTTACTGAGCTGTATTTTGCTAAGTCGGATGTAACTGTCTTTCAGTTGCAGTCTGCTGAATGTCTTGTGACTGGGTAGTTAAGTCGGATTTATCTATATAAGTGGGGAATGTATCTGCGCAAGAGGTATCTGTTCTCTGATATGAATGTGATGATGATGGTGCAGTGCAGCAACTATTCAGTGTATTGTCTCTGCTTACTCTGATATTTTTGAGTAGTCATGTTTACTGTGTCTGAATTGTTGTTAATGAAGTATGGTGGAGTAGATGGTTATTCTTGTTGTGTATGATGTTCATGTGTTGACCTAACCCACAACAGTCTCCAAGTGGGAGATTGTTAAGTATGGAGCCTGATTTACCCTTGTAATTTTCAGTGGTAAAAGCGCACATTTGTAAGGCCCCCATTATGAGGAGAAGCCATCGTGTGTGAAGGAAAATCACTCACCGGAAACCAAAATTTTCACGGACAAGAATCAGGGGCAACTTTAAAGGCCTCGAGGGCGGAGGCCCCCGAGACTTTTTTTTTCGCCGGAATATTATGGCCGGACGGCGGCCGGAAAGTGGTCGGAAAACAACCGGTCGGTTGGCCGGTGGCCGGTAGTCAATGGCCGATGGCCGGTGGTCGGAAGTCAATGGCCGGTGGCCGGTGGCAGAATTCAAAAGCGGACTTGTCTTCTCAAGGGTGGCCACACATGGGCGGATTGGAGGGTCCGATTTGGACTTATTCGCACAAGGGCGGCTACACATGGCTGTCTCTCATAAGAGAGGGCAGCCCTTTTGGCCTATAAAAGGAGGCCATTTCTACACACATTTCATAGTGTGAAGTTGATGCAACAAGGTGAGTGTGAGGTGGTGAGAGTGAAGCAAGGCGGGAGCTCCATTAATGGTATAATCCCTTTGTAAACTACTTCTTGTTTTGAAGTACTAAAGCCATTGAGTGGTTGCTTTCCCGTGGACGTAGCCCACATTGGGTGAACCACATATATCGTGTGTACTCTCTCTCTCTCTCTCTCTACTCTATAATCTCGTGTATATAAATCTGTCTCTCTCCATTAAGTAATCTACTCAATTATCTATTTAGCTACGTCTTATTTCCTAACAGTTAACTACTCTAAGATCCTCTTTAACAATACAGTTTTGGGAGTGTTTGAAGTAAAGAGATCAATCAAGAAATGTTGGTCGCTTGAACTGCTACTGTTTGCATTTGGTTTGCATCCACTTGTGACTTTGCTCAATGATAGTTTTGAGAAATGGGAGATTCAAGGCCTCTGAATCACTACCAAAAGAGCAAACATTTGTTGGAAAACCTAGTTGCAAATGATTCGTTGCTTTTCATAAAATCCAATTCCCAGATGCTAAACGAGCACTTGAGATTTTCCAAATGCTTGCAACAGCTTCAGGCTCTAAGTGCAACATCAAGAAATCAAGATTGATCCCACTCTCTGAAAATGACCCCTTTGACCCCTAAACATTCGAGGGAGATTATTTCAAACGGCAAAGTGTTTAGGCACCTAATGTACCACTTGGGGTGGTCATCTTAGACAAACAAATATTTGATTAGGTCTTGAACAAAATTAATAGTAATATGAGAACGTGGGAGTTCACACTCCTCCCATTCCACAACAAAGTGATTGCGATTAACATCTTCACGCTTCCATACATATCTTTGTCTCGCTAGTTTTGAAGATCGCCAAATGCACTTGGAGGGAATTTTTGAAAACCATCAAACGGTTCCCATGGGAAAATAACACTAAAGAAACATCCCCGTGTGTGGAAATGGAAATGGGTGGTGAGACCAAAGGAGCAAGGTGGCATTACGATACTTGACCCAACGCTACATGTAGATGCCATGTTTTCAAAGCTGGTTGTCTCCTTCACAAATCAAAGACAGGATTGGGTATTCATGGCTTGGAATATGATTGACAAAGTAGACCTTTTCTTGCAAGGAGTCCCATGAAAGGAGGCTAAACTGCATGAAAAATCTCTCGAAGCTAGAGGATTCACTAGAGAGATACTAAGAAAGTGCAACAAAGCAGCATCACCACTACAATGGAGGGAGACCTTCAAATACTTTAGATGCTACAGGTCCCCTTGGCTCTCCAAGTTATGAGGAGGATCCTTGAATTCGTTTGGAAAGAATGTGCCAGGAAGGTGAATAACAATGGGATCTCCAAGCTGACACATTTTTGGGACGACGACAACTTCTGCTAGAAGGATGTGAACCAATTTGTGTTGCAACATAGTTTGAATCTAAATGAAAGGCTATTGATCATTAGAGTTTCAAAAGTCCACCAGCCAAATGCTTGTTGCTATGACAAATCTGAATTCAAAAGCTTGGCATTAAAGATAGAATTTTTGCACTTCCAAAAACATTGAGAACATATAATAACTTCAACAAGCTCATCAAATTGTAGAGGGTGAACTTGTCAAAAAAAGAAGTGGTTGGATTGTATAAGCAACATTTGGGAGGTAAAATGCCCTAGATCAATGAAAATATTCACTTAGAAGGTGTTGTGGGTGGCTATCAAAATTGGGAATATGATTCTTGCTACAGGGATTGGGATAGACATTTGCTCTAGGTGTAAAGCAGCTCGAGGATCCCTTGCATCTGTTTAAAGATTGCCCTTCCCCGTAGGGTCTTGCTTATCAAGATCTACAAATGGATATAGAGGACGTAGAAGGTACTCTTCTTTAGGAATGACCTAGTGCTAGGAGAAAGAAGATTTCAAATCCAATCCATTTTGTGTGTGCACAAATTACGAGGCTATTTAAGGCAGATTTGGAAAGCATGCAACCTTTGGATCTTTTAGAGAAACTTTGTGGTATCTCAATTCACTAATATCGTACGTGAAAGCATTGAGCGTACATATATAATAGGGTTAGTCGCACAAGCTAAAGAATGGAAACATGCACTAAATTGCATTGGCTACTCAGGTGGTGCCCTCTAGGGGATAGCGGACTGCTTACATATGACAATAACTATTGGATAATGTAAAAAGAGGGTCTCTTGCTTATGATTTGTATAGCCCCTTTTTGGAAATGTTGTCCCCTCAAGGCACATGTAATGGTTGAGGTTCATTGCACATTCTTTGCTGAGATAATATAGCATCTTCATTCACAATTATGAGTATGGCCCAAAAAAAAAAGAATCACACAACTTAACAATTGAAGCGGTTTTGTGGGTGGTCAAGATGGATGTCGTGAAGAACTTCTCTCTTTTTTATGGCTTTAGGTTGTGAGAATTCCACTATAGCATGCATCAACGGGCAATGATAAAACACATAGATTTGCAACAATATCAATTGGACGTGAGAAGGACAGATACAACATATATATACATATAGATTTGCAACAATATCAATTGGACGTGAGAAGGACGGATACAACAACACACACACACACACACACACACACACATATATATATATACACACACACACACCCACACACACCCACACACACACACACACATACACATATACACACACGCGCGCTTAAGGAAAAAACGTCGTCATTGGCTTGATCTTCAACAACATGCACCACCTTAGCAGGCGGACTTTCTATCACCTCATCATTTGAAAAGTCCTCCAACCAGCTACAATCAAACTGCAACACATCAACACAAGGGAAGTGATGAGGTGCTGACACCTCAACATGTGTAATGTAGATTTTCCAGTAATTCGAGCTTTGCGCTATCAGGTGAACACTACGATTGATTAGAGCTTGATTGGGTGCACCTGATCCTCCTCCCTCAACAATTCATGTTGCCTGTGCTAGCCCCCCTCCCCCAAACCCCTGACGGTCAGGAATGGACACTTAGTGCCCACTCTAGCCTCCACCGGTCACTAAGGGGTCGCAGGTATTATGAGGAATTGTCCATTCCCTACCCCTTACTAGTAATGTAAAGGCGGCATCTCTCTCTCTCTCTCTCTCTCTCTCTCTCTCTCTCAAGGTGTGTGTGTATGTCGTTGTGATCCTAGGGCTATAGGTCACACTGGTTGGATTGACTTGGTGTCGACATGGTTGGATTGTCTTGGTGTCGACATGTGTTTGAGGGAAGGTCCAAAATCCATTCCCCCATCAGTGATAAAATCATGAGGCTTGCCCTTATGATTGTAGAAGAGTGATAAAGAGAATGGACAAGTCACTCAATGAGAGCAAAACGAGAATAATATAATCCCCCGTGTAAAGACACTCATATAGCATTGCCAAGTAAGTTTTCAAATGTTGCTTTTGAACATCTTGCTTAGTGCCTTTCACAATCTAAGAAAACGGCAAAGGTAGATAATAAAAGGGTCAACGTTTAAGAAGACCATTTTGTCTTTTTTGATATGAAGCCAAAGCTCTCTAGCTTTGGAGATTCTCTCCTTCTTTGTGATATATGTGTTGGGGTAAAGGCCTCTCTGCCTTGCCCGAGCGCTCAAGCTATGGGTGTCCATCCATTGACCAAGACCTTATTCCTGTACATATATCAAGAATAAGGAGCTCTTCACTTAGAGGCTGACTACACCCACACACCTTGCACTCCTCCTTCTTTCTCCTTCCCACACACACAACACCACGCACGCATTTTGCATTGCACGACACTCTTCAACTCGTATTAGAGCCACAACAACGATTGGCGCATGCGACGGTTTCCAGGCAAGACACGAGAGCTCTTGGCGGCTATGGAATCTTGATATAGCTTCCTTGAGCAGATCCGAACCAGATCAAGACGGATTTGCCCCATTGGATGTTGGTGGATCTCGGACCACCGCGTACACAGTCCCTCTTGAGGACATGTAATCTTGAGAGGGAATCAAGGGGATCTACAAGAATCAGAGCTTAAAAGCTTGAACAAAATCAAGAAGCAATAAGCTCAGTTCGACGTCGAAAACATAGAGAGAGAGAGAGAGCGTATGCTCTAGCGTGCATATATGCAGGAGAGGAGCGCTCACGCTCAGTTTTGACCATCGACATCAATGACATCCTCTCTCGAGTTTGCGGCAGCGGTTTAGACTCTACAAGCTTCTCGCCATGGCAGACTTGTGACCTCGATAGGTAGAGAAAGAGAGAGGCATCAACACTCGTCTCAAATCTAGTATCGGCAAGCGCGCTTTCTACGGCATCGACTACGGATTCTTCGATGATATTCTCGACAATTTGACATTTTTTTTCTCGGCATCGGCGACTACGATTTTGGCGATTGCTTCCATCCAAGTGGTGGAAGGCGGCATCGCCCAAGTTTTTCTGACTCTGACATAGCGAGAGCGGTTTTGGCTCTCGTCCAACATAGCCTCGTCAGCGGCTTTCCTCCCACTCGCATCCGGAGAGATTCGGCTCCGACGATTTCCCCCGGCATTCGTGCTTCAATTAGGTCATTTCAGCTTCCACGATTCTCCATTTTCCAACTTTAGCGGCACATAGTGAATTCGACGGACCATTCCAGAGCAATTTTTCCCTTGAGCATGGCTCTCGGACGGCGATTTTGATCACATGTAGCTGGTTGATTGTGCTTTGTGCTTGGTTTTTGGTCGACATGTTTTTTTAATCGATGAGGTATTGTGCCTGTTTCTAGGCGGTTTGCTCACAGGTGGCACATCATTTGCACTACAGATTATGCAGCACATGTATTGTGGGCATGTATGACTTGCAGGTACTAGGTTCACAGGTTTACAATATTTTTTAGACAAGTACACATCCATACAACCACTTGTTCAGGAGTGAGCCAGTTTGCCAGGTTTTTGGCAGTGCATGTATACCATTTGTGGATTTGTTTACTAAGACATTGAGTGTCTATCTATGCTTTATGCGGCATTGGTAACATTTTCTGAGTTTTCACTCCATTTCAGGGGAAATTCCTTTGAATTTTTCCCTGTTTCTCACCATGTTTCATGTGTATCTGCAGTTTTACTCTGTGATGGTTTAGTGGTTGAGTTTCACTCTCACGTTGACAGGTTTTTTGTCAGCTTAGACACGGACTAGTGTTCTTGTATCCAGTCTCACAGGAGTGAGGATTGCAGATGCTCGTGTGGCTACAGACTTTGCCAGTCACAAGTTTCACAGGTATTTTGTAGATGTTGCAGGCAGTTTCTCTTGTGAGATGCGTTTTGAGCGAGTTTGTTCACTACTTGCGTATATGATTATGCACTTTATGCTCGGCTGAGCTGTTTGTTCTAGATTGTGTGCTTGTAGATAGTAGATTGTGGAGTTGTTTATGCATATGTGAGCATTGGTTTTGATGCGTTTGATCACGGTTTCCATGATTGTGTAGTGCAAGTTGTCTGCCACTTTGTTGCGAGTTTGTCATGGTTTACGATGGAGATCGTGCTTGAGTTTTTTACTCAGTTTACAGGGGAGACTCTGCCAAATTTTTCCCAGGTTTTCTTGCCATAGTTTCTTGACATTCACTCATGGTTGCAGACATGTATGACAATTTAGAGTCTACACTGATGACTCGTGAGAGACGACGATCTCGTAGTTACCGATACATGTGATGTTGGCATTGTGGTCACACATCGCACATTAGGCGTCGTTGTTTCAGACGTATGATATAGCAACGGAGATGTATGCGAGATGCAGATGAGGTTTTGACACATGCTAGAGTGGTGGCGTCATATGCCAGTGAGACAGTGATGAACAGTTTCCTTTAACGTTCCTCTTGCTTACATGTCTTCTAGAGGTGACATACCTTCATGTTGGTTGCTAGATGAGGATGCACTTTTCCACATCACACCGCTTCGTGAATGGTTCAATAGTTTCCTTGGTGGGAGATTTGGTTGTGTGCACTTAGCTGATGGTTCGGCATTTGACATTGCAAGTGCAGAAGATGTTTGCTTGTCATTGCCCAGTGGTGCATCATATACACTACGACATGTGAGCTATGTTCCTCCACTTAGCCGATGGTTCGGCATTTGACATTGCAAGTGCAGATGATGTTTGCTTCTCATTGCCCAGTGGTGCATCATATACACTACGACATGCGCACTATGTTCCTAAGCTGAGACAGAGGCTGATCTAAGTGAGACGATGAAGAACTATGAGTACTTTGGCTTTAAAGCCCATCATCAAATGTCTCTCCTTGATCCTCTAGATTGCTTTGTCTTTAAATCCACTACATCATGAGATGCCCCTCAATCTACATTAGCCGATAAAAAATAATGTTTTTTTTTTATAAATTAAGACTAATTTTAGCCAAAAAACAAAGAAGAAGACAAATCTAAGCCTTTTCCCTTTGGGCGGGCCAAAAAAAGGAGCACACTTTCATGCCTTTACCTTTTTAATCTCCTCTTGCAAAATGTGGGGCACCATTGCAAAGCTGATTACCAAGCATGTAAGAAAATTTACAAACAACAAGTAGGTCGTGCCAATCTTTGAAAAGGTGTTGATTAAGTAGAATCTACAGAGATGCTCTTGAGAGCTTTGAAACGGTGCATATGACACGTGGCAAAAAGAAGAACGTCGTAGGAATGACCAAAAGAGATTTTTTAATTGTTGTGGGAGGCGAAGCCGCCTACAGTTTTCTTGTTTCACTCTCTCGCGGTTGTGTGCAGCACGCAAAGGAAAGATGGCAAGGTAGGGCTTTGGGTTGGAGCTGAAAAGTGGACTTGGAGGAGGTCGTAGGCATGAAGGGGGTGTTGTGCAAGCGGCGAGGACTGCAACAGAGAGGCATTGGAGAACACGAAGGCGAAGGGAGACATGGAGGTTTTTTTTGGTCTGTCAGTCTTGGAGAGAGCGAGCTCGTAGCAGTAGCATTGGATGCAGTGTGTTGTATCTGAGCGGTCTGCTATGTTGTCTCTCTCTCGCAAGTTTGCAACCCTTTTCAGTGCCTTTGAAGCTGAATATGGTGGTGGTGATGAGTAAAAAGCGAAGGTGGAGGAAGAGATGCTAGAGAACGGGACAGGGTGTGTTGCAGAGAAAGTGATAGCAATATTAAAGAGAAGAGTAGCACTGGTGCACGTCCTCTTCATCCACATCGGGTTTCTTAGCTTTTTTTTTACGTGTGTGGAGGAGGGAATGCCATGACGAATCTTGACAATATGCAGAAGGAGGGGCGGATTGAACTACAAGTAACTAGGTAGCACTCCGCACTAAGATAAGCCAAAGGCACCATTGCATTGGCACTGGTGCTTGCCTTTTTCCAACTAGGACAACACTCGAGGCACAGGATCAGAGTCCGGCTTTAGGTGTAGTTTTTCTGTCCGTCGTGAGAATCGGTGAGATGCAGTGCAAGTGTTCAACCCTGCGTGAGAGGCAAGGCTACGCGAAGGAGCACGAGACGCATGGGCATGCAAGCCAACATGAGGATCACTGTAAGAAGGACAACAAAAATATCAGAACGAGGCGACAATCTTTTGATGTTGGGTATATGCTACGTGAGAGAGAGAGAGAGAGAGAGAGAGAGAGAGAGAGAGAGAGAAGCGTGAGATATGGTAAGCACGGTGCAATGAGAGAGAGAGAGAGAGAGAGAGAGAAGCGTGAGATATGGTAAGCACGGTGCAATGAAAAATTGTAGAAGGAGTGCATACAGGAATCATAGGGCAGTAAAACGGGCAGGGCGGAGCGATGCGTCAGAGGGCGGGGGTGCAAAGAGACGATAACAATCGATGCAAGAATGGGCTGCAAATTGCTTTTGCTTCAAATTTGAAGATTCCAAACGAATCGAATCATAGAAATAAGTGTTTTGGGCCATGGAAACAAAAATTCATAGGATGATTTTTCTTTTTGAGAGAGAGAACAAAAAATTGTATTGAGGAAAAAATTGTATTGAGGAAAAGACAAGTTACAACTACTCCTCACAGGAACGGAGAGAGGCATACCAAATTAAAGGGGAAAAAATTTACAAATCCAAGCAACCATAAGCCATAGAAAGCATGTCCTTAGAGTAATACATCAAAATTAGCTCCTCCGAGCTTTGCCATCTACGCCATTTCTAAATTACGCATAGGGACAAAGGAAATACATCTCTCATACGATTGAGACAAGAAACAAATAGTTTCTTGATTTCTATTAGGAATCTATACTATATATATGAAGCAGCTTAAAAACTTCAAGGAAGGAGAGACCCTCCATGTGTCACATTATGCTTCACTTCAAAGAGAACTTTTAAAAAACATTTAATTGAAAATGCAAAAGTGAAGGGAGAAAATGAAAAGACTATTGAGGGAGTCTTGATTGTGGAAAGTCAAAAAGACCTTAGTACTCTATTTAAATTTATAATATTTAAGTGTGTAGCCTATAGTTTTTGGGAGGCCATTTCACTCCGGCCCTCAATTTGAAAGCTGACCACAAAAACATCTGAAGGGTGGCCGTGGCTTTCTTTTACATTTTGAAGGTTGTAAAGAATTTTTCTCCATGTGTTGCTCAATGAACTTCCCTTCGGAGGTTTGCATGGACCTTCTATGTCGTAAATGATCTTTGATTGCAATGCTCGATATGAGTCTAACAATTGTTGTGGATGTCTTGCACACAGTATGTGTGTGTGTGTGTGTGTGTGTGTGAGAGAGAGAGAGAGAGAGAGAGAGAGAGAGCGAGAGAGCACCGTTCACTACAGCTTGTGTGAGTGAGTGTGTGTGTGTCTATGAGAGAGAGAGAGATAGAGAGGGCGAGAGGGCTCTCACACTGGCACTAGAGAGAGAGAGAGAGAGAGAGAGAGAGAGAGAGATGGGAAGGAGAATAAGCATTGGTTTTACAATCAACAAATTGACAAAGCGACAATAGAAGAAATCCACAATTGAGAATCAAAAATAAAAAATCAACATCGACATGTACGAAATTGAGCGTTGACGCAATTTGGAAAGTTCAATCCAACAAATCCAAGGCAAAAAATATGCAAGCCCAAGGTAGGAGCAGGTCCAAGGTGGATGACAGGAGGGAACTCTAACAATTCTCGGCTATTTTTGAAGGTTTTTATGCTAGATTTCTTTGAGCTTTGTTAGTTCTCGCCTCTTGATTGACTTGGAATTCAAAGGTGAATCTCAAAATTTGTAAGTGGGATTGCACTAAATGTAGGTTTTCTCGAGCGTTTAAAGGAAAATTAGAGTTTTTGAGGCAAATGTCAAAATTTTGTAAAGCGGATTACACTAAATCGAGTTGAGACATAGTGCTTTCTCCTAAAAACTTCAAAAACTTGCATATGAGAAATTTTAGGGCCAATTTGATTATATTTGAAGGCTTTTACTTTCAATTTCTCTATACTTTGTAGGTTTCCTCACCTTCAAATCTATAATCTACAGATAAATTTCAAAATCTGCAGTGGGATTACACTAAATTGAGGATTTTTCAAGCATTTGGCTGTACCATACCTTTTTTTTAACATTTTAGAGGCAAATTTAATATATTTGAAGGTTTTTGCGTCAAACTTATCTGCACTTTGTAGATTCTCTAAACCTTTGTAGTTTTTTTAAAATAAAAAAATGCTCTTAAGAGCTTGATTTGAATTAACTCAAAAAGAATACATGCAAACCTTTGCATATCCTTTGCATAGGGGTCTCCAACCAATACAACATATCCACACAGTGACCCAAAACATACCCAAACATTCTCGCAAGTACACTATATTTCTATCAAGAACCTATCTTCTTCTTCTCGGCAAGCCGCTTCCTTCCTCTTGATAAAAGCCATTCGTAATTAGAGATAAATCTCAAAAAAATTAGATGGGATTATACTAAACCTAAGTTTTTTCCTCCAATTGTTGTGGATGTCCTAACATTCAAATTAAATTTTACGAGTGTGTGTCCCTTCCTATGAGAGAGAGAGAGAGAGAGAGAGAGAGAGAGAGAGAGAGAGAGAGAGAGAGAGAGAGAGAGACCCTTTTCTTGGCATCCAACCCACTCTCTTTCTTTCTTTGCCTTGGTCTCCCCCCCCCCCGCCCCCTTCCAAGCCCTTTCCTTATGTCACGTGGCAAGGGCCTCCAAGGTGCTTTAGGTATAGTTGATAAAATTTGTAGGTGGGATTATACTAAACCTAGGTTTCTCTTGAGAATTGGGGTACACAATAGATTTTTGCTATTATTCAATAGTCCATTATCTATACTCTTTATAATGGAGTTTAAAAAACTAGAGGACGTAGAGGGCCTTCACGCGTTGTTTTTTGGTTATTTTTTGCATGGCTTGTTGTATCAATGCTAAAATTGAGTTGTTGAGTCCCTGCTGGGTCGTCCTCCTTACCATAGACACATTAAAGAGCCTTTGAACATTGAGTGAATTAGTTCAAATTCTATGCAATTTCATTCTTTTTCAATGACTTGCAAACACAGCCAAAATTGTATGCCTGACAACCTGTTGTCAGCCTCTGTGTGTGTGTGTGTGTGTGTGTGTGTGTGTGTGTGTGTGTGTGTGTGTGTGTGTGTGAGAGAGAGAGAGAGAGAGAGAGAGAGAGAGAGAGAGAGAGAGCACGTAGACTATGCAAATCACCTTTTTTCGACAATGTGCAAACTGTAGTAGTCAAAATTGTGTGTGTGTGTGTGTCTGAGAGAGAGAGAGGGAGGGATGGAGAGAGACCACGTAGACTGTGTAAATCACCTTTTTTTGACAATGTGAAAACTGTAGTAGTCAAAATTGTGTGTGTGTGTGTGTGTGTGTGTGTGTGTGTGTGTGTGTGTGTGAGAGAGAGAGAGAGAGAGAGAGAGAGAGAGAGAGAGACCACTAGCAAGTAGACAGAGAAAGAGAAAGAGAAAGAGTGAGGTGGGTCATCGAGACCAAGACCAAGACCTTTATCAAGATAGCTACTAATGATCATGTAGAGGTGAATAGGGGACAAGCACTATCCATTGGTGAGGAGTTCTTGGTAGTAGAAGATGGGTGCTCAAGGTAATAGGTGTGCATGGGTTTGCTTGAGCCACTAAGAGTTTGGTATAGTAGCAAGAGAGTAAAGAGCTAATGGCGTAGGTGGGAGAAATTGTAGCCACAACTTGGACAAACTGTGTGTGTGTGTGTGTGTGTGTGTGTGTGAGAGAGAGAGAGAGAGAGAGAGAGAGAGAGAGAGAGAGAGAGAGAGATGTAGGATCCCATTTCATTGTCCAAATTTAGGAGACGCATCCTTCTCCATGCTCTCTCTCACCCCCCCCCCCAATCAGGAGCGATGGCACTTTCCTATACATTAGAGCAATGTGGAGGTTGACGTATTGAGAGATATCTATCTACAGGTTATGATGGTGATGTAGTAATTGAAGCAGAAAGTTAAAATGGGTCCTTTTCGTGCAATGGTGAATACAAAAAGACCTTAATTGGGGATGCAAGGATGCAGAGCATCTTAGCATTGGATGCATTTAGGCTTCTTCTATGGCTAGCAATGTTGTTTTGGCTTCTAGGAGCCATTGCCACCAACTACTTTAGCTTCGGAGAAGTTGTAGATGTTTTACATCTATCCCAAGGCATGTGTGTGTGTGTGTGTGAGTGTGAGAGAGAGAGAGAGAGGGGGGGGACATTGGTGTGTGTGTGTGTGTGTGAGTGTGTGTGTGTGTGTGTGTGTGAGAGAGAGAGAGAGAGACAGAGAGAGAGAGAGAGAGGAATTGTTGTCTTCCTACAGTGATTCCAAGGACTACGGTTTCATTCTCCTCACATGTGGGCATGCAGATACACACACACTACTTATATATGACTCTGTGTGTGTGTGTGTGTGTGTGTGTGAGAGAGAGAGAGAGAGAGAGAGAGACATTGTTATCTTTCTAAAGTGATTTCAAAGACTACAATTTCATTCTCCTCACACGTGGGCACATAGATACGCACATACACCTAACTATATATGACTTTGTGTGTGTGTGTGTGTGTGAGAGAGAGAGAGAGAGAGAGAGATCCAATTGCCATGGTTTTCTTGGTTGTAGCTACGCACGGGTCACATACTAGTAATGATAAATTGTCTTCAAAAATATGGTTGAAAATAGCTTCATTTCTTTGGTTCTAACAGGTCGGAGGTAGTCCAAAGAGGGGGAGAAATGCTTTGGCGTTGCCTGCTTGCATGCCAAAAGCTAAATTTCTCTCTCTCTCTCGCTCGCTCGCTCTCTCATGGGTAGGCTAAGCAACTTTTGCAAAAAAAAAATTCAAAAAAGCTTGAGGAGTTTGTATTAAAAAGGAGAGAAACCAAAAGAAATTGCAAGGGGTATTTTTTTTTTTTTTTTGGACCATAATGGGCGAGAGAATTATATTAAGAAGAGGCAAAATGCTACAACCAATACCAAATACAAAGCCCTATGGGCTTGAAGTGGGCTCACGAAATTGCAAGGGGCATATTTTTCTTTTGCTCCCAAGCATATTTAAATTAAGGGTTGTAGTAAAGGGAGACACTTTACCAAAAATTTCATAAATGATTAAAGCCCTCTACTTACTTGGAAGTTGCTAGCAAAAAGAGATGTCACATCGAAGCTCGTGCCCGACCATCAAGGCCTAATAATAAACCTATAATTCAAAAGTTTATATCGAAAGGAGGTACTCAATCACAAAAGGTTGGCTTTGCGTCATGTTCATGCAAGTCCATGTTGGAAAGGGGCCCGTACCCCTAAATCATATTTGGAAGGTTGGAGGGGTGTCCCATTGCTCAACAAAAAAAAAAAACCATTTTCTTGCCTCCACACCATCTCGCACGGGTATGCTCAAAATGGGATCGATGGTTGAGGTGATCTGGGCCGTCGGATGCACATTTGGTGAATTCGGGGCATTTGGTAAATTCGAGCAAACTTGTAAATTCGAGTTGATCTGCGCTCCATGTCTCGAACCCTCGACCTCCTCACCACGAGCCGTGTTCACTAACCACTATGCCCTCATGCATGCGTTGAAATATAGGCGATTCGAGTATGTCATATTGTAAATGTGGGTCGATTAGAAAATTCGGGCAAATTGGTAAATTCGAGACAACCTCGAAGCTGACGGTCCATAATTGGCGCACGTCGCCTTTTCCTCCTCCACCATTGATCCCATCTAACCATGCCCTTGTGATATAGTGATGAGGATTTTCTTGGCCTAGATTTTTAAGGTCAAACTAGTGGTCCAAATGGTATACAATACATCTACTCACAATTGTGAGTCTATTGATTGGTCCAATTGAGATTTTTGTATTTTGAATCGGCAAACTTATACTACAACCAGCAACTTATACCTAGTGGCGAGGACTACAAAAATGCGATTGTTGCAACACATACATAGTCAATGGCAACTTTCTCGATGCTCGCATTTACAAATGTTGTCCTTGTTTGGGAGCTCCGTTGCATCCAATCTAAAATTTTACAATTCCCTAATCGAATTAACCTTAGCCCATCAAATTATGAAATCTTGAAAACAGAGATCATGAACCGTTGGCGATAAGATGCGCTACTTAGGTATTTTATTTCCACTCCTCGAAAATAGATGGCCCACATTGCTCGGCCTATCATCCTTCTTGATAGGGAAGTGTTATTCGATCGCATTGGTAGCCTACCCTCAAGACTGTTTGACACCATAGGGATTGGCAACCCATATTGATCGAATACTGAGGATTATCTATTTGATTATGCATTGGAAAAAAATCTGCCGCCCACCCACCCAAAGACTTGAACTCTGACCTTTGTTGAGGGAGCAACAAGGCTCGTTGACAATTGTTCTATTGCACATCAAAGAAAAATATAAATATATCATAATTTTGGCAAGGATTGATTGCCTATATACCACAAATAGTTTTCATCTAGATCATGCAAGAGCACACAATCGACCCACATTGAATCATTGATTAAATGATGACGGTTATCTGTTTGTTGATAATGCACACAAACAGAGCCACTTCCCCCTAGACTTCATCTACAGCCTCTGTTGAGAGAGTAGCAATGCTTGACAATTAAGCTATCACACATCTCTTGTTGATAAATATGCGAGAATCAAAGAAAATACACATATATCATAATTTTAACAAGTATTGATTGATTGTAGTTCACAAATAGTTCACATGCAGTTCATGCAAGAACATAGTTGATTGCATCGTGCAAGAAACTATTTGGAGCTCAATTCTAGCTCACATTGGGTAGTAGTTCACTTCAGGTTAACATCGAGCTCAATGTCTGATGAAATAGTGGTCATTTAATCCCAATAATGCCTTGTCAGCTAGTAGAGAGGGTAGTCTACCCCACTTAGCTAACCTCTCAAGGCATGTGACTTTTAACTAGTGCTCAAAAATATCATTATCTTGACCTTGGTTACAACCAAAATTTATCCAAAGTCTAAGAAATTTGCCAAGAATTATAACAAAAATGCCCAAATTTTAACCTTGAAAACTATGGGCCAATGAACCTACAACCAGCCATGATATTTTATTTTCACCTGAGAAATTTAAAACATAAACGGGCTATGTGCGCACTGGTCTTAACCTATGTTCTTTTGTCGGACCAAAAGGCAAGTCCATATCATTGCTTGATCTTAAGTAAAATTCCAATGATTTGTTTTAGCATAAGAAAAAAAATTGTGCATTGGTTGTAGAAATCCTTATACGTTCAATAAAGAGCCTTGTATTTCATGCCATATTTAGAAGACATCGATTAAAAAGGTGAAGATATGGAGTTGTATACTCTCTCTTTGCCACCTAATTGAAAAATAAGATATGTAAGGGTAGTAGTGTACTCTCTCTCTCTCTCTCTCTCTCTCTCTCTCTCAAACAAATAGTCATGCACCTTGATTGGTTCAGGGGAACTTTTCCACCCCTTGGGCCGCATGACCAAGCTGGGACATTTCCTCTCAAAGTGTTTCATGAGTTAAGATGCCATGTAGGTACATGCCCCTAGTAGGTATGTGTGTTTGGGTGGGTGCTTGTAGAGTGGGTGATTGGAGCTTGGATTATGCATGCATTGTTTGTCATTTTGTGTATGTATTCTTAAGGCTTGCTCTCTTTGTGTGTGTGTGTGTGTGTGTGTGTGTGTGTGAAGCCTGTTTTGTTTATATGACTTTAGGTTTCATTTAACTTTTGATTTATTTCTAGTTTTTTATATCTTTTTTTGTTGTTTTTGGTTTTCATTTGGTTTCTTTGCGTCATGAATAATAAATTCTAACCTTCTAAAAGTATTTACCAACTTAAATTGGCTATTTAAGTTTAGGGGAAATAAAATGAGAACAAGTGAAATTGATTAAGTGCTAATGGACCAGTAGGTAAGGCTTGAGACAAAAAAGGGGGAGAAAGTCCATAAAAGAGCAAGAGTAATTGCTAACTAGTTAGCTCAGTCATAGGTACATGTCAAGGAAGGATAAATGTATCCCAAGCAGCCTTGATTAAAGGTACATGACAAAGGAGATAATTGGGAGCGATTATAACAGTCTAAAAATAGAAAGTGATTGTGCTAAGCTCATGTCATTAGAATAACTCTTTAGACTTCAAGTATGTAGGAATTAGGGTTGCAAGAAAACACACACAGCTTGGAGAAGTCGAAGGAAGCTCAAGGCACACAACAGAGAGTGTAGTACTTGGTGTGCAATGGAAAGATAAGATAGCCCTAGAGTGATGTGTGTATATACAATGCATGAGGGAAAAAATCTCTTAATGAGGGAAAAAATACCCTGATGATCCTAAGTGTGTTCACACACATCACTACCACATGTATATGGTAATGAATCCCCCCTAGGAGTCATGCGATGAATGAGAGCTGGCACATAGAGTATAGGGAAGTGCCATGCCCTGAGGACATGATTAATCCACAAAGGGGAGTAAGCCCAAAGGTTTGTGGAGAGCTTAGAACTTCTCACAAGACAATGCCTTTGTGAAAAGATCTGCAAGGTTGTCCTGTGTTGGCACATAAGACAAGTTGATCTCTCTTACCGAGAGCCTCTCTCTGACATAGTGGTAATGCACCTCAATGTGCTTTGTGCGAGCTTGAAAAATTGGATTCCTGATAATTGCCAATGCACTCTGACTGTCAGTGATAGTGTTGGCAGTGTCTTGTCCAACACCCAAATCAGCCATAAGGTGTCTGAGCCATATACACTCAACAGTAGCTATGAAGACTGCCGTGTACTCAGTCTCACAACTAGAAGTGGCCACATTAGGTTGCTTCTTGCTCAACCATGAGATACATGAACTGCAAGCCTGAAACAAAAACCACTTGTGGACACTCTCAGTGTCAAAACAACCAGCCCAAATTTGAGTCCAAAAAAGTATGTAAGTATGGCGGCAATAACCCCCCCAAGATGTAAAGTTTCACTCAAAGTAGCAAAAAATCCTCTTGACATCTTGCCAATGCTTAGACCCTTGGCTATGCATAAATCTGCTGACCTATGAGATTGCAAACTAAATATCCGACCTTGTGTTGCATACATAAATAAGGCAGCCAACAACACCAGCATCATGAAGACACAATTTTAAACCTATTTCCATGGGAGTGGCAATAGGTTTGCAATCCTCAAGTCCAAACTTACATAGTAATGTCTCTATGTAACTAGTCTGACACAAGGCAATACCACCATCACATTGCTTAAACTGTAAGCCCAAGTAATGATGCAACAACCCCAAATCTTTCATCTTGAAAGTAGCATTCAAATCAGCCTTAATTTGAGCAATATGTCTCTCATTTGGTCTAGTGATCAGTAAATCACCGACATAGAGAACCACAATGAGAAGTACATCATCGTCATACTTTACATACGATGTGCTTTTCATTGGACTGTTACAAAAGCCTCATTTTACCAAATGAGTGTCAGCCTTCTCATACCAAGCACAAGGAGATTGCTTCAACCCATACGAAGTTTTTTTTTACATTTGTACACTTTATCCTCTTGTCCTTTGTTGATAAAACCGTGAGGTTGCATTACATAAACTTCCTCAAATATGTCACCGTTTAAGAAAGCAGTAACAATGTCTAAGTGATGTACATCCCGACCAAAATGAGCTGCCAATGCACATAGAAAATGCATAGTAGTCATACGACAAGTGGGAGCAAAAGTCTCTTCATAATTATGCCTTTTTACTGTGCATAACGCTTTGCAACAAGTCGAGCCTTATAGCAATCAATCTCACCATCCGCCTTGCATTTCAGGAGGCAAATCACATAGAATCCATGTGTCATTTTTATAAGTGCATCATATTCTGATTGCATGGCAACCATTCAATTTTTTGAATTCTACGCTTCATCAAAAGACTGAGGTTCCTCAACATCACATAAACTAGACATAGCCAAAGCATAACAATCTGATGCATGTCAAGAACTTGAACGAGTACGACTAGAAAAAGGTGCATCCAATTTACTATCACACAAAGTATGCACCAGCCATTTAGGCATACCTCTAGCTCGCTCATTCTCAGCCCTTTCCTCATCAAGTACATCATGTACATCTGCATCAGTAATAGGTTGATCTATAACATTTTCACAAACCCCCATAGGCTGTACATTTGCCTCATTGGAATTTACATTCAAACTTCCATCTCTGAAAAGAGGCAACAAAATGTCATAAATGTCATGTGAGCTTACATTAATGTCTCTAGTACATGACAACAAGAGATGAACAAAATCTTGTACAAACACAACATCGCGTGAAACCAAGCTATGCTTTGTTTGCGGATGATAGAACCTATAACCTTTGCTTTCAACACTATAACCAACCAAAATACATTTGAAAGCCTTATCATCCAATGTTCTACGCTACGTTTGTGGCACCAAAGCATATGCCAAACAACCAAAAATACGCATGTGCTCAATAGACGGAGATTATCAACTCAAGTTTCCCAACCATTGGCTTATACAGAATGCTTTTCATGTGAGCCTACTTAAGCCCTACAAAGGAGAGCCACCAAGTGAACCAATTATTGAAGACCCTCCCAAAATCAAAGACCAAGAAGAGGTGCTGCAACCCAAAGCTATCCTTCAGCATGAAGACAAGGTACTACGACATGGTAAGATTATATGAAGGTATCTTATTAATTTCTAAAATTATCCTTTTGAAGATGCTAGATGGATGCAAGGAATACAGCTTAAGGATAGTATGAACCTTTTCAATGCTTAGAATGCTACATTAGAGTAAGCAAACGTACATGTTTCTTTAATGATCAATGTTTTTGTCTTATAATACTAATTCTCTTTTTATCGTGCACAAAATTAAGTAGTATGCATACTTAGAATCGTGTTTGTGATGACATCATCCTCAAACACCAAGTATGATTTTTCACTCTATTTGGAAGAATGAAATGGACTAAAGAGCAGACATGCTTGCGGCAGCTATGTCCCCAAGCACCAAATGGATTAGTCATCCATCTTGGAATGATATCGTAGGATAAAAAGGGATCCTCTACTCGCTAAGAAAAATTGACTAATGACTAAGGCTTTATGTCTTCTACCTCATAGTCGAGGACGACTATGATTTCAAGAGAGAGTTAATGTCATAAAATCTAATCTCTAACCAACCCAAATGATTTTCTCATATTAGATTGATAATTTAATGTCGTATAATAAACGAGAACAAGGGTTATAATATAGACAGGTGCTTAAGGATCTATCTCAACAGGGGGCCAATGGTAAAGGGGTCCAAATGAGAGATGGTTTGTCAAAGAGCAAGGCTAGCTGATGGAGCTTAAAGGGCCTTAGATTTAGCTTCATTAAGACCTCCAATGGTTAGTGTTAAAAGTTCTTTGACCTTAGGCAAGCTAGGGCTGAGCTTGAGGTGGGAACCCGACCTAAGCTTGAGGTGCTTATTGTGTTTGTTGACTAAGGTGCTTGTATGCTTGATGATGAAGGTGCTTGAGAAGCTTCCCATGCATGGGGGTTAAGGTGCTTGAGTCAAAAAGAGACCCTACAAAGAAGGGGGAAGCCCCAAAGTTAGGGAAATATTTGACTTAACTTCCCACTCACCCAAAGGACACCCCCTTTCTCAAGGGGCACATGGACACATGTTAGACTCTCCCTATGCTTAGCCACATGGTGTGCTTGGATCCTATTGGCTGGGCTAAAGAGGGGTCCAATGAGATTCTAGATCAATTCAACAAATATCTAGAGATTTTCAAGCTCTCTCTCTCTCTCTCTCTGTCAAAGGGGTAAGGAGGACACTTGTCCAAAGACTACCCATGTGCTTGAAATGCATTGTGCATGTGATTGGCTAGGGGGAGAGGGTCCCAATGAGCTTCAGGCTTGAGCAAAAAAGAGGGCTCCCCAAAGCAAGCAAGGGGTATGCTTGGGGGGTATACACCTCTCACACACTCATTTTTTTAAAAACATTATCACTTGGTGAAAGTGGAGGAACTCCATCTCCTTCTCCAAGCTTGTTCAGAAGTTGAGAGCCTACACCAACACTCTTGGCTATGGATTGCAAATCCAACCAAGAGCCATGCTTCAATCCTTAAGCTTTCCATATTCTCCTTCTTCATTACTATGCTATTATGTATGCTAGTAAGAAGAGTCATGATAAGCGAGGAACTAATTCTTTCTCCTATGAATGTTTCTTCTTCCTCTTGCCTACCTCATTCCCCGCTAGCTCTCTCCACCTTTGAAGGTGTTTGAGGCCTTGGGACTGAGGCTAGGGATGGTTAATGATTTTTACATGTCTATGTTATGCTCATGATGCATGAAGATTTCCATTTTCATTGCATCACCTATGTCACAAGGAACACAAAGATTGTATTATACCATGTCTCTCTTGATGGGAGAATCTATAATACAAAAGTCTATTGGAGGGGGGACCGGCTCCACATAAATCCGATCCTCAAGTGTTGTCAAGTTCTCTAAACTGTTTCTCTTACAAAAGTATTTTTCATGCCAAGTTAATTTAAGTACTATGATTATGTTTCTACCATCAATTAATTCCACCCTCTATGCTCTCAAAGAAGCCTCACAAAAATGCTTTCTTTAATTCTCATAATTCCGCTATCCTCAAAGTTCATCAGCCATTTTTATTACGCCCGTAGTATGCCTTAGACGAGCCTTGAGAATTGAGAAACTTTAGCAAGACCTTGTCATTTTCCTTAAAGGCTAAGACTCTTCTGTGCTTATTAGCAGCAACCCTTTTTGCCTTTGCTGTAAGATGGATATAACCTCTTTAATAGTTGGAAAAGATTTTTGTAAGTCTTGGCTAAATTCATCAACAGTGAAGATCTTCCCATGTACTTTGAGTAATAAGGGACTTTTCGATCTTTCCTCTTTAACTTTGAAAGGTGCTTTCCCCATAAAAGTATGTACAATGTCATTGTACGCATACTCTATAAGAGGTAGGTACTTCTCTCATTGAGAACGTTGATCTACTTCCATGAAATAGGCTTTTAGTAGATCAAGGATTGTTAGACTAGTTATTTCACTTTGTTCATTTGTTTGTGGATGATAGGCCAAGAGAAATTTAATCTAATTCCTTGATTCTCAAAGAGACCCTTCCAGAAACTACTAGTCATTCTAGAATATTTGTCCGACACTATGGATGTTGGAAAGCCATGATACTTGAAAATTTGAGACCTAAAGAGGGTTGATGTTTGTTGTGCCTTAATAGTCTTTTTGACACGCATAGAGTGTGTTTTCTTGCTAAGCAGTTTCTTCCCTCGGTCAAATTTTGACTTTTGGCATGCCACACATTTTGAAACATACTCTTGTATGTTTAATTTTCATGGTAGGTCAACAGAAATACGTTTTTACTCCTCGTAGAGTAGATTATGGAATCCCTCTTTTTCCCGCATAAGGAGAAACATGGGTTTCATAAATGAATTTCTTATTGTATGGGTGAGTAACAGATAGCCTATTGCCGTTTAAAAGATAATCATCCTTCAAGGTGAATGGTTCTTCTTTTGTCTCTAATGCAAAGAATGTGATTACATACTTAAAGTCTCGGTCAATAGCATACTCATCTATCATAAAATATATATCATTGTGAGTTGCTATTGACACCATAATTACCGTTGGCCGTCGTGAAAGTGCATCGGCCACTTGATTGTGCTTGCCAAAAATGTAAGCAATATGAAGTTTAAATTGCAAAATAAAATTTTCCCACCTCATTTGTTTGTCAGAGAGCTTGGTTTGCATCATGAAGTTCTTGAGGCTTTGTGATCCGTTTGTAGGATGAACGGAGGCCCCAAGAGATAGTGTTTCCACGTATTGGAGTTGAGTCTTCAACTCTCATATGCTATGGCATGCCCTTCTTGAAGTAAAAGGTTCAAGGCAATCACCACAAGCATTACATTGGACCTCAAATGGCTTTGACAGATCTAGTAGTGTGAGCACAAGTTGAGAGATAAGCTTCTCAAAAGCTTCTTTCTCTTTTTCAGTCCATGAATACTTAACGTTCTTTTTCGTTAAGTCATGTAATGGGCTTGATATTAGTGGATTTTTTTCTATGAAGTGTCTATAGTATGCACACATACCTATAAAGCTTCGTAGCTCCTATAGATTCCTTGGATTAGGCCATCCTTTTATTACCTCTAACTTTGTTGGATCCATACGGGTGCCATCTTTAGAGATAATGTACCTAAATATTGAATCTCTTGTAGGAGAAATTCACTTTTTTAAAATTAATGAACAACTTATTCTCTCTCACAACTTGAAAGATTACCTGGAGGTGTCGCTTGTACTTCTCAAGAGAATTTGAGTGGCGTGAAGATTTTTGTCCATCATGAGTTTAAATACTGCTGGAGCATTTGTCAAGCCAAAACTTGTAACTTGTCAAATAGATCTTCTACCCGTGGCACGGGAAATAATATTTTTTTATAGTGATCCTATTAAGTGTTCTATGTGATATGTGCCGTCTTTCTTTTGCACTAAAAGTATTGGTGAAAAGAAGGAAGAGTAGCTAGGCCTCACCATCCCCTTTTTCCACCAATTCACGCACTTGCCTCATGATCTCCTCTTGTTGAGCTTGTGAAACTTGATAGAGAGGTTTGTTAGGCGGTGAGCTTCTTGGTAGAAACTCTATTGCATGGTCATCATCCCTCGTTTTGGAGGTAGCTCACTAGGGATGTCATCAATGAAAACATCTTGGAATCCATTTAGGAAATTAGATAAATCTAATTCCTTTGATTCCCTTTATTGCTACTTGTGAAAATCATATACGCAGAAATAGAGCTTTTTATTGACTTATCAAAAGCAATCATATCTACCAAGGACATGGTGACTCATTAGCATCTATTTTTGGCTTTTTCCCTGTAATTGAAATAAGTTCTCCTTATAAGGAACTTCATAGTGGCAGCCATTCAAGTGAACCATGGTGCCCCAAGGATAACATCCTCATGTTTGAGAGGGAGATGAAGAAATCCTCTTTGTCCACATAGCTTTGGACATGAAAGTGAGACGTCTTGTTCCTTGAAAGCTCCATCGGCTTCAATGCATCTCCCATCTCATGGGCTTGTATGCCTAGCTTGGTGGCTAACTTTGTGGATATGAAGCTATAAGTTGAACCAAGGTCAAACAAAGTAAAAGAATCATGCTCTCGTACCTTTCCCCAAGCATAGGAAAGGAGAAATCCTTGGCAATGGGCATCCTCTTTTGAAGCTTCAACCATAGAGGCTCTAGGCAGCTCATTGCGCACATTTCTTTGGGGGCAAGCACGATAGGCATGTCCTTGCTCTCTGCACTCGAAGCACCGGTTATCTTTGTGATAACACTCTAGCTCCTCAGGAGAAAGTCAATTCTTGCCTTTGTAGACTCCTTTTTCCTTAGCTTTATTGTTGTTGCTAGAGTTGCCTTTGGAAGAATTTTGAGCATTATTCTTCCCTCTAGGTTCATTTTTCTCTTTAATTTCCATGGGCTTAGAATTCCGTTTAGCCTCTTGTTGGAAATTGATTCGCGAGGAGACCACAATAGAGATGGTCCTGGGCTTTTGAGAGTTGATATACTAGTCCATATCTTTTGAATAGCCCATCACAAAACTGTGTTTTTTTTCTGCAAAGTCTACCTTTTTGTAGAAAGTGGCTTTGAGTTGTAAATCCCAAGACTTGTCCAAATACTTGTGGATAGACTTGTAGGGAGACAGCTTCAAGCTTCTCCATTTGGTGAGAATGTTGTCTTTGGCATCGCTTGCAAGAAACTGCTTCATTATGGAAGCTCTTAGGGTTTCCATGTTTTTGGAGGTTTGCCGTTAGCTTGTAGGCTAGCCCACCATTTCTTGGTGGACCTTTGAAAATACATAGCTACATGTTGTAGCTTGGAGGACTCTGTGAAGCTCTCATCTCCAAAGGCCGCATCAAATTGTTGGATAAAGGCCAAGGCTTTGTCCGTGGCACCAAAGGTGCCATCATAGGTGAGAAAAGAGATGTTCTTTTCTCCCTCCTTGAACTTCTTGAGCTTGTTGAACCTTTTCCAAGCAGCATAGGATTTTTGATGGCCTCTCCTCTTGGGTTCTTTTGGGAAAAAGACATCACTTCTTTCACCGGAAGAGGAGGAAGGTGATGAAGATGGAGAAGAGGGTGACCTCTTTCTCTCCTTTTTCTTCCTTTGATTCCTCTTTTCCCTTTTGAGATTACGATGAGGAGGAGTATGCAGAGATATTTTCCTCTTGGGAAGAGTTGGAGATCTTCATTCTCACCGTCTTTGTGGAGCCACATCTTTCGAGGTGTTTGGCGATTCACTTCTTTCTCTTTCCTTCGATGGGGACTCTACATTTGAAGCATGCCCTCTCCTTTTGAATGGAGGTGCCTTCGTATGTATCCTTCTCTTCTCTCACCGGAGAGAGCCCTGTTTTGGAAGTCCCTACAAGATACCTAACATGTAATCTCTCTTCTTGGGGAGTTTGGAGAATCCCATGGGTGCAAAGTTGTTGGTAAACTTCACCTTGTAGGGAGGGATTACCCAGAGCTTGTTGTTGCCTAGCGACAAGAGAAATCACAAGCATATGGGCATCATTAGTATCTCCTTCATGTGCAAAATCAAAGTTATCAATATTCATTCTACTCTCTTTATTATTGTCAGCCATGCTAAAAGAATTTATGTATATGTTAACTCATTCTTTGGCAACTTCAAAGCCATAGTTGCTACTCCTCTTAGATCTTGAAAATTAGCACTCAAGCATCCACATGGTGTACAACTTAAGGAACTCTCTTCTTAAGCAAGAAAAGAGAAACCAATAGCTTTGATACCAATGTAACAAAATTAAGCTAATAACTTTGAGTGTAGCGGAAATAGATTAGCCATAGTGAGCATTTCATTAAGAAGATTCCTAATGAAGATAGAGAGATGCTAGGTTGGATATAACAACAATTTACACATTCGTAATTAACATGGCATGAACAATAAATTGAAAAAGAGAGAAAAATAGAGAAATTGGCAACAGTTTAGGACTGGATATACTTGGAGCCGATCCCCCCTCCAATAGGCTTTTGTATTATAGGTTCTCCTATGAAGAGAGACTTGGTACAATAAAATCTTTGTGTCCTTAAGACCTCTTTGGTTCCATGATGATGGAAACCTTCATGCACCAATTTTATGCTTTAAAAAAATAATAATCTACTTGCAATAACAAGAACTTGTCCCTGGCGTCAAGTTCAAGACCTCAAACACCATTAAAGGTGGAGAGAGCTAGCAGGGAAACAACACAAAATGGGCGAGTGTGTGTGTGACTTGTGGGGTATATGAGAGAGAGAGAGAGAGAGAGAGAGAGAGAGAGAGAGAGAGAGAGAGAGAGAGAGAATTCAATTTTGCTACTTTACTCTTGCTACAAGGCTATTGTCTCAAGCTTTGGGCCAGCCAATGAATGGCTCTAGTCATGGGTTTCGAAGGCCTATGGACTTATGTGAGATGTCAATGTATAATAAAAGATTTATTTATGCTCATAAATGAATGCAAAGAAAGAGCTGACCTCTTGCAAAGAGGAGAAGTATTGCATTGTTTTGAGCAAATGCGGATCTATAATTTGACTCTAGATGTAGTTATGTATTGGTTTAGTTTTTAAAGTACGAAAATATTGATCAAAGGATATATTCGAAGAGAAAAGGATCAGGAAACTTTAATCTAACATTTATAATGTAGAGACAAGCTCATTTTAAAAGATCGGAACTGCCACAAGGCACCTTGAAAGGGCTTTCCACATGGTGTCTTGAGAAGCCGCTCTACTCTTGGAATCTCTCATGCAGTGTTGGTGCAGTGTATCATTATCTTATGGAAAATTACTTTGAGGTTTCTCATGACAATTGTCAAAGGTCGGATGGTAGGGTTGCTACATGGATGCAACCCCTTCCCTAAATGGGATTGAGAGGGGTATGAGCTGTGATGACCATGAATTGAACAAGATATGAGTCGCCCTCAAGATTTTGGGCGTATTAGCTGATCAATGCCCTCAGGGTATGCACCTTTAAGAAACTCCTTTTGGACCCCTATTGAGATGCAACCATCTCTCTCCTTCTGGTCCCATGCTGAGATAAGTCTAGAAGCACATATCTGTTGAGATGTCGAGCTCTACATCTTGAGCTGGCATCCACTACGGGTCTTGGCCGCTTATGACATTTACTCACTGGCACGTTAGGTGACCGACATGGAGGATCTCTGCCAGTGATTCTACAGCTGGACTACACTTATAGTGCCAGCCTAGTATGCTTCTAGCGAGTTCACACTTAGTGACCGCATGTACATATGTGCTACTTTTCAGTTTTAGCACTTAGTCATTTTGTACTCTCTTTTCTGTGAGAAGAAGAAGAAGCTTTCCATCTCTGTGTGCTTTGTGCTTGTCTTGTGTAGCTCTCTTGCATCCTCATTCTTTACATGGTATCAGAGCCTGGTGCAGCAAGAGAGTCTAAGAGAGCAAAAGCATCACAATCCCTTTGTTCGTAATCCACGACCAATTTTTCGTACAAGTTTCTGAACAGGTCTCCAAAGTGCAGTACACAGAGATTTACTGTACAAGTACAGTGGTTGTATGTACGCTTGATTGTGGACACTCGTTGAGTGTAGAAAGCGTTACAGGTACCACGATAGCAGGTTCAGCAGATTTGTAGGTTTTTGCAGATTGCAGCTATTTTGTCTTAGTGCTTCAAGATGTCTGACGGTTTCAGTCAGATTGTTACTGAGAAGCTTGAGAAAAATAACTACCCTGCATGGAAGTTCAAAATAACTAATTTCCTAAAAGGAAAAGGTTATTGGGACTATGTAGAAGGAGACAATGAAAAGGAACCAGAGATTCCCGAGGCAAATGCTACAGCAGAACAAAGAAAAGCCTTGAGGGACTGGCAACAAGGCCAGAGCAAAGTGATGTATTGGCTTTCTATGAGCATCACATATGGCATGATGGTCTATCTACAGGATGCTGAAACCCCCGCCATTGCATGGAAAAACTTAGGCAGAGTGTTCGAGGTGAACACCAAGGTCAGGAAGCTTCAACTAAAGTCGGAGCTAAATCAGGTTAAGAGGAACAACCTCTCAATCAATGATTATGCCTTGAAGATCAAGAGTATCATTGAGGCTCTTGGATCTATTAAAGTCTCAGTGGAAGACGATGACATTGTCCGTGCATGCTTGGATGGTTTAGGAGATGAGTATGTACATTTCAGGTCTTCCATGAATACAAGAGACAACATCCCCGTGTTCCAAGATTTGATTTCTATGCTTATTCTTGAGGAGAAGAACCTTGACACATCTTCTTCTCATGGCAAAAATAATTCTAAACAGGCCTTCTATTCTAACTCCAACAGAGGTAGAGGTAGAGGTCGTGGTCGAGGCCCAAGGGGTTGCAGGGGCCAATTTCAAGAAGGTCAATCAAATCAAAACAATATAGGTGGCAGGGGAAACCAGTCTCAAGGCAGGGGGAGTCAAAGAGGTCGTGGTGCAGGATCAAGCAGGCAGCAACATACTCCAAATAGCAGAGAATGTTGGACTTGTGGTGAAAGAGGTCACATGTCACGTGACTGTCCAAAGGGAAAAGCAAGTGGAAAGAGAGAACAGGGCAACTATGCATCTACTAGCAGAGATGCAGATGACAGCAAAAGCAAGCGCATGTTTGTTATGCAGCATGTAATGAATACAATGACTGCAGAGAATTCTACCCAGGATGATGTTTGGTATGTGGATTCAGGTGCCTCTAATCACATGACGTCTCGTGGAGAGTGGTTTAGAGATATGCGCAAACCAGATGTGTTAGGCTATGTGCAGATAGGAGATGACACAACTCACCCCACTGCTCATGTAGGGGACATACCTCTAAATACGAAGAGTGGGAAATCAAAGTACTTAGCAGATGTACTTCATGTCCCAAACATTACAAAGAATCTTGTTTCTATTGGACAAATGGTTGAGCAGGGTTTGCAGGTTCGCTTCAATCCAAATGGCTGTTATGTAGAAGATTTCCAGAATGGCTGTAAGCTGATCACAGAGGGCAAATGTGTGGGCAGATTGTTTACGCTGAATGTAGACATGCCTGAGGTAAAAGCTGCATTATTTTCACAGGGCACATGTGTTGTGGCTGACGTTGACATTTGGCACAAACGCATTGGCCATGTCAATGAGCAGAGATTGCGCAGCATGCAATCAAAACAGATTGTAAAAGGTTTGCCCAAATTCAAGGTCGATGGTATGCATAAATTGTGTGCATCATGCCAGTTTGGAAAACAGTCAAAGGGCTCATTTCCACATGAGCGCAATGTATGTAAAAAGACACTTGAGGTGGTGCACACAGATGTTTGGGGTCCAACCGATACTGCAAGTATACATGGTTGCAAGTATTATGTCTCTTTCATTGATGACCATACAAGGAAAGTATGGGTCTACTTCATGCGTAACAAAAGTGAGGCACATTGCAGAAGTTGCACGTGCATTGATGAATGAGAAGAACATGCCTCATCATTTCTGGGCTGAAGCTGTAAATACAGCTGTATACATTATGGACAGGACACCTACAACTACGGTGCATGATGTAACGCCCGAGGAAAATTTTACAGGTACAAAGCCTGATTTGGCACACTTGAAAGTGTTTGGCTACATAGCTTACGTGCATGTACCAGATGAGTTGCGTAGGAAATTGGATCCTAAAGCAGAGAAATGTATTCTTGTGGGATATTCCCTTAAAAAAAAGGGGTACAGGTGCTACAATCCTACTACACGAGAATTACGAGTGAGCAGAGATGTAGTCTTTGATGAGATGAGAAGCTGGTACAGTAATGCACATGGCACTATTGGGGCTAATGTAAAAGATGATGTGGTTGTACAAAATGTGAGGCCACAGTCACAGGTTTTGAGTGGACCACAAGAGTCCTCTTCTCGTGGCTCTGTTGAGAAGCCATGGAATGGTAGACTACGTACGCAGGTCACTCCACCAGCAGGTACAGGGAATGTATCACGAAAAGGAAAGGAAAAGGTTGATGAACCTCCCTTTATGGCTGATGCATCATCAGGGTTTTCACATGTAGACATGGATTCAGATGGTTCTGAACAAAGTCTTGATGAGGAATTTGGAATTCCGGCTGTCAGGACACCTGGTGTAAGGAAAGTACAAGAAGATGCTAGAGGGAAAAGGAGTGACCCAGGACCGCGCAGATCTAACAAAGTCAAAAATCCAGTTCAAAAATTGACTTATGATGGGTATCTAGCTCATCACCAAGCCTACATGGCTAAGGTGATACAGGATGTGGGGCCAACATGTTTTGAGGATGCAGTTGGAAATGTGCATTGGGATGATGCAATGAATGAAGAGATGGCTGCATTGGAAGCAAACGACACATGGGAGTTGGTGCCATTGCCAAGTGGCAAGAAAGCTATTGGCTGTAAATGGGTGTATAAAACCAAGCATAAGACTAATGGTAACATTGAGCGTCACAAGGCAAGGCTGGTCGCAAAGGGTTATGCACAGACGTATGGCATAGACTATGAGGAGACCTTTGCTCCAGTGGCAAAGATGACGACTGTGAGAGTTGTCATAGCAGTGGCTGCATCTAGAGGATGGATTATGCATCAAATGGATGTAAAGAATGCCTTCTTGAATGGTGAGTTGCAAGAGGAAGTGTATATGGATCAGCCACGTGGTTATGTCGATCCAGGTTACCCAGATTATGTATGCAGGCTTCTCAAAGCTTTGTATGGTTTGAAGCAGGGCTCTAGAGCATGGTATGACAGGATTGCCACGTATCTTGTCAGTATTGGTTTTAGGAGAGCTCATGCTGATCATTCACTCTATGTACGTGAGAGTGATGTGGGGACTGTGGTCATTACCATATATGTAGATGACCTTATTATTGTGGGTGACAATGCTATGGAGATTGACCATGCGAAGGGTCTTCTCAAACAGGAGTTTGAAATGAAAGATTTGGGCGAGTTGCGCTACTTTCTTGGCATTGAGGTGATTAGGACTCCAGAGGGTGTATGGCTATCACAGAGACAGTATGCTTTGGACATGTTGTCAAAGTATGGTATGGTTGATTGTAAGCCAATTTCTATTCCCTTTGATGTGAATGCAAAGCTGAGTGCAGAGAAGGGTGATGTTGTTGAGGATGTCAAGATGTACAGGAAGATTGTGGGTAGTCTAATCTACTTGACTATCACGAGGCCAGACTTGAGCTACACAGTAGGCTTGGAGAGTCAGTTCATGCAGCTTCCGAGGAAGCCACATTTGGATGGAGTACGGCGCACACTTCGGTATGTGCAAGGGACTCTTGACTACGCATTGTTCTATGCAGCAGATGCGCCATTAGCATTGTATGGGTATATAGATGCAGATTGGGCAGGTAGCATTGTTGATAGGAGATCTACGAGTGGCTTCATGTTCTCTTTTGGGAGTGCTGCTGTTACTTGGAGCAGCAAAAAGCAGCCTACGATTGCTTTATCGAGCACAGAGGCCGAGTACAGAGGTGCAACAGTTGCGGCGTGTGAGGTAGCTTGGCTACGCACATTACTTGAGGACTTGGGAGTGCAGGTGGACCAGCAGATTGTCATCCATTGTGACAACCTCAACAGCATGTAGTTGGCTAGGAACCCAGTGTTCCATGCCAGGACCAAGCACATAGAGGTCCATTACCACTATGTTCGATAGCGAGTGTTGGCGGGCGACATCGACTTGGTCTACGTCAGCACAGAGGAGCGGATAGCGGATATCTTTACCAAGGCCCTCGAAGCTGAGAAGCTTCGACGTTTCCGGACTATGCTTGGACTCTGCGACATGCAGAGCTCGAGGGGGAGTGTTGAGATGTCGAGCTCTACATCTTGAGCTGGCATCCACTACGGGTCTTGGCCGCTTACGACATTTACTCACTGGCGCGTTATGTGACCGACACGGAGGATCTCTGCCAGCGATTCTACAGCTGGACTACACTTATAGTGCCAGCCTAGTACGCTTCTAGCGAGTTCACACTTAGTGACCGCATGTACATATGTGCTACTTTTCAGTTTTAGCACTTAGTCATTTTGTACTCTCTTTTCTGTGAGAAGAAGAAGAAGCTTTCCATCTCTGTGTGCTTTGTGCTTGTCTTGTGTAGCTCTCTTGCATCCTCATTCTTTACAATATCTATATTCTAACTCTTGTTCCCCTTTTATCTTCCTAGATTCAATGACCAATTTAATATGAGAAAATCATTTGGTAAAGTTAGATATTAGATTTTATGACAATTCTATTATGCTAAGCTATGCTAAGAGCTTGCCCCCATGAGCAAGCATACACATATTATCAATTCTCTTGCTTGACAAATACTTCTTTTCACCCTCATCTTCCTCTTTCCCCGTAGTTCCTTTCACCCCGCTGGGGTGTTTAGGCCCTTGGGAAGGAGGGTTATAGCATGAAATATTGAAGAGCACCATCTTCTCAATTCAAGAAAGGCTCTGCAAGAGCTCAAACATGTATTATACAAAGCTCTCGCTTGAGAGGATTATGCTACAAGTCCTTTTGGAGGGGGGACCAGCTCCAAGCAAATCTTGTCTTCATCGAGTTGTCAATTTGAATTGTGTATTTTCTTTGAATAATGTGTATAATTCTAGTGTTTTTAATGTATAATTGTGTAAAGAAATCAGCTCGGCACAATCTATAATCTCCTTGTTATCTTTCTCTTAAGGAAAAATCTCTCCTTTTATAGTTAAATTCCACCGAATCTAAAGTAAGCATTAGATTCTCCGACACTTTGTTTTTTATGTTGATCGTGTGCGGTGGGTTATTGGGGTGCGATTGGGTTAGAGCTCTACTCTCTCTACCAGGCTTTCTAATGGTGGACATTTTTAAATTTTTGGTGGACCTTGAGTTTCCTTTTCTTTTTTTTTTGGAGTTAGTCTCCTAGCTTTGGATTATATGAGCCACCTTCAACAAGTGTAGTTGTCTTCTACTGTTGAGCGGATTCATGTTTTCACTTGAAAGCTCTGCTATCACATGGAGAAACAACCTGAGTAACAAGAAGTAACCTATCTATCGCGTACAAAGATAGAGTATAAGGGTGCCACAATGGCGGCATGTGAAGTAGCATGGCTGGCATTGCTACTTCATGACTTTTTAGTACAAGCAGAGGTCGGTTGTCATCTATTGTGACAATCTCATTAGCATACAATTGGCTCAAAACCCAGTGTTTCATGCAAGGAAGAAGCATATTGAGGTGCATTACCACTTCATCAAAGAGTGGATCTTGGCAAGTGATATCGACCTTGAGTATGTGATAACAGATAAGCAGGTTGCATATATCTTCACGAAGGCCATTGGAGCATAGAAACTGTGGAGATTTCGAGTGATGCTTGGCATACGAGAGATGTTATTGAGCTTGAGGGGGAGTGTTGAGAGGTTAAGCTCAACATGTACTACTCCTAGATGACTATCAATGACAATCATCACATCATTGGTGCGCTTTGGTGGATACACATATCTCTACCAGTGATACTACATCTTGACTACACCAACTTGGTTTACCTACGAGTGTGATAGCACACTTATCCGTCTAGCTCACTCACTAGTGGTTCATACTAGACCGTTGTATTAGTTTCCCCTTATGTTGTACTTTCCCTTTCTTAATGTTTTGTAGACTTCTTATCTTGACTTAGTAAAGAAGAAGAAGTAGAATGTTTTGCCTCCATCTATATGTGTTTGTGTGCTTGCAAGAGCTCAAACATCTACATCTACAATGAACGAGACCTCCTAGCAGCTTCAATTTAGCATTCTCGATGGTTCTTCCTCTTGATCTCCCTCAATAGTTTTCTTGGTGTTGCCATTTGCTTTTTATCTAGCATCTTCGCCATCAACTATCCCTCCTCTTGTGTGCCTCCTTAGTTTCATGGTTGTAGATGGTACTAGTTGGTGGGCTTTCGTACTCCATGGAGCAGCAAGTTTCCTTTCATGCTGATCCTATTGGGCTTTCTAGTTATCTTGGGATTTTAATCTCCAATCTTGTCGAGACCACTTTTGGTGGGAAGTATCCACCTTTTGGAGACAATTGTCGTACTCTCTCTTCCTTAGATGGCCATGACACCTTTACTTCTCCTTAGTAGAGGTTTTTTCCCTTGGCCTTTCCAATCTATTTTGTTCGCTGGTCTTTGCCATGCTACTAGCTATATATGGTTTGTCAATCTTTGCCATGCTACTAGTTATATATGGTTTGTCAAATGTTGCCTTCAGGCATGCTTTGTAATTCAATCATATACTTGCCTTCACAATCGGCACCATTTGAGTGCTCTGAGGGGTTTATCAACAAGTAATAGGAATTAATCTCTTAAAAAAAAGTGGCGATTGAGACGTGAGCAAGGTGAACAACTTTTCCATGGGTGATTGCCTTTATTGGTCCAACACTAGAAAAATTGAGCTAGGTTGGTTAGTGTGAACAAAGTCTTAAGACGGAGGGGCCACTATGGCATGATATCGAAAGCGAGCGCATTCTTCCATTGCAGAGGAACGAGCCAAGTCGCTTGGTTTTTTTGCCTTCGCTCCAATATGATTAGCCGCCCACGAAAAGATCTGCTCTCAACCTCACTACAAGCACACACTTGCTTTGCAAAATTAGCACTGTATAATAGAGTGGCAAGCGAGAACCAACAATAATACGTTTTCAAACTCAGGATCACACGATAACCATGCGAGCAACACAACAATCGGACTATCGTAGACGCGTGATTGGCTGTTGGAGTGCGTTATTATTGGCGTTAAGATGCGTTGCAGTTGGGGGCCGCTCTAATATTGCCCCCTTACATTAGAAGGCTCACACGAGACTTCATCGTGTTTTGAAAGAAGTCTAGGGAGCGCGCGCACACACGTGCACACATGAGTAGGAGTAGCTACCGTCCTTGGTTCAAACACGAGCTCAATGGTGCTGACATTTGGAGTGCACTGCCCTTGTCACTAAATGACACCTCCCCAGGGAGGTGGGATCAATGGCCCACAGTAGGCGTCGCGAGGCGGGTGCAATCCGGGCCGTCCGATCGACATTTAAACTAGGTGTGAACTAAGCGTGAACTCGGAGATATGTGCACCACACCAAATTTGGTGTGAACTCGGTGTGAACTCGGCGTGAACACAGTGTGAAGTGGGGAGGGCCTGCACACCACACCAAATTTGGTGTGAACTCAGTGCGAACTCGGTGTGAACTAGGTGTAAACCTGTCCGCGACGCCGTGATCTATAAGCTTATCCCACACACATCTTTCAGTGAGCGTGCGTTAGCTTAGTGGTTAGAGTCAATCTCGTGAGGGTCAGGGTAGTGGGTTCAAGTCCCGGATCCGAGAAGGTGAGAATCTTTTGCATTCCGTAAGATATCCAACGGTCATGATCAACTTATGATCGTGAGCCATTGATCCCACCTCCAAATGGAGGTGTCAATTAGTGACTAGGGTGCACTGCGCCAAATAAGTAGAAATAATTCCAATTCAATAAAAAATGAACAAAGGGTATGCAATTCAATAACAAGGATATTGTATGTTAGGGTCTAGAGAGCTAATTTGCACACTTAAAAGATCGCTCGACTGCGAGAGCGCTTTGGGTTGACAGGGGAGCTAATTCAAACAAATTTAGGTGGGTGGCACGTTATTGTAGATGTGAGTTTCTAATTGCTTGTCAATATTGAGCCCCTCCTCTCAACTGCAGAGTTAGCGAGATGAGAGAGTGTGTGGGTGGGCGACACACGCACACAGCTCTCTCTCTCTCTCTCTCACACACACACAAACACGCACACAGTCGTTCACAAACACCCTGTTGTCTCTTAACTCTTTCTGATGACTCTCCACTTTACCTTGTACCCTTGCCCCACACACACTCTCTCTCTCTCTCTCTCTCTCTCCCTCCCCCCCACACACACACGCACGCACACACCCAGGGGCCGACGACATCACACTAGATTAGCTGTCTGTGAGGTTGTATGGTGAACTTTAAGCATTGAGTACGCACACTGGTTTTCGATTCTCATATAATACCTAGGCAGAGATTAGTTTTTGAGAGAGGAGAGAGAGAGGAGAGAGATTTGTCTGTCGGTGGAGAGAAGGTCGCAGCGTGGTGCTCTCTGCGAGCGAAGAGAGAGGTAATCTCAACTCACATTAGGATTAAGCTCCACACATACGCAAGAACTCTCCCTCTCTCTCTCTCTCTCTCTCTCTCTCTCTCTCACACACACACACACACACACAACACACACACAGACACCCACTCTCCGCCACAGACACACTCTCTCCTCCTGCATTCTCCCTCAATGGAGGACCGAGTATACCCATCTTACAACAATGGGGGCGCGGCACAGAACAATGGTAATGGTTACAAGGGCTTCAACTACAGCTATCCTCTACAGCAACCGGAGTCTCCCGTCACGCCGCGGCGAGGCAGACGCAGATGTTGCATCTGCTGCTGCTGGTCGCTCCTTGTCATCATCATTCTGCTCTGCATCGGTGCAGCGCTCGTGTACTTCTTGATGAAACCCAAGGCACCAAAATACACAATAGGGGAGGCCACCGTTACCACATTCAATTTGACGTCGGAGAATCGCTTGACGACCGACATCAAATTTGTGATTAAGGCCAGCAACCCCAACAAGCAGGTGAAGTTCTTCTTCAGCTCTGGGAGTGTAGAGACATCGTACGAGGGTGCCGACATCGGAGAAGGTAGTATCCCTGCGTTTCAACAAGAGCACAAGTCGACCACTTTGGTCTCTGTGCAAGTCCGCGGCCGCAACATAGCCCTTAAAGGAACCCCAGCCTCCGATCTGAAGAAGGGCCTGTCGAAGAAGAGCAACATTACTCTCAAGCTGAAGGCCAAAACCCATGTGAGAGTCAAAATTGGGTCCTTGAAGTCATGGAAGCAGAAGATTAAGCTGACTTGCGACATCTCCATGACCGTCCCATCGAAGGCCGGGAAGGCCCAGATCACAAGCAGTACCTGCAAAATCAAGAACCCCTAGATTTTGGTACTTTCTCTTTGATTTCTTCAGCTTTTCAGGCCTTATGCCAAATCTATTTGTTATTTTTTTGAAGCTCTTCAGCCACATTAGTGGTTTTTATTGTGTTTGATACAAACAGCCTACTAGATGCATAGGGAGCTTTGCAGTGACTCTTATAGAGATTGGTCGTCTGCCGTCGGTATCTTTCAAGAGTTGATTGTAATCCATATCTATTGGATGGATAATCGCGAAATGCAGGACTTCTTGTTGTAGATTTGGCTTTGCTTAGACAAATTGGATGTTATGGTACTCCAATTGTTGGATTTAAAGGAAACTTTACAACTGTTCTTTTAATGAGAGTCATGCCTGAGGATGCTGCATTGCCCGTACTTAGCGCACACATGTAAGATTTGCAGTAATTATGGCTTGCTGTCTGCGAGATTATTGTGGTCCATATGTTGGTTTTTTGGTGGAGGTGTAGTAACAAATGATTGAGAAGTAACTTGCCGTAATGACAATTTTCGGACTTGAAAGAAGAGGTAAATGATCCTGTTACTTTAGGAGACTCTTTCTCTGGTATTTTTGAACTATCGAAACAAAAAGGACATGTCTTTCTACATCTTCTTTGGTCTATAAGGTTTCCTGCCCGAAGATATTAGGTGTAGCTAGCTGCTCATTTTTCTCTCGGTTGCTTGCATGATTGTTGATGTGCCTCTGCTCAGTACAAAATCACATGCAAGCATTCAGATTACTCTTCAGAGTGATTTCCATTATGCATGTCAGGCGATGTCGCGGATATGCCACCCCAGCTGTATGCTGTGGCATGTGCTCCACATTTTGAAATTTGACCTCAAATGATGGATGGCGGAGAATGCGATGCAAAAGTGTCATGGTATATCATTGTGTAAGTCTGTTTCATGTATTTAATACAGAGATTGGTGTGAGTCTTGAGACTTGAATTCTGCATGGGGCTGCTCCTGGTCACACTTGGTATTCAGTACATGACAGCTCAAGTCTGACACGTCGGCAGTGTGAGTCTTCTGATTGTTGACACCTATTTTAGACATGAAATTGGCGCAACACTTGCTCATATATGAGTGTAGTGCATCTTGAAGCTTTTGAAATTTGAAATGTCTCTTCACATTCATCTGTCCATGTGCTTTAACCTGCTAAACCACATTTTGCTTAAAGCTACAGTCGTTTAAGTTCTCTGCATAGATTATTGGGTGTCGTTGCACGATCCTTTCAGCTTGTTCGGAAATGGTTTGGACTGTATGGTTCTTCTCACAACCAAGAAGCTCCTCCCTTTCCATGTTGTATCACGATTGAAAATTGCATTGATTCAATGCAGACAGCAATGGAGCTTCTTCTTCAGCCTTTTGCCGCCCACCCTCATGGAGTTGCCCCTTCCTCAAAATCCATTGTTTGCCCCTCTCGCTTCACCCCCCACCCAGTGCTCGTTTACCCAAAGAGATTTGGTTGAGCCCTCGTAATGTAACCCCAACGTTGATGTGTATAGCAGGTCCGATTGTAAATACTCAGATATGTATAAAGTTCTCCCTACTTAAAACAAAAAAAAATGAAATTAAAATAAAAAAATCTCTTCTTTTGAAGAGAAGGATATTACAGAGGACAAGAAGAAATTGATAAAATTTGTCTCAGCTTATGATTAACTAAAACTGCTGGTAAAAAGGAAAAGGGGTAAAAAATAAATAAATAGCGCATAGACTTTGAGAAAAATAATGTAAAACGTTAGCTCAATTCTTTAAACTTTCTCCCTAAAAAAGGCATTAAAAGATTTGTGTATGGTCGAAAAAATCACTATTGCGAACATTGTTGGAGAGGTTCCTACACCATTGCTTCAAGGGAGTATCCACTCGGCTTTTATATTTTAGGGGTATTTTGGGAAAGTAGAGCCTCTCAATCTTGGAAACATAAAAATCTTTTCAAAATATATCAAATGCATAAGTGAAAAGGAAGTTTGAGAAACGAAAAGCCAGAGGAAGGTCGAGGTGCTCATGGCAGGGGCTCCTCACCCCGTGGCATCTTGGGGCATCACCCCTTCAGGGTTGGAGGGTGCTTGGCTTTACCCTAGAAGCATGGTGCTTACGGTTCGAGGGTCTGTAATGGGGCATTGGTCTCTTCTCCTATTGAATGCGTATGAGGCTCTTGGGTTGTTGCGGGTCGGCGACATGTCTTGTCGGTGGTGGTAGGGCTGGCCATGTTGGTGGCGTCGACTCATGGTGGCTCTTTTGCACATTTTGGTTTTGGTCTGCTATACTCTGCTTCGTTTTGCTTGGTGTACCTACAACTATATTGTGTTGCAGTGGTATTTAGAGATCTTCAGAGGGTGCAGTCGACTTGTGGTGGTAGGGGTAATGGCATGGGGCACCTTGGGTTGTCTCTTCTGGTGATGGAGACCTGGGCCCCGCCCTTCTCAGATGGTATGTTGGTATGATGCTATTACTTTTTTTGTACTCGGGGTTGGCCTCCCCTGTTTTGGCTAGCTGATGGTTTTAGTCTTGAGGTGATGATATGGGTTTGCTGGATGCCATGGCTCGTTATGAGCATGGCTGTTTTTGTGAATTTTTTCTTGTTGCTCCAAGCTCCCCAGACACAACGAGGCTCTAATACCATGTTAAGAGATAGAGAAGAAGATGTGTCGAAATCTCGGGAGCCATCATCAAATGATCTTCGATTGAGGTGCTTCTTCTTTTTGGAGATTGTGCGTCTCAGGTTTGTATGTAGTCCTTTAGATTGAGATTGAGCAAATTTCCATTCTTGTTGTGTTTCGACTCATGTTTTGGAGTTAGAGTGCGTTCACATGCAAAAAGGCTAAGGTTCAAGTTTCTAGAGATCTACATTTTGGTGGTGCAAAAAGTTTTGTTTTGGCAGCAGTGCTCACAAATACTATTTAGTATTGTGCAACAAGTGTATGTACGCAATACTTTGGTTTCAGGAGGTAACTGACTATTTTTAGCAGATTGGTTAGAGACTTGGTGAAGTATTGGAAACATGTCATCCAACAATGACAAACTCAGCCAGCTTGTTAGCGAGAAGCTGGACAAGAATAACTTCCATGCAAAATGACCAATTTTCTTATGGGTAAAGGTTATGGGGAGTACATTGATGGAGAGCGTGAGAGAGCACCAATGTTACCAGAGGAAGGTGCAACTACTATTAAAGATTGGAACCAGGGAGCTCGGAGTGTCATGTATTGGCTTTCTGTGAGTGTGCACGACACTATGATTGGACACATACAAGATGCTCACACCCCTAAGGAGGCTTGGGACACTTTACTATCGTTGGATGTGATCAACACAAAAGCAAGGAAGCTTCAGTAGAAGACTTAGCTGAATACAATGCAAAGAAAAACATGTGTATCAATGACTATTCATTGAAGATAAAGAACATATATGAGTCCCCTGCATCATTTGGTGCTATAGTTGATGATAATGACAAGGTGTGGGTCCATAATACAAACAATTTAAGATTGGTATCCATCCTCGGAAAGACGTTCCCACATTTATAGATTTGGTGTCCTTACCGATTGTGAAAAAAACTAAACTTGAGGAAGACTCCTCTGCGGAGGTCAAGATAATTCTGAACAGGTCCTTTGTAACAACAGAGGAAGAGGAAGAGGAAGAGGACATGGTACATGTCATGGAGGTGGTACCCAGAGATAGGATATGGGTGGTCAAGGAAATTTTTGTGGTATGGAGAGTCTAAGAGGTTGTGGTAATGTGCAATATAACAATACAAATCAACATGGGAATGTTGTATATGTTATGGTTGTGGAAGAGCTCATGTTGAACGTGACTATCGAGACAAAATGCAAAAAAATAATTATGCAACTACTAGCAAGAATGTAGATGATCTTGATAAGCTATTTGTGGTGCAACACATGTTTAATACTATGTCTACAATTGTGACAGAATTTGGTGATAATGTTTGGTATGTGGATCTGGGTGCATCAAATCACACAATTCGCCATGGTGAGTGGTTCAAAGAGATGCATACTTTGGAGAGTACTGACTCTGTAGAGATTGGAGATGATACTGCACATCCTATTATGCATACAAAAAATGTACCATTGTCTATGACAGATGGTAATGTAAAGTACTTGGCTGATGAATTGCATGTATGCAATATCACAAATTTGGTTTCTATTGTGGACAGATGATTGAGCAAGGGTCTTAGGTCAAGTTTAATTTTGACGGTCTCTTTGTTAAAGAGCATAAGAAGAATGGAAACTTGGTTGAGCAAGAAAAGAAAATGAACATAATGTTTATTTTAAATGTAAATGTATCCGAGGTGAATGCTACCATGTTTGCACAAGGTGCATGAGTTATTGCAAATATTGAGATTTGGCACAAACACATTGGTTATGTAAACTTGCAAAGATTGAAGGCAATGCAAACTAAAAAGATGGTTACAGATTTTTGGACTAAAGTTACTGAAACACATAAAATTTGTGAGGCTTTTCACTTTGGGAGGCAAGAAAAATCATAATTTCCTCATGACAAGCATGTAAGTAGAAATGCATTGGATTTAGTACATACATATGTATGAGGTTCTAAAAAGACTGCATCTATGGGTGGATGCAATTTCTATGTGAGCTTTATTGATGACCATACAAAGAAGGTATGGGTCTACATCATGAAGCAAAAAAGTGAGGTGTTTGTGCGATTTGAGAATTTCAAGGTTTTTGGTTGAAAAATAGATTGAGAAACATTTAAATTTTGTGAGGTCAGATGGAGGGGTAGAATACTTCTCCAATGAGTTCAATGATTTTCTAAAAAAACATGTAATTCAGAGGTAGATATACTGTGCAACAAAATGGTGTTGCTGAGTGGAAGAACAGGTATATAGCAAAAGTTGCTAAAGCATTGATGAATGAAACGAACATGCCTAATTGTTATTGGGATGAGGCTATTGGTACAGATGTTTACATTATGAACATGCCCCCTACAACTTTGGTACATGATATAACACTAGAAGACAAGTTTTGTGGTAAAAAAACCACATTTATTAGATTTTAAAGTGTTCATATGTATTGATTAAATGCAGGTGCCGGATGATCCGAGAAGTAAGCTTGATTCAAAAGCAAAAAAAATATGTGCTCATTGAATATTCCCTTGAGCAAAAAGGTTATAAATGTTACAATCCAATTATAGGTAAAGTTAAGGTGAACGAAGATGTTATTTTTGATGGAATGGAAAGTTGGTATACTAATGGCAAGGATGATTTACCGGATGATGTAAGAGAAGATGTGACGACTGAAAATATAGTTGCGGACTCACAAGTTTGGAGTGGGTTGCAAGGATCACCTAGTGTTGATTGTGGTGAGAAGCCATAGAGTGAAATGTTGTGTAATAGAACCAATCTTGCTAGTTCGTCAAATGTATCAAGAAAAGGGAAGGAAAACTTAGATCATGCCCTTAAGCTACCAAATTTGAGTGCTGGCCATGATGATGGTGATAGGGGTGGTTCTAAGAAGAGTTTAGATGAGGATTTTCACATACCCTCTGTGAAGACTGCTGCAGGTTTATGAAAGATGCAAGCAGGGAATAAGGCACTTGGAAGTCATCTCACATGTCTAAGAGAGTAAGAAATCCTGTGTAGAGATTGAGTTATGACAGTTATGTGGCTCGTCATTGTGCATACATGGAAAAGGTTACAGAGGAAGTGGAACATACTTGTTTTGAAGATGCTATCAAAGATAAGAAATGGTGAAAAGCTATGGATGAGAAAATGGCTATCCTTGATGTAAATGGAGCATGGGAGTTGGTGCCATTACCAAAGGGAAAGAATGCAATCGAATGCAAATGGGTGTACAAGATAAAGCACAATTCTAATGGCAATGTGAGCAGGTACAAGGCAATGCTTGTGGTGGCCAAGGGTTATGCATAAATATTATCAAATCGATTTTGAGGAGACATTAAGACATGTAGCCAAGATGGATACCATTTGTGTATTTATTGTTAGTCTGTAGCTTTATGATGGGTGTTGAAACAAATGGATGCAAAGAATGTTTTCTTGAATGGAGACTTTAAGGAAATTGTGTCTATGATGTAGCCACAAGGTTACGTGAATGTAAGGCTATACGACCTTGCATGCAGGTTAAAGAAAGCATTATATGAGCTAAAGCAAGCGCCTAGAGCTTGGTATGAGAGGATTGTGGCATTCTCATGTCTTTGGGTTTTGAGATGTCTGATGTAGACCATTCATTGAATGTGCAAAAGAATGAAGCAGCAATTGTGGTGATTGTGGCTGACTTGGTTATTGGAGGTGATAATGTGGCTGAAATAGAGGGTGTAGAGGGTCAATCTATGTAGAAGTTTGAGATGAAAGACTCAAGACAATATGGTTGTCACAAAGACAATATGCTTTAGACATTTTGAAAAATTATGTTTTGGATAATTGTAAGCCAATTGAAATGCCCTTCAATCAGAATTTGAACTTGGAAAATGATGTAGGTCAATTGCTTGAGAATGCCCTTAAATCATAATTTGAAGTTGGGTAATGATGCAAGTCAAGTGTTTGAGGATTTCACCGTGTACTAGAAGATGGTTGGTAGACTTGAGCTACACCGTTGGATGGGTGGGTCACTTTATGTAGTCTCCTTGGAAACCACACTTGGATGCAATGATCTATTGAGTACATAGGTAGGGTACAAGGGTGCTGTAGTGGAGGCATGTGAAGTAGAGTGGCTAGCATTGGTACTTTAGGACTTTGGAGTACAATCACAAAGGCTGATTGTCAACTACCGTGACAACCTCAACAACATACAATTGGCTTGGAACCTAGTGTTTCATGCAAGGACAAAGCACATTGAGGTGCATTACCACTTCATTAGAGAGACAATCTTAGTAGTAGACATCGATCTTGAGTACGTGACATTGGATGAGCAGGTTGTAGATATCTTTACAAAGGTCCTTGGACGCAATGCTTGGCATATTGGAGCTGGCATTGAGCTTGAGGAGGAGTGTTCAGATGTCAAACTCAACATGTACTACTCCTGGATGAATATCACCAAAAGTCATAATCACTTGCACACGTTGATGGAAACACATATCTTTTCCAATGATACTATAGCTAGACTACATCGACTTGGTCTACCTACGAAAGTGATGGCACACTTATCCATCCAGCTCACTCACTAGCGGCTCACACTAGCCCATTGTACTTTTTTGTTTATGTTGCATATTTTACGCTTTTATGCTTTGTAGACCTCTTATCTTGAGTTAGTGAAAAGAAAGAAGAAGAAGGATTTCCTCCGTACTTGTGTGTGTGTGCGCGCCTCAATTCCTCTAGTGTACTTTGGAAATGTTCCCCCTTCCAAGAGGGTTCTTCATGTGAATGTACTCCTAAATATTTCTCAACCATATCTTGAAATGCATATAGGCCTTCTACTTCTTGAGATTTGATTGAGGTATACTTTGAAGATTCTTGGTTCCTCTTTTGTGTTGAAGATGATGAAACAGGAAACAGAAGGAAGACAGCAACTCAGAGTAGGAAGAAGATGGAGAAGGAGAAGACACAGAGCTTGTGTACGAGATCTCTGTAGTCTCTCTCTTTGTATTAGAATAATAGTGTATATACAAACTCACAGCTACATAGCTTATATGAAACCCTAAGAGATAAGGTGTCCTTTCACACCAGATGTCTAGGGGGAAAAACCCAGTGGGAGAAAAGTGCCCCTGGTGAAGCGCGTATACACACTAACACTACTACATATCTACATTTTGGACTAGACTTAAATGTATCTTTTTTATTACTTGGAAGCATCTTGTAGATGGATCCATCCTAAGCTATGCACTACTCATCTCCTAAGTGGACTACCAAAACTTTACCTAAGTTAGGAGGGTTGACACGTATTTTGATAGATTCTTGTCCATACGAATCCTCATAGACGAGTTCTCTGTCATCCCAAGTTCTTTAAAACAATGACAATATCTTTTTGAACCTTAGCCCTAGGTGCCAATCGAGAGTAGCTGTCAGTAAATAGATGTGCATGTTGTCATTAGTTGAACTAATTTCTTCACCAAAAAATATCTCTTTTGATAACCCTCCTTTAGTGGTTTTCATGAAAACTATCATCCACTTTGGTGTTGTTTTGGAAGGCGTTTATTCCATCTTCAATCGTCCATTAATTTTATCCATTAGGGAAAGTTTGAGGTCCATTCTTTTCTTTTTAATGTTGAGAGAGAGAGAGAGAGAGAGAGAGAGAGAGAGAGAGAGAGAGAGAGAGAGAGAGGCCAATGAGAGAAGGGCTTCTATTACAAAACCTTCTTTTTAAAATTTCTTTTGATCTTCTAAAATGAATCTCCTTTAAGTCACAATTAGAGGTAGCTGTCCATTACGTGATCTTTTTGCCTCAAGAAGGTCTCTTTCATAGACCAAAAAGAGTTTTTGAATCTTCTCATGGGCTTCTTTTCCCTTGTATTCCCTCTTCTTTCCTCATCCCACCACCTTCTTCTCCCTCCTCTTCCTATCACCCGCTCTTCACCTTCATCTTCTGTGTGTCTTTTTCTCCTTAAGCAATGGAGTTCACCAGGTCTACACACACTAGCATATCCATTGATCCCATCACCACTTATGGTGCATTAGACAAGCACAACTAGTGGATCCCAATATCCATAATGCAATAGAGTAGGCAAAGAAAATCCTCATCCAAAAATCCATTCTTGTCATGTTGGAAAGAAAGAGTGAAATATTATAAACTTTTGGGAGGCAAGAAGATGATGAAGGAGGTTTAGTGAAGCATGTTTAGATCTGAAGAGGGTTGCCGTTTGATGTGCCTTAATAGTCTTTTGACGGGCATAGAGTGTGTTTTCTTATTAAGCCTGTCAACTGAAACAATTCAAGTTGCTTCCCTCAATCAAATTTTGACTTTTGTCATACCATGCAGTTTGAAACATACTCTTCATGGTATGTTTACTTTTCATGGTAGGCCAACATAAATACATTTTTACTCCTCGAAGAGTAGATTGTGGAATCCTTCTTTGCCCCGCATAATAGAAGCATGGGATTCATACATGACTTTCTTATTGTATGGGTGAGTAAATGGTTCTTTTTTCTTCCCTAATGCAAAGGCTGTAATTACGTACTTAAAGCCTCAGTCAGTAGCATACTCACCTATCATAAAAGATAGATCATTGTGAGTTGATATTGATACCACATTTACCCTTGGCTGTTGTGAAAGTGCATCCGCCACTTGATTGTGCTTGCCAACAATGTGAGCAATATGAAATTTAAATTGCAAAAGAAAAATTTCCCACCTCATTTTTTTTTGGTTGGAGAGCTTGGTTTGCGTCATGAAGCTCTTGAGGCTTTGTGATCCATTCGTAGGATGAATGGAGTCTCCAAGAGATAGTGTTTCCACGTGTCTAGAGCATATAGAATAACTAGTAGCTCTTTTTTGTATTTTCCCAATACTCACTTATTGGAGTTGAGTCTTTGACTCTCATATGCTATGGCATGCCCTTCTTGAAGCAAAATAGCTCCAAAGCAATCACCACAAGCATCACATTAGACCTCAAATGGTTTTGAGAGATCTAGTTGTGTGAGCACAAGTGAGATAAGATTCTCCTTAAGCTTCTCAAAAGCTTCTTGCACTTTTGCAGTCCATGAATACTTAACGTTCTTTTTTGTTAAGTCATGTAATGGGCCTGCTATTAGAGAGAATTTTTCTATGAAGCATGTATAGTATGCACACATACCTATCACGCTTCATACCTCCTGTAGATTCCTTGGATTAGGTCATCCTTTTATTACCTCTAACTTTGTTGGATCCATACGGGTGCCATCTTTAGAGATAATGTGACCTAAATATTGAAACTCTCGTAGGAAAAATTCACTTTTCTGTTGATTAATGAAAAGCTTATTCTGTCTCACAACTTGAAAGATTACTTGGATGTGTCCCTTGTACTCCTCAAGAGAATTTGAGTGGCCTGAAGATTTTTGTCCATCATGAAATTGAATGCGTATGGAGAATTTGCCAGGACAAAACTTGTAACTTATCAAATAGATCTTCTACCCACGGCATGAGAAATCTCTTATTTTTTATAGTTATCCTATTTAGTGCTCTATAGTCGACACACATATGATATGTGCCATCTTTCTTTTGCACTAAAAGTACTGGTGAACAGAATGGAGAGGAGCTAGGCCTCACCATCCCTTTTTCCACCAATTCTTGCACTTGCCTCATGATCTCCTCTTGTTGAGCTTGTGAAACTCAATAAGGAGGTTTATTATAGACGGTGAGCTTCCTAGTAGAAGCTCTAGTGCATGGTCATCATCCCCTCGTTTTGGAGGTAGATCACTGGGGATATCATCAATGAAAACATCTTGGAATCCATTTAGGAAATTGAACAACTCCGATTTCTCTTGATTCCATTTATTGCTACTTGTGAAAACATTAGAATCATTTACAGATTCTCTAACATCATATACGCAGAAATAGAGCTTTTTATTGACTTATCAAAAGAAAGCGTAATTACCAGGAATATGGTGCTCTCTGGCTCATTGGCATATATATACATACTCTTTTCCCTATGGGTAAAGTAGATTCTCCTTTCAGGGAACTTCATGTTGGTAGCCATGCGGTTGAACCACGGTGCCCCTAGGATAGCATCCTCATGTTGGAGAGGAGAGATGACAAAGTCTTCTTTGTCGACATAGCTTTGGACATGAAGCTTCAACTTCCCAATCAAGGGAGTAACAAAGGCTTGTTGCTCCTTGAAAGCTGTATCAAGAGTTACAATAGCTCCCATCTCGAAAGCTTGAATGCCCAACTTGATGGCCAACTCCATTGATATGAAGTTGTGAGTAGAGCCAGGGTCAAACAAAATGAAGGCATCATGCTCCCTTACCTTTCCCCGAGCATAGGAGAGAGGTGATTCTTTTCAATGAGCATCCTCTTTTGGAGCTTTGATAGTGGAATCTCTAGGAGTCTCTTTATGAGCATTTCTCTTGGGGCAAGAACGATAGCGATGTCCTTGCTCCCCACACTTAAAACATTTGTGGTCCTTGCGAAAAGCTTCAAGATCTTCAAGAGAGAGTTTATTTTTACCTTTGTAAACCATCTTCTCCTTGGACCGATTGTTGTTGTTGTTGTTTTTGGAATTGCCTTGGGAAGAATTTTGGGCATTGGCTTTCCTCTTTGCATCACTTTTGTCTTTGCTTTCCATGGGCTTGACATTCCTTCTAGCCTCTTGTTGAAAATTGATGCGCGAAGCAACCATAGTGTGGTGGATTACTTCGGTGATAGAACCAGGCAATTGTTGCTTTTGCTCGACGAAGTCTATCTTTTGAAAGACAGTAGCCTTGAGATGTAAATCCCAAAACTTGTCCACATATAGTGGATAGACTCATGGGAGAGCAGCTTCAAACTTCGCCATTTGGTAAGAACTTTGTCCTTTGCATCACTTGCAAGGAATTTCTCTATGATGGAAACTCATAAAGTTTTCCATGTCTTTGGGGCTGCACCATTGCCACGAAGGCTAGCCCATCATTGACAAGCAGATTTTTTGAAGTGCATAGCTACATGATGTAGCTTGGAGGACTTCGTGAAGCCCTCATCTCCAAAGGCCGCATCAAATTGCTGGATGAAGGCCAATACTTTGTCGATATTACCAAAGGTGCCATCATAGGTGAGAAAAGAAATAATCTTTCCTCCCTCTTTGAACTTCTTGAGCTTTTGGGACATTTGCCATGCAGGGTAAGATTTGCGATGTCCTCCCCTCTTGTATTCTCCAGGAGAATAGCTATTGCCTTCGTCGGAAGAGGAGGAAGGTGAAGAAGAGGGTGACCTCTTTCTCATCCTTTTCTTTCTTTGTTTCCTCTCTTCCCTTTTGGAGTGACGAGGAGAAAGACTGTGGGTTGACCGTTTCCTCTTGGGAGGAGTTGGCGATCGTCTAGACTGTCGTCTTCTTGGAGCCACATCTTCAGAGAAACTTAGGGATTCATTACTTTCTCATTCTTTGGATTTCTCCTCTCGTATGGGAGAGAGTCTTCTTTTGGGAGTCTCATCAAGAGGCCTCCTAAGCTCTCTATCCTCTTGGAGAGGAAAGGAAATCCCATAAGCACGAAGTTGTTGAGTAACTTCGGCTTGCAAAACGGGATTTCCCATAGATTTTTGCAACCTAGTAAACCTAGTAACAAAATAATTAACAAACATGGGGGCATCATCATTAGCACCTTTATGTGCAATATCAAAGTTGTCAATATTCATTCTACTCTCTTGGTTATTGTTAGCCATGCTAATTAAACATATGTATAAATTACTTTGTGCTTTGGTACCGTCAAAAACCTTAGTCACTACTCTTCTTTACGTTTGAAAATTAGTTCTCAAGCAACCACACCTGTGGTTTAGACACTATTGTTGCAAAGACTAGTGGAGAGGGTTTGACATTGCTCGATTGATTATAGTTCTTGTTGAGCTTGCTAGTAGCTCAATAATGGTTAAGCCAAAGGCAAGCCCCGAGAGACTCCATTAATATGACTATAGTTTCCAACGGTGTACCTCGAACTAAGTCCTTCTCAACCAAGATAATAGATCCCTGTCCCACTTACCCTATTGCAATAAACATGCCTAACTGTTCATGGACAACTTAAGTATCTCTCTGCTTAAGGGGTGCTACCATTTAACAAGCCTTGAAAATCGAGTGAGGGATACAAAGCGAGCGAGACAAATGAGTTGGAGATATCTTGTAGTTGAAATCCTAGACTCTAGTAATACTCGACTATGCTTAACTTTATTTTTATTCCATGTTTGCATACAAACTATGTACGTTCCATTTTCTTTTTTTGTTTATTCCTCAACACCATGTAGGAAATTTACTGAGCATTTTCAGTTCTAGGTTATATTTATCTCCACTCTCTCCTTAAGTTAGTACTTACCACACACTTTTTGAAGAATTGATTAGCTCCAAGAGCGTGTTACTGAAGTGAGAAGAAACCAAAGAGTCCCGTAAAATTTATCATTAGTAAAATGGCCATAGTCATCCAAAGGCCAACCCTTAAACTACCTATATACCTGCACAACAATCGTGACATGCTTGCCATATGTTTAAGGCATAAACATCCATTACTTATTTGTCATTAAAACCATAAACATAAATCTTTTCAACATAAGAAAGATTATAATTACAATCTTCTATAGAGACACACAAATAATCCACTCGCACTTCTCATACATAGATCATGACTAGAGAGAGAGTGTGTCCAAACATGAAAAATGACACTCTAAAATAACTAATGCACAAAAGCAAACTTTTCCAATTCTCATCAAGGAAACAACCAAAAAGAATACTCTTTAACTTGCTTAGTGACTCAACACCTAAAGTTTTCCGACTAAAAGTGAGAGAATCTGGTTTGATTTGACTCATTGCAAAGAGATTTTGACTACAAAAAGTACAAATAAATAACTTGGTTTGTCATTAAACATCATGATATCTCATACACCACCTAGGTTAGGTGGAAATAGAGAAAGAGGGAACACAGGAAAGGGAGGGGGGGAGAGTAGGTTGTTGTGGATATCCAAAATAGGATATATATATGATAGATAAAAAGAAAAACATACTTAAATCACTAGCATATGTTTTCCATACAAGGCCTAAAACATCTAGTTCTATATAGGATGAAGTTGATAGCTAAAATGTGAAACTAGCTTAAGCAGCCCCACTAGCACACGTCTTCCATGCAAGGCTTGGAATAACTCTATATTTGAGAGAGCAGTTTGATGTATAAATGCATGAACATTTGTATCCAATTCAAGAGTCCTTAAAAATACAAAGTATATATGCTTGCATGAAATAAAGGTACTTGCCTTTGCATCTCGTCTCACAAAGTCCTCACATGTACACTGTGGAAATTGACTTATTGTGATAGAATATGAAATCCCACGTGCTTTTGATCCCTCTGACTCCAAGAAGAAAACGTGCACTTTGTTTGGGACTATTATACTCTCTCTAAGAACAATTGCATGCATTTTAGTTGCCAAGCCAATCTTAGCCTTGAAATATTTGGCAAGTTTGCTTCTCCACTTGACCAATCTTCCATCCCTCTTTTGTGGCCGTGTTGCATTTGCAGGAGGTTGAGATCTAAATATTTCTACAACTGCATCTTCTTGAGAGCCATCATCCAAAACAAAGCCTGAATTTTGCAATAAACTTGTCTCTTCTAAAGATAGAAACGTTCTCTTTGAGATGGGCCACACCCCAGGTGCAGGACCTGGTGGAAAATAAAAGATCCATGCACATTCCAAGCATGTTGCACATTGCTATTGCAAAACCAAATGACCTGCTCATGTGTGCCACCTGGGTATTTTCTTCTTCCCTTGAAGCAAGGGGCAGGAACACCATGCAATGTTGTTCCCCCATTTATGTTGATCTCAACCCCACACCTCTCACCTACATCAACAAGAAAAATTTTAAGACCATAGAGGAAAGGTTAGCGACCAAAAATGATAGAATGTTGTACTTCTAACCTATCTCCTTGATTAACCCAAAACAGATCACTTTAGCCTTAGGAGGTGCTCTCCTAATGGCCCAAGTGGACTCTGCAACTTCAAACTCCTTTACTTGCTGTACTTTGAAGCTTGGACATTGTGGAATAGCTCTAGAGGTTGTGATGGTATTAAATTCAGGTTCTATGACTGTCAATCTCATGAATCGGAGTTGAGTGATCCAACTTTCTTTGGGTTGTCTCATATACTCCAAAGCGGCAAGACCTACTGCATCCATTGTAGAAGCAGTCAAATCAATAACCTTCTCCTCAATAACTCGAGTTGTGTGTCCTTCCATTAGCCTTTCAGTTTGTTCTTTCAAGTCCGGACCAGTACCATGATATTTTCCATCCATAAAAGACTTATAGTTTGCACTTTGCTACACTGCTAAGCATAAGTCAACAGCGATAGCCTCATACAATGAGACATACTTCGTTGCTCCATGTGCAGCACGAATAATTGCATGTTTAGATTCACATAGGTTAGTTGATGGTACAAATCCCAAATCCTTGTGCTGCGTAAGAAACTGATCAATCCAATGTGATGCTCGTGCATCCCACCATGCAAGCCATAGTTGCAAGCTTTGTGCAATAATGTGATTGTCAATCCAATAGTTTTGTATAGCTTGCTTACATCGTTCCTTCTCCATCTTAGTAGGTGCACTTCTCCACTGCCTGCACATATACTTGTGCTCTTCTTGAAAGGATGGCTTAATGCACTTCTTAGTGTGATCCACCACATTTGTCTCCCAATGAAACTTGCAAGACCTCTCTTTCTCCTCCACCTTACTATATGTACCACCAAAGTAGACTATGCGCATTGCAATCCAATTTTGCTGAGCCTCATCGAACATGAAACCTCTAAATTGAGGAAGTGAAAAACCATTTTGCACCATATGGTTGTTTAACATTTTCCAAAATTGAACCTGAGCATGGTGATCTTGCACCTTAAACTCACAAGTTGCAATTGTGAGCAACTCACTTACATGTGGATCATATACATGGGCTCCCATTGTGCACCACCCCTTCACCTGATGCACATGATCAAAATGCACCCATTAGACCTCCAACGAGCCACCTGGTTGCATTCGATTAACAAGATCCACTCCTAAACCTGGACACTTAGATGACATCTTAAACACATGTGGCTGGCTATCATCACCAAGTTGATCATGAAAAATAGCACTTTGGATAAATGGATATATGCATCTTTGTTTCAGTCTCAAAGTAGCATCCAACCCACTGTCCCCTTGAAGAAAATCTTTTCTAGTAGCCTGAATGGACCTTTTGATTCGAGGCTTTTGAGAGATAGGAGTAATTTGATCTAGCACTTTGTGCAAGTAATCCTCTGAAGAAGTCTTGTCAGAAGCACCATCCTCATGAATCAACAACTCCATGATCAAGTCCCTTGTGACTGAGACTTCAATTTGCTTGCATGTGCTAGAAGGCTCAATGGTTGCCCGTGTTAACACCTTATTGTGAACAACCTCCTCCACCTTTTTAGATAACCCCTTTTCCACTGGATGATTATGAAAGCCCATGTGTATGGCACATCTTGTTGTGCCATCTCTATCTTGAGGGATACAATAGTATATGAATGCTTGACAAGTTTTGATACATTCTGGTGATTCACCACAATGCTTACAAAGAAGAACTCCAATTTCTTTGTTCAATGGTCCAACAGGTGGCGCAGAGTGAAGCTTGCCTTTCCACCGAGTCTCATTCATTGCTCCAAACATATCTACACAAGCACAATCAATGTTATAACACCTTAAGTGTCCACAACACCTACTTATTCTCACTATTCCTTTAAAGGCATCAATAGAGCTGGTCTTGTATGTTGTCAAAACATGTCCATCAAGCCTTTGCTCCATGCCTTTCATGTTAGAACCATCTTTGCAAGGTGGAAGCTCAAACAAACAATAGCCATCATATTTAAGCAGAAGCTCATCAAGTTTTTGACTAACTTGTGATGAAGAAAGAGCAACATGAAGAGAGCTAAATAGTGGAAGCTTCTGAAGACTTGAAAGAATGCTAATCTCTTTTTCTACCAATTTTTGTACTTGTTGCTTTTCTAGCTTGTAAACACCTCCATTGTTATCGTGAAGCTTATACCCATCACTTCCATCCTCCAATGAAACTATAGAGAGAGACACAACTACATCATCTATAGAAGTTGCTTCAGATAGAATAATGTCTTGGTCTGCAAGTTGAAAATAATCCTTTAGAGCATTGAGACTAATATCACACATCTCTGTGTCATATCTAATTGAGAGAACTCTCTCTTCATACATGTAATAAGAATTGAGTGAGGCATTGTAAGAGTGAAGCATCCAAAAAACCCACAGATATCTTGAAAGAAAAATGTAGAACTCAAGACAAGATAGTTTCGCTTTTAATATCCAAAGCCAGATCCATAGAAATAATTTTCTTGAGCCTTGAGCAAATGTCGAGAAAAAGATTGGCATTAGTAATAAATGGGATGGTATTTAAAAAGTTTGTGCAAACATACGTTTCATAGGGACGGACTAGGAATTCATGAGAAATAAAAGAACAGGAAAGTAAAAACTTCTAACACAATTCACGAGGAAGATAAAAGCTTTTGTCACAATTTACGAGGAAAGTAGCTTTTGATTTATGTTCACTTAAAATTTTAAAACATTTCCTTTTGGTCTATGCTCTAAAGTTTTAAAACATTTTTCTTTAAATTCATTTTCAATTTTAAATTTTTTTTTGAAGATCATTTTCAATTCTTAAATAATCTTTGAAGATCATTTTCAATTTTTAAATAATATTTTGCAAAAGTCATGCTCTTGACAGGCGCTAGGTCTCTATTTCTGCAACACTTTGTAGAAACACTTTGTTCTCCAAGAATTGCTCACAGGGGTCTGCGTTATTGCATTTGGAAACACTATTCTAACAAGGCCAGTGAGTGGAAATAAACCATTTTGTTTTCATCTGTTCACCAAGGGTTTCATTGTTGCGTTTGGAAAAGCAAATCTCAGAACGCCGTGAGAGAGATTTCTTTCTTCTGCTCACCAATGGTTTTGTGGTTGCATTTGGAAACGCATTCTTGAGAGCGCCGATGAGATGTGAGCTTGAAACTAGAGAGGGATAGTCCTCACCAAGGCTTGAAGGTTTGCGTTTGGAAATGCTGACTAGCTGAGGGGAATTCCATCTGCATACTCGTTCGCAACAACTCACATTCTTGCAGAGAAATTGACGTTTTGCGGTTGACGTTTCGCAAAAATTGACGGTTCGTAGCAGTTCGCACTTTGCAGAGCAATCCGCAATAGATTTTTAGCTCGCTGAGATCTTTAGTTCGCAGGTTTTTAGTCAGACAGTTCGTAGACATTCTGTCAGTTGGTAGCCAGTTCGTAGTGCAACCACTTCGCAGCGCAGCCAGTCTGCAACCTGATATTGTTGCAGCCCGGATACTGTTGCAGCCTGGATACTGCTGTAGAGTGCTGTCAGATCAACATTTGCGAGGTAGGCCAAAGCAAGTGATGTTGTGCTCTAACATGTGAAATGTGATGGTGCAGGCTCTGTTAAGTATGGTGCAGGCTTTGTTCAGTATGGTGTAGGCATTGTTAATTAGAGTGATCGTTCACTCTTTGTTGCAGGCTTTGTTAATTAAAGTGATTGTTCACTCTTTGTTAAGTATGATGCATGCTTTGTTAAGTATGGTGTATATTGGTTAAAACACTCTTCAAGCATATTGGCTGTGGCGTCCATAATAGAGCAGTGGTAAGTAAAGGTGAATGATAGCCAAAAGATAGGAAATAGAGTCCGCATATGGTGAGCATAGTGTGCTCACCGTGGGGTTGCATCTTGCGTTTCCAAACACAAGTTTGAAACCTCTGGTGAAGCAATGAATTCATTTATTGTGCTGAAGCAATGTGGTTTCAATTCAAAGCTTTTTATGGTTTTTCTCTTGCAGGTTTGCAATGGGAAATTCTGCAAAGAGGAAGACAACAAAGTCGACACCCGCCGAGCAAAGTCCCAACAAAAGTTTAAAGAAGAGACCAGCTTTTGTATCAGTTGAAGCTGAAGAGATCGATGTTGACACAAACCCTCTATCTCAACCAACAAATGTCGTGCAGGACAAAGATGTAAACTCTGAAGTTATAGAGGATGATGAAGAAGTTGGAAACAATGCTCTTATAGCATGTAATATCCAGCTGGCTGCAGGTGGTGATGTTATTGGTTGTTGCAGGGTATTGCCACCTGATAGGTGTCTTTGTATACCTCTATGCAAGTTACTGCCACATGCCAAAGTAAGAGGTCTCCGAAAAGATGTCAATTCACTTAAAATTGCATTTGCTACAGAGAGCTATTTGCCAGAGAAGGGAACATTTGTTGTCTCCACTTGTCTTTGCAATGGGGAAGAAACCTTGGGATCCTATGTGGCTGGAAGCAGATATGGAGTTTGAAAAAGAGGTGTCCTTAAAAAGAGAGCTGGAATTTATGTCAAAGAAAATGTTTTTTGTGTGGGAGGGGAATCACACGACAAAGGCTTGGATGGAAGTTATAACCGAACTTTTCAAAGAGCATAAATCAAGACATGTGAGAGTTATGTGCACTCTCATAGATCCAAGGAAGGTTCCAGAGATAGCCCTTATTGCTTCTTTGCAACGCATGAACGTGTAAGTTATTTTTTGTGGTAATTTTTGTTGTACATTGTTCTCTCAAAGGTTTCATTAATTATTTATTATCTCTTTCTTTATGCAATAGGCTAAATGAGCATGCAGTGATTAAACCATTGCTTCGAGATGTGCTAATTGACACCAACAACATGTGTGGGAGTGATAGAAAGGAGTATATTGAGTCTTTAAAAGAGGAGGAGAATAAGTTAGTCAAAGGTTGTAGAAGCAAAGAGTCATGGTTTCCATTTTCGAGAGGCTACTTGGCAAGGCTTGTTTTTCAGGTACTTAATTAAACCTTTTTTTTTGTATCGATAGATTTGGTGTATGCAATTATAACTTTTATTTGTGAATTATGTAAAGGTTGAATATAACAAGGAAGTTGCATCGGCAATGGAAACAATTGAAAGAACAAAATCCATAAAGGTTGAATATAACAAGGAAGTTGCATCAGCAATGGAAACAATTGAAAGAACTATGCTAGAAGAACAAAGGGAGGATACATTACGAAAGGAGAAGTCAAAGATTCAAAATCGAATTTCGAATAGAATTCACAAGGTATGTTTATTTTGACAAGACAAGTGATTGAGTTTATTTTTTGTTTTGAGAATTTAGGTATTATAATTAAACTTATGTCAGGTTTTACTTTGCATACATCCCAAACTTGGTGAGCAATGAAAAAAGACATTGTTTGATTTGCAATTTGAGGGTATAGACTCATATATGACATTGGAGAAACTTAGAATGCTTGCAACTTCTGATTTACAACTTGAAAAAAGAGTTAGAATTTTGAAACTATTAGAAGCTCCAAGAATTACAAGGGAGCAATAATTTATACCTACAAGAGAAGCTGAGTTTAAAGGGTAAGTCAATTTATCATTTAGAAGTATTGGAAGACATTGGTATATCTAAATGCTAAATTCATGTTTTGCATGTTAATTTGTGACAATTGGTTGGTGAGAGAAATCTTTTTGGATAGGGTTGAAAGCGTGGCCATGGGCCTTACTTGAATCTTCACTTGAAAGCATGGAGGGGCCACCCACAATGCCACTAGACCCTACTTTAAGAAAGTATTTTGATGGAGTGAAGTTGGAAGCCCATAAGTATATGTTTCAAATGTTGAGAAGTAGAGATGCAAGAGGGGATCTCAAATCAGGAAAAAAGTGGTAATGAGACAAAGGAGAATAAGTCCATGGAACTTGAAAAAGTGGCACAACGTGTTGTTTTTAGGTAAATTGAATGCTCTTTTTAGATTTGATTGTTTTTTGTGTGCATTGATGTGAATGTTTTTTTAGAATATGTGTGTCTATTTTAGGTTTTTTAAACACCTTGTTTTTTAGAAGTATCTTGATGAAATACCAAGTGTTTGCAAGGCATGGTGTAAAGTGGGCGACTCTCCTCTATGCATGTTTCCTTCTACCATGCATGGATTGAGTAAATGGAAGATAGAAAACTATCTATGGTGGATAGACTTTCCTTTGGGGAATCGTTTGGAGAGGAGATTGATATGTATGAATTGCATGCTGGTAAGAGATCCACAACTTCTACAACTACTTTGGACAAAGAGGCTACAAAGAAAGCATCAAAGAAAGACATCACTAGCAAATAAAGAGGTTAGTCTTTTCTCCTTAAATACAACCATTTGATACAAGTGATACAAGCTTTTGGGTTCTCTTTGAATGTGTGTCGTTTTATGGGTTTTCTCTATATTAGGTTGTGATGAGAAAGACATTCATACTCAAGAGATTGCAGAAATTCTTGTAAAAAGTGATAATGTATTAGGTGAGTTTTTTAATATAAAAAAACATGTCTTTGTGTGCTCTTTTGATTTCCTAAAGAGTATATTTATGTGTGTGTGTAACTGTAAAAGACTCAACTCTTGCAAAAGAATATGATTCACAATGGGCCATCAAAGATAGAATCCTATATAGACACATGTTTTGAATCTATTATTGGGTGTTGTATTGGTAATTATATTGAAATGGGTAGAGATTTTGAGAAAGGAAGAAAGAATGAGGCATATGGAAAGATGGATGAGTTTTTCAGCTTGCATGCTTATAAGGACCATCATTATCATCATGGAGGGAAAACAGTGAAATGGGCAACAGGACTTGTTTTGATAGACTTTCCCACAAGTATAGTGGGAATAGATGTTGGCGAGGAGGTTTCTTTGTGGGATATGTTGAGTGAGGATCATGTATGCTATGGTATCTCCATAGGGGCTGCTAGAGTCTTGCTGATGATGGTTGGTTGGTCATGATTAGCCCATTGGATGGTAATCCTACTTACATTAAGTTTTGCTTAAAAGATTTTATTTGTTTCTTTAAAAATTTTGAGGTTGAAACTTGCAGGTCCTTGCCTCACTTGGATTGAAAAGTATGCATATTGTTAGGGCCTAGTTGTTGCAAGAAGAGTGGTGATGGGAAGAAAAATACCATATGGAGGTTGCAAACAAGGGGAAAACACTCGCAGTGTGAGTAATTGCATAACAATTGATAATACCAAGCTCTAAAAGTAATTGTTTGATGATTTAATACTAATACTTTTTTACTGTGATGTGCATGATAGGTACGATGCAACATACTCATATTTGCTCATTGAATGGGTTACTATCCAACTTTGTATTTTGAGGATAGTAAAGCTCTTTTCAAAGGTAATTCATTGCAAAGTGATGATGATTTTTGGGCTCATTATATGCCTGAAAGGAAGAAGACACAACATCCACAATCCTCTAGATTGATTCGTGGAGCAGTTCAAAAGAGTATGAGCTTCACGGCTTGTGTTCTACACACTTTTTGTTCTCCACGGGTTTAGTGATTGACATCGGTTGTGATATGGCACCACTATCACATCCACCCATGATATTGGGATATACATGCTTTGATTTTGACAATGATGCATCAATCATTAAGGATTTGGTGGAACCAATTAACCTATCAAGTGAGAAGAGGCCAATTGCATCAAAGGAAAAAGAACATACAAGAGGAGTGGAGGAGTTTGTGGTCAAACCGCTTGGAAATCCTTTTTTGATGGATGACTAGTAAGTTTTACATTGGGTGTCTCTTAGACCTATGGTGCTTACTTTGGATGCTTACTTGCATGGATATTTGACTTATAAGTAACCTCTTGGTACTTTCTTTATTCAGTTTTTAGTCTTGCGATGGTGGATTGTGTGCCATAGACATGATGATGTTCTTTGTGGCCTTCTTTTGAAATAAGCTAGTCCTTATATAATGTAGTTAGTAGTTATAGTATAAATAAGATCGAGTTTTAGTCAATGCTCTTTCTTATGTATGTTTGTTTATCAATGTGTATGTCATGAAAAGTTACTTTTTCTTTGTGCCTTTGTTAAGCTTCAAGATAGGTATCATTGTGGATATAACATTGATTGTTATTGGTGGGAACACTTTTCGATTACGCTTCCTTTTTATGCAGAGTTAAAGGCACAAAGAATGGCGGAAAACGACTCATTTGATGATGATTTTGTTGCTACTCCAAGGAGGGAAAGAACAAAGTGTGATTTTGTTGATGATGAGTGTGAGCAGGATAAATAATTGTGCAACTTGAAAACATTTATTTGGATGTTTACTTTGATAGTATCTTATTGTAGTGCTCGCTAATTATGCTTTGGTTTTAAGGGGTATGTAAGGTGTTATTATCGATTTTGAAAAACCAAAATTGTTGTCTCTTATGAATGGCAACCATGTGCGGTTGTTAAAATGTCCTTCTCAAGCAATATGGCTACTTTGGTGTCTTTTCCATAGTATGGTCTCTTTGGTCTTAAATCTTCGTGGTTTTTTTTTTGACTTTAAAATCATGCTTTCTATTCTAATCTCTTTGGTTTTTCATCAGTTTCTCTTTGTTGTTTAGTTTGTTTGTTACACACACTCTCTCTAGTCATGATCTACATATGCAAAGTATGAGCGGATTATTTGTGTGTCTCTATAGAAGATTGTAATTATAATCTTTTTTATGTCAAAAATATTTATGTTTATGGTTTTAATGACAAAGAAGTCATGGATGTTTATGCCTTAAACATATGGAAATCATGGTAAGTACTAACTTAAGGAGAGAATGGAGATAAATTTAATCTAGAATTGAAAACGCTCAGTGGATTTCCTACATGGTGTTGAGAATAAACAAAAAGAAAATGGAGTGTACATAGTCTGTATACAAACATGGAATAACTACGAGTATTACTAGGATTTTAGCTACAAGATATCTCCAACTCATTCGTCTTGCTTGCTTTGTATCCCTCGCTCGCTTTTCAAGGCTCGTTAAATGGTAGCACCCCTTCTTAAGCAGGAAAGGAGAAACCAATAGCTCTGATATCAATGTAATGGATATCAATGTAATGGAAATGGCTATGAACTTTGAGGATAACTAAATTAGAAGAATTAAAGAGAGCATTTTTGTGAGACTACTTTGAGAACATAGAGGGTGAACTTAATTAGTGGTAGCAACATAAACATTGTACTTAATTAACTTGGCATGAACAATACTTTTGCAAGAGAGAGAATTAGAGAACTTGACAATAGTTGAGGATCGGATTTGTGTAAGGTCTCTGACCCAATCACAAGAGCACCCTTGTACCACGAAATGAATACAATGGAATAAGTTACTATTTTTAGCAGTTTTCCAGATTCTGTCAGTGCCATGATGTTTAGAATGTTATAAAGCTTCAAAATGTGAATTAAAATAATTTTTGTGAAAATTTTTTAAAAATAGTAAGTTTTTGGTCACCCAAACCGTCCAGTCTCGACCGTTTCGAAAATCTGCACCCGTACCCCGAATTTAAAAAAAAATATGCATTTTCGGACCCCGGGGGGGGGGGGGGGGGTCTGCTAAATATGGCAGGTACTCAGACCGTACGTCTTAGTTAGAGCTTAGTATAGCAATTTACGGCATCAAAATCCGACTCGTATGGCCCGTTTTAGCCTAAAACCAATTTTTCACAAAATTGTCCGGGAAGCACCGAGGGCCCGAGGCTGTGTGGGAACAGGTCCCAGCCCACTGCAGACCTGCTTTAGCAGCTAGGGGGCGCCCTCTTGCTTTGTGGGAGTCTTGGGGAAGCTGCCAAGCCTGCAACTTAGTGTGAGAGTCAGTTTACTGAGCCAACTGGACACTTGGTGGGTAGGCAACTGGACTTGCCATGCAAGGACTGAGTGCTCATCCAGATGCATTTAGCAACACAAATCGATTTTCAGCCTGTAGGAGCCTATTTAAAGGCCTACACACACACACACACAGAGACATATATGCTCACACACACACATTGCATACTCACACACCTACACACTGGGAAGGTGCTGCCGGCACACACACAGCTTTTGAAGGAGAAGCAAGGAGGGAGGTGCTGCCGAATTTCCCATCTCAAGGATTCATTGCATCAGAAATTTAAGAGGATTCTCAGCCCCTAATCACGGTAATTATGGTTTAATTACTGCTCTTCTTAATCTCATCATTACCCACTCATAATTCTTGTCTACTATGCCTACTTTTAGCTATAATTCTCTATAGCTGCTCTATAAGTTTTCATAGCTGTACTTCATTACATAATTATCATTCATTTAGTTAATTTATTCAGCCATTCATCATCCTTAATCAAGGATTAATGCATGATTAGGAAAGATTCTCTCTCTAGGCGGTATAATCAATAAATTGTCAGCTAGTAATAGTGTAGATTTGTCAGAATTCAATCTTTCACTACTCAATAGATTTGTAATTAAATTATACTTAATCTTCTCCCACATTTAGATGCGATTAAGGCTGAAAATTAATCCGTCATTAGTCCAATAAGAAGAAGTTTTTTCCATCACACATGCCTGCGGTCACTCTGCACCTTCATATTGCTCTAGGAAAATGAATGAGCTTGCTTACTTCATATCTTTCGTGAATCAATTAGAAAAACTCTGAATTTCTTAATCATCTAAGCCAAGTAATTAACCTTAGAGTCGTTTCCCATAGGGTGGATACAGAATTACCCTTAAAAATTGCTAGGGAAAAAAGGAAAAAATCTAACCTCGTGCATAAGGAGGAGTCTTTAATAAATCTAATCTGCCGATTGGTTTGTCATGTTACTCTCGGACCTTAGCTTTTTTTTTTTTCAAGTCTATCATTTAAGTAGTGAGAAAAATGGCCCCGGTTAAGAGAACTCGCTTCGGTGGAGCCCACGACCGCGAGGCAGGAACAAGCAATGTCAACGGAAAAGGGAAGGCTCCCATGGACGAGCAAATACCGGCCATCTCACGGGCTATTGACGAAGAAATGGAAGAGGTAGGTCCCAATTTCTATTCAAGTTGTTTAATTAACATTGCATACGATTAGTTAGAATGAACATATCCGCGAACATGTTGGAGAAATCCGACAGAAACCTCGGCATTGAATGCATAGTACATTTAAGTATAAAGTAGGAAAGAAATGATTGATGGGTATGCTGTTTGCAAGAGGAAAGAATGTTTGCTAGGGAAAATTTAGCTCGACATGTTCATTTTATTTCCAATGTTGAATCAGTCTTGACCCCCCTACTGATCACAGGGGGCAGAGTTCCTCATTAGGGCTCTTGAATCCACAACTTGCTTTTTATGCGGTGGATACCCACGACTTGCTTTCTATGCGGTGGGAACCCACGTCTTGCTTTCTATGCAGTGGGAGTGTCCATGACGTGCTTTCTATGCAGTGGACATACCTAGTTGTATGGGCAGCTAGGCGACAACGGGAGGAGTGAACTCTCGCTGGAGGGGGGATGTTGTACCTCCAGAACATTGGAACTTTTATGAATAAGTTTGAGTAGAATTTTTACTAGAATTCTGTCTTGGTGTTGTTTGCAATACTGGTTGAAGGGCTGTTTTAACGAACCATGTGATTCGGAATTAAACAAGGAATATCTATGTTGAACAACCTTGTGGTAGTAATTACGTCACACGAGGAAGTGTGAGTGTGGGGGTGGAAAGTGGGGGCTTGGCTCGGGTTGCCAATGCCTACGAGATGGGTGGTCCCGATTGGTCGGGAACTCTCTGTCCCCATAGTGCTTACTCGATATTGGTATTACTCATTGCCCCTAGAGCGGCGAATCCTCGAGAGTACGTGCCTCTGAAACATGGGGAAAAAGGCACTCGGGGTTTCTCTCCTCTTGGAAGGTGGGTCTTAGGATCGCTAGATAGTTAAGTACGCTTCCCCTACGAGGTGGAGCTAGATCTCGTTGCTAGTAGGCTCGAACTCGACTCACTTTGTGATGAGAGATCGTCCACTAGTTGAACCCTGAACCATTTTGTTTGCTTCCGCTATAGATCTAGTGGCCACCAGGTTTACCATCAGATCCGTTGTCTGATACAACGGGGTGGGGACCTCACAATTTGTGTGGAGCCAGTCCCCCTCCAATAGGATTTTGTATCATAGATTCTCCCATAAAGAGAGACTTGGTACAATACAATCTTTGTGTTCCTTGTGACCTAGGTGATGCAATGAAGATGGAAAGATTCATGCATCACGAGCATAACATAGACTTTGTAAAAAGCATTAACCATCCCCATCCTCAGTCCCGAGGCGTCAAACACCTTCAAAGGTGGAGAGAGCTAGTGGGGAATGAGGATAGGGAAGAGGAAGAAGAAACATTCATAGGAGAAAGAAATAGCTCCTCACTTATCATCACTCTTCTTGCTAGGATACATAATAGCATAGTAATGAAAAAGAAGAAGATGGCAAGCTTAAGCATGGCTCTTGGTTGGATTTGCATTCCAGCGCCAAGAGTGTTGGTGTAGGCTCTCAACTTCTCAACAAGCTTGAAGAAGGAGATGGAGTTCTTGCACTTTCACCAAGTGATAATGTGTGAAAAATGAGTGTGTGAGAGGGTGTATACCCCCAAGCACACCCCTTGCTTACCTTGATCGACCCCTCCTTGTAGCCCAAACTTAAGGCTCATTGGACCCCTCTAAACCTAGCCAATCACATGTACAATTTCAAGAAACATGGGTAGTCTTTGGACAAGTGTCCTCCTTACCCCTTTGAGAGAGAAAGCTTGAAAATACTAGATATTTGTTGAATTGAACTAAAAGCTTATTGGAACCCTTTTTAGCCCTGCCGATAGGATTCAAGCACACCATGTGGCTAAGCATAGGGAGAGCTTGACATGTGTCCATGTGTCCCTTGAGAAAAGGGGTGCCCTTTGGGTGAGTAGGAGGTGAAGTCAAAGATTCCCCTAACTTTGGGGCTTTTCCCCTCTTTTGTAGGGTCTCTTTTTGACTCAAGACCCTCAAGCACCTTACCCCCCCATGCATGGGAAGCTTCTCAAGCACCTTACTCATTAAGCATGACAAGCACCTCAAGCACCTTACTCATCAAGCATGACAAGCACCTCAAGCAGCTAGAAAGCACGACAATCACCTCAAGCTTGGGCAGGGTTCCAACCCCAAGCACAACCCTAGCTTGACTAGGTCTAAGGACTTTTAACACTAACCTTTGGAGGTCTTTAATGAAGCTAACCCTAAGGTCTTTAAGCTCCATTAGATGCATAACTATCTCCTTTTGGACCCCTATTGAGATGTAACCATCTCTCCTCTTGGTCCCTTGCTGAGATAAGTCTAGAAGCACTTATTACACATTGCTCGTTGGTAGAAAATCTCCTTTTGAACCCCTATTGAGATGCAACCATCTCTTATTTTGGTCCCCTGCTAAGATAGGTCAAGAAGCACATGTCTCTATTCTAACTCTTGTTCCCGTTTATTCTCCCACATTAAATGATCAGTTTAATATGAGAAAATCATTTGGTAAAGTTAGATATTATATTTTATGATAGGAAACCATACTCACACTTACATGCTTGAGCCTATCCCCTTGTCGGCGATATGCACTATCGCAGCCATTCGGCTTAGCTCCCATTTCCTTCGATGCGAGACATGGCGTTGGGGCAATGGAGAAGAGTCAAATTGACTGTGCACATTATGCTCACTGCAAGTTTGAGAGTATGAGTACCACATACTACTAGAGTGCTCAACTTTTTGTCATATCCGAACTTGCTTCTGCACATTTTCAACCATGACTTAGACCTACACACTTTCCTCTCCCAGCCACAGTATGGCCTCTCCATTGCGACTCTCATCACCACAATTTTGGAGCATCGAGAGTCACTCATCAGCCATACACATACTACATCGCATGTAACTTTGGTCCCATAGGTCATATTTGACCTCCGAGGACGATAATAATCTCTCTCTCTCTCTCTCTCTCTCTCTCTCTCTCTCTCTCTCTCTCTCTCTCGTGAGCGGCGTCTGTAGGAAGTCGACGTGGCTTTTACTCTCTCTATAGCTGCGTTTGCATGCACATGCTACCGCTTGAGAGAGGCCAACAGATAGTGAATGCAAGGCGAGAGAGAATGTTGGTAGGGCACATCGAGCGAGCAGGGCTGGGGCTCTCTCTCTTTCCAGGTCATCGGAGTCAGTAGCTGCAAGCCTGCGGGGCATCTCTCTCTCTCTCTCTCTCTCTCTCTCTCTCTCTTACTGTCGCGCTTTTTGTTGCTGGGAGCTGCAGGGCACACATGCCGGAGCAAGGAGCGCTTGCCATGTGTCAAGGGGGGGGGCACAAATCCTCCCCCTTTTATTATAGTATAGATGTACCTCTCCGGCTCTTGATACCCACCTTTCATCAAGACTTTGTATAAGATACGTACCTCTCCGGCTCTTGATAGCCACCTTTTATCAAGACTTTCTATAAGATTCACCATCTCATAGGTCAATATGGCATTTAGAAGAGGGTAACATAACATTTCATTTCAATTCATTTTTCTCTTTCTCTCTACCTTCTTGCTAGAGTTCAATATGGCATTTAGAAGAGGCTAACATAACATAACATTTCATTTCAATTCAATTCTCTCTCTCTCTCTCTCTCTCTCTCTCTCTCTCTCTCTCTCTCCCACCCATCTCTTAGGTCAATATGGCATTTAGAAGAGGTTAACATAACATATCATTTCAATTGAATTCTCTCTCTCTCTCTCTCTCTCTCTCTCTCTCTCTCTCGGCGTCTCTAGGAAGTCGACGTGGCTTTTACTCTCTCTATAGCTGTGTTTGCATGCGTATGCTAACGCTTGCGAGCGGCCATCAGGGAGCGAAGGCGAGGCGAGAGAGAATGCTGATAGGGTGCAATGAACGAGCAGGGCTGGGGATCTCTCTCTTTCCAGGTCATTGGATTTAGTAGCTGCGAGGCATGTCTCTCTCTCTCTCTCTCTCTCTCTCTCTCTCTCTCTCTCAATCGCGATGTGTTGCCAGGAGCTGCAGGGTACACACGTCAGAGCATGGAGCGCTTGCCATGTTGGGGGGGGGGGGGTCCCTCCCCCTTTTATTATAGTATAGATAGATGTTTTCTTAATTATGTTATGGTTTATTGGATAAAGGTAAACCCTATTAAAAAGTCTTTAAAATTTTGGCATTCAATTGAAGGCTTACAAACTGTGTTGTTTCACAGTACAATGCTTTCAATAACTTTATTGTGGACAAATGTTGAAGGAATCAAGTTTTTAATTGTTGAAGGAATCAAGAAAAACTCTGTACCCTAGCTTGGGGATTTGATGCTATAAAAAATATAATCCAGTTCAAGAGAACTATAGCATTGAATTCTAGACATAAGAAAGCTTCAGCCTTCAAAACACAACAGTCTCTTTGTAGGCCTAAGACTTTGAGATCTAAATGTGATATACAATCACTTTGATCGTTTTCACTTGAAAACTTCAGAACTTCAGTTACCTACACCGACTCTAATCATACATTTAAAGGAGAAGTTTAGTGTAGAAGCCTTCTAACTTAGTGCCATACTCACAATTGTGAATGGAGCGATGCCATATTGCCTCGGAAAAGAATATACAATCAACCTCAAGCACCACATATGCCTTGCTGGGCCAAAGATTTCAAAAGGGGGACTTGTTCAGAAACGCAACACAGCACAGACATAGAGCTGCCATGTAAAACCTCTCGAGTAGTTGATGCTACTAAGTGCATGGTCCTAGTCTTTGACATTAGTGGCGGTCCCTATCTTTGATCCTACAACATAAATGAGTTCAATGCTCTCACACACAATATCATCGAATTCAGTCACAAAAAGCTTTTCCTCAAAGACATGAAGGTTTTTGGCATTCCAAATTTGTTTCAGATAATAAAATCTGGTGGTTTGGGTGTAAACCACAATGGTTTCACTTTGCAATCTACACCCTTCCAAGATCAGGTCATCTGTAAAGAAGATAATCTTCCAAGTCTTTCATACCCATTTGCAAATTTTACTGGCTAGACACCATGAGGCAGGGTAGTTATTTAATAGATGTAGGGGATCCTCTTAAGCTCTTCTACAACGTGAGCAATTATCGATGTCAATCCCTTGAGCACGAATCTTATTCCCAGTAGGGATGGCTCCCCAAACGAGCTTCCATATAAACATCTTTATGTAGTTAGGCCATTTGATCTTGTAGATGTCATTAACACTCTTGTGCCATCACTCTTTTGACCAATTTCTCTTCCATATTTTGACGAGTGGAGCAAACGACTCTGCTTCGTAAACCAACTTGTTATAGGTATCTTGGGTCTTGGGGAGTGGAAACACTCTATCTTTTGGCCAATGTCAGGATTTCTAGTGTAGCTCTGACCCGAGCACAGACGTAGGTGTGTATGACAAAACTTCCAAGACTCTACTGATCAAAGCCCTTCGTACAAATGAAAATTATGGTGAATCACTTAATGCTCCTCATCCTTCCAGCAGAGGTTTCTGTCATCCCAGAGATGTGACAGTTTGGAGATCCATTTGTTGCTCACCTTTTGTGTAACTTCTCTCTAGAAAGGGAGGGATCAAGGAACCCATACCAAATTTGGATATCAAGGGGGACTAATGAAGAGTGGAGCATTTGAATTATCTAAAAGTATCCCCCCATTTAAGAGTTGAGGTTGCTTTGTTACACTTTTGTGCTATTTTCCAATGCAGACTCCAAGCTTAAGGAAGTTCTAGAGAGGTACCAAAATTTTATCATGCATTGCAACCTCCTTCCATGTGCCTCCTTGATAGGAAATCTCTACTTTGTTTATCATGTCCTAGGCATGATAACCCATTCTCGTTGTTGATTGCAATGAGACAACTAGTTTCGCACACATGACTTCTATATGTAGCACAGGGTCTACGATCCCAATGCCACCTTGGTTCTTGGGTCTCACCATCTATTTCCATTTCCCCCACTCCCAAGGACTTGGGAGTCATGTCTTTTGCATTATTCTTCCACAAGAAAATTGTTTCCAATTGGATTTGCCTATAGTGAGAAGCGAAGACACAGATGAGATGTAATGATATGAAGGCATTGATCACATTGGATCTGCTATGGAAGGGAAGGAGCACTAAATCCCACCTCCTCATTTTATAATTGATCTTGGTCAAGACCTAGTTGAATGTTTGCTTATCCATGATGCCCACCCCAAGTGGATTGCCTACGTGTCTAAACACAGTGCCTGTTCCAATAACTTCCCTTGACCATTCGGAGGGGTCAAATGAGTTGCTGTCACAGAGTAAAATCAATCTTGATTTCTCAATATTACACGTCAAACCGGAGGTAATAGCATATAATTGGATGATCTTGAGGGATCTTCTTAGCATTTTTGAGTTTTATAAAGAGCAGTGAATCATTTGCAAACATCTTTGCACACAATTGTTTACCATATGGTATTGACAGACCTTGAATTTCCCCTTTTTCTGCGCTATCTGTAAGTAAATTTACTAGACAATTGCAAAGAGAAACACGGCAAGGGGATAGCCTTGCTTGATAGATCTTTTGACTTCAAGCATTCCCATTGTCCTATTGTTGAAGAGAAGCTCATAGTAGCTTCCCTGCCCAAGTATGTGAACTATTGTGCACATTCTAGGTCCAAAACCCAATGCCTTCATGACATCCGTTATGTATGACCATGAGATTTTCTCATAAGTCTTGTCCAAGTCAAGTTGAAGGAGAATACATTCTTGCTAGTAGGTGATATTAGCGTATTCAATGTCGATCGTCACTGCCAAAATATTATCGTAAATAGAATATCCTTTGATGAATCCGCGTTGGTGAGGGTGGAAAATTTTGTTCAAGATTGGAACTAGCCTTAATGCGATAACTTTGGGAATGATCTTGTAAGCGACTATCATCATAGAAATAGGTTTCTAGTATTTTAGAAGGGAGTAGCAAAGTAATTTGGGAATAGGTTTGACTATCCTTTTTACAAGCTGGCATCCAGTTGTCCCTCTAGGAGATCCCTATTTGCGAACTGTGTTAGTGGGGTTATAAGATCCTCCTAAAACTCTTTGGAAAATACAGCTGTTAGGCCATCCCACCCGGGGACTTTTCCTTCCCCATTGCCTTCGAGATAGTCCAACATGCATTGTCAAAAAGGGGCCCCTCCAAGGCTTTTGCTTCTGTAGGCACTATACTACACTCACTACACTTTACATTGCAAAGGAGTTGGGTTCTTGCCTCCTCAACCCCCTGCGAGAGGAGTCTTCTCTAACTAACAAATAATTTGAATGAGGTGGTCAAACATGAGTCTAGCCGTATTATTTTGGTCTTCTCCCTCATGTTTGTGACTATAGTAATCAAGTCCCTTCTTCTTTTGACCTTAAGAGCTCTAAAAAATGAGGTTGGTTGGTAGGGTGATGCTTGAGGGGCAAGCACTCTACCCAGCAACCATCGGGTTTTTCTGATCTTTTCAACTTACAAATTGGCAAGCAGTTCTGCTTTGGCTTCAAGACACTGTAAGATCCTCAATTTTTGGGTCTTTAAAAAAAATAAAAGAAATAGCTTTCAATATCTATTTTGTCAAATTTTAATGCTTGATTGACATTATTGGAAGGTTCTAAAGTAAAAAGCAAGGTCGTTTCCATGTTCCAGTAGGTTAAACAGACGTTTGGTGTAGTTTTGGAAAAATCCACTATTTTTTAGTTTTTTTATGTTTTTTATGCTTTTATGTGCTTTTTTGGAAAAAGCAAGGTCGGATCCTTGATCTACGTGTTTCGGGGAAACTATGGTTCAATTTTATAAAAATAAGCTTTTCGAGTGCTTTTCATGCTATTTTTAGCTTTTCATGATTTTTAGTGTTTTTTAGTGAAAAGTGAGTCCGCTTTCTTATTCCAGTGGGACGAGGGAAACCCGTGGTTCAATTTTCCTTTTTACGCTATTTTTAAATTTTCGTGCTTTTCGGTGTTTTTGAAAAAAGAATGTGCTTTTTAGGATGACCTAAATATAAAAATATTAATTTTAGTCTCCGTCGGATTTAAAAATGATCACTCGGAGCAAAAACGAGGCCAAACGAGATTTTTACGGGAATTATTTTTATAAAAAGCAGTACCGTAAATACGTCGTGACAATACGAGAAAGTCATAATTATGTCGGGACATCACGGTGCGGCATAGTCTAGCTAAGGTTCCATTAGTTTACCGGATACTGTTCAATTGGCCAATTTTATTGCAAAAATTGGAAGGTAAGTAGGAAAGTTGACCACCAAAAGCGAAGGCATGTTTTTAGCAAAGTTCTCAAAAGCTTGCAGATATTCTTGGCTCAAGAACTAGTGCTAGATTTTAATTTGGGGCTCACTCCATCTTGCACAGTGCCTATAAATTCACCTGCAGTGCTCAGTTTTCAATGCCGTCTGCTGCGTCTACTACCGCAAGGCAATACCTACCTATTATACGGAGTGGTGCAAGCTCTTCATCACCATCTCCATAAGCTCTTCTCTCTTGTATACGAGAAGAAGAAGAAGAAGACACGAGATGGCTAATGGCTCATGCAACACTTCTAGTGGCTCTATCGACCGTTTTATTCATTAATTTGCGAGATTCTTGAGATTCCTACTTCCCACCTTCCACCTTGATATTGCTACCCTTTTAAAAAAGGGGCCAAATTTGAACTTAGAGATGCTAGTAAAATAGCTCCCACAATGTTTCATAGCCAGTCAGGGACATGGGACCTTACAACCCGTAGTTATCCATTGAATAAAAAAAGGCGCCCGTCTGACTCTGCCTCCCATTGTCGTTGCCCGATGCTAACTCACGCCCTCAAATCCTTCGCATTTGCCTTGCTCCCACATCGCTTTGTGCAATTTTTTTGCCTCGCCTTGCCTCCCTCGTTGATGACCATGTGCCTGCGAGTACCCGAGTTCTACTCTTTTCCGCGGGCGCACCCCTTGGCGGCCTTGCGCTCACACCAAGGTTGCTTTTTCCCGCCACCCTGCGGCACCCCTTCTCTTTTGGTTCTGTTTTCCGGAAGATCTTCACTGATTTTGCTTAATAAAATCTTTAAAATGATTGGGCCCCCCTACCAGGCAATGCACAGGTGCAAATATGTAATTTACATCTTGATGCTTTAGTGGATTAACGTATTTAGCAATGTCTAGTCTCACTAGAATGAGACACTACCCTTAATACTTTTGTGCCGGCATGGGATGGTGTGTGTGTGACGTCTTGCATGTTCAAAGGGTCTAATCACCCTCCCCCCTATGATTATTCCCTCATGTACAGGGCTAGGGCCGGGGGCTAGGGCCATATCGAGGATGGTCAAGGGCCATGTCCCAACGGGCATATGAATCCTGCACACCATAAAAAATGCATCTATTGCATTTCACCGGCGATCATCTAAAACGTATGGGTCTATATAAGAGTTTGAAACTCTTCCCAGCTCTTTGATTCTTACCACCCTCTCTTTGTCAGGTAATTAGAACCTTGATGTGCAAGTTTATTGTTTGAAAATTGTTATGGTTTTTTTTTTGTTTATTTGTTTAGGTGGAAGCAAAGAGCTCGATTGTTGAAATAGAGTTGTCGGATGATAGCAATAGTCATGACATTGGTTTAGGCTCTTTGAATGATAGCAATATAGTCATGACATTTGTTTAGACTTGGATATGGTAACAAATAATCTCTTCTCCTATGGTCTCTCTCCCCCCCCCCCCCCCTCTCTCTCTCTCTCTCTCTCTCTCTCTCTCTCTACTTGATATGGCAACAAATAATTCCCTAGTATTCACTTAAGTGTTGGAAACAAATAATTTCCTCTCTCTCCTCTCTCTCTCTCTCTCTCTCTCTTCTTGTTCCACATGGATTTTGCTCGATTTTTGTGTTTGCTCGGTGCTTGGTAAACCTCGCTTAACATAACATTTCATTTCAATTCAATCTCTCTCTCTCTCTCTCTCTCTCTCTCTCTCTCTCTCTCTATCTATCTATCTATCTATACCATCTCATAGGTCAATATGACATTTAGAACTCTCTCTCTCTCTCTCTCTCTCTCTCTCTCTCTCTCTCTCTCTCTCTCTCTATACCATCTCATAGGTCAATATGGCATTTAGAAGAGGTTAACATAACATTTCATTTCAATTCAATCTCTCTCTCTCTCTCTCTCTCTCTCTCTCTCTCTCTCTCTCTCTCTCTCTCTCTCTCTCTGCGTGTGTAGGAAGTAGACGCGGCTTTTACTCTCTCTATAGCTGTGTTCGCATGCGTACGCTAACGCTGCGAGCAACCATCAGGTAGCGAAGGGGGCGCAGCGAGCGAGTAGGGCTGGGCTCTCTCTCTTTCCAGGTCATTGGATCCAGTAGCCGCATCACACACACACTCTCTCTCTCTCTCTCTCTCTCTCTCTCTCTCTCTCTCTCTCGCGTTGTGTTGCCGGGAGCTGCAGGGCACACACGCTGGAGCAAGGAGCGCTTGCCATATTGTGTCCGCCGGGGGGGGGGGAGCAGAATCCAGTAAACCATAACATAATTAAGAAAACATCTATCTATATATATATTACTAGTACGGCCGGCCGTTGAAGCTCTTTCTCTCTCCCCCTCTTTATCTTTATCATGCGCAAAGGAGTTTCTCTATTTTGGACTTTAGCCTTCATTTCGTAGTTTTCGACACGTGTAAAGTGCACTCCCTCTGCCGTCATAGAATACATATAGATTTTATTATAGTATAGATATAGATAGATGTTTTCTTAATTATGTTATGGTTTATTGGATAAAGGTAAAGCCTATTAAAAAATCCTTAAAATTCTGGCATTCAATTCAAGGCTTCCAAATTGTGTTGTTTCAGTGTACAATGCTTTCAATGACTTTATTGTGGACAATTGTTGAAGTAATTAAGAAAAACTGTGTACCCTAGCTTGGGGATTTGATGCTAAAAAAGTATAATCCACTTCAAGAGAATTATAGCATTGAATTCTAGACATAAGAAAGCTTCAACCCTCAAAACACAAAAGTCTCTTTGTAGGCCTAAGACCTTGAGATCTAAATGTGATGGCCTTCTCATTGATTCTGACGAGCTCTCCTTGTCGTTTTGCGTTTGCTTTTGCGACTTTCTGTTGTGCAAGCCTGTGAACCTCGGCCATCTCATTCTTCATCTTCTCTGTGATAATGGCTTTCTTCCTCTCCAACTCTTGCTACAATCAAACCATAGTAAGCAAAGGGACAATTTGGCAAGCTGCAAATTGAATTACATCTTGTCTACAGATTTCAAATGGCTTATATCACAAGAAGATTTGGAAATTTTCTCATGTAGGAAAACAGAGTCTTTCTTAGTGTTATTCGTACAATGCATAACATCATGAGCTTCTGCTCGAGAGGCAACGCGTACCTAGCTAGGTATACGGTGCCTTCCTCACAGAAGCTCATGATGTTGAGGTAAGTCTCAATGTGGGAATTATTGTGAGAATTTGTACAAAACTTCTTGTGTGTTGGTCCACATATTTCAAGGTTGTATATGATCAATGTAGATGCTTTAGAATAAAGATTGGCTTACAATGGATTGCCTCATTTTGGCTTCACTTGCTGCTTTCTTTCCATTTTCCCATGCAGAGACCTTTGCAATAGCCCTTTCAAATCTATCAGCAAATAATACAAGAAAAATAACCATTATAGTAAGAAGAAATTCGTTTTTTTATTTTACTTCATACCAGGGTAGAAAAACCTTACATTAAGAAGAGAAAACCACTTACAAGTTGCAGTTATACAAATCTAATGAATTTTCTTGTTTTATCACACTAAATGTACACTAGCAAGTACATATGGCCGGCGACATCATGCGGATGCAATGTACGTGTGCCGACAATGAGGTGTCAATTGCATTTTTAAAAGAAAATTGCACATAAAAATTTTCTTATAGCATGCAAACAAACATAATTACAAGGGACTGAAGGTAATATCACCTATTATTTGTGTTAGCTCTTTGTTTTTCCTCCCAAGCCTGGATATAAGAATTGATCTCCTCGCGGTTCACTCGAGCAAGGGCCTCCCCTACAATTTACAAGCAAGCAAGCTTAAGATATCCATTCTAGAGTCAAGTGGACATGAAGATAGGGGAGAGGGAGAGGAGGGTACCTGTGGTGATGCCAAGAGCAGAGGGATTCTGGTTAAAGCGGGAGCGAGTGCCGGAAAAGGGGCCGGTGCTAAGGACCATTTGTGGATGTGTGTGGTGGTGGGATGGAGAGAAGGGCCACTTGTACAATTATGTGATGCATCTTCATTTTGGAAATACATATATAGGAAGCATTGTTGTGTTGTGTGTGAGTGCACATTCAATTGTGCTTCAACAGCCTTGGTACTCTATCCGGGACCCCAGGGCTGGCCTAGGTACCTTGTTCTTGGGTTCTCTTGGTCCCTTTTTTGGCCTAGCCTACCTTCTTCTTTTTCTTGTGAAGAAAGCGTCAGTGCTAAAAGGGTCGCATATTCCAACAGACTATCAGCACGCAAGGGCTTCTCCCCCCCCTCCACGTGCCTATCACCCTTTTTTTTTCCCCTCCTCACAACTATTCAGCATCTTCTGAGATTCTGGTTAACCGAGCACCTCAAAATCATTTGCCCAACCTACTTTACTAGCCAGCACATGATATGGTGGGGAAATTGCATCAGACTCTCTCTCTCTCTCTCTCTCTCTCTCTCTCTCTCTCTCTCTCTGTGCAAGCGAGGGTGTATATCAATGGTCCACGACTACACCTCACTTTGATCGTTTTCACTTGAAAACTTCAGAACTTCAGTTACCTACACCTACTCTAATCATACATTTGAAGGAGAAGTTTAGTGTAGAAACCTTCAAACTTAGTGCCATAGTCACAATTGTGAATGGAGAGATGTCATATTGACTCGGAAAAGAATATACAATCAACCTCAAGCAGCCTTGGGGGGCCGAAGATTCCAAAAGGGGGACTTGTTCAAAAACGCAACACACCACAGACATAGAGCTGCCAAGTGAACCCTCTCGAGTAGTTGATGTTACTAAATGCATGGTCCCAGTCTTTAACATTAGTGGCGGTCCCTATCTCTGATCCTACAACATAAATGAGTTCAATGCTCTCACACACAATATCATTGAATTGAGCCACAGAAAGCTTTTCCTCAAAGACATGAAGGTTCCTGGCATTCCAAATTTGTTTCAGATAATAAAATCTAGTGGTTTGGGTGTAAACCACAATGGTTTCACTTTGCAATCTACACCCTTCCAAGATCAGGTCATCTGTAAAGAAGATAATCTTCCAGGTCTTTCATATCCATTTGCAAATTTTAGTGGCTAGACACCATGAGGCAGGGTAGTTATTGAACAGATGTAGAGGATCCTCTCAAGCTCTTCTACAACCTGAGCAATTATCGATGTCAATCCCTTGAGCATGAATTTTATTCCCAGTAGGGATGGCTCCCCAAACGAGCTTCCATATAAACATCTTTATGTAGTTAGGCCATTTGATCTCCTAGATGTCATTAACACTCTTCTGCCATCACTCTTCTGACCAATTTCTCTTCCATATTTTGACGAGTGGATCAAACGACTCTGCTTCGTAAACCAACTTGTTATAGGTATCTTGGGTCTTGGGGAGTGCAAACATTCTATCTTTTGGCCCATGTCAGGCTTTCTAGTGTAGCTCTGACCTGAGCACAAAGGTAGGTGTGTATGAAAAAACTTCCAAGACTCTACTGATCAAAGCCCTTCGTACAAATGAAAATTATGGTGGATCACTTAATGCTCCACATCCTTCCAGCAGAGGTTTCTGTCATCCTAGAGATGTGACAGTTTGGAGATCCCTTTGTTGCTCACTTTTTGTGTAACTTCTCTCTAGAAAGGGAGGGTCAAGGAACCCCTACCAAATTTGGATATCAAGGGGGACTAATGAAGAGTGGAGCATTTAAATTATCTAAAAGTATCCCCCGATTTAAGAGTTGATGTTGCTTTGTTACACTTTTCTGCTATTTCCCTTGTGCAGACTCCAAGCTTAAGGAAGGTATAGAGAGGTACCAAAATTTTATCATGCATTGCAACCTCCTTCCATGTGCCTTCTTGACAGGAAATCTCTATTTTGTTTATCATGTCCCTAGCCATGATAACCCATTCTCGTTGTTGATTGCAACGAGACAACTAGTTTCACACACAGGACTTCTATATGTAGCATAGGGTCTACGATCCCAATGCCACCTTGGTTCTTGGGTCTCACCACCTATTTAGATTTCCCCCACTCCAAAGGACTCAGGAGTCATGTCTTTTGCATTATTCTTCCACAAGAAAATTGTTTCCAATTGGATTTGCCTATTTTGAGAAGCGAAGACACAGATGAGATGTAATGATATGAAGGCGTTGGTCACATTGGATCTGCTATGGAAGGGGAGGAGCACAAAATCCAACCTTCTCATTTTACTGTTGCTCTTGGTCAAGACCTACTTGAATGTTTGCTTATCCATGATGCCCACCCCAAGTGGGCTGCCTAAGTGTCTGAACACAGTGCCTGTTCCAATAACTTCCCTTGACCATTCTGAGGGGTCAAATGAGTTGCTTTCAGAGAGTAAAATCAATCTTGATTTCTCAATATTACACATCAAACTGGAGGTAGTAGCATATAACTGGATGATCTTCAGGGATCTTCTTAGCATTTTTAAGTTTTATAAAGAGCAGTGAATTATTTGCAAACATCTTTGCACACATATGTTTACCATATGGTACTGACAGACCTTGAATTTCCCCTTTTTTCGCTATCTGTAAGTAAATTTACTAGACAATTGCAAAGAGAAACAAGGCAAGGGGATAGCCTTGCTTGATAGATCTTTTGACTTCAAGCATTCCCACTGTCCTATTGTTGAAGATAAGCTCATAATAGGTTCCCTCCCCAAGTATATGAACTATTGTGCACATTCTAGGTCCAAAACCCAATGCCTTCATGACATGATCCGTTACGTATGACCATGAGATTTTCTCGTAAGTCTTGTCCAAGTCAAGTTGAAGGAGAATACATTCTTGCTAGTAGGTGATATTAGCATATTCAATGTCGACCATCACTGCCAAAATAGTGTCGTAAATAGAATATCCTTTGATGAATCCGCGTTGGTGGGGGTGGAAAGTTTTATTCAAGATTGGAGCTAGCCTTAATGCGATAACTTTGGCAATGATCTTGTAAGCGACTATCATCATGGAAAGGTTTCTAGTATTTTAGAAGGGAGTAGCAAAGTAATTTGGGAATAGGTTTAATTATCCTTTTTTCAAGCTGGCATGTAATTGTCCCTCTAGCAGATCCCTATTTTCTAATTGTGTTAGTGGGGTTATAAGATACTCCTAAAACTCTTTGGAAAATAGTGTCGTTTCCATGTTCCAGTAGTTAAACGGACGTTTGGTGCAATTTGAAAAAACTGCTATTTTTAGCTTTTTCATGTTTTTATGCTTTTATGTGCTTTTTTGCAAAAAGCAAGGTCGGATCCTTGATCTACGTGTTTCGGGGAAGCTATGGTTCAATTTGTAAAAATCTGCTTTTCGAGTGTTTTTCATGCTATGTTTAGTTTTTCATGATTTTTAGTGCTTTTTAGTGAAAAGCGAGTCCGCTTTCTTATTCTAGTGGACGAGGGGAACCTGTGGTTCAATTTTTCTTTCTACGCTATTTTTAGCTTTTCGTGCTTCGGCATTTTTGAAAAAGCAATGTGCTTTTTAGGATGACCTAAACATAAAAATATTAATTTTAATCTCCGTCGGATTTAAAAATGATCACTCAGAGCAAAAACGAGGCCAAACGAGATTTTCACGGGAATTTTTTTTATAAAAAGCGGTACCGTAAATACGCTGGGTCATTACGAGAAAGTCAAAATTATGTCGGGACATCATGCTTCGGCATAGTTTAGCTAAGGTTCCATTGGTTAACCGGATACTGTTCAATTGGCCAATTTTACTGTAAAAATTGGAAGGTGAGTGGGAAAGTTGACCACCGAAAGCAAGACATGTTTTTAGCAAAGTTCCCAAAAGCTTCCAACTATTCCTAGCTCAAAAACTAGTGCTAGATTTTAATTTGGGGCTCACTCCCGTCTTGCATAGTGCCTATAAATTCACCTGCAGTGCTCAATTTTCAATGCTGCCTGTTGTGTCTACTACCGCAAGGCAATACCTACATATTATACGGAGTGGTGCAAGCTCTTCATCACCATCTCCATAAGCTCTTCTCTCTCGTATACGGGAAGAAGAAGAAGAAGAAGAAGAAGAAGTAGAAGGATATTCTCTCTCTACTTGCTTACTATCTCCTCTCTCGTTTCACGATATACGCGCTCTCCGGAAGCTCTCGTGGTGAATACCTCTACGTAGCTCTCATCACCGCTCTCTTGCGCCAAAGCAAGAAGCCTTTTCACAGTCCCTAATCGATTCCAAAGCATGGTGAGAAGCTCTAAACTCTATAGCAATCATTATCTCTCTCTCTCTATGTCGTTTTTCCGAGTAGTCACCCTCTCGGTGATTGTTTTTTTGTATACAAGTGCATATATGGATTAACCGAGTACGTATAAATTTGTCCCATGATTATTCCATCATGTTTAACACGCTAATTTATACATATGATGCGTTATGATAACGTGCGTCATAAAAAGCGCTTTTCGTTTCACGTCATATAAGCAATAGAAACACTGTTTTGGCTATAACTCACAAACCGTTATGAACTAGTCTGAACCCTTTATATCAAAGATAAAACACATCATTAAAAACATTTTCTCTCTTAGGTGTCATGTGAAAATCACGCACGAGCTAAGAGATATGGTCAAAAAGCAGCTTGCTGTTCACTTTACTTAGTCAAATTTTTTGGACCCAGGCTCCTTGGAGAACCACTATATAGATTCATCGGATGGGCAAACCCACTTAACCAATTGAAAAGATTAATGAAACTTGATGATAAATGTATTTAGGTCTCCTTTCTCATCTCAAAAATGCGAGTTATTAATCGTTCCATAATCAGTTTTACTTACGCGTATAAGGGTGCTATCGAGGGGGAGTACCATATGACATCGTGAGTTATAAACCGAGCTGTCTATGTATGGTTGGTTTGTTTTGATGAGTTGATTTCGGTTATTAGATGCCCATAACCTTATGTGAGGGTATATGGTTAGACATCCCGAACTGCATAGGCAATGTGATTAAAGTGGCTTTCTTATTGGGTTATCGTTTGTTGTGTAAGTACCATATGGGTAAAATGATGTGATAGAGTGCTAGCCTATATTATGGAGCTGATATTGATGCATTGGTTTGAGGTCAAATGCTCTCATTTGCATGTTATGCATGCTCCTGAAAATGTCAAAAAGTTGTTTTTTGCATATGTGTGAAGTTATGGTTTAGGGTTGACCTAAAGGTCGGAGCTGTTTTGCATCATGTTTATGGTGACGGAATGTTATCATATAATGTAGGAAAAATTATGGATTGATGTGGATGCCTCATATGCATGGTTATGATTGCTTTCCACCTTTCTAGGTCAAAACTAGCCCTATGTGCTAGAGAGGTGAAGTGTAGATGTGATGCATCAACTTTGCATGGTTGGATGTTGTCAAAATTGGATTTTTATATCATGATTAGTTGCTGGGTAGACTCTTTTTATGCATAAAAGAATCATGTCTTAAGACTCATACATATGTGGACTCCGATGGACTGCAGGGGATATGCAAGTGTGGGAGTTGGTTCAATGTGATTATGATTTGTGGTTAAGGGCTGATATTCCCTCATGGATTATGGTTGTGATTTTATGGTGGAAGCAGGTGTAGCTCATGGTTTTTTTCCTGGATATGGTTATGCTGCCAAAATTTTTGCAGCCATGTTATGTTCTAAAGTGGTTATGTATGATTGGTTATGCCTCATCTGCGTTGGGTAGAGTGCTCACCCATGTAAAGTGATCGGATTATGGTTTATAGTTTTGAGATTATATCATGAAGTGATTTAGATGGTTTTGGTAGACGTGTAAGGATAGAGACCCTGTACAGTCTAACTGCTTGGAAAAGATTGTTTGTGCTTATGGAAAGTGCTATTGTGATTGGACTCACGTGTTATGTTTCTCATCGTAGCGTCACTACAAGACTAGGATCACCTACATCGCTTAGCCTTAGAATAAAGGGTCATTGACCTGCGACTTTGCTGGATCAGGGGTGTTGCCTAGGTCTTCTTATTTTTGTTAGGCTCATCTACACGATTAGTGCATCGGGGGTTGAATGACCTACACGGCTAATGCGTCGGGGATTTTGCCTTGGCTTTGCCTAAACACCCGGTGCTGGGAATCAAAGAGGCATGGCCCCTAAACTGATATGGTTGATGTTGATACCCTACCACCTATTGGTACTTGGGATCCTTTCAAATCGTGGGTTCATGGAGGGGGGCGAATCGATCTCAGCTTATGTTTGGCTCAGGTATGTTGGGTATGCAAGCCCAATATGGTGTCTAGCCTGCTGTGGGAAACTCCCCTATAGCATGCAAGTTAGCTTCAATTGGACAACAATTAAAGTTAGAGTCTTGCATGGTTAAACATGTTATATAGTTGTAAGGTTGTTTCAAAAACACAATCAATCAAAGAATAGCGTATCACTTTTTTTCTGCTGTGTTGAGTCTTTCTCTATCCATCTCTTGTCCTCTGTAGCACTGCATAGCTCCTCGCCATGGCCCTCAGGCATCATCCCCCATAGCCCATACCCCAACACATGGTATCAGAGCCTTAGGGCATTGCAAAGGCGACCGGGTAACTATCTGAAATCGGTGATTACAGCAGGACCATACGGGCATCTCAAACCGGGATTGATCTGCTCGCGCTGCTTCATAATGACTGTATGCAGTAGCATATTGAAACATTGGCCCAGGTGGTCTCCTAGGCAAGCACAGTTTCCCTGCATGCGTTTGGCAACCCTGCTGAGAGAGCTTGACGAGGGTGCAAGAGACAAGGTCAAAGCCTGCATAACTTGTGTACCTCTTCGCGGTGCTCTAGGGAGCCAGCCGACTCTATTACAAGTCGTTATTTTTGTTTTTTTTAAATAAAAAAGGTTGTCTTAACACATCAACAGACCTCCTATTAAAGCTAAGGTTCACACATAAGGCCATTCACACCCTCAAGACATGCCGTCCGTGCTCGGATTAGTAGCCTATTGACTCGAAAAGTTGAAGGCGTGTTAGCTAGGGAATAATAAATTGTGAATGGATCTTGTCAACTGTTCTGCCTCTAAAGCCTGTTTCTACAATAGCTTAATATGTGCAAGCAAAGATAGAACTAGTACTGAAGACCTATTCAAAACAGTCTTTACTGGCTTCACAGGCATGTTCAAAGTGCCAAGGAAGGTTTATGACTTGCTCAACCACATTGACATCCACAAGAACAAAGAAGTTTTGTTTTCAAGAACTTGGTCCATCACTTGGTCCATCACCAATCTGCAAAGTTCAAAGTCGATTTTACATGTTCATTGTCATAGGTTTATTTCAAATTTGGTATGTTGTCAATATCAATCTCAAAGCCTTGTTTTAGCCTCCCAGTTTCAGTTATCGTCATGCTAAAAACTTTGTACGGGTTATAGACACTGCCACATAAAAAGTGTAAGACCACCCTTTATGTTTAGTCGGGTTCTGGTATGTCTCACACTGATGGTTGTTTGAGGGAAGTACACACACATACCTATGCTATAGTCAAGGGGGGAGACTTCTACTCAGGATTTCAGGTGATTGAGCTCTACCATGGTATGTCTCGAGTCCATTGTCAGTAGTTTGGGCTTGAGGGGGGGGGGGTTGTTGGGTATGCAGGCCCGATATGGTGTCCAGCCTACTGTGGGAAACTCCCCTATAGCATGCAAGTTAGCTTCAGTTGGAGATCAGTTAAAGTTAGAGTCTTGCATGGTTAAACATGTTATATAGTTGTAAGGTTGTTTCAAAAATACACTCAATCAAAGAATAGCGTATCATGTTTTTATGTTGTGTCGAGTCTTTCTCTATCCATCTCTCGTCCTCTGTAGCACCGCACAGCTCCTCGCCATGGCCCTTACGTGGCATCCCCCATAGCCCATACCCCAACAAGATAGGTTGGAAGTGTTCTGGCTCGCTCCCAGCAAAGTGAAATTATCTCTGTCCGTAGTAGAGCGGATGTGGTGGGTGGACCAGTCGATCCCTACATAGGGTTCAGTGCTCTGCTAGTTATTTTGTCATAAACGTTTTGATGTTATGGTATACCTAGTTTTTGTCATTGCATTAATACATGGTTGCCTGTTTTATTTAGATGGGACATTTAAAGATTCTTTGTTGCCATTGTCTCATGTCTCTATGAACTCTATTTCACCCTCCACTATATTCTCTCTCTCTCTCTCTCTCTCTCTCTCTCTCTCTCTCTCTCTCTCTCTCTATCAGTGCAGCCGTTTTTTGACCTAGTAGACAGCAGTCTACTCTTTTGATCATAACTTCTTCATCCGAACTCCGATTTGGGTGATCTATAGCCTCAATCGAAGAGCACGAAGTCCTCTACGCATTGATGTAAAGACATAAATTTTCAGAGTTATGGAAGGCGTTTCTGTAGCAGCATTTCCGAAGTGAACAGGTTCAACAAAATTGATTCTCATCTCATATTTTACATACAATGTCTTCCGGCACTCGCAAGGGTTCTTCTTCTTCAACAAGGTCCACAACCATTGTGGAAAATGATCCAAAATCTCCTAAGTGTGGAGATAGCAACACAACCACCCAACCAACGACATCGGAAACCATGATCATGGCGTACTTGGTATCATTGCAAGAGACCGTAAACAAACAAGGCGAAGACTTACGAGCACTTGCAATGGAGAATGGCACACTAAGGGTACTTGTGGTTGAGAATGAGAATCTCAAGAGGACACTTGAGATGCAAACAACACGTTTGATGCAACTTGAAGAGGAAGTCAAGGAATGTAAACGCTCTCTTGTGGACTTGAATGCTTTGAAGGAGCGGATGAGCAAAGTAGAGCATGACCATGTATTGAAAGAGGAGAAATTTGACACTATGAGCCGGGATGTATGCGACATGAAAAATGTATGCACAAACAAGTCTTGGGCTGATGTATGTGGTAGCAATGTGGTTTCTAATTCCTCACTCATGCAAGCTATGGTTCAAACAAAGAATGTTGAGAATGTAGATGTGGAGGAGTTGAAGGAACGGGAGCGACGTTCCAAGAACATTGTTATTCGTGGAATTCCCGAAGAGAAGTTAGAGACACCTCCTTCTCTTGCCATTGTTATTGAAGATTTCTTCAAAACCCACTTTGGCATGTCCGGAGTTATGGTCTATGGAGCACATAGAATGGGGAAGCAAGGAGCTCCTCGCTCGGGAGAACGGCCAATTGTATACACCATGCCGGATGAGACCAAGCGAAAGATTATCCTTGATAATAGTTGGATCTATTTGAGGAATACAAAATGTTTTGTATGTGAAGATCGCACTATTAAGCAATAAAATATGCGTCGCAAGGCATATGAGGAAAAGAATAATAAAAACAAGGAAATCTCTCATGAAGAAAATGTGCCCAAGGAGGAGGCAAGTCTCTCAAGCAAATAGGGATGCGTGACCTATGAGACCGAGTTACAATTGAAAATATGCTTTTGGAATTGTAATGGATACCCATGGAATGCGAGGGTTGGCATTGATGAACTAACAAGCAAAGCCGATGTTGTACTTCTTGTTGAAACTTGGGAGCATGATACACAAAGGATTAACGGCTTGGAGGATTACAATGTACATTCATTGATGTGGTCAAAGAATCTCAAGCAACGAAGAGGACAAGGAGGGTTAGCATGTATGGTTAAGAAAGGATTGGAAGATTTTGTATCAATTGTGAAAGATGACAAGTACAAACGTTATGTATGGCTGAAAATTATGACACCAAAAAGAGCACCCATTTTTGTAGCCGGTTGCTACATTCCTCATCATGATTCTCCCTTTTATGCTTGCATGGATAGAGATCAACCATTTTCTGATTTGGAAGAGGACATTGCTTATTTCAAAGGTGAAGGTGATGTTATTGTATTTGGGGATATGAATGCTCGCACAAAAACATTGCAACATGATACTCAACAATTTGATATGCCATACATTTCAAGGGAGTTGGAGGAAGTTCACTTGTATGATTGTACTTCAATGGATGAGAAAGAGCCGGATCACTATGGAAAGTTACTTTTACACATGTGTAATAGCACGGGTATGCTCATTGCCAATGGTGTATCTTTGTGGAGTGGAACCAATGGATTTACATGTAGAAGACATAATGGGGATAGTGTGATTGACTATATGCTACTCTCTGAAGCCATCATATATCGCATAAAGAGTTTTATGTTTGGTCAATGGACCCCGGAATCCGACCATCGCACCTTATGTATTGACCTTTCATGTGGAGAAGCAACTAAGCATGATAATCTCAGCCAAAGGAAAGAGAAGTTATCACTATGTATGGATTTCAAACGGGCACCAATGTACATTGAAATGGTTGAGCAAGAATTATGGATGACAAAGCTTCAATGTGATGCACCATTGGAAACTAAATGGGAAGCTTTTAAGAAAGCTATTTGTTCTTGTGCAGAAGAATGCTTTTCCATAAAGCATCTCCATGGTATCAACAAAGATAGATCACGCAAAAGGTGGTTTGATAAAGAATGTCAAGATGCTCGAAAGTCCTTGATAAAGCTTGATGCAACTATGGACAAAGACAACTATCAAAGTCATTTGCATACATACAACGCATTGATTCAAAAGAAGAGAAGAAGATGGGAAGTAAAGCAACAAGAATTTCAAGTCCAAGAAAAGGCACATGCATGTGGAAGATTTTGGAGAAACTTGAGAGGCAAGCGGGTTGAGAATTTTGGTAACTTGAGTCTAGTGGATATGTACACACATTGTAGGCAATTATATGAGCAAGAAAATACTGAAAAGATGCCATTTTATGGTTCACTCCCATGTATGCCGTCTTTTATTACTATTGAGGATGTATGCGGTGGGCTTGAAAAGTTGGCCACTCGCAAAGCGGGAGATCTTCAAGGTATCAAGCCGGAGATGATCAAATGGACGGGAGATTTTACCCATGAGTGGATGTGTGATATGTTCAACCTTGCACTTCAACATGGTATGCCTTATGATTGGAGTACTAATTGGATTAAGCCTTTGCATAAAGGAGGGGATGTAAAGAATGTAAGCAACTACCGGACTATAATGATTGGGTCTCTTATGGCAAAGTTATTTGGGTGCATAATGGAGATGAAATTGAGTGATTGGGCTGAAGAGAATGACAAGCGTGCAAAGGGACAAGCGGGTTTTCGTCGATGCCATAGCACCATTGATCATCTTGTCACTCTTCGTGTTCTCATGGAGGAAAGTCGATTGAAAGGCAAGCGATTGTATTGTTGTTTTGTGGACTTTAAGAAAGCCTTTGATATGATTCCACGTAACAATTTGTGGAGAAGGATGGAAGAACTCCAAGTGCCAAGTGAGTTTATGCTTGCGGTTTCTCGAATCTATGAGAAGGCGATTTGTCAATTGCGCATGGGAAGAGAAATTTCAGAAATTTTTATAAGCACTATTGGGGTTAAACAAGGATGTCCATTGTCACCAACTCTCTTTGGTCTATGCATCGATCAATTGGAACAAATGGTACTTGACTTTATGCAAGAAGAAGGCATTGAAGAGGTCACTATTTGCAATGCGGTAATCATGCTTTTGTTGTATGCGGATGATGTAGTGCTTCTAGCACACACTTTAGAAGATGCACAAAAGCTTATGGTTGTCCTTGAGAACTTTTGCTTGCATAGTGGGCTGATTGTAAATGAATCCAAAACAAAGGTTATGCTTGTGAAAACCAACCATAAGGAGAAGCCATGCATTGTGTACAACAATGAGACACTTGAAGTTGTTGAGAGCTTTAAGTACCTTGGCCTTGAGGTTCCATCCAATCACAAATGGCATGAATGTGCTATGCGTCATTTGGAAGCGGGAAAGAGAGCATATTATGCATTTGAGAACATGTGTAATGCGGGAAACATCAAGTGTTGGGTTCTCAAGAAGTATCTTTTTGATGCATTGGTGACACCGGTTCTTCTTTATGGAGTTGAAGTGTGGGGTGGGAACATCTCAAAGTCTACTTGGAAAGAGTTTGAGAATGTCCAAAAGCGTTTTCTTACAAACTTTCTCCAAGTTAAGACACAAACACCATATATGCTCCTACTTCTTGAGTCAGGATCTCTTCCAATTGAGGTTATGGGCATGGAAAGGGTTGTGGAGTACATGATAAAGATGCGTCAAAACCCCTCGCATCGACTTCCTACAATTGCATGGGAAGCAAGCAAAAAAGTTCAAAAGACGCATAAAAGCAAGATCTTGAGCATGGGATGGATGCAAGACATAAAGAAGTGGTTTGGGAGATGGGATGCATTACACTTGCTACATGATGCTTCAATTGACTCTCAAGTGAATGAAGCTTTTCTACAACGCCAATGTATTACGGCTTGGGAGAAATCCGGTGGGTCACGCTTCATACATTACACCACCTATATTGCCCCCAACTACAAAACCATGTTCTTCGCTGAGAGAGGAAACCGTACTCACACTTACATGCTTGAGCCTATTCCCTTGTCCGCGATACGCACTATCGCAGCAATTCGGCTTAGCTCCCATTTCCTTCGATGCGAGATAGGGCGTTGGGGCAATGGAGAAGAGTCAAATCGATTGTGCACATTATGCTCACTGCAAGTTCGAGAGTCTGAGTACCACACACTACTAGAGTGCTCAGCTTTTGATCACATCCGAACTTGCTTCTCTCACATTTACAGCCATAACTTAGACCTACACAGTTTTCCTCTCCCAGCCAAAGTGTGGGCTCTCCATTGCGACTCTCATCACTACAATTTTGGAGCATCGAGAGTCACTCATCAGCCGTACACATACTACATCACATGTAACTTTGGTCCCATAGGTCATATTTGACCTCCGAGGACGATAATAAAATCTATCTATCTATCTATCTATCTCTCTCTCTCTCTCTCTCTCTCTCTCTCTCTCTCTTCTCCAACAATGCGGTGTACACATACATTCACCCTCCACAATGTTATCTTTTTCTTGAGTACGCTTTCATTCATAACACCCATTCAGAGGTAGCACTAGCCGCTAGGTGCCTCTGGATGCGGCCCGACTCATGGCCTAAACTCCATGCTTGGTCCCAGGGGGATTCACTGTGTTTTTTCATACGGTTTTGTACATAAGAGTATCAATGGGGGGAGCCCCTCATTATTTCATACTCATACCGTACACATAAGGGGACAGGGGGGAGGAGGGTGGTTACATTGGGGCTACATTCAACTACCCGAGCCACCTTAAATACATTAGTAAGCCTGCCCCCTCTCTCTCTCTCTCTCTCTCTCTCTCTCTCTCTCTCTCTCTCTCTCTCTCTCTCTCTCTCTCTCTCTCTCTCTCTCTCTCTCTCTGCATTGATGAATACTTTCATGGTGTGGTAAAACTAAATGCAAACTTGAAATTCTCTCGTTCTTTTGGTCAAAATTAGAAGCTTTTGTCGGTAATTACACTAAAACTTCTGTAAATTTCCTCGTTTTCTTAAAGACAAGCTCAAACCCCTCTAATTTGTCAAAATTCCCAAAATACCCTTCAAATTTTTAAAATTCCCAAAGTACCCATGTATCTATTTTGATCGAATTGATCAAGTTTTTCTAATTTTTATTCCTTTTTGACAATTAAGATGTATTTTTGAGTGGTTAGCATGTAATTTGTCACATATTTACTCACAAAACAAGAGATTATGTCCACGAAGATAACACATAAGTGTAGTCATCAACAAAATGTCAATCATTGAAGAACAAGAATACATCCTAGTTCCTCTCTGTCCTGCCACACATTGGCTAGAGAGATAGAGAGAGAGAGAGAGAGAAGAAGAAGAAGAAGAAGAAGAAGAAGAAGAAGAAGAAGAAGAAGAAGAGATTTCTAATGTCGTAGGAAACTATCCCAAGATACCTTAAAGATCTAGCCGACAAGGAGAGTTGAACTCAAGACCTATTATGAGAGAGAGAGAGAGAGAGAGAGAGAGAGAGAGAGAGAGAGAGAGAGAGATGGAGAATGTTAAAGATGGTATTTATTATGCTAGTTCAAATGTAGAAATGACACATCGTGAGAACATAGATTTTTACTTGATATTTGTTTCACCACCTTTCATGGCAACATGATGGTGTTCAAGCCTCGTCTACCTGCACTATTTGAACATAGGGGATGCATGAGATCAATCTTTTCTATCACTGCCGTTTGAATATGGGGGCAACACAAGATTAATCCAAGCATCTCTCAATTGGAAACAGTGAAGAGGCTTTGTACGATTAGAGAGCATTATTTACACACACGCACGCACTGTCTCACAGGGTGCTATTGGGCAGTTAGCGAAGTGGGCACTAGAGAGAGCGCAACTTCACACATAGCCTGGACAAGCACTTGCACAGAGACATGCTTGCAAGCGCTTGCAACAGATTAGAGAGAGAGAGAGAGAGAGAGAGAGAGAGAGAGAGAGAGAGAGAGAGAGAGAGAGAGAGAGAGAGAGAGAGAGAGAGAGAGAGAGAGAGAGAGAGAGAGTGGGTTCATGGGCACCGTGGGGTTTTTCCGGGACCGTGGGCTTGTGTGTGACGCTCTTGGCAAACGATTGCATCAATGTTCGGGAAAAAACTTTTATCCAACCTACATAATTCCTTTTCTTGAATTTGCCAAGAGGAAATTTTAGAAAATTATATTTATTTTTCAGGTTGTTACACTATTTTTCTCTATTTTGGGACAAAATTTCTCCTTTTCCCCTTGCTATCAACCGGCATTTTTGAAATTGAAAACGGCACGATATTAAGTCCAGAGATACTTTTTCCAATGGATGATTGCATCTAGGCAGACATAAGTGGCAGAAGGAGAGCCCAATTAATCCTCGCTTGTTGCAGAATCCTAGCATTGTGTCGTGCACTGCTCAAAAAAAACTTTTTTCCAAAAGCTTGGCAAACCTACATATGTGAAACAACAGAGGTAAATTGACAAAATTTGAAGGTTTTTAAACCAAATTACACTAATTTTTCCAAAATTTTGTAGGTTTTCTCACCTTCAAATATAAAATTTAGAGGTAAATTTCAAAATTGTGGGACTACACTAAACCTAGGTTTTTTTACGAGCACTGTCGTGTGCTTCTTTGAATTTGGGCATCAGTGACAGAAGGTTTTGTCCTTGTTCTCTCCCCCACAGTCACGAACGAGGTGCTGGGTCTCTCTCGCTCCCTGGCCTAGCTCTCTGCAAGCTCCCTGCTATAGCCACACCTGCATCCCCTGCTTGGTGTCTTGCGCACTGCGTGCGGTGGTGTCGTTGGACTGTTGCTCCTTCTCAGCACTTGAGTCACGAGCCTTTTGTTTGCTGTATCGGCAGTAGAACCCTCCAAGCGGCATCTCTCCCTCCCTCAGAGCCTCGGACCAAAAGGTATTTACGAATTTTTTCAGAGTCAGTAGGGGATGCAATTTTTCAAAAATGCGATTCGCCTTAAAAAACAAAGGTACAAACTTCAGTTCTGTCTTGCACTGCCAATGGGACTCAATCTCTTTGCATGCAATCCTCAATGTAGCTCCTCACACTCTCTCTTGGCGCTCATTTGACATGCTCACATACCTCCCACAATTTGGTAGCATTGATGCAAATGGGAACACAGGGCAAAGAGGGTTGTGTGTGTGGGGGGCCTTTTATAGCCGCTCACTAGCATAGGAAAGTGAAAATGCCATGGTAGAAATTGTAGATGGTGTCGTAGGCAAGAGCTCCAACAAAAGCAGGAAGGAACAAGAGGTGCACCTGAGCCCTAGCTAGGGATTTTTCTGTCTCTCTCTCTCTCTCTGTCTCTCTCTCTCTCTCTCTCTCTCACACACACACACACACACACACACACACACACACACACACACACACACACACACACACACACACACACACACACACACACACACACACACACACACACACACACATTGTGCAAATAGAGGCTTTGCTTGCTATTGTTCAGAGCGGAAGGGTAGGATTCTGAGAAAGCACATGTGCAGAGTAGGCACAAGCAGAACTGCAGCCAAATGCCGTTGGTGGGAATATTCTTCATTAATAAATTTTTTTAAAGATGCACGAGTAGTAGACACAATAGAAAAATAAAACCTTGAAGAGAGTCGAGAGAGATTCTTTGGTGACTCACTTTAGCCCCACTGCCATTTGTTGGAACGAATGCACGTATTTTTTTGCAAGCAAATGTGGATCTCTCTCTCTCTCTCCCCCCCCCCCCCCCCCCCCCCCCCGCCCCACAAAAAAAAAAAAAAAACATACTCCATCCAAGATCAATGCTATCAATCTAAGAAGATCACCTCTTGGAGCGCATTACTTGCAGGGTATGTTACGGCAAGGACATGAGGGTATTGGAAGGTCAATGCGTTTTCAACACGATTAGATTGCAAAATGGTAGGTTCTAAATGATGGTCTCCCTTCAAATGCAACAAGGTTGTGAGAATTCCACGATCAGATTGCTTGGAGATTCAAAAAATTGTTGAATGTCTCCTGCTCGAGATGGGTCGAAGAGGAGGCATTAGGGGAGGACAAGTGAGGAACATGAATAGGGAGAGGCGTACGAGGACATGAAGAAGATATCTTAGAGGGTATCTTTTGAGAAATGCAATTATATTAAAGGAGAATGAGTAGTCAATAGGTACCCCAATTTCAAAATAATATAGAAGCATTCAATAAAACGTGATTCTTGATGAAAGATGTGACCTCATAACACAATTGTGGAGAAAAGCCTTTGTTTAGCTTGATGTTTGAAAAGCGTGTAGACTTTGCACCACTGATGCATGTAGCTAAAAGAGTACTTTCTCCAAAGTTGAGCCATAGCTACCCCCAAAAAACTCTTTTGTGAAAGTTTTCAAAGCATACATGTCTTATGTTACAGTTCTAGCAAGAAAAGGTGCTACTCAGAGGCTGTCCTATCTGCATGATGAGGATGCATTGTTGCCGTATGTAGCCTATAAAAACAACCCATTATAGTGATGAGGATGAGATGCTTGCAACCAAAAGGCACTAATGGAGCTATCTGGTGTAAGGATCGCATTATGAATAACCTTCGCTCCTCTAAAAACTTCTTGCTCCTGCTTGTGTCTAGAAGCTCGTTTATGGTATGTAACCAACCAAATGCCGTTTTTAGGGTTTTGAAGCGTGCTAGGTCACATATCTATCTCCGGCAAGTGGAAGGTTGAGGTTCCCAACATAGGGGTCATCAAGCCTCTGCCAGGGATGCTCCACCCTCACATGCCCAAAGTCTGCCAGCAACCCTAAACCCTAAACCGGCTTTTAGATCATAGTTTGAAGCATCTATCGGTAGTTACACTAAATCTTGTCACATTTTGTCAAATTTTTTCAAGGCAAGCTCAAAATCTAGCTTAGATTTTTCAAGTTAGTGATAACCTATAAAAATTAGAATGCATTATTTCAGTTTTCAATGTCCATTAAAGAGTTCAACTCTCCACTAAACAACATTGCGGACTATGTATATATAATGTATGTTGTTTTTTTGTTAAATAATGATTCCATCTACCATAGTCAAAGGTGTTCAATAAAAAAATACTTGGAAACTTGGAAAATGCCTTGTGTCAGAGCTTGTAAACCTCGTGTTTTATATGGTTAAAGTATTTTATTTGCTTCAGTCTTAAAGAGTTTAATACACCGCAATCTTTATTGTTTTGGCCATACTCACAATTTTGGATGGTAGTGTTGTATTAATTCAATAAAGAATGTACTTAATCTAAAACTGGATGTGTGACATCATACCATTAAAATTTTTAAGATCGTTAGTTTCTTTTACATGTAGTTATTTATTCTATAGTCTCAATTTCCCACATGGTCATATGGCTTGACCGGGTGTGTTATCTTGAGCTATAGTTTCTTGCCAAGACACGTCTAGCATACCTTGGGTCTATGTGTCACACATACACAATGTCTTTATTTTGTATATAGTTACAAATATAGTCTCAATTTTTCACATGGTCATATGCCTTGACCGGGTGTGCCATCTTGAGCTATCAATTTTTACCTTCAGTTTATCTAGCTATCCATATGGCTTGACCGGGTCTCTTGAGCTATCCATTCTTACCAAATGTGTAGTTGTGTCTGTTTCTACTATAAAAAGCGTTAAAGATTTTAAGATCGTTAGTTTCTTTTACATGTAGTTACAAATTCTATAGTCTCAATTTCCCACATGGTCATATGGCTTGACCGGGTGTGTTATCTTGAGCTATAGTTTCTTGCCAAGTTTGAAAGAAGTATGGTACTTTAAGTTGATTATTGTGTATCTCCAAATCAAGGAGGAGGACATACCAAAGACATGATTTAATACTTGTTTTTTGGACATTATGAATTTACAACTATGCATTTTGGATTTACCATTCCTCCTGCAACTTTTTATTGTCTCATGACTAATGTGTTTCGAGAGCATCTTGATGATTTTGTTCTTGTCTTCTTTGATGATATTAAGAAATAAAGAAGAACACGAACAACATATGTGGTGAGTACTTGAACTTCTCCGTCAAAATCAACTTTATGCCAAACGTAGCAAATGCACCTTCTTCACTGACAAGGTGGAATATTTGGGATTTATTGTATCCGAAGATGGTGTTTCCACTGATCCAAGTAAAATCAAAGCTGTCATAGCTTGGCCTACACCAAAATCAGCACGAGAAGTATGTGGATTTCTTGGTTTAATAGGATGGTATCGTACATTTATTCAAGGCTACGCTAAGATTGCATCTTTATTGACTAATATGATTAAGAAGGCTAAAGTGTTTACTTGGAATGAACGTGCTCAAGCTAGTTTTGAGAAACTCAAAGAAGCTTTGATGAATGATCCAATACTACAGCTTCTAGACTTCTCAAAGACATTCACTGTGCTCCACTAATGCAAGTGGACAAGCAATCGGTGGCCTTCTGTCTCAAGAAGGAAAACCAGTAGCTTATGAATCTTGTAAGTTACGTATACATGAGTTAAATTATCCTACACATGACTTGGAATTATTGGCCGTTGTGCATGCTCTTAAAGTATAGTGACATTATCTTTTTGGAAGGAGACTTGAACTACATACCAACCATAAAAGCCTGAAGTGGATCTACACCCAATCTGACCTTAATATGCAGCAACGAAGATGGATGGAGTTGTTATGCGAATATGATTTTGGAATTGAATATAAACTGGCAAGAAAAATCTTGTGGCCAATGCCTTAAGCAAGAAGAGTACTGTAGCGGCTATCACAACCTCGATTACTTCTTTAATTAACCTTATTTGAGAAGGTATGACTCAGGACCCGTTTTACATAAAAATCTAGAATTTGATAAACTCAAATAATCGCACAGAGAAGCAAGAAAAACAAATCAAAGGCTTCCACGTTGAAGGTGACGACCTTTACTTCAGTAGCCATCTTTGTATTCCACATCAAGGTGGAATCAAACTTCAGATACTACAAGTTGCTCATGATATACATATAGCATGACACCCAGGATACATTAAGACTTACTTCATTGTAAGAAAGATTTTCTTTTGGCCAGGACTAAAGCGTGATGTGTTGAACTATGTTACAAGATGTTTAACATGTCAACGTATTAAAGCTGAACGAGTTTGATACCCCAATAAGCTTCAACCTATTGATGCTCCACAGATGAAATGGGAATGCATATCCATGGATTTTATTATAGGACTTCCTATATCTGGGATATGACTATTTTTGTGGTTGTTGATATGCTTACAAAAATGACCCATTTATTTTTAGTCTCAAGATAACGTTTATGGCTAAGGATATAGCTCAAGTCTTCATGTCATAAAAACTAATATCTAATTCTCCCAAATTATTTTCTCATGTTAAACTGATCATTTAATATGGGGAAGTACCAGGGGAGTAAAAGCTAGAATATTAGTAAGGCTGCCAAACCAGGCGCTCTGTAGGGAGGGATCCAAAGGGGGTCAGCCTGCAAAAGAGCAATGTGCTTCAATGGGGCTTAAAAGACCTAAGGTTCAACTCCATTAAGACTTCCATAGTCTAAGGTTTCTAATTTTAATTCAATTGTCCAAAGGCCAATGTAGGGGAAAATTGGATGGTCATGGGAAGACTAAAAGGTCTTCCCACATCCCTATCAAGGAGGGGGCGAGCCATGAGAGTAGGGTATGAGAGAGAAACACACACACACACACACACACACACACACACACACACACACACACACACACACACACACACACACACACACACACACACACACACACACACTCCGAGCTCCCCCTTTACACAAAAACACCATATTAGAGCGTTTGAGAATTTAGAGTCAATTTGGGAATCACCAATATCTTGAAGTTTGGCCATATGGACAAATCTCCAACTATTTTCTAAGTCCAAGTCCTTCCACAAGCTGATACTTTAAAATTCTCTTTCAAGCCATGCTCTCAAAACTTTGGACAAGATTTGGCCATGTGTTCAAATCTTAAGATCATTTTGAAAGTGGGAATTGGAAAATTCCCAAATTCACTAATATTGTGTTCAAAGAGAATACTGGACACATGTCACGCTTCTTGGCCAATTGCCCCCAAGCTTCCCTCAAATCCTATTGGATGGCCATAGAGGTGGACTAATGAGAATTATTCTAGAGTAAATTTAGTCTAACCAAATTAAAAATTCTTGATAAAAGAAACAATAGAAATTAAGCTCCCTAGAAGACTATTGGACAATCTACCAACGGGACCAATAAGCATCCAACAGCCCAATGGCTTGCCTGATTCCTATTGGCTAGAAGACAAAAAGGTCCGATGAGAGTTTAGATGAATTATTTAATTACCTAAAGCTCCACAAAGGGGGAAAGGGGGACACATGTCACAAGGCTATTAATTATGCTTCTAATTTCTGATTGTCTAAGCTTTGTAGGAGTCAATGAGAGGCCAGCATGAGCAAAAACCAAGAGGGGTCGACCAAGAGAGAGATAGCTTGGCATTTTTAGACTTACACACTCTGCTACACACACACACACACACACACACACACACACACACACACACACACACACACACACACACACACACACACACACACACACACACGGTATGTGTTGAGCAAAAAATCCATCTCCTTCTCCAAGAATTGAGAAGTAGAGGCCTACACCAACAACTCTTGGCTATGAAATGCAAATCCAACCAAGAGCCAAGCTTCAATGACATGCTCATCTCCTAATTACGAAGCTAAGCTATGCTATTAGAGTGATTATGTGATTATAATACGTCTTTCTTGTAAGATACATCTTCTTCCTGTCAATCTATCCTCATTCCCTGCTAGCTCTCACCATTTTTTAAGGCGTGTGAGGTCTTGGAACTGAGGCTAGGGACACTAGAAGTGTTTTTCAAGCATAATTTGGTGTATGAATCTTCCACCTTCATTACACCAACTAGTTTTACCAAGGAACACAAAGATTGTATTGTACTAAAGTCTCCTTTGATGGGAGAAGCTATAATAGAAAGCCTTTATGGAGGGGGGACCGGTTCCATGTAAATCCGGTCCTCAACTTTTGTCAATTGTTTTATTTCTCTCTCTTTTCAAGTATTGTCAATGCCAACTTAGATAGGTGTAAATTGCTATGTTGCTATCTCAAATTAAGTACTCTCTCTATGCTCATTAGGAACTTGTTCTTAATGAAATGCTCACTATTTATCAAATACCGCTACACACAAGTTACTAGTGCATTAAATGTAACATTGGTATCAGAGCCATTGGTTTCTATTTTCTTGCTCAAGAGAGAGCTCCTCAAGCTTGCTACAAATGGTTGGTGTTATTAATTGCAAAAGTGTAAGTAGAATAGGTACTTTTTATCCTTGAAGCACGCCTACTTTATGCAGTTAAAGGGGATATTGTAAGAGCTATGGTCTTTATAAAGCAGTCTTATGGGGCTTGCCTATGGCTTAACCATTATTAAGCTATTAGAAGCTTGACAAGAATCGGTGTTGTCTTGGATCTATTGAACCCTCTCTTGTATTCCTTGCAATTAATAATATTCGAGCCATGGCTATAGATGCTTGAGTGCTTATCTTTGAAGGTAAAGAGGAGTAGAAACTAGGGCTTGAAGTGCCAAAGAACAAGTAAACATTTACACCTAAAATTTCCTAATATGGTTGACAAAGGAAAAGAGATTAAAATGAACATTAATCGCTTTGATTTTGCTAATGAAAGAGCAACTAATGATGCCCCTATGCTTGTGAACTATCTTGTTTCTAGGCTTCAACAAGCCCTGGGCCCCATCCCTCCAAGGTGAAGTGCTACAACAATTGTGTAACCATGGTATTCTCCAAACTCCTCACAAACAAGAGAGAGTACCTAGGAAGCCTTCTAGTGAGACTTCCAAAAGAGGGATCTCTCCGATAAAGGAAAAAGAGGAGGATCCGTACGAAGGGCTTAAAAGTTTACTACTCGATGATGCGTCTCCCTCTCAAAGGAGAACCCAAGTTTCAATGGTAGAGCCCTCACCAAAATAACAAGAAAGAAGTGAGTCCCTACCATGTCAGAGCAGAGACGGATCCACAAAGACAGTACCATCGCATACTTCTCTACACCATAATTCAAAGAGGGAAGAGAGAAATTAAGAGAAGAAAAAGGTGAGAAAGAGGTCACCCTCTTCTCCACATTCTTCGTTCTCTTCCTCTTTTGAAGAAAGTTATGGTGCAGAGGAGGAGGAACAAGGGAAGAAAAAGGCGAGGAAGAGGTCACCCTATTCTCCATCCTCCTCATACTCTTCCTTTTCTGAAGAAAGTGATGGTGCATCTCTCGAACCACCAAAAAGAAGAGGCCATAGGAAATCCTATGCCACCTGGAAGAGGTCGTCCAAGCTCAAAAAGTTCAGAGAGGGAGGAAAGAACATCTCTTTCCTTAACTACAATGACACTTTTGGTGCTACGAACAAAGTCTTGGCCTTTATCCATCAATTCGATGCGGCGTTTGGAGATGAGGGATTCACGGAGTCCTCTAAGCTATGTCATGTAGCCATGTATTTTCAAAAGTTTACCAGGAAATGTTGGTTTAGCCTACGAGCAAACGGTGAAGCTCCACGAACATGGAAAGCTTTAAGAGACTCCATCATGAAGCAATTTTTGGCTATCGATGCCAAAGACAAAGTACTCACTGAATGGTGAAGCTTAAAGCTCTCTCCCTTTTCACAAATATGTAGACCGGTTTTGGGATTTACATCCCAAAGCCATTGTCTGCAAAAAGATGGAATTTGGAGAGAAAAAACAAGAATTTTGTGTGCATTTAACTGAGCATATGGCGGAATATGTTAACTACCAAAGGCCACGCACCATATTTGCAGTCATACACTATACCATGGTGGCTTCAAGAATCAACTTCCAAGAAGGGGCTAAGAGAACTCTTAAGCCCACAAAAAACAAGGACCGTAACGAGCCTAAGGGGAAGGACAATGTCCAAAAGTCTCCCAAAGGCAACACCAACAACAAAAAAGCTAAGGAGAAGGGAGTCTATAAAGGAAAAAATAAACTCTGTCCTTGAAGAACTAGAGCGTTATCGGAAAGATAACCATTGTTTCAAGTGCGGGGAGCAAGGGCATGCCTATCATGCTTGGCCCCACAAGATACACTTAATGAGCCTCCTAGAGCTACCTTGTATGAAATTCAAGAAGAAGATGCTCATCACAAAGGATATCCTCTATACCATGCTTGGGGAAAGGTAAGAGACCATGATGCTTTCATTCTCTTTGACCCTGGTTCTACTCACAATTTCATATCCATAGAGTTGGCCACCAAGCTAGCCATACAAGCCTATGAGATGGGAGATGTCCTACCTGCCAATGGTGCTTTCAAGGGGCAAGAATCCTCAGTCACTCCCTTAATTGGGAAATTGAGGCTCCATGTCCAAAGCTATGTGGACAAGGAGGATTTCTACATCTCTCGTCTCAAGCATGAGGATGTAATCCTAGGGGCACCATGGTTTGATCGCATGGCTACTAATGTTAAATTCCTTGAAAGACGAATCTTCTTTAGGTTCAGGAAAAAAGATACATGTACATAGATGCTAAGGACTTGGGTAGTACCATAACCATTGCACATAAGCAAGCTTTCAATAAGTCAATAAAGAGATCTATTTCCGTGTACATAATTTCTGTTAAAGATTCTCAAAATGAACCTAATGTTTTAGCAAAAGAAGATATAACTAATCAAAAGGAATTAATGTTATCCAAGTTCCTCAAGGGATATCAAGATGTTTTTATTGACGACATCTCTTGTGAGCTACCCCCCAAATGAGGGGATGACAACCATGCAATTGAACTTCTTCAAAGAAGCTCACCGCTTAATAAACCTCCTTATTGAGTTTCCCAAGCTTAGTAAGAGGAGATTATGCGGCAAGTGCATGAGTTGGTTGAGAAAGGCATGGTTAGGCCTAGCTCATCTCCATTTTGTTCATTGTGTTACTAGTGCAAAAGAAAGATGGCACATATCGTATGTGTGATAAGCTACAGGGCTTGACCTACTTCAGTAGTATTGACCTAAAAAGTGGCTACCATCAAATAAGGATAGTTGGTCAAGACATTGTAAAGATTGCATTTTGCACTACGTTTGGTCTTTACGAGTACATACGATCATCCCTTTTGGCTTAACCAATGTACCATCCACATTTAGCTGTCTGATGGAAAAGCTATTTAGGCCTCATCGAAGCTTTACTAGAGTGTTCTTTGATGATATAATCATCCACTCTAATTCATTAGATGAAAACAAGCAATCTCCAGGTAATATTTCAAGTTTTATGAGAGAATAAACTTTATATAAATTGAAGAAAAGTGAATTTTTCTTACAAGAGATTTAGTACCTAGGTCACATTATCTCTCAAGATGGCATCCAAATGGATCCATCGAAGTTAGATGTAATTAAAGGATGGCCTAATCAAAGGGATCTGCATGAATTAAGAAGCTTTATAGGTATGTGTGCATACTATCGATGCTTCATAGAAAAGTTCTCACAAATCAGGGGACCATTACATGACCTAACAAAGAAAAACTTTAGCTATTTATGGTCCACCAAGGAGAACAATGCTTTTGAAAAGCTTAAAGAGAAGCTTATCTCTCAACCTGTGCTTACACTGCCGGATCTCTCAAAGCCATTTCAGGTCCAATGCGACGCTTGTGGTGATTGCTTTGGAGCCGTTTTTCTCCAAGAAGGGAACGCCATAGCCTATGAAAGTCGAAGACTCGACCTTGTTGAGAAAGCTCTAGGCATATATGAGAAGGAACTCTTAGCAGTTCTACTTGCTCTAGAGTTGTGGAAGCACTATTTATTGGGTACTCCATTCATTCTGTGTACGGATCACCAAAGCTTTAAGTACTTCATGACGCAGACCAAGCTCTCCGACAAACAAATGAGGTAGGAAAATTTCCTTTCGCAATTTCATTTTCATATTGCTCACATTCCTGGCAAGCATAATCAAGCGGCCGATGCACTCGCAAGACGATCGAGAGTGAATGCAGTATCCATAACAACTCACAATGATCTATCTTCTATGATAGATGAGTACGCTATCGATCTTGATTTTAGAGATGTGATTTCAGCCCTTGCACTAGGGAGTAAGGAAGAACCATTTACCATACAAGATGGTTATCTTCTCTATGGCAATAGACTATGCGTTACTAACACTACGTGAGAAAGTAATTTATGAATCTCATGCTTCTCCTTATCTGAGGCATAGAGGGATTCAATCTACCCTAAAAGGGATAGAAACATATTTCTATTGGCCTACCATGAAAGCAAACATACAAGAGTATGTTTTAAAATGTGTATTATGCCAAAAGACGAAGTTTGACACACGCAAGCAACCTGAATTGCTTCAACCTTGCCAATTCCTAATTCACCATGGGAGAGCATATCCATGGATTTTGTCTTTGGATTGCCCAAGTCTATCCATGGGAATACAAGAATATGGATGATAGTAGACAGGTTTAGCAAACAAGCACATTTCATACCTGTCAAAAAGACTATCAAGGCCCATAAAATGGCAACTCTCTTTATATCACAAATCTTCAAGTACCAAGACTTGCCAATGTCCATAGTGTTGGATAAAGATCCTAGAATGACCTATAATTTTTGGAAGGGTCTCTTTGAGAATTTAGGTACAAGGCTAAATTTCTCTTTGGCCTATCATCTCCAAATGGATGGCCAAAGTGAAATAGCTAACCTAACAATTCTTGATCTACTAAAAGCTTATGTCACAGAAGTAGATCAAAAGTGCCAATGGGAGAAGTACATACCGTTAGTGGAGTATGCTTACAATAACACTGTACATACTTCCACGGGAAAAGCACCTTTTGAGGTGATAGAGGGAAGACAAAAAAGTCCCCTGCTACTCAAGGTACATGGGAAGATCTTCGCTACAAATGAATATAGCCGAGACCTTCAAGAATCTTTCCAAAAGATTAAGGATGCTATATCCATCTCTGAGCAAAGGCAAAAGGCTGTTGCTTGTTGGAATTAGGGTTGCAGAGAAACACACACAACTTGGAGAAGACAAAGAAAGCTCAAGGCACACAACTAAGAGTGTGTTACTTAGTGTGCAATGGAAAGATAGATAGCCCTAGAGTGATGGGCGTATATACAATGCACAGGGAAAAAACCTCCTAAAGAGGGAAAAAATGCCCCGATGGTCCTAGTGTGTTCAAACACATCACTACCACAGGTATATGGTAACAAATCCCCCCTGGAGTGATGCGGTAAACAAGAGCTGTCACATGAGTAAAGGGAAGTGACGACCTCAGGACATGATCACTCCACAAAGGGGAGTAAGCCCAAAGCTTTGCGGAAAGCACCAAGCTTCGCACGAGACAATGCCTTTGTGAAAAGATTTGCAAGGTTGTCCTGTGTTCGCACATAAGCCAAGCTGATATCTCCTGCTCAGAGCCTCTCCCTAACATAGTGGTAATGCACCTCAATGTGCTTTGTGAGAGCATGAAAAACTGGGTTCCTTGCAACTACCAATGCGCTTTGACTGTTAGTGTAGATAGTATTGACAGTGTCCTGTCCAACATCCAAATCCGCCATAAGGCATCTGAGCCATACACATCAACCGTATTTGTGAAGACTGCCCTGTACTCAGCCTCACAACTAGAAGTGGCCACAGTAGGTTGCTTCTTGCTCAACCATGATATAGATGAACTACCAAGCATGAAACAAAAACCACTTGTGGATACTCGCGTGTCAAAATAGCCAACCCAATCTGAGTCTGAAAAAGCATGTAAGTCTGGCCTCAATGATCCCCCCTTGGGATACAACAAGCCAAGATGTAAAGTGCCACTAAGGTAGCGAAAAGTGCCACTATGGGCAACCTCTGTCCCGATTGAGAGGGGGGGGGGGGGCGGGGGGGGGAGTATATGTCTCATGAATTTAATGCATTTCTTGCTAGTCGTGGGATAAAACACCAATGTACAATGCCTTATATGCCTTAGAAAAATGGTTTAGCTGAGAGGAAAAAAAGATCACTTACGAAAATGGCACGATGTATGATCAAAAGTCAAGCTTTGCAGCATTCTTTTTTGCTTGAGGCCATTATGTGTGCCACTTATGTACTTAACAGGTGTCCTACGAAAGCTTTGCAGTCTATTACTCCATATGAAGCATGGCATGCTAGAAAACCTTCTATTGAGCACATGCGTGTTTTTGGCTATTTGGCATATGCTTTAGTGCCACAAACACAACGCAAAAAATTGGATGATAAATTTGTCAAATGTATTTTTTTTGGTTATAGTGCTGAAAGCAAAGGTTATAGGTTGTATCATTCGCAAACAAAGCATATTCTGGTTTCACAAGATGTAGTGTTTGTGGAAGAGTCTGTTCAGCCCTTGCTGTCATGTACTAGAGACAGTAATGTAAGCTCACATGACATTTATGACACTTTGTTGCCTCTTTTCAGTGGTGGAAGTTCAAATGTAAATTCCAATAAGGCAAATGTACAGCCTATGGGGGTTTCCAAAAATGTTAGAGATCAGCCTATTACTGATGCAGATGTACATGATGTACTTGATGAGGAAAGGGCTGAAAATGAGTAGGCTAGAGGTATGCCAAAATGGCGGGTGCATACATTGCGTGACAGTAAATTGGATGCACCTTTGTCTAGTCGTACTCGTTTAGGCTCTTTCCATTCATCTTATTCATCAGATATTGTTATGCTTTGGCTGTGTCTAGCTTACATGATGTTGAGGAACCTCTGTCTTTTAATGAAACACATAATTCAAAAAATTAGATGGCTGCCATGCAATCAGAATATGATGTACTTATAAAAAATGACACATGGACTTTATGTGATTTGCCTCATGGCAAAAAGGCCATTGGTACAAAGTGGGTTTACAAGTTGAAATGCAAGCCCAGATCGATTGCCATAAGGCTCGACTTGTTGCAAAGGGTTATGCACAACAAAAAGGCATAGATTATGAAGAGACTTTTGCTCCCACTTGTTGTATGACTACTGTGTGTTTTCTATGTGCATTGGCAGCTCGTTTTGGTTGGGATGTACATCAATCAGACAATTGTTACTGCTTTCTTGAATGGTGACATACTATGAGGAAGTTTATGTAACGTAGCCTCGCGGTTTTGTCAAGAAAGGACAAGAGGACAAAGTGTGCAGATGTAAAAAGGCTTTGTATGGGTTGAAGCAATCTCCTCATGCTTTGTATGAGAAAGATGACACTCATTTGGTCAAACGAGGTTTTCATAACAGTCCAACAGAAAGCACATTGTATGTAAAGCATGAGGGTAATGTACTTCTCATTGTGGTTCTTTATGTAGATGATTTGATGATCACTGGACCAAATGAAAGACACATTGCTGAATTTAAGGCTGATTTGAAGGCTACTTTCAAGATGAAATATTTGGGACTGTTGCATCATTACTTGGGCATACAGTTTAAATAGTGTGATGGTGGTATTTCCTTGTGTCAGAAAAGTTACATAGAGACATTGCTATGTAAGTTTGGACTTGAGGATTGCAAACCTATTGCCACTCCCATGGAAACAGGTTTAAAATTGATTCTTCATGATGCTGGTGATCCTGCAGATGTCACTCTTTACCAAACTATTGTTGGATGCCTCATTTATGTATGTAACACAAGGCCGGATAATCAATTTGTAGTCTCACAGGTCAGCAAATTTATGCATAGCCCAGGGTCTAAGCATTGGTAGGCTGTCAAGAGGATTTTCCACTACCTTAGTGGCACTTTACATCTTGGCTTGTTTTATCCTACGACTAGCCAGAAATGCATTAAATTCATGAGACATATACTCCCCCCCTCGATCGGAATGGAGGGTTGCCATAGTACGTTTTGAGACATTTTCAGCAAATAGCCAGAATTTGTTTGAAGCACATAAAAACTTCAGACTTAGCTTTAAGCGGAAATACCCATGCATGACTGGAGTAATAATCAATGAAAGTCACAAAGTACAGGTAATTGCCCAAGGACGGATTTTACATGGGTCCACAAACATCACTATGCACAAGCTGCAACCTGAAGGTTGCTCTAATTGAACCATCCTTTGGAAACTTAGAACGCTGCATTTTAACCAAAATACAGCCTTCACAAACATGTTTGACAGGTGCTTCAAGATGCAGCAAAGAAGCAACCATATCAGATCTCTACAAACGCAACAAACTGGAAAAATTCAGATGCCCAAAACATGCATGCCACAGTTTTGCATCTGAAACAGCCCTTAAATCTGCAACTGCATTTGGAAAATTTTGGCCACACTTGTCAAACAACGTGAGATTATACAGCCCATGACACAAAGGCTAGATGCAACAATTTCATCACCAAAACTGAGATCATGAACTATACATCTGTCATCCACAAATTTGACTACAAGTCCAAGTCTAGCAAGTGTAGATATAGAAAAAAGATTCTTCTTGATCCCAGGTACATAAAGTGCATCAAAAAGTGTGAAAGAACTGCCATTTGCAGCAGTAAGCAGAATCTTTTCAACCCCCTAAACTGGGTAAGAGGAATTGTTGGCACAAGTGACTGAATTCCCATGGGGGACAGACTCAAGAGAGGTGAACAATTCACAATGTGATGTGCTTTGTAGCACCACTGTTGAAATACCACACATGTGAATTTGCAATAACTAACATGCATGAATCATGGATAGTAGGATTGTAAGTGCACTCTGGACTAAAAGCCCATTCTGCATCAACATCAGCATCACAGTCTCCTTTCAAAGAAGACTCAACAATGGCTGCAGTTGTAGTGGAACCACCCTCTTTTTTCTTAGCCTGTTTGGCCTTCAACTTAGGACATTGCTTGATCAAGTGATCATTAGCTTTACAATAATGACAACACATATTCTTTTTGCCCTTATCACCAGAATTTTCAGACGAATTGATGCTAGCAGAAGCATTAGGAACATAAGTTTTGCAACTCGTGGCAGAACCATAAGAAGTGGCTGCATTGTTGTTACCAATAAAAGCCTGTTCAACTGCACGCTATCTAGTCCTATTTTTTTTGAAAAGTGACTCTTGCAAGAGCAATGTGCACAATGTATCAAACTTGAAAACTTCAGGATTTCTTTGGGTCATAAGTCTTCAAGTACTAGTAAAAGTCTGGTAAGAATCTGGTAAAGCATCAAGAATAGTCTGCACAAGGGAACTGTCTGAAATGACTTCACCTACAGAAATAAGTTTCTTATTGATATCCTTGACACCAGCAAGGAAAGTGTCCATATCATCTTCCTCATGCATAATCTTTGATTCCAGCTCTTTACGTAGCAAAGAAATTATAGCCTGATTGTGGCTTGCATAAAGATTTGCTAGAATATCCCAAGCCTATTTTGCAGATACCGATGAATAAATGTGAGGAGTAATGGTACGCTTCATAGACACCGCAATCAATGCATGAGCCTGCACATCCTTTACATCCCAAAACGAGCTTGTTCTGTCGTAGGCCCAAAAATTCTAATAGCATCAATCCTTGCAGCAAGACCTGCAACATCCTCAACATCACCTACATCCTTAGAATCAGGACGCACATCAATGCCCTACACAATATTCAAGATGCCCTTTGATACGAGAACATGTTGCATCATGTAAGGACACATAGGGTAATTGTCCCCATCCAATCTATCCTCATTCGCAAACATCTTGAACACATGTGTGTTGTTGTCAACCATGGAAAATGCTTGCACTTGATGTGAAAACTATCTAAAATGAGGAGAAATTGAGTGAGACCAGCACGTGCTATATAGAACAACCCGTAGTAGATTGTATGGGACCTGTATGTAGTGATTGGTGCTGACAAAATTTTTGCACAAAATGACAAAATTGCCTATGCAGACCTGGCTATAGTGGAAACGAAAGTCGAAATGAGCCCGAATCAAAAATCTGAGCAGACTAAGCTCTACGAGTCTTCCTAAAATTTTTGTCGACGTGCGAGCTCGCCAAAGCTCACTGAAATTAGAGAGAGTGAGAAGGCGTGTGCTGGAGCTGCTGGCGACTAAGCCCGAGAGGACGCAACCTGCTCTGATACCAATTGTTGGAATTAGGGTTGCAGAGAAACACACACAACTTGGAGAAGATGAAGGAAGCTCAAGGCACACAAATGAGAGTGTGTTACTTAGTGTGCAATGGAAAGATAGATAGCCCTAGAGTGATGGGCGTATATACATTGCACGGGGAAAAAACCTCCTAAAGAGGGAAAAAATGCCCTGGCGGTCCTAGTGTGTTCACACACATCACTACCACATGTATATGGTAACACTACTGATAAGCACAAAAGAGCCCTAGCCTTTAAAAAAGAGATTGGGTCTTCCTTAAGTTTACCAGGGCTCGATTAAGGCACACAACGGGCAAGAATCCTATAGGACACCAAAAGTACTACGCTAAGTTAGCAAAAAGCTACTATGGTCCCTTTCAGATTCTTAGAGCAATCAATGAGATGACTTGTCAACTTAAGCTGCCCAACCATTGGCTCATACACAATGCCCAACAGAGATAGAGGACCAAGAAGAGGTGTTGCGTCGCGAGTCCATTCTCTAACACGAAGACAAGTTAATACGAGGCGGTAAGACTATCTGATGATATCTTATCAAGTTTAAAAATTATCCTTTTGAAGATGCTAGATGGATGCAAGACATACAATTAAAGGATAACCTAAATCTTCTCAATGCTTACAATGATTCCCTAGAGAAAGCAAATGTAAATATTTTTAAATGAACAATCTTTTTGTCTTATAAGACTTTTTTTTTCTTTATTGTGCACAAATGATAATAAGTATGCATGCTTAGGATCATGTTTGTGGAGATGACGTCTCCCAAACACCAAGTAGAGTTTGTCACTCTACTATGGAAGTTTGATACGGACTAAAGTGCATACATGCTTACGGTAGCTAAGGCTCTCAAGCACCAAATGGACTAGTCATCATTCTGTAATGGTGTTGTAGGGTAAAAAAGGGATCCTCTACCCGCTAGCAAACGGGCTAATGACTAGGCTTTATCTTCTCTACCTCGTAGTTGAGGACGACTATGATTTCAAGAGAGAGGTAATGTCATAAAAACTAATATATAATTCTCCCAAATAATTTTCTCATGTTAAACTAATCATTTAATATGGGGAAGTACCGGGGGAGTAAAAGCTAGAATATTGGTAAGGCTACCAGACCGGTCTTTGTAGGGATCCAAAGGGGGACAATTTGCAAAAGAGGAATGAGCTCCAATGGGGATTAAAAGACCTAAGGTTCACATCCATTAAGACATCCATAAGCTAAGGTTCCTAATTTTAATTCAATTGTCCAAAGGCCAATGTAGGGGAAAATTGGATGGTCATGGGAAGAATAAAATATCTTCCCACATCCCTATCAAGGAGGGGGCGAGCCATGAGAGTAGGGGATGAGAGAGAAATGTTACCATATACATGTGGTAGTGATGTGTGTGAACACACTAGGACTGCCGGGGCATTTTTTCCCTCTTTAGGAGGTTTTTTCCCCCGTGCATTGTATATACGCCCATCACTCTAGGGCTATCTATCTTTCCATTGCACACTAAGTAACACACTCTCTATTGTGTTCCTTGAGCTTCCTTCGTCTTCTCCAAGCTGTGTGTGTTTCTCTGCAACCCTAATTCTAACAATTGGTATCAGAGCAGGTCACGTCCTCCCGGGCTTAGTTGCCAGCTGCTCCAACACACGCCTGCTCACTTTCTCCGATTTCAGTGAGCTTTGGCGAGCGTTCGCAGGTCGACAAAAATTTTGGGAAAACTTGAAGAGCTTGGTCTGCTTAGAATTTTGATTTGGGCTCATTTCGGCCTCCGTTTCCACTACAGCCAGTACTGCACAGGCTATTTCGTCATTTTGTGCAGAATTTCTGTCAGTGCCATTTTCTGCATAACAGGTGCCTTATAGTCTTCTACGGTTTGTGCCATATAGCACAGGTTGTTCCCGGTCTGTTTCTCCAATTTTCGGGCAGTTTTCACATCAGGTGCAGCATTTACCATGGCTGACAACAACAACACAGATGTGTTCAAGATGTTTGCTGCTGAGGACAGGTTGGATGGGGACAACTACCCTATGTGGGCTTATATGATGCAACATGTTCTTGTGTCAAAGGGTGTCTGGAACATTGTGCAGGGCATTGATGTACGTCCTGGTTCTGAGGATGTAGGCGATGTTGCAGGTCTTGCTGCAAGGATTGCAGTTGTTAGAGTTGTTTTGCCTACGGCAGAACAAGCTCGTTGGGATGTTAAGGATGCGCAGGCTCATGCATTGATTGCGTTGTCTGTAAAGCGCACCATTGTTCCTCACATCCGTTCAGAAAAATCTGCAAAATAGGCTTGGGATATTCTAGCAGGTCTTTATGCAAGCCGCAATGAGGCTAAAATTGCTTTGCTGCGTAAAGAGCTGGAGTCGAAGATTATGCATGAGGAAGATGATATGGACAATTTCCTTGCTAGTGTCAAAGATATCAATGAGCAGCTTATTTCTGCAGGTGAAGTCATTTCAGACAGTTCCCTTGTGCAGACTGTTCTTGATGCCTTACCAGATTCCTACCAGACTTTTGCTAGTACTTGGAGACTTATGACCCAAGGAAATCCTGAAGTTGTCAAGTTTGATGCATTATGCACATTGCTGTTGCAAGAGTCACTTTCCAGAAAAAGCAGGACTAGGTAGCGTGCAGTTGAACAGGCTTTTATTGCTTCTCAAAGAAAGGGTGGTAACAGTAATGCAGCCACTTCTTATGATTCTGCTGCGAGTGGCAAAAATTATGTTCCTAATGCTTCTGCTGGCAGCACTTCGTTTGGCAATTCTAGTGATAAGGGCAAAAAGAAGATGCGTTGCCATTATTGTAAAGCCAATGATCACTTGATCAAGTCGTGTCCTAAGTTGAAGGCCAAAGAGGCTAAGAAGAAAGAGGGTGGTTCCACTGCAAATGCTGATTCCACTACAAACGCAGCCATTGTTGAGTCTTCTGTGAAAGGAGACTGTAATGCTGATGTTGATGCAGAATGGAATTTTAGCGCAGAGTGCACTTACAATCCTGTTGTCCATGATGCATGCTTGTCAGTTAATGCAGATTCACATGTGTGGTATTTCGACAGTGGTGCTACAAAGCACATTACCTCACATCGTGAATTGTTTACCTCTCTCGAGTCTGTCCCTCATGGGAATTCAGTCACTTGTGTCAACAACGCCTCTTATCCCGTTCAAGGAGTTGGAAAGATTGTGCTCACTGCTACTAATGGCAGTTCCTTCACACTTGTTGATGCACTTTATGTACCTGGGATCAAGAAGAATCTCTTGTCTGTATCCGCACTTGCTAGACTTGGACTTGTAGTCAAATTTGTGGATGACGGATGTACAGTTCATGATCTCAGTTTTGGTGATGAAATTGTTGCATCTGGCCTTTTGTGTTGTGGGCTGTATAAGCTCACTTTGTATGACAAGTGTGGACAAAATTTCGCGAATGCTGTTGCAGATGCAAGGGCTATTTCAGATGCAAAACTTTGGCATGCACGTTTTGGTCATCTGAATTTTGCCAGTTTGCTGCGTTTGCAGAAATCTGATATGGTTACTTCTTTGCCACCTCTTGAATCACCTGTCAAACATGTTTGTGAAGGCTGTATTTTGGGTAAGATGCAGCGTTCTAAGTTTTTTAAGGATGGTTTAGTTCAGGCCACATGCAGGTTGCAGCTTGTGCATAGTGATGTTTGTGGGCCCATGCAAACTCCGTCCTTGGGCAATTACCTTACTTCGTGACTTTCATTGATGATTACTCCAGGCATGCATGGGTATTTCCGCTTAAAGCGAAGTCCGGAGTTTTTATGTGCTTCAAACAATTTCTGGCTATGGCTGAAAATGTCTCGAAATGTACTATGGGCACCCTCCATTCCGATCGAGGCGGGGAGTATATGTCTCATGAATTTAATGCATTTCTGGCTAGTCGTGGGATAAAACACCAATGTACAGTGCCTTATACACCTCAGCAAAATGGTGTTGTTGAGAGGAAAAACAGGTCACTGACAGAAATGGCACGATGTATGGTCAAAAGTCAAGCTTTACCGCATTCTTTTTGGCTTGAGGCCATCATGTGTGCCACTTATGTACTTAACAGGTGTCCTACGAAAGCTTTGCAGTCTATTACTCCATATGAAGCATGGCATGATAGAAAACCTTCTACTGAGCACATGCGTGTTTTTGGCTGTTTGGCATATGCTTTGGTGCCACAAGTGCAACGCAGAAAATTGGATGATAAGGCTGTCAAATGTATTTTTGTTGAATATAGTGCTGAAAGCAAAGGTTACAGGTTGTATCATCCGCAAACAAAACGTATTCTGGTTTCTCGGGATGTAGTGTTTGTGGAAGATTCTGTTCAGCCCTTGCTGTCATGTACTAGAGACATTAATGTAAGCTCACACGACATTTATGACACTTTGTTGCCTCTTTTCATTGGTGGAAATACGAATGTAAGTTCCAATGAGGTAAATGTACTGCCTATGGGGGTTTCTGAAAATGTTTTAGATCAGCCTATTACTGATGCAGATGTACATGATGTACTTGATGAGGAAAGGGTTGAAAATGAGCAGGCTAGAGGTATGCCAAAATGGCTGGTGTACACTTTGCATGACAGTAAATTGGATGCACCTTTGTCTAGTCGTACTCGTTCAGGCTCTCGCCATGCATCTTATGCATCAGATTGTTATGCTTTGGCTGTGTCTAGCTTACATGACGTTGAGGAGCCTCTGACTTTTGATGAAGCACAAAATTCAGAAAATTCAATGGCTGCCATGCAATTAGAATATGATGCACTTATATAAAATGACACATGGACGTTATGTGATTTGCCTCCTGGCAAAAAGGCCATTGGTACGAAGTGGGTTTACAAGTTGAAATGCAAGCCGGAGGGTGAGATCGATCGCCATAAGGCTCGACTTGTTGCAAAGGGTTATGCACAACAAAAAGGCATAGATTATGAAGAGACTTTTGCTCCCACTTGTCGTATGACTGCTGTGCGTTTTCTATGTGCATTGGTAGCTCATTTTGGTTGGAATGTACATCAATTAGACATTGTTACTGCTTTCTTGAATGGTGACATATTTGAGGAAGTTTATGTAACACAGCCTCGCGGTTTTGTCATAAAAGGACAAGAGGAAAAAGTGTGCAAATGTAAGAAGGCCTTGTATGGGTTGAAGCAATCTCCTTGTGCTTGGTATGAGAAAGCTGACACTTATTTGGTCAAACAAGGCTTTCGTAACAGTCCAACAAAAAGCACATTGTGTGTAAAGCGTTGGGGTTATGTACTTCTCATTGTGGTTCTTTATGTTGATGATTTGCTGATCACTGGACCAAATGAGAGACATATTGCTGAATTTAAGGCTGATTTGAATGCTACTTTCAAGATGAAAGATTTGGGGCTGTTGCATCATTATTTGGGTATACAGTTTAAGCAGTGTGATGGTGGTATTGCTTTGTGTCAGATAAGTTACATAGAGACATTGCTATGTAAGTTTGGACTTGAGGATTGAAAACCTATTGCCACTCCCATGGAAACAGGTTTGAAGTTGAGTCTACATGATGCTGGTGATCCTGTTGATGTCACTCTTTACCAAACTGCTATTGGCTGCCTCATTTATGTATGCCAAGTATTCAGTTTGCAGTCTCACAGGTCAGCAGATTTATGCATAGCCCAGGGTCTAAGCATTGGCAGGCTGTCAAGAGGATTTTCCGCTACCTTAGTGGCACTTTACATCTTGGCTTGTTTTATCCCAAGGGGGGATGATTGCCGCCAGACTTACATGCTTTTTTGGACTCAGATTGGGCTGGTTGTTTTGACACGCGAGTGTCCACAAGTGGTTTTTGTTTCATGCTTGGTAGTTCATGTATATCATGGTTGAGCAAGAAGCAACCTACTGTGGCCACTTCCAGTTGTGAGGCTGAGTACAGGGCAATCTTCACAGCTACGGTTGAGTGTGTATGGCTCAGATGCCTTATGGCTGATTTGGGTGTTGGACATGACACTGCCAAAACTATCTAAACTGACAGTCAGAGCGCATTGGCAGTTGCGAGAAACCTAGTTTTTCATGCTCGCACAAAGCACATTGAGGTGCATTACCACTATATCAGGGAGAGGCTCTCAGCAGGAGAGACCAGCTTGGCTTATGTGCCAACACAAGACAACCTTGCAGATCTCTTCACAAAGGAATTGTCTCGTGAGAAGCTTGAAGCTTTCCGCAAAGCTTTGGGCTTACTTCCCTTTGTGGACTGATCCTGTCCTCAGGGCATGGCACTTCCCTTTACTCCTGTGCCAGCTCTCGTTCACCGCATCACTCCAGGGGGGATTTGTTACCATATACACATTGTGGTAGTGATGTGTGTGAACACACTAGGACCGCCGGGGTATTTTTCCGCTCTTTAGGAGGTTTTTTCCCCCGTGCATTGTATATACGCCCATCACTCTAGGGCTATCTATCTTTCCATTGCACACTAAGTAACACACTCTCTATTGTGTGCCTTGAGCTTCCTTTGTCTTCTCCAAGCTGTGTGTGTTTCTCTGCAACCCTAATTCCAACAAGAAACACACACACACACACACACACACACACACACACACACACACACACACACACACACACACACACACACACACACACACACACACACACACACACACTCCAAGCTCCCCCTTTACACAAAGAGAATACTTGACACATGTCAGGCTCCTAGGCCAATTGCCCCCAAGCTTCCCTCAAATCCTATTGGATGGCCATAGAGATGGACTAATGAGAATTAGTCTAGAGTAAATTTAGTCTAACCAAATTAAAAATGCTTGATAAAAGAACCAATAGAAATTAAGCTCCCTAGAAGACTATTGGACAGTCTACCAAGGGGTCGAATGAGCATCCAACAGCCCAATGGCTTGCCTATTTCCTATTGGCTAGAAGAAAAAAAGGTCCAATGAGAGTTTAGATGAATTATTTAATTACGTAAGCTCTACAAAAGGGGAAAGGGGGACACATGTCACAAGGCTATTAATTATGCTTCTAATTTGTGATTGGCTAAGCTTTGTAGGAGCCAATGAGAGGCCAGCATGAGAAAAAACCAAGAGGGGTCGACCAAGAGAGAGAAATCTTGGCATTTTTAGACTTACACACTTTTCTACACACACACACACACACACACACACACACACACACACACACACACACACACACACACACACACACACACACACACACACACACACAAACACATGTTATGTGTTGAGAAAAAACTCCATCTCCTTCTCCAAGAATTGAGAAGTAGAGGCCTACACCAACAACTCTTGGCTATGCAATGCAAATCCAACCAAGAGCCAAGCTTTAGTGGCATGCTCATCTCCTCTACCATGCTAATTACTAAGCTTAGATATGCTATTAGAGTGATTATGTGAGGAGAATACTTCGTTCTTGTAAGATACATCTTCTTCCTCTCAATCTATCCTCATTCCTTGCTAGCTCTCACCATTTTTGAAGGTATGTGAGGTGTTGGGACTGAGGCTAGGGACACTAGGTGTGTTTTCCAAGAATAATTTGGTGTATGAAGCTTCCATCTTCATTACACCAACTAGTTTTATCAAGGAACACAAAGATTGTATTCTACAAAAGACTCCTTTGATGGGAGAAGCTATAATAGAAAGCCTTTATGGAAGGGGGACTGGCTCCATGTCAATCCGGTCCTCAACTGTTGTCAATTGTTCTATTTCTGTCACTTTTCAAGTATTGTCAATGCCAAATTAGCTAGGTGTCAATTGCTATGTTGCTATCTCAAATTAAGTAATCTCTCTATTCTCATTAGGAACTTGTTCTTAATAAAATGCTCACTATTTATCAATTTCCTCTACACACAAGTTACTACTGCATTAAATGTTACACTTCGTGAAAGGTTTCCTCATGTATCATGGTTTATCTCAACGGATAATTTTTTATCGCGATGCAAATTTCACCTCAAATTTTTGGAAAGCCTTATTTTCAGGTACAGGAACCCAGTTGGCCTTTAGTAGTGCTTATCACCCTCACACTGAGGGGCAGACAGAAAGAACCAATAAAATCATTGAAGGCATTGAAGAGCTTATTGTATGCATGAGCAGAGTAAATGGACTAGATATTTGTATTTGGTTGAATTTGTGTATAATTCCTCATTCCAACACTCATTTGATATGTCTTCTTTTCAAGCATTGTATCAACAAGAGTGTCTTACTCCACTCAAATGGACAGACCCTCTCATACAAGTTCAAGAATCGAAGGAAATGTTGGATGAAATGCAACTACAAACTGATCTTATACGGTAGGATATTAAGACTGCTTAAGATAGATAGAAGAGTTATACTGACCCTAAACAATCTATCAGACTTTTTGAAGAGGGCGATATGGTATTCTTGAGAGTGAAACCAAACGTAGTTCCTTATCAATGGGTAAGTGTAAGAAGCTCAATGTCAGATGTTGTGGATATTTTGTAATCACAGAGAGGATTAATGATCAAGCTTATAGACTCTTGTTACCACCACACATAAGAGTACATGATGTTTTTTACGTCAGCTTACTCAAGAAGTATGTACCTAATCCACAACCCATTCTTGATGATTCTCTATTATCTACCTCTATCGATGGAACTTTTGAAGTATATCCCGAAGTGATACTTCAAAGTAGAACTAAGCCTCTACGTAATCGGACCATTATTGAACACCTTGTTAAATGGTCAATGTATCCTCCGAAAGATGCCACTTAGGAACGTGATGATGTAATGAGACTGAATTACCTAGATTTCATGTCAAGGTGAGCACACTTTGAATTTTTCAAGTGTGGGAGGATCTCTTTTAAAAATAAGAAAATTAGCTTTCAATATCTATTTTGTCAAAGTTTGATTTAAGATGCTTGATTGACAACATTGTAAGGCTCTAAAGTAAAAAGCAAGGTCGTTTCCATGTCCCAGCAGATCAGATGGACGTTTGGTTTGTTTTTGAAAAAATCTACTATTTTTAGCTTTTTCATGCTTTTTATGCTTTGAGGTGCTTTTTTGAAAAAAAAGGGTCGAATCCTTAATCTATGTGTTCCGGGGAAGCTATGATTCAATTTTGTGTAAATCCTCTTTTCGAGTGCTTTTCATGCTATTTTTAGCTTTTCATGATTTATAGTGTTTTTTAGTGAACAGCGAGTCCGCTTTCTTATTCCTGTGTACAAGGGGAACCCGTGGTTCAATTTTTTTTAAAAAATTGCTTTTTACACTATTTTTAGCTTTTTGTGCTTTTTGGCATTTTTGAAAAAGCAATGTGCTTTTTAGGATGACCCAAACATAAAAATATTAATTTTAGTCTTCGGTCAAATTTAAAAATGATCACTCGAAGCAAAAACGGGACCAAATGGGATTTTTACGGGAATTATTTTTATAAAAAGCGGTACCGTATATACGTCGTGGCAGTATGAGAAAGCCATAATTATGTCGGAACATCACAGTGCGGCATAGTCTAGCTAAGGTTCCATTAGTCGATCGGATACTGTTCAATTGGCCAATTTTAGTGTAAAAATTGGATGGTAAGTGGGAAAGTTGACCACCAAAAGCCAAGGCATGTTTTTAGCAAAGTTCCCAAAAGCTTGCAACTATTCCTGGCTCAAAAACTAGTACTAGATTTTGGCTTGGGACTCACTCCGGTCTTGCACATTGCCTATAAATTCACCTGCAGTGCTCAATTTTCAGTGCCGTCTGTTGCATCTACTACCGCAAGGCAATACTTCATGGAGGGAGGCGAAGTGGCCTCAGCATATGTCTTGCTCAGGTAGGTTGGAGGTGTTCTGGCTCGCTCCCGTGAAGTAAAATTCTCTCTGTCCGTAGTAGAGTGGATGTGGATGGGTGGACCAGTCGATCCCTACACAGGGTCCGGCGCTATGCTAGTTATTTTGTCATAAAATTTTGAAAGTTCTTCCACCTCTCTTTCAGCTCCCCGTTTGTGGTTTCTTGAGATTTTTTTAGGTCGTTCTCTTTTTATTGTTGTGTAGATGCTACAAACTAGGGAGGGACAAGCGCAAGAGTTCTCTACTTCCACATCATGCTTTAGTGTGTGTAGAGATATCTTTGCAAGGGACCTAAAGAGTAGCTTCTTAAAGAGATGCCCCATGGAGATCGGTTTCTTCTTCTTCCCTTCTGGGAAGCAATCATCATCACTGGCCCTGGCTATGTGAATCTTCATGTGGAAGTGGTCCGCCAAACTCTGGGAGGTATCAACACACACCACCACAGAGAGGGGAAGCCAATTCACTTGATGGTAGGCGTAGCATCTATCAATACGAGAAGCTATGTAGGAAAATTGGACGCTCGTCTAAGTGAAACCAGGTGAGCTGCTTCATAGTTTAGAATTCCACAAGTTGAGTAGCACCCATTTCTTGCATAACACTTGCCATTTCAACTTTTCAAAACTTTCCACCAAGCTATTTGAGCCCATCTTGTCCTTTCAAGGTTCCACCATATTGAAATTACCTATGATGTACCAGTCTCCTTCCAAAAGTAGATCCCTTAGACCCACCTAAAGTTTGGCGGCAAGAGCATAAATGTTAACAATGGTAAGAAACTAGCATGCCCACTTGACACTTATGCCCAAGACTCTCCTTGAGGCATGGTTAAGCGTCACTTGCAATTCTAGATCTCTATCAACAATGGAGAGAACACCACTAAAACCTAGAGGGCCACTGCCTAAAACCCCAACTTTCTCCCTATTGTTTGCTTCCTACAATTGGATGCATCAAGGTAGTGCTCCTAGTTTACCCAAAAATTTGTAGATGCTTTTCTTACCTCCTTCCAAAATAGAGCGCTCTTTTTGGACGATAAATTCCCTTTACATTCTAGGTTTAAATATGAAGTTTGTCCATTATTGGGAAACTTGGACAAACTCCCCTATGTCTGGAGATCCTCTTTTTGTTCTCCTCCTCCATATTGCCTTGAGGAGCATCTTTGCTTGCATAGCTGCCCGCCTCCACAACAGTCAGCTGGGAAGAGGACAAAACCGAGGTATTGAGGTCCTTCAAATTCTTGTCTTGAAGTACGCCAAAGACATTCCTCAAATTAATGGGGGATTCATGATTATTTGAAGGGTTCTTCTCATGGTGGAAGTTGCTACGTACCAAGGTTTTGACTCGCTTGTAGGTGATTATTACAGATACTTGCTGCCATCCCTCATCCTCTTTCCTTGGGGTACGGGGAAAGAAAACTTTTTGAAGAGGCATGGCTGGTGTTTTGAACACAAAGAACGTAGAGAATTGGAAACTAGGCATGGCTTGTTTGCTATTATCACTTGAACCAATCTCAATTACCATGTGCTGTCCAGGGGTTTCAACATGAGTGCCCATCTTGATAGTTTTAGTCGCTTCATTTTCATATGTTATGCCCATATCCACCTTGATTTTCAACTTTGACTTCCCTATGTTTGTGAGGTTGGTGCTTGGAATAATGTGCATCATTGTTGGCAATCTTGACCATCCATTCAGGTTGGTGAACTTTGGGCAAAGTAGCCACCCTATTTCAACCTTTCATCACTTTTTAGTTCACTTTGTTGTGTCACTAGACTTGGTATTTTGTTAGAACCTAAGTCTTGTCCAAAGACCCTAGCTAAACTTGGATCTTGAAGATTTGAAGCAAAATGTTTCCTAACAATGTATTTCATTTGAATTAAATGGTTGAAATTTGCTTGCAGTTTGTAATGCCTAAGTGAACATGCCTCTCCCACTAATTTCCCCTTATGATCTAGAGACATGGCCCATAGAGTTGTTACATAATCATTGACTTGGGCAAACATATATAACTCTAGTGTGGGGGTGCTTTTACCATTGTTTATGTCATTGTAGGTCTCTCTTCTGTGAAAGAAATCAACCTGGCCAAACATATACACCTCTAGTGTGGGGGTTGTTTTACTGTTCTTTATGTCTCGGAGTATGTCTCTTGATTGTGAGAGAAATCTATTTAATTATATCCTACTAATAGGCCTCAGAGCCTGTTCTTCTAGCATGCTGCAAGGATTGGGTAAGAGTTATGCAAGCTCTCTGCACAGCTTGTTGCATGGCCCTACTACAAAAGTCCTTTCATGCATTAAAAAAAAAAAAAACAGGGTTTCTTTTTGTAGTGGTTGTGGAGCATCATGCACATTGGTTTCAAGCCCAATATGATGGGGCCGTTAAAGGAGGAGGGAAAGGTGTATTAATCTTTGTTTCAGATTTTCTAAGAATGGCCCATGTCTTGAAAACTTTTGGAAGCCAACACTGGGATGGATGAGAATGTATGTGACATGAAAAGTCATAGAGCTATTGAGGCATCATACACTCGTGATAGCTATTGAGGTGGCATCTTCCTCTCTTCTATGTCACGTCATGGCTTCTTGAGTCCTCAGTCTACCTCTTGGCCCAATTTTGATTCTCTTTTTCTTCTAGAATTTTGAGCCCATGCATTAAGTTCCATTGGTTTCCCTATTGCATTTTGAACACTACAATTATACTTGGATTGCATCCTAAGAGAAAAAGAAGCTCCCTTGATCTCATCCTAGTACATAGACACAAAGTCTTCTTTATTACAATAAATTACTTTGCCTTATGTTCTTGTTTTGAGTTCATGTTTTCTACTTGCATCAGGGCTTTAGCACTCTCTACTATCTCCTCTTGAGGCTTGACTAGTTTAGAGTCACCTTTTCCTTTTCCTTGTTCCTCTTTCTAGCCAATGTTTCTGCCACCATTGATTGAGTGGGGAGAACCAATTTGTTATGAACTTCAGTTTGCAATACATTCCCTTTGTTTTTAATTTGGTGAAATTTCTATTTTCTGGTCACCACTAAGCTTTCCAATCAAATTCATCCTCACAAATGGGCATAAGCACATTTCTAAGACCTTCGATGGCTCTATTGACCAAAAGTCTTTTAGTTCTGTTGAGGTTGTACTGAGTAACCAACTAGGATACTTCTTTCTAGTTCGTGATGTCTCTAGAATTGGGCCAAATGTGGGAGTCCTTTGTTATTGACTTTTTTGGTTACTTCTCTTTAGAATAGATTCAACATATCACTTCTAGATTTTGAGAGCCAAGGGGACCAATGTGTTATTGATTTCTTGAAATATCTAGCTACCTCCCTCCATTCCAGTAACCCTACTACTTTGGTGCATGCTCCTACTAGCTCACCCATGTTTTTTATTAGTTTAAGTTTTGCCTATCCTAGTGCCATCAGTTTTTTGTGAGCCTTGACCTCTTTCTACAAGCTCCCCAGCGAGCCTAGCATTGCCTTGTTTATCATGTCCCTTGTCATGATCGCCCATGCCAAGTCTTGTTTGGTAAATGGGACCATAAATTTTTCACACTAGGATTTAGCATGCACTACATGGTAAGGGATCCCAAGACCACCTTGTTTCTTGGGTCTAGCAACACACTCCCTTATAGCCCACTACTAGGGTGTTGTTTTTTCGTAGGAATTTTTTCATTGGTTTCAAAAATTCCATCTAATTGTATTTTGCTATATTAAGGAGATGCCCAACAAAGGATATATATGGGATCATAAAAGAGTTGATCACTTTCACTCTGCTATGGAATGGAAGAGGACATACGCCACACTTCTGAACACCGTCAACAAAAATTTAACACTTTAAGAAGAAAACTTGTTGCAAAAGGCCTTTGCTAGAGACGAATGCTCACTTTCACTGAATTCTTTGGGCAAGGAGAAATATCCCAAATGGGATGGCATGAAGATCCCTATAACACAGCTGGCCAACAAAGCTCAAGGTCTCATCCAAACCTATCCCTAAGCTTTTGTGCTACTCCCATGTAAAATGCTGGTGGCCCATCACGATGATGATAGCATCATATAAAATCATTTTCAAAGCACTCACCCTAAGGCTTTCTCCACTCTTAGATAAAGTCATCACTCCCCACTAGCATGGTTTTATCAAGGGAAGGTCAATTTATGATAACATTTTGGCAGACATGGTCGACATCAAATGTAAAAACTTCACCAATCAAGAATGTATCTTACTATAGCTAGACCTAAACAAAGCATATGACCAAATTTTGTGGTCATTCATAGAAGACATAATGGAAGCAGTGGGCTTTGATCCTTGGCTATGCAAGATAATTCACACGCTGAGAGACAATAGTCACTTAGAGCTGGTGTCCAATAACAAAATTGTGTGAGCCTTCAAAGTCAAAAGGTAGATCAAGAAAGGCTTTCCACTTGCACCATTGTTATTTGCATCGCCTATCATCCCTTGTCACCATGCTAGAGGCAAGCACTGCAAAATAGGAAATTCAAGGGATGGCTCTTCCTAGTAGCCAACAACTCTTGGCAAAGATATTTTCTAATGATTCCTTGTTATTATTGAATGTTAGTGCAAAGGTGTCAAGGAAGGCCCTATAGATTACCCAACCATTTTCCATTTCCTTCACCAGGTCGAAGTGCAATGTGGAGAATTCCAGACTAATTTCACTTTCTTCCATCTTGGAGCCCCCTTAGGGGTGGGGATGTTCCACAAACAAAGGTTTCATTGGGACATGGATAAAGTTCAAAGCAAGATGAGAAGGTAGCAGAGTGAAGGTGATCAAGTCATTTATAATACCATATATATCCTTCATTGAGCCTCTTCTTAAGATAGCTAGAATTGGAAGGAATTTTTGTAACAAAAAAGAATGTTCCAAAAAGAAAAAAAACCAAAGAAAAAACATCCTCGTAGTGGGCTACATGGGAGTGCATTGTTACACCCAAGAAACAAGGTGATATTGGGATTCTTGACCTTGCAGTGCATGCTGAAGGCCAAAATAACAAAGGACTCCAACATTTAGCCCAATTCTAGGATGGAGACATCATGAGTTGGAAAGAATCTGATTGGTTGGCTACCTAGTACAACCTCCATGGAGCTAAAGATATGGTCAATAGAGCCATTGAAGGTCTTAGCAATGTGCTTATGCCCATTTGTGAGATTGAATTTTATTGGAAAGCTTGGTGCTGTCCAGAAAAGAAAAAATTCACCAAAACACAAACAAAGGATATATATTGCAAACTAAAGTTCAGAATAGATTGGTTCTCCCCACTCAATTGGTGAGAATCTAGATGGGCATCAATAGAAAGAAACATATAGGATCCCCAGTGGCACCACCTATGAGATATCCAAAAGTATCCCAATATTCCAAACCCCACTTTTGGAAACCTCTTTAGTGTGTTTAAATCATTTTTGGACCAATGGGATATACTTGAGACTTTTAGGTAAGTATTGGAGATATTTATATAGTCAAGGATTAATTGTGTTATGTAACCATGTTCCACATCCATTCATTTTCCATTTCATAAGAGTAGGGTAACTAGGAGCCACTTCTAAACCCATCTCATTTCATCAAAAGTTTGCAACTAGTTCATTTTAGAGTCTTATTGATATTATAGCTCTATGGACCAAAAAATAATAATGCATGTATTTTATGCTTGACAAAAATGAAAATTATTGAGGAAACACTTTACCACAACTCAAACTTGAAAAAACTAGTTTTGTAACATTTGTCCAAAATCACGAGTTTTTGTCTAGCATGCTACATGTGAAACTCTACTCATTTTGTTCATTCATTAGGGGAAGTTTGAGGTCATTTTTTCACCCTATAAGAAATGATGGAGAGAGAAAATGCTTTTCATTTTTGAAATGTGAACAAGAAATTTAAAAAGTCCAAATTTGGGAAAAATCTCCATCTTTTTATCGGGTATAGGGGATGTCACTTTTTGGGAACTCACATGCAAATCCACATTCAAATATCTTATGAATGTGTCCCTTTCCTAAAAATTCTACCTCCCAAAGCACCAGTTTTCTCTTTTGGTCCACATTTCAAATTTCCACATGCTCATTCTGTCCTTTTTCTACCCCTTTCTCTGCACCATATCCAACCCATTATCTTCCCCATATCCAGGTTTTGACCTTGGTATTGCAGCCATCAGTTTTGTTAGGAGAGGTATCTATCATCTCCATGTTGAGATGGAAGATGAATATTTCCAACTTCAAGGAGGAAACAAGACTTGTCAAACTGCTGTTGGAATTAGGGTTGCAAGAAAACACACACAACATGGAGAAGACGAAGGAAGATCAAGGCTCACAATAGAGAGTGTATTACTTAGTGTGCAATGGAAATATAGATATCCCTAGAGTGATTGCTGCATATATACAATGCACAACAGAAAAAACCTCCTAGTGAAGGGAAAAATGTCCCGACGGTCCTAAGTGTGTTCACACACATCATGCCATGCCTTGAGGACATGATCAGTCCACAAAGGGAGTAAGCCCAAAGCTTTGCAAAAAGCTTTGAACTTCTCACAAGACAATGCCTTTGTAAAAGGATCTTAACGGTTGTGCTGTGTTGGCACATAAGCCAAACTGATCTCTCCTATTGAGAGCCTCTCCTTGACATAGTGGTAATGCACCTCAATGAGCTTTGTACGAGCATGAAAAGCTGGGTTCCTCACAACTGCCAATGCGCTCTGACTGTCAGTGTAGATGGTTTTGGCAGTGTCCTATCTAACACCCAAATTAACCATAAGACGTTTGAGCCATACACACTCAAATGTAGCTGTGAAAACTTCCTTGTACTCAACCTCACAACTAGAATTGGCCACAATAGGTTCCTTCTTGCTCAACCATGAGATACATGAACTGCCGAGCATGAAAAAAAAACCATTTGTGGACACTCGCGTGTCAAAACAACTAGCCCAATCTGAGTCCAAAAAAGCATGTAAATATGGAGGCAATGATCATTCCTTGGGATAAAACAAGCCAAGATGTAAAGTGCCACTCAAGTAGCCAAAATTCCTTTTGACAGCCTACCAATGCTTAGACCCTGGGCTATGCATGAATCCGCTAACATGTGAGAGTGCAAATTGAATATCCGGACTCGTGTTGGATACATAAATAAGGCAACCAATAGAAGTTTGGTAAAGAGTGACATCAAACAGGATCACCAACATCATGAAGACTCAATTTCAAACTTTTTTCCATGAGAGTGGCAATAGGTTTGCAATCCTCAAGTCCAAACTTACATAGCAATATATGTCTCTATGTAGCTTGTTTGACACAAGGCCATACCACCATCACACTACTTAAACTATATACCCAAGTTATGATGCAACAGCCCCAAGTATTTCATCTTAAAAGTAGCATTCAAATCAACCTTAAATTCAAAAATATGTCTGTCATTTGGTCCAGTGATCAACAAATCATCCACATAGAGAATGACAATGAGAAGTACATCACCCTCATGCTTTACAAACAATGTTCTTTCTGTTGGATTGTTACAAAATCTGTCAGCCTTCTCATACCAAGCACGAGGAGCAGGGATTTCAAATTCATGTGATCATGTGTTTTTTTTTTGTAATCACACTGTTATATAACAAAATTCTCAATTCACAAGTCTTCACACTCACAAAAATTGGCATGGTGACTTGAAGAAGACCGGGAGGCTCGATGAGATTTGCCCACCGGGATATCTCCTCTGCCCGTCGAGGCCTGACGGGATACCTCAGATACTCGGAGGGTTGCGCCGCAGCAGTCCCACTTCGTAGCCCGGCGGGCTACCTAGGTACCTATAAATAGGGTCCCTAGGGCCCCATTCTCCTCACAATTCTATCCTCTGAGTTTTGATTTGCATAGGTGTCCTCACAAGGAACAAAGAAAACTAAAGTATAAATTTTAGTTAACTTTTGTACACTCTTTTACTATACTGTTTTTAAATTGATATAATTTTTTTTAATAACAATTTTTTATAGTTTTAAAAGTAGGCTAATCTTGCTTTTCACGTTGGCATCGGTCCTAATATTGGACAGGAAGTGTCGTTTTGAAATGCTACACCAGCTAGCACTGTTTTGTAACGTGTTGAATGTGTTCACTTTGGCATCGGTTCTATTTTGGACCGGAAGTGTCGTTGTTGAACATGGTTGGTTATATTTAATTTATAGGTAGTTCTATTAACCTTGTTTTTGATATCAGCTCTATTATTGGACTGGGAGTGTTGTTGTACAAGCTAATAGACTGCTTTCTGTGTTTTATTAGTGATGTACGTGGTGATAGGCTAGTTCAATCTTTCTTTCGGCATCAGTCCTACTACTGGACTAGAGGTGTCGTTAGAATCATTGAATGATGCCCTTGATTTTTAGGCTAGTTTGGTGTTTCTTTCGGCATCAGCTCTACCATTGGGATGGAGGTGTCATTAGATTCATCAAATGATGTCTTGCCTTTTAGATTTATTTCGGTGTTGCTATCAACATCAACCCTACCATTGGGTTGGAGGTGTCGTTAATTGCATTGAATGATGCCCTTGATTTTAGGCTAGTTTGTTGTTTCTTTTGGCATCAGCTCTACCATTGGGTTGGAGGTGTCGTTAGTTTCATCAAACAATGCCCTGATTTTTAGGCTTAGTTTGGTGTTGCTATCAACATCAACCTTACTATTGGGTTGGAGGTGTGGTTAGTTGCATGGAATGATGCCCTGTCTTGTTGGGTTAGTTCAATGTTGGTCTTGGCATCAACCCTACTACTGGGTTGGAGGTGTCGTCACTCTCATTGAATGATTGCCTACTCTTTAAACTAGTGTTACCGTTAATTTCAATGCATGATGCATATATTTGTTATAAATTTAAAAGTATGTTGTCTTTAAAAATCATAAAATATATGTTTATTGTAGCAAACATGGATCCTGTGGAAATGAAGGAGTTAAAAACCATGATCAGATCTTTGTTGGTCACGTGCATATTTGCTCTGACCATGGAGAAGACCACCTTTTTATTGGAGAGTGAGATGCGCAAAGATCACTTCTTTGATATGATAATTGAAGCAGTTCAGGCACACTTCTCAGGTGTAGAAGCAAAGACTATCCGTAGGCTAAGAGATAGTATTGTTGGCAATATGGCACACTGCTTAAGCGACTTGTGTGTTGATGCACCAGTGGATGCAGACCTAGCCAAGCTACAACATTGGACTAATATATGGTGTGTAGAGAGGTCAAAATAAAAAAGAGCACTCAATATTGATGCTCAAGATGTCCATAGCCACAAAGCTAGAAATATCTTTTATTCAACAGCCTCCTCTCAAGATATAGTAGGTGCAAGATCAGATTCAAAAGCTGGGATCACAATCGCTTTATGTCTCAGTGTGTCACTGTTTACCTCACACCCAAAGCTATCAAATGTGTTCATAATCTTGGGAAAGGATGCTGTGGAGTTGTGTTAGAGTGCACAATCAATGGAGTCACTTGGTTGCCGCCAGAGGTGCGGTATGTGGTCAAAGACTTCAAAGGAGATGCAGTAGAGAGCCGTCAATCTTTCGCTTCTAGAGGCGAGCGTGCAATTATTCCACAGGGGCATCGTTAGATGCATTGCACAAACACACCAAGAGCTATGGTCCCTTGTTTTTCCTCTCTACAATGGAATGGATCTGGGTGACATGTTATAGTGTGTTCCACCACCCAAAGGAAAATTCTCTAACATACTGGTGGCTCAACAAGAAGATCCTAGACGCCCTCCCACAGAGCAAGATCTAGAGATGTGCAAGCATATGCTCAATTCAGCGCCTTCTTTTATGGATGACCTGGTTAAGACCATGGCACATGCACAAAACAAAGGAATTATACACTGTGACTTGCACCCATGGAACATCATGACTGACTTCACTAACGAAGGTGTGCCACGTGTGGGTGTCATTTGATTGGGGGTTGGCACCACGAGTTGGCATTGAGAAGCGAGCAACCAACATCAAAGACCCCAAAGAGCATGCCCTACATCCTTGGAGGCCCCCTGAGCTTTGCAACCCAAAAGCTGCTTGTCCGTTTTCGAAAGCCACTGACACCTAGGTAATTGCTTTCTACATTGAGCAACTATGTGATTGGTGCAAATATTTTTCAGTGCATTACAATGTGTCATGGAAAAAGTGAAAGCAAATTGATTGCGGCATGATTGCCAACATAATGCGGAAAAACTACTTACAACAAGGGCCTAGGCAGAGAAAGACATTGCTGAATATGAGTGATCATTTACATATGTTAGAGCTCAACTCGGATGTGTTTGCGTCTGCGTAGTGAGATGATGCCTATATTTTAGTTTACTCTAATCACCTTTGTAAACAGTAGTCTCTTTTGGATTATCTGACATATGTAAATGAAGATTTTTGTATTTTCATGGACCATTGACTTAAATTGTACCATTATATAATGATGTAGTTATGGGGCAAAGCAATTAATACACATGCGACATGTCGTGGTATTTTCTATTGAATTTGTGAATTTGTATTCAAAAGTAAAGTCTTTTTGTAATAATGGAGCAAAGCAATCAATGTGGTGTGTTGTTATAGTTTTAATTGAAATCTGGACGCTGTATTTGCAAACAAAGTCATGGTGCACAATGATTAATACAAAGTGTTGTGTGTTGTGATAACTTAAACCAAGGTGTACCAGTGGATTTGCAAATGTATATGTGATGCAAACTTAAGTTCTATCGCACATTGAGATATTGTAGTTGTGATTGTGGCAGGTATGGACAAGTGTGAAAAATCCAAAAAAGCCTACGATTGCTTGCATGCACTTGCTGAAGCAACTGGCCTGAGCGACCAAGCAAGAGTTGCTACAAGGACCAATGAGTGGACACCGGCGAATGGTAAACAATGAAAAGACATCAACAAAGATGTTACCACAGAGGTGGTGAAGGAAGCATGGCCAAATGTGTCTGACTTCTCTATCGGCCGCAAGGGAAAATGGAAGCTGCATAAGTGTGTTGTTCCAGCCATACGCACGCATGCTGAAGCTATATACCTTGCCTACATAGGGAGTACACTAAACCACACAGACTATCCCTTTTGGTTTGCAAAGATGCTATACATCCAATTTGTTCAAAATGAGCCAGTGGAGTTCAACAACAAAGCCCCCAATAAGAGTGTAGTGGATATCTGAAGTGAGATAGTGTGCATGTCTGTCTCACGTGTCAATGCAAGGGACTTGCCAATACACTGTGTGCGAGCCACAAATGGCTCCAAGCATGCAACTAGCCTAAACTAGAAAGCTCAAAGATGACGATGGTGTGTCACTCACCGGTCTACGCTTGCTATCGTGGAGGATTCCTCGCCCGCAAAGAAGAAGGAGCCGCCGCTGCGTCGCGCTCAATCACTTCGCCGCCGCCGTGTAGTTGTCGCAATGCTCGATCGCACACACACTCTCTCTCTCTCTCTCTCTCTCACACACACACACACACACACACACACACACACACAAGGAGATGATGAAGAGGAAGATGGAGATGGAGCAAGAGCACTCTTCAATTGCACAAATGAAAGAATGCTCTTGCTCCATCTCCATATTTTTCTTCTTATCTCCTTGTGTGTGTGTGCGTGTGTGTGTGTGTGTGTGTGTGTGTGTGTGTGTGTGTGTGTGTGTGTGTGTGTGTGTGTGTGAGAGAGAGAGAGAGAGAGAGAGAGAGAGAGAGAGAGAGAGTGCGATCGAGCATTGCAACGATGGCACGACGATGGTGAAGCGGTTGAGCGCAGTGCAGCAGCGGCTCCTTCTTCTTCATAGTGAGGAATCCTCAACGACAGTAAGCGTAAAGCGGTGAGTGACACACCATCGTCATCTTTGAGCTTACTAGTTTAGGCTAGTTTCACGCTTGGATCCATTTGTGGCTCGCACACAGTGTATTGGCAAGTCCCTTGCATTGACACGTGCGATAGCCTCGCACACATTTTTGGGGCCGCTGTCGGGGAAATTCCATACACTCAGCTTGAATGGCACTCTGTGCTTCTTTGTGGTGCAATTTGAATTGTAGGAAAGGTAGAGAAGGAAGATGTGTGTGTTGAGAAGAAGGAGTTTGTTTTGCTGCTGTGTATTATTTTGTTAATAAGGAATTGAAAGGTTGTGTTTTCCCTATGAATAAGGTGTTAGTATTAAGGTTGTTGATCTAGAATGTTAGTTCTATGTAACAGTAAGTAGTTCTGTTAGCTAGTGAGTTGTTGTGGTAGTGTGTTAGTGTGTAACAATAGCTGTATTAGTGGTAAGTAGGTAGGTTAGGTGTGTGTGTGCTCGCGTGCACGTCGAGGGCGCAACGATTGGGAACGATAATATCTCCCAGACCCAAGCCCAGACCCAAGCCCAAGCTCACGCTCAGGTTCAGGCCTCAATTTCCCTTTAAAATTACGTATTTTTGCCTCACACGTAGCTAAAAATCAACCTTTTTGAGGACCAATGGAGCTTCAAATGACCAAACATTGTGCTGTAAAGCACACCGCAATCCTCTAAGTGATATGCTCATTTTGAGCTATCACACACTTTAATAAAAAAACCGATCATTAAAAAAACTTAAAAAATATCAAAAAACGAGTGAAAATGGACGTCTAAAAAAGTAGGCGGTTAACCTTCGAGGTTATTCGCCGACGCTTGTAGGGCGCCAAAGGCACATGCATCTACGCTCTGGTCGTGTACTAGAGACGGAGAAACTAGAGAGAATTTCAACTTACACGAGTTCTCATTATCCACCTACCTTAGGTTCTAAGTCCTCGGCGGGGACCCACGCTAGTACAAACCAAGACCCAAACATAGCGGCTAGTGACTCTTCCTCTGACTACAACGTCATGGAGGGTTTCCCAATGCCTAATCCCGATAGATCAAGCCAAGACATGCATGCCATGGGTCCACGGTTCGGGCCAAGCGTGCTTAGCCGCTTGAAGGAAACCTTTAGTAGAGCCACTCGCTCCGAACATGGAGCTAATGATGTAAATGAGGGGGTGGGGAAGTAAATTCGCCATTCATGACCAACATAGACCGTATGCCCTTAGAGAGTGTGCATGTGAATACTTCATTCACTGCACCCTCTGACTCTTCAGACTATTCCGCTCTGAGGTCATTTTACCCGATGGTAGAAGCCTTGTCGAAGTGCACATTAGGAAAAGTTTGGACTAAAAAATGGGCCTTGTAAGAATTGTTGATGTGGCATAGCTTTCAAAAAGTGGGGATCGGTAATTTTTTTGCAAATAAGATCCAAAATTGTCGGAGGTTGGATATTTAGAATTACTCTTCAAATGCTATCTATTGATATATAGCATGCATGTATCGGAGATTGCCTTCATGTAGATCTAGAAAACCTGGCTGATTGAAAAAAAATGGCATAACTTTCATAGAAGGCATCCAAACTTTTCGGACCTTGGCTCTTTAGAATCCATTTTTCAAGAACTTTCCAATGATAGGCCATATCAGGGGGTTCTAAGCAATATTTAGAGGGGTCTACCGGGTTGCTTTCTTTTGTACAACTTTGATGATGTGGCACTCTTAAAAGGCCCAAAAATGAGTTCAAAATTTTCCTAATGAGAGGTTGAGCGGTATATCATTGCGGCTAGGGAAAAGGAGATCGAGAGCTTACGCGAGCAATGAAGAGAGTTAAAAGCAAAAGCTCCTATGTCAATATCCTTGCTAGGAGAGCAATCGAGTGCTCCTGAATTAGCGACCACTAAGGGTCAACCCATAGAGAGCCACATTGCATCCAATTCAAAGGACACCCCTAGCACCTCAAGCCTAGATGGAGCATTCCTAAATGAGAACTGGGAGTACGAACTACAAACGGAAACTCTAACCGACCTATACACAGGTCACACCTATCACGTCGGTTGGTTAAATTTCCTACAATCCACAATGGATTCTCTAGGAGAACACAATGACCTGCATCAGAGTAATGCTGTAAGCCTAACCTTAAGTGGGAAGGCATGGGATTGGTATAGAACCCTAAGGGTGAAAGAAAAAACGATTTACCCTACTCTTAGGAGACTGTTCTTGAAAGAATACATATGAGAGGGAGTTCTTTGGGGTGTAGCCTCTCAACTCCAGAAAGCCCAACGAGAGGAAGGAGAGTGGGTGAGAGACTTTATTAGTCGCTTGAAGCATTTGAATTCTCGTTGTAATCCAAATGAGTGCTTCATTAATAATCAATTGCTTGATAGATTCATTAGGAGATTACGACATGAGGATATATATAATGGCCTAGTCATTAGAGGTATCACCACTTGGGAAGCAATCACCACCAATGGAATCCAATTGGAGGATATTTTAATGATTCAAGGAGAAAGAGTGTCTGTTGAGCCTAAATCTATTAGCTCGCAAGCATCGGGGCATCAACCAATGACCCTAAAGCCTATTGCTAAGGAGCCAAAGATATCTGAGATGACTTTAGCAGATCTCACCAATGCTATTCAAGAGAGTCTTAGAGACAATCGTGCTCCACAAAACAATCATATGTATCCAAGAAGGGAGCAACAATGGTTCTCAGTATGCTATGGGCCGTATAGTACCAGTGAATGTCCTACTTTTAGAGTAAAATTAAATGAGAGCTGCAATGCTTGTGGGAAGTATGGTCATCAAGCTAAGGATTTCATAGTATTTAAGCACGCGATGGGCAATAGACCAACCTTAGCATGGACAGAGTGCCTGCATTGCTGCCAGCCCCACCTCTTGAACAAACAGCACAACACATGGTCCCTAGGGCCCAAAATGTTGTTCAAACAACACCCTCACCACCTCCAGTGCTAGGACCACAACCACCACATCCGAGAATCACTTCTGTGAATCAAGTGGATTGTGAGTCATCTATTGCTTGTTTGGAAGGATGTGCTTGAAGAAAGTCCATAATACTACATGGAGGACTATTGGGGACTAGTCAAACTTGTCTATCAAGTAGCTGCTCTTGCTGCAAGAGGCCAAAATATCAATTACATTGCTAAGAGACCACCTCTTCAATGCTATGAGTGTGCCCGGGGTGGTCACTTTTTAGAATGTGTATGATATCACGTGAGTTAACCGGAGAGGATTATTAAAAGACCAAAATGTATACTTTTATGTATACATTAGAGGGGGGTGGGGTTTTTTTAAATAGGCACACAGTGTAAGTATAGTATGCATATTGGGGTATTATTAATTACCTCTTGAACGCACGTGATATAGGGATCTTTTGATAAGTGACTGCCCCGAGTGAGTGTGGAGGTCCACATCGTGTAGCCGAGTGTCCTATTAGGCTACAAAAGAATGCCACACTAATGCAAACCAATCAAGCGAGTACGTCTACAATGCCGATACTCATGTGTAATCGATGCGGCATAGATCATTCGATTGCCAATGTCAGAATAATCCAAATGCATCGAAGATCACGCCATTAAACTTGATTGAGGTTATCGAGGAGCCATCACAAAGTACACCTATGGTACTAGTATACATCTCACACGATCGATGCTCCAAAACCAAAATTATATTCTTGAGAAAAGAGACACGGCATCAATTGCCCAATCTCAAAAAAAGAAGAAAACACGAAGGAAGAGATCACAAAAAGCAGCGAAGTCAGACCCCAGTTCAAAAACCAACATAGGGACTGGTGACGACCCCGTATATATGAACGACGCTGAAGAGGATTCTGATTTAGGTGAAACCATGGAGACCAAAATGACCACTAATATAGAAATGAATAAGGAAGATCTTCATGAGCCACAATGGCCAGGATCCAAGAAGAAGATAGGAACTTATCCAAACTCTACAGAGGAGATCGAGCAAGTCAAGCAATTGACGAGTTTGGTAGAAGATATCCAAAGGGATCTAGAACCATCACCTAGGCAGATCTAGATTATAGACACAGTGTTCCCTATGCAACAATAAGCTCACCAAGTCCATAGACCCTTAGCCATACCTAGTGTCATCCAAGAAGAAAGTGACTTAAAGTCATGGGAAAGTGGGCGTACTCACTTCTTGATGGAAAGAATGTTTACGGAGGGACTACCTAATCCTATCGAAGAAATGGAGATCCCATCTTCCCCACGTCAAGGGACAGAAGCCCAAAAGGTGCCGTTAAACATTGCCAAATTGATGGATTTCATGTCTTCAGAAGTTAGAACCACCATCATGTCCAAACTATATAAAGAGCCTGAGCTAGTCTCATCTCTTCGAGGCTTCCTCAATGGAGAACTGAAGTTTGGGCTACCAAAATTTGCACAGATGGATGGAGCTGAAGAGATGCCAATAGAGGAGAAACACTTATATCCACAACCCAACCTAGATGAGAACCTTGTTATAGAAATACCTATTAACAAGTTGGGACAATACTTTGAGGGTGATGAATCCAATGCGACCATACCAATCACTACTAAGGGATTAGCTGTGAAGGGAATCCTTGATGGTGGCGTTAAGGTTAGCATTGTGACTAAAAATTGCTGGGAAACTATGGGAAGATAGACCTCACCTTGCGACCACAACCATAGTAGTGAAGATGGCCAATGGGTCAATTTTTAAACCTATTGGGATGCTAGAAGATCTCAAGATCAAGGTCTTTGGACATAAAATAAGAGTTACCTTCATTGTTATGGATTTTTCCAAGCACACTATGGCATCTGAGATGATCTTACGACGTCCTTTCACGAGGGAAGCAAAAATGGTGCATGACTGGTCTAAAAACCATGTCTACCTGCAGTTCCAAGATTCTGCCATTTGAGTGGATCTGGTAATAACTGGTCGAGCACATCCTCTAGGAAACATGTTTATAATTGATCATAGATCTAACACCACAGTTCACTCGGCCCCATTGCAGTATTGTTACACGTGTAAAGAGGACACTGATGTTGGGAAAGATTCTCCTTATATGGATGTACTACCTGGGATGACTGAGTCGGACAATGTGGATTGGGTCCACCTAGCAGCAACCATAGACACTTGGAGAAATAGGGGGACGACCTGGGTAACACCTGAGGGGGATGAAATGCACGTACCCTTAAATATGCTACAAGCAATGCATATAGCTTTTGACAAGACTCATCCTCATATAACAAAGAGAATATACAAGTGGGTCCCTAAAGCTTCTTTAACGACCATAGCTAGTGCTAAAAAATAGAAGCCTTGTAAGAAACGTCCCACTCACTCCAAGAAGTGTAAAGAAATGTTATGCTAGATTCCTAAACGACTATTGGAAGACCAATGTTACTATCAAGGAAATGATTAGATCTGGGTGCCAAAATGTAGATTGTGTTCTTACCTGTTACCTGTGACCCATGTGCACCCAATCTTGTAGCTCCAAAACAAATTGAAGATCGCAGAAAGGAAAAAATCATGGAATGCTACACACGTGCTCCAGAGGTAGTTTGGGCACCGAAGAAAGAACGATTTGTTCCACCTAGCTCAAGAACAGGGAAATCAAATGAAGCTTCTTTCTCTTCGTGTAGTTCCTATACGGAAATAGAAGCTTCGACACAACCTCAACCTACCATTGTACATATCCATACAAGGAAGAAAGAGTTTGCACCTCCCGTTGTAAGTTCACCACCTACAACAATGTTGCAAATAAAATCATGGGAGAGTACCTTACCACCCTTGCAACTAGATGAAACGCATAGGGCGGTCGAAAATTATTAGTTAAATCCTTCACCCATAACAACTTGGAACAATTGGTTTCAAAAGGCGACGACGTCATTCCAAAAGGTATGATCTACCCAAGGAAAAGGAAAGTGTTTGCTGACATCCATCATTCACTTGCTTCCCTCTCAACCTTCCTCCCTGACCTCTCAATCTCCAATCTTAGGGAATGTATATAAAGGTTTATACTCACAAAAACAAGATAAAAAAGTAAAAGAGCAAGAGCCATAACACAAAATCATAAAAACAGATTATGCACAAGAACACGACCCTTGTAAATTTGGCACTCTAACCATCATCTATTTGCGTGTACAGATATGGCTAGTACGCTAGTCATGCACTCTTGCCTTGGGTGAGAGGTACCCTCACATGGTCTTTTCGGTGCTTGCCTGTGAATGGGATTTGGTAGATATGATAGGATGTGAGAGGAATTTTGAGGAGTTAGAATGGCTGATACGTCTCTTGACCATGACTAATCCATACTTAGTAGAGAGTGTATCCCCCATTGCAAAAGCCTATCCTTTTGACCAAGATGACTATAGGCGTCTAGTGACCTTCTTAGTAAACATTGGTGCCTCTGTTGATGAAGAAGATTTACATGATTATACGGATGACACATATGGTCTCACGGATGATGACTTTGTTTTTCTCAACGACGAGGATTGGGTTTAGCCCTAGGGTTTTCCCCCAATCTCTACAATATCCTATTCCCTTGACTCTCTAGGGGGAGTGCAAATAATTAGGTTAGGGTTCCTTATGTTTTTTAATTGTGTTCAATAAGTGTTGGTACCTTTTTCCACTGATGTGCCTCCTGGAGGTATTCTTTGTGTTTCCTAGTGTGTACAAGAACGTGTTGTTGTTGTTAGGATTTGGACCTTCATGGAATCTTTCTCTCGTTCACACTTCAAATCAAGCACAACCATCAACACAAACAAGTGTTTCTTGTCCATTAGCATTGCCCCTTATCTTTTTGCACCCATGTTTTTCTGCTTTAGTTGTGATTGGTAGCATAATGTTCAACGCATTTGCTTAGTATCAAACATTAAATTCAATGTAATTTTTGTCATAATCACTTGTTTAGGTTTAAAAATCAAGTAGTCTGACTAAGCTAGTTTGACCAAGCTAGGTGTTAGAGATCTTCTCTTAATACCATGGGGAATGCCTTCCTAATAATCTGTGGTTACTTAGGTTCTTAATCCGATTTAGGAAGCATTGTGTGCAATGTACTAGGGATTTCTAGTGAGCTTAGTCCCTATTGACCTTTATCTTAAGTATTATAAAGGGAGTTTACTAATGTGATGAGTCTGGGGAGGGTAACAGTTTTATATGACCCCCCAAAGTTACAAAATTAAAATGCTGAAAACGAATCAAAGTGCCACAATGTAAAATCTTAAGCTGGAAAAGAAATCTCAGCTTGATTTGGTACTCCACTCACATATATCGCCTATGGTACTAAAGCCCTAGAGGTTCCCAGTGTGGGCGCTTTTCCTTGAAAAGCAAAAAATCCAAGGTATACAAAGTAAGCACGCACATCAAAATCGAAACAATGTGAAAAGACTTTGGGGGGTCAAAGAAAAGGAAATAAGTCAGGCGATAATTTCATGAGCAATTCCTTTTATCGTAGCTTAACTACAAGTCAGCCCTCGGACATGAAATACTTGGCTCTCACGATTAAAAAACTTAATTGACCAGAGAGAATTGAGAAGCGTGTCCATGGTATTAATAGTCGATCTCTAGTGCTTTTCGACCGTTAAATTAGTGACCCCAGACTAGTTTCGTTTTTTACCTTTACAATTGTTTATGCATTTGATCATATTACAATTTAATGTTAATTGCTGGAAAATGGATTAAAATTCTGTTATCAATCAATTTGTCTACCTACAACTTTATATTCTTTTTAATTGATTATAAGGATACACTTACTGTGCCACTTTTGTTTGATTTTGCAGTGATCGAAGAAAACTAAGGACATTCATCTCAAATGCTCTTTCACCTTGACAACGAGCTTCAACTCAATAGATTCCGAGGACGGAATCTACATCAGGAAGGGGGGCACATTAACGGATAAATCAGACAGTGAGTCAGCACTAGGTGAACAGGAGGCTTGGGGACTGCCCAACACCACCTATCACTTGGTGTTGACCTTGGTGTAACAGACGATGGAGACCCTTTTGGTGAGGTGATTACAATACATGCAAAGGAGTCAATACTGGGCGAATAGGAGGCTTGGGGACTGCCCAACGCCACCTATCGCTTGGTGTTGACCATGGGGTTAAAGACATTATAAGAGGCAGCAGAGTCAATACTGGGCAAATAGGAGGCTTGGGGGCTCTATCGCTTGGTGTTGACTGTTGGAGCCCCATTTGTCCAACTGTTGTAATGAGCCCATCTTGTAAAGCATATCGAATTCCCATTTTATGTCAAAGACGTCTTATCATTTTGATGCATTCGTCTCGGTTATGTAAAGATTAATCAGTTAGTCAGGACTCAGATTTGTTCCCACTTTGTAATAATGAGTAAGAGAACCCCATGTACATTTTTGAGCTAAGCTGACTAAAGTATAAAAGTCACCTTAGAACCATTTTTTGGAAGACATTATTTTTGAAGACATTATTTTTGAACATTAATCCTGTGTCGTACGAGAGAGAGAGAGAGAGAGAGAGAGAGAGAGAGAGAGAGAGAGAGAGAGAGAGAGAGAGAGAGAGAGAGAGAGAGAGAGAGAGAGAGAGAGAGAGACAGAGTGTCTTATCCTCTTCGCTATGCGCTTCTCCCTCACCGGATTCACGACGTGACTACACCATTGTGGTAGTCTCTCCAAGAGCTACGCGCCCACGCCACGCATTCACATTTTCGAGCTGTTCGCGATCGATCCTTCCTCGAGCTTGTTTTGCTTGTAAGTAGCACAAACAGTGTCTGTTTTCAACAATCAAGTGCTTTATGGAATGAGAAAGGGATTAGTTACACATAGATACTCATAAACTAAAGTTTTTTCCACTTTTGGATTATGACCTGTTAGTCTATCGCGACTGTATTCGAGATAACTAGGGTTCAAACCTGGTGAGATTAGACTTATAGGTAAGTATATCCTAGTGAGAGGATGGTGCCTTGTAAGTTTGATGCGATTCCGAGTTCATTGGAAGTGTAAATGGTGTTGTGAGCGTTTAGGGATAGAGTGGGTTGCATTCTACCAGGGTTAGTGATTGATGCATCATAAAAGTGCGTATGTGTAGATTGGTCTCAGCCTGACAAGCTAACGAGATTGCCTACGTGCACCTATGGGTTAGTCGTGTCATCAGATGATAAGTATGTTGTCTGTGTCGTGCTTGTGAGCATGAACAGGGGAGTAGTTTTGCCCTAAAACATTGGCGCCGTTGCCGGGGACACAAGACCTTAAGTAGGGAGATCTACGTCACTCGTGTGATGGTTAGCTTACTTTAGTCTTGACTACAGAGAGCTTAAACTTTTAGAACAAGATCCAGGATAGAGTATCCTGAGGTCTAGTGGATAGCCAGGAAGCCTGTGTCTTGCCGAGGGTCTGCGACTAGTTAGATTTAGTTAAGTAGGATAATGTGGAGTTATGGTTTTTGGTTTTGAGTGCTTGTTATAGTTGTGTAGAAATAGAGTAGAAAAACGCTGTAAAAACGCAAAAACAAACAAAAAGAAGAAACAATAAGGCAGTTTTCTTGCCTTGAAAGCAAAACCCACACCATATACTCTTGAAGGGGGTGAAAAGAGTAGACATTGAAATTTATGATCCAACACTCGAGAAAAACATAAAAATTTCTACCAAAACCAACAAAAAGAAACAGATGATTCTCATAAGAAAACACTAAATGACCCTAACAAGGCCAAGAAGAGATATAACCATTAGCCTAGTGTAAACTGATTGTGTCATGAGGTACGACTGATGTTCACAAGTTTAAGATGAAGTGTCATCAAATTTGCATCACTTCAAGTGCAATTGAGTTGTGAATTGCCAGAGAAAAGTGAAATTTGTGAAGTGCTTGAGTCCAAGGTCAAAATAAGTCCAAACTTCATAAAACATGCGGGATAGACTTATATGGGCACAGGGAACACAACTATGCAAAAACAGACAAAAATTAAATCCCCATTGCTCTCTGCCTAGTCTATCGCGATAGACTAATGAAGGTGGTGATTGACTAACAACAAGGAAAAAACCTTTTTACCACAGGTTTAACACATCAATACAAGGGTACCCACAAAAATTGAGTGAAACTGAACACCATCTTGACCACAAAACTTCAAAGCTGGTGTTTTAGAGTCTGAGTTCAGAGACAAGGGCAAGAAGGCTTTGGCCAAATGTCCAAACAGTGCCAAAATTTGTCAATGCACTACACAAGGAGAGGCTGAACCAGCTGTGGAGATAAATTGAGAAAAATGCCAATAATGGAGAACTTTCCCAGTCTATCGCGATAGACTAAGAAAACTTTTGCTAAGGACCTTTTCTTTCAAATTTCCCCTAGGGAGAGCTTTATCAGAGTCTATACAACACACACACACCAAATTTCAAGGCATTTAGACCATTGAAAATCAATCTAAGGCCCAGATAGAGAATCCTGCTCTGACTAAAATACTAACAAGGGACCAAAACCCAACCCAAGTGTCCAAACTTCATAAAACTTGAGGGATAGGCTATAGAGGGTAACTGGAACTCAAGGGTGAAGTCACAATTTTGAATTGACTTGTGCTGAGCAAATTGTCAGTCTATCGCGATAGACTAAGAAAGTTGTGATTCAGACATTTTCTAATTTGTGACTATACTGCTAGGACATGCTCTCCATATAGATCCCAACCATCATCTCATATTTGAAATTGGACCACCAAAAGGCTGACTAAGTGGTTGTTGTACATACTTGAAAGATTTTTTGGTAATTTTGGGAAAACCCTTGTGAATAGACTAACCATCCTTGTGTAGATCCTAGAAGGAGATCATCACAAAGCCGCACAAGAAGGAGTCCAGGTAAGATTTAAGTTTGCAACCCAACTTTCATTCTTATGTATTTAAGGTCAGGAGCCTTTGTTAAGTCGGGAGCTAAAAGTGTCAAAAGTCAAGTAAGCACCACGTCCACCGAAGAGAGTGCAACTCAGACGAGACTAGACCCATTAGCACCGATCATTGAAGAGGGTAGTGATACTGACACTTCATCGGAAAAGTCCTTCTTCATGATGGGGAGTCAACGGCCAGGAGGTTTCAACGGTGAAGGACCAATGCCAGGGGGGAGCACCTCTTTACATCCTTTAAACGAAACCAAGTTCACTATAATCTTCTTGGAAGGAACTAACTCGAGGGGAGCCTTAGTTTATTCTGACTATCGGGGACACAAGTGTATTTGTATTGAAGAGAGACCGGCTCAGAGACTAGAGATAATTCGAGTCTATGATGATGGAGACAGATTCTGAGACGAAAAGGGGAACCACTATCTGATAGTGAGTAACGTTGAGGATTACAACAGATATGGGGATAACTTGGTAAAAGGGAAAATGGTTTCAGAAACCCAAGAACCACCTCCTAACATTGATCGACCTGGAGCGCTTTTTATGTATGATAAGAAAACAACCAGGGTCCCAACCTATAATGAGAATGTAGGGATTTACAAGCATGAAAGCGAGGGTATAGTCTCTTACTTTCGATGCAAGGAACCCTACCCAAACGAATTAAGCAAAGACAAGGTTCTTTACTTATTTTCTTATGAAACTGCTATGGGGAAGGATATTGTTTTTGTTGACAGATACGGGCGAGAATACAAACGTATTCTCCCAGAGGAGGTTGAAAAGGCAACAGTTCCGGGAGCATCGACCTATAGCCCCGACGAAGTACCAAGAGCCACCTACACCCCTAGCAAGTCGACAAATCCCTTTTCAGAAGAGTATGACGCTACCTCACTTTCTACCCGACAACCGATGTCCAATTACCAGGACCAACCAGCTACTCAGCCATCATTGCAGGCATGGTTTCGACAGAGTGCTACATTAGAACAAGACCAAACCCGAGAGGGTTATCAAACCACACGAGGGCTAAGGGATTTACAAGAACCACCACTCTATGCACAATATCAAGGAGAGAGTAAGCCAAAGACTCAGGGGTCAACTGAGCCTGGAAGACCACCCTGAGAACGAGTTCGGAGAGATGAACCATCTCTCGCAAGAACTGTTAGAAATTATGGCTTAGGAGCACTATTGGGAGAGGAACCTGGCCACTATAGAAGACCAGAGGAGGTATATCGGCTAGGACGGGGAGATCCCATGATGATATTTGTAGACCATCGTAGAATTAGACCTTCTCAAGTGCAAAAATGGGTAAACAAGAAATATACGGGAAGCAAGGATCCGAGAGATCATGTAGTAGCCTTTGTGCGTGTAATTAGAGCTGAAGAGGTGTTAGACTTTCCTACCCAATTTGCAGGATTTGGTTTAACCTTAGAGGATGATGCTGCTACATGGTTTGACTCAGTGGAGCGAAGAGACTTTGAGTCTATGGAGGAAGTGTTTGACGATTTTATTGAGGAATTCTCACAAAGGGGAATAGCTCATAATACAGTCTCACAAATCCATAAATTCAAACAGAAAGATGGAGAGTCTGTGCGAAAGGCAACCCTTCGATTAAAAAGATATGTTAAGTTCTGCCCCGTGGAAGAACTGCCAACTCAGTCCAGACTTATGCTTATATTTATCCAAGGACTAAGGAATGCAAATCTTCAGAAGGACTTACATATGAAAAGGAGCACAACGTTGAATGATTTAACCAAGGAAGCTCTATACCTTGTGGACAATTGTGCGGTCTACAAAGAAGGTGAGTTCAAGGATCTTGACGATGATTCTTCCTCGCAACAAAGCGGAAGCAAGTCTGCTAAGACAACACCGAAAGGAGAAGTAGCGGTAAGCCAAGAGCAGCTTATAGAGGAAGTGCTTAAAAAGATTAACTTGTATTCCAAACCACAAGCTAAACAACCAAAATGGTGTGAAATTGAACAAAAAATGGACAAACCATGGGACAGAGGAGTGTTATTATAACAAGGGATATGTGAGAGAACGACCATATGCTCCGCAAGCTCAGGCGACATCCCCTCAAGTCCCATCGATCCCTAGATATCAGACATGCAACCTACCAGGACCTGTAGGTGTAGAAAGACCACAACCAGTGTTGGAACAACAACCACCCCTACCAGGATTACGACCAGTCGGCATAAGATACACACCCACAGTAAGTGAGTCGGATGAGAAGGCTTTGGTACCTATGCATGCATACTACGACGAGACCAATGGATATGCGGTGAACTCTGTCTATTATCCACCGGAAGAACCCTCTACACCAGAACCATGGAGCATGATAGGAAATACAGGACCACCAACTGCTGCACAGACAGTGGGGGAAGGAAGATATAGCTTGGATGAAAGAACACCGTTGTTCATAGCCAACGGAGGCATGAGCGGGCAAAGAATTGCACACCAACAAAGAGGAGCTCCAGGAGCACCTCAACAGCCTAAAGGACCATGCTACAAGTGTGGTGGAGACCATTGGCTGAGGGACTGTCCTCATGAAGAAATCATTAGGGTCAACGCATATTGCACCGAGTGTGGAATTACTCAATTGATCCATGATTGCCCTAAAAACCCGAGCAAAGGAGAAAAAACTACCTTGAATATGTTGGGAGCGTTGCCTTCTAGTGGAGGGTCAGAAAACGAAACTCCGATTCCTGTTAAAGTCTTGACGATAGCCCAAGCAAGGAGAAATGAAAATCAGCCCAAGAGTAACGATGAAAATCAGGAAGAAATCAAGACTGACAAGTCTAGCGTCAGTCGTTATAATCCTTGGAAAGAACGAAGAGAGAGAAAATGAAAGCTAGACTTGAGCGAAAACAAAAAGATGTAGAAGCTGAGCTAACGATAGCTCGAGAGCAACTTAAACAGCAAAGAGAGTCCGACTCTCTAAAATCAATGGAGGGACCAAGAAGTGCAAGCTCAGGGGTCGGTATTGGTAGATAAGATCAATGAACCCTTAGATGCAATCTTGCAAGCATATGAAGCAAGATTGAAGAACTGACAGACTCTAGAGCAAAGGTGGATGACATATCCATATCCAGAGATAGAAAAACAGAGACTAGAGATGTGCAAATAGCTGATTGAAACTGCACAAGCTTTACTAGAGCCTCCACCTATGGAAGTGGGAGATAGAGTAATCAAACCACCAAACAATGAAACACCTCACAAAACCAAACAAACGATACCCGACAAGATAGAAAACGTTAAATCCTTGCCGGATGTAGAGGATGCAAGAGACGTGCCTAATAGCACTGATGAATCACTAAAAGATTTTCCACCATATACCCCTATTGTGGAAGAAAATTGGCCTAAAGAACTATGGGAAACGGTGCGAAAAGATCAAGAAAAATATGAGACAAAAACAGTCGAGTCGGCGGCTTTCTCGAAGTTGAACTTGAATAAGCCTCCATGGGATTTAGATGTTAACTCATTTCAAGGGGATAATGGTTCAGTTGCATCCGAAGATAGCAGACCAGCATCACTCAGAACTTTGCCATCATATATGGGGGACTATGAGGCAAAGTCAGAAATTCGAAGAGTACCTTCTCAAAGAATAGGCGGGTCAAATCAATTGGACACTAAAATCCTGACAGACTTGTTGACCACTCTAGTCAAGTGTACAATCACATTGGCAGAATTGTTAAAAATTAGGCCAAGCATGTGGACGAAAGTGGGCAAATGTCTTGAAAAATTTGGTATAAGGACGCCTCTTAAGTTCTTCGAAACCGAGCTCAATGACACAGAACCGAAGAAAGTTAACACTAGACCAGTGCCACTCAACAAGGTAGGAGAGTATTGTGAGGGTGAAGACGGCAACACAACCCTACCAGTTGAATATAACGGCAAAGAGACTAAGGAAATACTTGATAGTGGAGCTGGCATTGCCATTGCGACCAAAATGCTATGGGAAAAATGGGAAAAACCAGCAATACGAACAATTAGAATGAAATTACAACTGGCGGATGGGCACATAGAAAGGCCTATAGGATTGCTTGAGGCAATTGTGGTATCTTCCTGTGGCATAGAGTACGAACATACCTTTGCCATAGTAGATTTTGGCAAGAAGAACAACTATGAAATTATCCTTGGTAGGCCGTTCATGAGGCAACTCAAAATGGTGCAGGACTGAGGGTATGATTATTTGTATCTAAGACATGCTGAAACTACTACACGAGTAAACATGAAAAATCATAGCTACCATGATTTCACGAGAATCCCTGTGGAAGAATTTGACTCAGCCACCATTAGTGGATCAGAAGTCCCAGAGTGGCTTTGTAAGAAAAAGGAGATATGGATGTGCGGGGCATCTCAATGTGAATTTGACCACAATGAAAAGACACTAGAGAGGGTCTTGGAAGACGATGCATATATACGAGAACCTTTTCCTGAAGAGAAGCTCTAACCCCTAGAATGGTCTCAAATTTTGGCTACATTGGATGTATGCGTCAATGAAGTCACTCCCACCAAATTTTGTGATGAGAATGGCTACGATATCATACCATACTACATGTTGAGCAAAATTGTGGAGGAGGACGAGAACGATGGAGATACTGAGAATATGAGGATCAATAAAACAGAAACGAAACTTGAGATTAAGATAGTGGGCTATGTGGACATCCCCACTAAAGAAATCAAGCACGAGGGAGAAGAATTTTATGATTCTTCTGATCAAAGTGAAAACAAGGATAATGCGGATGATGAGAAGTCAGAAAATACGGAGGAAGAAGACAATCAAGATCAAGAAAATGACGTCTTCTACAACTTCCCAAACCAAAGTGAGAGACGCCAAAAAAGATGCAAGAGTAAACGACACCATAGCAGTCTACCAACAAGGCTGAGACCCATGCCGGAGTTTAGGGGTAAGACACATTTCCTTATGAACATTCATGTTGTTGATTGTGCTAAGGATAAAGTGTCAGGAAGATTTCTTAAGGTTGTTGAAGGCTCAAGATTTAAGTCCAGATTGTTGAAACCTAAGAAAACCAGCAAAGCAAAAAACAGAGTTGCAACAGAAAAACTGAATGTCTCTGGTAGTCCAATTATGACAAAAATTGAACGAAAAACGAGATACAATGAGTTGAAACAAAAAATTAAAAATGTATGGACAACTGAAATGGCAAGTAGCGATGGAACAAACGCTAGTGATGGGAGTAAAAAGATAGATGTACCTCCTCACTATTGTAAGTACACCATTCTAGAAAGAAGATTGGTGGTTCAACAACCAATGAGGGAACCTAAATCAAACGAGTCCTACGATGGACCAGAGAACGCCAAGAAAATAAACTTAGCAGAGCCAAGAGAAAGTCCTCGACCTGCTTACATTGCCACATATCTAGGTCGGGAAGAAGAGGAATTACTGATCAAAACACTTAAGGAGTTTCGAGATGTATTTGCATGGTTGTACAAAGATTTGAAGGGGGAGGATCTTAACATTTGTGAACATTCAATCCCTCTGAAGTCTGATGCCAAGCCAAGAAAACAACGTCCATACACGTATAATGAGACATTCGCCAAAAGGATAAAAGAAGAGATAAACAAACTTATGGAGGCTGAATTTATTTATGAGATAGAGCACACGGACTGGGTGTCACTGATAGTGGTGGTACCCAAGAAAAACGGGAAATTATGAGTGTGTGTGAATCTCAAGAAGGTAAACGCAGCAAAAATAAGGGACAACTACCCTCTTCCTATCACTGAACACGTCCTGGAACGAGTAGCAGGCAAGCAAGCCTATAGCTTTATGGATGGATTCTCTGGTTATAACCAATTGGGGGTCAAACTAGAAGATCAATACAAAATAGCGTTTGCAACAGAATGGGGCATATATGCATTTAGGGTAATTCCATTTGGCTTGAACAATGCTCCAGCCACATTTCAGAGATTAATGACACGCGCTTTTAAAGAATACTTACGAATATTCTTGGATATTTACATGGACGACTTGTGTTTCTATTCTCTATTGAGATAAGACCATATAGATCATCTTAGAAAGGTATTCGAAAAATGCAGAACGTATAGGATTTTCCTCAACCCAGAAAAATGTGTATTCATGGTACGACAAGGTAAAATCTTAGGCCACATAGTGTCGGCTAATGGAATTACCATTGATGAAGACAAGGTAAAGGTGATCATAGAATTGCCAAGACCAAATAGTGTACGAGAGGTACAATCATTTATGGGACATTGTGGATACTACCGACGTTTTATCTACATGTACGCTGTAATAGCAAAACCCTTGTATAGTCTAATCACGCTCTTCATTTGGACCAATGAATGTGAGGAGTCATTCCAGAAACTAAAAGTTGCACTGGTATCTGCACCAATTCTAAAAGCACTAGATTGGTCAAAGATCTTCCATGTACATGTAGATGCTTCGACATTTGCAATAGGCTATATATTAGCACAACCAGGGGAGGGTAATACGGATTTTCCAATCAGTTATGCCAGTAGACAACTCAACAGTGCAGAAAAGAATTATACTACCACTGAAAGAGAAGGATTGGGTATGATATATGCGGTAAAGAAATTTCGGCATTACTTGCTCGCGAACAAATTCACATTCTTTGTGGATCATCAGGCACTCTTGTACTTAGTAAACAAACCTTGTAACATGGGACAAATTGTAAGATGGTTCATTGTCTTGCTGGAGTTTGATTTTACGGTAGTAGTTAAGAAAGGGAAAACTCATCAAAGAGCAGACCACCTTTCTTGATTACTACATGGCGAAAAAGCTACTAGGGTAGATAATGATCTCCCAGACGCATACCTATTTAATATAGAGATGGTACTGAAATGGACAGAGCAAATTATTCCGTTGCTGACATATGGAATGAATCTTGACGACAAAAACACGGTGGAAGACGTTAGACAAGCACGAAATTACACAATGCTTGCGGGAAGATTATACCATCATGGAAGCGATGGGATTCTAAGGTTGTGTATAGGACCAGAGGAGTACGAAGCGTATCTAGAGGAGGCTCATACACAAACAGGGGGATTCCATAGAGGAAATCAAATGATGTATGAACAATTAAATAGACTTGGAGTGTATTGGCAAGGAATGGCAGGCGATGTAGCTAATTACATCAAGAAATGCGACTTTTGCACATCCAATACTACTGTGGATTATGCCACATTATACCAAGTGACAGTAGCACCCGCATGGAGTCAAGCTATTGTGGAATATTTGACTAATAAGGAGCTGCCAGGAGACTGGTCAAAAGCCAGACAAAAGGCTTTACAAATCGAAGCGAATAGGTATACCCTCATTAGTGACCAATTGTATAAAAGAGGAACTGATGACGAGCTAAGGTTAGTTCCTCATGAAAATGACTACTTTCCATTATTGGAACAAGCTCATGCAGGCATAGTAGGAGGTCATTTTTCAGCAGAGAGAACCGTGAAAATCATTATGGTTGCAGGTATATGGTGGCCGACCATGATTCAAGATGCAGCAGAATTCGTGAAAAGGTGTGATGAATGTCAATGCACTAAGGTACCAGTTAAAAGAGACAAAATGCCTTTAAGACCAATGATGAGTGCTCGAGCATTTGCTAAATGGGGATTGGACTTTGTTGGTCCTATCACTCCACCAGCATATCGTTCACAAGCACAATATATCATATTAGCCATGGATTACATGACCAAATGGGTGGAAGCAAAAGCCACAACAAAAGCAGACGCTAGAACCACGTCACAATTCTTATATGAATATGTGTTTACACGTTATGGCCTTCCAATCGAGCTGGTGAGTGATAGAGGGACACACTTTGTAAATGAAGTTATCCAACATCTCTTAAATGAGTTTATGGTAATTCATCGCAAATCTGCACCCTATCATCCACAAGCCAATGGCCAAGCGGAAGCGACCAACAAAATATTGTGCACAGTTCTTATGAAACTGGTTAGTGAAACAAGAACAGATTGGGATCAGATGCTCTATTCGGCATTGTGGGCTTATCGAGTTGCATATAAAACAACACTCAATGCTACACCATTTAATATGGTATATGGGTTAAATGCAATATTGCCTATTGACTTTTTGATCCCCACACTAAGGGTAGCCAAAAAATTAGACTGGACGGGGCATGAACTTTCAGAACGGTTAGAGGACCTTGAAAAATTAGATGAGTTACGACTCAATACTGTAGCAGCCATATATGCAAAAAAAAAGACAACAGAAAGAGTTTTTTGACAAACATGTCAAGAACAAGGAATTTAAAACGGACGACTATGTCTTAGTATACACCCTTAAACAGCATGCCAAAAAGCTAAAGAAAAGGGGAATGGGGCCTTATTTGATCCAAGAAATATCATCAAGCGGAGCAGTAAAACTGTCGACACTAGATGGCAAAGAAATGCCGAACTGGATTAGTGGGTGTCGTTAAAAAAAATATCATCTACCTTTAACACCGAAAATGTTGTTTCAATTGCATTATGGAAAAGCCTATAGACAGGAACAACAAAGAATCCAGGACCAGGCTCAACAAGAAGCCAAGGAACGGATTGCTAAACGAAAGCAGTTTCTAACGACAATAAACATGGTCACCCCAATGATGACTGACGAATATCTTCTTTCGACATCCCAAACAATCGAAGCGGATATACAAAGTGAAGAATTAGAAAAGACCATGACAGACTTTAGGGCTAAGGATGATAGCATCATTGACGACTTGGAAGATACGTGGTGTAGTCCTTACATAAAAGCTTATGCAGGCACAAAACAAGTTGAAATCTATACATTGCTTGACACTGGAGCAAAAATGAGCGTCATCAGCTTTGAGCTCTTTCAGAAACTTGGACCAATGAGGACGATCCCAGAGACACACCGGTTGAAAGTAGCATCGGGTGATGAGGTGACCACGTTGGGGTCTATTATAATACCAATCACAGTGCAGGCACACCAGTACACTACAAAATTCCATGTACTGCCACCAAGTAGATCAGCAACGCCGTGTATTTTAGCAGTGTCATGGATGAAAGCTAACAGGGTATTCATTGATTTGGATACTAATGAAACACTGTTCCGAAATGAAAACTTTTCAGAACCCTTCTTAAAATATAACCAATACATGTCAAGGAGGAAACAGGAGTCAATACAACCGCAAGGATATGCCCAACAACAAACAGAGTTTACAAGTCCAGCAACGTCTTATCAAAAATCAACATCCATGCAGGGAACCAGGCAAGTTTGGGTACGGCGTACAGATCTGGCCGAGGCACAATTACATCAAAAGATGAAATACAAAGTTTGGATAAGGCAGGACAGCCTAATTCCTATAAAAAAGGGGGCAGAAGAACAGACAAAACACCAAAAGCCAGCAAAACTTCAAAGAACCAAAGTCAATAGGTCGATTACACAACGGACTATATTGGTATGGCGGCCAAAATTACCAATTCAAAATGGGCCAACAACACAAGAAGGGAGGCCAAAGATGACCATCGAGCAATTATCAACAACTGTCAATGTCAAGCCACATCATTCAACCAGCACGAGGAAACAAACAGAATCAACAACAAAAACTACAAGGATCTATAAGACCCAAGTCATCAAAGGAGAAAGAAAGAATGTTCCACCAGAAAATGCAACAACATATACAACAATATCGACTTCAAAGGATCCACATACGTCAATTCAAAACCAGTGGAAAACAATCAAACAAAGAGCGGCAAATTTACAACTACTCCTTGCAAAGAAAATCTGCCAGCCAACTCAAGCTACCACAGGAAACCTCAATGACAAATGCCAATAAGTGAACAACACATACCCATGATGATACCCTGTCGTCTGGGAGGACTCCAACTAGGAGGGGGGGAGGCATTCCAAATGCGGACTCATGTCATATATTAGAGGGCAATGTTTGTGAGCAATTTTTCAACCATTTTTGCGTTTTATTGTGTGATTTTGGGAAAAAGAATATGCCCTCATAATTAATCATAATTGGGGACCAAATCATCATACATGAGCCCCTAGGGACGTGTATAGACTATACAGAGAGTCAAATCTGGCAAAAAAAAAGTCTAAAAACAGCAAAAAATAGGCCAAGGTTGACGATTATGAGTGAGAATGTACATAGACGAGAGAAAAGTGAGCTACAAAGTGTTTTGCTTTTCATTTGTATTTTTATAGGTTAGAATTGCTATTTTCGGGTTATTTTGGGATTTATTTGCTTTATTTTAGCTATTTTCTAGCAAAAATTATAGAAAAAAATCCGTAATCCAGATGGAAACACAAAAGAAGAGACGCCTGATCGGAGCAAGGTAAAGAAGACACAGAAAAAATAGGGACTACAAAGGTGATAGGGCAAAATGACCACCGTCATGAAGGGACCTCCAACAGGAGAAATCTACAAAAATGGTAGAACTGGAGCAACCGAGGTCCAAATCAGGAAATTTGTGAGCCTAAACTGCATCTCGCAAAAAGTTTTGGCCATAGGTAAAAGATGGAAAAATTTTGTGTCAGAGTCTTGATTACATATAGAGAGGCTAGGCTAGAAATCTCTCATTTGAGTCATTTTCCATTGTGAGAGAGAGAGAGAGAGAGCTCCCTACAGCAGTTGAGACTTCCAGAAGCTCATCCATCGCGCACGGTCACAAGATTGACATCAGACATGAGAGGTACGCTCGTCAACACTGACTCTAAGTGTTGTTTACTTCAGTTAGTCGCAAAACCTCGCAGGCATCACAATCACAACCTGTGCACACATACGATAGACCGGTTGTTAGGGAGACCTAGAGGCCACCAAATGGAACCAAAATTGAAAGGCACAATGCCTATAGCTTAGCGATCAAGCCTATGACCTCGGAAAGCGCGAAGGAAGCTGCTCAGAAAACCCTAATTTCACAGGACCTGCAAAAGTGCAACTGAACCAAGGTGATCGGAAATGAGCCAAAACTCATAGACAGCAAGCCAATAACCTCGACAAACCAACTGAAGGGTTAGACCATGAAAAAGTTTGTCAAAATGGAGCCTAAAGTCCTTATCTGACGAAAACTGCACAAAGCGTCACGATACTCTAACTGGCCGACCAAGTGACAAAATGACACCAAATTTAACAAGGTACATCCAAAAGAGGTCAACTACGAGATGGAATGTGTCCACTCAGGAAAAAAGCTCTTCCACTAGGGCAAATGCCAGCAACAGGCCAGAAAGATGTCCAAATGGTCATTTTTGGTGTTGTAAACACCAAAACAACAACTGACTGCTTAGATGGAAGGTCAAAAGGAAATAAAAGACAGCCGGAGTCATACAATGACCAAAAGGAATGGTGACCATCACCTAAGTGGTCTACTTCGACTCCAGGACCAACTAAGTGTGCAAACAGGGAGTACACTCTTCTAAATTGATTAAAACTTGATGTGTGTGTCTAGGAGAGCCTATTAACACAATTGTGGTCAACTAACATTAAAAAAAAAAAAAGGTAAAAATGACTAAGTGCTAGTCTATCATGATAGACTTGAATTTACAATTAGACCAGTAAAATTTAGATTTTGGCTTCATGAGGGGTGCTAACAAGGAATATTAACCACCATTATCAAATCAAAGTGCAAGAGGGATCTCTTTTGGCCAAATAACCTAGTCTATCGCAATAGACTTGCTACACCAATAATTGGGGGAAAGACTTTTCAAAATTTGAACGAGATAGACTTGGGGAAGCACATGAAGGAAGTACACCAAATTTGGTGACATGATGGACTCATATGGCAAGCAGAGAAAGACATGACGACAACTCAAAGTCAGAATAGGACATCTCGAGGGAAGACAATTAAAATTCACATGTGAGAGGTCAAGAAACCTTACATCAACTTGGAGAAGGCAGACAGATGATCATAGAGCCAAAAAATGACAAATTGACACTAATTACCAGTCTATCGCGATAGACTAAGCAAAGGGATACTAGGCCATCTAACCAAAATTTTGAATTAACAGTTGGATTCAGCATGATGCAAGAACACTACCCACTAAGTTTGAGCCCAAAACAATACAAAATGAAGGAGATAGACCAACATCTCCTTGGAAGGAATCTGGAAAAATGGGAGTTGATCCAAAAGGGGGTCACTTGACATTCATTTGAGGTGAAAATGGGATCAGATCATGTGCAAGGTATGAGAAACCAATTGGTGGAGGCACAACTGCAAAATAGGACCCCTGTCAAAAAATGGCTAGTCTATCGCGATAGACTGAGCAAAAGCTGCAAATGAACTGATTTTCTATTTGGGATCATAGAGTGACCTTACATGCCCTGTGAACATACACCACACAAAATTTCAGAGCATTTGGACTTGTTTTCCCTCACCAACAACATTAATTTGAAGCCGTCAGAGTCGCACAAGGGAAGAGCTTGTCTATCTGCTAGCATTTTACCTTAACTCATCTTGGAACTAAGAAGGCTCATCTAGATGCACGATTAAGTGGTAATCAATTTAGAAGAAAAGTACTATGTTTGTACATTAACTGTTAATTGTGAATACAGGATCCATGGATGATTCTCCGGGGAAAAGAAAAGGCAAGAACCTGGCAACGGAAGGTGAAATACCATATGCACTTCTACCCAATTCACTAAAGCCAGCGGCCACCTGGATACTTGCAGATGTGCAACAGGCAGCAACCTTTCAGATCTATCAAGGTTCATATGTGGATGAAAAAAGAAACTTAGTGGATACAGTGATGATCCCCAAGGAGGCAGAAAATTACTAGAAAAGATCATCGCAAAGGTCATGGCTCAAAAAAGTTGGCTTGTGGAACTTTGTATCACTACCACCAGTAGGGATAGATTTCAAGAGGGTACAACACCTGATTGAGACTATCGAAGAAGATGGAACTTGCAGAGCGGCAGGCATGGATAATGAAGTGATGGAGATCCAGATCACCAAAGAAATCATCAAGGAGGCATTGAAATTGTCTGATCAAGGAGCCAACATGAGAGAAAGAAGGAAAAACCTCACAGTCTACTTGCAAAAGTCCAAACTACCTTCTTTCGAACTCATAGAAAACCCGGAAGTAAGAGAACTGACACAGATCTACAGTCAGTGTTTGTTGAGCTACATCAAAAGACCGCCAAGATACACTACACCACACGGGAGAATCTCAACCACACTGACATGCGCTATGGGAATGACCCATGAGTTCTATATAGATCACGCATCATATCTGTTTGAAGAAGTGACAAAGCTAAGGCAAGACAAGACAAATTACATTGCAGGAGGAGAAGTCCTCACCAGAATCATATACCAAGCCATAGGCGCGGCAGATCAGCTGCCACCTGCTCCCCATCAAAACGATTGGCTGGTGTTAAGAGAAAATATCGAAGACAGATCACAAAGGAAAGTACCGGCCTCTATTAACACCATTGAAGGACGCAGGCTAGAAAGAGTAACAAGAAGTACACAAGAAAAGATGGAAGAAGAACTGAAGAGGAAGTTGTCCGACTAAAGAAGCGGAAAGCGGAAATGGAAAACAACACCAGGTTGCAGAAGATAGCAAAAATGGAAAGGATGCTAGAAGGAATTGCTCTAGAGAGATCTCTACAAGGCGATGTAGGCGCCACTTGGAAACCTTCTAGTAGCACTTACACACTGAGAACGAAGAATAAAAACAACCCAAATTTTGAGTTGGACTCGTTCGAGAGGTACATCCAAGAAAGAAATGCTAGGGATGAACTAGAGTTGCTACTAGAAGAGGAGGATCTCCAAACTTTTAGAGATCAGTTGAGGCCAACTTCACGACATCAGGAAACACCACCACCATCTCCAAGGCCAGAGATGAGTGAGAGGCAATCTACCCCACCTGCTGACTCTCCTTCGCATTCGAAAAGCTCACACCGTGATGAGAGAGTTCATACACCACCGAGTGAAGAAGAAGAAGAAGAAAGAACAGATGGTCACCCAAACACTGGAACCATATCACAAATTGATAAAGGCAAGCAAAAGGAGGTGGATCAGACAAAAGATAAAGCTTCCTCCTCTCAAGAAATTGAGCTGGAAGCTACTATAGATGAAGATTTGCAGTCAATGGAGACAATACTAAACCGAACAAGACTGCACAGTCAATGGCTAGCTGATCAGAACAGGTCCAACAAAACGAAGTTAGAAAAAACCCATCAAGAAGTTATGAGACTGTAGGAGCAAAGAGATGACACTCTAAAATTGATCAGCATCAGAGATGCTGAGATCTTGGGGCTCAAAAGCACGGTAAATCTCCTCAAAGACAATTTACAGGAGTTTGAAGATTTCAATGCCATTTGTGAAGATACGATCAACGTATTCCTTGAAGATGTCAGTGACAGAGATGAACACATCCATAAGTTGGAAAAAGAAAAGCAAGATGCACTGGAGACAGTCAAAAGTTTGCAAGTCATCATCGATGACTTACAAATTGAAGTCAAAGATTTGAGGGCAGTAACAGATATACAAGCAAGGGAAATCGAGCGAGCTAAGAAAAAAAAAACGTCGCTACCAACAACAATGGTAGTCCACCCACAAGAAGAAGTGGCTGCACTGAAGAGGGAGCTGGAATTGGAAAGAAAGCAGCGCTTAATGATAGCCGAAAGTGCGATTAGAGCAGAGGATCAACTACAAAGGCAAATTTCAGACTTACAAAGTGAACAGCAAAACAAGGACCAGCTCCTGACAGTGAAATGGAAAGCATTGTTTCCAAATCACTCAGGGAAGAAAATGAAAACTTGCAAATCAGGTTAAAACAGTTAGAGGAGTATGCAGCTCAAAAAGAGATGGAATTTCAAGCTCTTCAAATCAATAGTAGAACAATGGCTATGCAAATCACAACTCTTCAAACTGCAAGGCAACACCAAGGACAGGTACGAGTGCACCTGGAGCAAGCAGCCACAGATTTGGCTGGACTCGTCGAAGTATATGGAGGTCAAGATGACTACGAGGAAGAATCAGATGATCAGGAGGCCCCAGATACACAGACTGATCAAACTGGCTCCAAAGACCAAGAAATAGACGAAGATTCAGTCACGAGATTGGAAGAGCAGAGGCTGGCCGAGCAAATGGAAAAACAATCAGAGATGATATGGTACAAGGCAATGCAACTAGAAAAGGAGATGCTACAAGGGCTCTCCAGATCAGGAAAAACAATAGTAGAGCTACGGGAGGAATGGAATGCCCCTATGTTACCCTATGCTCTGCTGATATACGAAACTCTAACACATCAACGACAGCTCGCAAAAGAAGAACAAGTGCCAGTGTTTGAAGGCGAATTACAGGATCGGGAACAGCAAAACAGAATAGTAGACAGCCAGCCAAAGTGGAGGCGTCAATGGCTCTTGGATCATCCTAATAACCTGATCCATTTAGTCAACGCACCGCCTGAGCTGAGGAATGACAGAACTTTTTGCCCAACTCCCCGAACATACACCTACAGCCAACATAAAACACTACAAAGCAGAAATTCGACATGGCTAAATTATCCACTATTGCCAGGGCCTGCAGAGGGAGAGAGAATATCCGGTTCTTACATGGTGAAAACCCTTCAAGGCGCCATTGCAGAATTCGGAGGCTCTCCCGACCTATCCTACAAGATGCTATGTAAAATAGCTCGAACCTTTTTGGCATGTCTCACAGTCTTCTCAGAAAGCTGGACTTCAGAGAATATGAATACCGAAAGAAGCATCTCAGAGCTGTCATACGATCTAAGTGGGCCACCTACAGAGCCAGTATTGTATGCCTATTTTAGACGGCTAATGTTTTTGCCAAGCTACCATCTCCAAACCTTCGAAGAAGCATTTTATAAGGCTTCTTCATGTACAAGTCCAAAATTTTTGGCCCATTAATGGCAAGCGAGTCTATGCGATATGATGCGTTTCTACATCAAATCAACAAAGAAGGACGACAATGACATTGAAGATAAAGACGATCATGTCGTGGTAGACATGAATTAGGAAGGTGGGAGTGTTGGAGCCCCATTTGTACAACTGTTGTAATGAGCCCATCTTGTAAAGCATATCAAATTCCCATTTTATGTCAAAGATGTCTTATCATTTTGATCCATTCGTCTGGGTTATGTAAAGATTAATCATTTAGTCAGGACTAAGATTTGTTCCCACTTTGTAATAACGAGTAAGAGAACCCCATGTACATTTTTGAGCTAAGGTGACTAAAGTATAAAAGTCACCTTAGAACCATTTTTTGGAAGACATTATTTTTGAACATTAATCATGTGTCGTACGAGAGAGAGAGAGAGAGAGAGAGAGAGAGAGAGAGAGAGAGAGAGAGAGAGAGAGAGAGAGAGAGAGAGAGAGAGAGAGAGAGAGAGAGAGAGAGTCTTATCCTCTTCGCTACGCGCTTCTCCCTCACCGGATTCACGACGTGACTACACCATCGTGGTAGTCTCTCCGAGAGCTACGCGCCCACGCCACGCATTCACATTTTCAAGCTGGATCCTTCCTCGAGCTTGTTTTTCTTGTAAGTAGCACAAACAGTGTCTGTTTTCAACAATCGAGTGCTTTATGGAATGAGAAAGGGATTAGCTACACATAGATACTCATAAACTAAAGTTTCGCCCACTTTTGGATTATGACTTGTTAGTCTATCGCGACTGTATTCGAGATAACTAGGGTTCAAACCTGGTGAGATTAGACTTATAGGTAAGTATATCCTAGTGCGAGGATGGTGCCTAGTAAGTTTGATGCGATTCCGAGTTCATTGGAAGTGTAAACGGTGTTGTGAGCGTTTAGGGATAGAGTGGGTTGCATTCTACCAGGGTTAGTGATTGATGCATCATAAAAGTGCGTATGTGTAGATTGGTCTCAGCCTGACAAGCTAATGAGATTGCCTACATGCACCTACGGGTTAGTCGTGTCATCGGATGATAAGTATGTTGTCTGTGTTGTGCTTGTGAGCATGAACAGGGGAGTAGTTTTGCCCTAAAACATTTACCTTGGGGTTAAAGACATTACAAGAGGCAGTAGAGTCAATACTAGGTGAATAGGAGGCTTGGGGAGTGCCCAAAGCCACCTATCGCTTGGTGTTGACCTTGGTGACGAATACATGATGGGCGGAAGTGAAGTCAACACCAGGCAAATATGAGGCTTGGGGACTGCCCAACGCCACATGTCGCTTGGTGCTGACCTTGGCAAATAGGCGTCGGCACATCCATGGACATTACATTGTTTTGAGTCATGGGCCGGGCTTGTCGGTTCAATGGAAAAAGGGTAAGAGTGATCGTCGATGAGAGATGCACTCTAACAGGAACAATCAAGGGTTAGTTGTCTAAGTGTGTGAATGGGGCGAGCTCATATAAAAGTCACCTAAACCTAAAAAACACTTATTCTCTCATTTGCGCAATTGAAGAGTGCTCTTGCTCCATCTCCATCTTCTTCTTCTTCATCTCCTTGTGTGTGTGTGTGTATGCGTGAGAGAGAGAGAGAGTGTGTGTGCGATCGAGCATTGTGACGACAGCACGGCTGCGAAGAAGCGGTTGAGCATGGCGCAGTGGTGGCTCCTTCTTCTTCTTGGTGAGGAATCCTCCACGACAGTAAGCATAGAGCGGTGAGTGACACACCATTGCCATCTTTGAGCTTACTAGTTTAGGCTAGTTGCATGCTTGGAGCCATTTGTGGCTCGCACACAGTGTATTGGCAAGTTCCTTGCATTGACACGTGCGATAGACGTGCACATTTTTGCACGTGTCAATGCAAGGAACTTGCCAATACACTGTGTGCGAGCCACAAATGGCTCCAAGAATGCAACTAGACTAAACTAGTAAGCTCAAAGATGGTGATGATGTGTCACTCACCGCTCTACGCTTGCTGTTGTGGAGGATTCCTTGACGCAAGGAAGAAGGAGCCACCATTGCGCCGCGCTCAACCGCTTCGCCGCCGCCGTGTCGTCGTCGCAATGCTCGATCGCACTCTCTCTCTCTCTCTCTCTGCCTCTCCCTCTCCCTCTCTCTCTCACGCATACACACACACACGTATAAGGAGATGAAGAAGAAGAATATGGAGATGGAGCAAGAGCACTCTTCAATCGCACAAATGAGAGAATAAATGTTTTTTAGGTTTAGGTGACTTTATATGCGCTCGCCTCATTCACACTTGGGTGCCCATACTTAGCCAACTAACCCTTGATTGTTCTTGCTAGAGTGCACCTCTCATCGATGATCACTCTTACCCTTTTCCCATTGGACCGACAAGCCCGGCCCATGACTCAAAAAAATGTAATGTCCGTGGATGTGCTAACGCCTATTTGCCAAGGTCAGCACCAAGTGATAGGTGGCGTTGGGCAGTCTCCAAGCCTCATATTTGCCTGGTGTTGACTTCACTGCCGCCTGTCATGTCTTCGTCACCAAGGTCAACACCAAGCGATAGGTGGCATTGGGCACTCCCCAAGCCTACTATTTGCCTAGTATTGACTCTACTGCCTCTTGTAATGTCTTTAACCCCAAGGTCAACACCAAGCGATAGGTGGCGTTGGGCAGTCCCCAAGCCTCCTATTCGCCCAGTATTGGCTGTACTGCCTCTTGTAATGTCTTTAACCCCAAGGTCAACACCAAGTGATAGGTGGAGTTGGGCAATCCCCAAGCCTCCTATTCGCCCAGTATTGAATCCTTTGCATGTATTGTAATCACATCACCAAAAGGGTCTCCATAGTTTGTTACACCAAGGTCAACACCAAGCGATAGGTGGTGTTGGGAAGTCCCCAAGCCTCCTATTCGCCTAGTGCTGACTCACTGTCTGACTTATCGGTTAATAGACAGTCATAATATCATGAGAGGAGCTTATATATGCATTGGCTGGATCCGCTATGCAAACACATGACGTTGTGGAGGATTTGCAAACAAAGTTTCATACATCCACACAAACGACGGGGGAAGGGAACTCAAGCAATAACAAAGAGTTACAGAGAGATATCAAGCTGCTCAAGTATGAACTCCGTGAAATGGAGGAATGGGTTCAACAACAATAGATCATGACAATGATCGAGAATACTAACACATTGTGTCCACCTCCAAGTCACACTGAGGATGTAGTTGGCCCTGGCCCGGTTTGCATACACTTTTTCCATAGTTGGAGTGGACACTACATAATAGCTTGTGGCCACATGTATCATTTTCCATGTCTCATGCAAAACATGGTAAATAAAAAAGAATGCCACATTTGCAAGGCTCCAATTCATGAGCTTAGGTATTCCATATTTAAAATGGAGAAAGACTATCAATGTTTATTGGTAGCAACTGCAAGGGAGAGAGACTCTATTTTTGATAGTTTGAATTTATGATTGTAGATTGTAAACATAATAGCTTGGAGTGGGCTGCAGTGACTCTTACGACCTTTGTATATATCTCCCTTGCATTGAACATTGAAGACTTGTAAAACTTACTGTGACTTTTGAATGTTGGTCAATCCATATGAAGCTTTCTTACATTTTCACACTTTATCTTCCTTCCCTTTAATGACAAAGCTACGAGGCTGTGCTACATAAACTTCCTCAAATATTCACCATTCAAGAAAGTAGTAACACTGTCTGACTGATGTACATCCCAACCAAAATGACCTACCAATGCACATAGAAAACACATAGTAGTCATACGACAAGTGGGAGAAAAAGTCTATTCATAATCTATGCCTTTTTGTTATGGATAACCCTTTGCAACAAGTTGAGTCTTATAGCAATAAATCTCACCATCTGGCTTGCATTTCAACTTGTAAGCCCACTTTGTACGAATGGCCATTATATAAGTGTATCATATTTGATTGCATGCCAACCATCTAATTTTTGAATTTTTTGCTTCATCAAAAGACAGAGGTTTCTCAAAATCACATAAGCTAGACATAGCCAAATCATAAAAATTTGATGCATAAGATACATATTGAGAACTTGAATGAGTATGACTAAACAAAGGTGCATCCAATTTATTGTCATTTTGGCATACCTCTAGCCTGCTCATTCTCAACCCTTTCCTCATCAAGTACATCATGTACATCTGCATCTATAATAGGCTGATCTGTAACATTTGTAGAAACCCACATAGGTTGCACATTTGCCTCATTGGAATTTACATTTGAACTTTCATTGTTAAAAAGAGGCAACAAAGTGTCATAAATGTCATGTGAACTTACTGTCTCTAGTACATGAAATCTATAATAGGTTGATCTGTAACATTTTTAGAAACCCACATAGGTTGAACATTTGCCTCATTGGAATTTACATTTGAACTTCCATCGTTAAAAAGAGGCAACAAAGTGTCATAAATGTCATGTGAACTTAATGTCTCTAGTACATGACAACAAGGCTGAATAGAATCTTCCACAAACACATCTTGTGAGACCAAGATACACTTTTTTTGTGGATAATACAACTTGTAACCTTTGCTTTCAACACTATAACCAACAAAAATGCATTTGATAGCCTTACATCCAATTTTCTATGGTGCGTTTGTGGAACCAAAGTATAAGCCAAACAACCAAAAACAGAAGGATTTTTATCATGCCATGATTCATAAGGAATCATATACAGCAAAGATATTTTAGTACACCTATTGAGTACATAAGTGGTACACATGATGGCCCCAAGCCAAAACGAATGCAGTAAAACTTGAATTTTGACCATACATCATGCCATTTCCATAAGTGATCTATTTTTCCTCTCAGTACTACCATTTATTGTTGAGGCATATATGACACTGTACATTGGTGTTTTATGCCACAATTAGCCAGAAGTTCATTAAATTCATAAGACATATACACCCCCCCTTGATCTAACGGAGGGTTCCCATAATACATTTCAAGACATTTTCAGCCATAGCCAGAAATTTTTTGAACCAAATAAACACTCTGGACTTTTCTTTAAGCGGATACACCAATGCATGCTTGTAGTGATCATCAATGAAAGTCACGAAGTAAGGGTAATTGCCCAAGGACAGAGTTTGCATGGGCCCACAAACATCACTATGCACAAGCTATAACCTGCATGTGGCCCTAGCTAAACCATCCTTTGGAAACTTCAAATGCTGCATCTTACCCAAAATACACGCTTCACAAACATGTTTGACACGTGCTTCAAGAGGCAGCAAAGAAGAAACCATAACAAATTTCTACAAACGCAGCAAATTGACAAAATTCAGATGCCCAAAATGTGCATGCCAAAGTTCTACATCTGAAATAGCCTTAGAATCCACAACTCCATTTGCAAAATTTTGCCCACAGCTCTCATACAAAGTGAGCTTATACAGCCCATGGCATAAAATGCCAAATGCAAAAATTTTATCACCAAATTTGAGATCATGTATTGTACATCTGTCATCCACAAATTTGACTACAAGATCAAGTCTAGCAAGTACATATATTCTTCTTGATTCCAAGTACATACAATACATCAAAACATGTGAAAAATTCCATTTGCAATAGTTAGCACAATCTTTCCAACTCCTTGAACTAGATAAGAGGCACTCCTTGGCACAAGTGAAAGTATTCCCATGAGGGATAGACTCAACAGAGGTAAACAAATCATGATGTGAGGTAATGTGATTTGTAACACCACTGTCAAAATACCACACATGTGAATCTACAACAATTGACATGCATGCATCATGGATAGTAGGATCACTCTACAGTAAAAGCCCACTTTTCATCTACATCAGCATCACAATCTCCTTCCACAAAAGACTCTACAATAGTTTTACTTGTATTGGACCCTAATGGCAACGCATCTTCTTTTTGCCCTTATCACCAATATTTCTAGAAGAAGTGCTACCAGTAGAAGCATTAGGAATAGAAGGTTTTGCACTTGCAGAAGAACCATGAGAAGTGGCTGTTACCACCTTTTCTTTGAGCAACAATAAAAGCCTGTTCAACTGCATATCGTTTAGCCATGTTTTCTGGAAAGTGACTCTTGCAACAACTGTGCATAATGAATCAAACTTGACAACTTCAAGATTTCCTTGGGTCATAAGAGTCAAAGTACTAGCAAAAGTCTGGTAAGAATCTAGCAAAGCATCAAGAACAGTCTGCACATACAAGGGAACTATCACAAATGACTTCACCTGCAAAAATAATTTGCTCATTTATATCCTTGAAACTAGCAAGGAAAGTGTCCATTTCATCTTCCTCATGCATAATATTCGACTCCAACGCTTTACCTAGCAATGCAATTTTAGCTTCATTGCGACTTTCATAAAGACCAGCCAGAATATCCCAATCCTGTTTTGCAGATTTAGCTGAATGAATATGAGGAGTAATCATGTGCTTCATGGACAACAAAATCAATTCATGATCCTGTGCATCTTTTAAATCCCAACGAGCTTGATCAACCATAGGCAAGATAACTCTGGTAGCAACAATCCTACCACCAAAACCTGCAACATCCTCAACATCGCCTGTATCCACAAAATTAGGACGTACATCAATGCCATGAACAATGTCCTAAATGACCTTTGACACAAGTACATGTTGCATCATGTAAGCCCACATAGGGTAATTATCCACATGCAAACTATCCTTAGCAACAAACATCTTGAGCACATCTGTGTTGTGAAAAGCCTGTACTTGATGTGAAAACAGCCAGAAAAGAGGAGGAACAAAGCGGGAACAACACGTTCTATATAGCACAAACTGTAGAATAGTGAAAGGGACTTGTTATGCAAAAAATGGCACTGATAGAAATTCTACACAAAATGACAAAATAGCTTGCGTAGTACTGCTTGTAGTGTAAATGTGGGCCAAAATGAGCCCGAATAAAAAATATGAGTAGGCAAAGCTCCATGAGCTATCCCAAAGTATTTTCTAACCTGCTAACACTCACCAAAGCTCACAAAAATTGGAGAAAGTGAGCAAGCATGTGTTGGTGTTGCTGGTGACTAAGCAAGGGAGAATGCAACCTACTTTGATACCAATTGTTGAAATTAGAGTTGCAAAAAACACACACAGCTTGGAGAAGATGAAGGAAGCTTAAGACACACAACAGAGAGTGTATTACTTAGTGTGAAATGGAAAGATAGATAGCCCTAGAGTGATGTACATATATACTTTGCACAGGGGGAAAACCTCATAGTGAGGAAAACCAATGCCCTGATGGTCCTAAGTGTGTTCACACACATCACTACCACATGTATATGGTAAAAACTCCTCCTTCTGCCATTGCATTAATGAGATCAAAGAAAAGAATCACATTGACTTATGGTGGATAGATTGTACATTGAATCCCATAGATCCCATCACCCCACCATTATTCATCATTGATGAAATTTGTAGGAGATGGTATAAAAGATCTATTAGGCTATACACAATACCTTGGAGTAGAGAGGGACATTCTTAAGATAAAGAGCCATTTTCTACAATAGTTCAAAGATTCCCTTATCCATCAACTTTAAGAAATCAAGGAGAAGGTAAAGAACCTGCAATCATGCTGAATATAGCCAAGAGAAAGAGGATAGAGCTTGGGCTTAGACAAAGACAAAGGAAGTTGAATAATATTGAGAGTCTCAAGAGAGGAGGTTGAGGTTGCACCAGAAGAATCACAAGAGTGAGATAAAACCTATTTATTTTTCAAGTTGGTTTCTTTATTTTGCGAGCTAGTATCTTTGGGTGCTATAGTCTTTTTTTATGCTTACCTCAAGTCCTTAGTTTAGCCAGACTGTTCACAAGGAAATATGAGAGGTGCATCACAATCATTTTGTGAAGTGATTCCATTTGTTCTTGCTAGCAACATATTGGATGTTAGAATATTCAAGAACGCTAAGAATCAATCCATCAATGTATTTTCTTAAAGTTCTATCTTGGCCCAGGATGAAGTTTAAGAGACTATGGACAAAGTTGAAATCAGTAGGACAGGTTATTAGAAGTTGTTCAATATCATAAACAAAAACTTAAAGCTATCAAGAGTGAAGGGCTCCTTGCTACCAAAGCCATCAATGTTTCAACAGACAAGGCTTAGATGGTCATGGAGATGTTTAGAAATCCTTTCCCCATCAATGACAAATATCTTAGTAAGAAGAAAGACCTCAAGTTTAACTCTTTTAGCAATGTGTTCTTTGACTTGAGAACTTTGTAGAGGGAAATGATAAAATTCTACGATCTTCAACATATTGACGTAAATGGGTAGGCCATTTTTGTAATCAAATTAGATGAAAGTGAAATTGTGAAGGGTAGAAAACTTGAGAGCGTATCAATCACCCTCATGAATAGAGCTCTTAATACCACGAGGGAGAAAAAAGCTAAATGTATTAGTGTACAACCAGAGAATAACATTTTGTGATTTGGTGATTTTGAGGTTGATAGTGAGGATTTGAATGTGTTAAATTGAGTGTTCCACCACACTAGTATCCCTATAATAATCAAGGAACAACAGGCTAAGGAGGAGTTAGGTGCTGAGGGTTTTGGTAGGTGCAAGGTGCAATGGCACATGGGGAGAGAACTAAAGACACTAATGTGTATGTACAATGTGACAAAGAGTTCTAATGACAAAATCCTTGTATCTATTGCATGGGTGCAACAAAGGAGCTAAATCCTACTAATTGGAACAAAGCCCCAGATAGACACTCTAAGGATTCAAACTTTCAAGTTGTTTTAGATACTCCCAATTCAAATGTCTACATGTGCACATTGCATGCAATGTGTAAGATTATTGAGAAGATTGTGCATACATAGGGTTTTCATTGAAACTACAGCCTTTATTAGCCAAAGAAACTACCATAATTATTATTGAAAGGATATTGCCTAATATTGGACTTCATGGGGGGAATGTGATGATTGAAATAGACCTCAAGAGGTCATTGGTTGAAAATAATGTTCCTAAAAAAGCTTCTACTCGTGGAGTGATGGTGATGACCTTCTTAAGATTCCATGGAAAATTAGTTAGGAGTGCATCTAAATCCTAGTATAGCCAATGGAAGGCTCTACACAATGCTATAAAGAACCATGGAGTTGATGGAAGAGTAAGAAATAAAAAAGGCAAAAGTGTGAGAAGTTTTGGATGCAACCTTTTCTTATTGTGATAAAAGTCATTCAAAAAATAATGACCCCTTCACACACTACATGATACAATTTATGGATGTACTAATTTTCTTAAACACTTGTATAATTGGCTAAATGAGTTCTCTTTTTTGTGCAACACATTTTCTACAATTAAATTCCTTGATTATAACAAATATGTAAGATTTTCAACCTAGTCTACTCAAGGTATGGAGAATTCCCACTACCAAGCAAGAACCAAGTATTTAACACACTAGACATGGTGGAGGAGCTCAAAAGCCTATTAGCTTTCTTGAAGTATTTTAGTGGTTTTACAGACAAGTGTGGCACATAACAAGATCAGAAGAAGCCAAAAAATTATATACAATTTTGATATTTCTACAACTATATATAGGAGTTAACAAGAAAGAAATGATTCATATAATAGGTCATCTACAAGTGAAAGGTTTTTACAATGGCTTTCCACTAGAGAGAGCCAAGGAAGTATATGGGGAATAATACAAGGATCAATTGTGGATTTTTGAGCCAACATCATGCTCTTCATTTTTTTCCCTCCACTTCAAGTACTCCTAGGTCTTGTAACCGTGCAACTGCTTGCCTATGTCACTAGATGATGCAAGGGTATAAAGAGCCATAATTCCCTAATATGCACTTCTTGAGCCCATATATCCAAGAGCAAGTCCAAAAACTCTAATAGATCCTTACTTTTCAAGAAGTATGATCTTATCCACTCCAAGTTGTATTGGATGTGAACCTACCACCCCTGATAGATAATTATTGTCTCCTTATGGATCCTCTCAATGTAATGGCCCAAACTATGGTCCCGTTTCATATCCAAAGGCCTGAATCCCTTCCCTCTTCCTAAAAACTTGTCAATGTTCACAATGTCAATTTGTGTGAAAAAAAATTCAAAATAGTTGAAGTAAAACAAAGTTTCATTTGCCTAAACAACGTGTTTGTAAAATTTCTATCTTATCTTAGGGTTTTCATCATCTTCAAAAAGGTCCTCTTTCTAGAGGTCAATGGAAAAGCTTGGTTTTTTCTCTTTTATTTCTCTTGGAAATTCTTTGCCTATGTGCTCTATCTTCAATATTTTCTAAATTTGGTGGAACTCTTCCTCAGTGGGATGCCCCTGCTCTACACACATTTGGATAGCATTTAGTACATGCTTTCAAACTTAAGACTGATTGATGAAGTATTTAAATTTTATATCAAGAAATGATAATGGACATGGTCTTTATGGTGCTCTTCCCACTCTTTTAGAAAAACAAGGAAGTAGATCAAAGAGAGTTTGTATATCATATAGTAGCACACACTCCTTAGTGTTTATCTTCACATACTCCTTAGTGTTTATGTTGTAGGCATTATGAAAAGTTTGGAATCAAATTTAGGCCTTGTAAGAAATGTCATGTCAGTGTATAGAGAGAGATAATGGGAAACTCATTTTCTCCTTTTTCATACATATTTTCTAAAAATTTAAATATCTTTTTCATTACAAGGTTTCTATAAAAAATCAAAAAAGTAATCCAGTCATGATAGCACTTCACTGTCTACAATAGCTAAGAATTCAATGTCAAATATCTCAATCTTCTACATTTTTGAAAATTAAGCTATTCTTTCTCATCTTGTTCTCATGAACTTTGACTGCATGGTAGAATGTATCCTAAGCATCTTATGACATAATCCACTCCACCTTTCAAGGGGATAACCTCCTTAGTGAACTATGTCAAAGATCGCCACAATGTCTTGTATAGCTACATCAAGAATTTGGCCACAAGAAATGATGTTCTACAATGAGAGAGAGACATTTCATGCAACAAGAATGTGTGCTTCCACCAAAAAGTTGTGCAATGTGCTCAATATGTTGAAGGTAACAAGGAGACCATCAAGAAGTTTAAACAACAATTCAAAGAAAAACAATCACACTAAGTGTTTGCCAATAAAAAAGAAGACTATGGGATATCTATGATTTGGTTGGCTTGAGAAGAATTAAGAAAAGAGTGCAAGCCATCAAGTAAGTGAATCTATCCTTCTTAGGTTTATATTCATACGCTCTCAAACATATCTCTTACTTTGGCTTGCATGCATAGATCTTTGCTTCACCACAACAAAGAAGTGGAGCACATCACTACCTCAGCACAACCACCTCCTTGGCCCCTTATGGCCTCATAATGAATTGCAAAAATGTCACTGGCCTCTTGGATGACAAGTGCTATGGTAATTACAAGATTGTTTCCAAACATCTTGACGACCTTTTAAAGGAGAACCAACATGAACGAGACGTTCAGTCAATTTTGGATGAAGCTGGTATATCCAAAAAGGAATATGATTCCATATACAAGTACGTAGAATGATTTGTAGTGCTATTCCACTAGGAAAGGGTTTATATTTCTAACTCCTTCTACTCATGTCTGTGCAAAAATAGGTAAAAACGATTCACATCAAGCACATGCTACTTCTTCCAAACCCTATCTTTATTCAAAAAATAAGATGAGAACTGAACAAGAAGGTTCTTTAAATGTTGAGAAGTCCTTTTTACATTGAATTAACATACATATCTTCAAAATAGAAGGAAGTGGTATATGACACAATGTTTTTTATGGTTTGATCACCTTGCAAACATACATTGTGAAATCGCTCAATGTTACTCCCAAAGAGTGCAACGGTGTCTTGAAGTTTTTCATCAAGCTCGATGAATGTGAGATTTTAAAGGAGATGGAGGTTGAACGAGTGACAATCACATTCATGAACATAGCCCTAGATGAAAGCATTGACTGATGATCCTAGAAACTTTAGTGTGCGATCTGAGCACAACATTTTTCTTATTGCAACCTTCAAGGTGAGCTAACGTTATGTTTAAGGTCAATTTATGTTTAAGTTGTATGCTTCTTAATGTGCATTCCAAAAAGCTTAAAATTATCCTTTGAGGTGCTAGCTAAGAATGAATTGGGTTCTTCATCAAACTAGCATCCCAGAAATAATAAGCGAACAAAGAAATATATAAGAAATTGGATGTGGAGGGCAGTGGATCCTAGACAATTGAGTGGCATATGGCTAGAGACCTAAATTCCTTGACATGTATGTACAATTTTAGAAAAGGCCCTCGCTTGTATTGCATGGGAGGGGTTCACATCGTGGACAAACTATATTAGAGAAGAGCGTCAGATAGGCATCTTTGTGATCCCAACTTTTTGAACCATTTTGGATATCTCACTATCTAGAGTACACATATGCACAATACATGCACTTTGTAGGATAATAGAAAAACTAATGTTTCTTACATATGTTTTGCTTGGACCACTTGACCTCTCCCTGAAAAGAAAATGGAAATCTCAACCTTAGAGATAGTCTTATCAAAGGTGGGTTTGCATGGAGGACATGTTAAGATAGAGCAAGAGGAAAAAGAGTTCTAACTTGCAAGCCAGGGGCAAGATCTTGCAAACCAATCTCCTGATCCTAAAAGTGTCGAGTTCAACATAAATGACCTACTAGATGAGCTGACACAATCATTGGCTTAAGCACCCCCCTCACTTACACCTGTCTATTTTCTCAAGAAGCCAATGTGTTGTAACACAATTTTTGTAATCTCAATACCCTCTCATCTCCCCCTTTTTGTATTCTCAAAAAGAAATCGTATTATATCTTGCTGTAATTGCAAATCTTATTGCCGTAAAACTTGTGCGAGAGAGAGAGAGAGAGAGAGAGAGAGAGAGAGAGAGAGAGAGAGAGAGAGAGAGAGAGAGAGAGAGAGAGAGAGAGAGAGAGAGAGAGGTGAGAATCAAGTAGCATAGCATTGTATTCCATCACTCACTATTATCAAACAAAGTAAAAGTTACAGGGTTTAAGTCACAGATCATTGTCGACATCAAACACACCAACCATATCATCTACTTCATCCATATCTAAGCAAGAGGAAAAAGAGGTCTAAGAATGGTCGCGATGTTCCAGAGAAGTTTTCCATTGGTGGTGTGAAACCCAACTCTTCCTATCAATGCCTACAACTAGAAGACAATGTAAAATCCATAAGGCACAAGAAAGACAAGCATTGAGATACCAAAATTGGAAAAATTTGTAGAATGATGTAGTTGATCATGCAGACAATGGTGCAACCAAGACTCGCAAGGCAAAGGTATGGAAAGCCTTGGACTTAATATATTTATATATTTTGAATTGAACTCATAGACTGATGCCAATTATGAAAATTTCTATGGAGACATTCCAAAATACATTCATCAATGCGTGGACAAATTAGCATATCACTCACTACATGGTAATGTAATTGTCTTGATGATATTTTAATCTTTTGAATTGAAAATATGTATCCTTATAATGCTTGTGTTTGATTTGTTTATAGCACATTATTTGTAATCAAATGCCTTGGTTTGCAAGGAAATATGGTAGCTTGGATATCTAGTCTATATAGGGCATGGAGAAAACCCACTACCAAGCTCATATCAGTTATTTCAGCCACACTCAACATGGAGATGGTGTAGAAAAATCCAATAGCTTAGAGGAGCTACATAAATGGATGTAACAAAAAGTTATGCATAGGTCACATGGCAAGGAACAAGTCAAAGACAATCAAATTGGCCATGCATTGAGATTAGCCAAAAAAAGGCAAAGGAAAGAGACATGGTAGTTATCATCTACAGCAAAACAACATGCAGATTGGTGGCTATAGAAACAACATATAGGAATGGTTTGGAAAACACCATTGTAAGTTGTGACATAACTCTCAGCTATGGCAAAATCCAAACACAAGGCTTAATGTATCTAGAAGACTTGATGTACTTTCAACTTTCCAAAATATCAATGATGTTTGCAAAAACATAAAGTACTTTACAAAATATCAGAACAAAATCAATCTAACTATGATACATAAAAAGAACACACTCCAATTTTTTTTAATCATTGGGAAACATTACAAAATACTACGGACTCTTGACCTTGCCCTTATCCAAACGGTTCATTTCCTCGTACCTTGGTCTCTTTGACCATTGTGTCTTGTCATTAGCATCCGCCATGAGCATGTTGAGGTTGGAAAATTGAGTCTTCTCATTTGCCTCAGCTTGTGGGGCCTCTTCTAAAGGGTGAAGGGTTGGATATTTATGTTTAAGTAGTCATGCTTTGCATAGTGTGCCAACCGGTGTGGGTCTGTGATATCACAAGGTAGACCATATGCAGCATGTCTCAAAAAGTAGCAACTGCGTAGGCCATAGATGTCAGGCCCAACAACAAGCATTGAAACATTGCTTGCTTCTCTAGTAGCATGATATTGTCTGTATTCCTTCTGATAGCCATGCCTCCTAAATATCTTGAAAGTGTCTTTAATGCAAAAAGAGGAAACTTAGCCTTGTCCTAGGAGAAATTGGAATGGAAGACGAAAAACGTGGATAGCTCAAATCCTCCAAGTATTGTCCAAGGGAGGAATTCTTCCCATGTCTCCCTTGCCTTTTCCACAGGGACAAGGAATGAACTTATCATCATAAACAACAAGATACAAGAAAGTAAACCCAAGTGTTGGTACATACATATCAAACTCTTCATATATGCACTACCAATAGGAAAGAATAGAAGCATACCTTTTGATTTTTATCTTCTTTGTCTAATGCAACACTCCATAAGTCAAGTGTGTTCTTGGTTGTAGAGGATAGGGAGGCTGCCAAAAACATTGATGGAGCACTTCTCCCCAACTTATTGATTCCGAGCCTTTCATGTGCTGCCTTGAACTCCACCTTTGTTGGAAGCATCATGGCACATGCAGCTACATCCTTGTTACCATTGCCAGTGCCTCTGTTAATTCAACAAAGTCACCTGCTATTATATGAGCATTCATGAGAGAATACTTACATTGGCAGGGTTGATAATACTTCCATTGTCTTATAGATTCTAAGCAACTATAGCAAGGCAATAGTCCTCATTCAAGTCAAACAATTCCATGATGTTATTAAGCATAACATAATGATGATCACTGATGGGGACGATAGGGAGGACATTTTTTGGTAAAGCTCCCTCTAGAGTTAAACACCGTCTGATACACGTACAACATTGCTTGGTGGTGGCACTAACTCATCACTAGTGAATGAAGGTTGACTACTCTCTGCCTCCTCTGCTGTGTCCCAATGGTCATCTAAATCTACATTCAAAAATAGTATGAACCCATCATAATATTCTATCACTCGACATTTTCAATTATGTACATGACATTTAATGTCATTCCTATATGAATGCACTAGTAGCTTGAGATTGATCATGTAGAAAATATCTTTCTTAGAACAGTCTGAATTGATAGCCTTTATATGGACATATCGAGAATCCTCAAAGTCAAATGTGTCACTGACTGTTTTGTTGGTATGTTTGAAGAAATTATGCAAGGAAGTATCCTAAAGAAGTCACAAACTCTTGTAATGAGAAGACCGATAAAAAATTGGTTTGATTTATTGCTTCCATTGTTGAAGGACAATCTGGTAAAGAAAATGGAAGAGCTTGTCTTCGGATGCCTCATTAGAGCTAGGTAATTCCTCCTCTATCTTGATCTAGAAAGGATTCATTTGTGAAAGGAGGCAAAAAAACTACCAAGATGGGGGCAAGAGTACGTGGGCTCTGGATATTTCTCGAGAGTACAAAACGGGGAAAATAGGATCTCACATTTATATACATATTAGAAATTACATCATGTCATGTAAGCCACCCTAATGATTGCATTAATATGTTGGAATTAGGGTTGCATGGAAACACACATAGCTTGGAGATGACAAAGGAAGCTCAAGGCACACAATAAAGAGTAGTATTGCTTAGTGTGCAATGGAAAAGATAAGATATACCTAGAGTGATGGGTGTATATACAATGCACAGGGGAAAGACCTCCTAGTGAGGGAAAAAATTTCCTCGGTGGTCCTAAGTGTCACACACAAAATTCTTCATATATAGCTAAAATAATATGGTGAAAGGTCGGCAAGTAAACAACAGGAAGTACCATGAAGCCCAAAGCTTTGTAGAAAGAGTTGAACTTCTCACTAGACAATGCCTTTGTGAAAAGATCTACAAGGTTGTCCTGTGTTGGCACATAAGCCAAGCTGATCTCTCTTTGTGAGAGTCTCTCCCTAGCTTGGTAATGCACCTCAATGTGCTTTGTGCAAGCATGAAAAACTAGATTCCTTGCAAGTGCCAATGCACTCTGGCTGTCAGTGTAGATGATGTTGACAATAGTGTCATGTCCAACATCCAAATCAACAATAAGACATCTGGATCATACACACTCAACCATGGCTATGAAGACTGCACTGTACTTAGCCTCACAATTGGAAGTGGCCACATTAGGTTTCTTCTTCCTCAACCATGATATACATGAACTGCCGAGCATGAAAAAAAAACCACTCGTGTACACTTGCGAGCCAAAACAACCAGCCCAATTTGAGTCGGAAAGAACATGTAAATCTGGTGGAAATGATCTCCCCTTGGGATAAAACAACCCAAGATGTAAAGATCCACTCAAGTAGCGAAAGATCCTCATGATACCCCCTGCCAATGCTTAGACCCTAGTCTATGCATATATATGCTGACCTATGAGACTGTAAACTGAACATTCGGCCTCGTGTTGTACACATAAATAAGGCATCCAATAAAATTTTGGGAAAGAGTGACATCGACATGATAATTAGCATCATGAAGACTCAATTTCAAACCAATTTTTATGGGAGTGGCAATAAGTTTGCAATCCTCAAGTCCAAACTTACATAGCAATGTCTCTATGTAACTTGTCTGAGATAAGGCAATACTACCATCACACTGCTTAAAGTGTATGCCCAAGTAGTGATGCAACAACCCCAAATCTTTCATCTTGAAAGTATCATTCGAATCAGCCTTAAATTCAGCAATATGTGCCTCATTGGGACTAGCGTACGACAAGTGGGAGAAAAAGTTTCTTCATAGTCTATGCCTTTCTATTGTGTATAACCCTTTGCAACAAGTCGAGCCTTATAGTGATCAATCTCACCATTCAGCTTGCGTTTCAACTTGTAAACCCAGTTTGTACTAATTTCCTTTTTGCCAAGAGGCAAATCACATAAAGTCCATGTGTCATTTTCTATAAGTGCATCATATTCTTATTGCATGATAGCCATCCATTTTTTTTTGTATTCTGTGCTTCGTCAAAAGACAGAGGTACCCATTAGGGAAATTTTGGACTCTCAAATGGGCCCTATAAGGACTTTGACTTTCTCCCTCTTATCCAAAATGGGCGAACAATAAAATTTTTACAAATGAAATCAAAACTTGTTGAACTAGATCTATCCATTGATATATAGCATGCGGTCAGATCCATTATGTTCTAGAAGATTCCATTTTTTGATGTAACAACTCTGTCTTATAAATGGAATCTCTCCCCACATTTCAGCTTTAGTGGGGAGGCCATAAATTCTGCAAATCAACTCCAAATTCTTTGAAGTTTGGGGATTTAGAACCTACTTTCTAAGATCTTTCCAACGATATGTTGGTTGATACGGTTTTGATAAAGCGCTTATGTAATTCACTAGGTTGCCCACTTTGGACAAGAGAGGCAAAGTCAAACCTCCTTATAGAGCCCCTTTGAGAGTCCAAATTTTCCCCAATGTCAATGTCACATAAATTGGAAACAACCAAAGCATATCAATCTGATGCATAGGATGCATGGCGAGAACCTGAATGAGTACGAGTAGATAAATGTGCATCCAATTTACAGCCATGCAATGTATGCACTAGCCATTTTGGCATACTTATAGATTGCTCATTCGCAGCCCTTTCCTCATCAAGTACATCATGTACATCTGCATCAGAAATTGGCTGATATGTAACATTTTCAGAAAACCCCATAGGCTGTACATTTGCCTCATTGGAATTTACATTCCAACTTCCACCACTCAAAAGAGGCAATAAACTGTCATAAATGTCTTGTGAGCTTACTACTGTCTCTATTACATGACAACAATGCGGCTGAATAGAATCTTCCACAAACAAAACATCCCGTGAAACCAAGATATGCTTTGTTTGCGAATGGTACAACCTATAACCTTTGCTTTCAACAGGATAACCAACAAAAATGCACTTGAGAGCCTTATCATCCAATTTTTTGCGTTGGCTTTGTGGCACCAAATCATAAGGCAAACACCCAAAAATGTGCATGTGATCAATAGATGGCTTTCTATCATGCCATGCTTCATATGAAGTCATAGACTGCAAAGATTTTGTAGGACACCTTTTGAGTACATAAGTGGCACACATGATGGCCTCAAGCCAAAATGAATGTGCCAAATCTTGACTTATGACTATACATCTTTCCATCTCTGTAAGTGACCTATTCGTCGTTTCAACAACACCATTTTGTTGAGGCATATAATACAGCAGTGTACATTGGTGTTTTATCCCAGGACAAGCCAAAAATTCATTAAATTCATGAGACATATACTTCCCCCCTCGATCCGAATGGAGGGTGTCCATAGTACATCTAAAGACAGTTTTAGCCATAGCCAAAAATTGCTTGAAAGCACATGAACACTTCAGACTTTGTCTTAAGCAGATATAACCATGCATGCCTAGATTAATCATCAATGAAAGTCACAATGTAAAGGTAATTGCCCAAGGATGAAGTTTGCATGGGCCCACAAACATCATTATGCACAAGCTGTAGCCTGCATGTAGCCCTAACTGAACCATCCTTTTGGAACTTGGAATGCTTCATCTTTCCCAAAATACATCCTTCACAAATATGCTGTGGAAGAGAATCAACCATATCAGCTTTTTGCAAACGCAGCAAACTGGCAAAATTTAGATGCCCAAAAGCTCGGGGGGGGGGGGGGTCATCTCTTAGACATGTAAGTTACCACATGAGTGCAAATGAATGGGTTTTCTAATTGCCAATATTTTAATATCTCAATAGGATTATATTAATAGAAGGGAAACCTTAATGAGTTCTAGAGAAAAATGTGTAAGTTTTTAAAGGAAAAGGGATCATTTTATTACCTTAATCATGTAAGTAAAAGGGGGTTTTAATACCCTTTGAACTCACTTCATATGAATAGTTTCTTAAAGGTGCACCCCCCGAGACCAAAACATGCATGCCAAAGTTTTGCATTTGAAATAAACTTAGAAGCCACAACTGCATTTGCAAAATTTTCCCCACACTTGTCATACAAAGTGAGCTTATACATCCCATGACATAAAATGCCTAGTGCAACAATCTCATCACCAAAATTGAGATCATGAATTATACATATGTCATCCACAAATTTCACAACAAGACCAAGTCTAGCAAGTGCAAATACAAGCAAAAGGTTCTTGTTGATTCCGGGTACATAAAGTGCATCAATAAGTGTGAAAGAACGGCCATTTGTAGGAGTCAACACAATCTTTTCAACTCCCTTGATGACGATAAGAGGCATTGTTTGCACAAGTGACTGAATTCCCATGAGGGACATCCTTGAGAGAGGTAAACAAAGTCATGATGAGAGGTAATGTTCTTTGTAGCACCACTGACAAAGTACCACACATGAGCATCTACATCAAGAGACATACATGCATCATGGACAGAGGGATCATAAGTGAACTCTACACTAAAATCCCATTTTCCATCAACATCAACATCACAATCTCCTTTCACAGAAGACTCAAGAATAGCTGCATTTGTAGTGGAACCAACCTCTTTCTTCTTAGCCTCTTATGCCTTTAACCTAGGACACTACTTGATTAAGTGATAATTACCTTTACAATAATGGAAATATTTCCTCTCTTTTCCCTTTTCACTAAAATTCCCAGATGGGTTGTAGCTAGCAGAATCATTAGAAACAGGTGATTCACCACTTGCAGAAGAACCATGAGAAGTGGCTGCATTGCTATTACCACCTTTTCTTTGAGCAGCAATAAAGGCATGTTCAATTTCACACTTCTTAGACTTGTTTTTCTTGGAAAGTAACTCTTGCAATAGAAATGTGAATAATGTATCAAACTTGACAACTTTTGAATTTCCTTGGGTCATAAGTCTCCAAGTACTAGCAAAAGTCTAGTAAGAATCTAGCAAAGCTCAAGAACATTCTACACAAGGGAGCTGTCTCACAAATGACTTCACAAAAATAAGTTGTTCATTTGTATCCTTGACAGTAGCAAGGAAAGTGTCCATTTCATCTTCCTCATGCATAATATTCTACTCCAGCTCTTTATCTACTAGCAATGCAATTTTAGCTTCATTGTGACTATCATAAAGACCAGCCAGAATACCCCAAGCATGTTTTGCAGATTTAGTTGAGTGGATATGAGGATAATATTGAAATTCAAAAATAATGCAATCAACGCATGAGCCTGTGCATCTCTTACATCCCAATGAGCCTGCTCAGCCCCATAAGCAAAATAGTTCTAACAGCAGCAATCCTGCCACCAAAACCTGCATCATCCTCAACATTGCCTATATCCATAGAACCAAGACGTACATCAATGCCCTGCACAATATGCCAAACCCCTTTTGACACAAGAACATGTTGCATGATGTAAGCCCACATTGGGTAATTATCCCCATCCAATCTATCCTCAAAAACAAACATCTTGAACACATCTTTGTTATTGTCAACCATGGAGAATGCATGTACCTGACGTGAAAAATGCCCGAAAAGAGGAGAAACAAAGTGGGACCAACACATGCTATATAGAAGACTTTAAAGGACTTGTGCAAATAACAGCTTTGATAGAAATTTTGCACAAGATGACAAAATTGCATGTTTAGCACTCCTTGTAGTGGAAACAGAGGCCAAAATGAGCCCGAATCCAAATTCTGGGCAGACCAAGCTCTATGAACTTATCGCAGTATTTATTGACTTGCTTACGCTCACCAAAGCTCACAAAAAATGAATAAAGTGAACAGGCGTGTGATGGAGCTACTGGTGACTAAGCCCAGGAGGATGCAACCTGTTCTGATACTAATTGTTGGAATTAGAGTGGTAGGGAAACACACACGGCTTGGAGAAGATGAAGGAAGCTCAAGGCACACAATAGAGAGTAGTATTACTTAGTCTGGAATGGAAAGGATAAGATATCCCTAGAGTGATGGGGGTGTATATACAAGGCACGGGGGAAAAAACCTCCTAGTGAGGGAAAAAATGACCCTGCGGTCCTAAGTGTGTTCACATACATCACTACCACATGTATATGGTAACATAATAATAGTTTATTAAATGTGGTATACAACCCAAGGCAAGCTCAATCACACCACATGACAAGTGTCCAGGCTAGGTCAGTATTGTAGTTATGTAAAGCACCTTTAGTGCACAATCTTGGACTCACTTAGATCTACACAAGGCAAGAAAGAAGGGAAAGGTGAAGATTTCCTAGAGGATGATGACAAACATAAGGGAGGCTCAAAAAACACTCTGTAAGGAAAAATTAATACAAAAGGAATTGAAGAAAAAGAACATAGCATCCTAGAAGGCAAAGGCTCTAGGAGATAGGAGTGTAAAGGCACAAGACAAGAAATCACCAAAGATAAAGGAAGAAGAAGAGTAATAGGAAGGGATAAACAAGATAAAATTATTAAGATAGAGATTCCTTGGTGTTGCATTGTGGCACAATAAAATAATGTCCCATCATAATTCAAGGAGGATTTTTGCGTGACACGGTCCCTCACTATCTCACGCTGTGTTGCGACAATCTAGTTGTTATGCCACAATGTGAAAAGACAGTATGCTCATGACAATTGTCTTTTTTTTTGGTTTCTCCACAATGTGATAAGGTAGTTATCTTAGGATAGAGAACCATCCATGCCTCGTTGTGACATGATAAAAAAAAAATGTCGTGCCACGCCACGGTAAGGTAGTCAGCTTAGGATAGAGAAATGTCCAGGTCAAGTTGTGGCCCAATGGAAAAATATATCACAACAATGTGATAAGATAATGTGCCTACGACAGAGGTACCTCCATCTCACATTGTGGTGCAACATATTTCACGATAAGATAGTTTGCCTACGATAGAGGTACCTCCATCTCGCATTGTGGCGTGATAGAAAATGTCAACAACAATGGGATCAGGTAATGTGCCTACAATAAAGGTACCTCCATCTCATGTTGTGTCATCATAGAAAAGTGTCACGCCAAAATGTGTCATAATAACTAATATCTAATTCTCCTAAATGATTTTCTCATGTTAAACTGATCATTTAATATGGGGAAGTGCCAAAGGAGAAAAAGATAGAGTATTGGTTAAGCTAGCAGACCGGCCACAAGAGGGATCCAAAGGAGGGAAAATAGGGATCCAAAGGGGGGAGGGGGGGGCATCTAAAAAGAGCAATGTGCAACAATGAACTTTAAAGACCCTAAGGTTCAGCCCATTATGACTTCCAAAATGCTAAGGTTCCAAAATTCAAAGGTTGTGTCCAAAAGTCATCACTAGGGCAATTGGATGCTTTGTGTGTGTACCCATAAAGTCTTCACATATCCTACAAAGGAGGGGGTGAGCCTTACAAGTAGGGGATGAGAGAGAAACACACACACACACACACACACTCACAAGTTTCCTTCACACAAAGGGAATGAGGGACATATGCATCTCCCTAGCCCAGATGCCCACAAGGTGCACTCAAGTCCTATTGGATGGCCATGGAGGTGGACCAATGAGAATTAGGCTAGAGTAAATCTCAATTACGCCTCTCAATTTTCATTGGCTAATCTTGGAGAGGACCAATGAGGTGCTAGCAAGAGTAATTAGCAAGAGGGGTCGACCAAGAGAGAGAGGGGGCTGAATTTTACAAGGCATTATTCCACACACACTCTCACAATCTCATGTGTGGAGCAAGAAGACTCTCTCTCTCCTTCTCAAGCTTTAATGGAAATCTTATCACCTACTCCAAGATTGTGAGAAGGGAGGCCTACACCAACAAATCTTGGCTTTGTGATGCAAATCCAACCAAGAGCCAAGATTCAATGCATGCTCATCTCCTCTACCATGCTAATTACTAAGATATGCTATGATAATATGAGTGATTATGTGAGGAAATGTACATCTTTCTTCTAAGACTTCTCCTTCTTCCTCTCAATCTACTCTCATACCCCGCTAGCTCTCACCATCTTCAAAGGTGTGTGAGCTCTTGGGTTTGAGACCGTGAGGGAATTGATGTTGTGTTTCATAAGTGTTTTTTCTAGTGCTTGAAGCTTCCATCTTCATTGCGCTAGCTAGTTATTAAAGGAACACAAAGAATTGTATTGTATAATGTCTCCCTTGATGGGGAAACCTATAATACAAAGCCTTTTGGATGGGGGACCGGCTCCATGAAAATCCGGTCCTCAACTGTTGTCAATAGCTTAATTTCTCTCTCTTTTGAAGTATTGTTCATGCTTATCTAACGAGGTGTTATGATTTTTGTTGCTGTCTCCACCCAAGAACTCTTGTTATGCTCATTAGGAATCTATTCTAATGAAATGCTCACTATGTTCATGTTATTTTCCGCTACACACAAGTTACTAGGCCATGAAATGTTACATCGGTAAAAAAGCACAAGGTTTCTCTTTTATTGCTTAAGAAGGGAGGTCCTCAAGCTAGCTATGAATGGTTGTTGTTATTAATTGAAATTGAGTACGTAGAATAGGGATTTTTCAGCCTTGCAGTGCGCCTGCATTTGTGCAAATAATGGGGCATCACCGTTGAGAGCTATGGTATTAATAGTGGAGTCCTACGGGGCTTTCCTATGGATTAACCACTATTGAGCTATTAGAAGCTTGATAGGAGCTAGTGCTGTTTTGGTGTTGAACGACCCTCTCTTCTATTCCTTGCAACTAATGGTATTTGAGCCACGGGTATAGTAGCTTGAGTGCTTTTTCTAAAGGGGTAAAGAGGAGTAGAAACTAGGGCTTGAAGTGCCAAAGTACACCTACAAGGTTTACACATAAAAGCTGTTAGAATGGCTGACAATAGTAAAGAGAGTGAAATTACTGTTGATAGCTTTGATTTTGCTAATGAGTAGGCTACTAATGATGCCCCTATGCTTGTTAACTACCTTGTTTCTAGGCTTCAACAAGACATGGGAAATCCATCCGTCCAAAGTGAAGTGCAATGGCAGCTTCATGCTCCTAGGATTCTCCAAGCTCCCCACCATGATGAGAGAGTACCTAGGAAGCCTCCTTGCAAGACTCCCAAAAGAGGCCTGTCTCCGATTCAAGAAGAAGAAGAGGATCCATACAAAGGGCTCAAAAATTTTCTTCTTGAAGACGCATCTCCTTCCCAAAGGAAAACTCAAGAGCCCCCACCGAAGGAACCAGAAAGAAGTGAGTCTCCTGCCACCTCAATGGAGATGGCTCCACAAAGATGGTGGGCAAAATGCTCTCCATTACCTCCAATATGGAGAAGATCATTGCACACATTTCCACACCATAATTCAAAGAGGGATGACAAAAATCAAGAGAAGAAAAAGGCAAGAAAGAGGACACCCTCTTCTTCATCTTCTTCATCCTCTTCCTCTTATGAAGAAAGTGATGGTGCGGACAAAGAGAACCAAGGCAAGAAAACTGCGAGAAAGAGGTTAACCTCTTCTCCATCTTCCTCAAATTCTTCATCTTCTAAATAAAGTGATGGTGCAACCTTTGAACCATAAAAAAGAAGAGGCCATAGGAAATTCTATGCCGCGTGGAAGAGGTCATCCACGCTCAAGAAGTTCAAAGAGGGCAGAAGGAGCATCTCTTTCCTTACCTACATTGGCACCTTTGGTGCTACGGACAAAGTCTTGGCCTTTATCCAAAAATTCTATGCGGTGTTTGGAGATGAGGGCTTCACGGAGTCCTCTAAGCTACGCCATGTAGCTATGCACTTTCAAAATTCCGCCAGGCAATGGTGGTCTAGCCTACGGGCCAACGATGAAGCTCCACAAACATGGAAAGCTTTAAGAGCTTCCATCATGAAGCAGTTTTTGGCCACCGATGCCAAAGACAAAATACTCACCAAATGGAAAATCTTGAAGCTCTCTTCCTACAAATCCATTCACAAATATGTAGACAAGTTTTGGGATTTACATCTCAAAGCCACTGTCTTCAAAAAGATGGATTTTGGAGAGCAAAAGCGACAATTTTGTGCTGGATTAACTAAAGAAATGGCGGAGTATGTCAACTCCCAAAGGCCACACACCATATCGACAGTTATACACCATACTATGGTGGCTTCTCTAATCAATTTCCAAACAGGGGCTAAGAGAAATTCTAAGCCCACGGAAAACAAGGGTTCCAATGAGCCTAAGGGGAAGGAAAATGCCCAAAAGTCTCCTAAGGGCAATTCCAACAAAGCTAAGGAGAAGGGAGTTTACAAAGGTATAAAAAAACTCTCTCCTGAAGAACTTGAGCATTATTGCAAGGATAACCGTTGTTTTAAGTGCGGCGAGCAAGGACATGGGTACCGTGCTTGTCCCCAAAAGAACACCCACCATGAGCCTCCTCGAGCTACCTTGGTCGAAGAAGAGGAAGCTCACCACAAAGGACCTCCTCTATGCCATGCTTGGAAAAAGGTAAGAGAACATGATGCTTTTATACTCTTTGACCCTGGTTCTACTCATAATTTCATATCCACAGAGTTGGCCACCAAGCTAGGCATCCAAGCCTATGAGATGGGAGATGTCCTACCCGCAGATGGTGCTTTCAAGGGGCAAGAAGCTTCAATCACTCCCTTAATTGGGAAATTGAGGCTCCATGTCCAAAGATATGTGTACAAAGAAGACTTCTTTATCTCTCCTCTCAAGAATGTCATTGAGGATGTAATCCTAGGGGCACCATGGTTTGATCGCATGGCTGCCAATGTTAAATTCCCTAAAAGGAAAATCTACTTTAAGTACAGGGAAAAAGATATGTACATAGATGCTAAGGAAATGGGTAACACCATACCCATTGTACATACACAGGCTTTCAATAAGTCAATAAAGAGCTCTATTTCCGTGTACATGATTTTGTTAAAGATTCTCAAAATGAACCTAATGCTTTAGCAAAAGAAAATATAAACAATCACAAGGAATTAGAGTTATCCAATTTTCTTAATGGGTTTCAAGATGTGTTTATTGACGACATCCCTCGTGAACTACCTCCTAAACGAGGCAATGACCATGCAATTGAAATTCTTCCAGGAAGTTCACCACCTAATAAACCTGCTTATAGTTTCTCAAGCTCAACATGAGGAGATTATGTGGCAAGTGCATGAGTTAGTTGAGAAGGGCATGGTTAGGCCTAGATCATCTCCATTTTGCTCACACGTGTTACTAGTGCAAAAGAAATATGGCACATATCATATGTGTGTCGACTATAGATCAATAAATAGGATCACTATCAAGAGTAGGTTTCCTATCCCACGGGTAGAAGACCTATTTGATAAGCTACAAGGGTCCACCTACTTTAGCAAGATTGACTTAAAAAGTGGCTATGATCAAATAAGCATAGTTGATCCAAGCATTGTAAAGACCGCATTTTGCACTACGTTTGGTCTTTACGAATTCATTGTCATGCCTTTTGGCTTGACCAATGCACCAGCCACATTCAACCATTTGATGGAGAAGCTATTCAGGCCTCACAGAACCTTTACTAGAGTGTTCTTTGATGATATTATCATCTACTCTAATTCACTAGACCAACACAAGCAACACCTCTAGGTAATATTTCAAGTCTTAAGAGAGAATAAACTTTATGTTAATCAAAAGAAAAGTGAGTTTTTCTTACAAGAAATTCATTATTTAGGTCACATTATCTCTCAAGATGGCATCCAAATGGATCCATCAAAGTTAGAGGTAATAAAAGGATGGCCTAAGCCAAGGAATCTTCATGAACTAAGAAGCTTTATAGGTATTTGTGCATACTATAGACGCTTTATAGAAAAGTTCTCACTAATAGCAGTACCATTACATGACCTAACAAAGAAAAACGTTAGGTATACAGGGTCTGCCAAGGAGAACAATGCTTTTGAAAAGCTTATCTCTCAACCTGTGCTTACACTGCCGGATCTCTCAAAGCCATTTGAGGTCCAATGTGACGCTTGTGGTGATTGCCTTGGAGTTGTTTTGCTCCAACAAGGGAACGCCATAGCCTATGAAAGTTGAAGGCTTGACCCTATTGAGGAAGCTCTAGGAATATATAAAAAGGAACTCCTCGCAGTTCTACATGACTTAGACTCATGGAAGCATTACTTATTGGGGACTCCTTTTATTCCGCGAACGGATCACCAAAGCCTTAAGTACTTCATGACGCAGGCCAAGCTCTTTGACAAACAAATGAGGTGGGACAATTTTCTTTCGCAATTTCATTTTCATATTGCTCACATTGCTGGCAAGCATAATCAAGTAGCTGATACACTCTTAAGACAACTGAGAGTGAATGCGGTTTCCAAAGCAACTCACAATGATCTATCTTCAATGATAGATGAGTATGCTATTGATCCCAATTTCAGAGATGTGATTTCAGCCCTTGCATTAGGGAAGAAAGAGGAACCATTTACTTTACAAGATGGTTATCTTCTCTATGGAAATATACTATGCGTTACTAACTCACTACGTGTCAAAGTAATGTATGGATTTCATGCTCCTCCTTATGTGGGGGCATAGAGGGATTCAATCTACCCAAAAAGGGATTGAAACATATTTCTATTGTCCTACCATGAAAGCAACCATAGAAGAGTATGTTTCTAAATGTGTGGTATGCCAAAAGACGAAGTTTGATAGAGGGAAGCAACCTGGATTGCTTCAACCATTGCCAATCACTAATTCAACATGGGAGAGCATAACCATGGATTTTATCTTTGGATTGCCTAAGTCTATCCATGGGAATACGGGAATATGGACGATAGTAGACATGTTTAGCAAACAAGCTCATTTTATACCTATCAAAAAGACTATCAAAGCCCATCAAATCGCAACCCTCTTCATTTCAAAAATCTTCAAGTATCATGGCTTGCCAATGTCCATAGTGTTAGATAGAGATCCTAGAATGACCAGTAATTTTTGGAAGGGTCTCTTTGAGAATTTAGGGACAAGGATAAACTTCTCTTTGGCCTATCACCTGCAAACTAATGGCCAAAGTGAAATAGCAAACCTAAAAATTCTTGATCTACTAAAATCCTATGTAACCGAAGTAGATCAAAGGTCCCAATGGGAGAACTACTTAAACTTAGGAGTATGCCTACAATAACACTGTACGTACTTCCACGGGAAAATCACCTTTCGAGGTAATTGAGGAAAGATTAAAAAGTCCCCTGCTACTTAAGGTACACGGGAAGATCTTCGTTGCAGATGAGTATAGCTGAGACCTACAAGAATCTTTCCAAAATATTAAGGATGCTATCTCTATCTCATAGCAAAGGCAAAAGGCTGCTATTGATAAGCACAAAAGAGCCCAAGCCTTTAAAGAAAATGATTGGGTCTTATTCAAATTTCCCAAGTCTTGATTAAGGCACACGATAGGCAAGAATTTTACGGGACACCAAAAATACTATGCTAAATTAGCAAAAAGGTACTATGGTCCCTTCCAGATTCTTAGGCCAATCAATGAGATGGCCTATCAACTCAAGTTTCCCAGCCATTGGCTCATACACAATGCTTTCCATGTGAGCCTACTAAAGCCTTATAACGAAGAGCCACCTCAAAAACCAACTATTGAAGACCCACCAGAGATCAAGGACCAAGAAGAGGTGCTGCAACCCGATTTCATTCTCCGACATGAAGACAAGGTATTCAGAGGTAGTTAGACTATCCGATGATATCTTATTAAGTTTAAGAATTATCCTTTTGAAGATGCTAGATGGATGCAACGCATATAGTCTAAACCTTGTCAATGCTTACAATGCTTTCCTAGAGTAAGCAAAAGTACAAATGTTTAAAATGAACAAAGTTTTTGTCTTATAAGACTATCTTTTTCTTTATTGTGCACAAAAATGAAGTAGTATGCATGCTTAGATCAAGTTTGGGGAGACGACATCTCCCAAACACCAAGTAGGGCTTGTCACTCTGCTATGGAAGATTGATAGGACTAATGTGCAGACATTCTTGCGGCAGCCTTAGGCTCTCAAGCGCCAAATGGATTAGTCATCCATTCTCGAACGATGTCATAGGGTAACATAGGGATCCTCTACCCGCTAGAAAAAGGACTAATGAATAGGCTTTATCTTCTCTACCCCATAGTCAAGGACGACTATGATTTCAAGATGTCATAATAACTAATATCTAATTCTCCTAAATGATTTTCTCATGTTAAACTGATCATTTAATATGGGGAAGTACCAGGGGACAAAAAGCTAGAATATTGGTTAAGCTAGCAGACCGGCCATAGTAGGGATCCAAAGGAGGGAAAATAGGGATCCAAAGGGGGGAGGCATCTACAAAAGAGAAATGTGCAACAATGGGCTTTAAAGACCTTAAGGTTCAGCCCATTAAGACTTCCAAAATGCTAAGGTTCCAAAATTCAAAGGTTGTGTCCAAAGGTCATCACTAGGCAAATTGGATGGTTTGTGTGTGTACCAAAAAAGTCTTCACAAATCCTACAAAGGAAGGGGCAAGCCTTGCAAGTAGGGGATGAGAGAGAAAAACACACACACATTCACAAGCTTCCTTTACACAAAGGGAATGAGGGACACATGTCAGCTCTCTAGCCCAGATGCCCACAAGGTGCACTCAAATCCTATTGGATGGCCATGGAGGTGGACCAATGAGGATTAGGCTAGAGTAAATCTAAATATTCATTTAAAACACTTAATAAAGGAACCAATAAGAATTAAGGTCTCTAGAAGACTATTGACAGTCTCCCAAGGGGTCCAATGAGCATTCAACAGTCCCATGGCATGCCTGATTCCTATTGACCAGGAGACAAAGGGGTCCAATGAGAGTTTAGTTGCATTAATTAATTACCTAAAGCTCTCACAAAAGGGGAAAGGGGGACACATGTCAGAAGTCTATCACTATGCCTCTCAATTTTCATTGGCGAAGCCTGGAGAGGATCAATGAGGTGCTAGCAAGAGTAATTAGCAAGAGAGGTCGACCAAGAGAGAGGGGGGGCTGAATTTTACAAGGCATTATTCCACACTCACTCACACAATATCATGTGTGGAGCAAGAAGAGACTCTCTCTCTCCTTCTCAAGCTTTAATGGAAAGCTTATTACCTACTCCAAGGCTTGTGAGAAGGGAGGCCTACACCAACAACTCTTGGCTTTGTGATGCAAATCCAACCAAGAGCCAAGATTCAATTCATTCTCATCTCCTCCACCATGCTAATTACTAAGCTATGCTATGATAATATGAGTGATTATGTGAGGAAATGTACATCTTTCTTCTAAGACTTCTCCTTCCTCTCAATCTACTCTCATACCCCGCTAGCTCTCACCATCTTCAAAGGTGTGTGAGCTCTTGGGTTTGAGACCGTGAGGGAATTGATGTTGTGTTTCATAAGTGTTTTTTCTAGTGCTTGAAGCTTCCATCTTCATTGCGCTAGCTAGTTATTAAAGGAACACAAAGAATTGTATTGTAAAATGTCTCCCTTGATGGGGAAACCTATAATACAAAGCCTTTTGGATGGGGGACCGGCTCCATGAAAATCCAGTCCTCAACTGTTGTCAATAGCTTAATTTCTCTCTCTTTTGAAGTATTGTTCATGCTTATCTAACGAGGTGTTATGCTTTTTGTTGCTCTCTCCACCCAAGAACTCTTGTTATTCTCATTAGGAATCTATTCTAATGAAACGCTCACTATGTTCATGTTATTTTCCGCTACACACAAGTTACTAGGCCATTAAATGTTACACAATGTGAGAAGGAGGTGTATGTAGAAAAACCATCCACTAGTTTGCATTGTTCCATGAAAATTTACAATGTCGTGCCATAGTGTGACAATGGAGTGTTATCTATTTTAGGCAAACTACCTTATTGTTTTGTGGCACAAAAAATATTTTTTTCTTGGCACAACACATGGGTGTGGTTGGTCAAGGCCCCTTCGTATCCCATTGTATCGCGACAACCACTTAATTGCTTATTTGGTGCCCCCCCTGCCAAGTCCCTATGCATGATGCTACCACATGAACGAGGCAATTAATTGCACTCACTGCCTTTTTTTATATTGCACCATTTGTATGGATGATAATGCCTACCCGCATACATAACATTCCTATTTCCATGGAGACCATTGTTGTTAGACCTATGTCGTCCACTCTTAGAGCCAACTTTTACGATTTTGCTATCTTATTTCCCGATCTTCTCCTTTTTCTTTGACCTTTCATTTTTCACCAGAATTTTTGGTTTTTATGACTTGCACAAAGCAGAGAGCAAGGAAAGTATACTTGCAACCTGACCAACCTTCTTCTTTGCAAGTGCAAGAAAAACCCTGCCCAACTTACGGTAATTATGTAGATTCAAAGGTATTAGCAGAATTGAGGCGTTCTACTTGAGCTTCACAAAATCCAAAGGTATATTCTCCTCGCTATCTCTAAGCTCCCTTTTTAAGTTTTTAGAGATTTGTGCGCAACATATACAAAAGAGTGAACTTAGTTTTTTGGTGGACCAGACATGCAATGGGTTGCCTTCACAAAGCAACCAAAGACTTCATCATTGAGCTATTCCAAGATAAGACTATGTGGTGCTTATAGCCCATGCCCACAAAGTGGAATATCAATGCTCTTAGGCTCTTACAATTCAGGTAAAACAAGACACGTATGCCAGTGATGAGTTCCAATTGGAAGATGGATCACATTTTGACAATGTTTTTGATCAGTAAAGTCAAGGTGAAGGATGAGTACCACCTATTACACATATGGAATGAACTTTAATGTTTAAAGGGTCCAATAACTGTTAGAGGAAGAGTCCTTACCTCAATCAAAGGACTTGGATATAGTGTTGGCTATTGATGAAGCTGACAAGAAATCCTTGCTCTTCCTAGGTCCAAATTTTGACGTTGCACTTCTTGTTTAAGGACACATTTTGCACTTTTCCTTTGGTCCTTAGGAGATAAGCATATTGCAAAACAATACGAGGGGGTTGACAAACCAAATTCTAAATTTTGTTCTATGGTATGTGCAATTTTTTTTTGCAAAGCTTGGTTTTTAAGTCAAACATGTTTAAGCTCATGATCGATGTTTTTCTACTCGCATAATTTTGGTCTCTCTAACCTCACGTGGAATCGACAAACCAAGGTAGCTTGCTAGATGTAGAGTTGAGGCTACTCCTTCACCCACTCACTCACCTTCCATCCTTGCTAACTCTCCCTCTATACCTTCCTAGATCAAGCCTTTACATTCTACTCATGATTATCAAGCCAGAGAGGGATCTCCCTCACTATTGTAAATGAGACTTAAAAATAAATGTATTGAATTGGAGACAATATAGTGTATGTGAGGTCCCCAACCTAGAGAAGATTGGGGAGACTTGATAGATGGCCCTCCTTTATTCTCAAGTTCCGTTGATGACACCCTACTAAGTTTCCACAAAGTAGAGATACGAGCAAGTGAAGAGAGGAATCCCTCTGTCCAATGTGATTGTGGACATAAGGTCATACACCACAGGCCATGTCAATAATCAAGGGATTTCAATGGGAGCTTATTACTATATCACAAAGATAAATCCTCATTAGCATACTTAAGATCTATAAACAACGCCTTTTCCCCCACATTTAAGAGGTACAACCGCCATTCATAAGTCATAAGTGTGATATGAGACTTATACTTAACTAACTAATAATCTTGTAAAAAGTACCCAACTAATCAGATCCACCCATCCATAGACCTAGATCCGTTAGAATACTAGTCTCCCACTTTCCACACCACACTTATCCGTTCTTGTTTTCTAATTACTACCACACTCTTTTACATATAAGAACAATGTTTTTTGATTAATTCCGGACACAGGTTCTTTTTTACAGTCCTTCAAACGATACCAAAACAATTCAAACAAGGCCTAATGAAGACAATCCTATATTTCAACAAAAATAAATTTTCCAATTTCTTTGTCTAACCAACAGAGCCTTTGCAAAGGATTTATTCGTTAACAACAAATTACGCAACCTTCCCATCTCACTAACCACAAGGCATATCACTAACCATGAGGCATCTTGCTAACCTCAAGGAATAAAAAAGAGAGCCGATAACTTCAGCTTAATCTCCACAAACCGCAGGATCATCTCGCTAACTGTGAGGCATCTCGCTATCCGCGAGGAACAAAAGATACTATTTCATAATTCTTCTTCTTAAATGATTCTTAAAACATGATCAACCAGCTTTTCATATCAAACAGTAACAAGTTATCAAACAATAACAATTTATCAAGCAAAAACAATTTAACAAAAAAATGACAATTTATTAAAGTTAAAAGGTATTCTTAATGGATTCAAAAAAGTTAAAAGGTATTTCTAATTCAGAGATTCCCTCAACAACAACAAAAACAATGTGCTAGTCTGTAGTATGTAGCAACGGGCAATGGCAAAGTACGTAGATTTGCAACAATATTAGCTGAGAAGGACGGATACAACATTGAGAGAGAGAGAGAGAGAGAGAGAGAGAGAGAGAGAGAGAGATGACACTTTAAAGAGAAGAAAATGCTAAAGGGAAAATAAAGGAGAAGAGAAACACCTCTTTATATGGACACAAAAGGTCTTTTGACTTTCCATCTTCATCTGTCTTTTCATTTCCTAAACTCACCCTTCACTTATGCACTTAATATGTTTCGAGAGAATTTTTATTTTTTTGAGATTGGGAAGACCTAATCAAACAATTCTTTCACTATTCTATGAAAACATATGCTTGTTTCTTATGATAGAATCACGTTTCTTGGACGGTTTAAGGGAATCCCAATGCTTGACTTTCGAGGTCAACATGAATAGCAATGCACAATTATAAATTTGTCTTACCATATTAGCATCATGTTTGATTACCTCCTGTGTTGGAGGTTGGGCAGCTTCAACTTCTTCCAGAGTCAATACCTCCGCTTGAGTTATGATTGGAGTAGATGATACCTTCTTTTGTACCTTCTTTGAAGATGGAACGACGGGAGCATCCTTGGAGCTTTGAGTCACTCACTTTGGGGCCATCGTATCACAAAAGACAAAAGGAAAGATTTGTCGTGAAAAGCAGGGTTACGGTCTCCTTGCTTTCCGACAAGATTGTAAGAGGGAGAGAACTCAACAATCCGAGACATGATGGTGGTAGATATGGAAATGGATCGAGGGTGAGAGGTTGAGGGAGAGAAGGTAACTCCGACGTTATGGCAAGAGAGATTTTTCTTCTGAGAACTTCTGTGTGTGTGCCTTGAAACTAAGGGAAAAGGGGCCTTTATATAGGCTCCCAAGAGCCAAAAGCACAAGCTAAGAATAACAAAAAGTAGAGAGATAAGTTCGCACCCGTTCATGGATTTCAACTTTTTTTCAAATTTTATTTTTGTCAGACACGCATCTCGATGCACAATTTTGAGTCTCTAATTTTAGGAGAAGCTTGGCTTCTAAGAAAAGAAGCCCTAAACTTGATTCACTTCTCTTTCTTCTCTAAAAATACTCCCTCTTTCCTAAAAATACTCCTTCTCTTCTAAAAACTTTTCTAAATATACTCCTTCTCTTCTAAAGATACTCTTCCTTTCCTAAAATTACTCCTTCTTTCTTGAGGATCAACTTTTATCTTTAGATATAGTTCTGAGGCTTAAGTTTTTCCATCAACCTATTGTTTCCAAGTAAATAAAAGACATTATTAAAAGTTCTAGAGTCCGATTTGCAATCCGATCGTTTCATTGGAATGCTCTACGACGTAATAAAATGCGAACCTTAAATACTTTTCCAAAATAAATGAAATAGTTTTTATTTAAAAATATTGGATACATTACAGTGTACATGATTATCAAGCCCAAGAGGATCTCCCCCACTATTGTAAATGAGACTTAAAAATCAACGTATTGAAGTGGAGACAATATATTGTACATGATTATACCCAATGTAAATACAAGTTGAGTCGAAATTGAAAAAACAATTGTGCTCATACTATGTTTAGAAGGAAAAAAATTGCATTAGCATATGAATAATGATTACAATTGTGTTTTCTACAACTTCCTTATGAAATTGAAGTTTAGAGCATCATGGTGCTTTGTGTGAGACACCTTATTGAATTAGGAGTTGCACTGCACCACAAACAGTTGGTCATCATATATCTCTACATACACTATCTTCTTCTTCTTCTTTTTTTCAAAAAAAGATCCTTCTATTAGTTATTGAAACTGCCCATAGGGCTACAACCACCTCTTCAAGAGAGGGCTACAACAACCATGATGGGAGACTCTCCCAATGAAAAAACCAGCATATGTACAATGGGGCTAAATCAAGAAATGGGGGGAGGGAAAAGCCACACAGGTGGTCGATAGTGTCATCGGAGTACACCCTAGACCATGGTGTAGAAAGGCCCAGGATGCCAGAGTCAAAGGAAAGCCTCTCTGCACTCCCACATGTGGTCGAAGCTTCCCTGTAGTCCCTCGAGCTATCCTCTGAGAGTGTGGATCAGCTCTAGCCAAAAATCGCGTACAGTCTCTGCTGGTGGCACAAGGCGAGCCTCAAAGATGCGGAAACAACGGGCCCGCTAGATGAACCAGAGTGTCAGTCCACTAATAAGCTCCCAAAACTCCTCTCTCTCACTGCACCACTCCTGTGGAGTAATCTCTATAGTAGGCTGAAGTGTAGGTCACCCCTCCTGCATCACTATCATCCTGCTGGTGTAGGATAGCTCAAACTGAAGTGCCGGGCCTGTAAGGGTGGACCAAGCCGTTGCTCCCCAAGTGTACTGTTGAGCCGTGGATAGAGCAGGCATCAACCGAAGAACTCGTAGCCACACCTGCTAGGCCGAGGGACAGTCCCAAAGACAGTGACGCTGACTCTCCACAAGATGTACACAAGCTACACATGCGGCCAAGAGACCACTATGCACTAGCCAACTCCCAACTCCTGTAGCTCCGTGTGCGACCAACCACCGCACTGAAACAAGGTGACTCGCCTCGGCTGTTTGGAGTCCCACCTCTCCCAAAATGTTTTCAAGAACTCAGCTGTGAGACCCTCCTCCTGCCAATGAGGTGCTGCAGTGGGGCGAGCCTCTCTCTGTGCTGCTAGTATGTGCGTCTCAGACGAACACTATATTGAAAGAAAGAGACTCCTAGATGGTCTGCAGAAGAGAAGGGATCCCTCCATAGCCACGCACCAGGATCCCACTGTACTCGTGTCATTGGACAACACCCCCAAGCTCACAGCCTCCAGTGTCGAGTCTCAAGAGCTGCTGGGTCAGGATCTATGAAACAAGTCCTCCCACAGATGCCCACTACTCGGATCCTCTGAAAACAACACTCTGCCACCTGCAGGGCCACTACTGCAACTCGCTGAAGGTGTCCCCCACCCTGGAGCTCGAAGAAAAACGATGGAATAGTCTCTGAGCAGGCCCTAACTGAGATGAGAACCTCTAGTCGTGTGAAGGCTCCCATCCACCGGGGTGCTACTGGCTCGAGAGGCGTGAGCCACTCAGTTAGAACTGACTTTGAGATGTCCTGGCACATGCTCTGCACCCCTCTCATGCCCTGTAGAGCTGGAGACCCTGCACCTCCTCTGACAAACCTGTGAACTCTAGCCAGTCACCTAAAGAGTGCGCTGGAGCCGCTGCCATGGGACCCTAGGAAACATAAGGCCGACTACCAACCAGGTGGCCTCTCTAAGTGATAGCCATGGGGTTCCAGACAAGGGGCTACTGTAGGCGCTCCTTCGTGCACGTAGGTTGTCTCTGCTCCAGGCCACGCTGCAAGAGCTCCCAAGATCGAAGCAAGCTCACAGTGAAGCGGTCCTCCAGTCTCCTACTCAAACCAACTCTGCGCATCTCTGTAAAGATCTATCTGGTCGAAGGTTGCCAAGGGTCTCCTGCCTGAGGCACCCTAGCACGAAGCCACTATAGCAAGAACTCCTTCCGGGGCTCCTCACCTTGAAGAAGTCCTCTGACGATGAACTTCCCAAGAAGGGCTCTTCTCTACTGTGTTGGATCAATGATCCCAAGCCCTCCCTGTGAACAACGAAGAGTGATGACCTACCAAGCCACTTTGGCTCGGGCTATCTGAGTGTCACGTCTTGACCAAAGGAAATTGCTGATCAGCCTCTCTACCTGGCTGATACAAGAACTCGAGAAGATCCAGCAAGAAGTGATGTACCACATAGTCACCAACAACACCTGGTTGGAAACTACTACTCTGCCAGCCAAAGAGAGTCGTGTTGAGGTCCAATGTAAAAACTTTCTCCTGATAGATAGGAGAAGGGGAGAAATTTTCTACTTGGGAGACAAGTCCAAACCCACCTGACAGCCCAAGTACCGAACTGTAGTCCCTAGGGGAATCCACCTAAAACCCTCTCCTAGCATCCAATCGGGCACAGGAGCACTACCAACCGAGAAAGCCACTGTCTTTCTCCAGTTGATCAATGTGCCCGATGCACAACAGAAGGTCTCCAAAGCCTGCTCACACCTGTGAAGGTTGGCCTCCTGGCCATCTAACTACAAGGCTGAGTCGTCGGCAAACTCAACGTCCAGTAGCTCATCTCCCCGAATAGGGAGTGCTAAGCCCCGTGGGCCAACCTGCTGCGACACAAAAAACCTGCTCATCACCTCCGCATAGAACAAAAAGAGGAAGGGAGCAAGAGGACATCGATGTATGACCAAGCGTGTAAGCATGAAGCGATCACCTCTACCTCCTGCCAAGAGTACCTGACTATGAGCCTGTCTGTACAGAGCTGACACCCCTCTGATCCAATCATTTGAGAAGCCCATCCTGCATAGAGTGCCTCTAGAAAGTCCCAGTCAACTCTGTCATATATCTTCTCAAAATTGAGAAGAAGAATCATGAGGTCCTCACAACGGAGCCATGCCAGGGCTGAAGCCTCCCAAAAATTAAAGATGTTGTCAAGCATACTGCGTTCCTTGACAAAACCTGTCTGAGTCCCATGTATAAGGCTCTCTAGAAGTGGACGAATCCTCAAACTCAGAGCCTTGGCAAGAATTTTGTAGGCTGAGTTGAGGATGGTGATGGGGTGCCACTATCGAATCTCATCCAAGGAGCCACCCTCCTTGGGAATGAGGTAGATCAGTCCCTCACTCATGCTGTCATGCATCACTCTTGTGTGCAAAATGTACTGAAAAGCACTACAGAGATCTGGGCCAAGCAGGTCCTAGTACTCCAAGAAAAAACTGGGAGTCAACCCATCCTCACCTAGACAGCTACCGCACTGAGGAGGTCCCTAAGAGTTGTGTGCAACTCCTCAAGCTGAAGTGGAAGCTCAAACCTCTGACGCATCTCCTCAGTCACAAGACAAGGCATTTGTGCCCAAACCTGCTCCTTGTATGCATCCTGATGCTCTGACTGGGACTCTGCAGACAGTAACTCACGATAAAAGTCAGTAGCAAGTGCACGCATATCCTCGGGCTTAGAAGCAACTGACCCGTCTGGCCTCCTCAACTGACTGACCTTGGCATGTGAGTGCCGAGGTCCCACTACCTCAAAGAAAGCACCCATCACTCTGTCGCCCACCTGGTTCCACTGAGGTGCCTGTCGGTGAAAAGAAAACTCATGCCGCCTCTCCTCTGTGCTAGCAAGCTCCTGTCGAGCCTGATGTAACTGCTTCTCCAACCAAGGACTGTCTAGATGCTGCCTTTGCATCCTCTGTAACGAAGCAATGCCCCATCTGAGACGCTGCTCCTCCTCTTGCGCTGCAGCCCGGCGAGCCAGAGACTCCTGGAGAAAAAAGCGGCTAATCTGGGCTAGGCCTAAGGCCACTCTATCAGAAGGAGAATCCTGCCTGTCCAAGCTCTCTATCCAAAGAGCCTCTACCCGCTCTCTGAGTGCTGAGTCCGACAAGACCCTCTCTGGACACCTATATGACAATTGATCCAACATATACATTATACCAAAATTTTGTGACAATGGCAAACGTGGAAGTAACAAATGTAGCAACAATGTGTACTTGCAAAACATACTACCATTTGTATGTTGCACTAGAAAAGAAATTTTGGAGGTAGGTTGAGGCTAGCCTCATTCTCCAAGTCCTTAGGCACCTATTGTAGTGTCATATTACCTTGAATGCTAAGAACTGTCAGCAAGCTAGGTACACACACACCTCAAGCATCAAAGGATCTTTCTTGTCCATCAGACAAATCCTGGTTCATAGCTACCAAATGACCATTCAATCAATGCCTCCTTATGTAGTGGAAGGAAGCTATGAAGTTTTGAGAAGCTATCATGTACTACACAATAGATTTTTCATCCACCTTGCACAAGATTCCATCAGAATTATGGGCATCCCAAGACTCATCCATTGAAGTCTTCCTAATCTTATCTTCATGGAAGAAGTCGATAAACACATGCATGGGCATGAAGATGGAAACCCATACCACAAAAAATTCCATATTTGGTATGAAGCACTTCTATATTTCTTGATGGAGCTTTAGTCAAAGGATTTAGTGGCAGGGATTGGCCACTCTAGACTCTCCTTTGGAGGAAGTGGGAGATATTGTTGAATGCCAAAGCAAAGAATAAAACAAGGATAATTGTAAAAGTGATCGTAGAAAAAAAAACCCCTTTCAGACAACGCTCTTCTAATGCTAGTGTTATCGAGAAGTTCAACCACTAATGCATGGAATGCATCCAAGATACCCATAATGCAGTCCACTCTCAAGAGGTGCATCATTGCAAAACCCCCTATATAACGTGCATTCAAAGGGTATTAAAAAAAATCCCTTTTTTGACATGTTTGAATTAATAAAGTGACCCCTTATCTTGGGAAATTTTTCCAAAATGGAATATAAAAATCCTTTTTATTGATGTATCTCTATTTATTTCAATAATTTTTTTGCATTAAAAAACCCCTCCTACAAAACTCACGTGCTCCTCACGTGATACATTAACATGATTACATAGTGCACCCCCTTAGAGTCCACTGGTTTTGAGTCTTCTCTTTCCGAGGAACATATATCTGCAACAGTCAAGTTACTCACACAATATACAAATGAATAGAAAAATCTTTAGTGAAGGCTAGAAAACACACACTTTGGTCGATTAGCTAAAAACCATATAGGTGTTTCTCATAGCTTAGAGTGCATAAATATGTATTCAATGAGCACCTCTTTGACTGTTTTGCCCATTTGTGACAAGCAAAAGTCTTTTATCCTACCTTTATAACTATTCACAAACTCATTTTTCGTGCGCTTTCTCTTCCTTGTCTGCAAGAGAACCGAGCTTTCAATGGTAATGGTGGTGGTAAGTCATCAACCATTGTATAAATCAAAGCTATTGAATATTTTCATAGACTTAATACTTGTAGATGGTCATCGAGGTCTTTTGTTCTCCATTAGTGCTTCTTGTTTGGTAGTTTCATTGAGCACAAAGAGCATGAAATCAAATGTAAGTAGAATATTTAGTTGAGTGCAAGGGAATGGGAATGAGTGGGGGAACAATAAAATCTCCCATATAAAAAAAGTATGCACAATTTCATTGAGTGTGAGTTATGCCACATTTGTCTTATATTCGGTCCTTTGGAATATAAATGTCATGCAAAACAGTTCTTTTTTGCCTTGTGATTTGTGCAAAATAAAATTTCACTTAGGCATTTATTAACTAGTATATAAAGAGGAGAGCGTCCTCAAACAACATTTTTTACTCATTTTTGCTCAAGTTTCTTTTGAGCATAGATTTCTCATGCCGCTTTCCTCTGGTTGCTAGCTAGCTCTATGATGAATTTGCTTGATTGTTCATCAACCCAGTATCCCCAGCTTTGGCAAAGTTTTTTCTAACTTGCCTTGTCTCATTTACCAAACTTTCCACTACAACAATCATGGACTCCTTGAGGCCATATGTTGCCTTCTCCTTCATAGATTCAAAGACTGGGGCAATAGCTTCTGGATTGTGCGAGCTTCAGAACATGCCAAATTATTCTAGTAGCTTCTTGGAGACTCAGTAATCTTAGCTCTAAGTTTTCTTTGCTCCTGCCATTTGTTTGCTACCTACTCCTTGCCCTTAGCCATCTAGACCACCCTTTGCTGCTCCCATTTATTATGTTTGGCAATCTGCTTATTCTCTTCCTCTGGAATCTCTTCAATGATGACGCCCTTGATTCTAGTGATCGCCTTCACTGGTGGTGGTTCAGGTGCTTTTTGGTCGATTGCTTCTGGCTTGGGTGAATGTGGACATTGAGCTATGAAGTGGCCATACTTGCCACACTGGTAACAATTTAGATTCCACTTTGAAAAATTTCCCCTGCCCCTGCTAGCTCCGTTCTGGTACTGTCCCTAACCAGCCCAAGTACTCGTGTTGGCTTCATTTTCTTTAGACCCACTGGCTCCATCTGCCTTGGGTGCTTCAGGATTGGTGAGTGCGATCATTGACAGATCCTTTCCTTTCTTGAAATGGTGAATCCTAATTGCACAATTGCTCCAAATGTGACCAAAGGCTTTACACTAGGTGCACTAAGATCACTCATTAGACATATGATCCTTTGATCCTAGGTGCACTAAGAGCACTCATTAGACATATGATCCTTTGATCTACACTTGGAACACCAAATTCATGTCTTCTTTATTAAGGGTCTTGTTTTTTCTATTTTAGCAATTTGTTTGGACATCTCCTCTATCTTCTTGGTCCAGGACCCCTTCTTCTTCCCTTTACCCTTGTCACCTAATTCACTTTCAAACGTACTGGATCTGGAACTGGACCTAGAATTTTATTCAGTAGAAGAACAATCTTCTCTTATGGACTCTTTCCTACTTAGCTTGTTGCTCCAGTTTCAGTACTCTTTGTACCATGGAACTATTACTTCCTGCTGTCTTAATTTCTTACTCTAGAAGCCATTTAAAAATCATGCTCTCATTCATTTCTCTGAGGGAGGTTCTTGTAGTTGTCTGGTCAATTCTTTGATTTTCTCCACATAGTTCCTGACTCATAACTTCCCTTGCTTGATCTTATCAAGTTTGCATAGACTGTCTTCATCCCCCCATGTTATCTAAATATTCCAGCTTGAAGGCCTTACTAAGCTTGTTGTATGATTTCAGGTGACAAGCTGGGTAATGGTAATACCATTTGCGGTCTTCCTCATTCAGAGTCTATGGAAAATATCCTCCCCATTCATCTTCATCCATGTCTTTCAATTCTGCATATTGCTCAAAGTCTTGGTGGATGTATACATCAAGATCATCTCCTTTGCCACCTTTGAATACTGGGAAAAAAATCTTCAGATTGCTGGAATGATCATTACTTTGACTGCTCTGGTTCTGTGTAGTGAATTTTTGTCTCTAAAACTATGTCTTCTTCGTACTCTAATGGTTAGTGTTGGCATCATAGTCCTTTGTTTTTGTCTTTGAAACTCTGTCTTCTATTGTGTTCTTATCCGGCTTGTGTGATGGTCGATGACTTCTTATGCTCCCTTGGATATCAAAATTGCACCAAATCACCACTTTTTGACAAGGAAATCCCTCGAAGAGTAAAATCTCCTCAAAACCCAATCTATATTCCCAAGTGAAATGGAACTTGGTGTATGTGCTCAACACAACTTGAAGAAGATGGGTATAATGTCAAAAGTTTATTTTGGCTGCGAGAATTACCCTCCAGACATCATGCATGCAAGCTTCCCAAGTCTCCCACACTGGTTTTCAGGCACTTTACCAATTTTCATGCAAAAATATGCTCAAAATCACAAGTTTCTCTTTTTTCCATCTTGGACACTCCGTCTTTTGTCTTTTGGGTGCCAAGGGTTGGTCAAAAATTAGTTTCAAGTTGTACTAAGGGGAAAACACCCCTTCTGAACAGTCTGGTACAGTCAGATTTATCAAATTTGGTCTCGAGATGCCTCTTGAGACATCATATATGTATGATGTCCAAGCTTTCAGAATTTCAGTTTTTCTTCACAGAACCCTTGCACATGCCTTCTTATATGTCCTTGAGACATCATATACATATGATGTCCAAGTTTTCAGAATTTCATTTTTTCTTCACACAACCCTTGCACTTGCCCTCTTATATGCACATCATCAATCAGTCATGAAAAAATGTCAACACAGATCTGTTTATTGCATTTTTTCCCTCAAAAGCAAACTTTTTCGTGATTTTAAATGCAAACAAGCACTTTAGTAAGTAAATCAGTGATGAATAGCTCTAGATCAGAATTAGATCACTTACCTAAAGCTACTCCTACACATCATGTGGGGTTTTGTAGAGTAGAAAAACGCTTCACTGCCACACATGGACTAGCAAACGCTTTCAGCACTTCACAAATCACTTAACCACTAGCAACTACTCTAATCTACAACTAATACTACAAATCCTAACTAAATCTATCTAGTCACAGACCCTTGACAAGACATACGCTACTTGCCTGTCCACTTGATCTCAAAATATTCTCTTTTGAATCCACCTAAGAAAAATGCTCTCTTTAGGCAAAACTAAAGCAAGCAACCATCACAAAAGTGTTAGTAGATCACCTATTCAAGTCCTTGTGTCCCCGACAACGGTGCCAATGTTGCGAGAGCGAATCAAACCACCTATAAAGTGCATGCAACACTACCTACATCAATGTAATGTCAATCGAGGCTACAAATGACATGATAGGTGCACAGAGGAAATCTCTTTAGCTTGTCAGGATGAGACCATCCCGCACATACAACACTTTGAAAGGCTAATGAAACCACAATCAAGAATCTCATTGCTCTCAACTACACCACCCAACCCACATACACACAAACAGAAGGAAACTCACCAAATCATACCAGAATCATATGAAACTTAAGGAACACCATCCCCTCCCTAGGACACACTTGTCCCAAAGCCTCTACACTCAAAACCCTCACTCCAAATTGATATGCAAAAAAAACGTAGAAAGACAGAGCGGCATTTTAAAAGTGCCCAAAATTGAAATCTATGAGTATCTATGCATAGCTTGTTTGACCACAATTCTAATGACTACTTGCACGCATAAAAATAGACATCATTTGATACACGTACGACCACAAATAGCTTGTAGATGCATCAATGTATGTGCTCCGTTTCGTGTGGAATGCTTAGTGTTGTTGTGTAGCTCTCTCTGAGCCTATCGCGATGGTGCAGTCAAATATCCAATGTAATGAGCGAGTGGGAAGTAGCATCAGGATGAAGCTCATGCTCTCTCTCTCTTTCTCTCTCACACATAGTCGACGACAGCTCCAAACTTTGGTTATGATCAAGTTCTCTTTACAAAATGACCTAGGTACCTTATATACTAAGGCTATTGTAGGTTAAAACCTAAAACAAAGCTCAATGGGTCAAATGTCTTTGTATTTACGATCTGGAAGTGCCATTGCACCCCGGCTTCTATAGCTAGACTGGCTACTCATTACAAATGATGTTTACAACCATAATCCACATCATTTCATAACTCTCAAAAAATAATACTTCGGTATGGAAATTGAGTTATGTCGTATTGTTAACCCGTGAGTCAATATCTACTTCCAATAAATCACTAACATGTGATTGTAGGAATTCATTAAGATCTACTCCCCATAAGACCCCCCCCCCCCCCCCCCCCCCCGGCCCGTGAGAGCGAAACTACATATGCATGCATGATTGATGCTGATCTTTATCAAGGGAATGAAACATGCGGCTCTTCATAAGGATCTGCATATGATAAGGAGCATGACACTATATGAATCGATTAAAGAAGCTCTTTATGTGGTGGATAGATGTGAGGAATATAAAGAAAAGTATTGTAAGAGTCAAGAGGATGACACATCCTCTCAGCACAATGATTGACGGATGGTGGAGTCCATTACAAAACCAACGTCACCTATCGATCAAGAAAAGTTTATCAACAAAATGGTCAAGAGGTTAAATCCTCTTGTAAGGTTTTCTATGAGGGAGCCTAAGTGTGGAATTGAGAGGAAATGGACAAACCATACGAGGGAAGAGTGTTACTATAGCACGGAATATACTAAGGAGAGGTATGTACAACCTATTCCAATAGCACCTACTCCACCTAGATACATTCTGGGGAATACGTCAAGACCAATAGGAGTTTCAAGACCACAGCCTGTCTTAGGATAACAACCTCCGCAACAAGGTGCTAGAATGCCTATAGTCATGAGATACACACCAATGATGGAAGCATCTAATAAACAAGCTCTAGTACCAACTACAATGTATTATAACAACCAAAGCGGGTATTGTCCTTCAAAGTGATAGAAGATGAGAGAAACACATGGAATGGTGAGGCCGGTACAACCTCCACCTCCTACATTTTGACCTAAAGAAAGAAGCTATGAGATGGAAGAAAGGACATTGCAGTTCATTGTGAATAGAGGCTTAGCTAGGTCAAAGCTTGTTTACAGGCAAGAGGAAATGCATGAATGTTGGGATGCGAGGTTTTGTTGCATCTCTTGTGTGAACAACCTCTTCCACCTCATGTGTCAAGCCATGTGAAGAGCCTCTTACAACCTTTGTGTAAATCATCACCACTTGTATTTATGCATAGGCAGCCACCTCTTGTGCTCATGTGTCAAAAGGCTGTCTATTTGTATAAGCCTATATAGAGGCACATTCTGTTGAAAATTTGTAACCCTTTTATCATTTGTAATGTATCATATCGTGTCGTGCAATAGTTTCTCTCTCTAGCTCTACACTAACATCTCCAAGCATACTTATGTCATGAATGGCACACTAAAACATCCACCTTAAACCGACAATTGGTATCACAATAGTTAGTGGTGATTGGAATTTCCTAATAACACATTCGATCTGTTAACTCTCTTTGCTTAGTTATTATCTACACACTAATTCACCTTGTTTTATTCCTATTCCAATTGGGATACGTTCATGGCAATATCATTGAGCCTCTACCCTTTGGATTGACTTTGATTAAACACTTAATTAGTGTTTGGAATTTCTCTAATAAGTTATATGCTTAATTACATGTGTACATAACCTTGTTTTTATTTCATTTTGTATCCAATAATTACTCGCAAATCACTTATCATTGCAAGTAATAATTAGTGTGTGTGCTTTGTTTTTCATTAGAAGATTTGATTGAGCTTAAATCAAGATTCATTCGCTTCATTAAGTGTGTGCAAAAGAAAAAAAACAGTTCTCTGCTTTTGGCATTGATTTGAGTTCTTAATTTTTGGAAGCCAAAGAAATTAAAGCTTTAATTTTATTTCCATATTAAAGGGGTGTGTGTGTGTGTGTGTACATGGTGTGTTGGGAACCTTTGAAACAAACAAAGGAAATTTGACTTTTTGGCACACAGGGGTCACCCACTGGCGGAATCCAACACATCGCCAAAGTAAAGCCTATAGCAATCTTGGGTCCAAAGTATAGCTTATACTCCCTCACCCTCGTTAGAGTCAGAACGGCACCTGTTGCAATCCGAATTCATTGTGATTAGCAGCCAACTAGCCAATCTGTGTATCTAGAGTGCATATGCGCATATCTTTAGGCCCACCAATCGGCCAAGCCTACCTGCAAAAATTGTTTGTCGCTCCTAGCCTCGTGTCAATTGTAGATTGTCGACACAATCAGTGAGAACCATTGTCGCATAAGAAAAGCGTATGCAGACAAATCTGCATCACCTGCAATTATTTGCGAGTGTTTTTTTTTAGGGAAGTAGAACTTGAATTAATAATAGAGAAATAAATTACAAAGACCCTCAGGTAGGGAGAGGGTAGAGCCAAAGAAAAAGGGCTAAATCAAAGTGATAGAGTATTTCATCTTCAGCCCGATATTTGAGTAAAACTTTGGAACCTTTTTCCTCCACTGTTTCCACCTTAGACTCTTTGTTAGAGACTGATCATGAGGTAGGGCTTCTTGTATCTCCTTGCACAACAACTCTGAAGCTGTAACCAGTTCATATTTGAGAACAAGAATGTGTCTTGGGGTAGAGTTAAACAACACTGCATTTCGGTTGGTCCAGAGAAACCATAGTATGATGCCTCTCCACATGTTCCATAAAGGAATGTCCAAAGCCTTGCACTGACCAAGCAACAAGTCTTTGCTATTAATGGGTTGGGTCCTAAGGAAAGATACACATTTATGAAAACCCCCCAATATGTCTTGGTATGTTTACAATTGAAGAATAAATGTGGGAGGTCTTCAATGACCAACTTGCATCTTGGGCATCTTCCATTTGAGACTCCAATCTTTGAAGCTCTTTGACCTGTCCATACACCTGGTGAAGTATAAGCCCGAGGCGATCACTTTTTAGAATGTGTATGCTATCACATGAGTTAACCGGAGAGGATTATTAAAAGATCAAAATGTATCAAAATGTATACATACAGAGGGAGGTGGGGGTTTTTTAAATAGGCACGTAGTGTAAATATAGTATGTATATTGAGGTATTATTAATAACCTCTCGAACGCACGTGATATAGGAAGCTTTTGATAAGTGACCGCCCCGGGAGTATAAGCCATAGCAATGTGCTATGTTTTACTGAAATAGTGTAGGCCTAGATACATTTAAACTTGTAATCCCACTGTCTCCTGCTCCATGTGACCTTCCATTTGACATTTAGCTTTAGTTTTAATTTATCATCCACTCCCACTGGTAACCTATACTTGTAGTAAATACAGCCAGAAATCTCTCTCAGTTGAGGTTTGTACTTCCCACCTCTGGGTGGTAGATGAAAAGATCTCAGAACATGTTGAAGTCTGTCTAAACACCATTTAGCATCCCTCTCATTGAGGTTGTACTGAATTTGTAAGTATTGCTGTCTTTTAATGGTATGCTTCTCAAAGAAGTGTTCCCACTTGGTAATTCCAACTTTGAAGCATTTATGTGCTTTCCTAGAGATAGTTAGGTTAGAGTTAACTGCAAAAAATCCATACCAAGGTGAGTCTTGAAGAAAATATTTAAAGTTAGCATAAAATGAATGGTTAGGTCTTCAATTTCTCTTCCACTGCTGCCATGCATTCTAGAATCTACACACAAGTTTTGAACCATATGGGATGAATTTGGAGGGCATGGTGATGAGGTCTCTGAAGGACATATATGCCCAAGATTTGTAGGTCTGCAATTTGAACTTAGAGATGTTCCTCTTGAGCAATAAGGCCCAAAAATCATTAGAGTGAGTGCTTCTCAAAATCCATTTGCTTGCCATTTTATTTGTAAGCTTGGATAGGTCTAAAAGTCCAAGACCTCCCTTGTCCTTTGGAAGGCAGCATGTTTCCCAAGCAACTTTTGGAACTCTTGGACAGTCCAGTTCTCCTCCCCATAGAAAATTCTTGAAGAGAGCTATTGCTTTGGCCAATTGGTATTTAGCTGGTTGCTCTAGCAAGACAAGAAATAGATTAGAGAAGATAAAATGTAGTGGTTTAGGATAAAAGCCCTGCTGGAGAGGGAAGTTTGAAATCCTTGCCATCTATACATCTTGTTTCTAATCTTTGAAATCACCCAATCCCATCTCTAGGAAAAAGTAACATTGACGCCCATTGGTATGCCCAACAACCTGAATATTTTACCATGTTCCAATTCAATGCATCTAGCTTCTCTTACAATTTGGGGAATCTGGCCATCAACAGTTTTGAAACCTATCTTGGTATGATTTATGACTGAACCACTAGCATTACAAAACAAGGTTAAGCATTCCCAGAAGGCTCTTACAGATTGTTCATCATTTTGCATAAGTGCATTTGTATCATTTGCAAATTGTTGAAGACAAAGTTGATTAGTGGCACCAGGGATGTTGATACCTCTGATTCTCCCTTTTGCCATGGCTTCTTTAACCAGCCATCCCAATGCATAAGAGCAAATGGCATACAAAAGGGGTGCTATTGGACATCCTTGCCTATTAGATCTTTTGAGAAGCATAGAATCAGCCAAATCACCATTAATAGGCACCTTTGCATAAGCATTGCCAAAGAGAATCTTCACAAACTTAGTGAACATTTTTCCAAACCCAATATCAAATAGGGATTGGAAAATAAAGTATCACTCCATCCTGTCATATGCCTTGTCAAGGTCAATTTTGAAAAACATGAAGAGCTAATCAGTATCTGTGGCATGCTCTATTGCTTCCCAAAGTGTGATGATTGCATCCAGAATGTACCTGCCCTTGATAAAGCCTTTTTGTTCAGGGAGGATAATATGATTCATAAGAGGGCTGAGTCTTCTAGCTAGGGCCAAGGAGAACACTTTATAAGGAGAAGTCAGGCAAGTTATAGGTCTCCAATTCCCTAAATACTCCTTACCCCCTTTCTTATGAATAAGTCTAATGACACCATTATTCATAGAAGAAGGAAGAACTCCCATCTCCAAGGCCTCATACCAAACCTTCATAAGATAAGGGGTTAAAAAAGTTTTTTAGGTTTGATAAAATTCATTAGGCAACCCATCCAAACCTGGTGATTTACGAGGTTTCATAGCATCAATAGTGTCCATCAACTCCCCCTTTGTGAGGGGCTGCTCCATCATTCTGGCCATTTCAGGGGAAAGCATCTTCCTCCTGATTCTAGCTATAGAAGCCCTTGCCATAGTGGAGTCAACCCCTCTTTTGGGAGGAGCAAAAAAAATCCCAGAGAAAAAATCATAAGCCACTTTCAGATTTTCCTCATGAGAACTGACCACATTACCATTTTGATCTTTTAAGAAAGGAACGAAATATTTTAATTTCTTCCTTTTAAGAATATTGAACATGGGTTTATCAGGAGTATCCAGCTTACCAATCCAATATTCTCTAGTCCAATTCAAACAAGCCTTGGTAGAGAGGACTTCTTCCCTTCTAAGCTTCTCTTTAAGCTCTATGAGGTCAGGAGAAGGAGGACTATTGGGAGAAGTGCTAATCTCTAGGTCAGAGATTTCTTTACTTATCATCATCCTTCTGCTCATTCTAATTTCCTTAGCCCTTTTTTTAAAGTCTGTAAGAACTTTTTGGGTGTTCTTAACAGCTCTTTCCCAGGATTTGAAGGCCCCTTCATTAGTATTGAAAGCAGAATCAAACACTTCTTGAACCTTATTTCTCACACATGAAATTTTAAGCAAAGTTTGATCAATGTGAGGCCAGTGATAGCCACCCAACAATTATTGGCTGCCTTATGAACATTTATGACCATATGGCTGTATTTTTCAGTGATGGCTATACCTGAGCCTTCTCTGCCATGTTGATCATTAGTTGTGAACCATTTTAGCCATGTTCCTACTCTCAAAAGATTGTTATTAAGGGACTGTCCAACAACTTTGAGCTCATGTAGACAAACAAAGTCAGGATTGACCTTGTATCTTTGAGCCAGAGCTTGATGGCCTTGGGCTTGGTAGGATGAGTCAATCCTTTACAGTTGAGACTCAGACCTTTAATAGAGGGTGTTTTCATTTTTTACTACTTTTGGTTGGTTTGCTCATGGAAACTGAGGCCCTGTTGGGAACCTTGGAGCTTTCTTTCTTCCTCTTAGATTTGGAGACATTCATCATGGGTAGAGTTTCTTCCTGTGCTTGAGTCATGAGGTTGTCCACTGATGCAATAGGTGTGTTGTTCATGTGACTAGTGTCCTCAGCATCTTGGGCATTTAGCTGATCCTCAAACGTAGGATTCTTCTGGATGTTGACTTTACTATTGACTTGGGGGCACTGTGAGTTAGGCTCCTAACTCTGAGTCTGAAGAAGAAACTGAAGACATACCTCTTGCCCTGTCCATGGGGCTTGGGAGGGGGGGGGGGGGGGTTGTGTGTTCAGAAGCTTGAGAATTGCTCACTTAACTGCAATTTGCGAGTGTTGCTCACTTAACCGCAGCCCTCCAATCGGCGCTCCACATCATTACTACAAGCTACCATATTTTCTATGCTCAGCCATCCCGCTTCCACCTCCACAGCTGCAGCAGCTCAGAGCCCCGCCATACGTCGAGCCTCATCTGCTCGCCAATTCTGCGTACCATGTGCTGCTGTTGCGCCACAACCACTATCACAAGAAGATTTAGAAATTTTCTCATGTACGAAAACGGAGTCTTTTCCAGTGTTTTTCATACAATGAATAACATCATGAGCTTCTGCTCGAGAGGCACCACATACCTAGCTACCCATTCGTACCTAGCTAGGTATGCAGTACTTAATAGGCATCAACTCCTGTTGCAGTCAAATTGTGGCGAGCTCACATTGGTTGGCATTGCTTCACAATTCTAATCACTTGCAGTTTATCGGCTTTCGTTAGTGCTTTTCGTCATCACCCCCTGCTGCGTCTACCAACGCGCCACTGCTCATTGCTCCCTGCACTGTGTCATCTCAAGCCTCGTCGGCTCGCCCCATGCCCTCAGGCGCCAGCCTGCTCAATGCCCTGCACTCGGCCCCACCAGTGCATCCTCGACATCAGCAATGCGAGGCCCCATATTGCCTTCCTTGCCACGTCTCCTGCAACCGGCACATAAAAGCAATAAAACCTCTTGTTCTACATTAAGTGGCCATTCCCATAACGAGCAGCACCGAGCCCCTGCTTTCAACCAACTTGGGCGCGGCCCTTCCCATGGCACAGCAAAGGCATCAAGGCTACAACAAGGACTTCCAACTCTAAGGATTCACAAAGTTTTTCGACCCTTCAAATAAACTCAAAGTTTCAGCAAAGATCAAAAGCAGTTCAGCTTCAAGTTTTTTCAAGCTTTGTGAAGAGGAGCTTCACAATAGTGAAGAGTGACTTCATGCTTGAAAAATACATTGTAATTTCCTTGTGCAATTGGTGTATAACTAGCACAAGGATTGGACACTGCTGACATAAAACCAATAAGACCTTCCTCATAAGCTATGGATACGTACACATGCATTACTCACTTCTGATACACTACATGTAACTAGGATGAACAACACAAATCATCAATGACCACCACCTTTGCAATGTATATGTATTATAATCCATTCGCCATGAAGATTACATCTTTGTCAGAACAAACCAACAACACGAATGAAGAAGATCAACATCAACATGAAAAAGGATGAAGAAACCGTCGACAACGAGGAAGCTCACGACATCAAGATGAAGGGATAGCATTTGGGGAATTTTTCTCAACATATTCAAAATAATCTATTTGCATAGCATAAAATAATTTGAGGGATTTTTTCCACGTGGTTTTTTCCTCTATTATACATATATGTGTATTGTATCTTCCTTTGCATTCTGCATTGGATCAAAATATCAACAACAACAACATCACAATGTGGAACAACGACGACATATTGGCTACTACAAAAAATGTCGAACATAACAAAGTACAAAATCTTTTGCAAATTTGTGCAGAGGAGAAAATCCTCCAACAAACAGCAAACCACATGTACTGAGAATTCTCTCAATTGTACCTTACCCTCTATTTGTGCCAGGGGAGGCTTGTGTGTGCCTGCACCCTGATGTTTTGTGTCCTTATACCCTTTGTGTTTAGGGGAGACAGATTTATGTTCAAGGGGAGGCTTGTGAATTGTGGGCCTCACTCTAGTGTGTTTTGAGGGGAGGATTGTGTGAGTGATATTCAACCAAAGCCCACTTAGGGGAGGATTGTTGGGATGTGAGGTTTTGTTGCATCTCTTGTGTGAACAACCTCTTCCACCCCATGTGTCAAGCCATGTGAAGAGCCTCTTAAAACCTTTGTGCAAAGCACCACCACTTCTATTTATGCATAGGCAGCCACCTCTTGTTCTCATGTATCAAAATGTTGTTTATTTGTATAAGCCTATATAGAGGCACATTCTGTTGAATATCTGTAACTCTATTATCATTTGCAATATACCATATTGTATTGTGAAATAGTTTCTCTCTCTAGCTCTACACTAACCTCTCTAAGCATTCTTATGCCGTGAATGGCACACTAACACATCCACCTTAACCCTACAATGAAGAAGCTACTCAATCAGAGAAAGATTCTCACAAAAGCTGTGACAGCCACTTGGTCAAACAATGTCCTCAGACTGAGATCACTCAAATAAATGCCTATTTTCTTGACTGTGGTGTCATTCACTTGATCTCCGATTATCCAAAAAATCCAAAACAAATCAGAAAGAGCACAACAAATGTCTCAAGAATCATTCACCTACCTAGTAGCTCAGAAAATAAAAACATCATATCAATTCAAGTAGTTACGAAAGATCAGCAACCTCAAAGGGAAGCTGATGAGAATCCAAAGATAGAGAAAAAAAAAACTAATTGGAGTTCAGAGATGGGTGAACCAAAGACCGCGAACCTAGTCAACAAAACAAGAGAAAACGTAATAGTTGGAGAGCTAGAAAGTCTAGGATGAAACCACGTAGGGAACGAGAGTAGAAATCCCTAGATGAGGAGCTTACCCAAGATAAAGAGAAGATAAGACAGCATGAGGAGAGGGTTGCACCTTCTCTTATGCATATGTCTCAACCTCCAGAAGAACCATCCACAAAGGACAAATCGAGAAGTGCTAGTTTGGGAGGATCAATATTGGCTGAGAAGGTTACTGAGCCACTTTGGACACCCTCTTGAAAGCCTATGAAGTGCGGCCCAAAAACAATCAAACCCAAGAACATAGGTGGATGAAATATCCTTAATGTGGAACTAGAAAAACCAAAGGCTTGAAATGTGTCAGAAAATGATTCAAACAGCCCAAGATTTACTAGCACCACCAGTTGGAAAACCTAAGGATTTGATCTTTGTCCCACCTATACCAATAATCCCACCAAACCAGGAATGAATGGATCCAAATACCAGTCATGAGCACGTACCAAAGCTCAAGGACCCAACATTAGAACCAAGGATAGTGTTGAATACCATGGATAACTCTTTCAAGGGATTTAACCTATCTATACATGGAGGGTTGTAAAGAAATAGATGGTCTTGATGAATTGTGGAAACAAGTCAAAGAGGCCAATGAAGCCAGTGATCTAAGCAGACAAGTAAACCAGGTGGGTGATGGAAGAGGAGTGTCTCTTCCACCAATAGAGAAAATTGAGACTGGATCTCAATTGAATCTAGAAGTGCTATTGTATTGGGGAGACAAAGGATCTATACAGTCTATGGACATTAGCTGAGTTGCTCAGAATAAGACCAAACATGTGGACTAATGTGGGAAAATTTCTAGAGAAATTTGGTGTGAAAAACCCAATGACTCAAATTGAGGAAGGGATCAAAGAGCTGGAAATGCCTCAGCTAAACCCTAGGCTAATTCCATTAAACAAGGTAGGCGAGTATTATGAGGGAGAATATGGGAACACCACTCTTCTTGTGTAATTCCAAGGTGTAAAAACCATGGAAATCCTTGATAGCAAAGCTAGAGTGTCACAACAAAAAAGATCTGGAAAAAATGGAAAAAACCAACAATGAGGGCTACCAAGATAAAACTATAACTTGCATACGGACGCACGGAAAGGCCCTTAGGATTGCTAGAAAAAGTATTTGTTACTTCTTGTGGCATTGAATACGGTCAAACCTTTGATATTGTTGACTTTGGCAAGAAGAACAACTATGACATCATTCTAGGAAGACCATTCATGCAAAAACTAAAAACGGTCCAAGATTAGGGTTATGACCATATCTACATGAGACATATACAACCCACGGAAATAATAAATCTTAAGGACCATAGTTACAAGGACGTGAACCGAGCCCCTGTGGAGGAGTTTGATTCCTCTAAATAGCGGGATCAAAACTTCTAGCATGGTTGGGTAAGCCTAAAGAACTGTGGATGTGCGGAGCTTCGCAATGTGGAATCTTAAAGCGAGAGGAATGTATCCTTGAAAGGAAAGTTGAAGATAAAGATTATATCCCAGAAAAATTTCCAAAAGAAGTATTAGAACCACTAAAATGGGAACACATCTTGAATACTTTGGATGTGTGCGCTATTCAAACGGTCCAACAATGAAGTTTTGTGATAAAGATGTCTATGATGTCATTCCTTGCTTTGTAGTGAGTGTGATTCAGGAAAACAAAGAGAACCTGGCCTCAACAACTTCTCGAGATGAAAATTAAACAAAGGACTGTCATGAATCAAAAGACAAAGAAGAAGATAAGTTCTATGACTCCGTAGAACACTTGGAGCTTCAAGAAGATGCTGATAATGAAAATTTAGACAACCCAGAAGGTGACGTGAACAAAACTTCAACTAATGCACGGTTTTATGATTTTCCAAATCAAAGACCCAGGAACCAATGTCACCACTACAAGAATAAAGTGCATCAAAATTGGGTTCCAAAATCCTCGACGGTGATGCAATCGCAACAAGCATCCTCATACATGGCTCCTATACAGGAAGAAAAGACTCAACCAAGAAGAATACGACCATGTCAACAACGGGTTAAAAACACTCTAATCAATTGGCTAGAAAAGTCCTCCTAGAAATAGAAATCCAAGAGCAAACACATAATAAATTTCCATAACCAGCCAAACCACCAAGGGATTTAACCTTGCTGAGGATATTTACAACAGTGATGATTCTTATGACATTTCCTACAATGAACTCAGGTCATTACTATCACTAGCAGCTTTCGTAACAACCATGCAAGACCAAAAGTAAAGAACAACAAGTCGAGAACAAGTCAGAGCCAAAAAGTTCAAAAAATTTGGATACCAAAGAGCCAGCTTGGCCAAAAGCAAGTATGGATCAAGAAGATGAATATTTTTGATGAAAAATCACAAGATCCAACACCAAGAAGAATATTGCAAGAACGACTAAGAAAATCACAAATTTGCAAGCTTTCACAACTCAAATTTGGGTCTTGAAGAAGTTGATTCAAGCACAAAGAGGTCTGAAGTTTATTTGGAGTCCGAAATGGTTAAAGTATCAACTCCCATAGTTTGAATCGCGTCGCCAACCAAACGTACAAGGACTGAAGCATATACCACTAGTGACTCATGCAAAGACAAGATGGATCCCAAAGAAGTCTCTTCAAACACAAGCAAAGCAGGGACAAGTATGGGTTCCCAACGAGCTGCATCAATGAAACAACTAGTAATCACAAAGAAGTGGGTCCCAAAGGAAACCAATAAAACTATTGTTGATGAAACACTACGAGCGTGCAAAGGCCAACCATCCATAGCTAGAAAATATTGGGTATGTGATCATCCTCATTAGTGAAAGTTTCTAGCAACCAACAAGAAGAAAGAACAAGACAAGTTAAGGATAATACATGTATGTGCATTCATGTGTGTGATACATGTGATTGGATATGTGGGATTCTATGTAAGTATCATTGAAGAGTAGAACTTTGCTTCAGTCCTCCTTGAAACAAAGCTCCATCACCTTGGCTAAAGTCCTTTCCTATATGTGCCATTGACTCTATGATGCAACTCTTCAAGTTAGGAAACAACTCCGATGAAAGAGACTCTCCGACATTGCTATTGTAGTGTGACACACCACCACCCACATGCTTTTGATAAGACAACCCAGTTGGAAGATACATTACTCTGAACACACTTTCTCTCTTGTGCAGGGATGTGATGTCCACCATCACACACGAGCATCCATTATATTGTTTAGAAACCTCAATGCACCACTCGAGGTGCACATCTCATATAAAAAAATATTTGACTAGGTGAAGACACTGGTGACAAAGGAGTCTCCAAGCAGGCACATGTTTAGGACGATGACAACTGTTGTTGGAAGGATGACTAGATGGTGGTGCAACATAGTTTGAATCTAAATGAAAGGTTATTGCTTAGGAGAGCCTTTGAAGCTCTATGGAATCTATAAGATAGATTGATTCACTCTGCTCATCAAATTGTGGAGGGTGAATTAGTTAGAAGAGAAGTCCCTAAAAAGATAAACAAAAATTGGGAGGTAAATGGCCAAGCTCAATGAAGATAATCACTTCGAAGGTGTTGTTTGGGGCTATATATTACTGGTAGCAATGATATTCTTTCCAGATGGATAACTTGCCGAGAATCCTATCAAGAACCCACTATCGCAACATTTTTTGAGATTCTTTCACTCCAAGAATCTTCCAATGATAAGTGCATTGTGTTTACAATACACATAAAAGATCTAGCCGCAAGTGTTGATGTAGTAAGCAAAACAACTATTTGACATCTAGTGTGTCAAGGTGGCAAACACACAAGTGGTAAGAAGTGTCCATAAAAATCCACAAAAATCCATTTGAGCAGTTTAAAGATATGGTGTAAGATTGGCATGTTATTCTTAAGATTTACCATCTAAAATCAATATCATGGTGCGTGTCAGCATGAGTCTTTCTACACGTCTCCACTTTCAAAGGCCACATAAGAAAAAACCTTATCTAGCTAGTTGTAGAGACATTGATTTCTCTTTTGGAGGGGCTCTTGGACTTGATTTCAATTGACATATGGTGGTAGATCTTAAAGAATAATCACTGGCAATGAATATCTAAATTCTTCCTTCCTCATGGCAAGAGGAACAATTAAATCACAAAATTGTTATGAGTGCTAGAACCCATTAAAGCTATGCTGTGGTAGATAAGTTTTTTGACATTTCTTGTTTGCTGGTTTGTTTTGATTCCATGTTTGAGGGCTAGGAGGGGCACACCACCTCACCATAAAAAGAATAAAATTATGGGAATTTAAAAGGTAGGATAGTACATGAAAAGGGTACAAAATCAAAGCTTAAACTTTTCCATGTCTTAGAAATATACATCTCTTTTCATATGTATGAAATGATATTAAATCATAGCCTATTCCTCTTGTCCTTTGAGTTCCATTCCATTGTGTATGTAGTCAATGTTTTTACTTTTTTATTTTTTTAGATCTACAATAGAAAATCAAAAGTAGAGGCAACTAGAGTGGCGTCCAATGTCTTTTCCAATAATAGCACTACAAGGAAGGGTAGTCTTTGAACATATGCAAGGGATCCTCCAAAGTTTTTTTGCACCCCAAGAAAAGACCAAAACACCCCTCTAATTTGTGGAAATTCCCAAAATACCCCTCAAATTCAAAAAATTGCCAAAATACCCACACCAATATTTTGCCATAAATTCCCAGAATGCCCTTCAAATTTTCTAAAATTCCCAAAATACCCCTAGTTGTGAGTGTGAATTTCTCAAAAATTAAAAAAATTTATAGATTTTCATAAGATGACTAATTGTCTATCGTATAAGATGCCAAAACTAGAATTTGAGTTGGTTATGTAGGCTTTCGGGATGAATTGTTTCATTATTTTTAGATGTAATTAGCTTTTTTGTGAGGTAATTTGTGTCAAATTACATGCTAAGCACTCAAAAAAGGATCTCAATTGTAAAAAAGGAATAAAGATTAGAAAATGTTGAACAATCCAATCAAACTAGATATAAGGGTATTTTCACAAATTAGAGGGGTATTTTGGTAATTTCCCCTTTTTTTTGAAGCCTTACATATATATAAGAGGCTTTAGGTAGCCATGAAAAAAATTCTAAAAGAATTGGACTTTCTTCTACATGCCTTAAGTATTGTTCCCACGGGTAGACTAGGGATTGAAACATAACAATCCCCCCCTCAAGCCCAAACTAGATACATCACTCTCATGGTATCTCGCGTCTTTGGTGTACTCGTTAATCGTGAGTTTTACGTTCTCTCACAACCAAGGGTTTTGGTGTACCCATAACCTAGGTCAGTAATCCCCCCCTCCCCTCCCCCCCCCCCCCCCCCCCCCCCCCCCCCAACAGATAGGGTGTAGGTCAAAATCTAGCTACCAACATATGGTGTTTTTGGTTTACTTCCAAACCTTGGGTTTAAGATGTACCCAATAACCTCATGAGAAGCAGAAAAAAATAGGACATGAACAAAAAAATGATAAATTGGGAGGTCTTATCACTTTGTATGTGTGGCAATGTCTATAACCTGTACAATTTATTTTGACTAGGAATAACATAAAAAGAGTTGATCTAAAGAAAATCACTGTAAACAAAAAGTATTTGGGGCTTGGTATCCCCATCAATCACATGAATCTGATTTTTACCCTTTTGGAAGAACTTATTTGAAGGATGATTTGTCTTCCCATAATGAATACAGGTATTCTTCTTGAAACAGTCCTTTGTCTGGTGATTGTTGCACTCACTAATGGCACAATATCTGGTACCAATGGATGGTCGGGATGAAGATGAGGTAGAAGCACAATTACTGATTGCATAGGCACTGGGAGTATCAAAAGAACTAGTAGGGGAGTATCAGCTATATCAACTTAAGATGGTATAAGATTGGAGCTATGACCATATCAGTGTCAAGAACCACAACTATAGAGATGTCAGTCAAACTCTTGTAGAGGAACTTGACTCAATGGTGGTCAACAAGAAGTAAGTACCTGCATGGTTACAAACCAAAGCACATCTATGTGGGTGTGGAGCTTCTAAATGCGAGAGCATAGCTAGAGAAGACTGCATCTTAGAGATATTTGTAGAGGAAAATGACTATATCCCAAAGCCATTTCCAGAAGAAGTTTTTGAACCTTCTGTCTAGGATCATATACTAGCTATTCTTGATGTATGCATGAACAATGTAACCCCTATAATATTTTGTGATGAGGAGGGATATGACATAGAACCCTTCCAAATGGTGAGTGTTATCTTGGAATCAAGGTCAGACATAGAGGACCTAGATACACCAAAAATAGTTGAGTGCAAACACATAGTTGACGAGGTTTTACATTAAAGATCTGAGTGACAAAAGTAGGAGGAATTCTAAGATTCATGAGACGATATTCTTGAGATAGATACTAAGGATGAGCTATCAAGTAGCTTTGAAAATGAAAAAACACCATAGAAAAGAGAGGCAATCTTCTATGATTTCCCTAACTATAGATCCAGAAGACAAGAAAGGTACCAAGCAAAACAAATGAAGAAACAAAAGCCAAGTCAAAGAAAACATATGCCTCTTATAAAGAGCAAAACGCAGTGTTTGATGCTCCTAGGAGAAATTGATTGTGTCAAGACAACATTACACAAGGATACATGAATGCTACTTCAACAAAGACCAATCCTAAGAAACAAGCAAAAACCAAAGATGCTATTTAAACATCATCAAGAATGACCATACCTGAGTGCAAATCGGAATATTCAAAGCTAAAAACCTATGCCTCTTATAAAGAGCAAAACGCAGTGTTTGATGCTCCTAGGAGCAATTGATTGTGTCAAGACAACATTACACAAGGATACATGAAAGCTACTTCAACAAAGACCAATCCTAAGAAACAAGCAAAAACCAAAGATGCTATTGAAACATCATCAAGAATGACCATACCTGAGTGCAAATGGGAATATTCAAAGCTAAAACAAACCTTGAAAGAAGTTTGGACGACAAAAATGGAGAGTGATGAGGGCTTAGACACTAAAATATTTGATGCACTCTCTCAATACAAAAATTACACAATCCAAGATTGAAAGATCATAGTTCAAAAACTGATGCAAGAAATTAAATAACTAGGGATATCTTATGATGGACCTAAGAAAGCCAAACGCATAGCCAAATCGGGAGAGCAACCAAAGCTGGCATACATTATCACTGACCTCACGAAGCAGGAGGAAGAGTAGTTTTTGATAGCTATGCCAAATGAACATAGATAAGTGTTTGCATGGTCATAAAACGACCTGAAGGGTATAGATCTAAAAGAAAATTAACACACCATATCCCTTAAGAGTGATGCAAAGACGCACAAACACCGTCCCTATACCTAAAACAAAACTTTTGCAAAAAAGATCAAGGAGGATATAGAAAAGCTTAAGGAAGAAGAGTTTACCTATGAGATGAAAAAAAATTCTAGGGCACATTGTGTCCAAGAATGGCATTTCCACGGATCTTAAAAGAATTCAAGTGATTGTAGCTTTACCAAGATCAACAATGCTGAGGGAGTTACAAGCATTCATGGGCCATTGCAATTACTATAGAAGATTCATCTATATATATATGCAATCATTGTTAAACCTCTCTACTCTAATTTTGAGTAGCCAACAAATGTGAAGAAGCATTCTAGTTATTGAAATAGAAATTGATTTTTGCTCCAATTTTAAAAGCGCTTGATTGGACAAATTTCTTCCATGTCCTTGTCAATGCATCAACTTATGCTTTAGGGTGCAAATGTTAGTGCAACCTAAAGAGAACAACATTGATTTTTCTATAGTTACTCCAGTCAACAATTGAATAGTCAAAAAATAATGAGATGACTACAAAGAGAGAAAGTTTAGGAATGGTCTATGTTGTGAAGAAGTTTAGACACTACCTTCTCGCAATTTTTTGTTTGTTTTTTGTGGATCATCAAGCACCACTATACGTGGTGAATGAACCTTGTAATACAAGACACATTGCTAGATGGTTCATTATATTGTTTACATTTGATATCATAGTAGTGATGAAAAGGAGCCACACATGAGAGGGCTAACCATTTGTCTACATGGACTCAAGGAGAAGCACCCACAAATTTTGATGATGAATTGCTAGATTCTTATCTTTTCAACATCCGGATGGTGCTAAGGTGGATTGAACATGTCCTAACTTTGCTCACCATTGGGCGGGGGGTCCACCTCAAAATATGTAAGTATAGCATGCGACTTCACCCGAAGGGGTTTTTTATATACTAAAGAGTTACAGATTCCATGTACAAGAGGGGTTTTAAAATAGAAATTGGTAAAAAAAATTGCAAGTTTATTAAGGTAGAGGGGTCTCTTAATTCATGATGAAGAGTGTGTGAAGAGGGATTTTAAAATACCTCTTGAATGCATGTGCTATAACTATTTTCCAAAGCTGGACCTCTTGAGGATCACTCCACATTGAAAGGCAACCATCAATTGAGGAAACTTGAACACTAGCTCTAGTAGCTATTAGACTATACAAGGAACAAAATGATGGTATATTAAGGCTATTTATTGAGCCAAATGAGAGAAACATGTACTTGAGCAAAGCTCATGTGCAAAACATGGGTATTCACAATGGAAAATCAAAACATGGGTATTCAAAATGGAAAATCAAAAACATTTCAGAGATTGATGAGGTTAGGTGTATACTGACCTAAAATGCAGAGAAGTGTCCTCTTGAAGGCTCCTTTCATAGGTAATTCACAATGCATGAGCTTCGCTTAGGTGCAACCGTTACTTTGAGCAATGTTTCATTTTCTACCAGTGTCTTAGTTGCATAAATGTGACATGAACTAATGTATCCAAGAGGTTGAGAAAAGTGAGATTCAAATCCATTCAGACCCAAAGCGGAGGTTTATGTGTTGATTGAGGATCACCTCTACAAGAAAGGAAAGAACAATCAATTGCCGATGTGTTCCCCACAAAATATGACTACATTCCGGTTCCTGAGCAAGCTTATGCTAGACAGGAAGGGGGTTGACAAAACTAAAAAATCAATTCTTGTTGTAGGAATCTAGTGGCCTACCTTGTTCATGGATGCTCAAGAATATGTGAAGAGATGTGATGAATGCCAATGAACAAAAGTATCTATGCGAGGAGACAAATTGTCTCTAAGACCAATGACGGGAGTAAGGACTTTGTCAAATGGGGCATATACTTTGTAGGATCGATATTAACTTCTGCATATCATACACGGGATCAATATATTATAGTGATCATAGAATATCTAAAAAATGGGTTAAAATATCATAAAATCTAATATCTAACCAACCCAAATGATTTTCTCATACTAAACTGATCATTTAATGTGGGAGAATAAACGGGAATAAGGGTTAGAATATAGAAATCTGCTTATGGATCTATCTCAACACGGGGCCAAGTTAAAGAGTCTAAATGAGAGATGGTATGTCAAAGAGCAATGCTAGATAATGGAGCTTAAAGACCTTAGGGTTAGCTTCATTAAAGACCTCCAAAGGTTAGTGTTAAAAGTCTTTTGACCTTAGCCAAAAGCTAGGGTTGTGCTTGAGGTGGGAACCCAGCCCAAGCTTGAGGTGCTTATCATGCTTGCCGACTAAGGTTCAGCTTGAGATGCTTGTCATGCTTTCTCACTAAGGTGCTTGAGGTGCTTGTCATTCTTGATGACTAAGGTGCCTAAGGTGCTTGTCGCGCTTGTTGACTAAGGTGCTTGAGGTGCTTGTCGTGCTTGATTACTAAGGTGCTTGTTGTGCTTGAGGTTCTAGGGTTGAGATTGATGTGGGAACCTTCTCCACACTTGAGTTGAGCTTGTAGTGAGAACCTTCCCCAAGATTGAAGGGTTCAATGTGTTCCCAAAACTCAACATGATCCCTACTCAAAAGAAGTAATTAGGACACTTTTCAAGTGACTCTTCATGTTGCCCTCATGGTGTGCCTAAAGCATGTTGGTTGGCCTCTCAAGGGGTCCAATGATAATTTAGCTAATTTATTTATTTGATTATTCATTTATCAAGTCATCTCTCTCAAAGAGGAAAGCGGGACACTTGTTGTCCCAAGGCTAGCATGGTTGATTGATATACACCCTGCATGTGATTGGCTAGGCTTGTAGGGGTCCAATCATCTTCTAGCATGAGCTACAAGGGGAGGTCAACCAAGGAAGCTGGGGGATTTCTTGCAGGGTATACTCCCCCCCCCCCCACACACACACACTCATTGTGTGAAGTGCAAAGTGAAAGAGCTCCATCTCCTTCTCCAATCTTGTTGAGAAGTTGAGAGCTTACACCAACACTCTTGGCTATGGAATGCAAATACAACCAAGAGCCATGCTCCAATGCTTAAGCTTGTCATCTTCTCCATCTTCATTACTATGCTATTATGTATGCTAAGCAAGAAGAGTGATGATAAGTGAGGAATTATTTCTTTCTCCTATGAATGTTTCTTCTTCCACTTCCCTATCCTCATTCCCAGCTAGCTCTCTCCACTTTTGAAGGTGTTTGAGGCCTTGTGACTGAGGCTGGGGATGGCTAATGCTTTTACAAAGACTATGTTATGCTCGTGATGCATGAATCTTTCCAGATTCATCGCATCACCTAAGTCACAAGGAACAAAAATATGGTATTGTACCAAGTCTCTCTTGATGGGAGAATCTATAGTACAAAAGTCTATTGGGGGGACCGGCTCCACATAAATCGGGTAATTGTTGTCAACTTCTCTAAACTCTCTCTCTTGCAAAAGTATTGTTCATGCCAAGTTAATTAAGTATTATGGTTATGTTGCTACTACTAATTAGGTTCACCCTCTATGTTCTCAAAGTAGTCTCACAAAAATGCTCACTCTAATTCTCTTACTTCCGCTATTCTCAAAGTTTATAGGCCATTTCCATTCCATTGGTATCAGGGCTATTGGTTTCTCTTTTCTTGCTTAAGAAGAAAGGTCCTTCAGTTGTCCATGAAAGGTTGGACATGTTCATTGCAATAGAATAAGTGGCATAGGGATCTATTATCTTGGTTAAGAAGGACTTAGTTTGAGGTACACCGTTGGAAACTATAGTCTTAATGATCGAGCCTCTCCGGGCTTGACTTTGGCTTAACCATTATTGAGCTATGAGCATGCTCAATAGGAACCATAACCAACCGAGAAATATTAGACCTTATCCACTAGTCTTTGCAATCAATGGTGTCTAAACTACGGGTGTGGCCGCTTGAGAACTAATTTTCAAAGGTAAAGAAGAGTAGCAACTAAGGTTTTTGAGGGTACCAATGTACAAAGTAATTTTGTACATAAGTTTAATTAGCATGGCTGACAATAACCAAGAGAGTAGAATGAACATTGATAGCTTTGATTTTTCACATGAAGATTCTAATGATGATGCCCCCATGTTTGTTAAATTATCTTGTTACTAGCTTGGATCAAGCTAGGGGCAAGCTAGGGGCAACCTTGATTTGCAAGCCAAAGTTACCCAACAACTTCGTGCTTATGGGATTTCCCTTCCTCTCCAAGAGCAGAGGGAGCTTAGGATGCCTCTTGATGAGAATCCCAAAAGAAGACTCTCTCCCATACGAGAGGAGAAATACAAAGAACAAGAAAGAAGCGGATCCTAAGTTCCTCTAAAGATGTGGCTCCACAAAGACGGAGGTCTAGACGATCGCCAACCCCTCCCAAGAGGAAACAGTCAACCCATAGCCCCTCTCCTCATCACTCCAAAAGGGAAGAGAGGATACAAAGGAAGAAAAGGGCATGAAATAAGGTCAACCTCTTCTCCTTCTTCTTCACCTTCCTCCTCTTCCGATGAAATCAAGAGCTATTCTCCTAGAGAATACAAGAGAAGAGGACAACTCAAATCTTACCCTGCATGGTGAAGGTCCAAAAAGCTCAAGAAGTTCAAAGAGGGAGGAAAGAGTATCTCTTTTCTCACCTATGATGGCACCCAGTGTCACCAACAAAGTATTGGCTTTCATCCTGTAGTTTGATGCGGCCTTTGGAGACAAGGGCTTCACAAACTCCTCCAAGCTACACCATGTAGCTATGCACTTTCAGAAATCTGCTCGTCAATGGTGGGCTAGCCTTCCTGTTAAAGGAGAAGCCCCAAAGAAATGGAAAAATCTACAAGTTTCCATCATGAACCAATTCCCTGCATGTGATGCAAAGGACAAAGTGCTTACAGAATAGCTGAGTTTGAAGATTCTCTCCCATGAGTCTATCCACAGATATGTGGAAAAGTTTTGGGATTTACATCTCAAGGCTACTGTCTTTCAAAAGATATACTTCTCCAAGCAAAAGCAACAATTTTTTGCGAGATTACCTGAAGAGATGGCCGAATATGTTAACTCCCAATGGCCTAGCTTATTACCAAAGTAATCCACCACACTATGGTTGCTTCGTGCATCAATTTTCAACAAGGGACGAAAAGGAATACTGAGCCCATGGAAATCAAAGACAAAAGTGATGCAAAGGGGAAAACAATGCCCAAATTTCTTTCCAAGGCAATTCCAACAACAACAACAACAACAATTGGTCCAAGGAGAAGGGAGTTTACAAAGGTAAAAGTAAATTCTCTTCTAAAGAGCTTAAAGCTTTTTGTAAGGACCAAAAATGTTTTAAGTGTGGGGAGCAAGGACATGGCTATCATTCTTGCCCCAAGAGAAATTCACGCAATGAGACTCCTAGAGATTCCATGATCAAAGCTCCAAAAGAGGATGCTCATTGCAAAGGATCATGTCTCTTCTATGCTTGGAAAAAGGTAAGGGAGCATGATGCCCTCATATTGTTTGCCCTTGGATCTACTCACAAATTCATATCAATGGAGTTGTCCACTAACTTGGGCATTTAAGCTTTGGAGATGGGAGATATTGTAATTGTCGATGGAGCTTTCAAGGGACAACAAGCCTCCGTTACTCCCTTGATTGGAAGTTGAGGCTTCATGTCCAAAGCTACGTCAACAAAGAAGACTTTAAGTTCATCTCTCCTCTCCAACATGAGGATGTTATCCTAGGGCTCGAGTCCTAGGGGCACCATGGTTCAACCGTATGGCTACCAACATGAAGTTCCTTGAAAGGCAAATTTATTTCACCTACAGATGCTAGTGAGTTGGTCCATACTGTACCACTCATAAATTCTCCTACTTTTGATAAATCCATGAAAAGCTCAATTTTTGCGTACATGATTTTTGCCAAAGAGTCCCTAAAAGGTCCTACTGTTTCATCAAATGTACATGGTAGGAATCAAGAAGAGTTAAACTTGTCTGATTTTCCAAATGGATTCCAAGATGATTTCATCAATGATATCCCTATGGACTTACCTCCAAAATGAGGGGATGATGACCATCGAAATGAGCTCCTACCAGGAAGCTCACTTTCCAACAAGCCTCCTTATTGAGTTTCCCAAGGTCAACATGAGGAGATTAAGTACAAGAATTGGTAGACAAAGGGATGGTGAGGCCTAGCTCCTCTCCCTTTTGTTCTCTAGTCCTTTTAGTGCAAAATAAATATGGTACATACCACATGTGTGTGGACTATCAAGCGCAAAACCATATCACTATATCAAAAATAGATTTTATGTACCGTGGGTAGAAGATCTCTTCGATAAGATACAAGGTTCGAGCTACTTCAGTAGGATTGACCTTAAAAGAGGCTACCATCAAATAAGGATAGTGAATGAAGATATCCTAAAGACCGCGTTCCATAGAACGTTTGGTCTTTATGAACATCTAGTCATGCCTTTTGGCTTGACTAATGCACCAGCCACGTTCAATTAGTTAATGGATATAATCTTTAGACCCTACTGAAAATTCACTGGAGTGTTCTATCTACTCCAAGTCTTTGGAGGAACACAAGCAACACCTCCATGTAATTTTTCAAGCTTTGAGAAAGAACAAGCTTTTTATCAATCAAAAGAAGAGTGAGTTTTTCCTTCAAGAGATTCAATACTTAGGTCATATTACTCTCAAGATGGTATTTGTGGATCCATCAAAGTTGGAGGTAATAAAAGCATGGCCTAATCCAAGGAATCTACATGAGATAAGAAGATTTACTGGTATGTGTGCATACTATGGACTCTTCATAGAGAAATTCTCTCAACTAGCAGCACCATTCCATGACTTAACAAAGAGGAACATTAAGTACTCATGGACTGCTAAAGAGAAAAAATGCTTTTGACAAGCTTACCTCCCAACCAGTCCTTATGCTTCCGGATCTCTCAAAGCCGTTTGAGGTCCAATGTGATGCTTGTGGTGATTGACTTGGAGCAGTTTTTCTTCAAGAAGGGCATGCAATAGCATATGAGAGTCGAAGGCTCTATGGAAATGAACAGGTCTTGGGCATATATGAAAAGGATCTTTTAGCTGTTCTGCATGCCCTAGTCACATGGAAGCACTATTTATTGGGGACTCCATCCATTTTGCGAGTGGACCACCAAAGTCTCAAGTACTTCATGACGCAAACCAAACTTTCTGATAAAGAAATGAGGTGGGCAAATTTTCTTTCATAATTTTATTTTCATATTGCTCACATTGCTAGTAAGCATAATCAAGTGGCCGATGCACTTTCACGATAACCAAAAGTCAATGCGGTGTCTATAGTAACTCACAATGATCTATCTTCTATGATAAATGAGTATGCTACTGACTCTAACTTTAAAGATATATTGTCAGTGCTTGCCTTAGGGAAGAAAGAGGAACCATTCACCTTGCAGGATGGTTATCTTCTCCATTGCAATAGGCTATGTGTTACACACTCCCTTCGTGAGAAAGTTATGTATGAATCCCATGCTCCACCCTATGTGAGGCATAGAGGCATTCAACCTAATTTTTGAGGAGTAAAGACATACTTCTATTGGCCTACCATGATAGTAGACATACAAGAGTATGCTTCAAAATGTGTGGTATGCCAAAAGACCAAGTATGATAGATGGAAGCAACCTGGATTACTCCAACCATTGCCAATCCCTAATTCATCGTGGGAGAGTATACCCATGGATTCTATCTTTGGATTACCTAAGTCTATCCATGGGAATACAAGAATATGGACAATATTCCACAGGTTTAGCAAGCAAGCACACTTTATTCCTGTCATAAAGACTATTAAGGCACACCAAATGGCAACTCTCTTCATATCTCATATTTTCAAACACCATGGATTGCCAACATCCATCATGTCAAATAGAGATCCCAAAATGACCAGTAATTTTTGGAAAGGTCTCTTTGAAAATCTAGGTACAAGATTGAATGTCTCTTTGCCCAATCGCCCCACAAACGGATGGCCAAAGTGAGATAGCCAATCTTACGATACTCAATCTATTAAAGACTTTTCTTACAGAAGTAGATCAACACTGAATGGGAAAAGTACTTACCACTTGTAGAGTATGCATACAATAATACTTTCCAACACAAAAGGCACATTTTGAGATCATAGAGGGAAGACTTAAAAGTCCCTTGCTACTTAAAGTACATGGGAAGATCTTCGTTGTTGATGAGTGTAGTCGTGACCTACATGAATCTTTCCAAAGGATTTGGGAGGATATATCCATATTTCAACAAAGGCAAAAGGCTGTGTTGATATGCACAGAAGAGCCTTAACATTCAAGGAAAATGATTGGGTCTTACTCAAGTTTTCTAAGGCTCGATTAAGGCAAACGATGGGAAAAATTCCTACGGGCCATCAAAAGTATAATGCTAAACTAGAAAAAAGATACTATGGTCCTTTTCAAATCTTCAAGCCAATCAATGAGATGCTTATCAACTCAAGATTCCCAACCATTGGTTCATACACAATGCTTTTCATGTGAGCCTACTTAAGCCCTACAAAAGAGAGCCACCAACTAAACTAATTATTGAAGACCCTCTGAAAATCAAAGACCAAGAAGAGGTGCTACAACCCGAATCTATCCTTCAACATGAAGACAAGGTACTATGACATGGTAAGATTATCCGATGGTATCTTATTAAGTTCAAAAATTATTCTTTTGAAGATGCTAGATGGACGCACAAAATACAGCTTAAGGATAGTATGAACCTTGTCAATGCTTACAATGTTACATTAGAGTAAGAAAATGTACATTTTTCTTTTAGATGACCAATGTTGTTGTCTTATAATACTAATTCTCTTTTTATTGTGCACAAATTTAAATAGTATGCATGCTTAGAATCATGTTTGTGATGACGATGTCTTTTAAACACCAAGTAGAATTTGTCACTCTACCTTGGAGAATGAAATGGACTAGAGAGCAGACATGCTTGCGGAATCTACATCTCCCAATCACCAAATGGATTAGTCATCCATCTTGGAATGATGTCATAGGGTTAAAAGAGATCCTCTATCCGCTAAGAAATATCGATAATGAAAAATGCTTTAACTATTCTACCTCATAGTCGAGGACGACTATGATTTCAAGAGAGAGGTAATGTCATAAAATCTAACATCTAACCAAAACAAATGTTTTCTCATATTAAATTGATCATTGAATGTGGGAAAATAAATGATAATAAGGGTTAGATTATAGACATGTGCTTATGGATCTAGCTCAACACGGGGCCAAGTTAAAGGGTCCAAATGAGAGATGGTCTAGCAAAGAGAAATGCTAGCTAATGGAGACATGTGCTTATGGATCTAGCTCAACACGGGGCCAAGTTAAAGGGTCCAAATGAGAGATGGTCTGGCAAAGAGAAATTCTAGCTAATGGAGCTTTAAGCCCTTAGAGTTAGCTTCATTAAACACCTCCAAAGGTTAGTGTTAAAAGTCCTTTGACCTTAGTCAAGCTAGGGTTGTGCTTAAGGTGGGAACCCAGCCCAAGCTTGAGGTGCTTGTCGTGCTTGCTGAGTAAGGTGATTGAGGTGCTTGATGGCTAAGGTGCTTGTTGTGCTTGATGTGCTAGGGTTGATCTTGATGTGGGAACCTTCTCCAGGCTTGAGTTGAGCTTGTAGTGAGAACCTTCCCCAAGATTGAAGGGTTCAAGGTGTTCCCAAATGTCAACATGATCCCTACTCAAGGGGGAGTGATCTTGATGTGCTAGGGCTGATCTTGATGTGGGAACCTTCTCTAGGATTGAGTTGAGCTTGTAGTGAGAACCTTCCCCAAGATTGAAGGGTTCAAGGTGTTCCCAAATGTCAACATGATCCCTACTCAAGGGGGAGTGATCCCTCATTGTAGGAGCTAGAGAGAGAACACATGCACCCTCACACAAGTCAATCATAGTCTAAAGAAGTAATTAGGACACTTTTCAAGTTACTCTTCATGTTTCTCTCATGGTGTGCCTAAAGCCTATTGGTTGGCCTCTCAAGGGGTCCAATGATAACTTAGCTAACTTATTTAATTTAGTATTCATGTATCAAGTCCTCTCTCTCAAAGGGGAAAGTGGGACACTTGTACCAAGGCTAGCATGATTGCTTGATATGCACCCTGCATGTGATTGGCTAGGCTTGTAGGGGTCAAAACATCTTCTAGCATGAGCTACAAGGGGGGGTCGACCAAGGAAGTTGGGGGCTTTCTTGCAAGGTATACTCTCCCACACACACACACACACACCGGGGGATTTACTATTAGTAATGGGGGGGTGTCACCTGCGTGCATCAAAATAAGAGAAACCCCCCTATGTACGGTATCTTACTTGCTAACCTATCCCCCTAGGTACTGAGCACAATTCTAAGTCAATATTTTCAAAGCGTAGTCATCCCTCATCTTTGCCACTTGCATCCAGCATAAGTATCAACCTGTAAGATTCAAAATAGTTACGTTTAGAATTAGCAAATAAATATAGCTCTTTATTGTACAAACCAATCCCATAAACTTTTCTCTTGCACATGCTTGAACCTAATTTGCAAATGAAGTCAATTTATCTTTCACATACTCATTGAAGACCTTGTAGTCCTTAGCATCAAGCTGGTATTTCTTAGTCTCCAAATCATACGTCAAGTTTGCAGGTGAAACTATAGACTCCAAGGATACACATTGATTGTCCACAAGATCGTATGTAGCTCCTTGCACACTTAGCTTTTTGTTACCATGCAAGATGTATCTCTACATTTGTAGGTCGGTCAAGAAGATCAATAGGACCCTTGGTCTCTTTCATAGCATCACATTTTTCTTCTCATACGCACCATGTACCTTTATCTACACCTTCTCTAGTGCTACAGATCTTTCCTTTCCTCTTGCACCAAGAAGATCAATAGGACCCTTGGTCTCTTTCATAGCAGCACATTTTTCTTCTCATACAAACCATGTACCTTTATCTACACCTTCTCTAGTGCTACAGATCTTTCCTTTCCTCTTGCACCTTGTGTCATCTTTGGACGACAAACCCTCAAATAAAACAACATAATCTGAGCTTACTACAAGAGAAGTTCATGTTTGAAACCTGATCTTTTTATCCATTGAAGAATAAATCCCACTTTTCACCCTTGTTAGTCTGTCCTTAGACAGAGTTGGATTTTCCATTTAGCTAACTCACAAGAGTACTCTTACACATTTTCTTGCCATCTATCTCTACAAAAGAACAGAACTGGCTCTGAACTTTCTCCTCTTCATCAACTATCTCATCAAACACATGGCGTAACTCACATTCTGCAACTATCATGTCATCTTTGTCACATGTGCTCAACTCATTTGCACCTTCCTCTATCTCAAGAGGAACGTCATCAACAACTCCATAATCCAAAATTTGGTCATCTGCATTGGCAACCATTATATCTTCAAGATCTCTCTCTTGCCATGTGTCATGGCACCAAGAGATATCGTGAATGCCTAGTATTTTGCACACATCCTTCGCTTCACAAAAGCCCTCTCTTAAAGCTCGTACTATGTCCTCATCACAAGATACGGACATGTAGTCACCCAAATTGGGAAATGTAATGCGAGGTGCATGATTCATTACAGTCCATATGCTTTCTTGCTTAGAGTGTGCTGCTGGAAAAACAAGCATGGAGCTTGATTGAATCTCGGCAATCTTGTTTAGCACACAAGCACTGCTTAACAAATCAACTCCATCATAACTCCTCTCATTTCTAACCATACCGCCAACTTTGCTAAAGAAATTTTCACAAGTGTATGACCCTGTTGCAGACAAAGGAGCTTCTAGATGTGTATACTTTTCTCTGAATAGCTTGATTAGAAGAACTATACAGTGGAAAGAGAGTTGAATATCAAGGAATGTTTCTTTGCTTATGAAATTCTCCTTGAGACTGTATATCGCTTGTTTCATGATCCAAGTGCGCCACATCCTGAGAAACAACGTTAGATATTTCTTAAAAAATGAATAACTATTGTCTTATTTCAATGGATAATTGGATAAGTGGATGTCGTTTAAAGAAGTACAATCTTCCACTAACCAATGAATTGCTAGAAAGGATGCATGCAACTAAGTAAAGAAAGATAAAATGACAGCAGGTTATTGATGAAGCCCAAGAGGAAGCTCAGCTTCGAGTACTCAAAAGGAAATATTCTCTCAAAAACTAACAAATACCTATTCCCATCAACACTCTAGAAATAGATGACCGACAATGGGAATTGCAGAAAGATGCAGTGTCAATAGATGATGAATGGTTGGATGGAATGGACTCTTGCACAACATAATGATTTGAATTGCATTGATATTCAAAGCATGCTAGAGCCAACCAAGGCTATGCATAAACACAATTGTTCAACCCATGCACATTGTCGTCCCGGAGTATGCCATCTGGGAGGGGTGGAAGGAAACTAAGTAATTAAGGGCAATGTTTGAAGAGGGAGGAAAAAAGTTTGATATTAACATGTGAGTTTTTGCAAAATTACCTAATATTGCCCTTATCAATCATCCACATGGGAATTTAACTGATAATATCCCCCCGATGAGTGTATATTGTGTATATAGTATCATAAAATCATCAAAGAATAGTCTTTTTTGGTTAATTTTCATCATTTTTTTGATATTGGGACTTAAAATTGGAGAAATCAAACAAAAAACAATAAAGCAATGTTTTTAAATAAATTTTCTTAATTATTGGATTTTCACTTTGCTTTTTTAGCACAATTTGTTATTTTCTTTGATTTTTTCAATAAACAGGTCAAAAATTAATAAGAAATAGTAAAAGAGCTCAGATAGAAAAATTGAAAATACACTAATGATCAGAAGGACAAGGCAGACAGACACAAAAAATTTCAATCAAATCGGCAGATGGAAGCGGGAAGCCTAAATTAGGCGGTCAGACCTACTTTTGCAGAATCCTTGCAGAATGAGCTACAGGAATCTGACTGTGGAAATTTTTGAGTCTAACATAGATTTTACGGCCTAGTAGGACTAACCAGAGAATTTGGGGAAAAAAGGTTCGGGAAGTCTGAGTATAGATACCCAAGGTAGGCTAAAATCACCTTACTTTCACTTGTGGCCTTTGGAGAAGGAGCTTTTCGACCTTCTTCGCGCGCATTTTCTGGAATCCACAGTCGCCTGTTTACAATGTTGTCTCACACAAGACATGAAGGGTAAGTTCTATACTTATACATGATCCTTTTTGTACGGCCAGTACCTAGTCTAAACCCTCGGAAAAAATCCTAGAATCCGAGCAGTGCACGAAGACCTACCACCAAAAATTGACCATAGCAGACTGTCAGCTCAACCAAATTAGAGGAAACTTGAATTGTAGCATGCCTCTAGATGATAGAACACTTCTATATCAACAAACGACCATTCGAAAAGGGTCGAGGGGGGTTCCATGTAGAAAATCTAGGTTTTTGATAGATGTGAGAATTGAATTTTGACTCTACAGCTTACAGATTGGGTCTATACACAATGTATATGGTTGGTTTCATAAAATTAGTCAAGGAAAGCCCTTGGAAAGCAGGAGATGGATCAAAGGCTACAAAGCATCAAATTTGACATACGAAGTCAAACTGACTCCAAAGAGGCCAAAAGTGGATGAGTTGCTTCAGGACTTAGCGGACAAGTCCATAGCCTCAAGAGTGACTAACCAACTCCAGAGGCCATGTAGTCACGTGAATCGGTGATTTCTGAGTCGACAAAGCACGAAGTGATGCCGACAACACAAAACTTTACCAAATTCAATTTAGGACTTGTGTTACGTGTATAGAATATGTTTAGGTCAAAATTTTCAAGTTTTACAAGAAAAAGTTGACTGCTGTAAATAATTTTGATTATTTACTTTTGTAATATTTTGGCTTGAAAATAGCACCATCACCTCACCTATCACTTGTACACACTTATTACATGCCACATTTCAAGTATGAGCCAAAATGATCAATGATAACTTGGAAAACTGTCAAAGAAGTCCTTCCAAACCAATTTTTGAGTTATCAATCACATTTTTTGATCCAAAACACCTCATATCACATACATAGAGTCTACCTCATGCCTAGAACCAAGTTGCACCAAACAATGTACATTTTGATGAAAAAGTTAATAATCACGATTATTTACTTTTTTGCCAAGATGGAGGGGAATTGCAACTTTGCCTTCATGGGACCAAAGCACATGATGTCCTAAGCCGACCAAGTTTGAACAAATTTGGAGCTCAAAATCTCTAATTTCCTTTATATCTACTGTTTCAGATAGAAAGCCTAAATTTGGCACCATTCTCACCCTGTGCACCCAAATGAGCCCACACTTCACTCAGAGTATCTAATTGAGGTCTATTTCAAGCCCATGATGCCAAAATTGCAAAAAGTTGAAAAAAATTATCAATTGTAAATAATCACGATTATTTACTTTTGTTGCAAATTTGGCATGGACTTTATGATTTTGATCTTTGCATGTTTTTATGCATCTAGGCATGTTCAAAAATTGATTTGAAGCAAATTGAACTCAATTTGTAAGCAATTCAGACGGAAGGACATTTCAGAGCGGAATTTGCCAAATTTTCTAACTTTGGTACTCTATTCACTTAACACAAGCAATACAAGTTGCGAAAAAGGCCAAGAAGAGGGTCACCCAAAAAGAGAAGTTGCACGAGATGCCACCATACCAACCGGACCCCAGTTCAGTGAAGTTGGCCAAGCAACATACTTATCCAAAGAACAGCTTGAAGAGCACAACACCGCAGTTTTTTACTGGCAGATTTAAAAGTGAAGAAGGACATCAGGTAGAACTACAGTTGTTGCCAAAAGAGACCTATGATGTCGCGGCAAAGCCCAAAATGAAAGAAGTTAACAGAATGCTTGGACTCAAAGAATTCTACGACCAAGAGCCATGTGGTGTAGACTTTCAGAAAGCCTATGAGCTCCTGTCAGCAATCAAGGAAGACGGGTCAGCCCAGATTACTGACCAGCAAGGGTAGAAGGTAGAAGTTATAATAACCAAAGAAATTGTGACCGAGGCTCTCAAATTGTTGACAGAAGGGATGATGATGAGGGCTAGAGACAAAAAGACAGCAGGTAAATTCACCAACGAGACCGTTACTGCTACCTTTGTTGATCTCATCCAAAAATAGGTGGAAGAACTAGCACGACTGTATCATCAACACTTCCATTTTCTAGGAAAGAGACCACCAAGGTACACAACACCCAATCACGCAGTTGCCCGACTACCTTCACACAAGTGTTGAAGTCGACAACCAGGCAACCTATTGATCACGCACAGTATGTTCTATCCACACTAAAGGGTACAAAGAAAGAGGTCAAGATAACCTATCTGGGAGCACCTGAGGTACTCACAAGAATAGCATACCATGCTATCGGCATGGCAGACAATTTTTCACCTGCCCTAGATCAAAACACATGGATTGTGTCTGCACAGCCATCTCCTCGAGCCACAAGGTCCACAAAAAGAGTTTACAAATCTAATGAAGAATCTTCAGAGAGCTCTCATAAACCACACATCAGTGAAAGCTCAGACAACAAGGAAAGAAGAGCCCGCATTGAAGAGATGAAAAGAAAAGAAGTGGCCGCACATCAAGAAGAGCCGCATGAGAAAAAGGCGAGGTTTGAAGGGGAAAAAGAAACCTATGAAAGAAGCCGCCAAGCTGCAGATGAGGACCCTAGAAAGTGGGTGCCAAAAGAGATCAAGGGGCTGAGAACAAAGAACCCTGCAAGGAAAGAGGCAAAGGACCCCACTAAGTTTCTTAAATGCATGTACGTGGAAGCACAAGAATTAAGACTAAAAGAAGCTCAAGAAGCTACAAGCAAAGCACAAGAAGATGGGGCAAAGCAGTAGAGACAAGCCAAAGCATCCCAACAAAGTGAAGCTCAGCAAGAACAAATTGAGATGTCTCCCAGACCATTGTCACCTGCTATGGAACAAGAAGACCACCCCATGCCAAGCCCTCCCCCATCACCAACAGTTAGACCCACTGAGGGAAAACAAACCAAGGGAAAGGAGCCTGAGCCACAAGAAGCAGCAGGGTCTGAACAACAAGAAACAACTACTTCCAAGCGAGCCAAAGCAAAGGAGCCAGAATCCAAAAGGGTAGCAAGTCTTGAACCAGAGGAGGCAAAAAAGTTTGAGCAAACAAAGGCACAAGAACCAGAAACCACACCCTCTACAACCACCCAACACAAAACGACAGAGGCATCCATGAAGCCTCAAGAAGATGAAGCAGCAAAGGCATCCACACAACCTCAAAAAGAGGTACAAACCCCTCCGCAACCGAAAGTAACAGCCAAAGAGCCACCCACCAAGACTGTTGAAACATCTAGGCAACTCATAGAGCAAGAATATTGGCAGAAAAATGATGAAGTCAGTCTCCAAGTAAACAAATATGCCAAGCAGATGTAGGAAATGACCAAAAAAATGAGATCAACAGCACTTAGCTACAGTGCTAAGGCTAGAGAATTGGAGATAGTAATAGATGCTCTACAAGGAGAACAAGAGGATATGATGACTGTCATCACTGAGCTGCAGAGACAGATCCAAGAGTTGAAAGTTGAAGCTGAACAACACCAGCTGGCCAAAGAAAAGCAACAAAAGGAAATGGAAGAGCTAGGTGAACTTCTCACAAAGTTATCAGACCTTCCAAGACTAAAGACGAACAACTGATAGAGGTTACCAACGAACTCTTAACTAAAACTCTGTCAGTTCAAAAGATCCAAGTGCAACTCGACGTGGACAACGCTTCATTACAATATTTAGAGCAAAGGATCAATGATCAGGCAACCTTCTTGCACCAATTAAGAGAAAATTCCGCAGTTGCCTCGATCAAAGGTACAAACGAAGTGTATAAAGCACTAGAAAAGAAGCATAGATATCTCACACTCGAGCTAAATCTAGAGAAGTCACAATGTAGAGACATTGCATTAATGCAGGTACAAAGAGAGGAAGATCTACTCAAGGAGATAACAGAGCTCAAAAGAGTTAACGAGCTACTACGATTTGGATAGCAAGAGATGCATGAGGAAGTAGGTACTTCAGAACAACCTCATGTTGACATTCCCTCAGTCTCTTTTGCTGAGATGGAAACATAGCCGGCAGAAGGGCTTGGTGGAGAAGAAGATTTTCAGGTACCAATCACAGATTCCGATCAAGTGCCAATGGTCCAACTGTCAAAAGCTGAGGAAGATGCACTTAAGGAGAAGATCACACAAGAAATGGATGAGCAATGGAAATCAATGATGGATTGTAGTTGAGAGTTCTTCATTCAGTCAACGTTACCCAACTCACTCCCAACCAAATTAATGCACAATGGCATCAATAATCACTTCCATACCCCTTGATCAAGGTAGAGCTGCTACATATTAAGGAATGACTATATAAAGACATGTAAGCAGAAGGCGCAGATGAAGTCCACCCCAAGTGGAGAAAGAGCTGGTTGAACAAGAATCCCAAATACTTGATTCTGTTCACAAGAGCACCTAATCCCTTTAGAAGGACCCAACTTTTTGTCATGTACTAAGAATAAGGGCATGGCAATCACATGAGGCAATGACAAAGAAGCGGCCTACATGGCTGAATTATCTGAGATTGCCAGCTTGAAAAAAGGGGATGCCTACAGAGGAATACATGGTGAAAACCCTAACGGGCGCCATGTCATTCTTCAAAGGTCTCCCTGATCTCTCATGTGCTATTCTCTACAAAATTTGCCGAATGCTGCTCACATGCATTGAAGCCTTTCACAAGCCAAAGCAAGCAGGAGCATCGTGGATGTCCTTCCTCGAGGGAAATAAGGGTCTATGCTACAACCTAAGCGGCCAACGTTCCGAAGAAGTCCTTTATGGCTTCTACGCCCGCTACATGTTCTTGCCATCTCATAATATGCTGGCATTTGAGGAAGCATTCTACACAAGGTTTTTCACTTGGTGAATGAAGATTTTTGGGCCAGTGATCAGCAAACTAACTTCACTATGCAATTTTGCAGGTTCCAGACAAACAAAGGAAGACTAGATATGAGAAGGCACTCCATGCAGTTAAAGACCGCCTCGCCAACCGTCAACCCGAAGATTTTTTCAGCCCATAAAGTTGTGTCAAGGGAGGAGGGGGGAAATGTTAGCAGCAAGCTAACCCGGATACCATTTTTCGGAGCTCTCTTTGTAAAAACATTTATTATTTTGATGAATCGGGAATATTGTAACTCCTATTTTTTGGATAAACCTTGTAATCGATGAGCCGGGGCTACAAGCTTCCAGATTGTATCAACCTATCATTAGTTAGAGCTCCTAGATTATTAGTTTTGACCGCCAAAAACCTTGGCTAAGGTATAAAAGCCAATTTTTATAAGTTATTATCAAGTTTTTGGATAATGAAATACACAACATGAGCTACGGTGCTCACTTCTCTCCTTCTCGTGCTTCCTAATCCCTTTCCAGTTGTCACATTACAGTTGCGTCTGCTGCGTTGCAATCGCAGGTAAGAGCTCTACGCATTGACGTAAGCATTTCACGGTATTTCGTAGCTTTTGGCGTCACTGACCCGCAACCTAATCTCATCATAAGTAGGAATTTAAGCTTTAAAATCAAAAACTAAGTATAGGTGGGGTATTGGGGCATCATTTCTAAGCATTTAGATGCATTTTGGGTCAAAAACGACTAGGTCAAAAATCCACTGTTGTTACTAATCGCAACTTTTGCATTTGACCTAAAGTGGGATTTTAGACCATAAGCATGTGCGCTTAGGTCTTATAAACATGTCCTAAAAGTTTCGTTATGTTTGGATGTCATTTGATGTTGTAACTGTTGGGGTATAAATCCCAATGTGGTCGCCCAGGTAAGTGGGCGGGCCGCCAGGTATGTACACATATTCTTTTTTTGTAAAAAACCTAATAAGAACTCACTACGCTCTACACATTACAGTAGAGCGAGTTCACCATATCATCGTTCTCTTCTTCTCGCACTCTCTCTCGTGTCGCACTTCCGCTCGTACTCCTTCAACTGGTATCAGAGCTCAGATCGAGGCTCGGGGCAGCACTGCAGGAGGCTAGAGTCACCAGCTCAGATTGGAGTGAAATTCGACAGGCAAAGACACGGCCCCAAATCTTGTGGGATAACTCGTAGGGCTCGGTGTGCTCAGAATTTCATTCTGAGGTCATCTCGGTCACCGTTCGTCTTCGACAAAGTTCTGCGCAGGCCATTTTTGACTACGTGGTCTCAGCGGGTGCAGATCCGACTCTGCAAATTTGGGGTTTTCGGCCTACGACTGCAGGTGCTGAGGATATCGACACTCCCAGAGTGTTGATTTGTGGCTGTCTACACATCGAAGGACGGCTGACAGTTCTTGGAGGCGTGTCACATACGACACGGGCGCATCTACACACAGACTGTAGGCGATATCCACTAGTTCATCAGGTAGCTTGTGTTAACTGCTTGATATTCCAGATTTCATCCTGACATTGCAGGTACTTCCACATGGGATGTAGTGTCAGAGATGATGTATGTCTGTTGAGGGTTTTCAGGTTGTGAGTCACGCAGCAAACAACCGCCGCAGCGGTTACAGCATACAGTGGGAAATTTGTGGATGTATGACTTTGTGGGAAGTCTATGTACTGTCAGATTTACTGCAGCCTTTGTTGAGGTTCAAGTGAGGTTTTATTGAGCTGGGGGATTCTCGAATGTTGAGATCCTTTCGATGATACAGGTCTTGGAGCGATCCCTCGAGCACCCTTAGATATGCAGCTAGGATGTATTTACTGTGCGTTAGACAGTTGGGATTGCATCTTTGCTTTACTGCCGTTGAGGCATTGTCGCAATCTATGCTTACAGGACAGTGACAGGACAGTCAGAGACAGTACAGGTGCAGGACAGGTTTACCCACAGCTTACAGTGTTAGAGAGACACTGGTTTTTTGAGCTGTTTTTGGTCTGTTTTTAGTACACCAGAGCCATTTTACAAAGGAGACTCTGCCAAAATTTCTACAGAATCTGAAGCTTTCTTGGTTCATTTGACAGGTTGATATTGGTTCAGAGGTCAGTTTACAGGGGAAACTCTGCCGAATTTTTCCCAGGAAAGTAAACTACTGTGAAGCGTAGCTATGGCTGGATCACAGGACACTGCTCTTTACAATATCAAGAAGCTAGATGGAATGAATTTCCCATTGTGGAAGAAGCAGATTTGGCACGTGTTGGTACAAAAGAAGCAGATAAAACCTATAAAGCTCAAGGGGATAAAACCAGAAGATATGGACGAAGATGAATGAAGAGAAATGGATGAATTGGCACTTTCTACCATTATGCTGACTTTGGCAGAAAGCGTTTACTTCAATGTCGCAGACAAGAATTCGGCTTATCAAGCATGGTTAAAGCTGAGTGATCTTTATGAGAAGCAGAGTGCAGCTTCACAGGTATACTGGCTTAAGAAGCTTGTTGACTTGAAGATGAAAGAAGGGACACCTATGTCCAATCATCTGAATGAATTCAACACAATCTATAGTCAGTTGTCAACTCAAGGTGTCAAGTTTGATGAACCTGTTAGAGCTATGTTCTTGTTGATCACATTGCCAAAAAGTTGGGACACTTTTTGCACAGCTTTGAGTAATTCTGCACCTCCATATGGTTTGAACATAGCAGGTGTAGAAGGAAGTCTGCTTACTGAAGAAACCAATAGAAAGACAATGGACAAAGGCAAAGGAACAACCTTAGTTGTCAGGGGAAGGACCAAAGAAAAGTACAAAGGTGGAAAGAGGAATCAGTCTCGTAGCAAGTCCCACACTGCTAAAGGCAAGAGTAACATAGAATGCTACCATTGTGGCAAGAAGGGTCACATGAAAAGAGACTGCAGAGAATGGAAAGCAGACAAAGGCAAAGAGAAAGCTGAAGACCATGGTGAGAAGAACAAGTCCTCAGTGAAGATTCAAGAAATAAATGTGACAAACATTGTTGCAGAGGATGGCAGACTAGAGTCAGGAGACATCTACTTCTTGAAGAATACAAGGGACTCAGCTCTTCTTACAGCATCTGATGGAAATGCACTGAGTGACTGGATTATAGACTCAGGGGCATCACTTCATGTGTCTCCAAACAAGGAGTGGTTTACCTCTTATGTGACCACTAAAGATCAAGTTCGGCTAGGCAATGGGCAGACATGTGAGATCTTAGGTGTTGGAGATGTACAATTGAAGTTTCAGAATGGCTCTTCTTTCACGCTGAAGAATGTGAGACATGTTCCCGCAATTACAAAGAGCTTGATCAGCACAGGTTTACTTGATGATGCTGGCTACGTCACCACTTTTGGACAGAACATGTGGAAGATATCCAAGGGTTCTATGACAGTAGCACATGGAGTAAAGTCTGGAGGACTTTACATGATTTATGTATCAAATGTCTCTAAAAATGTAATCAATGTAACCGAGCAGCCGAACGTTTCTTTGTGGCATAGCCGGTTAGGACATATGTCCAAGAAGGGAATGGAAATCTTGTCTCGTTCTGGTTATTTTCCTGGCTTTTCATTTAATGATTTTGAATTCTGTGAACATTGTCTGTATGGTAAGAAAACACAGCAGCCACATAAGCATAGAAACAGTAGAAGAGATACACAGTTGGCACTTGTTCATAGTGATTTGTGTGGACCTATGCCTAACCTATCTCTAGGGGGAGCTTCTTACTTTATGACATTTATAGATGATTACTCGAGAAAAGTATGGGTTTACTTTCTCAAGCACAAGGATGAATCGTTTAGTGTTTTCAAAACGTTTGTGACACTTGTGGAGAATCAGAGTGGCAAGAAGCTTAAATGCTTACGCACTGACAATGGTGGAGAGTATGTTTCAAAGGCCTTTCAGGACTTTTGTGAGTCAAAAGGTATAAAACGTGAACTTACTGCTCCTTACAATCCTCCTCAAAATGGTGTTGCTGAGAGGAGGAATAGGACCATACAAGAGAAGGTCAGAAGTATGTTGTCTAATGCACAGCTGCCAAATGGGTTTTGGGCTGAAGCTGTATCAACAGCTGTTCATCTTATAAATAGATCTCCTAGCAAGGTTTTGCAGAAGGATTTAGTGGCAGAGATGGTATGGTCAGGCAAGGTCCCCTCATACAAGCATCTCAGAGTCTTTGGCTGTGAGGCATATACTCACGTTGCAAAGGAATTTAGGAACAAACTTGAGCCAAAGAGTAGAAAGTGCACCTTTCTAGGCTATGGTAATTCTGGTGAGATGGGGTACAGACTTTGGGATCCCGAATCCAGAAAGGTTATCCGCAGCAATGATGTTCACTTTAATGAAGCCAAATATCATTCTAAACCAGAGAGGGTAGAGGAGATTAGAAGAGTTGTCTTCCAAGAAGATGGACCTGCACGTGCAAGACAAAATGTCAGGGCTCAAGAGGAGCAAGGACAGGATAGAGTGGAACCACAGGTTGTGGCTGAGCCTGAGCCTGAGCCTGAGCCACCTATTGTGCGTAGATTTGGACGTGTCACGCGACCTCCTGATAAGTTTGTTCCATCTATGAACTATGTCATGTTAACTGATTGCAATGAGCCTTCATGTTACAAGGAAGTAGTGCAAATGAAGGACTCCGGGAATTGGCAATTGGCCATGCAGTTAGAGATGACAGCTCTGCATAAAAACAAGACATGGAAGCTAGTTAAATTACCACAGGGCAAAAAGGCTCTACCTTGTAAATGGGTTTACAGGTATAAGATCACCGCTCATGATAGTCAGCCAAAGTACAAAGCAAGGCTTGTTGCCAAGGGCTTTAACACTAGGTTGGTAACCTAACAGGACATAAAAGTGTCCTTTCAGGGTTTTGAAAAAAACCTCCAAAACCATAGTAGATCCACTCATTTTGTGAAATCCTTTCATGAGGTTATAGTTCAAGGCCTACTAAACATGGAAAAAATAAGAAACTTGTAAAATTTCTCATCTTTTGGTCACACCAAGCCTCCAAAGTTGATGGACCAGTGAATTTTCATCAAAACAGTCATTTCTTACGTTTTGTTGCATAAAAATAAGATTAGGGATTTTTGTAGGACTTGAGATAAATTCCCTAGTTAACTTCAATCGGTTGGTGATGAGAACATATGATTGCTTCTCACTCACTATTTTTTGTTTTTCCAAAATAAATAGGTACAAAAAAGTTGAATTTTTACCATTCTGCAAACCTATCATCAAAGTTTCTATAGCCACGTTCAATACAAATAATATATGCATGTTTTCTTATTTCCCTATTGTCCTTTATGTTCATAAGGAGCCATGGAGCATGTCAAAAGAATAATACATCTCTTACCAAGGGGAATCTTGGGGACAAAGATGAAGTGTTAAATACAACAAACATGAAAAAACTGGGTTGAACATTATGAGTTGTAGAATCCCATAGAAACTATTCAATATCTAGCCAAATTTGATCCTTATGACTAGATATGGTTACTACCTACAAAATGCATGTAGTTGTCACAAGAAACTAACAATATTGAAAAAGCTCTACTTGATATACCAGAATGTTTCGTTTTCTTCCATAATTGAAAAAATCAACCATCGTTGTGTACTATGCAAAATAGGGTATTAGGTGCCCCAAAACTCAAGGAATGTTAGCTTTATGTTACTATATGCGACATAGAAAATCAAAAATGAATTTGGATATCATAAAATCCACCAAAAAAATCATAGAAGAGCTAAAATTGGCTAAAAAACAGGATTTGACAATTTTTGTAATTTGGTCATAACTTACAACTTTAATATTTATTTCTCCCTAGAAGCATCAAGACACGTTGAGGACTACTAAAGATAGTTATCTAGCATTATAGACCTCACAAACATGAATTCTAGAGTGGTATAGTTGCAAAAAGTTGAAAAAAACCAAAAATAGGACCCATTTTTTCACACAGTTTAGGTTGTGAAATGTTGTGCAAGGACAATGTTAAAGATGGAATTGATATTCCAAAAAAATGTTGAGTTTTTTTCAGCTCATGAGACAACTTTCTAGATAGATAGCACCTCAAAATCCATTTTGAAACTCTTGACATAATTCAAGGAAAATGGTCACTTCACAGGACATAAAAGTGTCCCAGGACATAAAAGTGTCCCATTACCAACCTAGTGTTAAGCAAGAACAAGGCATTGACTTTGATGAAGTCTTCTCTCCGGTGGTCAAGATGACTACATTGAAATGCTTTCTTCCATTGGTTGCCATATTAGATTTGGTGTTGCACCAAATGGATGTCAAGACAACATTCTTGCATGGTGATTTAGATGTGGAAATTTACATGCAGCAGCCAGAAGGGTTTGTTGAGAAAGGCAAGGAAGATTGGGTATGCCAGTTGTTAAAGAGTCTTTATGGCTTAAAAAAATCACCGAGGGCATGGTACCATAAATTCCACAAGTTTATGCTTTCTCAAGGCTACAAACGTAGTGAGTTTGATCACTGTCTATATACAAAGAAGGCTAAGGATGGTAGTTGGCTGATCCTTATTTTGTATGTGGATGACATGTTGATTGCTGGCAAGCACTTGGAAGAAATTTCAGCTTTGAAGTCAAAGATGGCAAAATCGTTTGACATGAAAGACATGGGTGAGGCAAGTCATATACTTGGTATGCGCATTGAGAGAGACAGATCAAAGAAGTTGATTTGGTTATCTCAAACAGAGTATATTGACAAGGTTTTGCAACGTTTCAATATGGAGAAGGGAAAGGCACTGAGTGTTCCATTGCCACCATATGTGAAACTTAGCAAACAAGATTTTCCTGTGTCTGAGGAAGAACAGGCTGAAATGGATAAGATTCCATATGTGTCTGCAGTGGGTAGTTTGATGAATGCAATGATTGCTACTCGCCCAGACATTGCATTTGCAGTGGGAGTAGTAAGTCGATACATGTCAAACCCAGGTAAGAAACATTGGGAGGCAATGAAAGGAATATTGAGATACCTGAAAGCTACAAAGAGTATGCGTATATGCTATGGGAGTCAGGAGATAAGTGTAAAGGGTTTTACAGACTCAGATTATGCAGGTGACTTAGACAACCAAAGGTCTACGTCAGGGTATGTCTTTACATTGGCTGGTGGAGCAGTATCATGGCGTTCTAGATTACAAGATTGTGTTTCTCAGTCTACTACAGAGGCTGAATATGTTGCAGCATCAGAGGCATGCAAAGAATCAATTTGTCTTAATCGACTAGTAACAGAATTGGGAATCAAAGAAGAGATGCCTGTGTTATATTGTGATAGTCAAAGTGCTATACAATTGGCTCGGAATCCAGTTTATCACTCAAAGACAAAGCATGTGGATGTGAAGTATCATTTCATCAGGGAAATGCTCGAGGATAAGCAACTTCAGCTTGTCAAAGTTCACACCACAAAAAATCCTGCTGATCTACTTACAAAAGGACTTCCCTCAGAGAGCTTTGCGCATTTTCGCAAGCAGTTAGGTGTAGGGTAGTACATCACTTCTCTACATCTCTTGTATATTAGCTTGTATAGTAGCTTCTCTCACACTTAAAGTACCACATTGGACTTTAAGTGGGAGGTTGTTGGGGTATAAAGCCCAATGTGGTCGCCCAGGTAAGTGGGCGGGCCGCCAGGTATGTACACATATAATATCTTTTGTAAAAAACCTAATAAGAACTCACTATGCTCTACACATTACAGTAGAGCGAGTTCACCATATCGTCATGATCTTCTTCTCGCACTCTCTCTCGTGTCGCACTTCCGCTCGTACTCCTTCAGTAACGAATGTGATTTGTTTGCCGATGAGCGATTGGCTTTTGCTGATTTCAGTCACTTGAGTGTAGCCTGAGTTAGATGAGAGTTGTTTGTTGTTTTCCAAGAGATTGACAACCTCTTGTAGCTTCTATGGACTAGTTGAGTCAGCTTCGTACCATGGATTGACAAATTATTCGTGGTTCTCCCTACATCTGCAAGATAGGAGTGAAGTTAGACACCCGTCCCACAATGTGCTTTTTGCGAGCATGAAAAACTGGGTTCCTCGCAACTGCTAATGCGCTCTGACTCTCAGTGTAGATAGTATTGGCAGTGTCCTGTCCAACACCCAAATCAGCCATAAGGCATCTGGGCCATACACACTCAACTGTAGCTATGAAGACTGCCTTGTACTTAGCCTCACAACTAGAATTTCTTCTTGCTCGACCATGATATACATGAACTGCCAAACATGAAACAAACACCACTTGTGGACACTCACATGTCAAAACAACTAGTCCAATCTAAGTTCAAAAAAAGCATGTAAGTCTGGCGGAAATGATACTTCCTTGCGATAAAACAAGACAAGGAATAAAGTGACACTAAGGTAGCGAAAAATCCTCTTGATAGCCTGCCAATGCTTAGACCCTGGGCTATGCATAAATTTGATGAAATGTGAGACTGCAAACTAAATATCCAGCCTTGTGTTGCATACATAAATGAGGCATCAAACAGCAGTTTGGTAAAGAGTGACATTTTCAAGATCACCCGCATCATGAAGACTCCAGTTTAAACATGTTTCCATGGGAGTGGCAATAGGTTTGCAATCCTCAAGTCCAAACTTACATAGCAATGTCTCTATGTAACTTTTCTGACACAAGGCAATACCACCATCACACTACTTAAACTGTATGCCCAAGTAATGATGCAACAGCCCCAAATCTTTCATCTTGAAATTAGCATTCAAATCAGCCTTCAATTCAGAAATATGTCTCTCATTTGGAACAAATCATCTACATAAAGAACCACAATGAGAAATACATCACCCGCACGCTTTACATACAATGTTGTTTCTGTTGGATTGTTACAAAAGCCTCGTTTGACCGAATGAGTGTCAGCTTTCTCCTACCAAGCACGAGAAGATTGCTTCAACCCATACAAAGCCTTCTTACATTTGCACACTTTGTCCTCTTGTCCTTTCTTGACAAAATCACGAGGCTGCGTTACATGAACTTTTTCAAATATGTCACCATTCAAGAAAGCAATAACAATGTCTTATTCATGTATAGCCCAACCAAAATGAGATGCCAATGCACATAGAAAACGCACAGTAGTCATACGACAAGTGGGAGAAAAAGTCTCTTTATAATCTATGCCTTTTGCTTGTGCATAACACTTTGCAACAAGTTGAGCCTTATGGCGATCGGTCTCACCATCTGGCTTGCTTTTCAACTTGTAAACCCACTTCGTACCAATGGCCTTTTTTCCAGGAGGCAAATCATCCATGTGTCATTTTCTATAAGTGCATCATATTATGATTGCATGGCAGCCATCCAATTTTTTGAATTATGTGCTTCATCAAAAGACAGAGGTTCCTCAACATCATGTAAGCTAGACATAGCCAAAGCATAACAATCTGATGCATAAGATTCATGGCCAGAGCCTGAATGAGTACGACTAGACAAAGGTGCATCGAATTTCCTATCACGCAATGTATGCATTAGCCATTTTGGCATACCTTTAGCTTGCTCATTTTCAGCCCTTTCCTCATCAAGTACATCATGTACATCTGCATCAGTAATAGGCTGATTTGTAACATTTTTGGAAACCCCATAGGCTGTACATTCGCCTCATTGGAAGTTACATTCGAACTTCCACCACTGAAAAGAGGCAACAAAGTGTCATAAATGTCATGTGAGCTTACATTATTGTCTCTAGTACATGACAGCAAGGGTTGAGCAGAATCTTCCACAAACACTACATCCCGTGAAACCAAAATACACTTTTTTTTGCGGATGATACAACCTGTAACCTTTGCTTTCAGCACTATAACCAGCAAAAATACATTTGACAGCCTTATCATCCAATTTTCTACGCTATGTTTGTGGCACCAAAGCATATGCCAAACAGCCAAAAACACGCATGTGCTCAATAGAAGGCTTTCTATAATTCCATGCTTCATATGGAGTAATAGATTACAAAGCTTTCGTAGGATGCCTGTTTAGTACATAAGTGGCACACATGATGGCCTCAAGCCAAAAAGAATGCGAAGAAGCTTAACTTTTGACCATACATCTTGCCATTTTCGTAAGTGACATGTTTTTCCTCTCAACAAGACCATTTTGCTGAGGTATATAAGGCACTATACATTGGTGTTTTATCCCATGACTAGCCAGAAATTCATTAAGTTCATGAGACATATACTCCCCCCCTCGATCGGAACGGAGGGTGCCCATAGTACATTTCGATACATTTTCAGCCATAGCCAAAAATTGTTTGAAGCACATAACTTCGGACTTCGCTTTAAGCGGAAATACCCATGCATGCCTAGAGTAATCATCAATGAAAGTCACGAAGTAAAGGTAATTGCCCAAGGATGGAGTTTGCATGGGCCCAAAAACATCACTATGCACAAGCTGCAACCTGCATGTGGCCCTAACTGAACCATCCTTGGGAAACTTCGAACGCTGCATCTTACTCAAAATACAGCCCTCACAAACATGTTTGATGGGTGCTTCAAGAGGTGGCAAAGAAGCAACCATATCAATTTTTTACAAATGCAGCAAATTGGAAAAATTCAGATGCCCAAAATTTGCATGCCACAGTTTTGTATTGTAAACATCCCTTGAATCTGCAACTGTATTTGCATAATTTTGTCCACACTTGTCATACAAAGTGAGCTTATACATCCCACAGCACAAAAGGTCAGATGTAATAATTTCATCACAAGTCCAAGTCTAGCAAGTGCAGATACACCAAATCCCGTTTATATTTTTACCTCACTTTGAAGAAAACTCAGACAAAAGCTTCAAATTTTGACCTTAAAACTGGGAGAATTTCAAGTTTGTGTTCAATTCAAACACCTCCATTTGGAATGGAGAGGAAGTGTTTTACTATTTGAAATCCTCTCTATGCAACGTCCAACACCCTCAGCAAAAGTTATTATGCCAGCTTGACAATGTCGGCAGCGTCATGTGCACACTTCAATGTTCGTTCACAATCGTTCAATAGAGAGTCACCATCATATTGATTGCATCTCACGTGTGCACTATTTTAGAGTCTCTCTCTCTCTCTCTCTCTCTCTCTCTCTCTCTCTCTCTCTCTCTCTCTCTCTCTCTCTCTCTCTCTCTCTCTCTTAAGAGTCTGACTGTAGACATGCTAGGCCAATGAGAGAAATTCCTTGTAGCTCGATGTCACTTTTGAGAAAAGGTAAAGTTCTACCAAAAGAAGTGTCTTTGTTGGTAGACATGATTAGTACGATAATCCTCACTCATGAAGGCCTAGGCCTGATTGCATCGATTTGTCAAGAACCCATATCCTCTATGAGGAGCACTATACCTATGATGGGATTAACATCCGTGGACGTGCAAGGTGTTGGCTTGAAGATCTCCAAATCTTGTGGTAGATTCACTAGTGCTTGCAAAGTTGTGCTTAGTTGTTGGCTTGAAGATCTAATCTCACCTACCTATCAATCGCTTTGAAACAGGCTGAGAGAAGATTTTGCAAGCAAAGATTGCTACGAGGATCACACACTAAGTAGAAAACAAGCAGAATTAAATGGGCTCTATCCTCTTTTAAGTCATCATCTCCAAACTATTCTACAATTGGTTTGTACAGTTCCTTTCCAAACTTATGGTGTTTATGTTTTTGTATAAGCCAATGTTCTCCTAAAATGGCAGGCTTCCTTCAAAAGTGCATTTAATCATTAAATAAGAAAATTATGCAGATAATTCCCATCAGTGTAAATATGCATTAACATAGGAGGTGATGCACTCATAGGCACAATCATGTGAGTCACAATTATGGAAGATAGGTTTTTGTTCAGTTTCTATATATCATAATGTCATCTTAGACCTTTGATAGCTTCCTACTTTATGGATGCAGGAGCTTGGAATTGGAGCTGGTCTCTTCAGACAACTTATTCTAGTGTTAGAATTTAGAGCTACTCGTTATGTCGTCAGTTCAATTAGTGAGACTAGAACAGAGTACTAGACTGAATAGGGAACTAAACTAGAATGTTATAATGAAACAAGAGACATAACTGAAAGACTAGAAATGGTATTTGCAGATTCAAATTAATAGCTCAAGGATGACCAGTACATTATACAATGGATTTAAACTCAGATAATTACAGAAGCAATGATTACAGGGTGAAGCTAGAAGCTAAGAGCTTGTAAACCCAAAAGTGCTTAGAAAGCCAAAAGCCAGAAATACAAGATGCTAAGAAGCCCAATTACAATGTAGTGGGTCCTATTTATAGCTCTCAGGAGTTACTATAGTAACTGCCTGCGGTAGTTATTGCCAGTGTGACTGCTCCCCGTTCGTCGGCCTTCTAAGGGGCAGTCCTCGCCTGCTGGAACTATCTTCGCCTTCTACATCAAGTTGTTTGAAGAGACCAGCTCCAATTCCATTTTGGTGATCAAGGTGGTTAAAGATGTTCAATCTTCGACCAGAAAACTCTTATCTCCTAGTTAGAATTTGCAGCTATACACATGGCACCCAAAGTCAATCGTGGTGGAAAACCATCAACCCAGGTTAGGCACTCATTCCTCCCGCATCGACCCTATTCCTGAGGAATCAGAAAGAGAATTTGATCCTAATAAGGACCCTGAGAGTGAGACTGAGGCTCAGGAGGAGCACATTCATGTTGAAGAGGCTAGGGACTCTCAGCACTCCAATCACTCTAGGAGGAGAAGGACAGAGCATGAGGAACGCAAAACCATGAGTTCTCGGTCTACACACAAGGTAGTTGAGGCTAAGGGTAGCAAGGGCAGTCATCGCAGTTCTAGCAGGAAAGCTAGAGAAGAGACAAAGACTGAAACTAAAGGAGAAGTTGACTAGGATGCTGACATAGATCACTACAGGAAGACTTCAAGACAAAGTCAGGTTCCCAAGGTCAAAAGAAGCAGAGATGATACCGACCGGCATGATTATACTTCTTCATTGAATATCTCTTTCCCAGTGTTCAAAGGAGGAAAGAAAGATGATCCACATGTTCATATTCAAGCTTTTGAGCAGTATGTTGAGTTGAAGAATATATATGAAGATGACTGGAGAGAATATTTTTCTCAGACACTGAAAGATGCAGCAAGGAAATGTTATCACCGTTACCCAGCTTGCCAACTCAGATCTTATAATAAAATGCTCAAGGATTTTAGACTTGAGTATTTAGACAATAAAGGAGATGAGGACATCCTCTGCGAGCTAGACAAGATCAGACAAGGGAAGTTGTCTGTGAGAAGTTATGTTGAATAAATCAAGGAGTTAACGTAACCAGGCAGTTGCAGGAGCACCATCAAAAAAGAGGCTACCCGCATGGTTTCTAAATGGGTTTTGCAGTAAGAAGCTCAGAGAACAAGAGGTACCTGCACCAACAAAGAACTTTAATGATTTGGTGCAGAGAGCTCTGAAGCTTGAACGACAAGCTAAGAAGGAGAGAAGCCACCAGAAGAGGAGGTCCAGCAGTAGTAGTTCTTCCACTGAGAATTTCGATTCTAGTGAGACCTCCAACAACTCTGATAGTAGATCAAATGAAAAGAGCAAGGACAAGGCTAAGAAAGGGTCTTGGTCCCGGAAGCTTGATGAAATGGTCGGCAGATTGCTGAAATCAGTCAGACTAGACAACCAGCTAGGAGAATGGAAATGTGGTGCTCAAGGTGCAAATCTAAAGATCATGTTTCCAATGAATGCCCACAATGTACCTATTGCAAAGCATATGGTCATTTATGGAACAATTGTGGCATTTGCATTCATCACTTCAAGAAGGGAAAGGATTTGTCTCTAGTGTCATTTACCAATGTTGAACCAACTAAGGTATAGACAACCAGTGTACCCCAAGAAGAGAAATCAGGTACCAGTGGCACTTGTATTGGGTGTGGCAAATACCAAGGAGGTACTGGCCGAGGCCGAGGACAGGGTAATTTTCAAAATAGAAGCCTTAATTTCTATACTTGTGGGAAGTATGGGCACTTTGCCGCTCAGTGTCCAGAGGCACCCAATACTGTGGCTACTGAGGCAAAAGCCCCAGAGCTAGTTCCAGTACAAACAGTTACACGCAATAAAGGGGTAGTCATTGAGGAAATCCCATATGAGCCGGTAAAACCAGTCACTCCTGAAACTAGCAAGTAGACTCAGCAGAGAGAGGTATGAAAGGCGAAGGGCAAAGAGGAGATAATCAATGAATGGAAAGAGCATAGAGAATTGGTGGCTAAGATCAGAGAAGATCTATCCAAGAAGCTACCAAAGTAGCCATAAAGTTCTAATGCTTGGATCATTCAAAAGATACCATCCTAGCCTTCTAAGAAAAGACAGCCAGATCAGTCAAGATCTAGAATTTTTGAGACTGGGCTGGCTACAGTCCAAGGACTGGTGGAAGATCCAAGAAACGTCAAATCAGATCTATCTGCAATGGGAAACAATGAAGTGGGCGAAGCAGACACCAGAATAGAGGATTGGCACTATGAAGATAGTCCTGATTCCTCAAGTTCTAATAATAACTCTGATCAAAAGAGAGAAGAAATTCATGTCAAAATCTGTGAAAGAATTCAAAAACTGACAGTTGAATTAGAAGACATCAGGAAAACTTCCTAAAGCAGCAAATTTTATCAGACAGCAAAGAAAGGCTGAAGCCGATGCCAGAGCATTTGACTTGGAAGCTGTCAGAGATGATGAAGTGTCGGTAATCCAGGTAGACTACAAAGTCAGGAAACAATGGAAGCAGCTATCCAATGTCATAATGCATGAAGGGATAGGTGTGAATATCCTGGCGGCACATCTTTAGCAACAAATGGGTATCACAGACTTGAAACCCTTTAAGGTTCAAATGGCCGATCACAGAGTTGTGCAGGCAATTGACACGGCCATTATCAAGCAGGTTCTTGATTCCTTTAATGCTAAGGAAGATAGTTCTATTGTCAATGGTGTAAGAATCACAGCAACACCTGACGATACATTGCCTATGCTTTCAAAATTCCCAATGAGCCAAAGCCAACCACAGCGTCTGCAGAGCAGATAAGTCTAGCTCTGAAGGAGGATGAAGCAGCTAAAAAGAAATGAAAGGCTAGTGCACAAGGGGTTCCAGTAAGCAGCACTGGACGCCCCCCATTAGGAAAAATATGGACTCTCCTTGGGCCTTTTTTATTAGTGAAGGCTTAAGGGAGAACCAATGAGAAGGCTCTTGGGATATCACCTAGAGGGGGAGGAATGGTAGGGGTGCAGCCTAATTGTCTCCCTCTTCAATGCTTGGTTCTTAGAGAGAGGTGGGAGGTAGGCTAGGGGGGGGGGGGGGTTTAAATAGGAGGAGAGAGGTGTCATAAAAGAGGGAGGGACCCCCCAAAAAAAAACGTGCATGCTTAAAAACCCAAAAAATTAAAATTTTTAAAAAAGTTTTAAAGTTGACCCATTTGCCTCCAAAACTGCCCCAAAACATAAACTAACTTAAAAAAGTCAATTTTTCCCCCCAAAATCCACTTTTCTCTCTCTCCTTCATTACTTTTCTCTCCCACACTCTCCCTCTTCTCCCTCCTCCCATTCACTCTCTACAGTCAAGGCAGCCATAGCCAAAAGCTTTCCACCACTCTCTTCCTCTCTCTCTCCATAGCTCCCCCTTCTCTCACACCTCCATCAACCCTCTACAGTCCCACACTCCATAGCCCACAGCTCCACTATCGTCTCTACCTCTCTACCTCTCACTCCTCTCTTTCTCTATCTCCACTGTCAAAGCCACCATAGCCACCATAGGCAGCTCACCTCACCCTCCCCTCAGCTCTTCATTCTCTCTCCACAGTACTCAACTCTTTCAAATCCCTTCCTAAGCCCAACTTCCCAAGCATGTCCATGCATAGACGGCCCAAACCAGAGATAGAGGAGATTGTGTTGCACAACACAAAAGACTCAGAGGGGGTATGGATCCCACAAGTGTTCAAGAAGGGTGCATGGATCTACATGCAACCGTCACGTGCTGGACCTCATCGCGTACGGTGTCGAGGCGTATTGGAACGTCATTGGAAGGGCCGGCTATTGACATTCAAAGAAACAAAGTCCAGAATGGTGGCCATCGTGCAACATGTCTACAGTGCATCCGAGCTCCACCTCAATAGAGCTTCTACTCAATTTGCACCTCATTGTAAGTTTTCATGGTTTAGCTATCCCATGCATATGCCATGTTTACGTTTATGTGATTATTATGTTTAACTAAGGACATTTGTAAAGATGTTTTTCCATCCAGCTTAGTTGAGGAGCAGCCGCTTGAGTGCCTCTCAGGAACGTTCATGGTTGTGCATGCTCACATTGGGGAGCTTATGTTTCCTAATGTTTCATCTAAAAAACTTCATGTACTCCCACAAGTACGTGGTGCCGAAGTCAAGCCAAAGCTATGGTAGGTTAGAAGCCGTGGAGACACCCTCATTGCAGAGTGCAGAATGGCCAACTCCAGACCATTGGGATTTGCTTTCTTTCAAGCGCAAGGTGCTGCAAGATTTCCAAGGGTCCCTAAAGTTTGGTAAGGCAACCAGATCGGTGGGTCTCAGTTGGCATTGTCCCATTCATTTGTTTGTGCATGCATTCCGCTCTCTACCGATTGTAGAAACACCAACAATGTTTGTTTGCAAAGAAGTTGACATAGATGCAATGGACACCATTCTAGGTGTCAATTGGGGCTATGTTGACGGTTTGCATGATGGTGACCGTTATAACTGCAATGTGTCCCCCACACAGCTTTGCCTTCGGTATTTGAAAGCAAGGTGCACCTTGTATGCACGGTTTAGCTATGAGAGGTGGATGCCCAAACGTGGCAAATGGATACCCTTGCAGCTGACAACCAAAGAGATTCAATCCTTTGAAATTCGTGTCCGCATGCCCAATAACGAGGTGGAGGTGGTTGCAGTGAATCCGCATTGGACTCTTGCCAATCTTCGGGAACACTTTGTCATAATGGGATTCGAGGATGTCGGTAATGTAAGTTTCAAACTAGAACAACGCAAGGTCTGCTTTGTGCTTCCTTAGCTACCTTTTCTTATTTTCTGTGGGTTTTTGTATTTTGATTGCCAATTTTTGGTTGTATAGATTGGAAGGCGGATGGAGGCCACTATGCTTGTTTACAAAGATTGGGCTACATACGAAATCATCTTGTCTAAGTGAATTGGCTTGTAACTTTAATCGTTTATATATTGGATATTTTATTAAAGATTTTGAAAAGTTTTAAGGTGTTGTACTGATTTTGTACTTGAGTTTTAAGGTGGTGTAAATTTATTTTTTAAATCCATATTTTTAATTTTTCAAGATAGAATATGTCTATATAAGGAGGACCGCCTCCTCATTTCACCATTTTCATCCCAGCATTGTAGAGAGACCTAGCATACCCAATCACGCAAAGAGAAGACATGGCTGCTACTAGTGCTTTAGATGCATTCCTTACTGAGGTTGGGCATGCAAATCGCCCTTAGCTTCAAGCATTTTTCACAACCCAACCCGATTTGGAAACCACCTTGACCCTCCACTCTCAATCTCTTGAGCACATTACTTCATACATTTCCACGTGCATGGGGAGATTCATTGTTGAGTTACCAAACCGACCAGGGCAATGGGTCCCTAAAGGCCTTCTCCACCACATCTACCAATGGGACAGGCCATTTCATCAGCGGCTTGCACGCTTTGCCACCATAGCACAACCCGTTGGACAATATGTGTGGCTTGAAGCTGATGATGTGCGAGCAATGCGTAAGGGAAGGATCGGAAACACTTTTTTCTTTGTTCAGGCCATAATGATCTTCCTCCTTCACGAGTGCCCAGTAGGCCCTGACGTAGTGCTACCTCACTTGCAGATCGGCGGGGTATTGGCTGATGTGAAGGACCCCAAGCCCGCGGCCATTGACTCATCCGCAGAGGAGAGGACCCTGTAGGGATTCAAGGCCTCTTGGAGGCCTCTCCATCAGTCGGTTCATCCTCGGGACCGCCAGAAGGAACCACCACTCGGGATGCCATCCCTGAGGTAGAGATTACCCGCTTCTCCTCCATTGTGGTGGGTGGGGAGGAGTTTGTGTTTATGCACAATCTGGAGAAATCCTTTGAGCTTCGCATGGATGAGTGTTTCGCCATCCTCGATGCCCATGGAAATTTTGAGCTTGATACCACCACCTCCCATGACGATGATCTCCTACTGCCCATGGGGAATACTTTGGCGGACACAGTGGCGATCGCACAACCCAAGGTGGCAGCGGCCGAGCAGGCCAAGGTCTCTGAGGAGGAGTTTGTGGCCGTGCAAGCCATGTGTTTGGCTAAACGCGCAAGAGTGGATTCACCACCACCTGCTGCAACACCTGTTTTGCTTGATCCAAAGGGGAAGTCAAGCGTGGATCTTTACTTGCACCCGGATGCCGATGAGGAGGATCGTAGACAAGAGGTATAGATGCTCACTTACATTTGATTGTTACAAATGATTTTGTTAATGTTATATCATAATTCTGTGCCATATCTCAGAAAACCTATGTTCTACAGGATGTTCTGGAGGTTGACGCCTGGGCGCAACGGTCAGGGGGGAGGAGGACGCCGTTCGGACCTCAAGCGGCACTTGCTCACTACCTCAGCACACTTCCCACTGGTGTCGTGGTGTTTGTCCATGCCGACTACTCTCCCAATGGTCGCTACAACATTTTTGCTCTCCGTTCACTCTCCAAGGCGTTGTGTTTAACAACACTTGCCCAAACAGCCAACCTTGTAGTGCTTGTAAAGAAAGATTTTGCAATATCCACTTTCAGTGTAAACTTTCGCGAGCGCCTTATTGCCCATGTCGGCATGAACCAAGCTGTAGGGGTTAATGACACCCAAGAAATCACAACCACTTTACTTAACAGGGAGCCACCCCAAAAGGCCAAGCGCCAGAAAATTGTAATTAGAAAGATCCTAAATCAAAAGCCGGATATCATGTAAAGCATTGATTTCTTTAATGAAACTACTTTTTGCTGTCTATGACTCTCTTTCTTGCAAGTTTTTGAATTTCTTATATGTTGGGCTTCCATTGTGTATGAGAAGCACCATAATTTTTGCTATGACTACTAAAGGGTTTGGCAAGCATTAAAATTTAAAAAATGTATACTTTGTTATATCTAGGCTTCCAAAGTTATGTATGTGCCTAGTAAAGGGCTTGGAAGTCCCTAAACAATGCTGCCACAAGGGCGCGCATTAGGGCTTTCCATCAACAGATGAAGTGTGCAAATGCGCGCCCTTGTGGCAGATGAAATTGGACACATCTAAGATCATACCCAAGTACAAAACAGAGTGACAAGGCATTAATACCCAGTTGCAAAAGAGAAACACATGGATACCCAGGTAACCTTAAGCCCATCTTGCCCCAGATACCTAAAGATGTATTAACAAACCACAAAAATGTGGCAATATATAAACCCTTCTTGGAGAATAGGAGCATATCCAGTTACAAAACAGAGTGAGAAGACATTAATACCCAGCTGCAAAACAGGAAGACATGGATACCCAGGTAACCTTAAGCCCATCTTGCCCCAGATACCTAAAGTTGTATTAACAAACCACAAGAGTAAACTTTGTGGCAATATCTAAGCCCTTTCTGGAGTTTAGGATTGACATGGACTAAGGGGGGATGAATTCCAGCAGCATCTATGCTAATTGAAGCATTGAAGCAAACAAAACATACTTATTGCTTGTCAAAATTGTCTGGAAACCACTGGAGAGTGTCAGCAAAGCACTAGGAGAGGCTGCCACAAGGGCGCACATTATGTCCATCCATAGGCCTCTGGAAGCCCCAAATGCGCGCCCTTGTGGCAGCCAACTTGGGGGAATTCCAAGCCATTTTGAACACTTTGTAGATGTTTTTGCCATGCAATAGTGAGTCTTATAGCATGGATACATTAGGAAGTGCATGCCCCACTTAGCCAAGGTGCTAAACGTAGGCAATTTTTCACAATAACAAGCTAATGGCTACATACATACAGTAGAAGGTAGACAAAACTTGAACCAGTGCTACATTGCATGGTACAGAATTAAAACAATACAATGCGCACTGGGGTATACAATAAAAGACGCTTATATTCAAATTCTTCCCAATACAATGCACAGAGTGGGATATAGAATCAAAAGACGCTTGTATTCAAATTCTTCCCAATCTTGGAGTTCCGTAAATACAAAAAGGTTGATGCCTAATTACAAGCTACTCCTCATGGCGCAAACGGCGAGCAAGCTGCATATCCTTGGGCATAATGGTTACACGCTTTGCATGGATGGCACAGAGGTTAGAATCCTCGAATATGCCAGTTAAATATTGCTCTGCTGCCTCTTGGACTGCCTCTATGGCCACGGCGCCCATCCAAAACTGAGTGTTGTACAATTGCAAAACCTCCCTGCATAGCCTTGCAAAAGGGGCCCTCCGAATCAAGAGCTCGGTGCTCTTTTGATAGTGTCGAATCTCCGCAAAAGCACGGCTGCGCTTTTGTACCTTCTGAGGTCGATGTGAAGGTGCATTTTTGGCACGAGTCGGGGCAGCTTGCTTCCTCTTCTTGTAGACAATGCTCTTTCTCTTTTTTTTCTGCACAAGCACTTCCAACACCTCATAATCGGATTCCACCCACTCTCCATCTAATTCGTGCTCTTCACTATCGACCGGATGTGATGGTGTAGGTCCACTCCCTTTAGGAAGTGTCTTACCCCCAATAGACATGTGAGCCTGATAAGTTTGTATTTGGACGCCAAATGATGGGGCATCTTCATCCGTTTGTGTCTCTTTGGAGCCTTCTGACGGCTGCTTTTGGCTGTTTGTTTCTTTCCCCTGGTCGCTCTCATCCTCCCTGTTGCCATCAGAATCGTTGGAGTCCGATGAATAGACAACAAGACGATGCTTCCGTCTCTCTTTTGCTGCTGTAGAGGACTGGCCATGCTGATTTGAAGCTCCATCTTCTTCTGTGTGGACTTCACCTTGAGCTTGTGAAGTTCCAGCTTCTGTTGCTGTACCTTTGAGTCATTGGCCATCCGGCCCCTCTAGATATGCAATCCTAGCCGTTTGTTTTGTTTGTGCCATGGTTGCACCTAGTAGGTTTTTTTGAGATTTGGGCCCTTTCACACTATGCGGCCAATTGAGTGAAACTCAAATAAAGCAATTGAATTGAACAACTAAACCTGGATCATGCGGACGGCTGACGCGATGCCCAAACGCTGCCTTTTCGATATTTAGTTGCACGCCAAGCTTCGTGGCCGAGGGACGCTCGCGAGCATTTCCACTTCTCGGATGCTGCAGTACGGGAAGCGTTGCGTAACTGCTTTGCTAACATCGATTCTCTTGCTTTCTCAATAGTATGAGTTCTCCCAAAGGTGTTCCTAAAAAACCAATTAAACATCTCTTGGAGGTAGTTGGAGTGTGAACTACCACCACCATGCCGAGTATTCTTGAAGTAGACTCCTTTTGCTCGATAGTGGGACTTCTTCATGCCTTGTGTACTCCATATATCAAGCGAACCATAGCGGTCCATGAAGTATGCACCATGCGCATAGAGAATGTGCTAAAACAACCAAAAAGGAGATAAGCGAATAGAAAAGTTACATTTTCAAACATTGCATATGTATTAAGTCCGTTAAAACAAACCATGTAGTGTGTAATCTTGCTTAGCGGCCTTTGTGAATTCATAGCGGCCTTTGTGAATTCATAAAGCACCTTCTTGAACTCCTCTCGCTGCTCAACGGTGGTGCTTGAAAGATTCATCAATTGCACAACCTTTTGAAAGGATGACCATACTAGCTTGCGTTGGTTAGCAACCTCCACATTGGGATCTTTGTCCGTCGTGCATGAACACAAATCTTTCCACAACTCCCACAGCTTCTCACTTGCTAGATCGACACTTGCCTTGGATACCTGCATTGGAGACTTTGACATCTTCTTGAAAAATCGACGTGCTTTGGCTCCATTCATGGAAACCTTCTGTGCCACCTCATATGTCTTCTCCCTACAAGTCTCCGCTACAATGTTCACCCTTGATCGGTGACATCCAATCTCATTAAGGAGCGTCTCCACCCCCTGCAAGGAGTCTTTTGACCGTTGAAGGGGCTTCATTGTGAAAGCATAATCAATGTGATGCTTTAAGATCCTATCAAATATTCGCATAAATGCATGCAATGTTCAAAAGTGAACATTGTTGAGGGAGAAGGGAATTATGGGGTTCCACCCAGGATCTTTGCTATCCCTATTGGGCACATGCAGCATATCACATGAAAGAACCGAACTTTGCCACTCCCTATTTATATGGTCATCATTATCATCGTCCTGACCTTCCACTTGAGTTGCTCGACTTGTCTAGTGCCCTTTCGTACAGAATAGACAGGGAAGTAAAGAATTTGCACCTTGTTTGCATCCAAGCATGCACTTTATGGTCTTTAGATCACCACCTAAATGCCATTCAACATCAAACTCCCCACGTCCTGGAACCATGAGCTTTTCACCGTTTATTTGAGCTTTAATGACCTCTGTGACCCATAGGATTCTACTGAAAATCCATGCAAGGACTTCATGTGTCTCTTTCGGAACTTCAATTGCACCAAGCCACCATATATCCTTCTCTGATTGCACACTAAAAGAGGGCTTTTTCGCTTCACTCGAACTGCAAGATTGCTTGGCATAAGCTAGGGCTTCATTCATAAGCATGATGCTCATTCTCTCCAACTTTCTCCCTTTAACAATTACACACTCATCCAACTTCAGCACGAACACAAGCTTGCCTTCAAGAACTGCCAACAACATAAAGCCTCAGAATGCATGTTATGACACATCATAGAGCATGTAGGCAACTCTAAACTAACCTGCATCACTCAAATTGTAGAAAACAGCCATGGACTGCTGCAATCGTATCAAGTCCACAAAGATATTGTTGAATTTGTTGTAAACAAACCCTTCGGTCCGCAACACACTGTTAGAAACAGCACCACTTCCCTTCCCGCGGCCCTTCCTTCCTTGTGATTTGCTACGGAGCGGCTGAAGAGGCATCGTGTCTTCAATATACTAGTAGTCCCCTAATCGGTGAACAACATCTTCATTTGACACCTTCTTGGAAATCTGCACTCTGTGAGGAAGTGGGAATAGGTTTTCCGTGACTCCTCGACTTCTTAATGCATCTTTTAACACTTGATGTATTGCTTGATAGCCCTTGGTACTAATCCCAATAGCATCACAAATATCCTGAACATCTAGATCAGTGACAATATTAGAAAAATCTCTAAGAACTCTCTTAGTGATTGCGTCTTTCAAGTGTTTTGCCTCTGGAGCATCAAGCATCCCAATAAAATCCTCTTTGTTGAAACAAGAACAAAGTAAAGTAGCCCTAGCTGACGCATTCTCGCCGCCGCACGTTTCTTGGATGAAGTTCCTATTGCCCAAAACAACAATGATGAGCCGTATTAAACTTAAACAACATGAGGAATAGAACATGTTACCTCATAGCTATCACCCTTCGTTTTCTTGCACCTCCACGTGGTGCAAGAGTCTGAATTTCGGACAACTCTTGTTTCCTCACCCTACCTCCCATGGTAGTACTCTTCATGTGTGAAAGAGTATCCTCAAGCTTTTTAATTACATTTTCCTTGGTTGTGATGGTGCTCTTTGCCTCCTCAAGCGCACTAGTAGCTGTTTGCATCTGAGCTTGAAGATTGTGGAAACTCCCATTGAGCAACTTCCAATGACGCAAGTAGATCTCGGACCGCGTAATCTCGTGTTTGTTGAGTCTCTTGCAGTAGCCCAACAAACCTTACTCTCCATTTCCAACGTATTGCAACAGTGATGGAATGTTTGTAAAAGACGGATGAACATTGAGAGAAGGATCCTTTGGATACAAGCATCCGTCTGTCCACAGATCCACATTCTTCTCCCCTTGAGCGCGGCGTTCGTTGGCTAAAGGTAATGTACCCAAGCATGTTTTCTTTGTCGGAACATACTCTTGAGGTAGGCGTAGGAAAAGCCCTGGAGACCTACCACGTGAAGAGCTTGCTGGGACATTGGTCACGTCGTCAAGAGGCATTGTAGGATGGAGAGATGGAGCTTGAAGGATGGAGAGATGGGTGCATAGGTGCAGCAGCAGGTGCAGGTGCAAGGGGGATGGTTGTAGGAGAGGAGCTTAGATTAGGAGAGAGAGTTTTCAATTTTGGGGGGAATTTTCTAAAAGTTTGGAGGGAGTCAAAAAATGTTGAATTTTGAGTAATTTAACTTAAAAATCTTTTTTTTATTATGTGTATATGTTGGGGGTACTTTTTAGGGGGGAATAGAGTTTTTTTGAAAGTTTTTGAAAAAAGTCATTTTTTTAACCTCTTTGACCCACGGATTTGCTTAGGTGGCATGGGAGAGTTAAGAGGCCACTTACAAGTTGGCCAAAAAGGTAGAGAGACAAGACCCCCTACCCCCCTACTTTTCAAATGGTTTACCCCCCCCTTCCCTACTTTTTAAATGGTTACCCCCCCCCCCCCCCCCCCCCCCCCCCCCCCCCCCCCCCCCCCCCCCCCCCCCCCCCCCCCCCCCCCCCCCCTACCTTTTTAGGGGTCAAAGGTGGAGGAGACCCTACCAAAATAGCCCCATTCAAAGCCTTTGTCCCCCTTAATCTTGGCAGGCTTCCTTTAAATTAGGGATTCTTACAAGGCCCATGGAGAGTCCATTTTTTTCCTAATGCTCAGCCTACAAGTTTGTTGTTGAGGCTGTTAGCTTGAAGAACAATCCCACATATGTGTCAGAAAAGCTGTTTGTCATGCTTCTTGCAAAAAGATTAAATGCTATAGATAAAATTAATTTATGTCAAATCTTGTCTCACAATGTGCTACAACAAACTGCCAAGCTGAAATCTCAGAATGTATTCAAAGCCTAGTATCTCTGGAAATATCTATACTGGGCAATTGCTCCAAAAGCCTCTTTCCAGGTAAATATGGCTTGGAGTCTGAAAACTATTCCAGCCACTAACAATGTAGAGCTATCTTTAGATGAAGAGGCTCCAGGCAATCAATTGGCTCTAACTGGACAGAAGAGGAAGGCCACACAAGTGGTGGCCGGTGGTTCAAAGAAACCAAAGATTATGTTGGCCAAAAGCAGTGCTTTACTAAAGCAACTGGAGAGTCAGGTCAAGTCCTTGCCTACTGACAAATCCTCAGCAGGCCAGACTTCATCAGCCATACCTAAAAACCAAACTCCAGTAGACACCAGTACTGGAACATGCCAGCAAGAAACGTCAAGTGTTGAACAGGTGGCGGTCAATAGTCACAAGGAAAAGGGCCTAGCACCTGTCAATCCATCTAAAAAAATTCCTTTCAATGAATTGGCTTTATCCATATCCAAGAAGGATACACTACAGAAGTTACAACATAACCCTCTCAAAGGCCGACTGATTTTCCAACAATTGGATTTAGCAGCATTACCATACATGGCTCCCGTCATGGTTTATGAGCCAATCCAATTTGACCCTGCAACATTAGCTAAATGGCTTCTCGGCGCTTATCCACACATCATGGAACACCATTGTCAACACCTTAAGGTAGATGATGGATGTGTCAGCTTCCAATGAAGAAGTGTCTAAGCTGAAAGAAGAACTGGAAAGCCACTAGCAGCAGATTCAAAAACTCCAGCAGGATATCGGGGCACAATCTCTTAGGCACGGTATTGCTGAAAATCAATCATCAAGAACAATTAAGGAGCTACAAGCAAAGCTATGCAAGCTCAAAACAGAGAACCGGCAATTCAATGAAGACAAGGTAGAAGCCTTAAGAAATGCTGATAGATTTTAGACTATGCTGAGAATGAAGCAGGTAGATTTCAACACGCTAGTGACAACCCACACTGGATTGAAGGCTGGGCCTTATAGAGAGATATATTTGTAATAACCTTTCTGATATTTTGACTCCACAAGGCAATGTATCCATGGATATGGACAATCTAAAAGCACTTATGGAGACCATGCAGAGTGACTTGCAAGAAAAGCTCTCTAAATACAACACAGCCTTAGCAAATCAAGCCATCATGGATTATATTAATAAGAAAAATGATCCTGATGAGGATTCAAAGAGGGAAGAAGAGCAGGATGAGGAAGGGGAGGACAAACCAGCAGATAAACCTGATGATGATGATAATATTCCTCCTTCCCCACACTCATGCTCTGGAGTTGGTGGATCAGCTGCCAAGGGGGCAGTGAACCCAACAAAGACCAGCTAGACCAGCAGTCTGGTGACAAGCAGTCTGATGGTCAGCAGCAGCAAGGCAGTGGACAGAAGGGCAACACTGGAGATTCTCCAGTACACCAGTTGTGGCACATTCCAGAGAGCAAAGGAAAAGACAAAGTTGTGGCTGAATCTTTAAAGGCTGATGAGCAACACTCCTTACAGCTCATCACACTGAACAAGAGATTAAGACATCAGCAAGTTGTGGTTGAATCTTTAAAGGCTGATGAGCAACACTCCTTACAGCTCATCACACTGAACAAGAGATTAAGACATCAGCAAGCTCCTATTACTAGAAAGTATTTGGAGGATGATACTCTTATCTCTGACCTGGAACGCTTTCAAAGACTACATATAGGAGCTAGAGAAATGATTCATCACTGGAAATCAGCTGCCTTTCATGATCAAGAGTTGTGTCAATTACCTGAGCATCCCAGTAGAATCCAGCTACTGGAAAGGGTACTTGAGTGGATGCTGATTTCTGATGATATGACAGTCAATCCACATTGGCAGCGAAATTCCACTACAAACCGACACTCTCTAGCTCTTAACTCTGGATCTACTGCTAGGAAATAGGCCTACTTACAGGTGTATAAAGGAGGTTAGAACTCAACTGAAAGAAGTCTTGCTTCAAATGCAAATTTCCAGAGGATTTTTGGATCAAAGGGTGCAGGCCATCATAGAAGATCAGTCTTCCAGCAGTGAAGTACCTCGGACTCAAATGACAGTAGGAGAAAAGGCAACTGCTCTCCGAAGACTCTTTTAGCTCGTCCAAGTTACTAGGAAGATGATGCAGCAAGAGAACCAAGCTGTTCTCAATTTTTTGGAGTTTGTGCTTGATTCTCCAATTCCCTTGTATGCATTACCTGCTAAAGAGGTTGAACTGTCTAGATTTTTCCCAGCAGATTTTTCCCAACTTTGTATCCTAAACATCCAGAACCAATGGATCGGCTCACTTACTTCAGCATCACTAATGAACTCCAAGACTGTATGAGAGAGCCAGTATGGAATGGAAAGCCTAGCAATCAATGATCATTTGTGCCCTCAAATTCGATACTATCATGGATCTGCAAGGAGAAATGCAGAAGTTCAAACTCTGTATGGGACATTGGAAGATCCAGCTCCATGGATTAGCGAAGATCACAAATCAGTTACTTCAACTGACTGTGGAGTCTTCTAAGATTTCTGAAAAGGATATCACTGCAAAACCAGGACTGGGGCCACAATACAGAGAGATGGCTGAGATTCTCTTTGAAGCTAGAGTTAAGACAAAATTGGCCTCTTCAGCAGGGATGGATCCTGGTATGTTGGTTGTCTTTTCAAATAACAATTTGTTACATTTTCAATCTATAGTCTTAAAATTAGGTCATTGCCATCCTATGCTGCAGAAATGGCAAGTTTCATTTGTACTAGACATGGCTGCTTTGATCAGCCATTGGTGGAAAAGTGAAGGTTACAATTTGTTTTTGTTGATGACCTTGTTGGGCATAGCGATGATACTACAAGTAAGTTTTGATACTACTAATTTTTTGTAACAATTTGTTACATTTTCAATCTATAGTCTTAAAATTAGGTCATTGCCGTGCTATGCTACAGAAATGGCAAGTTTCATGTGTACTAGAGATGGCCGCTTCGATCAATCATTGGTGGAAAAGTGAATGTTACAATTTGTTTTGTTGATGACCTTGTTGGGCTTTTGGTATTGGAGATTATGGGTTGACAATGACATTCTAGTTTGCATTTGGCAACATTTTTTGTGCCAAATTTGGACATATTGCCTTTGCTTGATTGCATGGTTATTTTTTGGTATTGAACATAGAGATTCTTTCGGCTATATAATTAGTGGAATATTTTTTTATGAGATTTTGATATTTCAATACTCATGTTTGGGTAAATGATAGTGTTGTCTCATTAGGCTCTGGTTCTTGTGTTTTGGATTATGATTAGAATGTTCAAGTTTGGTATACATATTCTCAATTTTTGGTATTGGACAATGTAGATTTGTTTTGTTTGCATCACGGTTGAAGTGTTATTTGCATAGACTAGCTTAGATTACTTAGAGGGTCATGTTTTTATATTGAACATTGTAGGGGCATTTCGAATTTAGTTTTTCTACTTAACATAATGACTAGTATATGATTGGTTCAAGGTCTTCATATATTGGCTTTTAATATACATATATTGAGGTTTTGGTAATTGACATTGTGATTTTATTTGGCCTTGCTACACAGATTTCACATTATTACTTTTGACATGTTAACTTTGATTGCAAAATGGTATTGTTTTGGTATTGAGCATTGTAGTTTATCACTCGTCATGGCTAATTTGATATTTGCTGAGTTTGATTAGGTGGCCATAATTTGTGTTCTGCATTATACTTAGTGTGTGAAATTTGGACATTGCATGGAATATTGTGCTTCTTGACAGGCATCATTGTATACTTTCATAAGTTCATTGCTTAAGTTATGCAGTTATGCAATAACTCCATTTACACAATCTTGCAAACAATCTTTTCAACATGTACATTTCTAATGGAAATATATGAATAGACGAGATCATTATATGGAAGCTCATCATTAGTAGCTCGGATGTTTTGTCTTTTTAAACTAGCATACCCATTTGGGAGCCAAGCTCAAGAAAAAAGTGTAATTTCACCTACAAATTTAGAAATGTTACCTCTAAATTTTTAATTAGAAGGTAAGGAAACCTACAAAATATGATGCAATTTAGTATTTAAAGTTGTGGGTCGAGGGGGGGGGGGGGGGGGGAGAGAGAACATTGAACAACTACAAGCAACCTAGAGAACTATCCAATTAAACTAAGAGAATGAGGAGAACGAGGAGGGGAATATAAATATTAATCTCTCTCTCTCTCTCTCTCTCTCTCTCTCTCTCTCTCTCTCTCTCTCTTCAATAGCTATAAAGCACTCCTAGACCCATTGAATAAGGCCTAGAAAATCCTACATAACATGTGAGAGCCTACCAAGCTTGGTATTAAAGGAATATTTGTTTCCACTTGCATGTAGAATTTTTTATGAGAATCCATAGAAAGATGTTTTGAAATATTTTTTTTAACTGCAAGAGAGTGTATACAATAGAATCCATATAATTTTCCACCTTTATAGTTTGTAACAATAGAAATGCATTTTTTAGTTGCAGCAATGCGTGGGTCTTCTGCGGCACTTTTTCTCCATGGAGATCTATTCGATATCTCTCGGAATCACATTTCAGACATCACATTATCAGCTGGCAGTATGTGCTCTTTGAGCAATCTACACAAAGAAAAGAAGAAAAATACTTGTGTACATAATTTGGTACATTATACATTTAGTGAAACATTGAAGTAGACACATTGTAATAGATCACCTGAAAAGTGTTGTGACACTAGTGTCACTCCATCCAAACTTTGTCTGCATGTTGAGAAGAATGAGGAGCGCCTTTAATCTAAACAGTGTGCTCTATCATACAATGGCATATCGGCCTCACTTTTCATGTCATCATAGATAAGCCTTTCTGAATCCATGATCTCTCGATCATTTCGTCAATCTCGGGCTCAAACATAACCTCGTTGGGAATGTGCTCTCCATGATCACCCTTCGAGCTGTCAAAGGCTGCGTCTTGTGGCCTCATGTATGTTGCTTGAGTAAAGCACCTGCGAACACATCTATCAGCTTGCAAGATTGCTGTCTGTTGGCCAACATCAGAGTTCGACTAGTTGTAATTGGAAAACTCGATCTATAATAGATGGGTCAAACTTGTCAAATTTGTGAACGTGCTTCAAAGAAACATGTCTTGTCCATCGTACAACATGTTTGCATTAATTACAAGGACATAAGATCCTTGTTGAGAGATAGGAGTTTTTGGTTGGACGGCCCCACATCGTCATCACTACTCATAATGTATGTAAAAACCTTGAACCTTGGACATAAATTTAATATTCTCTTACTCTCCTCTGTATCTTATCTCTCTCTCTCTCTCTCTCTCTCTCTCTCTCTCTCTCTCTCTCTCTCTCTCTCTCTCTCTCTCTCTCTCTCTCTCTCTCTCTTAATCTCCCTCACAATCAAGAAACCACAGGTCACATTTTAAGCTACCTCAAATTCTCTAGCCATGTGCGATCCTCGCACACCTCGGTCTAGAGGTGCACGGATATCAGAACCACCCCACAGGGTTATAATCTCATCTTTATTGGTCAATGCCTATATTTGTGGGTACAAGAAATCTACATACCCACATCTACATGACAATGCATGTAGTGGAAAAAACCCCTTTGCCTCTTGTTTAGTTGTAGCCATTTCCTAGTGTAAACTACCAGAAGAGCTATGGTTTTAAGTGAGGCCACCGTTTTGTGGTGTGCGCAGTGCGATACTCCTGGTTCTCTAGAGTGTTTTGAAGAAGAGGTTCTTTGCTTCTTGCTCAACATATCTTCATAGCAACTCCTTGTTCGAGGGATTACTGTGCACATTACATAACTGGCTCCATTCTGAGGTATCGTGCCCTTGCCAGTTGCAAATGAAATTGTATTTATGAATTTTTGAAGGTGCATATCAAACCTATGCAAGAACATAAGAGAGAGGAGAGGGAGGGAGCATACCTGGCTCCGCCTCCTCTCCTCGTGTGTGTGTGTGTGTGTGTGTGTGTGTGTGTGTGTGTGTGTGTGTGTGTGTGTGTGTGTGTGTGTGTGTGTGTGTGTGTGTGTGAGACAGAGAGAGAGAGAGAGAGAGAGAAGAGAGAGAGATAGAGAGAGAGAGGACGGGGGGGGGGGGGGGAGGCAAAGTATACCTATTTTGCAGAGAGCATCCAAACTCAGATCTATAGATCTATGTTTTTGGTGCTCTCAAATTATTTTTACAAAGTCGACCTCGTTATAGGCATCGCTATGAGTGTCACTATATAACAAAGACTATAGTGACACCTATAACGATGCCGAGACTTTTCCACGTTTCAATGTCGCACTACGAGCGTCGCTATACTGAAGAACCTTCTTGTAGTGTTATATATACTATATACTATATATACTTGTATTGTATATTATATACTATATACTCTATACATTATATGGTGTGTGTGTGTGTGTGTGTGTGTGTGTGTGTGTGTGTGTGTATATATATATATAGTATATTATACAATATGTATTTTACTATATAGCTAACACATTAATAAATAAATAGTAAATATTGTATAGATATATATCTTATAAAATATGCCATATAATATAGAATAAAAATAAAAATAATAGTAATCATTTATTATAATAAAAATAGTTTATAATATAGTAAATGTATAGATATATATACAAAAATATATTGATGATCATATAAAATAATAATAAAATACATATTTCAAGGATTGTGAAAGCGATGTATTTTTAACAGTAAGATTTGAAGAGATGTTAATTCAAATATATCTTAATAATTATGATTGTGCATATCTAAAAGAATGAATGTTTCAAATCCATTTACAATAGTTTTCAATGATTGCATTAAATCTTTAGAGCTAAATTCTGTTGCACTTTCTTTGTGTCTTATACACACTTTCTATCATCTCTTTTCATCACTTTCTTTGTGTCTTATACACACTTTCTATCATCTCTTTTCATCACTTTCTTTGTGTCTTATACACACTTTCTATCATCTCTTTTCATCACTTTATTTTCCTCAAGCATTCCTCCTACTTGTCTGTTTCAAACATGACAACTTCAGCTATGCTTTCATAGACGATTGTTGGTGCTCTCGTGGAATATAGTGTTTCATTATGAAATGGAGAGCTTTTGCTTAGTGAATATTTCCTTCAAAGCTTGTTACTTCCCTCTATTAAATTTGAAGGGTTACAAGCAATCGTTCAGACAGGAGATCTATGTCTAAGGTCAATGTGGTGCCAAGACGGGATCATGAAGACCAAAAGCATTACCTACTTGATCGTACTTTGTCCTTAGCTTACCACATTCTACATTCGGATCACTATGTTTATGTGTCTAGCAGTTTAGAAACAAGTGAAGATGTTGGTGATGATTCTTTCTATGCTACACCATGTAAGTAACAAAAGTTCAACTCCATTACATTTAAATGTTTGATGAAGATGTAGATGCAACTGTTTTGGAGACGATGGAAACAATCAGGGCACCATAATTTTTTCTAGACACATAGAGGGGGTTGAACAAACGAGATAGGAATATTCAAAAGATACATCCTGGAAGAAAGACAAAGGTAAATCCTGTAGGTTGTCCAAACTACTAGAGATTTATGGACCTCCCAAAATGGTTGATGATCTCCCAGCTGTTTATAATGGCAATGTTCGTTTCGAGCTTCCTCCAGCACATGACAATAAAATTATTCTTGAGATGGAGCAAAAGTACGACGTCACCTTTGGTCTCGACCAACATGGTCATAGATTGCATGGTGCGTTTGAGCTATTGTCTTGGAAGTCTTCAATGTTGCAGAGTGGAATGACCTTTTTACCTTATTGAAAGAAAATACAATGATGCCTTCTTTTATGGTCACCTGGGTAGACAAATCAACATGGGCTATCCTGCTAGTGAAGGTAAATCTAAAATAAGCTGCCACTATTGTGAGAAAATGGTGACTTGTTCGAATTTTTGCAAGTGTATAATATATAATGTGATGCCAAAGGAAGCACCAATAACACATTGGTGATCCATCTTGGGGTGCATGACCACAATGTCAACCAGGTACTAGGAGGGCAACCCTTGAAAAGGTGCACAGTCTTGTTAGATAGTTCTAAAGATTGAGAAGGGGGGTCCTAGAAAAGTACAGATGTTATTTTCTTGACAAATGTTATTCCAATGTTTGGCTAAAGAAGATGATTTAGAAGCCACTGATGCAGAGATTAACCATTCTCTTGAGGAAATGATGCCACTTGTTCAAAATAGGGGATTCAAAAATATTGTATCAAATGCGAAATCTAAACAGGGTCAAGTTGTTGGTAATGGATATGACAATATAATATTGCTGCAGAAGCTGTGTATTTTACCATTCTTCATGGAAGTCATTTTCCTGGTCAGGGTGGTGGACCTAGTGATAAATTTTATGTGTTCAAAATGTCCACAAAAGGACCTGCTTCAAGAGTTAAACATGTCAATTGAATGAGGCGAGGAGGGATAGGAGATTTGAGAAGTTCATGGGTGCACTTTGATCACACTCATCGGATTGAAGGATGGGCAACTATGTCATGCTCGGTTTATGATCCTGGGTAAGTGAGCTTATAAAAACATGTTAGATAGCATATCTTGATATGATTCAGCTTTTAATACTTGCATTTGGTATATAGCATGAGAGAATTGCAGATGATTGCAATAGATGAGTGTAAAGAGGAAGACGAGGAGACACAAATCTTGTTTAAGAGAAATTTAAACACGGTGATGGAGAGATGCGGGCATGAACCTCTAGACTTTGATGGATTCATATCTGACAAAGTTGGAGCTGATTGGTTGGAAATACGGGTTGTGTACAATGGAGGAAGGAAGGGAGCGCTCATGCCATTTCCATTGAGAGCAAAGTCTACACAAACACACTAAAAAACAAGTCGCTTCAGATAGACAAATGCATCACATTGAAATGTGTGAAGCATGGCGCTTATCAAAGACAACAATTGAGGCCTCCCTACTAGCTTCCAGAATACAAGAATGGTGAGTGAAAAATGTGATAGGGGATAATATAAAGTCTTTAGAGCTATAATTTAATTGATGGGAGCAACAAATTGCCCATTGAGGAAGCGCTCAACCAATGGTATATCTATCTTTTCTTTGATTCATATAACATACATGAAAACAGAGAGTAATATATATATGTTTTTTCCCGCATTGTATTTTATAGGCCAAGAAAGAGTCCTTGGGAGAAAGCTCAAATTCCGAGCATAAACTTGTCAGAGAGAATCCATGCAAGTTGGCTGGCAAGTGAAGGTGGAAAATGAAAAGTCTCACTTTATGATGCATGTGTTAGTGATGTTCTGAATTCATTTCTTCAATGTGCAAAAAGATTGAGATACACCACATGCAGATTCACGAGAACTGGCCCTTCCATAAAGAAATGATGGTCAATGCCAAATGCAAAGAATCTCCAAATCCAGCTCATATTGCAAGTACATTGAAAGGCTTGGTTGCTCGCAGTCCTTTGCATGAGGAGCATGTGATGGAAAGTGATAAAGACATTGTGCAATGAAAGAAGAAAGCAAGTGCAACTGATACAAGTTTACATATACCTAGATATGTAATGGAAGCAAGGCAACACAAAACTAGAGGGAGACCACGGAGTATACTTTTTGATAGAGAGGATAATGAAAAGATATATTTCATTGACAATCAATCAGGAGAGAGCATTCCAGTGAAGTAAGGAGAGAATTCAGGAAGGTATATTCAAGAGGTCAGAGTTCCACATGAAGAGTGGGCTTTACGAAGTATGCCAACCAGTTGCGTGAGGAAATGTTTTCGAATGGAAGGGAAGAAAAATTGTGGTAAATTACAGAGCCATCACATGGGATTGGTGGCACCATGTTTTTGGTTTGAGAGAACTTTTAAAGACAAGATGATAGCATAGTGGATATGGTTCTGTAACTATGATGTAAGCCACACAAAAAAAGTACAGAGCCAAGTTAAATTCTCACCTATTGTTCCTACATCCTGGCGAGTGGATATTGGAACCAACTTATCAAGGAAAGAGAGTGACATCTTAGTGCAAACTGATACATGTTTTTTGGTGTGTATCGCATAATAATTTCTCCATTCTGGATTAACATTTTTTGTGTTGTTAGAAAAGGCTCTAAAACTATAGTCAAAAATCTCACAAAAATGGTTTTGATTGCAAAAGCTCAAAATTGAAAGCTCGCAGAAAAAGAAACACACTCCAACAAGGTCCACAACTATTGTAAAAATAATTCAAAATCTCCTAAGCGTGGAGATAACAACACAACAACTCAACCAACAACATCAAAAACCATAATTATGGCATACTTGGTATCATTGCAAGAGACCGTAAACACGCAAGGTGAAGAATGACATGCTAAGAGTTCTTGTTGTTGAAAATGAGAATCTCAAGTGGCCACTTGAGATGCAAACAACATGTTTGATGCAACTTAAAGAGGAAGTCAAGGAATATAAATGCTCTCTTATGGACTTGAATGCTTTGAAGGAACACATGAACAAAGTGGAGTATGACCATGCATTTGACACCATGAACCAGGATATATGTGACATGAAAAATGTATGCCCAAACAAACCTTGGGCTGATGTATGTTGTAGCAATGTGGTTCCTAATTCCTCTCATATGCAAGCTATGATCCAAACAAAAAATGTTGAGAATGTGGATGTAAAGGAGTTTAAGAAACGAGAGCAACATTCCAAGAACATTGTTGTTTGTGGAATTCCTAAAGAGAAGTTAGAGACACCTTCTTCTCTTTCCATTGTTATTAAATATCCCTTCAAAAACCACTTTGGCATGTTAAGAGTTATGGTTTACGGAACACATAGAGTAGGTAAGCAAGGAGCTCCTCGCTCGGGAGAATGGCCATTATATGCACCGTGTCGTATGAGACCAAACGAAACAGTATTCTTGATACTAGTTGGATTTATTTGAGGGATAAAAAATAATTTGTATGTGAAGATCACACTATTAAGTAAAAAAAATATACATTGCAAGGCATGTGAGGAGAGGAACAATAAAAACAAGGAGAACTCTCATGAAGAAAATGTGCCCAAGGAGGAGGCGAGTCCCTCAAGCAAATATGAATGCGTGATGCCATATGAGGCCGAGTTACAATTGAAAGTATTATTTTGGAATTGCAATGAATCTCCATGGAATGCAGGGGTTGACATAAATGAACTAACAAGAAAATTTGATGTTGTACTTCTTGTTGAGACTTGGGGGCATGATTCACAAAGGATTAATGGGTTGGAGGTTGACAAAGTACATTCATTGATGTGGTCAAATAATCTCAAGCAACAAAGAGGGCAAGGAGTGGTAGCATGTATGATTAAGAAAGGATTGGAAGATTATGTATTAATTATGAAAGATGACAACCATAAATGTCAACGCCATATCACCATTGATAATCTTGTCACTTTTGTGTTCTCATGGAAGAAAGTAGTAGGTTGAAAGGCAAGTGATTGTATTCTTTCTTTGTGGACTTCAAGAAAGCCTTTGATATGATTCCTCATAGAAATTTATGTCAAAGGATGGAATAACTCCAAATGCCAAGGGAGTTTATGCTTGCGGTTCTCAAATCTATGAGAAGGTGATGTGTCAATTGCACATGGGAAGAGGAATTTCAAAAAAATTACAAGCACTATTGGGGTTAAACAAGGATGTCCATTGTCAACAACTCTCTTTGGTCTAGCGTGGATCAATTGGAACAAATGATACTTGACTTTATGCAAGAAGAAAGCATTGAAGAGGCCACTATTTGCAAAGTTGTGATTATGCTTTTTTTTAATGCAAATGGTGCACACACTCTAGATGCATAAAAGCTTATGGTTGTCCTAAAACTTTCTTGCATGGTGGGCTGATTGTGTGAATGCAAAACAAAGGTTATGCTTGTGAAAACCAACCATAAGGAGAAGCCATGCATTGTGCACACAACAATGAAACACTTGAAGTTTTTGAGAGCTTTAAGTACCTTGCCCTTGCAATTTCGGCCAGTCACAATTGGCATGAATGTGCTATGCATCATTTGGAAGCCAAGAAGAATGCGTACTATGCATTTGAGAACACGTGTAATGCAAAAAATATCAAATGTGTGGGTTCTCAAGAAGTACCTTTTTGACACATTGGTGACACCAGTTCTTCTTTATGGAGTTGAAGTGTGGGGAGGGAGCATCTCAAGGTCTACTTGGAAAAGATTTTGAGAATGTCCAAAAGCATTTTCTTAAAATCTTTCTCCAAGTTAAGACACAAACACCATATATGCTCCTACTTCTTCAGTTGGGATCTCTTCCAATTGAGGTTATGGGCATGGAAAGTGTTGTGGTGTACATTATAAAGATGCGTCAAAACCCCTCACATCGACTTCCTACAATTGCATGGGAAGCAAGAAAAAAATTCCAAAAGACGCATAAAATCAAGATCTTGAGCACGGGATGGATGCAAGACATAAATAAGTGGTTTGGAAGATGGGATGATGCATTACACTTGCTACATGATGCCTCAATAGGCTCCCAATTGAATGAAGCTTTTCTATGACGCCAATGGATTACGGCTTGGGAGGGATCTAGTGGGTCATGCTTCATACATTACACCACCCATATTGCCCTCGACTACAAAATCGTGTTCTTCACTAAAAGAGGAAACCCTACTCACCCTTATATGGTTGATCCTATCCCCTTGTCAGTGATATGCGCTATTGTAGCCATTTGGCTTAGCTCCCACTCCCTTTGACGTGACAGAGAGCATTGGGGAAATGGAGAAGAGTCAAATACATTGTGGGCATTATGCTCACTACAAGTTCGAGTACCACACACTACTAGAGAGCTTAGCTTTTGGTCACATACTACATCACCTATAACTTTGGTCCCATAGGTCTCAGCCCAAGTGGATGTTAAGTGGGCTGAGAGAGAGAAAGAGAGAGAGAGAGAGAGAGAGAGAGAGAGAGAGTGATAGGAGTTGGGGTCAGCCCAACTTGGGTGCCTTGTATGTGTGAATATGATGGAGAGAGCCTTATTTATACTCTTAGAAGATCTAATGAGAACTCTCTTTTTTATTTTTGCTCTATCCCAACCCCTCTCTCTCTCTCTCTCTCTCTCTCTCTCTCTCTCTCTCTCTCTCTCTCTCTCTCTCTCTCTCTCTCTCTCTCTCTCTCTCTCTCTCTCTCTCTCTCTCTCTCTCTCTCTCTCTCTCTCTCTCGTCTGCTCCAAGGCTCGCTCTCCTTGCCATGTCCATGAGAGAAGCAGTTCGCTTCTTGCTGCAAGCTGTACAAGTGGTATCAGAGCATAGGCCTTATTGTCTTGGGAAATCCTATGCAGTAGTGAATATCTTAAAGCTGAGGAAAGGGGTTGTGAAGGAGGCAATAAGAGCTTGGATTGCTTGTGGATTACACTGGTACAATAGCGATTGATGCCTATTGCAGATGCTTAAAAGCGCAATTGGATGTGGAGGAACTAACGGGTTCAAAGGGCTCACATGTGGTGTGAACACTTGCTAAATGCCTGGTTATTAATAACAAGGTGAGCAATGTGCTCGTCAGGTTGTCTGCAGTGTGTGGGGAGATTAAGCTGCAACATACCAGTGCGCTAGAGCTATTGCAAAGCAACATGCAAGATTGGGCGTGATGGCAATAGGTCCAAAAACCTGTTGTGTCATGAGAGTGAATAATTTAGCTCAAGGGGACGTATGATGATGATCATCATTATACCATTCCCAATCTCTCTCTCTCTCTCTCTCTCTCTCTCTCTCTCTCTCTCTCTCTCTCTCTCTCTCTCTCTCTCTCTCTCTCTCTCTCTCTCTCTCTCTCTCTCTCTCTCTCTCTCTCGTGGAATACCCTTACTTTGTTGTGTTGAATCTTTGACTAGCAAAGTATAGATAATCTGTTATCCCATCAGGTAGTGCCAAAAAATAGCTCCCATCGCCATACCCAAAGCATCTACATGAACATGAAAATAACATTCCAGTCTGGCTTGCAAAGGATCCGCTTCATACTAATGGCATCCTTGAGGGACTAAAAATTGGCCTCACATTTTGGGGTCCAGAAAAATTTAACACGTTTGTTGGGGCACTGGCTTTTTGGGCACTTCAGATCTTGTCTTCAGCTATCTCTATTCCATTTTTGGACACAACATGTCCCAATAGTTGTCCCTTAAAAACCATGAATACCGACTTGAAGGGATTCAGACAGATCCTCTTCTCTCTGCATCTCTCAAATACAATCTCCAAAAATATGCATGTCTTGAGATGATAAAATTGTGAAATCATCCACAAATATTGTCAAAAACTTATGCAAGAACTCACTAAAGATCTCCATCATCTTTAGCTAAAAGGTGGCTAGAGTGAATTACATAAGCTAAACGATGTCACTAAAAACATGAAAAATCGACATTTGGTAATGAATGTCATTTTCACCCAATCTTCTGGTGTTATCTTCATCTGGTTGTACCCATTGCACCCATCCATGAAATAATACATTTCATGGTCAATTATCTCATCTAACATCATATATGTGAATGGCAAATGAAACATTTCTTTGATTGTTTGAGCATTCAATTTATTCTAGTCCACACATACCTTCAATTTTCCATTCTTTTTTAAAACTACCACTATAGGAAACACCCAGTCACTACTTGCCACCTGAGTGATGAATCCTGCCTCTAATATATTTTCAATTTCTTCCTTAACTTTCTTCACATAATTTGGATTCATCTTGTACATCTGAAGCTGTACTAGTCGTGCATCTTGTTTCGGTGGTATTCAATGTTGATTTGTATCTTAGAATTCAATCGTTAGCATTGTGATATTCTAAGAAAAATTTTCACTAAATTGTTTTCTTTTTGTACTAAGTACACTTTTTCTTCCTACTATATCCAATTGAAGGCAGGCCTAGTATCACTTTTCTTTCTATATAGTATACTGGTGGGTTTGATATTATATTGTATAGGAATCTTCTGAGATCTGAGATTGTAATTCATTTCCTTGCTTGGTGCAAACAGAGCAGCAAAATTAGCGTTCGATTTTTAGATTTGAACTTTGACGGGCCGGGCTTGCTAATTTCGAAGCTAACCAACTCAGCCAGCCGCTTTCTGTGATTTCATATCACACCTTTCATTCTATACAAAAATTATTTTAACCCCTTCCCAAGCCCTCGTCCACCTGCGCACTTTGCCGCTCAGCTTCATGCCATGCTCTCTCCCTCCGTCTTGCGCTTCCGCTCCCTTGACCTAGCTTGTTAGTAGCGTTTGATTTTGATAGCTGGGCATCATCTTAGATTTGCTATGATAACGATTTTTTACTTCGTTAGCGTAGTGTCCGTTTTCCTCTCCTTGGCCCCTCAACAGCCCACGTGGCTCCAGCTAATCTCGCTCAAAAGCTAAAAACGTGGGCCTGTAAAGATCTTTAAAAAATGTGGCCTAGCTAACCATGATTGTTGATGCCATCGACAACGTTGGTCCAAATGGTGTGTTGTCAATTGAAGCATCATCGTCCTTTGAGATGACAATCACAGTCGAAGAAGGAATGGAGATCGACAGGGGGTATATCTCCCCTCAATTCGTTAATAACCAGGAAAAGCTCATTGTGGAATTTGATAATGCAAGAATCCTTGTCACTGATCAGAAATTAGCTACCATCAAAGACATTCTATCAGTTCTAGAGAAAGTTTCACAGCTGAATGCTCCTTTGGTGATTGTTGCTAAGGATGTATCAAGAGAAGCTTTAGCAAATCTGGTGGTGAATAAGATAAGAGGAATCGTGAATGTGACTGCTCTCAAAGCACCAGGATTTGGTGAGAGACGGAAAGCCTTACTGCAGGACATTGCCATCGTCACTGGTGCTGAGATCATAGCCAGTGATCTTGGCTTGAAGCCTGAAAGTGTTACTGTTGAGCAGTTGGGGATTGCCCGGAAGGTGACAATGACCAACAACTCAACGACCATTATCGCCAATGCAGCCACCAAGGATGAAATCCAAGCTCGCATTGCTCAAATCAAGAAAGAACTTGCAGAAACTGACTCTGTATATGACCAAGAAAAGTTGTCGAAGAGAGTAGCAAAGCTCTCTAGTGGGGTTGCTGTCATTAAGGTGGGAGCAGCCACAGAGGTTGAGCTAGAAGATAAGAAACTCAGAATTGAATATGCAAAGAATGATACTTTTGTTGTAATTGAAGAGGGCATATATTGTTTCGGGTAGAGGCGCAGCCTTTGTTCACCTTTCTACCTTGGTCCCTGGTATCAAGGACACAATTGTAGATCCTGAAGAGAAGCTCGGTGTTGATATTGTACAAAAGGCTCTACCAACTTGCGCTACTTTGATTGCAGATAACGCAGGGACTGAAGGTGCTGTTGTTATTGAGAAGCTTCTTTACAATGCTATGACTCACAAGTATGAGAACTTATTGGAGGCTCGTGTCATTGATCCTGCAAAGGTGACCAGATGTGCATTGAAAAAATCTGGCTTCTCGTCTTCCCACGTGGCACATGACCGTTCCTTTGCTCATCTTTTTTATCGACATCTCGCTTTCACGCAGTAATTTTAGAGCAGTGGCACATAGCGTAGCGAAGGGCTCTCTCCAGATGCAATCAACTACGCATGCATCTTTTTTTATCGATGCCTTTCTTTTCACGCACTGACTTCAGAGCATCGTGGACTCTTGGAATGCACTGATTGCAGCAGGGCAGAACTCTACTCCAACTGCAATCACCTATGCAGCATGGTGAAGGCATGTGGCTCTACACATGCATCTTAAAAGCATGTAGTTCTACGCAATGTAACATTTAATGGCCTAATAAATTGTGTGTAGTGGAAATGAGCATGAACATAGTGGGCATTTCATTAGAATAGATTCCTAATGAGAATTACAAGAGTTCTTGGGTGGATAGAGCAACAAAAAGCATAACACCTAGTTAGATAGCATCGACAATACTTTCAAAAGAGAGAAAAATTAAGCTAATGACAACAGTTGAGGACTGGATTTGCATGGAGCCGGTCCCCCCTCCAAAAGGATTTGTATTATGGTTTCTCCCATCAAGAGAGACATTGTACAATACAATTCTTTGTGTTCCTTCAAGACTAGCTAGTGCAATGAAGATGAAAGCTTCATGCACTAAGCAAACACTTAGCAAACACAACATGAATTATCCCCGTTCTTAGACCCAAGACCTCACACACCTTCAAAAATGGTGAGAGCTAGCAGGGTATTAGAGTAGATTGAGAGGAAGAAGGAGTATCTTACGAGAAAGATGTACATCTCCTCACATAATCACTCATATTAGCATAGCTTAGCTTAGTAATTAGCTTGGTAGAGGAGATGAGCATGCATTGAAGCTTGGCTCTTGGTTGGATTTGCATCCACATGCCAAGAGAGTGTTGATGTAGGCTTCTATCTCACAAGCTTGGAGTAGGTGATGAGTTCTCCATTAAAGCTTGGAAAGAGATAGTCTTCTCTTTCTTCACACATGAGATTGTGTGAGTGTGTGTGTGATAATGCCTTGCAAAAATCAGCCCCCTCTCTCTCTTGGGCGAGCCCCCTTGCTATTTGCTCTTGCTCCAGCCTCATTGGCCCTCCCCAAGTCAAGCCAATCACAATTAAGCATCATAAGTGATAGCCTTTTGACATGTGTCCCCCTTTCCCCTTTTGTGAGATCTTTAGGTAATTAAATAATTAAACTAAACTCTCATTGGACCCCTTTGCCTCCTGACCAATAGGAATCTGGCAAGCCATTGGGCTACTGAATGCTCATTGGACCCCTTGGGAGACTGCCCAATAGTCTTCTAGGAGACTTAATTCTCATTGGTTTCTTTTATTAAATGTTTTTAAATTAATTAAACTAGATTTACTCTAGCTTAATTCTCATTGGTCCACTTCAAGGGTCATCCAATAGAAACTGGGCACACCTTGTGGGAATCTGGCCTAGGAAGCTGACATGTGTCCCTCAGTCCCTTTGTGTAAAGGGAGCCTGTGTGTGTGTGTGTGACTTTCTCTCTCATCCCCTAGAAGAAGGGCTCGCCCCCTCCCATGTAGGGATATGCATTGACTTTGGAGAGCACACAAAGCATCCAATTCCCCCTAAGCTTTAACCCTTTGGACACAACCTTTGAATTTTGGAACCTTAGCATTTTGGAAGTCTTAATGGGCTAAACCTTAGGGTCTTTTTAGCCCATTGTTGCACATGGATCTTTTGCAGATGGCCCCCCCTTTGGATCCCTATTTTCCCTCCTTTGGATCCCTATTGTGGCCGGTTTTCTAGCTTAACCAATATTCTAGCCTTTTCTCCCCTGGCACTTCCTGACATTAAATGATCAGTTTAATATGAGAAAATCATTTAGGAGAATTAGATATTGACTATTATGACAGTACCTCTCTCTTGAAATCATAGTCGTCCTCAACTATGGTGTAGATAAGATAAAGCATATTCATGAGTCCCTTTCTTAGCGGGTAGAGGATCCCTATGTTACCCTACGACATCATTCCACAATGGATGACTAGTCCATTTGGCACTTGAGAGCCTGAGGCTGCCGCAAGCATGTCTGCACATTAGGCCTATCAGTCTTCCATAGTAGAGTGACAAGCTCTACTTGGTGTTTGGGAGACGTCGTCTCCGCAAACTTAATCTAAGCATGCATACTACTTCATTTTTGTGCACAATAAAGAAAAAGAGAGTCTTATAAGACAAAAACTTTGTTCATTTTTAACATTTTGTACATTTGCTTACTCTTGGGAAGCATTGTAAGCATTAACAAGGTTTAGGTTATCCTTTAATTGTATGCCTTGCTTCCATCTAGCATCTTCAAAAGGATAATTCTTAAACTTAATAAGATATCGTCGGATAGTCTTACCGCCTCTTAGTACCTTGTCTTCATGTCAGAGAATGGACTCGGGCTGTAGCACCTCCTCTTGGTCCTCGATCTCCGGTGGGTCTTCAGTAGTTGGTTCTTGAGGTGGCTCTCCTTTGTAAGGCTTTAATAGGCTCACATGAAAAGCATCGTGTATGAGCCAATGATTGGGCAACTTGAGTTGATAGTCCATCTCATTGATTGTCCTAAGAATCTGAAAGGGACCATAGTACCTTTTTGCTAGTTTAGCATAGTACTTTCGGTGGCCCGTAGGATTCTTGCCCGTCGTGTGCCTTAATCGAGCCTTGGGAAACTTTAACAAGACCCAATCATTTTTTTTAAAGGCTTGGGCTCTTCTGTGCTTGTCAGCAGTAGCCTTTTGCCTTTGCTGTGAGATAGAGATAGCATCCTTAATCTTTTGGAAAGATTCTTGTAGGTCTCGGCTATACTCATCTGCAGCGAAGATCTTCCCATGTACCTTAAGTAGCAAGGGACTTTTTGATCTTCCCTCAATTACCTCGAAAGGTGATTTTCCCGTGGAAGTATGTACAGTGTTATTGTAAGCATACTCCACTAAGGGTAAGTACTTCTCCCATTGGGATCTTTGATCTGTAACTTCCGTTACATAGGCTTTTAGTAGATCGAGAATGGTTAGGTTAGCTTTTTCACTTTGGCCATCCGTTTGTGGATGATAGGCCGAAGAGAAGTTTAGCCTTGTCCCTAAATTCTCAAAGAGACCCTTCCAAAAATTACTGGTCATTCTAGGATCTCTATCCGACACTATGGACATTGGCAAGCCATGGTACTTGAAAATTTGTGAAATAAAGAGTGTTGCCATTTGATGGGCTTTGATAGTCTTTTTGACAGGTATAAAATGAGCTTGTTTACTGAACCTGTCTACTATCGTCCATATTCCCGTATTCCCATGGATAGACTTAGGCAATCCAAAGATGAAATCCATGGATATGTTCTCCCATGGTGAATTAGGGATTGGCAAGGGTTGAAGCAATCCAAGTTGCTTCCCTCTATCAAATTTTGTCTTTTGGCATACCACACATTTAAAAACATACTCTTGTATGTTCACTTTCATGGTAGGCCAGTAGAAATATGTTTCAATTCCCTTTAAAGTAGACTGAATCCCTCTATGCCCCGCATAAGGTGGAGCATGAGATTCATACATTACTTTCTCACGTAGTGAGTTAGTAACGCATAGTCTATTGCCATAGAGAAGATAACCATCTTGTAAAGTAAATGGTTCTTCTTTCTTCCCTAATGCAAGGGCTGAAATAACATCTCTAAAATCGGGATCAATAGCGTACTCATCTATCATTGAAGATAGATCATTGTGAGTTGCTATGGAAACCGCATTCACTCTCGGCCATCTTGAGAGTGCATCAGCTACTTGATTATGCTTGCCAACAATGTGAGCAATATGAAAATGAAATTGCGAAAGGAAATTTGCCCACCTCATTTGTTTGTCGGAGAGCTTGGTCTACGTCATGAAGTACTTAAGACTTTGATGATCCGTTCGCAGAATGAAAGGAGTCCCCAATAAATAGTGCTTCCATGAGTCTAAGGCATGTAGAAATGCAAGGAGTTCCTTTTCATATATGCCTAGAGCTTGCTCAACAGGGTCAAGCCTTCGACTCTCATAGCCTATGGCATGCCCTTCTTGGAGCAAAACATCTCCAAGGCAATCACCACAAGCATCACATTGGACCTCAAATGGTTTTGAGAGATCCGGTAGTGTAAGCACAGGTTGAGAGATAAGCTTTTCGAAAGCATTGTTCTCCTTAGCAGACCATGTATACCTAACGCTTTTCTTTGTTAGGTCATGTAATGGTCTCGCAATTTGTGAGAACTTTTCTATGAAGCGTCTATAGTATGCACACATACCTATAAAGCTTTTTGGTTAATGAAGATTCCTTGGTTTAGGCCATCCTTTTATTACCTCTAACTTAGATGGATCCATTTGGATGCCATCTTGAGAGATAATATGACCTAAATACTGAATCTCTTGCAAGAAAAATTCACTTTTCTTTCGATTAACATAAAGTTTATTCTCTCTGAAAACTTGAAATATTACCTGGAGGTGTTTCTTGTGTTCCTCCAATGAATTAGAGTAGATGATAATATCATCAAAGAACACTCCAGTGAAGGTTCGATGAGGCCTGAACAACTTCTCCATCAAGCGGTTGAATGTGGCTAGTGCATTGGTCAAGCCAAAAGGCATTAAAATGTATTCGTAAAGACCAAATGTGGTGCGAAATGCGGTCTTTACAATGTCTTGATCAACTATCCTTATTTGATGAAAGCCACTTTTTAGGTCAATCCTACTGAAGTAGGTCGATCCTTGTATCTTATCAAATAGGTCTTCTACCCGTGGAACGGGAAACCTATTCTTGATAGTGATCCTATTTAGTGCTCTATAGTCGACACACATACGATATGTGCCATCTTTCTTTTGCACTAATAGCACAGGTGAGCAAAATGGAGATGAGCTAGGCCTAACCATGCCCTTCTCAACTAACTCATGCACTTGCCGCATAATCTCCTCTTGTTGAGCTTGAGAAACTCTATAAGGAGGTTTGTTAGGCGGTGAACTTCCTGGAAGAAGGTCAATTGCATGGTCATCATAACCTTGTTTAGGAGGTGGCTCACAAGGGATGTCGTCAATAAAAACATCTTGAAACCCCTTGAAAAATTGGATAACTCTAATTCCTTTTGGTTACTTTTATTTTCCTTTGCTAAAGCATTAGGTTCTTTTTGAGAATCTTTAACAAAAATCATGTACACGGAAATAGAGCTCTTTATTGACTTGTTGAAAGCTGGTGTATGTACAATGGGGATAGTGTTACCCATTTCCTTAGCATCTATATACATGTCTTTTTCCCTTAACTTAAAGGAGATTCTCCTTTCAAGAAATTTAACATCGACAGCCAGGCGGTCAGACCATGGTGCCCCTAGGATTACATCCTCATGCTTGAGAGGAGAGATAAAGAAGTCCTCTTTGTCCACATAGCCTTGGACATGAAGCCTCAATTTCCCAATTAAGGGAGTGACTGAAGCTTCTTGCCCCTTGAAGGCATTGTCTGCAGGTAGGACATCTCCCATCTCGTAGGATTGTATGCCTAGCTTGGTGGCTAACTCCATAGATATAAAATTGTGAGTAGAACCAGGGTCAAAGAGAATAAAAGCATCATGTTCTCTTACCTTTCCCCAAGCATGGCATAGAGGAGATCCTTTGTGGTGAGTTTGGTGAGTCTCCTCCTCTTGGATTTCAACCAAGGAAGCTCTAGGAGGATATTGGCGGTTGTTCTTTTGGGGACAAGCGCAGTACCCATGCCCTTGTTCTCCGCACTTGAAACACCGGTTATCCTTACGATAACGCTCAAGCTCTTCAGCAGAGAGTTTATTCTTACCTTTGTAAACTCCCTTCTCTTTAGCTTTGTTGGAGTTGCCCTTAGGAGACTTTTGGACATTGTCCTTCCCCTTAGGCTCATTGGAACCCTTGTTTTCCGGGGGCTTATTATTTCTTTTAGCCCCCGTTTGAAAATTGATTGGAGAGGCCACCATAGTATGGTGTATTACCGCCGATATGGTACGTAGCCTTTGGGAGTTGACATACTCCGCCATTTCTTCGGTTAAGCCCGCACAAAATTGTTGCTTTTGCTCTCCAAATCCAACTTTTTGAAGACAATGGCTTTGAGTTGTAGGTCCCAAAACTTGTCTACATATTTGTGGATGGATTCATTGGGAGAGAGCTTTAAGCTTCACCATTCGGTAAGTACTTTGTCTTTGGCATCGGTGGCCAAAAACTGCTTCATAATGGAAGCTCTTAAAGCTTTCCATGTTCGTGGAGCTTCACCGTTGGCTCGTAGGCTAGACCACCATTGTCTGGCGGACTTTTGAAAGTGCATCGCTACATGGCGTAGCTTAGAGGACTCCGTGAAGCCCTCATATCCAAACGCCGCATCGAATTGCTGGATAAAGGCCAAGACTTTGTCCGTAGCACCAAAGGTGCCATCATAGGTAAGGAAAGAGATGCTCTTCCCTCCCTCTTTGAATTTCTTCATCTTGGACAACCTCTTCCATGCAGCATAGGATTTCCTATGGCCTCTTCTTTTTGATGGTTCAAAGGTTGCACCATCACTTTCTTCAGAAGGTGAAGAATTTGAAGAAGGTGGGGAAGAGGGTGACCTCTTTCTCGCCTTTTTCTTGTCTTGATCTTTGTCGTCTTCACCATAGCTTTCATAAGAAGAAGAGGATGAAGAAGATGGAGAAGAGGGTGTCCTCTTTCTCGCCTTTTTCTTCTCTTGCTTTTTATCATCCCTCTTTGAATTATGGCGTGAAGAAGAGTATGATGGTCTTCTTCGCTTTGGTGGTGATGGAGAGCGTTTAGCCCGCCGTCTTTGTGGAGCCATCTCCACCGAGGTGGTGGGAGACTCGCTTCTTTCTCGTTCCTTCGGTGGAGGCTCTTGAGTTCTCCTTTGGGAAGGAGATGCATCATCAAGAAGTAAATTCTTGAGCCCTTCGTATGGATTCTCTTCTTCTTCCCGAATCGGAGAGAGACCTCTTTTGGTAGTCTCACGAGGAGGCTTCCTATGTGTTCTCTCGTCATGGTGATGAGCTTGGAGAATCCCGTCAGCACGAAGCTGCCATTGCACTTCGCTTTGGAGAGATGGATTGCCCATGGCTTGTTGAAACCTAGAAACAAGATAGTTAACAAGCATTGAAGCATCATTAGTAGCTTGCTCATGAGCAAAATCAAAGTTATCAACATTAATTTCACTCTCTTTACTATTGTCAGCCATTCTAACAACTTTTAGGTGTAAACTTTTTAGGTGTACTTTGGCACTTCAAGCCCTAGTTGCTACTCCTCTTTACACCTTTAGAAAAAAGCACTCAAGCTACTGTACCCGCGGCTAGAATACCATTGATTGCAAGGAATAGAAGAGAGGGTCTTTCAACACCAAAACAGCACCGGCTCCTGTCAAGCTTCTAATAGCTCAATAGTGGTTAAGCCGTAGGAAAGCCCCGTAGGACTCCACTATTAAAACCATAGCTCTCGACGGTGATGCCCCGTTAACTGTACAAAGGCAGGCGCACTGCAAGGCTGAAAAATCCCTATTCTACTTACTCACAGGCAATTAATAACACCAACCATTTGTAGCTAGATTGAGGACCTCCCTTCTTGAGCAAGAAAAGAGAAACCTTGAGCTCTGATACCAATGTAACATTTAATGGCCTAATAACTTGTGTGTAGCAGAAATGAGCATGAACATAGTGGGAATTTCATTAGAATAGATTCCTAATGAGAATTACAAGAGTGCTTGGGTGGAGAGAGCAACAAAAAGCATAACACCTAGCTAGATAGCATCGACAATACTTTCAAAAGAGAGATAAATTAAGCTAATGACAATAGTTGAGGACCGGATTTGCATGGAGCCGGTCCCCCCTCCAAAAGTCTTTGTATTATGGTTTCTCCCATCAAGAGAGACATTGTACAATACAATTCTTTGTGTTCCTTCAAGACTAGCTAGTGCAATGAAGATGAAATCTTCATGCACTAAGCAAACACTTAGCAAACACAACTTGAATTATCCCCGTTCTCAAACCCAAGACCTCACACACCTTCGAAGATGGTGAGAGCTAGCACGGTATGAGAGTAGATTGAGAGGAAGAAGGAGTATCTTACGAGAAAGATGTACATCTCCTCACATAATCACTCATATTAGCATATCTTAGCTTAGTAATTAGCTTGGTAGAGGAGATGAGCATGCATTGAATCTTGGCTCTTGGTTGGATTTGCATCCACATGCCAAGAGAGTGTTGATGTAGGCTTCTATCTCACAAGCTTGGAGTAGGTGATGAGTTCTCCATTAAATCTTGGGAAGAGATAGTCTTCTCTTTCTTCACACATGAGATTGTGTGAGTGTGTGTGTGATAGTGCCTTGCAAAAATCAGCCCCCTCTCTCTCTTGGGCGAGCCCCCTTGCTATTTTCTCTTGCTCCAGCCTCATTGGCCCTCCCCAAGTCAAGCCAAACACAATTAAGCAGAATAAGTGATAGCCTTTTGACATATGTCCCCCTTTCCCCTTTTGTGAGAGCTTTAGGTATTTAAATAATTAAACTAAACTCTCATTGGATCCCTTTGCCTCCTGGCCAATAGGAATCAGGCAAACCATTGGGCTCCTGAATGCTCATTGGACCCCTTGGGAGACTTCCCAATAGTCTTCTAGGAGACTTAATTCTCATTGGTTTCTTTTATTAAATGTTTTTAAATTAATTAAACTAGATTTACTCTAGCTTAATTCTCATTGGTCCACTTCAAGGGTCATCCAATAGAAACTGGGCACACCTTGTGGGAATCTGGCCTAGGGAGCTGACATGTGTCCCTCATTCCCTTTGTGTAAAGGGAGCATGTGTGTGTGTGTGACTTTCTCTCTCATCCCCTAGAAGAAGGGCTCGCCCCCTCCCATGTAGGGATATGCATTGACTTTGGAGAGCACACAAAGCATCCAATTCCCCCTAAGCTTTAACCCTTTGGACACAACCTTTGAATTTTGGAACCTTAGCATTTTGGAAGTCTTAATGGGCTGAACCTTAGGGTCTTTTTAGCCCATTGTTGCACATGGCTCTTTTGCAGATGGCCCCCCCTTTGGATCCCTATTTTCCCTCTTTTGGATCCCTATTGTGGCCGGTCTGCTAGCTTAACCAATATTCTAGCCTTTTCTCCCCTAGCACTTCCCCACATTAAATGATCAGTTTAATATGAGAAAATCATTTTGGAGAATTAGATATTGATTATTATGACACGCAAGGTGCTGATATGGGCACGGAAATTCACGATTATATTGTTATTCAGAGGCTGTTGAAAAAAGAAGCCGTGCTTGGCTTTGTCTTCGTTGATATGTGTGCCACTCAGCCGATACAAAGTGAGGGTCTCTCTTGAGATTCAATCACCTATGCAGGATTTTGAAGGCATGTCGCTCTACACATGCATCTAGAAGGCACTGGCAGGGCACAGAAATTCACCATTATATTGCTAATCAGAGGCTGTTAAAAATAGAAGTCAGGCTTGGCACTGTCTTGGTCGATATGTATGTCAAATGTGGTGCGCTTGAGAAAGCACAAAAAGTGCTTGAGAAGCTTCCTATCTAGAACATCGCCTCTTGGACTGCATTGTTGGCAAGATGTACTCAAGGAGAGTAGGGGCTAGAAAGGTGTGGGCTATTTTCAACAGATGCGAAGCGAGGGCCTCTCTCCAGGTGCAATCACCTACACATGCCTCTTGAAGGCATGTGCCTCTACTCAAGATGCTGATGTTGGCAGAAAACTTCACAATCAGTCGAAGACTCTTGAAAAAAGATGTTGTGATTATTACTACCTTGGTCAATATGTATGTCAAATGTGATGCGCTTGAGAAAGCACTAAGTGCTTGAGGAGCTCCCTGTCCGGAATACCACCACTTCCAATGAACGCAATGATTCTAGAATGTGCACAACGAGATCATGGTGAGCATCCATGTGACTGTCTTCTTTTTTAACGTTTATCAGCTATGTGGGCAATCTCTTGGTCGATATGTATGCCAAATGTGGTGCTTGAGAGAGCACAAAAATTGCTTCAGGAGCTTCCTATCTGGAATGTCAGCATTGATTGCGGGATGTCGCAATAAGAGCAGGGCCAGAAAGCTCTTGGTTGTCTTCATTGGATGCAAAGCGAGGGCCTCTCTCAAGATGCAATCACATAAGCGTGCATCTTTACTGCATGTGGTTATACGCAAGATGTTGATATGGGCTTAAAAATTAACTCTGAAATTGTTAGTTAGGGGCTGCTGAAAAATATTTCCGTTCTTGGAAATGCCTTGGTCGATATGTATGCCAAATGTGCTACGGGAAATCTGTAGGTTGTTTTCAACGGACACAAAGCAAGTATATCTCTCCAAATTCATTCAAGGCATGTGGCTTTGCGCAAGTGCTCGAGGAGCTTCGTGTCCTAAGTGTCAACTCTTAGAATGTGCTGATTGCATGATTTGCTCCACAAGGGCAGGGCCAGCAAGCTCTATTTTGTTTTCAACAGATGCGAAGTGAGGGCCTCTCTCCAGATGCAATCCCGTACACATGCATAAAGGCATGTAGCTCCACGCAAGAGGCTGATATGAGCAGAAAAAGTGCTTGAGGAGTTTCGTTTCCGGAATGTCGCCTCTTCAAATGGATTGATTACAGGTTGTGCAAAACAGATCGCAAGAAGGGTCTCTATCCAGACACAATCAACTATGCCTACACAGGAATCTAGAAGGCATGCGGGTCAGCAGATGCAATGACATACACAGCCATAGATATTAGAATTCACGAGATGATCGCTAGTCAACGTTTGTTGGGAGTACGATTTCATGCTTGGTGGTGGTTTGATCGATATGTATACAAAATGTGGTGTTCTCACAATAGCACAAAATCTTCTTGAAGGGTATCCTCCCAGGGATGTCGTCTCTTGCAGCGGGTTAAGTGCAGGAGATGCCCAACATCGTTGATACATTGGCGATAGACATTCAATCGTGCGGTGAGTAAACATTATTATTTTCTGATTTTTGACACTCAGAATGCAGTTAATGAACACACTGAAAATTGCACGCTGCCGTGGGAATGGCACGTTCCCTCGTATTATAAAATTGGGGAGGACTATGCAAACTCCCCCATGCAACGAGACTTGCATGTTTCCTTTTTTTAAAAACATAAAAATGGAACAACAAACAATTAATAACATTGTATGATCATAAACATTGAGCTTGACAAAACTCTTAACACTCCTTGTGGTTTTTGGCGAGGTATCCCTCTGAAGCACTACGATCAGTAACCAATTTATGCAGAGCTACACGGCTAAACCACGATGATCGGTATCCCAAACAATCTCACGTAAAAAAAACTAACACTCTTTCATGAAATCTCTCTCCCTCTCTCTCTCTCTCTCTCTCTCTCTCTCTCTCTCTCTCTCTCAGTTTCCAATATTTTGTTCGATCTCAATTCGATGGAACAGAGCTAACGAAGCAATCTAGTTTTACTTGGTGAGCCAAAGGCTCTTTTCCCCCTATTTGATCGCACAAGCCACCACATGGCAGCTTTTCACGCTAGCAAAAAAAGCTAAACACTACAACAAAAGAAGGTGTTATCGACGCATATATGGACGCTGCCCGTCGCTATGCGCATTGCTATATGCGTCGCTGTGAAACCAGTCGCTATTAGCGACGCGCATAGCGACGCATATAGCGACGACCATAGCAGAAAAAAAATTTCTTGGGCAGAGGGCAGGTAGCATGGCCTGTGCCCGTTAAAAGATGGACACAGCCACAGCTAGACTTCCTGCTCTCTGCCCAAGAAAGCAAGTAGCACCAAAATATCAACCATGCTCCCGCGCGCAGAAATTTTGGCAGAGTTCCCTTTGTTTTTACATAAACTTTTCAAAAAAAATCATATCATGTATACGCCTCCTACATGCTATCCATGTAGGATCTCACATGAGATTTAAGGCCAATGAAAGACAATCGTACCAACTGAAAAGCATAGCCATAACTTAAAAGCATAACCATAACTTAAAAGCATAACCATAACTTAAAACCATAACCGGCTATAATCACTTTGATCAAAACCATAATGCAGATAACCATAACCATAAACAAAATTAACAATAACCATAAGCATAACCAGAAAGAGAAACAATAACTGTCTATATAATGACAATGACAATAATCATAACCATAAGGGAAACAATAACTGTCTGAACACTAACTGTTTGTACAAAAAAGAGACACAGAAGCGTGTCTGTGTCTCACAAAGCATATAGATGAAATCTGGTCCACTAATGACTAGGCATCGCAACCTGCACATAGGACAACTCACAAAATTAGTATTGATATTACTTCACATATACTGACTTAATTAAATCAACTCACACATATTAACGTCTCACCTCAAGCGATCAGCGAGACTGTAAGGCCTCCCAGTCTACAGGCTCTCCTGAAGCTTCAAGATCATTCAGTACTTCATAGATACCTCTGCGATATCCATCTGACTCCTCCTTGCGTGATGGAGCTCGATGCATCGCAAGATTCTGCATTTATAGAAAAATCAAAGTAATAAGAATACATGATTCATCGCGTTTTAAAAAACGCCATAGTTAAGATTGGATTAGAAACTCACAAACTCATAGCGAAAGGTGTCGAAGCCTCCGCTGCCAAGATGAGATGTCCCCCTAGTCATCTGTCGTACCTGCGCGGCCTCATGCTACTGTTTGAACCGCGTGGCTGTTGTCCGCTCATCCTCCCTGATCTGCAGCCACGTCTCATGTGGGATGCCCGAAGGCTTCGGCGAGCCGGTCCTGAAAGCCTTCCGAGCTGCATCTCGTCGATGTTTGATGGTGTCCCGTGCAACACCCTTGATCCACCGCGCCGAAACAACGGAAGAACCCGGAGCAGGCTTGTACTCTCTCAGGATGGTCTCCACTATGTAAGTGACTTTTTCCTTTTCTTGTTGATCCCAAGACGTCAGAATGCTGGTCGAAAACTGCAGCTCCACGAGCTGGCGAATCCGCTATCGCATCTCAGTCACGACTCTATCCATGTCAACAGAACCATCTCCCCGTACAATATAGAGCTTGGAGGCACTAGGATCGTGTGCCCCCCAAGGTGTCCGAGGTGTGCCAAGAGGTGTGTCGAGAGGTGTGCCTGGGTAAGACGGGGGTGGTGAGCGAGGAGGGGTCAAAGCATCTGTGGACCCTCCTCCACAGCAACCACCACCTCCACCTGACGATCGCCGAGATCGACGAGTGCGCCTGTGCTGCGGAGATGAGGACGTACCCGCCTCTGCCCCACCCCTAGGTGTCGAAGCGGCCGTGATGGGAGAAGAAGGCGTCGTACCCATAGGCGTCCTGAACCCCGTAGGCGTCCCCCCCTAGGCGTCGGTCCCTCCGGTGTGAATCCCGGAGGTGTAGTACCCGTGCCTCTGGCTACCCAGTACTGAGAAGCCTCTGCCATCTGAGTAGGCGTCATCCGTGTAACAAAGCCCATGAATGCATCTGCACTCATGAAAGCGGGATCTGGAATCTCGTCTGCCATACTAAAGTCCTGCACAAGAAAGTAAAATAAAGCGTCAGAACACAGTTGTTTAAATTAACTTTAAGCTTAATTTTAAATCAAAGTCTTCACACAAACACTTACAGGCCTAGGCCTCGACGAGTGAGGCATCATTGATAAGATCTTGCACCGTATCATCATCTATCTCTAATTGCAAACATAACTCTGCCCCAACTCATTCTGGCAGATTGTCTTCATCCATTGCATCTTCATCTACAAGTGTCAATTCTGGCTCGTCTGCGTCATCCCTCGTATATCTGTCAGCTTGCTCTGCCATACCTTCGTCCATCTCATCTAATGTCACAGTAGTATGGACGTCGTCTGACTGACTTTCCTCCAGGAGATCTTGCCCTTCAAATACTTGTTTATTTCTTGGAGCAACCTGAACCACAAACCACCATTGTCGCTCTCGAGGGTCCAGTACAAAGACCACTTGCTCACAATGTTCGGGGAGAGCAAATGTGTCGCTCACATCTGTCCAAGTCTTTGTAGAATCTATTTGCACAAGTTTGTTTCCATCTGTGCGTACCGTTGCATTGCGACCAGAAGTAATCACCTTGAACCACTTCACATCCAACAAAAACATCTCAAACCGCCTGAAGCTTATTTTCAGGATATCTGACACCATACCACAGTAATCCAGGTTGCTAGTGCTCTCATTCGTGTCTCTAGCACTGGCCCTGCTCTTTTGCATGAAACTAACCATTACCCCACTGTCAAACGTGTTTCTTCTGCTATCAATTTGTTGTGTTCTGAAATGCTTTCCATGCGACCACAGTGCCATGTATGTATGATACTTCCAGTCACATCCAATAGCCAGCTCTTTCTCTTCTAGAGATATGGGTTCTCCGATCTGTCGAGCTCTGGCATCTTTCCAACCGACTGCAAATCATCTCGTGAAGCTTGATTGTCTTTCATTCCCATGATTGTCTTCCAGAGGAGCTCTCCCACATTCTTGAATATATGCATTGGATCCAGCAAATGGTTAATTAGTAGATCACCCCAGTACGGCAATGTATGGAGAATGGACAAACGTTTCATTCCTGGAACAGGTTGCCCCTCATGTTGCTCCCATCGGCGATGCCACTCTTGTACATGCATAGGACGACATTTGATGCAACCAAGCTGGCCTTCACGCAAGTGATGGCCATCTGGAAGATAACGGTGGTGGCCTTGATAAATTGTCTTTCAAAGAGAGGTAGAATAGCGCACATCCAAAGACTGCCCACAAATTGGACATGCATTGTATCCCGAAGTTGTTAGTCCTGCATATATCAAAGCATGAATCATGCCAAGGCAAAGGGCTTGCGAATAGCGAGAATTTTGTAAATCAATAACCATTACTAGAAGCTTCTCCGTATCCTAGCCAATCATGCATAGTCCACATAAGAAGTCCATGGATCCTTGCATGTTGTTGTCCTACTGGTTCAACCGCATTTGCTATGTCGATCCCATGCCATAACTCCTGGAGCTCGTCAACTAGTGAAGCTAGATACACATCCATGTTTTTTGCCTTGAACTTACCAGGTACAATCAAGCTTAAAATCAAATGACCCTTCTTGATAGCAAGCCACGGCGGGAGGTTGTAATTGATAAGGCACACAGGCCAAGTGCTCCATGATGAGCTTCTCAAGCCAAATGGATTGACTCCATCCATTGCCATGCCCAAACACAAATTGCATGGTTCACTCTTAAAATGTGGCTAGGTATCTTCAATGTGCCTCCAAGCCTTCGAATCAGCGGGCACCCTAAATGTTGCGTCAGTGGATCTATTCGTAGAATGCCACCGCATCAACTTTGCAATGGAACCACAACGAAACATGATTTTTATCCTAGGAATAATAGAGAAATGCCACAACACTTTAGCTGGCACTGTCTCGCCAACTGCATCTTGTTTGTAGCGCATTGCTCCGCACTTAGGACACGACAGACAATCTGCGAATTCATTGCGAAAAAGAATGCAATCATTTGGACATGCATGAATCTTGTTGTAGTCCAAGCCAACTGAGGTCAGAAGTTGCTTTGCGTCTGGCCTGGAGGGGGGCATTTCATTGTCAGCCGGGAGAAGTTGCTCCCGCAATAACCTGTTTAAGCCACATTAAATTAAAAAGCTCTCCGAGCACATCACCGTTGCAATCGGAAAATCTCTTTTGTAAATTACGTACCTAAAAAAAGCAGTGACGCTTGCATCCGACCACTCGTACACTGACTGAAGATTCAAAAACGCCAGACAAGTACGAAGCACAGATATTTTGGCGCCTTCATAGATTGGTTGACGTGCCAACTTCCTCAACATGTCGTCAGGAGATAGGCGCACGGCTTCTGGTGCTGCTTCGTTCGCGTTCTCCTCGCTTGTCTGGAAGAAGGCATCCAGCATCTCCTCCATGCCGTCATCTTCTGTCTGTAAGCCCTTTTCTGCTTCCATCCGTGGCTCTATATTGGTTGGACCTTCACGCATAATCTTTTCTCTCTCTCTCTCTCAAATGTAGGTGCTATGTCGCGAAAATCAATGCCCGTTCCGTAGGAGTCGTATCGCAGATTCTGTACGGTTTCTCTAGCAAACTCTCCGTACTTGTGCACATGCTCATTACATATCCTACGCTTGCACAGGATTTGATACCTGCAGAGCGTGCACGAGCATGCAAGCTTTTCCTCCATGTTAGTTGATGACGTTGCCATCTACAATGATTATGAATGTTGTTTTAATATATATATACTCCTCACAATGTAAACTACCTCGCATTCTCTAGTCTTGCCCAATCTCCGTACACCTCGGTCCAGAGGTGTACGGAGATCAGGACCACCGGGTCAAAATCTCGTCTTTATTGGTCAAATCCTATATGGGTAGACACATACGTGCACTCCCAGGTGTACATGGCAATGCATGTAGCAGGCAAAACCCCTTTGCCTCTTTTAGTTCCATAGTTTCTTCTCTGTCTACGAACCCACCTGCCTCCATTCCGAGGTAGCATGTCAGAGAAAGCTTTCCAATGCGGCACTTGATGAATCGTATATTAAAGCATGACCATTTTTGTCATTTTTGTAATGTTCCGTCTATTTGCAATTTTTTGCACAGGTTTTTCCAAGGATATTGTGCCCATCCTGGTGTTTTTTTCACCACATGCACAAGCCATGGAAGTTCTCAGCCCAATGAAAGTTTTCTACCTGATTGTAAACCGGACGGGGCCTCCATGTCCAAGCCAGAAGATAATGTGGAGATGGATGAGCAACTTGAGAAAGATTCAGAAGCCTTGCATGGTTCTTGCTCAAAAAAGCGATCTCGGTCTCTCTTTCTCTCTCGATCTCACTCTCGCTATCTCTCTTTCTCTCTCTCTCTCTCTCTCTCTCTCTCTCTCTCTCGATCTCGCTCTCTCTTTCTCTCTCTATTTCCTTATTTTCCTATCTCTCTCTCTGTCTCGCTCTTCACTTCCCTACCTCTCTCTCTCTCTCTCTTTCTCTATCTCTCTAGCTATTTCCTATCTCTCTCTCTCTCTCTCTCTCTCTCTCTCTTTCTCTATCTCTCTAGCTATTTCCTATCTCTCTCTCTCTCTCTCTCTCTCTCTCTCTCTCCTCTCTCTCTCTCTCTCTCTCTCTCTCTCTCTCTCTCTATATATATATATATATATATATATATATAGATATATAACTCTCTTTCTCCATCTCTCTAGCTATTTCCTCTCTCTCTCTCTCTCTCTCTCTCTCTCTCTCTCTCCTCTCTCTCTCTCTCTCTCTCTCTCTCTCTCTCTCTCTCTCTCTCTCTCTTTCCTACACACACACACGATGTAGAGAGAGAGAGAGGGCTTGGGGGGGGCATAATACCTGCGCAGCAGGTGGAGGCCAAGATTTGAGCAGAGCGCAGGCGAAAATGGCCCCTGCTGCTCGCGGGTTTCTCTTTTTACCCCCAAATTTTTTTGTGTCTCTATACGCGTCGATATACGTGTGGGAAATAATCCTTTCCACGTGTATATCGACGCACATTGCGATGCGTATATCGATGCGTACATCGATGCCCGCTAATTTCGTCGATATACGCGCGTCGATATCTCCATGTAGTGTTGTAGTAAAAAAACCCCGGTGCCCGCTTAATAATAAAAACACCGCAATGAAACAAGTACAGCAACTTCGCAGGCTCTTCAGAAGCAGTTTGCAGACAAAGGCGTGCAGGAGTTCGCAGGCACCACAGGCAATTCGCAGGTTCCCCACAAGCAGCTCGGATAGCCAATTCCAGTTCGTAGGCTCTCTAGAAGCAGCAGGTTCTACTCTTTGCGAGAGAGAGAGAGAGAGAGAGAGAGAGAGAGAGAGAGAGAGAGAGAGAGAGAGAGAGAGAGAGAGAGAGAGAGAGAGAGAGAGAGAACCTACTGCTTTTATCTGAGTTCGGGTATACCAGATTATGCCAACTGATCATCGATCAAGATAACTTCTGTTTCAGTAGCACTAGAATAGACCTCTGCCATGGCTTGATCGCACGAAATATCTCCCCATGCCTAATTCTTAAGATTCACACCAATTCTGGTCTGCGATGTTTGACCATGCAGCAGCAAGCCGAGCAGAATCAGAAAGGAGTACTGGAGACCTTGCAAACCCTGGTTATATTTCACAGATCATCAAGCTGGAAGGTACTTCAGATGCTTGCCGATGTGATGAGCACTACCTACTGCATATCATTTCCATGAACATTCAAGGATGGCCGAGGGCATAGGGTTGTTGAATCTGTATAAGCTATACTTGGAGTGGCATAATGCTGACCATAACTAGTTGTGCTCGCAGAATTAGAAATTGGACATACTGTTCAGCTGGCCACTGGGTCTTATTGCACACAAAGCTACTATGATCTTTACGTGGGGAAGGTACTAGTAGGCTTATAATAATTAGGTAATGAGGCTTCACCACAAAAGAAGCCCGATTCCAATATGCTGATGGGGCAAACAATGACATTGTCGACCTTGCACTATTGGAATGAATAGGGAGGAACTTGGCCTACATACTCTATATCTATTACTAAAGAATGCTCTTGTAATGTTGACGAGGTAGGATTTTCTTCATGGCTCTTCGCTTTCATGTGAAGATGTAGGTTCCACATTTGATGGTTCCATTAAAGCTCATGTGCAAGCAAAGCCAGCATCGTCTTGTTTTTCCTTGTGGGTGATTTTCAGGGGTTTTGGGTTATCTATGGCTTGTGAACGATGGAACTGTTTCTTGTCAGTCAAATACAATACGTTGTGTTGAGAATGTGGGTCTCATGTGAACGTTAGTTGTGAGCAAGGAATCATAAGAATGCCTGGAAAATTAAAAATATACGCAAAAAGGGACCAAGTATATGCAAATATTCACAAAGCTCTTAATCAAGGAGTTGTAAGCAAGGGCATGGGATCCAGTTATGATTTTATAAATACTTTGCACTTACCCAAAACCCATTCCTCTGAAACCCTTTTCATTCAGGAATGTTAGTGGTTGCTTATCTCCTAGACATGAGGGCATCAACCCCAGACAAGATTTTGGTCAAGTTGTTGGTCCCCATGTCGGTGAACGTTTGTGTGGTCACGCGAGAGCTATTGGTACCCATAGCACTGCCAGTTGGACGTTGCAAGGGATCGATTAGCCGGTGACACGATAGAATTTGATAACACTTGAGTGCAACCGTAAAGCTGTACGTTTTTGCATGCCCTACGTGGCGAGCGCGTTATGGAATCTTTGCTCTGGGTGGCCCTTTTGAAGCAAAGCTGGAGTAACTCTACGTGGCGGGCGCGCATTAAAATCATTCTCGATCGCGTTTTGCAACTATGCCATAATTTGCATAGTTGGCTATGGCATACATAGTTGTATAAGCAAACTTAGTTATTTCCACGTGACCAAAAACGAGGCTTAGTAACTAGTGCAAATAACTAGAAACTAAGCCTCGTGTTACCATGGCCTAAGATCCATTACATCAGCAAAAATTCAAGGAGGGTTGTCTGGCAGGGGTTGGTTGGGGTAGTGTGGGTTAGAGGGCCGCTAGCGCTTGAGAAGAAAAGTTGGCCCTGTGGGGTGGTGGTGACGACATCGATTGGACTAAACATATGGAATCTGGTTGTATGCAAAAAAGGGCTAGATTTCTCGCAGGCTTCATGCCGCCACCTCAATTGCATCATTAACAGGACTACTAGTACCTCCCTCTGTCGTAAGCACTGGCTTCTACGTCTTTTGGAGGAATTGTACCTTGATAGCCTTCAAGTTGCATCTTTTGACTAGAAACATTAGTTTCTAATGGATGGATGTTCCGCCCCCTGCACACAAAAAAGTGGTTATTGGATCTTTAGAGTTTATTTTTTCTCATTACTGCTCAAAGCACGAGACTCATGGAAGTTCAGAAGCATACGGCCAATGCAAAAAACAAATCTATTGCTCTTGAAAGTGAGATCATTGTCAAAAGAATCAATAGATCTTTTACAGCTGTTGGTGACGAGCTTGAGTATATCGGCTCTATGGCCACAAAAACACACTCATTCCACGCTCACCTTCGAGCAGTGTTGAAGAGAATTGCTACTCGATTGAGACCTGATTGAAACCCCTTGGAAATAGCACACGTCAAATGGAATGACAAATTTGGCGTCATGTTGCATTGAACCGCAGGTTGATGTGTTGAGTAGTATAAGGTTAGGCATTTACAAATTCTAGTTGTTCATAGATTGCCACTATGCCTAGTAGGGAGTTGAATGCAAGGTAGTACAGGCTTCATAAAACTGCTAAATATGACAACGTCCCCTCCACTTTCTGGCTCTATTTTGAAGGTGAATGATATCGAGTGGAACGCCACCCGTACTAATGTCCATGAGCGTCATGTAATAGTAGTATGCCAGCTGTGTGTTTGGATTATTGATGAGCGGACTGAATATGGTGCCTTCTGCTATGAGGATGTTGACCTCAAGATGCTTATTATCATGTGCAGTTAGGAAGCACGATACATAACATGGCTAAGTCAGCAACAAGGTAAGAAGATATAATTGATGATCGAAGTAGCTTATAAGACACACACACACACACACACACAAAGAGAGAGAGAGAGAGAGAGAGAGAGAGAGAGAGATAAGGTAATACACACACACACAAAGAGAGAGAGAGAGAGAGAGACAGATAAGGTAATATTGATCACAGGACATAGAACATAAAGCTACATCTGCGTGTTTTATGTATGGCAGGGAGGACATATATTCACAACACTACATGTTCCAATTGCGCAAGCACGAATCCAGCTTGACAACACTACAAGGTCCATTATCTGCATCAAATTTTCCATGCGCATGCGTTTGCTTGGCGCAACACATAAACGCTACGGAGCAGGGCACGACTTCCATTTTTTATAAATTTTTGGAGAGACCGCAGTGCCAGCTTTCCACCATACTCTTGTATGGCACCTCTGTATGACGTGCACTATATGCCTTGCACTTTCAGTCTGTGATGTTTCATTGCAAGACGATATGTTTAACTATTCACATTGTTCTTTTGTAGCTTGACTCAAATATCCGCCTGTACTAGATTGAACAATCAAAAAGCAACAGTACAACATTGCAGGTCAGTAAAGCACCTCATTTATTGTTGCAGTTTATTCATGCTTTATCTATTAAGTTTTTTAAGAATTTTCCGTACTACTTCCTTTGCTTCGGTTTCTTTGGATCTCGTTTCCAAAACCATACACTCAATGTCGATCAACATCTAAACATATTAGTTACACATGCAACTCTTAGCATACGGTTGCTAGCCAATGGATGTGATGTATTACAATAGTGAATTCACAAGTAGTGAATGCATGTGGTGTATTAGAGTATTGAATTCACCTTGTGCATCTTTACTTCAGCTCTAAACAATTGATACCATACTAGGTGTCTAAATAATTGATGCCATACTGTATATGTCCTCGTTTCTCCATACTAGGTGTTTGTATGAAGTTCTCAAGACCTAGAAGATTACACTCCAAAGTGTCAATAAGCTAGGGAGCAGACTGTAGCCAACTTGAAACTAGCTTATCATCCATATGCTAGGTCATGGTTTGAAATTACTGCATTGTATAAAGATTGGAGCATGCAACATGACATCTTTTCTCACAATCTAGAAATATATCTCTCCTGCATGGCGGCATACCTCACATATATAGCGATAACTGAGGTTGACAGACACATGAAATACACTCCTACTATCCTCACTTTTATATTATTATTGGGTGATTTTTGCCATTGGAGCAGCAATAACAAGACACTATTAGTAGCAGTATTGCATCTACAATTTTATTACCAATTCAAGATACCAACCACAAATCAATAGTATTCCCTCTCTATTCGTGAGACCGATGAGCATTATTTGGACATAAAAGAGGCATATATTATAATTATAGACGAGATTCGATGAAAATTTTATTTTTGGAATACTTTTTGTTTGCAAGAATTTACATGTAGCATGTATGTCTCCTCCCATAAACATTATAGCATTTTTCATATATATATCCCTTTCACTTAGTGTGGCCCTTGCCAAATTAGTCATGCTCGTGTTCTTTTCAATGCTAGATGTTAAATGTCAATTTGTATGTCCTGCTAAATTCTATAGATGTTGTATAGCAAGGCCCACCTAGCAAGACTAGTTAAAGGTATGAGTAAGCATTGAGAACAATGTTAGGGAAAAATGTGTCTCAGCTTAATATTGTGTCGTTTCCAATTTCAAAAATGTCGGTTGAGTGCAAGGGAAAACGGAGAAATTTCGTGCCAAAATAGAGAAAAATAGTGTAAAAACCTGAAAAAATACCCCTAACATGTTAAAATTTCCTGTTGGCAAAATCAAGGAGAGGAAGTTTGTATGTTTGGAAAATTCATTTTTCCCGAACACTAATTGAGAATGATGCTATGAAAAAATTATCCACGTTACGATGTCACAAGGAGGAGGGACACAAGCATTCACACTTAGCCACTAGGCACAAGAATGTATCTATGGAGTACTTAATTATGAGTTGTTTATCTCACAAGTGCAGGTGTAGGAGAGCAGGTAAGGTATACCGATGAAAATGGGAGATAAAGTCACATCTAATCAAATGGAAGGGGGCCTCATTCTTTGGAATCTACACAAACATGTGCTATTTGTAGGCTAGGGATGTACTATTAGGTTTGGTGATAGTATCCATGGGAATGTTTTGAGTTGGGTGGGCTACTAAAGATACTAGAGTGGGATAGATCGGTTGATAGATCAGTTTGGACCGCTGGTGTCGTGAAAGAAGACAGTTTTGATCATGTTAAAAACACATGATAATTCCAAGTATTGTAAAATAAACACACCAGTATGTGCCTTGCATTTTTTTTTAGGAGAATCTCAATACATGCTGCTGGAGCTTTGAGGAAAAGAACCGTGGGGGAGGCACGTGTAGAGAGAGAGAGGGAGAGAGAGAGACGCCACATGCCGACAGCGACTCTGTCATGTGTCAGGATGCCTGTGGAGAGAGTACCAGATTTTTCTAGCTAAGGCCTCGCGTCGGGCAGTGGACAAGAGGACGAGCACGCATTGCAGACGAGTGATCTCGCGGGGTGGTAGACAGGTGCGGACAACTCGTAGGCAGGTCTTGGACCGACAGCAACAGGGATGTGTGTGGAGGGCTCGCGATAGCCATTCGCTGTTGTGTGGGGAGGATTTCTGCAGGAGGAGCAAGCAACAGTCGACAAGCTAAGTCGCTCTGTGTCTGTGAGCTAGGCATGGAGACCACTGGCATAGAAACCGCACTCGTTCTCGGACCTAGAATGGCAGAGGACAAGGATGAACTCGAGCGTGAGATGTGGGGATGGAGGCACTGCGTGGGAATGCGGCAAGAGAGAAGTTTTGCTTTTGAGAATGAGAGGCCGGAGAATCTTCACTGTTAATTAATTAATGGCTTGCACGATAGACCCAGATACGTATCTCGTTTTCATTCAACAATCCATCCAGCCCCAATTAAGGTACCTTAAGGTTCTTAAGGGCATCTTGAAAAAGACCTTATAAAGGAAAATAGTGAGGCTATTTTGGTATTTGAGTGTCCTTAGATTGCTACGCTTTCACATTTCAATATCTTTGACAAAAAATATACCAATTTCTTGAGATAAGGCACTTAAAAAAAATTAGTTCACGACTGTAGTAAAATTATTTTGCAAACTAAAATTCTTTTACTTTGTCCCTTTAAATAGATAGCAATTAGGTCTTTTGCAAACTAAAATTAATTTATTTTTGTCCTTTTAAATAGATAGCAATTAGGGTCCACGATTTTGAAAATACATGGCTATATATTAGTGTGGAAATTTATTAGTGCTTTGCATTTGCATGCTAAGCCTTTTTAGGAATGGTAATTGTGAGTGTTCCATCCTTGAAGGAGGCATTGATTCCATCAGGGTGTGCTTTAGGGGACAGCTCGAACCGTTGTCGATTGTATCCTTGTAAGCTCACAATCAAAGTTGTCTCCTCTTCTACTTGAACTTGCATATCTTCAACACGTGCTCCATCTGATGCAAAGAACTATGAAGGTGAAGTTTTTCTAGAAGAGAGTGCTAGTTGAGTGAGATATGCATGCTCTCTCTCTCTCTCTCTCTCTCTCTCTCTCTCTCTCTCTCTCTCTCTCTCTCTCTCATACACACACACTCACTCACTCACTAGAAATATCATAGTTCCTTATTCTTTCATCCCATTATTCTTTTTTTGCCAAACCCACAATATGCAGGTGATTGTAGTAGATAAAACCAAAAAATTACAAGATAATCGTCCTCTGCACGAGCCAGTATGTGCCTACGATTTTCATAAAATCGCTCTTGTAAGATCCTCTGGTTAAACCTGTCACACGCGAGGCAAGAAGGATAGGGAAGGCAAGTGCCCCTAGCAGGTGGGACAAAAGGCAGCGCATACTAGCAGTAGACTGCGCGGTGCGAGGCGACGGGAGGGCCCGAGGCGAGCGAAGGAAGGCGGCTACAACAGCTAAATGAGGTTCGGGGAAGGGGTTGCAGAGGTAAGCCTTTTTTTAAATTAAAAATGGAAGGCATGTTGACAAGTACTGCAATTGGTTGACGTGGTTAGTGGAAGAACTGCTTAGTAGATCGAGTCGAGCTCAAATCACAAATCGTAATAATTCTTTTGGTGCTTGTACCTCATTGCTGGCGTACGAATCTGGGTATTTGGGAAGATTCGAAAGAAATATAATAAGCAATATAATATAATATGACAAAGGTCGATTGTAATTCAACCCCCTTATAGAAGTTCGAGAGATTATTGCCTAGGTCGAGTGTTCGGGAAAGTCTTTTTATTGTAGATGGCCATGTTTGCTCCTCTTGAAGATGAAAACAAAAGTCCTAGCAAAAATTTCCAAATTTGCAAAACTTTTAAACTATTTCCTTGCAATTTTTTACCTTTTTTTTTCCGTTTTCCTCTGGTTTCAAACCGACTAATTTTGATTTCGGCTCTATGCTAAGCTGAGGCAATCCTTTCCCAACATTGCCTCAACCTCTACGCCACCAACTTTGTGTGTGTGTGTGTGTGTGTGTGTGTGTGAGTGTGAGAGAGAGAGAGAGAGAGAGAGAGTGGTGTGTTTATGCCGAGTCAATATAACATCTCCACTCACAATTGTGAGTATGGCCAACAAAAAAAAAAGGGGGATATTGTGACTTTTCACCTTCTTAGTTACTTAATTAAAGGGGCTCATGTTACTTCCTGTTTTAGAATGCTACAAGAGGCTCCACCTTTCCCCAAATCTTGCACCTAAAGTTGCATGAGACTCTCTCTCTCTCTCTCTCTCTCTCTCTCTCTCTCTCTCTCACACACACACACACACACACACACCTACCTGGGAGGATCACAGAGAAGACGAAGGCCTCAAAGATCTCCTCTTGAATCACATGAAGAGTATTTTTTCCTGTTTGGTGAAGAGCTTGTTGCGCCATCTTACAAGTGAAGAGGGTGACAAAGATAGGGAGACAGAGGGAAGTGCTTCTCCTCTCTGGCTAGCAAGCTAGAGAGAGAGAAAGAAAGCACACAATGGTGTAGGTAGCATGGTGATCACTCTCTTTTATAGTATGGTGATAAGTGGAGGCAACCAAGAATAAGGGCAATCATCTACTATGGTCCTCAGCACTTTGTCCTCTCCTTTTGGGAAGCCCCTTTCAATCACACTCACCATGCCACTAAAAGAAAACAAACAACCAATAAACAGGTATATGCCAAGATCCATAGGACACCTTTCTTTCCACCTTTTTTTGAGATGACTTACTTTAAATTCGAGAATAGGACTCTAAAATTTAAAAAAATGACCTACTCATGAAAGGACACGCGTGCACAGACCACACACACACACACACACACACGCATCCTAGCACAGACCCTTAAGGGTGAAAAGCTAGAGAGTCCATAACATGCATTCTTGTACACTCAATACTTTGAAGTCCACGAGGATCTTGGGGGGGGAGAGAGAGAGAGAGAGAGAGAGAGAGAGAGAGTGAGTGGTCATTCTTCTTCTGCACCTTTTTTGGTGTATGAGGAGAGCGGTCGAGCGTGCCTTACCCGACTCTGAAAACAAAACAAAGAGAGAGAGAGAGAGAGAGAGAGAGAGAGAGAGATCTAGTGTTTCTATGCATGCACATATGGGTGTGTGTGAAAGTGGTTCTAACTTTACAGCATGATGAAAGCATTTTGTAATTCTCAAAATCCTCTTTGGATCTAAAGTTGAAAGATGAAAGTATCGAGTTGAAACAACTATGGCCTTAGGAATTTAATGATAAGAGGCTTCTTCTTTTTGTGAGAGAGAAAGCAAGAAAGTGACACTAAAACATTTGTTGCATTATAAAACATTTTGTTTCTTGAAAAAAAGTGTAAGAATGAACTATTTAGATTACAATATATTTCAAAGATATAAAAAATAATGATTGAAAAAACACTTGGAAGCAATGTAACAAATTGACAAAATAAAAAGAGAAAGAGGATGAAAAAGATTGTGTGTGACCAAATACTTAATGCCTCTCTTTAAATAGAGAGGCACAGAAATATCAACACCCTCTCACAAAAGGCTTACAAAAAAATTAATAGAAAGTAAGTTTGTTGCCGTGTGCCACTAATCAACAAGCTTTATCCAATGGTCCACAATTGCACTCTACCCTTTACTAAGACCAAGCCAAAAACCCCAACGTTTCATGATGATTCCAACTTTATGGCATGGTCAAAGCGTTGAGAGATGGAAGACAAAAGAGAACCGCATTTGACGGTAACAGAGCTGGTGCAATTTCTTTGTTTTCTTTCGTCGGTTGGAGCCAAGATATAGCACTGTGTGTCACCAAAATATCTCTCTCTTTATAATTGGACAAGTGGGATACTCCAAGTTGCCTTTGGTTATAATGTCAAACATAATCATCATAAGTAATTATTATGTGCCTACGGTTGAAAAGAACAAGTGATAAAATCACTAGGTCTGCCAACTTGAGATAGTAGTGTTGAAATTGTATTGTTGCAAATAAGGGCAAACTTGGAATTCTACCGGTTTCTAGGGCAAAATTTGAAGCTTTTGTCAATATTTACACTAAAATTTGTGTAAATTTGTCAGTTTTCTTAAAGGCAAGCTCAAAATCTAATCGGGATTTTATTATTTTAGTCAACTAAAATACATTGTATCCCGATTTTTTTCTAATACTGGTTGTGGTAGATGTGTGTGTGTGTGTGCGCGCACACATGAGAGAGAGAGAGAGAGAGAGAGACCATCATTAACTAAGATAAGAAACTCTTATTTTTTTTTCAAAACTCACAATGGTGAGTGGATTATATTAATAGATCCAAAAAATTATATATTCATACCATGCTCATGTGACGAGCCATGACCACTTCAACGGATCGTAGATACATCAGTTGATTGAGGGAGCCACCCCATGACCATAGCATGTTGCTTCCCAACGTTGACTCCTCGCGAAGTTGGGTTGACGAGCTCCTGCTCCTCTGTGTGTGTGTGTGTGTGTGTGTGTGTGTGTGTGTGTGTGTGTGTGTGTGAGAGAGAGAGAGAGAGAGAGAGAGATGTAGCTCCATCCATCTCTATCTCTTGTGAGGTGTGCCAAGTGGCAGCGATGACAGGCTGAGATTGGATGTGGTGTGCAAGGTAGGGGCGAGAGCTACGAGTCCACCAGTCAAGGTCTCATGTACTAAGCACGATGCTGCAGGGTGAAAATATTGGGTTTTCTGTTAAGAAAGCAAGTATGACAAACATAGGTGTTGCTAATATGTGAGATGATCGGTGGGGAGAGAGAGAGACAGAGAAAGAGGGGGGAGGGGAGGGGAGGGGAGGGGAGGGGAGGGTGTGTGTGTGTTTGTGTGATGGAATTAGTCTTTTAACTTGAGTTGGAGCAGAAAGTGAATAACATATTGAACATTTCCTTGAGCATTCCTTTGTGTGTAGATGTAGAGTGAGGAAGAGAGTGCTTGGATGGAGAAAGCAACACTAATACATTACTTCATTAACATGGCCTTATCAATACTTGTAAAAGAGAGTGAGAGTTTAGAGAAATTGACACCAATAGAGGACTCGATTAGTTGGAGCCGGTTCCCCCTCCAATAGGCATTTGTATTATAGATTCTTCCATGACGGAAGACTTGTTTACAATACAACTGATTGTGTTTCTTGAGACCTTCTTGATGAAGTGAAGATGGAAAGCTTCGCTCATCAAGCATTAGCATAACAACAACAATAAACATGATTAGCATGAACTTGAAAAATGCCTGGCCTCAATCCCAAGACCTTAAACACCATGAAAGGTGAGGAGAGTTGGTAGGGAGTGAGGAAGAAGAGAGGAGTAGAAGTGGCTCTACGAAAAAGCAATACCCCCTTGCACATAATCACTCATAGCTCTTGTAGCATAGCTTAGCATAGTGATAATGGAGATTAGAGAGATTGATAAGCAAGCATAAGCATTCTCTTGAATGGAGTTGCATCCATAGCCAAGAGCTTGTTGTAGTAGGCCTCAACTTATCAAGCTTCGAGAAGGAGATGAAGTTCTTGCTCCACAAGAGTGTGTGAAGAGAAGAATGAGAGAGAGAGAGAGAGAGAGAGAGAGAGAGAGATGTAGTTAGGTCGACCCCCTTTCCTAGGCTTCCCTTGAAGCTTATTGGGCCATGTAACCCTCTAGCCAATGAGATATTGGCTCCCTTTGGGGCAAGTTGTGTAGTCTCTTGACAAGTGTCCTTCTTTCCCCCTTGTGAGGATAACTAGCACCCCCCTTGCTTAAGCACAGCCCTTGCTTAAGCACAACCCTTACCTACTTGAGCAATGTGCCTCTACACTTGAAATGTGGCCCCTTTCCTTTCATGAGAGTATGGGCCCTTGGTGAGGTGCATACATACTACTTACATTCCTTCTTTGTAGGGCTCGCCCCCTTCTTTGTAGCAAGTTCTTTGAACTTCGTAAGCACGTAGGCCCCTGCTTAAGCAAGCTGCCCCCTTGCTTGCTCGGACCTTAATTGCCTAAAGTTTAAAAAGGAAAGACTATGTCTAAAGGCTTTTAACACTTACTCTGGAGGCTTTAATGAAACCAATCCTAAGGTCCTTTTGCTCCATTGGTTAGTCTTGCTCTTTGATAGACCATTTCTCATTTGGACCCCTTTACCATTGGCCCCGTGTTTAAACAGATCTATAAGCACATCTATATCTTAACCCTTGTTCCCGTTTATTCTCCCACATTAAGTGATCAATTTAATATGAGAAAGTCATTTGGGTTAGTTAGATATTAGATTTTACGACATTACCTCTCTCTGGAAATCATAGTCGTCCTCAACTATCAGATCGAAGAGATAAAGTGGCAGTCATTAGTCAATTTTACTTAGTGGGTAGAGGATCTCTTTTTACCCTACGACATCTTTCCAAGATGGATGACTAATCCATTTGGTGCTTGAGAGCCATAGCTGCCGCAATCATGTCTGCTCTTTAGCCAATTTCATTCTCTCAAAGTAGAGTGACAAATTCTACTTGGTGTTTGAGAGACGTTGTCATCATCACAGATGTAAGGTCTCCGACCCCGAGCTAAAAGAACACCATTGTACCATGAAACAATCATAATGAAAAAAGTTACTATTTTTAACAGTTTTCCAAATTATGTCAATGCCATGATGTTTAGAATGTTATACAGCTTCCAAAAGTGAATTAAAATAATTTTTGTGAAATTTTTCCAAAAATAGTAAGTTTTTGGTCACCCGACCCGTCTAGTTTTGACCGTCTCAAAAAACTGCACCCGTACCCCGAATTTGAAAAAAAATGCATTTTCCGACCCCGAGGGCTGCTAAATATGGCACGTACTTGGACCAGTACGCCTTAGTTAGAGCTCAGTATAGCAATTTACGGCATTAAAATCCGACTCGTATGACCCGTTTTAAACTAAAATCATTTTTTCCTAAAGTTGTGCGGGGAGGCACCGACGCTCGAGGCTGTGTGGGAGCAGGTTCCAGGCCACTCTGAGCCAGCTTTAGCAGCTAGGGGACGCCCTCTTGCCTTGTGGGAGTTGTAGGAGAGTTTCCATGCTAGAGAGTGGGTGTGAGAGCCAGTTAAACTAGCTAACTGGAGACTTGGTGGGAAGGTAACTAGACTTGCCAATGCATTAACTGAGTGCTCACTCAGATGCTGATAGCAACCCAGGTCGATTTTTCGCCTATTTAAAGGTGCACACACACACACACACACACACACACACACACACACCTTGGGGAGGTGCTGCCGGCACACACAGTTTTTGAAGGAGAAGCAAAGGAGTGAAGTGCTGCCGAATTCTCGTCTTGAGAACTCATTTGGATCAGGAAATTGAGAGGATTTTCAGCCCCTAATCACGGTAATCATGATTTAATTTCTGCTCATCTGTAAACCTCTTCATCATTCTCTTAAAATTCTCGTCTACTATGCTTAATCCTAGCTATAATTCCCAATAGTTGTACTCAAAATCTCCATAGCTATACTCCATTATATAATCATCAACCAATAGCTGATTATGCAGCCATTCATCACTCTTAATCAATGATTAATGCATGATTAGGAGAGATTTCTCTCTCTAGGCAGCATAGTAATTAATTGACAAGCCGGTAATAATGTAGATTTGATGAAATTCATTCTTTTACCAATCAATATTGTTGTAGCTAAGTTAGATTCAACTTTCTCATACATTAAGATGTGATTAAGACAAAGTTAATCCATCATTAAGCCACTAAGAAGAGAATTTTCTCTCACCTATGCATACGATAACTCTGCATCTTTCTAATTGTACTAGGAAAGTGATTGAGCTTGCTTAATTCATCTCTCTTGTAATTTAATTAGTAAAATTCTGAAATTCATAATCATCTAAGCCAAGTGATTAACTTTAGAGCCGGTTCACATAGGACAAGTAAAGTATTATCCATAAAATTACTATGTCTCGAAGGAAAAATCTAACCCTCTCGTATAAGGGGGATTGTTCAATGATTCTAATCTATCATTTGGATTGTGATGATGCTCTCGGACCTTAGCTCTTTTCTTCAAGTTTATCATTTAAAGTAGTAAGTATAAAATGGCCCCAGTTAAGAGAACTCGCTTCGATGGTGCCCACGACCACGAGGCGGGAACGAGCAATGTGAATGGAAAAGGAAAAGCTCCCATGGACGAACAAGCATCAGCCATCTCACGGGCCATTGATGAAGAAATGGAAGAGGTAGGTCACAAATTTATTCAAGTTGTTTAATTTAACATTGCATACGATTAGCTAGGAATGAATATACCCCTAAACATGTTGGAGAAATCCGACCGAAACCTCGGCATTTGAATTCAATTGTATATTAAAGTTTAAGTAGGAAAAAATGGTTGATGGATATACTGTTTGCAATAGGAAAGAATGTCTGCTAGGGAAAATTTAGCTCGGCATGTTCATTCTATTTCCAATGTTGAACTAGTCGTGAACCCCCTCTTGATCACAAGGGGAAGAGTTTCTGGTTAAGGGCTCTTGAATCCACGTCTGTTGGTTAAGCGGTGGATACCCACGTCTGCTGGTTAAGCGGTGGGGACCCACGTCTGCTAGTTAAGCGGTGGGAATGTCCATGTCGTGCTTTCTATGCGGTGGACATACCTAGTTGTATGGGAAGCTAGGCGACAACGGGAGGAGTAAACTCTCGCTGGAGGGGGGATGTTGTACCTCCAAAACATTGGAATTTTAATGAATAAGTTTGAGTAGAATTTTTACTAGAACTCTGTCTTGGTGCCGCTTTTGAATACTGATTGAAGGGTTGTCTTAATGAACATTGTGATTCGGAATCTAATCAAGGAATGTTTATGTTGAACAATCATTGTAGTAGTAATTAGGACACACAAGGAAGTGTGAGTGTGGGGGTGGAAAGTGGGGGCTTGGCTCAGGTTGCCAATGCCTATGAGAAGGGTGGTCCCGATTGGTCGGGAACTCTCTGTCCCCATAGTGTTTCAATCGACACTAGTATTACTCATTGCCCCTAGAGCGGCGAAGTCTCAAGTGTACGTGACTCTGAAACATGGGAAAAAAGGCACTCGGGATTTCTCTCCTCTTGGAAGGTGGGTCTTAGGATCGCTAGATAAGTTAAACACGCTTTCCCTACGAGGTGGAGCTAGATCTCGTTGCTAGGAGGCTCGAATTTGACTCACTTTGTGATGAGAGATCGTCCGCTAGATGAACCCTGAACCACTTTGTTTGCTTTCGCTATAGATCTAGTGGCCACCAGGTTTACCATCAGATCCGTCATTTGAGACGACGGGGTGGGGACCTCACACCTGGTATCAGAGCTATAGGTTTACGAACTGGAAAATAATGTTGTTTGAATTTTTTTTTTTAAATAAGGGATAGTAGGATAGCTCGTACTTAAAGCTTGAGCATGATGTTTCCCAGAATAATGACATTGGATTTGTCTAGTGGATTGTCTCCTGAGTGATGTTAAAGAGTTTTACTCATTGAGCTTGTTGGGATTCAGTGGGTTCCACATGATGTTTTTTGAGAAGTTGTTGGTGCGACTACTGCTGCGCGGGCAGGTAGCCTGTTGATGCACATAAAGTTATAAGTATGGATCAAAGCTCTTGAGTAAAGTTTTTACCATTATTTATCGGACAATTTTGGATGTATTCAATGGAATTTAAACTAATGGTGGAATGGTTAAATCCTTTGTTATAGATGTACAGATTAAGTAGGCTGGTTAAGCCCAAAAGTTAAATTTCTTCTTGAGTATGGAAAAGCCTAGGTTCATTTGAGAAGAGTGCTATAGTAATGAGTTTTATACCATTGGATAGGTACCATCTACTGCGCTATATACCGCTGTTCAGGAGAAAAAGCTTCTCCTTAAGCAAAATCAGCCTCCAATCTTTAAGGGCGAGGGGGCAAATGTGGAGAGAGATGCGGAAGTGTGGATGGAAGCAATGGACGATTACTTCGAAGCTGTGGGAACCCAACGCGTGAATCAGACCATGCTTGCGATGTTCCGCTTCTCTGGCGATGCCAAGATATGGTGGAAGCAACATTGCAGGGATTTGGATATTAAGGGATCTTCCCAATCCTAGGAAGACATCAAAGCTGCAATAATGGGACGTTATTTACCACCTGCGTATAAAACCTTGAAGATGAATGAGTTCTTTTCACTTCGGCAGCTGACTTCATCTGTCGAAGAGTATTATGAAAAGTTTGTCACTCTTCGGAGATATGCTCCTAAGATGACCTTGAAACAACAGGTGGTGAGGTTCTGCCAAGGGCAATCGACCCTTTGAATACTCGGTTGGAAGCTCTCACGCCAACAACTCTATCCCAATCCTAGGAAGACATCAAAGCTGCAATAATGGGACGTTATTTACCACCTGCGTATAAAACTTTGAAGATGAATGAGTTCTTTTCACTTTGGCAGCTAACTTCATCTGTCGAAGAGTATTATGCAAAGTTTGTCACTCTTCGGAGATATGCTCCTAAGATGACCTTGAAACAACAGGTGGTGAGGTTCTGCCAAGGGCTAATCGACCTTTGAATACTCGGTTGGAAGCTCTCAGGCCAACAACTCTACAGGATGCCTTGCTAAGGGCCAAACCGTTAGCTAAAGAGATTCAGAGGACTACCCAAGATAGTCAATACTATTTGTCAAAGAGGGCCAGGACAGACAACTGGAGTAACAGACCAATCAACCCTGCATACGACCATCGTCTTGTAGTAGCTACTACGGCAGCTACCGAGTTTTCCAATACAAAATGTTTTGAGTGCCAGGAGTATGGACATTACAAAAGCTGATGTCCAAAAAGGATTTCCCAAACATCCAGTGCTAATAATGTATCTTTGAACGTCAACGGGCGAGGTCAACCAAACGGAAGAGGAGGCCGAGAAAGAGGAAACATAGGACAAGGAAGCGGAGCTTTCGCTAATTCCGCAGTGGGACAACCACCTGTGGGTGATGAAGCTGATGAGAGAGCAGCAATGTATGTTGCAACTGCTAATCCTAGTGAGAAATAAATCAAGCACCAGGATATCATCAAAGTTCAGTAGAATAAGACGCATAAAGCTAAAGACTATTCTATTATCAAAGGATGTCTTTACTTTAGACAAAGGATATATGTACCTAAGTAGTTAGCATAGAGTTTACCCAGATGTATTCTTGAGATGAGGACATCTCCAATTTTTCACGTTGGGGAGGATGTAAGGTCTCCGACCCCGAGCAAAAAGAACACCATTGTGAAGGACTACGAGCGGAAGTGCGACGCGAGAGAGAGTGCGAGAAGAAGAGCACAACGATATGGTGAACTCTCTCTACTGTAATGTATAGAGCATAGTGAGTTCTTGTTAGGTTTTAACAAAAGAATATGTGTACATACCTGGTGGCCCGTCCACTTACCTGGGCGACCACATTGGGCTTTATACCCCAACAACCTCCCACTTAAAGTCCAATGTGGTACTTTAAGTGTGAGAGAAGCTACTATACAAGCTAATATACAAGAGATGTAGAGAAGTGATGTACTACCCTACACCTAACTGCTTGCGAAAATGCGCAAAGCTCTCTGAGGGAAGTCCTTTTGTAAGTAGATCAGCAGTATTTTCTATGGTGTGAACTTTGACAAGCTGAAGTTGCTTATCCTCGAGCATTTCCTTGATGAAATGATACTTCACATCCACATGCTTTGTCTTTGAATGATAAACTAGATTGCGAGCCAATTGTATAACACTTTGACTATCACAATATAACACAGGCATCTCTTCTTTGATTCCCAAATATGTTACTAGTCGATTAAGCCAAATTGATTCTTTGCATGCCTCTGATGCTGCAACATATTCAGCCTCTGTAGTAGACTGAGTAACACAATCTTGTAATCTAGAACACCATGATACTGCTCCACCAGCCAATGTAAAGACATACCCTGACGTAGACCTTTGGTTGTCTAAGTCACCTGCATAATCTGAGTCTGTAAAACCCTTTACACTTAGCTCCTGACTCCCATAGCATATACGCATACTCTTTGTAGCTTTCAGGTATCTAAATATTCCTTTCACTTCCTCCCAATGTTTCTTGCCTGGGTTTGACATGTATTGACTTACTACTCCCACTGCAAATCCAATGTATGGGCGAGTAGCAGTCATTGCATACATCAAACAACCCACTGCAGACACATATGGAATCTTATCCATTTCAGCCTGTTCTTCCTCAGACACAGGACAATCTTGTTTGCTAAGTTTCACATATGGTGGCAATGGAACACTCAATGCCTTTCCCTTCTCCATATTGAAACGTTGCAAAACCTTGTCAATATACTCTGTTTGAGATAACCAAATCAACTTCTTTGATCTGTCTCTCTCAATGCGCATACCAAGTATATGACTTGCCTCACCCATGTCTTTCATGTCAAATGCCATCTTTGACTTCAAAGCTGAAATTTCTTCCAAGTGCTTGCCAGCAATCAACATGTCATCCACATACAAAATAAGGATCAGCCAACTGCCATCCTTAGCCTTCTTTGTATATAGACAGTGATCGAACTCACTATGTTTGTAGCCTTGAAAAAGCATAAACTTGTGGAACTTATGGTACCATGCCCTCGGTGATTGTTTTAAGCCATAAAGACTCTTTAACAACTGGCCTTTCTCAACAAACCCTTCTGGCTGCTGCATGTAAATTTCCACATCTAAATCACCATGCAAGAACGCTCTCTTGACATCCATTTGGTGCAACACCAAATCTAATATGGCAACCAATGCAAGAAAGCATCTCAATGTAGTCATCTTGAACACCGGAGAGAAGACTTCATCAAATATGGCAAATCTAATATGGCAACCAATGCAAGAAAGCATCTCAATGTAGTCATCTTGAACACCGGAGAGAAGACTTCATCAAAGTCAATGCCTTGTTCTTGCTTAAAGCCCTTGGCAACAAGCCTTGCTTTGTACTTTGGCTGACTATCATGAGCGGTGATCTTATACCTGTAAACATATTTACAGGGTAGAGCCTTTTTGCCCCGTGGTAATTTAACTAGCTTCCATGTCTGGTTTTTATGCAGAGCTGTCATCTCTGACTGCATGGCCAACTGCCAATTCCCGGAGTCCTTCATTTGCACTGCTTCCTTGTAACATGAAGGCTCATTGCAATTAGTCAACATGACATAGTTCATAGATGGAATAAACCTATCAGGAGGTTGCGTGACACGTCCAGATCTACGCACAATAGGTGGCTCAGGCTCAGCCAAAACCTGTGGTTCCACTCTATCCTGTCCTTGCTCCTCTTGAGCCCTGACATTTTGTCTTGCACGTGCAGGTCCATCTTCTTGGAAGACAACTCTTCTAATCTCCTCAACCCTCTCTGGTTTAGAATGATATTTGGCTTCATTAAAGTGAACATCATTGCTGCGGATAATCTTTCTGGATTTGGGATCCCAAAGTCTGTACCCCATCTCACCAGAATTACCATAGCCTAGAAAGATGCACTTTCTACTCTTTGGCTCAAGTTTGTTCCTAAATTCCTTTGGAACATGAGTATATGCCTCATAGCCAAAGACTCTGAGATGCTTGTATGAGGGCATTTTGCCCAACTATACCATCTCTGCCACTGAATCCTTCTGCAAAACCTTGCTAGGAGATCTATTTATAAGATGAACAGTTGTTGATACAGCTTCAGCCCAAAACCCATTTGGCAGTTGTGCATTAGACAACATACTTCTGACCTTCTCTTGTATGGTCCTATTCATTCTCTCAGCAACACCATTTTGAGGAGGATTGTAAGGAGTAGTAAGTTCACTTTTTATACCTTTTGACTCACAAAAGTCCGGAAAGGCCTTTGAAACATACTCTCCACCATTGTCAGTGCGTAAGCATTTAAGCTTCTTGCCACTCTGATTCTCCACAAGTGTCACAAACGTTTTGAAAACACTAAACGCTTCATCCTTGTGCTTGAGAAAGTAAACCCATACTTCTCTCTAGTAATCATCTATAAATGTCATAAAGTAAGAAGCTCCCCCTAGAGATAGGTTAGGCATAGGTCCACACAAATCACTATGAACAAGTGCCAACTATGTATCTCTTCTACTGCTTCTATGCTTATGTGGCTTCTGTGTTTGCTTACCATACAGACAATGTTCACAGAATTCAAAATCATTAAATGAAAGGCCAGGAAAATAACTAGAACGAGACAAGATTTCCATTCCCTTCTTGGACATATGTCCTAACCGGCTATGCCACAAAGAAACGTTCAGCTGCTCGGTTACATTGATTACATTTTTAGAAACATTTGATACATAAATCATGTAAAGTCTTTCTATTGGTTTCTTCAGTAAGCAGACTTCCTTCTACACCTGCTATGTCCAAACCATCTGGAGGTGCAGAATTACTCAAAGCTGTGCGAAAAGTGTCCCAACTTTCCGGCAATGTAATCAACAGGAACATAGCTCTAACAGGTTCATCAAACTTGACACCTTGAGCTGACAACTGACTATAGATTGTGTTGAATTCATTCAGATGATTGGACATAGGTGTCCCTTCTTTCATCTTCAAGTCAACAAGCTTCTTAAGCCAGTATACCTGTGAAGCTGCACTCTGCTTCTCATAAAGATCACTCAGCTTTAACCATGCTTGATAAGCCGACATCTCGTCTGCTACATTGAAGTAAACGGTTTCTGCCAAAGTCAGCATAATGGTAGAAAGTGCCAATTCATCCATTTCGCTCCATTCATCTTCGTCCATATCTTCTGGTTTTATCCCCTTGAGCTTTATAGGTTTTATCTGCTTCTTTTGTACCAACACGTGCCAAATCTACTTCTTCCACAATGGGAAATTGGTTCCATCTAGCTTCTTGATATTGTAAAGAGCAGTGTCCTGTGATCCAGCCATAACTACGCTTCACAGTAGTTACTTTCCTGGGAAAAATTTGGCAGAGTTTCCCCTGTAAACTGACCTCTGAACCAATATCAACCTGTCAAATGAACCAAGAAATCTTCAGATTCTATAGAAATTTTGACAGAGTCTCCTTTGTTAAATGGCTCTGGTGTACTCAAAAACAGGCCAAAAAACAACTCAAAAAACACTGTCTCTCTGACACTGTAAGCTGCGGGTAAACCTGTCCTGCACCTGTACTGTCTCTCACTGTCCTGTCACTGTCCTGTAAGCATAGACTGTGACAATGCCTCAACGGCAGTAAAGCAAAGATGCAATCCCAACTGTCTAACTCACAGTCAATACATCCTAGCTGCCTATCTAAGGGTGCTCGAGGGATCGCTCCAAGACCTGTATCACCGAAAGGATCTCAACATTCGAGAATCCCCCAGCTCAATAAAACCTCACTCCACCCTCAACAAAGGCTGTAGTAAATCTTACAATACATAGACTTCCCACAAAGTCATGCATCCACAAATTTCCCACTATATGCTGTAACCGCTGCGGCGGTTGTTTGCTACGTGACTCACAGCCAGCAAACCCTCAACAGACATACATCATCTCTGACAATACATCCCATGTGGAAGTACCTGCAATGTCAGGATGACATCTGGAATATCAAGCAGCAAACACAAGCTACCTGATGAACTAGTGGATGTCGCCTACAGTCTGTGTGTAGATACGCCCGTGTCGTATGTGACACGCCTCCAAGAACTGTGAGTCGTCCTTCGATGTGTAGACAGCCACAAATCAGCACTCTGGGAGGGCCGATATCCTCAGCACCTGCAGTCGTAGGCCGAAACCCCAAATTTGCAGAGTCAGATCTACACCCGCCAAGACCACGTAGTCGAAAATGGCATGCGCAGAGCTTTGTCGAAGCCGAACGGTGGCCAAGATGACCTCATAATGAAGTTCTGAGAACACCAAGAGCCCTTTGGGCTTTCCCACGGGATTTGGGGCCGTGTCTTCGCCTGTCAAATCTCACTCCAATCTGAGCAGGTGACTCTGGCTACCTGCAAATGCTGTCCCGAGCCTCGATCTGAGCTCTCATACCAGTTGAAGGAGTACGAGCGGAAGTGCGTCGTGAGAGAGAGTGCGAGAAGAAGAGCACGACGATATGGTGAAATCGCTCTACTATAATGTATAGATCATAGTGAGTTCTTATTAGGTTTTAACAAAAGAATATGTGTACATACCTGGCGGCCCGTCCACTTACCTGGGCGACCACATTGGGCTTTATACCCCAACACATTGTTGGGGTATAAAGCCCAATGTGGTCGCCCAGGTAAGTGGGCGGGCCGCCCAGTATGTACATATATTCTTTTGTAAAAACCTAATAAGAACTCACTATGCTCTACACATTACAGTAGAGCGAGTTCACCATATCGTCGTGCTCTTCTTCTCGCACTCTCTCTCACGTCGCACTTCCGCTCGTACTCCTTCAACTGGTATCAGAGCTCAAATCGAGGCTCGGGGCAGCACTACAGGAGGCTAGAGTCACCAGCTCAGATTGGAGTGAAATTCGACAAGCAAAGACCGTTCGGCTTCGACAAAGTTCTGCGCAGGCCATTTTCGACTACGTCGTCTCAGCGGGTGCAGATCCGACTCTGCAAATTTGGGGTTTTCAGCCTACGACTGCAAGTGCTGAGGATATCGACACTCCCAGAGTGTTGATTTGTGGTTGTCTACACATTGAAGGACGGCTCATAGTTCTTGGAGGCGTGTCACATACGACACGGGCGCATCTACACACAGACTGTAGGCTACATCCACTAGTTCATCAGGTAGCTTGTGTTTGCTGCTTGATATTCCAGATTTCATCCTGACATTGAAGGTACTTCCACATGGGATGTATTGTCAGAGATTATGTATGTCTGTTGAGGGTTTGCTGGCTGTGAGTCACGTAGCAAACAACCGCCGCAGCGGTTACAGCATACAGTGGGAAATTTGTGGATGTATGACTTTGTGGGAAGTCTATGTACTGTCAGATTTACTGCAGCCTTTGTTGAGGGTCGAGTGAGGTTTTATTGAGCTGTGGGATTCTCGAATGTTGAGATCCTTTCGGTGATACAGGTCTTGGAGAGATCCCTCGAGCACCCTTAGATAGGCAGCTAGGATGTATTGACTGTGAGTTAGACAGTTGGGATTGCATCTTTGCTTTACTGCCAGGACAGTCAGAGACAGTACAGGTGCAGGACAAGTTTACCCGCAACTTACAGTGTCAGAGAGACAATGTGTTTTTGAGATGTTTTTGGTCTATTTTTTAGTACACCAGAGCCATTTTACAAAGGAGACTCTCCTGAAATTTCTGCAGAATCTGAAGCTTTCTTGGTTCATTTGACAGGTTGATATTGGTTCAAAGGTCAGTTTACAGGGGAAACTCTCCCGAATTTTTCCCAGGAAAGTAAACTACTGTGAAGCGTAGCTATGGCTGGATCACAGGACACTGCTCTTTACAATATCAAGAAGCTGGATGGAACCAATTTCCCATTGTGGAAGAAGCAGATTTGGCACGTGTTGGTACAAAAGAAGCAGATAAAACCTATAAAGCTCAAGGGGATAAAACCAGAAGATATGGACGAAGATGAATGGAGCGAAATGGATGAATTGACACTTTCTACCATTATGCTGACTTTGGCAGAAAGCGTTTACTTCAATGTAGCAGACGAGATGTCGGCTTATCAAGCATGGTTAAAGCTGAGTGATCTTTATGAGAAGCAGAGTGCAGCTTCACAGGTATACTGGCTTAAGAAGCTTGTTGACTTGAAGATGAAAGAAGGGACACCTATGTCCAATCATCTGAATGAATTCAACACAATCTATAGTCAGTTGTCAGCTCAAGGTGTCAAGTTTGATGAACCTGTTAGAGCTATGTTCCTGTTGATTACATTGCCGGAAAGTTGGGACACTTTTCGCACAGCTTTGAGTAATTCTGCACCTCCAGATGGTTTGGACATAGCAGGTGTAGAAGGAAGTCTGCTTACTGAAGAAACCAATAGAAAGACAATGGACAAAGGCAAAGGAACAGCCTTAGTTGTCAGGGGAAGGACCAAAGAAAAGTACAAAGGTGGAAAGAGGATGTTGGGATTAAAGCCCAAGTGGCCTCTTATGCGGATATGGCCGGCCGCCCGCCTAACTCACTTACCTCTAACTCTTTGTATATACTAACATATTCTTTGTGAATACTAAGGATTTGGGAGATAACCCTTCTAACAGATCTCTGCGTACTGTGTACTGTGTAAGCTGTGTGTGTGTGAGAGAGAGAGAGTCGACCCACGCTCCGCTCCGCGACTTCAATTGGTATCAGAGCCTTGGTTCAGTGCGGATTTGCGCAATCGCGCGCGCGCACTTTTCCGGCAGATTCTGGATCCGGAGTTCGAAAATTCACACTCGGCGTTCCGGGAGCGTTTCCACCAGGCGACCTGGGGTTTTACCCCCCTTTCGAAGCCGTTTATGCCCTCAGAATTTCGTTCTGAGCACTACAGCAGAAGATAGATTTCAGCCGCAAAGAAATCCGTCTTGTGTAGATTGGCAAGCAGGAGGTGGTCGACATCAATATCGACATCGACATACATCACTTATTCGTCTTCAGAGCATCATCTATAGACCAGGTACACATATATATCATCAGATATATATATTGCAGTCTGCATTGCTACTTCTTGTGCTTGCCAGGTTCCAGGGGAGGTGTGGCCATACGACGGCTTGACACCACTGGCATGTATTGCAGATTGATGTACTGTGATTGTGGGTCTGCTAGTTGTGAGTCACGCTAGCAGACAGACCGCCGCAGCGGTCATAGGACAGTGATTGGTCTATTATAGGATGTATGCTAGTTCTGGGCAGTTTGCTGAGCCATCTGAGAGGGTCGTGTGTGAGGTTTTTTGAAGCCAAGCACTGGGGGCTGGGTTACCCAGTGTGAGGTGGATTAGGTTGCTGGAGTTCCCCTCTACACGCATCCTCTTCGGCGACTTTTATCCCTTAGGATGTATGACTTTGTGTAGACACTGGATTGCATCTTATGCGTCAGGCCGTTGAGGCATTGTTCAGGGTTCAGTCTTGAGACAGATACAGGTTCTGTCATCGCCCAGAGAGGAGACAGTGTATGCTTACAGGACAGCATATTACAGGGATTTTTTAGATTTGTCATTGGTCAGCTATTTATGATTGTTTCTTGAGCTATCTTTTGGTTCCCAGAGCTCAGTTTACAGGGGAGACTCTGTCAAAAATTTTCAAAATACTGACAGTTCCTGAGGAGAGGTGTTCAGCTTGTTGATTACAGCTTGTTTACTGTGTACAGAGGCCAGTTTACAGGGGAAACTCTGCCGGATTTTTCTCAGGAGTAAACACTTTGGCAGATATGGCATCTTCTCACAGTGAGACTCTTTACAACATAAAGAAGCTGGATGGCACAAACTTTCCATTCTGGAAGAAGCAGATTTGGCAGGTTTTGGTGCAGAAAAAACAAGTGAAGCCACTGAAGCTCAAAGGGGAGAGACCAGAATTTATGGCTCAAGATGAGTGGGAAGAGCTTGACGAGTTAGCTTGTTCCACAATCATGCTGACACTGGCAGAAAATGTTTACTTCAACGTAGCAGAAGAGACTACAGCGTATGGCGTATGGCAAAAGCTATGTGATATGTACGAGAAACAAAGTGCTGCTTCTCAGATTTACTGGCTCAAGAAATTGGTGGATTTGAAGATGAAGGAAGGGACAGCCATGTCAAATCATCTGAATGAATTTCACTCAATTTTCAGCCAGTTAACAGCACAAGAGATAGTCTTTCCAGATTCAGTGAAGGCTATGTTTCTCTTAATCACTTTGCCAGACAGTTGGGATACTTTTCGTACAGCGTTAAGTAATTCTGTCGCGCCAGAAGGTCTTACAAGTGCCAATGTAGAAGGCAGCTTGCTCACAGAGGAAGTGAACAGGAAGAACATTGACAAAGGCAAAGGCAATAGTGCTTTGGTCGTTCGAGGGAGACAACAGTTTAAAGAGAAGAAGGGTAAGAAGGCACAAAACCGAAGTAAGTCTTGTGATTCGAAGTCAAAGGATGACATAGAATGCTACCATTGTGGCAAGAAGGGTCACATGAAGCGAGACTGTACGAAGTGGAAACAAGAAAAAGGCAAAACAAAGAGTTTTGAGCAAGATGAAAAGAAGAGTTCAGTGAAGATTGAAGAGGTGAATGTCACAGGATCTGGTTCAGACAGTGATTCTGGTATAGCAGCTGGTGACATCTTCCTTACAAGCAATCTTGATTCTGTTTTCTTGACTGCAGAGGATGGACATGCTATGAGTGATTGGATTATCGACTCAGGGGCATCTTTACATGTTTCTCCGCACAAAGAGTGGTTTACATCATATGTGGCTACTAAAGACTATGTCAGACTTGGCAATGAGCAGGTTTGTGACATACTTGGAGTGGGAGATGTGCAGTTGAAGTTTCAGAATGGCTCTTCTTTATGGCTCAAGAATGTCAGACATGTTCCAGCAATCCGAAAGAGCTTGATTAGTACAGGGAAGTTGGATGATGCGGGTTATGTGACAGTTTTTGGGAACAGCGCTTGGAAGATCTCCAAAGGTTCGATGACTGTAGCACATGGCAGCAAGTCAGGAACTCTGTACACTTTACATGTTTCAGAGGTTACAAACCATGTAATTAATGTGATTGAGCAGCCAAGTGTGTCACTGTGGCATCGTAGGTTGGGACATATGTCAAAAAGAGGAATGGAAATACTTTCTCATTATGGTTATTTGCCTGGCTTTTCATTTCAAGATTTCGAGTTTTGTGAGCATTGTGTTTATGGTAAGCAAACACAGGAACCACACAGATCAAAGAGGAATCGTAGGGACGAACGGTTAGCTCTTGTACACAGTGACCTATGCGGACCAATGCCTAGTTTGTCACTAGGGGGAGCAGCGTACTTTTGTACATTCATAGATGACTATTCTCGCAAAGTATGGGTTTACTTCTTGAAGCACAAGGATGAGGTGCTCAAGGTCTTTAAGACATTCTTGCAGCTGGTGGAGAATCAGAGTGGTCAGAAGCTGAAGTGCTTGAGAACTGACAATGGTGGAGAGTACGTTTCCAAAGCTTTTCAAGACTTTTGTCAAGAAAAAGGGATTAAGCGGGAACTTACTGCACCATATAATCCTTCACAGAATGGGGTTGCAGAACGTATGAATAGGACCATACAAGAGAAGGTCAGAAGCATGTTGTCAAATGCTGAGTTGCCTGATGGATTTTGGGCGAAAGCAGTGGCTACAGCAGTCCATTTGATCAACAGGTCTCCTAGTAGGGTTCTGGATAAGAGTGCAGTGGCCGAGATGCTATGGACAGGCAAGGCACCTTCGTATAAGCATCTCAGAGTCTTTGGTTGTGAAGCTTATAGCCATATTCCTAAGGAGTTCAGAAATAAGTTAGAACCAAAGAGCAAGAAGTGTATATTTCTTGGCTACGGAGAATCGGGCGAGATGGGTTACCGGCTTTGGGATCCTGAGTCCAGAAAGCTTATTCGTAGCAATGATGTGCATTTCAATGAAGCCAAGTTTCACGCTAAGCCAGAGAAGACAGAGGAGATCAGAAGAGTTGTCTTCAGGGAAGATGGACCTAGTGCTAGCACATCAAGACAGCATGGTCAGGCTCAGGAACAGCCTATAGTGGCTAGAGAGGCAGAATCAGTTGTGGTGAGACGTTCTGAGCGTGTCTCCAAACCACCTGATCGTTATGTGCCATCTCTAAATTATGTCATGCTCACAGATTGCGGAGAACCATCTTGTTACAAGGAAGCATTACAAGTGGTTGACTCGAAAAAATGGCAGTTGGCCATGCAGTCAGAGATGACAGCTCTGCATAAAAACCAGACATGGAAATTGGTTAAATTACCACAGGGCAAAAAGGCTCTACCTTGTAAATGGGTTTACAGGTATAAGATCACCGCTCATGATAGTCAGCCAAAGTACAAAGCAAGGCTTGTTGCCAAGGGCTTTAAGCAAGAACAAGGCATTGACTTTGATGAAGTCTTCTCTCCAGTGGTCAAGATGACTACATTGAGATGCTTTCTTGCATTGGTTGCTATATTGGATTTGGTGTTGCACCAAATGGATGTCAAGACAGCGTTCTTGCATGGTGATTTAGATGTGGAAATTTACATGCAGCAGCCAGAAGGGTTTGTTGAGAAAGGCATGGAACATTTGGTATGCCAGTTGTTAAAGAGTCTTTATGGCTTAAAACAATCACCGAGGGCATGGTACCATAAGTTCCACCAGTTTATGCTTTCTCAAGGCTACAAACGTAGTGAGTTCGATCACTGTCTATATACAAAGAAGGCTAAGGATGGCAGTTGGCTGATCCTTATTTTGTATGTGGATGACATGTTGATTGCTGGCAAACACTTGGAAGAAATTTCAGCTTTGAAGTCAAAGATGGCAAAATCGTTTGACATGAAAGACATGGGTGAGGCAAGTCATATACTTGGTATGCGCATTGAGAGAGACAGATCAAAGAAGTTGATTTGGTTATCTCAAACAGAGTATATTGACAAGGTTTTGCAACGTTTCAATATGGAGAAGGGAAAGGCATTGAGTGTTCCATTGCCACCATATGTGAAACTTAGCAAACAAGATTGTCATGTGTCTGAGGAAGAAAAGGCTGAAATGGATAAGATTCCATATGCGTCTGCAGTGGGTAGTTTGATGTATGCAATGATTGCTACACGTCCGGATATTGCATTTGCAGTGGGAGTGGTTAGCAGATATATGTCAAATCCCGGCAAGAAACATTGGGAGGCAGTGAAAGGTATCATGAGATACTTAAAACATACAAAGAGTATGCGCATATGCTATGGTAGTCAGGATTTGAGTGTCAGAGGATACACTGACTCAGATTATGCAGGAGACTTGGATAAGAGGAGATCTACATCAGGCTATGTCTTTACATTGGCTGGAGGTGCCATATCATGGCGATCTCGATTACAAGATTGTGTTACGCAGTCTACTACAGAAGCTGAGTATGTTGCAGCAAATGAGGCATGCAAAGAAGCTATTTGGCTTGGTAGATTGGTTGCAGACTTGGGAATCAATGCAGATATGCCAGAGTTATATTGTGATAGTCAAAGTGCTATACAATTGGCAAAGAATCCAGTGTTCCATTCGAAGACTAAGCATATTGATGTGAAGTATCACTTCATTAGGGAAGTACTTGAAGACAAGCAGATACAACTGCTGAAGATCCACACCAAGGACAATCCTGCTGATCTACTCACAAAGGGACTTCCAGGAGAGGGCTTTGTGCATTGTCGTGAGTTATTGGGCATTGGATAGATGGCAGCCATGTAAATCTTTGTACATTTATGTTCATAGATTTACAGTTACTTAAAGTGCCACATTGGACTTTAAGTGGGAGGTTGTTGGGATTAAAGCCCAAGTGGCCTCTTATGCGGATATGGCCGGCCGCCCGCCTAACTCACTTACCTCTAACTCTTTGTATATACTAACATATTCTTTGTGAATACTAAGGATTTGGGAGATAACCCTTCTAACAGATCTCTGCGTACTGTGTACTGTGTAAGCTGTGTGTGTGTGAGAGAGAGAGAGTCGACCCACGCTCCGCTCCGCGACTTCAGAGGAATCAGTCTCGTAGCAAGTCCCGCAGTGCTAAAGGCAAGAGTGACATAGAATGCTACCATTGTGGCAAGAAGGGTCACATGAAAAGAGACTGCAGAGAATGGAAAGCAGAAAAAGGCAAAGAGAAAGCTGAAGACCATGGTGAGAAGAACAAGTCCTCAGTGAAGATTCAAGATATAAATGTGACAAACACTGTTGCAGAGGATGACAGTCTAGTGTCAGGAGACATCTACTTCTTGAAGAATACAATGGACTCAGCTCTTCTTACAGCATCTGATGGAAATGCACTGAGTGACTGGATTATAGACTCAGGGGCATCACTTCATGTGTCTCCAAACAAGGAGTGGTTTACCTCTTATGTGACCACTAAAGATCATGTTCGGCTAGGCAATGGGCAGACATCTGAGATCTTAGGTGTTGGAGATGTTCAATTGAAGTTTCAGAATGGCTCTTCTTTCACGCTAAAGAATGTGAGACATGTTCCCGCAATTACAAAGAGCTTGATCAGCACAGGTTTACTTGATGATGCTGGCTACGTCACCACTTTTGGACAAAGCATGTGGAAGATATCCAAGGGTTCTATGACAGTAGCACATGGAGTAAAGTCTGGAGGACTTTACATGATTTATGTATCAAATGTCTCGAAAAATGTAATCAATGTAACCGAGCAGCCGAACGTTTCTTTGTGGCATAGCCGGTTAGGACATATGTCCAAGAAGGGAATGGAAATCTTGTCTCGTTCTGGTTATTTGCCTGGCTTTTCATTTAATGATTTTGAATTCTGTGAACATTGTCTGTATGGTAAGCAAACACAGCAGCCACATAAGCATAGAAGCAGTAGAAGAGATACACAGTTGGCACTTGTTCATAGTGATTTGTGTGGACCTATGCCTAACCTATCTCTAGGGGGAGCTTCTTACTTTATGACATTTATAGATGATTACTCGAGGAAAGTATGGGTTTACTTTCTCAAGCACAAGGATGAAGCGTTTAGTGTTTTCAAAATGTTTGTGACACTTGTGGAGAATCAGAGTGGCAAGAAGCTTAAATGCTTACGCACTGACAATGGTGGAGAGTATGTTTCAAAGGCCTTTCAGGACTTTTGTGAGTCAAAAGGTATAAAACGTGAACTTACTGCTCCTTACAATCCTCCTCAAAATGGTGTTGCTGAGAGGATGAATAGGACCATACAAGAGAAGGTCAGAAGTATGTTGTCTAATGCACAGCTGCCAAATGGGTTTTGGGTTGAAGCTTTATCAACATTTTTTCATCTTGTAAATAGATCTCCTAGCAAGGTTTTGCAGAAGGATTCATTGTCAGAGATGGTATGGTCAGGCAAAATGCCCTCATACAAGCATCTCAGAGTCTTTGGTTGTGAGGCATATACTCACGTTCCAAAGGAATTTAGGAACAAACTTGAGCCAAAGAGTAGAAAGTGCATCTTTCTAGGCTATGGTAATTCTGGTGAGATGGGGTACAGACTTTGGGATCCCGAATCCAGAAAGGTTGTCCGCAGCAATGATGTTCACTTTAATGAATCCAAATATCATTCTAAACCAGAGAGGGTTGAGGAGATTAGAAGAGTTGTCTTCCAAGAAGATGGACCTGCACGTGCAAGACAAAATGTCAGGGCTCAAGAGGAGCAAGGACAGGATAGAGTGGAACCACAGGTTTTGGCTGAGCCTGAGCCACCTATTGTGCATAGATCTGGACGTTTCACGCAACCTCCTGATAGGTTTGTTCCATCTATGAACTATGTCATGTTGACTAATTGCAATGAGCCTTCATGTTACAAGGAAGCAGTGCAAATGAAGGACTCCGGGAATTGGCAATTGGCCATGCAGTCAGAGATGACAGCTCTGCATAAAAACCAGACATGGAAGCTAGTTAAATTACCACGGGGCAAAAAGGCTCTACCCTGTAAATATGTTTACAGGTATAAGATCACCGCTCATGATAGTCAGCCAAAGTACAAAGCAAGGCTTGTTGCCAAGGGCTTTAAGCAAGAACAAGGCATTGACTTTGATGAAGTCTTCTCTCCGGTGGTCAAGATGACTACATTGAGATGCTTTCTTGCATTGGTTGCCATATTAGATTTGGTGTTGCACCAAATGGATGTCAAGAGAGCGTTCTTGCATGGTGATTTAGATGTGGAAATTTACATGCAGCAGCCAGAAGGGTTTGTTGAGAAAGGCAAGGAAGATTGGGTATGCCAGTTGTTAAAGAGTCTTTATGGCTTAAAACAATCACCGAGGGCATGGTACCATAAATTCCACAAGTTTATGCTTTCTCAAGGCTACAAACGTAGTGAGTTCGATCATTGTCTATATACAAAGAAGGCTAAGGATGGTAGTTGGCTGATCCTTATTTTGTATGTGGATGACATGTTGATTGCTGGCAAGCACTTGGAAGAAATTTCAGCTTTGAAGTCAAAGATGGCAAAATCGTTTGACATGAAAGACATGGGTGAGGCAAGTCATATACTTGGTATGCGCATTGAGAGAGACAGATCAAAGAAGTTGATTTGGTTATCTCAAACAGAGTATATTGACAAGGTTTTGCAACGTTTCAATATGGAGAAGGGAAAGGCACTGAGTGTTCCATTGCCACCATATGTGAAACTTAGCAAACAAGATTGTCCTGTGTCTGAGGAAGAACAAGCTGAAATGGATAAGATTCCATATACGTCTGCAGTGGGTAGTTTGATGTATGTAATGATTGCTACTCGCCCAGACATTGCATTTGCAGTGGGAGTAGTAAGTCGATACATGTCAAACCCAGGCAAGACACATTGGGAAGCAGTGAAAGGAATATTGAGATACCTGAAAGCTACAAAGAGTATGCGTATATGCTATGGGAGTCAGGAGCTAAGTGTAAAGGGTTTTACAGACTCAGATTATGCAGGTGACTTAGACAACCGAAGGTCTACGTCAGGGTATGTCTTTACATTGGCTGGTGGAGCAGTATCATGGCGTTCTAGATTACAAGATTGTGTTACTCAGTCTACTACAGAGGCTGAATATGTTGCAGCATCAGAGGCATGCAAAGAATCAATTTGGCTTAATCGACTAGTAACAGATTTGGGAATCAAAGAAGAGATGCCTGTGTTATATTGTGATAGTCAAAGTGCCATACAATTGGCTCGCAATCCAGTTTATCACTCAAAGACAAAGCATGTGGATGTGAAGTATCATTTCATCAGGGAAATGCTCGAGGATAAGCAACTTCAGCTTGTCAAAGTTCACACCACAGAAAATCCTGTTGATCTACTTACAAAAGGACTTCCCTCAGAGAGCTTTGCGCATTTTCGCAAGCAGTTAGGTGTAGTAGTACATCACTTCTCTACATCTCTTGTATATTAGCTTGTATAGTAGCTTCTCTCACACTTAAAGTACCACATTTGACTTTAAGTGGGAGGTTGTTGGGGTATAAAGCCCAATGTGGTCGCCCAGGTAAGTGGGCGGGCCGCCAGGTATGTACACATATTCTTTTGTAAAAACCTAATAAGAACTCACTATCCTCTACACATTACAGTAGAGTGATTTTACCATATCGTCGTGCTCTTCTTCTCGCACTCTCTCTCGCGTCGCACTTCCGCTCGTACTCCTTCACACATTGTACCATGAAACAATCATACTGGAAAAAGTTACTATTTTTAACAGTTTTCCAAATTCTGTCGATGCCATGATGTTTAGAATGTTATAAAGCTTCCAAAAGTAAATTAAAAATAATTTTTGTGAAAATTTTCCAAAAATAGTAAGTTTTTGGTCACCGGACCCGTCTAGTTTTGACCGTCTCGAAAAACTGCAGCCGTACCCCGAATTTGAAAAAAATGCATTTTTGGACCCCGGGGGCTGCTAAATATAGCAGGTACTCGGACCAGAACGCCTTAGTTAGAGCTCAGTATAGCAATTTACAACATTAAATTCCGACTCGTATGACCCGTTTTAGCCTAAAATCAAATTTTCCTAAAGTTGTGCGGGAGGCACCGGGGCTCGAGGTTGTGTGGGAGCAGGTTCCAAGCCACTCTGATCCAGCTTTAGCAGCTAGGGGGCGCCCTCTTGCCCTGTGGGAGTTGTAGGAGAGTTTCCATGCTAGAGAGTGGGTGTGAGAGCCAGTTAAACTAGCTAACTGGACACTTGGTGGGAAGGCAACTAGACTTGCCGATGCATTAACTGAGTGCTCACTCAGATGCTTATAGCAACCCACGTCGATTTTCAGCCTTGAGGAGACTATTTAAAGGTGCACACACACACACACACACACACACACACACACACACACACACACACACATGCTCACACACACCCAGTACACACACACACACACACACATCTACACACACACCTTGGGGAGGTGCTGCCGGCACACACAGTTTTTCAAGGAGAAGCAAAGGAGTGAAGTGCTGTCGAATTCTCGTCTTGAGAACTCATTTGGATCAGGAAATCAAGAGATTTTCAGCCCCTAATCACGGTAATCATGATTTAATTTATGCTCATCTGTAAACCTCTTCATCATTCTCTTAAAATTCTCGTCTACTATGCTTAATCCTAGCTATAATTCCCAAAAGCTGTACTCAAAATCTCCATAGCTATACTCCATTATATAATCATCATCCAATAGCTGATTATGCAGCCATTCATCACTCTTAATCAATGATTAATGCATGATTAGGAGAGATTTCTCTCTCTAGGCAGCATAGTAATTAATTGACAAGCCGGTAATAATGTAGATTTGATGAAATTCATTCTTTTACCAATCAATATTGTTGTAGCTAAGTTAGATTCAACTTTCTCATACATTAAGATGTGCTTAAGGCAAAGTTAATCCATCATTAAGCCACTAAGAAGAGAATTTTCTCTCACCTATGCATACGATAACTCTGCATCTTTCTAATTGTACTAGGAAAGTGATTGAGCTTGCTTAATTCATCTCTCTTGTAATTTAATTAGTAAAATTCTGAAATTCATAATCATCTAAGCCAAGTGATTAACTTTAGAGCCGGTTCACATAGGACAAGTAAAGTATTATCCATAAAATTACTATGTCTCGAAGGAAAAATCTAACCCTCTCGTATAAGGGGGATTGTTCAATGATTCTAATCTATCATTTGGATTGTGATGACGCTCTCGGACCTTAGCTCTTTTCTTCAAGTTTATCATTTAAAGTAGTGAGTATAAAATGGCCCCAGTTAAGAGAACTCGCTTCGATGGTGCCCACGACCACGAGGCGGGAACGAGCAATGTGAATGGAAAAGGAAAAGCTCCCATGGACGAATAAGCATCAGCCATCTCACGGGCCATTGATGAAGAAATGGAAGAGGTAGGTCACAAATTTATTCAAGTTGTTTAATTTAACATTGCATACGATTAGCTAGGAATGAATATACCCCTAAACATGTTGGAGAAATCCGACCGAAACCTCGGCATTTGAATTCAATTGTATATTAAAGTTTAAATAGGAAAAAATGGTTGATGGATATACTGTTTGCAATAGGAAAGAATGTCTGCTAGGGAAAATTTAGCTCGGCATGTTCATTCTATTTCCAATGTTGAACTAGTACTGAACCCCCTCTTGATCAGAGGGGGCAGAGTTCCTAGTTAAGGGCTCTTGAATCCACGTCTGTTGGTTAAGCGATGGATACCCACGTCTGGTGGTTAAGCGGTGGGGACCCACGTCTGCTAGTTAAGCGGTGGGAATGTCCATGTCGTGCTTTCTATCCGGTGGACATACGTAGTTATATGGGCAGCTAGGCGACAACGGGAGGAGTAAACTCTCACTGGAGGGGGGATGTTGTACCTCCAGAACATTGGAATTGTAATGAATAAGTTTGAGTAGAATTTTTACTAGAACTCTGTCTTGGTGCCGCTTTGCAATACTGATTGAAGGGTTGTCTTAACGAACATTGTGATTCGGAATCTAATCAAGGAATGTTTATGTTGAACAATCATTGTAGTAGTAATTAGGACACACAAGGAAGTGTGAGTGTGGGGGTGGAAAGTGGGGGCTTGGCTCAGGTTTCCAATGCCTATGAGAAGGGTGGTCCCGATTGGTAGGGAACTCTCTGTCCCCATAGTGTTTAAATCGACACTAGTATTACTCATTGCCCCTAGAGCGGCGAAGTCTCAAGTGTCTGTGCCTCTGAAACATGGGGAAAAAGGAACTCGGGATTTCTCTCCTCTTGAAGGGTGGGTCTTAGGATCGCTAGATAAGTTACACACGCTTCCCCTGCGAGGTGGAGCTAGATCTCGTTGCTAGTAGGCTCGAACTCGACTCATTTTGTGATGAGAGATCGTCCGCTAGATGAACCCTGAACCACTTTGTTTGCTTCCGCTATAGATCTAGTGACCACCAGGTTTACCGTCAGATCAGTCGTTTGAGACGACGGGGTGGGTACCTCACAACAAACATAATTCTAAGCATGCATTTTATTTAAATTTGTGCACAATTAAAAAGAGAACTAATCTTAGCAGACAAAAACATGAATCATTTAAAAGAAATTTGTACATTTGCTTACTCTAATGTAGCATTGTAAGCATTGACAAGGTTCATACTATCCTTAAGCTATATTCCTTGCATCCATCTAGCATCTTCAAAAGGATAATTTTTGAATTTAATAAGATACCGTTGGATAATCTTACCATGTCGTAGTACCTTGTATTCATGCCGAAGGATAGCTTCGGGTTTTAGCACCTCTTCTTGGTCTTCAACTTCGGGTGGGTCTTCAATAACTGGTTCACTTGGTGGCTCTCCTTTGTAGGGTTTTAGTAGGCTCACATGAAAAGCATTGTGTATGAGCCAATGGTTGGGCAATTTGAGTTGGTAAGCCATCTCATTGATGAGCTTCAAGATTTGGAAAGGACCATAGTATCTTTTTTCTAGTTTAGCATAATACTTTTGATGGCCCGTAGGATTTTTGCTCGTCGTTTGCCTTAATCGAGCCTTAGGAAACTTAAGTAAGACCCAATCATTTTCTTTGAATGTTAAGGCCCTTTTGTGCTTGTCAACATCAGCTTTTTGCCTTTGTTCAGAGATGGTTATAGCCTCCTTAATCTTTTGTAGGTCACGGCTATACTCATCGGCGAGGTGAATATCTTCCCATGTACTTTGAGTAGCAAGGGACTTTTTGGTCTTTCCTCAATGATCTCAAAAGGTGCCTTTTCTGTAGAAGTATGTACAATATTATTGTAAGCATACTCTACAAGTGAGAAGTACTTTTTCCATTGTGAGCATTGATCTACTTCTGGGACATAAGTCTTTAGTAGATCGAGTATCGTAAGATTGGCTATCTCACTTTGGCCATCCGTTTGTGGGTGGTAGGCCGAAGATAATTTCAATCTTGTTCCTAGATTTTCAAAGAGACCTTTCCAAAAATTATTGGTCATTGTAGGATCTCTATCTGACACAATGGATGTGAGTAATCCATGGTGTTTGAAAATATGAGATATGAAGAGAGTTTCCAGTTGGTGTGCCTTAATAGTCTTGTCAAATGGCTTTGAGAGATCGGGTAGCATGAGGACTGGTTAAGAGGTAAGCTTCTCTTTGATCTTGTCAAAAGAATTTTGCTCCTTAGCAGTCTATACATACTTAACGTTCTTCTTAGTTAAGTCATGTAGTGGCCCTGCTACTTGGGAACTTTTTTTCTATGAAGCGTCTATAGTATGCACACATATCAATAAAGCTTCTTAGCTCATGTAGATTTCTTGGGTTAGGCCATGCTTTTATTACCTCTAACTTCGATGGATCCATACGGATACCATCTGGAGATATAATATAACCTAAGTATTGAATCTCTTGAAGGAAAAAATCACTTTTCTTTTGGTTGAGAAAAAGCTTATTCTCCCTCGATGCTTGAAAAATCAGTTGGAGATGTTGCTTATGTTCCTCCAAAGACTTGGAGTAGATGATGATATCATCAAAGAACACTCCAGTGAATTTACGATACGGTCTAAAAAATTTCTCCATTAGACGATTGAATGTAGTTGGTGCATTAGTCAAGCCAAAAGGCATGACTAGATACTCATAAAGACCAAACGTTGTGCGAAACGCGATCTTTAGGATATCTTCATCCACTATCCTTATTTGATGTAGTTACTTTTAAGGTCAATCCTAATGAAGTAGGTAGAGCCTTGTAGCTTATCAAACAGATCTTCTACTCGAGGCACGGGAAATTTGTTTTTGGACAGTAATATGGTTTAATGCTCGATAGTCCACACACATACGGTACGTACCATCTTTCTTTTTCACTAAAAGCACTGGAGAGCAAAAGGGAGAGGAACTAGGCCTCACCATCCCTTTGTCTACCAGTTCCTGTACTTGCCTCATGATCTCCTCTTGTTGAGCTTGTGAGACTCGATAAGGAGGCTTGTTAGGTGGTGAGCTTCCAGGGAGGAGCTCAATGTGATGGTCATCATCCATCGTTTTGAAGGTAATTCCATAGGGATATCATCGATGAACACATCTTGGAATCCTTTTAAAAAATTAGACAAGTCTAACTCTTCTTGATTCCTATCATTTACATTTGATGAAACATTAGGATCTTTTAGAGACTCTTTGATGAAAATCATGTATGCAGAAACTAAGCTCTTCATTGACTTATCAAAAGCAGGAGAATTTACAAGTGGATTAGTGCGACCAGGCTCACTAGCATCTATATACATGTTCTTTCCCCTATAAGTGAAGTAAATTCCCCTTTTAGGGAACTTCATATTGGCAGCCATGCGATCAAACCATGGTGCCCCTAGGATAGCATCCTCATGTTGGAGAGAAGAGATGAAGAAGTATTCTTTGTGGACATAGCTTTGGACATGAAGCCTCAACTTCCCAATTAAGGGAGTAACGGAGGCTTGCTGTCCCTTGAAAGCTGCGTCAGCCGTTACCATATCTCCCATCTTGAAAGCTTGAATGCCCAACTTGGTGGCCAACTCCATTGATATGAAGTTGTGAGTAGAGCCAGGGTCAAACAAGATGAAGGCATCATGCTCTCTTACCTTTTCCCAAGCATAGGAAAGTGACGATCCTTTGCAATGAGCATCCTCTTTGGAGCTTCGATGGTGGAAGCCCTAGGAGTCTCATTGCAAGTATTCTTCTTGGGGCAAGAACGATAGCCGTGTCCTTGCTCCCCACACTTGAAACACTTATGATCCTCACGAAAAGCTTCAAGATCTTCGAGAGAGAGTTTGTTTTTACCTTTGTAAACTCCCTTCTCCTTGGACCAATTATTGTTAGTGTTGTTGTTGGAAGTGCCTTGGGAAGAATTTTGAGCAGTGGTCTTCCCCTTTGCATCATTTTTGCCTTTGTTGTCTATGGGTTTGACATTACGTCCAGCCCTTGATGAAAATGATACGTGAAGCAACCATGGTGTGATATATTACTTCGCTAGTAGTACCAGGCCATTGAGAGTTGATGTATTCGGCCATCTCTTCAACTAATCCCGCACAAAATTGTTGCCTTTGCTCAACAAATTCTATCTTTTGAAAGACGGTAGCCTTGAGATGTAAATCCCAAAACTTGTGGATAGACTCATGAGAGAGAAGCTTCAAGCTGCACCATTCGGTAAGCACTTTGTCCTTTGCATCGCTTGCAAGGAATTGCTTCATGGTGGAAACTCGTAGAGTTTTCCATGTCTTTGGGGCTTCACCGTTTCGACGAAGGCTAGCCCACCATTGACGAGCTGATTTTTGCATCATAGGTGAGAAAAGAGATACTCTTTCCTCCCCCCTTGAACTTCTTTAGCTTTTGTGACCTTCGCCATGCAGGGAATGATTTGCAATGTCCTCCCCTCTTGTATTCTCTAGGAGAATAGCCATAGCTTTCATCGAAAGAGGAGGAAGGTGAAGAAGAAGGAGAAGAGGGTGACCTCTTCCTAGCTCTTTTCCTTTGTTTCCTCTCTTCTCTTTCGGAGGGCAAGGAGAGGGACTGTGTGTTTATCTTTTCCTCTTGGGAGAAGTGGCCGATCATCTAGACCGCTGTATTCGTGGAGCCACATCTTCCAAGGAACTTAAACTTTCATTGCTTTCTTGCCCTTTGGATTCCTCCTCTCGTATGGGAGAGAGTCTTCTTTTGGGGGTCTCTTCAAGAGGCCTCCTAAGAGCTCTCTCCTCTTGGAGAGGAAGGGAAATCCCATAAGCGCGAAGTTGTTGAGTAACTTCGGCTTGCAAAGCAAGGTTGCCCATAGCTTGCTGCAACCTAGTTACAAGATAGTTCACAAACATGTGAGCATCAATAGTAGCACCTTCATGTACAAAATCAAAACTATCAATGTTCATTCTACTCTCTTCATTATTGTCAGCCATGTTAACAAAATTTATGTATATTCTTAGTGTATGCTTTGGCAATTCAAAACTTTAGTTGCCACTCCTCTTAGTCTTTGAAAATTGGATCTTAAGTATCTACACCCACGGCTCGAAGTGGTTAAGTATAGAGAGTAGAGGAGTAGGTCTAACATAGCAGAGTTGCCGAGGGCTAGTAACTTTTGGACTTCTTATGCTCAATAATGGTAAAGCCGTAGGCAAATCTAAAAAGACTCCATTATTAAGTCCAAAGCTCCCGAGGTGTGCACCATATCCCACATAGTGGGCTCCACAAAACCGATAATAGATCCCAATTCCACTTACCCTAATATAATTAACAACATCAACCATTTATTGGCTACTTAAGGACCTCTCTTCTTAAGCAAGAAAAGAGAAACCAAATGCTCTAATACCAATGTAATGAATTTAGCCTTTTAACTTGAGTTGGAGCGGAAAGTGAATAACATATTGAACATTTCCTTGAGAATTCCTTTGTGTGTAGATGTAGAGTGAGAAAGAGAGTGCTTGGATGGGAGGACCGGATTAGTTGGAGCCGGTCCCCCCTCCAATAGGTATTTGTATTATAGATTCTTCCATGACGGAAGACTTGTTTACAATACAACTAATTGTGTTCCTTGAGACCTTCTTGATGAAGTGAAGATGACAAGCTTCACTCATCAAGCATTAGCATAACAACAACAATAAACATGATTAGCATGAACTGGAAAAATGCCTAGCCTCAATCCCAAGACCTCAAACATCATGAAAGGTGAGGAGACCTGGCAGGGAGTGAGGAAGAAGAGAGAAGTAGAAGTAGCTCTACGAGAAAGCAATACCCCCTTGCACATAATCACTCATAGCTCTTGTAGCATAGCTTAGCATAGTGATAATGGAGATTAAAGAGATTGATAAGCAAGCATAATCATTCTCTTGAGTGGAGTTGCATCCATAGACAAGAGCTTGTTGTAGTAGGCCACAACTTCTCAAGCTTCAAGAAGGAGATGAAGTTCTTGCTTCACAAGAGTGTGTGAGGAGAAGAATGAGAGGGAGAGAGAGAGAGAGAGAGAGAGAGAGAGAGAGATGGCTCGTGAGATGCTCAAATGAGAGAGAGAGAGAGAGAGAGAGAGAGAGATGTAGTTAAGTCGACCCCCTTTCCTTGGATTCCCCTGAAGCTTATTGGGCCATGTAACCCTCTAGCCAATGACATTTTGGCTCCCTTTTGGGCAAGTTGTGTAGTCTCTTGACAACTGTCCCTCTTTCCCTCTTGTGAGGATAAGCTAGCACCCCCCTTTCTTAAACACAACCCTTGCTTAAGTACAACCCTTACCTGCTTGAGCAATGTGCCTCTACATTTGACATGTGGCCCCTTTCCTTTCATAAGAGTATGGGCCCTTGGTGAGGTCCATACATACTACTCACATTCCTTCTTTGTAGGGCTTGCCCCCTTCTTTGTAGCAAGTTCTTTGAACTTGGTAAGTAGGCAGGTCCCCTGCTTAAGCACAGCCCTTGCTTAAGCAAGTTGCCCCCTTGCCTACTTGGACCTTAATTGCCTAAAGTTTAAAAATTAAAGACTTGCTCTTTGATAGACCATTTCTCATTTGGGCCCCTTTACCATTGACCCCATGTTGAAATAGATCTATAAGCACATCTATATCTTAACCCCTGTTCCCATTTATTCTCCCACATTAAGTGATCAGTTTAATATGATAAAATCATTTGGGTTGGTTAGATATTAGATTTTATGACAGGGTGAGATCTTCTTTTCTGTAGAAAGGGTGGGGGACAGATGGATGAGAGAGAGAGAGAGAGAGAGAGAGAGAGGTTGATGTGCATCAAGATAGGAATGGGACGAGGCCACAAGGGGGGCACGCTAGAATGCTCTATAAGCTACAATTGTAGCTTTGTACCTGATAGTGATTAAAATAAATGGGCAGCTAATGATTAGAATAGAGCAAGGCTTCTGAAAGAGACTAGTGGTGGTCTTTGGGTTGAAAATAATTGTACAATCTCTCTCTCTCTCTCTCTCTCTCTCTCTCTCTCTCTCATGGCCAACTTTGCCAGCATGCCATCTCCTATTCATGTCAATCCCTAGTGCCTATAAAATTAGCCGGCTCTCTTTCTATATCTCCCAATTTTGTAAGCGTTAGTTCTTGAAGACTCTACCATCCAGAATTTATAGGTGATCGTGCAAATATTGTCATTAAGAAGAGAATGGAATCTAAGAGGGCCTCTTTATTTGGAAGTTTAAGGAAGTCAAACCTTTAGTATTATGAAAGTAATCAAAGGAAAGCTTTTGAATTCCAATAGCCAAAATGGCTAGTTTATTTGAATTCAAAGTTGCCCCCCAAAATGGAATTGAAAATCTAGCAGGTAAAACCATATCATGCAGCTTATCTATGGAAAGAGCTCAACGCATAGATTGCAGATCTATGATCTCCGCTCAAATCGAATATCATATGTGGGAGTTATGGAAGGCCAAAATCATAAAATTGTCCACCTCTTTTTTGGGGGGGGGGAGGGGAGAGGGGAGGGAGTGCATTTTTTGACCACTCTTACACACCCACCATTCTTGCGCACATGACATACACCTATTTGTCAAAATGTTAATCACCTCCATAAAGCTCATGGCAAATAAAGAGGTCCTCGTACACCCCATCTTCTTCCTAATGTTTTTTTTTTTTTTTGCACTTGGAGTGACAGGTATCGATTGTATACACTCTACGAGTTTTTGTTTGTGCTTGTGCTTTTGCATGTAGTCCATCATGGAAAAGGAGCAAAGAGTCCTCGACCTACGCTCATACATTTTGAAAACAGAATCAAGAAAGGTCTACGGAGTTTCACACTCTATGTGCTAATGAAATTGAGAGCTCGTTTCTCAAAATTTCCCACACGGGAAGGAATTGAACATCGAGTCTAAAATTTAAAACGGACCAATTACTCTGGTTCTTGTGCTTGTAGAAAGATTCTCCCTAATTAAGATTCTCTTTAAAGGGGAATCAACCCATCTTCTCATCTCCAACATTGTGGCCATCGTCCCCCTCATCTCTTTGACGGTTTAATATTTTCAGCTTGTTGATTATTTGTGTGCATTCCCGTTTGTGACATTGGTATCAAAGCTTGGATTCATCTCTTTCTTTGTAAAGGAGGAGGATTCCGGGAAGGAACATGAAGCACCATGAAGAATCACAGAAGTACCATTGAAGATGAACTTCGGCAAGTACAGGCTCAACTTGCAGAACTGCAGTAGCTTCTTACGTTATCGGTTGTCCAAAAGATTTTGGAAGGAATCAAGAAGCCGCAAGGAAGAGATCCCGATGGGTGTCAGGAAAATCCTATTGGTGGTACATGGATCCCAAACAATATCAACATACAGACATGAGATACATCATCACAAGGTTGCCACCAAACCGACCCGGCCTGCCACTTTGAACCACAATTTCCCTCAAGATGAAGAGCAACCAGCATCATACCAAAGTACACCAAACAGGATCATAGATACATGGCTAACAGGGAGGCCACCCCACCGATAAGCTAGAGAAGCAACAACATGAACAGGAGTAGAGGGAACTTGGTCGCAAACTCCCCAAGAAGATCAGCTGCCGAATCAGACCGCCAAGGAAGTGTATGAACCAAAATCCCAAAGAGATACGGCCATAGACGGCGGACTGAGCCCACACTTCTCCATCACCGGGCCATCTTCAAAAAGGGAAAACATCACTGCACCGGGCTAAAACAAACGTCCACCACACGAGCAGCTTCAATCTAACCAATAGTCAGCATGCCTTCAGATCCTTCCCAAGCAGCCTTGAGCCACTGCCACAGACCGAGCCCACTACAGCAACCCACAAGACTCGACCGACCAAGACTCTTCCGCATCACGTTTCCACCAAGCAACGACCCCCTGCCACAAGGCCGCTTCCCACCGTGAAACATCCACATTGAGTACTGACGTTCTTTACCTTCCACGGGAAAGTGGGTGGGAAAGTCTCCGCCGAAAGAATTTTTTTTTCCAGATCTGCACTCCCGAGCTCCGAGAAAGAGGGGAGAGACAATTGGTTGCCCCCCTCCCGGAGCAAGCCTCAGCGGCAACCTCTCCTCATCGGATGCAATGTCTGTGTCCCACTGCACCTCGTGCATGCAAGATCTAATTCTCCAGACGGTCCTCCAATAGGCTTTAAGAAGTTGCTGCAACTAACCAAGGCCGAGCATGCACTATGATTCGGGCCCGAGCTCCTAACACAGGAGAAGCATCGATGATGATGTTTTTTATTGCACTTGTGGTTTTAAAAGTAAGGGACTGTTCGCCCTTGCTCATGCTACCATATATCCAAAATAATCATGAGGCAATGCCATTTTTATGTGGTCAAATGATAAATTAGATGTTATTGAGCTTCCAAGTAAGTTCCCTATGCATTGCTTGTGGTTCAACCTTTAGTATACATGACTTGATTAGCAGCTAATATGTGTGCGACACTTTCCTCTAATGCCTCATATCAAGGATTTCTTTGAATGCAAGTTGGCCGCTCTAGCATCATGGCACGAGGGTAATAGATCTTCCGACGATGTGCTACAGATCCCCTGAAGATTGTGCGGCATGGAAGCATATAGACGGCCCATGGCCGGACTTTTCCAAGGAAGCTCAAAATTTGCGCCTCAATCTGGCTATGGATGGCGTAAAACCATTTGGTCAGAGGTCAACATCTTACACTATATGGTCAGTTGTCATTGTCAACTACAACATTCCTCCGTGGTTGACGACCAAGAAGGGGAACCTATTTCCAAGCTTTATTGTTCTAGGGCAGTATAAAGTGAAGAGGCAGTATAAAGTGAAGAATATGGAAGTGTATCTTCATCCATTATTGGAAAAGATACAACAATTGTATATTGGCATAGCGGACACACAGGTTGATGCAATGCCTTGATCAGAGGCATTTTGATGTGGACCATGCATGACTATCCCGAACTAACAGAATGCTCATGTGATACTCAAACTCACACATCAAACCTTTGTTTTTCTCATGTGGATTTATTGTCATGTGTATACATGCGGGGCTCCATACAAGCGAATATAGATCATGCATCACATGTGGACCTAGAATTAATGCATGTTGGGTGCCCTCACTCAAGAAGCAAATCTATGAAGGTCATCAAGCGCATCTTTTAGAGAAGCACAAGTTACACAATGTTTTTTTGGGAAGAGAACCACCAAGGATGTCTGTTCGAGCATGGTTAGAGTAGAAGGAGATGTGTGATGACAGTCTGCCCCCAAGGATGAAGAGTTACTCTCTATGGTATGAGTTTCCATATTGGCCCAAACTCATGATCAATCACGTGCTCGATTCAATGCACATATTCAAGAATGTGGATAATCTTCTGTGGGACCATCTCATCGGCAAGAACGATACTTTGGGAGCCAGAATTGACCTTAGAAATGCGGATTGTATGGAGAACTAGCCACAGACAGCACCCAATGGATCGATAAAGCTCCCTAAAGCACCATTGTTGCAGGAGAGAATCACATCACCCATAAAGTGCATGCAACACAACCTAGATCAACATAATGTCAATCGAGGACACAAAGGACATGATAGGTGCACGGAGGCAATTTCTTTAGCTTGTCAGACTGAGACCATCCCAAGCATACAACACTCTCGACGGCTAATTAAACCGTAATCTAGAAGTTCACTGCTCTCGACTACACCACCAACCCACATGCACACAAACGGAAGGAAACTCACTCAATCATACCAGCATCGTACGAAACTTAAGGAATACCATCCCCTCCTTAGGATACACCTGTACCAAAGCCTCTACACTCAAAACCCTCACTCTAGACCCATGTGCAGGAAACGTGTATGAAGACATAGTAGTATTTTGAAAGTGCCTGAGACTGAAATCTATGAGTACCAATGCGTAGCTTATGTTGCCATGATTCTGATGACTACTTGAAAGCAAAAAACAGACATTGTTTGATATACTTACGACCACAAATGACTCGTAGATGTGTCAGTGCACGTGCTTTGTCTCGCGTGGAATGCTTGGCATTGTCGCGTAGCTCTTGTTGAGCCTAGCACAATGGTGTTGTCGGATCTCCAATGTGATGAACAAGCAGGGAGTAGCACCAGGATGGAGCTCACGCTCTCTCTCTTCCTCTCTCACTCGACGACAGCTTGAAACTTAGATTATGATAAAAGTTCTTTTTTACAAAATGACCTAGGTACCTTGTATACTAAGGCTACCATAGGTTAAACCTAAAATAGACTTCAAAGGGTAAAATGGTTTGGTATGTACAACCTGGAAGTGCCATTGCACCTCCGCTTCTGCAACTAGACTACCTACTTATCACAAATGATTTTTTAACCATAATTCGCAGCATTTCATAACTCTCAAAAAATAAGGCTTTGTTGATTTATGTCATGTTGTTGACCCGCGGGTCAACACTCCCCCCTCCAAATTCATGTCATCCCTGACATGACCTGGTTGTTGATGTCGATGCGATGTTTGTTGTCGTTTTTATTTTTTGTGCTCCACTTCTGTACTTTTGTCAAACCACAACAAGAACTACGATCCATGAAAATCATAATTGATGACAAATTTGTGTCCTTCACATCCATGCTCCGAGCTGCAACATCTATTTTTGTCATTATAGGTCTATTGCCATATCTAAATTCAGAAAGAACCCAATCTTGTTCAGCTTGACTCTTATCATCATGGATCGAGAAAGCGCCATCCATCACTTGCTCCAACAAATCTGCCAATGCTAAGTATTTGTGATTCTCAAAAACAACTTCTACAATCTGTAGAATTGGTGATTGGCTCTCAGATCTTGTGAGCCAATGACAACTTTGTAAAGATTTTTAGAAATTGTGTAGCTAAACCTTCAACTTCTTTAGGCCATGTTGCACTCCAATGCAAAGTCTGTGTGTCAGACCGAATCTGGGAGATTTTTTTATTTGACTTGAGGTTCAAAACCCATGTCTAGCATTTCATCCGCCTCATCAAGGACAATCTTTTGAGATCCTCTGAGTACTTCTGTGTTTGCTCTTCTTCATTGGGGACTGCTTTGTTCCTGCATCAAGGTGATCAAATCCGCATTTGCCATTGTTAGCTTTTGTGTGATGTGTAAATCATTATACTGTTTCTACTTGATACATGGCTTAATTAAAGCCCGACAAACCCCAATTAATTTACCAACTGAGTAAATTGCTTCAAAAGGTCTTTATCTGACATCATTCATCATTGATGACTATCATTGTCCATTTGTCTCCTCATATACATGATGTACAAGGCATTAGGAAAAATTTGGACTCACAAAGGGGCCCTTTAAGGAGTTTGACTTACCTCTCTCTACCAAAACGGGCGCATGGATAAATTTTTGCAAACAAACTCCAAAGTTGGCAGAGAGAGGTAAGTGAATCAAAAAAAGAATCTTCTAAAATATGAGGAATCTCATGGCGTGCTATATATCAGTAGATAGAGCTTGAAGAGGACATTCTAACTGTCAAACCTCCGCCAACTTTGGAGTTGGTTTGCAAAAATTTATCCATGCACCCGTTTTGGTAGAGAGAGGTAAAGTCAAACTCCTTAAAGGGCCCCTTTGTGAGTCTAAATTTTGCCTAATGTATGTAGTTGGCTATCATGGCTTTCTATTTGAAAAAAATGCAGCTTTGGCTAGGAGTTACTCTTTTTATATCAAAAAAACCCTTAGCTTGTACTCTCTATTTGTACCCTCCTGACAAAGTTTGGCTTGATTTGGACTTGTATTTTTTGACACTTTTTGTATTTCAATCTTGAAAATGAGTGATGGGCATCGCTGGCACCTTCTGGCTACCAAACACATGTAGAACCAATGATGGTGATCATAATTAGGCTTGATCCCTAGTTGCTCCTGCAGACATATATCATGAAAGATGAATGAGCTGGCATTTTTTCCCCTTTTGTGCTTGTCAAAACTGTTAGTCCCTTTTGTTTGTTAGGCTTCATTAAGTCACATACAAGATAGAAGATTTAGAGTTTAAAGATCTACTTCCTGTATATGGCCTTGTAGTCGCATGAAGTGTCTAGTAGGCAACTTTACACTTGATGGGTGCTTTCGTATAGTCGTATCACCAACTTTCTTTGTCGTTGTTGTCCATCCTCTGACAATATAGCCTTGTGAATATGACTTTTGAGAGATTCCTCGTTAAGTTTTGTCATTTTTTGTACCTTCTTCTCTTTGTACTGCTCGACATCTCTTTAGTCTGTTCGTCACTTGAATATGGATTTTTTTCTGTTTTTCTCAAGAAAATCTCAAAAAATGACTAAATAAAACAAAAATGAACTCAACAAAAAGAAAAAGCATTTGAATAGAATTCTAAATGCTATGTACACTGCACAAATGTCCCTAGGGGCTCATATGTGGATTTTTTCTCCGTACTCCTCTTGGAACACTATTATGAGGGCATATACTCTGAATTTTGTCAAAAAATCATCACAATTAAACACAAAAATTCAATGCAACTCACAAAACATTGCCCTCAAATATTCATAATACTAGGTCTGCATTTAGAATGCCTCCCCTCCTCCTATTTGGAGTCACAGTATCGCCAAGGGTACATGTTGTGCTTGGGAAATAAAAAATTGTGGGTGCAGTGACAACAATGTTATTGGTTTCCTTTGGGACGCACTTCTTCTTGATTCTTGGCCGTTTTGTTGATGGTGCTTGTTTGGGAACCCATACTTGTCCCTTCTTTGTTTGTGTTTGAAGAGACTTCTTTGGGATCCACCTTGTTTTTGTGTGAGTCAGCAACGGTCTTTGATTCAATCCTTGTACGCTTGTTGAGGATGAGAGTCAGACTTTGGGAGTTGATGCTTTATTTGATTTGGAATCCAAATAAACTCTTCACGTCTCTGTGCTTGAGTCAACTTCTTGGAAACCCAAATTTGAGTTGCGGAAGCTTGCGACTTTGTGTTTTTCCTAGATGCGTTGACTATTTTCCTTTTGGTTTTGGATCTTGTGATTTTTCATCAAAAATCTTCATCTTCTTGATCCATACCTGCTTTTGGCCAAGCTGGCTCTTTGATTTCCAGATTTGTCGAACTTTTTGGTTCTGACTTGTTGTTCTTTTCTTTTGGCCTTCTTTGGTTGTTACGAAAGCTACTAGTGATGGTGATGACCTGAGTTTCTAGTAGGGAATTGTCATTAGAATTATCAATATCGTTGCTATCCTCAACAAGGTTGCATTCTAGTACTTTCCCTTTGTGGTTTGGTTGGTTATGAAAAGTTACTGTTTGTTTGCTCTTGGATTGTTGTTTTTGGTATGACTTTTGTATCCATTTGAGTACATAGTTGTTAAGTCGTGGACATGGTTGTGTTCTTTTTGGTTGAGTCTTTTCTTCATGTATAGGAGCCATGTATGAAAATGCTTATCGAGGTTGTGTTTTCACCAATAGAGATTTGGAATCCACTTTAATCTTGTAGTGGTGACATTGGTTCCTGGGTCTTTAATCTGGACAATCATAAAACCGTGCATTAGTTAAAGTTTTGTTCTTGTCACCTACTGGGTCGTCCGGATTTTCGTTGTTTTGCATCTTCTTGAAGCACCAAGTGTTCTATAGAGTCATAGAACTTGTCTTCTTCTTCTTCTTTGTTTTCCTAGATCACACTCACTGCAAAGTAAGGAACGACATCATAGCCATCTTCATCACAAAACTTCATTGTTGAATCGTCTTGAATAGCGCACACATCCAAAGTAGCCAAGATGTGTTCCCATTCAAGTGGCTCTAAAGTTTCCTCAAAAAAGGGTTTTGGGATGTAATCCATATCTTCAATTTCCCTTTCTAGGATGCATTCCTCTCGCATTGCGAAACTCCACACATCCACAGTTCTTTAGGCTTATCCTCCCATCCTGGAAGTTTTGATCCTGCTACAGTAGTGGAATCAGAATCTTCTACAGGGGTTCTCATCACATCCTTGTACTATGGTCCTTCAAATTTATCCTTGTGGTTTCCATATGTCTTAGGTAGATATGGTCATACCCCCAAGTCCTGGACCATTTTCAATTGTCGCATGAATGGTCTTCCTAGAATGATATCATAATTGTTCTTTTTGTCGAAGTCAACAATATCAAAGGTTTGCTCATATTCAATGCCACAAGAAGTAGCAGCTGATTTTTCTAACAATGCTAGGGGCCTTTCCGTGTGTCCATCTGCAAGATGCAGTTTCATCCTAGTAGCCTCAATGCTTGTTTTTCCCATTTTCTCCATATCTCTTTTGTTGCGATGGCAACACCAGCTCTGATGTCAAGGATTGCCATGGTTTTTATACCTTGAAATTGCACAAGAAGAGTGGTGTTCCCATTATCTCCCTCATAGTACTCACCTACCTTGTTTAGTTGCAATGGCCTAGTGTTGAGCTGAGGCATTTCCAGTTCTTGGATCCCTTCCTTGATTTGAGTCATTGGTTTTTTTACACCAAATTTCTCTAGGCATTTTTCCACAGTAGCCCACATTTTTGTTCGTATTTTGAGAAACTCGGCTAACGTTATCGTAAATGTGAATGGTGTCAGGAAAATGTCTAACAGCCCTTTAAATCGATGACCTTGTTGGGAGACAGTCTCTGTGATGGGACTGCAACAACCTTCGACTTGGCCTCGTACACTCCTGTATAGGATGGTTGTGTTCTTAGTGAATGGGGTTGACTGTCTATAGACTGTACAAAATCCTTTGTCTTCCCAATAAGATTCATTTGAGATTCAACTTCAAATTCCTCTATTGGTTGAAGAGACACTCCTCTTTCATCACTCGTGTGGTTTACTCGTCTGCTTATCTCACTTTCTTCATTGGCCTCTCTGACTTGTTTTCACAATTCTTCAAGACCATCTATTTCTTTACAAATGTCAGGTATAGCTATGTGAAATCCCTCGAAAGAGTTATCCGTGGTATTCAACACTCTCCTTATATCTAATGCAAGGTCCTTGAGCTTTTGTCCATGATCATGACTAGAATCTAGCTCTTTTTGTTCCTGGTTTGGTGGGATTATTGGTATAGGTGGGACAAGGATCACACCCTTAGGTTTTTCGATTGGTGGTTCTAGTAAAGCTTGGGCTATTTGAATCATTATTTTGCACATTTTGAGCATGTCCTTTTCTCGTTCCGTGTATGGATATGTCATCCACCTCTGCTCTTGGGTTTGGTTGTTTTTGAGCCCTGTTTCATAGGCTTTTAGGAGGGCGTCTAATAGCTCGTTAACCTTCTCGACCAACACTGATCCTCCTGAGCTAGCAATTTTTGGCTCACTTTCCGTTGATGGTTCTTTTGGAGGTTGAGTCACCTCTGTAAGAGAAGGTGCAATCCTTTCCTCATGCTGTCATATCTTCTCTTCAGCTTGGGTAAGCTTCTCAGCTAGGGATTTCTACTCTTGTTCCCTACGGGCTTTCATCCTAGCCTTTCTAGCTTTGCAGCTATTTTGTTTGCTCTTGTTTTTCTGACTAGGTGCGTCGGTCTTTGGCTCACCCATCTCTGGACTCGCATCTGTTTTTGTTTTCTATGTCTCTGGGTTCTCATCAGCTTCCTTTTGAGCTTGTGCTCTCGTAACTACTTGAACTGGTACGATGTTTTTATTTTTTGAGCTACTGGGTAGCTGAACAATTCTTGAGACATTTTTTGTGATCTTTCAGACTCAATTTGGGTTTTTTGGATAGTTGGGGATCAAGTGAATGACACCATAGTCAAGACAATAGGCATTCACTTGAGTGATCTCCGTCTGAGGACATTGTTTGACCAAGTGTGTGTCACGGCTTTTGTGACAATCTATCTCTGGTTGATAAGCTTCTTCTTGCAATTCCTCTTGGCTGTAAGCAAGCTTTGACCTAGCTAAGCCTCTATTCCCAATGAACTGCAATGTCCTTTCGTCCATCTCGTACCTTCTTTCTTGAGGTTGAAACACAGGAGGTGGAGGTTGTACCGGTCTCACCACTCCATGTGTTTCTGTCATCTTTTGTCGCTTTGAAGTGCAGTATGTTATAATACATGGTAGCTGGTACTAGCGCTTGTTTGTTGGATGGTTCCATTATATACGTATATCTGATGTCTATAGGCAATCTAGCACTGGCCAGCAGAGGTTGTTGTCCTAAGACAGGCTATGACCTTGCAACTCGTATTGGACCTGGCGCATTTCCCATAGCATATCTAGGTGGAGTAGGTGCTACTGGAATAGGTTGTACATACCTTTCCCTAGCATATTCCATGCTATAGTAATAGTCTTCTATCGTATGGATTGTCCATTTTCTCTCAATCTCGCATCATTTAAGCTCCCTCATGTCAACATTTACAAGAGGATCTAACCTCTTGACCATTTTGTTAATAAATATTTCTTGATCAATAGGTGCCGCTAATTTTGCAATGGACTCACTCATCTGTGAATCACTGTGCTGAGAGGATGTGTCATCCTGTTGCCTCGTACAATCCTTTTCTTTGTATTCCTCACAATTATCCACCAGATAAAGAGCTTCTTTGATCAATTTGTTTAGCGTCAATCTCCTTATCATATGAAGATCCTTCTGAAGACCTGCATGTCTCATTCCCTGAATAAAGATCAGCATTTGCCATGCTTGCGTAGGAAGTCCGCTCTTGGACAGAACTTGACATATCTCTTGAGCCGTATTAATGGAACATGGATCACGATCCATGTACCTCAAAGACAGATTGATGCACAATAAAGACCATATGACTAATACTACTCTCAAACAGCTGATACTAAAGTTTGGGATCAAATTGAGCTCAAAAAGAAACTCTAAAGAAGGAAATTGGAAAAAAACAATCGAAGTTAATCTATCTAATCAAACCTTGAGAAAGATCAACTTTTTTGAGATCTAAATTCAAAAAAGGTTAGGATTTGGTATCTACAAGGCATACACAATTAGCTGACCAAATTTCACACCAAAATGCTGTCAAACATGGATCTTAATCCATGTACCTCATTATGATTTCTGGTTGAGATTTGAGAAATAGGTAGTTGAGACATATACGAGCACTTTTCCCCAAAGAAGAGCATTGGCAAAAATGTTGAAAAAAGTGGTCAAAGGAAGAAAATAGTCAAAAATCACCAGAACAAATCCAGGATTTCAATTTTGGTTGACAAAAGCCGATCCAAAGTTAAAATGGTTTTGGGAGCAGGCTACACATCATAAGCTATCAGCTCACCAAATTCCAAATCCAAAAATGACCAAACATGTATCGCGATCCATGTATATTATTTGAGTTATGGGACAAAAACTATACCAGCCTCTAGCAGAGACCATTGTGAACAAAACTTTCCAAAGCAAAGTTGCCAAAAAAAGTTCAAAAAATGGGTTAAAAAAAGCCAAAAACACTTCAAAGTGGACAACTATTAAAACAAACCTAGGGTTTCACTTTTGGCTGACCAAAACTTGTCCAATTCCAAAAAAGATTTTGGGGATAGCCTAGAAATACCTTCATCTATGAGTGGTTCAAATTTGGGGTCAAAATCTTTCCAAACATTGGTTGCGATCCATGTACCTTTCCCAAATTTTAAAGCCAAAACCTAACCAAATGGTTGAACATGGATCACGAATCATGTACCTCAATCTCAAAATTTGCTAAACATTGATACAGAGCTTGTACATGACCTTGTCTAGCAACTGTCAAAGTTTGGAGTCAAAATTTGATAGAGGAACATGAATCACAATCCATGTATCTCTTTATAGTGGGGTATCCAACTTGATGAGCTTGTAGATATACTCAAGTACATTTCAAATCTCAAATTTGAGCTGAAAATACCTTCTAGAGACCAAGATACAAGCCAAAGTTTCTGTGTCTTGATCCTAAGACTGTTTTGAGTGTTGTTTCAAGTGCAGTTCACCAAAATTGCTCTAACTTTTGATACATAGCTCCAAATTGAATCAGGTATATCCAGGAATAAAGCTTGTGGTTTTAAAGCTGATTATTTTAAGGTTTTCTAATTTCAAACTTTTAAGTACACAAAACCAATTTTGAGAAACCAAAGCCTCCCAAAGATCTGACCAGGGGCAAAAAAGGATAAGTTACACTAAGCCAAGGTGGGCTTTTCCAAGGCTATCTTGAGAGTATTGAATAAGGCTTTACCATGACAAATCATCCACCACTAGGGTTTTCTACTCAACTCAGAGACATGCAAACCATAATAAATGTTGCAACTTCTTTGAAAGAGAGAATCAATGAAGACTAGAGGAGAGACATCGACTTATCAACGAGCCCAATGAGATTCATCAAAAGAAACTTGAATCCATGAGAGTTCCAATAGATTACACTCATGAGGGATCGTATGGGTTCACAAACGGGGATCAATGTACCTTTTAGAAGTGTATAGAACCCTATGCTAGAGACCACTAGAGAGTCGATCGACCATAAGAATCTCTATGCATTCACGTATACAGATGCCCAAGGAGTACAAGTTTTAATGGTAGATAAGTATGGACAAGAGTAAAACCTGTTGATCCAATTGACCTAGAATGGTATAAATACAAGGGTACTTTGATCTCTACTTACTTTCAACCAAAAATAAGGTCAAAGCATATATTAAGAGGATTCCATTCAGATTTTCTCCAAGATGAGAAGTGAGAGCGAGAGATGTCTTTGCATGAGACCCGAGTTGGTCACATTAGCGACTGAACCACAACAAATGAGACCATCTTAAGTGGCCAAATGTGTCAAGACAAAGTACAATGGATCAGGGGAACCATATGCTCATGTCTCACTCTTCAAACAAGTTTTGAGAGCTAAGCAAGTGGTAGATTTTTATACACAGTGTGAAGGATTTGGGTTGGCGTTGGAAGGAACGGCCTTGACATGGTTCCATCCACTGAACACAAATGATTTTCCACACATAGAAAAGCTCTTGTAAGAATTTTCATGGGATTTTTCTAAAAGGGGAATCAAGCACAAAATGTTGTCATAGATCTACACTTTCAAACAAAGAGAGAGTGAGAAAGTGAAGGAAACATTGCTCCAATTCAAAAACTGTACATAGAGAGGTGTCCTATACAAGAATTACCACAAGACGAGAGACTGTTAGTTCTCTTCATAGAGGGCTTGATGAACGAGACTCTAAAAAAGGACCTATACTTGAAAGCTTGCACCATGTTTGAGCAAGTCACTAAAGAAGCTCTATATCTATTTGATAATTGTAAGATCTACAAAGAGGTGATTGAAGATGCAAAAAATATCATGAGTAGTGCCTCTTCTACGATGAGAAAATCCACAACAAAGTAAGATATTCAAACTCCTATAGTGTCATGCATTGATCAAGTGGTCAAAGAAGTGGTGAGGAGAATAAATGAAGGCTACAAACAGAACCCAAATGTACAACAACAATCAACAAGGAGATGTAACACTTGTAGAAGGAATTATCCCACCCCATGGTGTAACACTCAGCCAACAGTGCAAGGTATGCAAGGGCATTAACCACCTTTTTTGAATGATGGTAGAGTAGTAGGGGAGTAGTAGTCAACTACAAAGTTTAACAAACACATGTGCCATAACCCATGAGAAATCATTATTCCATGGATGAGAACACGCTAATGTTCATAGAAAATCAAGAGTATGGATCTAAGACCATCCTTACCATGCAAGACCAACAATTAGTGGTACTACTAGCTACATAACAAGTAGGACAATCATTGGCCAAGAAATTGTCCTCATCGAGCAAAGAACATGGAGATATTTGGATATTGTTTAGTATGTGTTGTTATGCACTTGATTTGCAATTGTCCAAAACATCCAAACAATCATAGGGGAAAGCAACAATGAACATTTTAGGAGTGCTACCTTCTTCAAGAAGATCTGAGGTAGAACCCATGGTTCCTATAAATGTGATGATTGGAGCTCAAGCTCAAGAAGCTGTCAAAAACAAAATTGTTGACGAACCCAAATTGCATGTTCAAACAAAAACCGAGAACATATCTGTGAGGACTGGAAGAAAATCATGGAAGGCCAAACAAGACAAAATGAAAGAAAAAAGGCTAAAAGAGAAAACCACCCTAGAAGTTGAGCTATAACAAACCAGGGAGGAGCTGAAACAAGAAAAGAAAAACAGGGAATGAACAGAGAAAGAAAACTCATCCAAAATATCATCGGGAGGTTCAATCTTGTTAGAAAAAGTTAATGAGCATTTAGATGCCATAATGCAATCCTATGAGACAAGACTAAAAAACAACCAGACATTAGAATAAAGATGGTTGACGTACCCACATCTAGAAGTCAAGACAAAAAAATTGGAAATGTGCAGATGGCTCATAGAGGCAGCCCAGGCTCTAATGGAATCAAAAACATTGAATATTCCCAAACAAGTAGTGTTGATGAGGATTAGAGTGCGTGCACAAACAAAACAAAACTAGCGAACCAATGAAACCTAAAAACAAAGCATCATTGGATACAAAAGTAGTAGCAAACACAACGGAGGCCAAGTCTCAAGAGATAGAGCTTATTCCAAAAGTGGAAGATCCATGGCCACAATCCTTGTGGGAAACAATCAGAAAGCACAAAGATGATAGTGCTACTTTACAGTCATCACCTATCCTAGAAGTCAAACGGTGGAACACGAGTTCTACCTAAGAGATATACGGTCTCTATACGAAGATGCTGGGTATATAGCATCTGAAGAGAAAAAACCACACTCTCTAAAGACTCTACCATCTTTCATAGGAGAACATGAAACAAAATTTGAGGTTACAGTGGTACCATCTCATTGGTGTGGGGGTAAAGGCGGTGTGCCTCTTATCTTGGTCAAACACGCTAGACGTTCGATCACCCATTACTTGTACACACCTTATTCTTTACTAGATAGAAGAATAAGAGTCTCTCTCACACACATACTGTTGAGCTACTCCATCCATATCATGTGTTCTCTCTCTCTCCCCTTCGCGTCTCCACACATGCACCGCATTTGCGCATACACAATTGGTATCAGAGCTACGGCTTAGCAATGACGAGGAGCACGACGACTTTGAGAGCTTTGAGAGCTTTGAGGTGAAAGCTCACTTTCTCTTGGTGCTGGAGAGATCAAGAAAGATTGAAAGCTTTATGAGATTAAAATGGGAGCTTGTGAGCTCAGGTGAGAGTGACGTATACTCTTGTGGAAGATTGTGTGCAAGTGAAGGTGTTGCCCTAAAAACCTGTATACGCAATAGCACTGTTTTCAATTTTGCTTTGTTGCTTGTAGAAGGTAGATCTAAATATTTTTCCCTTCATGCACCTCCATTTTGACGATAATATACAACTTTGTAGAAGAAACTTTCTACAAATTTCTTATTGTTTGCTCATATTCAACTCAGACTTACTGTAAACAAAAATTTTAGGTTTTCAATTTTTGCATAGTGTGCAAGTTTGATGCACTTTTGGAAGCACGGCAAGTGCTCAAAGTTAGATCTTGTTTCACAGGTTTTCAAATTTTGGGCGATTTTGTGCTTTGGTTCATGATCTTTGTGCTTGGATTTGCATATGGTTATGGTGCATGATTGATGTCCATTATATATGCATTTTCACGAGCACTTTTGAGTGCCAGTGAGCTATCTTGAGAGCATCAGGTTTTTGGATTGAAACTCTTTTGGTGTTTGTTTATGCGTGGTCACTCCGTGGATGTACATTGAGTGTGGATTTCCATTGTATGTGATATCGTGGAGCCATTTTGGCATTTCTACTCATTGGCATTGAGTAGTGTTATGGTTTATGGTTTAGATTCCTCTTTCCGAGACTATAGTGGTCGAGGTTTACTTCCACTTTTCCATACTTTTGGTTTTCAATATTTTGTCAGTTTGTAGTGGTCAAGAGATTCTCCCACTTTGGCATCTTGGATGCGGTTTTATGGTTGAGATTTTTCTCTAGTTTCAGAGGAGACTCCACCAATTTTTCGCTAGGTTTTATGCGTTTTGTGACAGGTGCTAGAGAGTTTTTTAACCCAAGTTTTGTCTAGTGTCTATGCAAATGATCATTTTGCTTATGCCCTCATTACATATGGTCACGATTTATGCATGATTGGTTATTGGTTTTAGCAGAGGGTTGTGTGCTTTATGTGATGTTTGCCATAGTTTTGGTGGTAGGTTTTTAATCAACTGGTTTTCTTTTGCTTTGTGTTGGGTTGTGCTCTTGTGGAGAGTGCATTTTACACTTTGTGTGGGCTGATCTATAGACTCATTTTGTGCTTAGTTATGGCTATAGTGACAGTTTGTCATTGGATACATAGGTTGGTGTACCTTGGAGATCTCAGAGACATAGAAATGTGGTTTGCTGGCATTGTGGCAGATCAGGGCACATGAGGAGACGTTGTTTCAAGTGTGCTGGAAATAGCAGATGATTCCAACGGTTGTTTTTGCTTTGAGTACAAATGTGGTAGACACTCCTACTTCTGCAGGTTCACCTAGGCATGGAAGTTGAGTACAATTGTGGTAGACACTCCTACTTCCGCATTTCACCTAGACACGGAAGCTATGGTTCAATTTTATAAAAATATGCTTTTCAGACGCTTTTCATGCTATTTTTAGCATTTTGTGATTTTTAGTGCTTTTTAGTGAAAAGGGAGCTCGCTTTCTGATTTCGGTGGATGAGGGAAACCTGTGGTTAAATTTTAGAAAATTGATTTTTTTTAAACGCTATTTTTAGCTTTTCATGATTTTGGTGTTTTTGAAAAGCAACGTGCTTTTTAGGAGGGATGACCTAAATATAAAAATAATATTTTTAGTCATCATTGGGTTTAAACGTGATTTTCACAAGAATTATTTTTATAAAAAGAGACATTGTAAATATGTTGGGGCAGTACGAGAAAGTCATAATTATGTTGGGGCATCACAGTGCAGCATACTCTAGTCATGGTCACAATTGTCGCTCGCCTGGATATGGACAAAATTGTGACATTAAAAGACCAAAACAATGAAAGAGGCCTAACTCTCAAGAATCTATGGAATTGGGTTTTCAACGTTGAACAGGTACTCAAGTGGCTACTAAAAATGCATGGCATAAGAGTCAGAGTCGAGCAACTAAGCCACTAAATGAGCAAGGCGTTAGTCCCAAAGCTTCACGTAATATTCTTTGTGGTATAAGAGTCTTAGCTATTCTAGGTATTTCTCAAGCTGGGTTGACCATACTTATGTTGTGTCGCTCATGCTGGTATAGGTGAGCATAAGAGTCAAAGTCAATGTACTTTAAGTCAGGTAAAGTGAAGGAGGAAGTCCAAAAGACACTCATGCACTGAGAACAGTGAGGTATGACTGGAGAAGATTCTACATAAACAAACCTTCTTGGAAACGTGGAAGCTATTGTGACATCCTTTGATGTTACAAGTGCTACATTTGTTATAGTTGATACATGCATTAGGCACTCCTCCTTTGTTTCTCCCCAGCACTCACCTTGCATGAAGAGGTACTTCAAGTCCAACTGCTCAACTCTAATAAGAGCGTATACCGAAGGCACTTTTTCCCACCATCTTTGGTCATCTAGGGTTTAGACCCTAATCTAGAACAATTTGTATATATCCCTTCTACATCAACAATAAGAAAATTGCTACCCAAATCAACCGTCAAAGAAAGCAACACGTGCAGGTCTCAACCATGTTGTTCAAGAGAAACTCTTATTTTCAAGGACAACAGCAAAGCTCCATCAAACAATGGCAAGTTGAAGAATGGCCTAAAATGATAAGAAATGACAAATTAACAATCATAAAGGTGCTCACACAGTGCTTCAAATTCATAAAATATTATAGACGACTCGAATTGCAGTGGAACCTAGAGCAAGGTCCATCATCAAGTTAGTGACCCCAAGAAGCTCAATTCCCACAATGGAAACCAATAGCCATCTTCACTGCCAAAAGTAACAAGAGAAGGCAAACATCCAATAAACTATAAAGTTGCCTTGACAATAGAAGCCCAACTAATCTATCAACAAGAACACAATAGATATGAATCACTCAAGGAAGGGGAGAGCATCCTCAACCACAAAGCATACAAAGCTAAAGATCAACCTTAAAGACATAGCTAAAGAAAATCCTAACAACAAGATTGCACATGGTCATGTCAGAGGATGACACAAGCTAGGAAGGGTAAAATGTTGGTAGATTTAGTAAATGGGCACCCACCTAGATGCACACCACATTTGTATTCTAAACATTTTTTCAAATTAGTGTAGCTACACTGTGTGTAAATCCCGATTCTAGAGTAGTAGATCTTTCCCTTGAGTTGTAATTCTATCATGATACTGGTGGCCATTTAGAAATCCCTAGGTATAAAAGTCAATAACTTTAATGTGAAGGGAGGCTTATCTTTTGAGAAGAAAGATATGTGTACGTTCAGGCGACTTCTCAGCTCCAATTTGTAATCAACATATCTTGTGATTGAGTAATCTGATTTTGATTCTGAAAGTTGCATTATGTTCCTCTTTCTTTGCTCTTTGATTTAAGTGTAGGTTTGCGACTACGCATCTATGAGCCGAATATTTAGATTTGAGTGCTTAAATCACTATTTTTTGACGTTTTGACCATAGAAAATTGTTTTTAGACCGTAGGGCAACCTATTTGGGCTGTTTTGTTGCATTTTTTTGTGATAGATCATGATGGATCGTGATCCATATACCTTGCCAGAATGCAAAGAGACTTGGTAGACATGTCGCTTTAGTCCTAATATAGCTTGCCTTAAAGTTCTATGATGATCCGAGTCCGTTTAGTTGACAAAATGGCTTGATGAGCTAGAGCGGTGAGATAGGACATAGGCAAATTTTCCAATCATTGAGTGGTGGTTTGCTTGTTGAGTTGATGTGTTTGCATGTGAGGTTCACTTCTTGAGGAGTGACAACCTCAAAGAGTCTCTGTGCCCCATCCGAGTCACTTCCCTAAGTAGTGACATATTATGTTACTAGTGTCAGATTCCTATGCTACAGACGTCTATCACGATGACCCGCTAACATTCCATGTCATAGATTAATATTAGAATTGTACCATAGTCATAAGAATCCTAGTGGTTTTTTTAAAACTAAATCTGGACATCTAAACCCAAGTCAAAATCCCAAAACTACCCAAGTACTCTGAGAAAGTACAAACATTGACCTAATTTCCAATCTAGAGGTCCAAATTCAAAACCATACCATAGCATCTAGTAATCATGTTGATCCTAATGGTACCAAGAAAACTTAATTTGGGTGGATCATGGTCCATGTCCCCATGGTGATAGCTTGACCTGAAAATTTTCATAGACTATAGTGCATACATAAGGAAACATATCTCCAAGTCCAATTTCGGAAAAAAGTGAGCAAATTTGGGTCAAAAGGCATCAAAATAGAAGACAAACTCAAAACCAAAGATCAAACCTAGGATTTAGCATTTAATCTATCAACAAAATTCCAGATTTAAAAAGATCTGAGATACAGCTTGCATACATAGAATGTAATAAGCTCTCCAAAGTTCAAGTCTAGATGTGGTGGAGAATGGATCACAGTCCATGTCCCCCAACCTCAAAAATCTGTAAAAATTGGTATAGAGAACTTCTGTAGCTATTGTCAAAATTTGAAGTCAAAACTTGACAGAGGGTCATGGATCATGATCCATGTACCTCTTCATGGTAGGGATATCTGACTTGATGAGCATGTAGATATACTTGAATACATATAATATCTCATGTTTGATAAAATTGCTCTTACTTTTTCTACACAACTCCAAATTGAATCTAATATAGCCATGATAAAATCTTGTGAGCAACAAGACATTGCAGCAACTAATTTACATTTTAGCAAAAAATGTTTTTAGGTTTTCTAATTCCAAACTTTTAGGGTACTAAAAACCAGTTTCCATAGAACAAAGATTCACAAAGACGTGACTTTTGAGAGACCTCATCAGGAACAAAAAGGGATAAGTTGCAATAAGCCAAGGTGAGATTGTCAAAGACTATCTTGAGAGGTTTGAGTGAGCCTTAACCATGAGAAATCATCCACAACCAAGGTTTTCTACTCAACTCAGAGATATGTAAACTGCAAGAAATGTGGCAACTTCTTTGATAGTGGGATTGAGAGGGAATGTGGAGACGTATCAAACATACCACACCACATCTCAAGGCATGGCTCATGGATCTTTTCCAAGTGATTATACACCTCATCAGGAACCACACTAGCTATTATACACCTCAACTCAAATGCGTGTGCCTAGAAACAGGAGAGAGACAATTGATGGAGACCTAGAGGAGAAGCATCCCTGATCTATGGTCACAAATGGGGATCAACATAACTTCTACAAGTGTGTATAACCCAATGCTACAAATTTCATAGACCATAAGAATCTATATGCATTCACGTATACAGATGCCCAAGAAGTGCAATTTTTGATGGTAGATAAGTATGGACGAGAGTACAAACTTGTTGATCCAATTGACTTGGAAAGATATACATAGAAGGGTACTCCAATCTCTACTTATTTTCAACTAAGTATGAGTGCACCAGTGATCTTTGAGACCAAAACACAAAGATTTGGGCATACATTCCCAAAAATGATGCCCAAAGAATATATTAGAGAGGATTCCACCAAGATTTTCCCCAAGACAAGAAGAGAAAGCAAGAAACATATTCTGAAGAGACCCCAAATTGGTCAGATTAATGACTAAACCACAACAAATGAGACCATCTTAAGTGGACAAATGTGCCAATGCAAAGTACAATGGGTCAGGGGATCCATACGCACATGTGTCACTATCTAAACAAGTGTTTAGGGTTGAACAAGTATCTAATTTCCATACACGATATAAGGGATTCGGCTTAACCTTGGAGGGATAGCATTGAATTTGTTCTAGCCATTGAACATGGAGGCTTTTTCAAACGTTGAATAGCTCTTGCAAGAATTTGCAGAAGAGTTCTCTAAAGGGGGATCAAGCAGAACACGGTGTCACAAATCTATGCTTTTAAGCAAAAGGACAATAAAAAGGTGAAAGAAGAATTGCTTCGATTTCAAACAATACCTTGAGAGATGTCCCACACAAGAGCTACTATAGGACAAAAGATTGTCAATTCTCTTCATAGAGGTCTTGAAGAATGAGACTTTTAAGAAGGACCTACACTTGAAATCTTACACAACATTTGAGCAAGTCACTAGAGAAGCTCTATATCTACCGTACAATTGTAAGGCTCATAGAGAGGTGAGATAAGATGCAGACAATGCGACCAATAGTGTCTCTCCTGCGATGAGTGAATCCACAGCAAAGTGAAACGTCCAAGCTACAACAATTCCAAATGTTGATCAATTGGTTAGGAAGTGTTAAGGAGAATGAACCAAGGTAATAGATAAAACCCAAGTGTATGACAACAAAAAATGAGGAGATGTGACACTTATGGATGGGACCAACCCACCCTATGGTGTAACCTCGGGGGGGTTCACTATGTGTAAAACTACCATATCACATGCGTTCAAGACATGTTTGTAAAACCCCTTATCTGTAAGTTTTCTTAAGAGTATAATGTACCGTTTTCTTTTAAAATCTGTAAGTTTTTTTCAAACTGAAAAAATAATGCCCTTCTATATATATATTTATGTAAGTTTCCAAAACTTTAAATACCCTTCTGTTGAACTCGCGCTCAACAAGTAGAACCACGCTACAAGTGTGGAGGTGATCATTGGGCAAGGAGTTGTCCACACAAGGGTGAACGTAAAGATATTTTTGGATTTTGTGATGAATATGCAATCACTCATGTTCTTTCAGACTATCCCAAACATTTTGATAACAAGGGGAACAACAATGAATGTTATAGGAGTTCTACCCTTTTCAAGTGGATTTGACAAAGAACCCATGGTTCCTATGAATGCAGTGACAAGAGCTCAAGCCTAAGAAGCTGGCAGAGACAAACCTATCAAGAAGGAACACGAATTGCACGTTCAGTGGAAATTGAGAGCTTATCAATGAAGATTCAACAAAAATCTTGGAAATCCAAAAGAGAAAAAATCCAAAAAATTTGACAAAGAAAACCACCCTAGAAAGTGAGTAGCAACAAAGCAAAGAGCAAGTGAAACAGTAAAGAAAAACAAGAATCAAACAGAAGGACTGTTGTCATCCAAGACATCATCAAGAGGTGCCATCCTGGTGGATAAAATTATGGAACCTTTAGAGGCTCTATTACAAGCTTGAAAAGAAAGACTAAAAACCAATCAAACACTAGAACAAAAATGGTTGAGATATTTGCATGTGGAAATCGAGAAACAAAGACTTGAAATGTGAAAATGGCTCATAGAGATAGCTCAAGCTCTAATGAGGCCAAAGAAACAAAAGAAGTATTTTTCCACAAAAGGGACGCGAAAAATAAGCACAAAATGGAAGAAATGAATGATGAAATGAAGCCTGAGATAGAAACACAATTAGACAATAGGGTAGTGGATAATGCAATAGATGACTCAAAGTCACAAGTGATGATTCCAATTCATGAAGTGGAAGAACCATGGCCACAAGCCTTATGGGAAGCAATTGTGAATGCAAAGGATGATAGTGCAACTTTCAAGTCTACACCTATCACTCAGATCAACATGGATCATGACTTCTACCTAGGAGATATACAATCTATATATGACGATGCAGGGACAGAAGCGTCCATAGAGGGTAAACCTGAAACATTGAAAACTTTATCGTTGTTTATAGAAGAACATGAAACAAAATATGAGGTTAGAGTGGTGTCATCTTAGTGGAAAACCACACAAAAGATGATGGATACTAAAAACTTCATGGCATTAGGAAGAGGATGGGTCCAGGAGGACTTCTTTATTTTCCATGAGATTATGAGGTGATTAACATTTTGACAAATAGGTGTACGCCATGTGTGCAAGAATGGTGGGTGTGTAAGAGTGGTCAAAGGATGCACTTTTTCCCCAAAAAATGGGGGTGGACAACTTTATAATTTTTTACCTTCCATAACTCCTACATATGATTTCCAATTTGAGCGGAGGTTGTAGATTTGTAATCTACACGTCGAGCTCTTTCCAAAGATATGTTACATGATATGGTTTTGCCCGCTAGATTTAAATTTTTCGGAGGGAAATTTGAATTCAAACAAACTAGCCATTTTACCTATTTGAATTCAAAAGTTGCCCTTCGATTGCTTTCTTAATATTAGAGCTTTGGTTTCCTTAAATTGCCAAACAAAGAGGCCCTTCTAGACCCAATTCTATTCCTAATGAATTGATGTAAACTCCTATACAATGCACAATTACTCTCTCAAAGTTGTTGAAAATTAAACCACATCTATGGGGAGAAGTGGGAAAAATCTAGAGAAGATGAGATTGAAAATTTTTCTTCAAGATATCCCCTTACTTGATCAAATGTGCAAAATGACACAAGAGAAACCTAAGGCAAAACCAGTACTTGTAAACAAAGTGGGTGATTACTGTGAAGGGGAAGAAGGTAATATCACCTTATCATCACACACAAGAATCAAAACAATTGCCATAATTGATAGTGGGGTTGAAGTAGCCATAGCCACCAAAGAAATTTGGAAAATTTGGGGAAAACCAACTCTTAGGAAAATTAGAATGAAATTGCAACATACAAACAGTTATGTTGAGAGTCTTGTAGGTATGTTGGAACATATTATAGTAGCATCTTGTGAAATAGAGTATGAGAATACCTTTTCAATAGTGGGTTTGGTAAGAGCAGCAACTTTGATGTCATTTTAGGGAGATCCTTTATGTGTCAACTTAAAATGGTTCAAGATTGGGGCTATGATCAGATATACTTGAGGCACAAAGAGGTTACTATGAGGACCAATGTGAAACACCATACATATTACGATGTCAATCGAACTTCTATAGATGAATTTGAATCAACAACAACCAATGAGAAAGAGATACATGCAAGGTACATGCCAAAGCATATCTTTGGATGTGCGGGGCTTTCGTGTGTGAGACCCTAGCGAGGGACAATTGCATCTTAGAGATAACAATAGAGGACAAAGATTATATCTCAAAACCATTTCTTGAGGATTATTTAAGCCTTTTGGATGGGATCATATCTTGGCTACTCTAGATGTATGCGTAAATAAAACAATGCCTACAAAGTTTTGTGATGAGAAAGGTATGACATAGCTCTCATTTTAATGATAAAGGTGTTGAAGGAATCTAATGAAAATTAGGAAATGAGAAAAGGTGAGCCAAAAAACTATATCATGAATCACGATGCAATAGTGCAAACAAAGGAAGAACATCAACCACAAGAATATGTCATGATTCACATACCCGAAGAATCAACAATAGTTGTTTCACAAAACCAAGTCGAGAAATTACACAACTAAAAGCAGATGAAGAAGCAGTGTTCCCAAGTTTGACATCAGATGCTCAACAAACTCAAGAGAAGAACAAGGAGAATGCGAAACACCAATTGTCTTGTACAGTGATCAAATTCAGTGTATGTGGAGAAATAGGAGTCACTGTTACATGTTCAATTATGATAAATCCTTATGCTACAAACTATTTGATGTGTAATGGAACTTGGATAATAATGGGAAATCCACCAATCAAAGAGCTAGAAGAAATAAGTAAGTTTGAAAATGCCAATTCCTAGCTTTGGCATGGCAGAAGCAGTACTCAAGTTGAGTACTGGGGAATTCAATGACACTTTCTATATAATCAACTCCCATAATGTCAAAGAGAGTCTGGTCCTCACAAAAACCTAGATGAACATCTTCTTTCAACAACAACAAAAAGCTTCAACAACAACAATGATAATCCCAGAAGCATCTCAAGTCCATGCAAAAAAGAAACAACCAACAATAGCAAAAAAAGGTAAAGGTAAAGCAAACACTGAAGCATATAAACCTTGCAAGTCAACTTTACTTTCAACGAGCCATCACTTCCTACACAACCTCTGCATAAAAACCCAAACCATCGATAATGCAATGGAAACCTACGTAAAAAATTTATCAACCAAAGTTTCCATCACAATAAAGCCTCCAAAAGAAGCCGAAACAAAGAAACCAAGTGTTAGTATCCAAAAAGAGCACATCAAAGTCAAAGATCGAGTTTGGACACACAAATCACAAGTTCAACGTCAACAAACATAGGTAATAGGTTCGATAGCATCAAATGAGTCAATCACTACTCAAGGCTACTTTCATGGAAATACTAATGTTTGGGCCAAAAAGCCTAAGGTAATAGCCTGGACCTACTCACTTCAAGAGAAAATTTCTACAAAGAGAAAGCCGAGCTATCAACAAAAGACAAACACCTCAATCAGGAGAAACAACGACAATAAAAGGCAAAAGAAAATACCTTCAAAGAAACAAGCAATGCAAAAAGTATGGGTATCAAAATCAGACTTCCACCAAGCTACCTGACAAAGATATGTGATGCAATGGATGATTCTAGTCAATCTACTCAAAGCACAAGGATTTTATGAAGGTAACTCTCAAGTATGGTTACCAAAAGTATCAACTCAAACTGGAACAACTAAGATCATTCATGTAGCACAAGGCTACACCCAAAGGCAAGCAATCACAATCAAGATTTGATAGAATCCATCCACAATTGAGAATGATACAACCTCCAGATGGATACGTTGTCTTCTACTACAACATCAAGGCTTTTACAATGTTACTACTCATATAAGGATACCAAAGCTTAATTTCCATCAAGTCATAAAGCAAAAATGTTAGATGCAAAAGACGGTCACACAAAGACCAAAATAAATGTGGGTTCAAAAGTTGCTATTGCAGACCAATCACAGAGAACCCACACGGACATCTACAACCGCTTCTCATGGGAGATACAACAAAGGCTCCATTAGCCCCTACTACAACGGTAGATATTGTTTCACAAAACAATATCAACATACGATGAACGAATCAAGAGCAAAACGTATGACAACTTACTAGACAAATTGGTGGCATTTAGAGAACAAACCAATGAAAGATGCCTAAATCTCAAGAGCCTATAGAATTGGGTTTCTAGCCTTCAACAGGTACATCCAAGTTTCCATTAAAAATACATGGCATAAGAGTTAGAGTCAAGTAGCTAAGCCACTAAATGAGTGAGGTGTTAGTTCCAAAGCTTCAAATAATATTTCTATGGTCTATGAGTTTTATCCATTCTAGGTACTTCTCAAGCTCAAAGAGTTGAGCATATTTACATCATGTCACTCATGTTGGTATAGGTGAGCATAAGAGTCAAGGTCTATAAATTTTAAGTTTGGTAAAGTGAAGGAAGAAGTTCTAAAGAGACTAACACGCACTGAGCACAATGAGGTATGAGTGGAGAAGCTTCTATATCAAACTTCCTTCTTGGAAATGTGGAATTTATTGTGATGCTGTCACATGTGCTACATTTGTTCCTTGAAGCACCCATCAACTCCATCTTTCAAACTCCATGCTTTTGTTTGAAAAATTCCATGTATGCACTTTAAAGTGTCCCATATTTGACACTTGCATTAGGCCCTCTTCCTTTGTTTCTCCCAAGAAATCACCTTGCATGAATAGGTGCTCAAAGTCCATTTTCTCAACTCCAATAAGAGCATTTTAGACCCTAATCTAGAAACACTCACTATCCTCATGTATATATTCCTTCTACATCAGCAATATGGAATATGCTACCCATATCAATCATCAAAGAATTAGAGCAACAACTATAGGTCTCAAATATTATTTTCAAGAGCAAGTCTTATCTTTAGGGACAACAATAAAGCTCCATTAAAAAATGGCAAGTCGACGAATGGCATACAACCACAACTGACAAGCAATGCCAAATTCAGCAAGAGAGCTATCAACACAATCACAAGGAGCTCACATGAGTGCTTCAAAGTTGGTGAAAGGTTGCAAAGAACTCATATTTTAGTGGAACCCGAGGGCAAGATCCATCATAAAGTCCACTACTCAACAAGAATCAATTCCCAAAACGGCAGGCAACAGCAATAGACATCTTCACTACCAATAGTGGCCACAAAAAGGATAATGCATAGCAATAGAATCCCAACACATGTATCGATCAGAACACAAAAAATATAAATCACTCAAGGAAGGGGGAGCATCTTCAGCTAAAAGCAATTTCAAAGCTCAAGACCAGCCTTTAAGACATGCCTAAAGACAACCCTAACAACCATATTGCACATGGTCATGTCAAGGGATGACACGAGCTAGGAAGGGGGAAGTGTTTAGCCATTTCAACATACGGCCACCTCTTGGGTTTAAAGCCATGCATGTGGGAACATGCCCTTATGGCATGCAAATAAGGTAAGCTAGAAGTTGAGTTTTTGCATGGCTAAAGGCTTCTTTGTATATGTAAGGATTTATTTTTCAAATTAATCAAGATATACAACCAAGCTCTTCTCTCTCTCTTCTCATCTCGTTCACCCTCTTTACACTTTTGCATGCTCCCTCAAGGAACCATGGCTCCTCATCGGCTACATCCTCCCTAGCTTCTACTCCAACAACTGGTATCAAACCTCAAGGGCTTGTGCTCGGCAAGTGTCACGAGAGTAGCCCTTGCAAAGTAGAGAAGTGGGTTATTGACCTGCATCGATCTCAGCAAAACCACCCTCATTCAGTTTGTCTCGTCATGTTGGGACATTCTCATCACATTGTCTTCTGCTATTTTACCCTCTAGAGTCCATTGAGAGTAGTTCTTCCATCGGTCTTATCATCTGCTGCTGCAGAACTCGCAACTTTTTCTTCTTTTTCACACTATTTTTATCTTGAACACTTTTAATTGGCTTCCTTGGCCTTCAACCAAGAGGACCTTCCCACTCAAGTTCTCTCAAAAAGTCTTTGGCAATGGTGGTGGGGGTAATATCAAACACTTGTAGTCAACGAAAGGGTGTTCTTTTGGTGCAACTCAAAATCCTCTGCATTGGTGGTCATCAATAGCATTCATTACACTGTTTAAGTGCAGCTTCCAGTGACGTTGTTCAACGACATTCCAAGACGCATTTTCTGCTTGAACGGCATATCAAAACGTTTTCAAGCCTATTGACGATGTAGCAAAGTGAAGTTTTTTGATAGTATATTAAAATGTTGTCCACAACAAGTCTTGTTGAAAAGAAACCCCTCAAAAACTGCAAAAATTGGCTTCATCGATTACAAAGGGTTTTCCAAGAGGTGATACGAGCACAATTTAAATAGTCGACATCGATAATACTTGGCAATGGCATAGACAAAGCAGTCACAAGAAGATGGTCAATCCACATATGTAGATCAAACCAAGGTATTTTTAACCGATTGAAGCTAGCAATGAAGCTAGTGAAGACTTCCAATCATTTGCTTCAAGCCCTCGGTACATCAATAGATGTAGGACATGAAGATCTGCTTCGAGATTGCAATACAAGTTTTCACAAACAATTTTTGCCAATTTAGTGTCATAGATTTGTCATCTTTTTTCTATTGTAAAAAACAATCAAATATTTTTTGTCAAAAGCCTTTCAATTGTCAGTTATTGCCATGCAGTCAAAATTTTGTAAAGGGTTATAGACACTGCCATGAACAAAAGTGGTAAGACCTCCCATTTTTGTTTGGTTCTAAGTTCTTGTTGTCTCACACTGATAGTTGTTTGAGGGAAGTGCACACACACACCTATGTTGTTGTCAAGAGGGGGGGGGGGGGTGTACTCGTAGTTTCAGGTGATTGAACTCTACCATGGTCTGTCTCGAGTCCATTGAGGGAGGGGTTGTTGGGTTCCAAGCGTTTCCCGTGGGAACATGCCCTTATGGCATGCAGATAAGGTAAGTTAGAAGTTGTTTTCTTGCATGGCTAAAGGCTTCTCTATATATGTAAGGCTTTATTTTTCAAATTAATCAAGATACGCAAGCGAGTTCTTTTATCAAGCTCCTCTCCCTTTGTCTTCTCATCTCGTTCACCCTCTCTGCACTTATGCACGCTCTCTCAAGAAACCATGGCTCCTCACTAGCTACATCCTCCCTAGCTTCTGCTCCAACAACACCCACCTAGCCCAACACCACATTTGTACTCGGTTATTTTTTGAAGCTAGTGTAGCTATACTCCATGTAAATCCTCATTCAAAGTAGCAGGGCGATTCCATGAGTTGTAATTCTTTCATGATCATTGTAAAGGCCCATGTGAGTCAGCCACTATCCATTTATAAATCCCTAGGTATAAAAGATAATGACTTTATTATAAAAAGAAGGCCTATCTTTTGGATAAAAGAAAGTTGTGTTGTATGTAAGCTCAAGCTGCCAAGCCACTCCGAGTTATAATCAACTTTTCTAATGATAGGGTAATCTAATTTCAATTTCAAAACTTGCATTTTTGTTCCTCTTTCCATGCTCTTTCAATCACGTGTAAGCATTTCCAGTTATATTGTGGTTTGTGCCTATGTATTTGCAAGTCGAATCTTCAGTTTTAAGTGCTTGAAGTCATTGTTTTTGACATTTTGGACATAGGAGACTGTTACTAGACCTTACGGAGACCTGTTTGGAGTATTTTGTTGCAGTTTCCATGACGTAGTACATGATGGATCATGATTTGATACCTTATTAGATTGCAATTATACTTTGTAGATATCTCCCCTTATACCTAATATAGCTTTCCCTTAGACCTAATATAGCTTCCCTTAAAGCTTCATGACGATTCGAGTCCATTTAGGAGCAATGAGAAAGGACATAGGTAGATTTTCCAATCTAGGAATGTGATTTACTTGTTGAGTTGATGTGTTTGCTTGTTAGGTTCACTTCTGGAGGTTGACACCTTCACAGAGTCTTTGTGTCCCATCGAGGTCCCATCCAAGTCATTTCCCTGAGTATTGACATTATTATGTTAGTGCTAGATAGCTCTGCTAAAGATGTCCCTCATAGAAACCCTCTAACACCTTCAATCACAAATATTCTTTGCTACCAAATGGAAGATCTAGATAGTCCTTGACTCCTAAACTCTACCGAGTGACAAAACCTCATTCATAACAAGTGCCAAAGCCTCGTTTTGCCACTGTTGCTAGTGAAAAAAGGGATTTTTTTGAGATGGATTTTTGGAAAAATCAAATATGATTACAAGCTCACTTGATCGTCATAGAATCGGATCCCCAATAATGGTGCCAAAAGCCATGGATGTCTATAGCATAGCTATCTGGAACTAACATGATCTAATGTCAATACTCACGAAAACGATTGGGATGGGGCACATATATACATTGGGTTGTCAAAAACAACTAATTTTTTGTAGCAAGAAGATGCACCAAAGAGCAATCACAAATCATCTCTAATAGTCTTAATTACAAGTATAAACTTGATCCTCGCTCCTACTAACTACTTGATGATTCCTCATTTAAATGAGCTCAAAATGCCAGAAAGTCTTTGGAGACTATAGGCAAGGACTAATAGAACCTATTTAGAGCCTAACACCCCATTTATGTGAGGTACATGAATCACAGCCCATCATTGTGTAGGTCATCAAAACATGAACTGAAGTGGTCTAATGGAATCTCCCAAAGCTTAGGAATGGTCTCCTATCAAAAAATTGGCATGATCGTTTGAAAATGTCATCTAAACAATTGAAGGCTCACTAGTGTAGACACAATGCAATAATGAAAACTCAATTTGGATTAACAGAGAGAAAGATATAATGATTACAAGGTAGCTCAATATAGTTGCAGCTTCTCTCATACATGCTTATCCAAAGGGTCTCCCTTTTCTCATTTTATTTTGGCCTTTTATACTTAGGGATTCTAAAAAATGGCCTTAAACCTAGTTCTCATGAGAGTAGCTAGAGACGAATCCAACTCTCACAACTTTGTAAAAGAGCTTTTGTAAGATCTTCTGAGCAATTTGGATATACAACAAAGATTTAGAGATGAAGGATTTTTTGCATTAGCATTTGCAAACATAAACCTCAAGCACTAATTGTGCCTTGAGAAGCCAAAAGATACAAAAGTGTGAAGTCATTTTCCTTTTCATACCAATTGCACAATGTGTTTTGACTAATAACTAAAAGCTTGTCATTACCCCTTTCAGGCTACCTAATGTCAAGAAGTGTTTGTTTCCACTTATTAGAGTCCTTGTTTTTTCCAATAGAGAGAAACAAATCCCTAATTTCTAATTTCTTATACAATTTCTTCAAATTTGACTGTGGCAGTAGGGTTTCTTTCAAAAACGGGAAGGCTTCTTGATTTCCAAGAATGTTTGAGATAGCAAAAGCAAACAGTCTGTGTGAAAACAAAAATGGCTTGGTTTGTGAAAACCTTTCATCGTAGGAAAAAGAAACTCTTCCAAGTCTTCTACACCCATTTGTAGTTTTTCTTGCAAGACCTCTAGTGGCCAGGTAGTCTTCAATCATTGTTTAAGCCATTGTCAAAGAAGAGCACCTTCCATCTCTTAATCAAAGAATAACTTCATGGAGATTAACAATGTGCTAAGGGGAGCCATCCCAAGTGGGAATAAGATTCTCGCTAGAGGATTGGCACTGACACTTTCTTTGGATGCAAAACAGCTTCAGAGAATCCCTTACATCTATTGAAAAACTACCTTTCCAAAAGGGTTCTGGCTGCAAAAAATTGCAAATGGGTGTGAAAGCCTTAGAATATTTTTTCCATTGCAACAACCTTATCTTGGGAGGGAGTAGATGGAAAAACCAAGCCATTCTAGTATACATACAAATTATTAAATACTGTTATCTAAAATAGATATAAAAAATTTAAAACCTTCAGGTCTTTGAGGGAAAATATGTTGTTGCTTAATGCGATGATGTTGTAAGTGAGAACACTAAGCTCATTTGTGTAGTAGGATCAAATAGAGGGGCAACTACTAATGCTAAAGAATGGAAACATGCACTTCGTTGCATCATCTACTTAGGTGGTAATACTAAGCAGCTCTTTGTTAATCTCATGTCGTGTATTTGTATAGGCCGTTTTTGGAAATGATGCCCTCTCAAGACACATGTTGTGCTTGAGGTTGATGGTTTTTTTTTTTTTGACTCAATATAACATCTCCAATAACAATTTTAAGTATCACAAAAAAATAACCGGATATGGAGAATGTGAGAAAATAAACGTAGCTTAAATATTAGCAAATGGAAGCAAAAGGATGGAGACCATTGCCCATGCTATGAGAGGAAGTACAAGATTAGCGGGAGAAAGAACTAGAAATAATAATGCTTCATTCCTTAAGTTTGTCAAATCATTTCCTTAACATCTAAGTGCCTTTCATATCTCTACCATAGCTTAATTGTTAGCAAATGGAAGCAAGAGGATAGAGATCATTGCCCATGCTGTGAGAGGAAGTACAACAATATTAATGCGAGAAAGAATTAGCTATAATAGTGCTTCATTCCTTAAGCTTGTAAAATCATTTCCTTAACATCTAAGTGCCTTTCCTATCTCTACTATATCTAATGAACTTGGAGGCTTCCTGCCACGTGGCATAAGGAGAGGGGAGAGTGGAGGCCAAGGCAAATAAAAAAAAGAAGGAGGCCAAGGAGTGATTTCTCTCTCTCTCTCTCTCTCTCTCTCTCTCTCTCTCTCTCTCTCTCTCTCTCACTCACACACACACACACATTCAAAAATAGCCATGCATTAATGATGCTAGAGGGAGCTTTGAAGTCTTCATTGAACATCAATGTGTATGACGTGGTAGTACACAGGGGAGGAGATGGTGGTGGAGGTGACGATGTAGAGTCTGAAATCTACTCCACTATGGCTATCCATGGTGGAGGGGGCAATCATGCCTCCTCCTATACAATTGATCACCTCTTGAGCTTGGAAGATGGCCACATTGAATCAGGTGATATTCAAACCATGCTGCTTCATCGCGGACATAATGGTATATTGACATAGAAAACTATGAAGACGATGATGTGGATTCTCCTCCTCCCTTACTTTAGAGCTTAGCCTTAGAATTTGCAGGCACGGTTGCCATTGATGTCATAAATGATCCCTCTGATATAAACTATAATTACCCCTTTAGGCATAATGATGCGTTATCCGTTGTTCTTCATAGTGAAACTACTTCCCTAAAGGATGCAAGATCCCTTCTCAAAGGTGATGACTTCTTTGTTGCTCTCAATACATGGAAAAATATGACCAATTGTTTTTTCTATTGTTGTGCATAGATCTGATGATTTTTCTCCGATTGTTGTCACCAAGAATGACAACACCAGCATTTCTAACTCTATATCTAGAGGAGTAGAAAGAATCAAAGAGAGATCAAGCTTCTTTCAGCCAAGAAAGAGGGATCATTATTGTGCAGCATGTTGCCCATTAGTAGAGTCAAGAAATTTGGAAAAGGGAAACCAACCTTACACAACAAGACAACATCATTTGCAAAGGTACATAGAGATATCAATTTGAACATTGGGTCAGGTAAACTTCATTTGTAGAGATTGTCTTCAAGAGTGTAGGTACAAGGTGCATTGGGGATTTGCAAGTGTTTTCCCTAGCTACTTTTGATATTCTAGATATGAACTGGCTTAGCTAATTTGGCCACCTCCTATAATTGTAGCAATCATAGAAACTCAATATGTAGACATGCATGCTCATCTCTCTCTCTCTCTCTCTCTCTCTCTCTCTCTCTCTCTCTCTCTCTCTCTCTCTCTCTCTCTCTCTCTCTCTCTCTCTCTCTCTCTCTCTCTCTCTCTCTCCCCCACAACAAGGGGTGATCATTCACTCATTGTTGTAGATTAGTCAATCACCCAAGTTGAATAGCAACCGGGTCTTTTGTTTCTCACTTATGCACTTACACTTTGTTACACTGTCCTTTTTGGTGTCAAGTGTAAGTGTGTTGTACTCCCACATGAGCTGATGGATAGAATTGATGTGAAAATGAGATGCTATAGGCACAAATCATGTAGAAGCATCAAAAATGTTGAGCCAAATGCGAGGGCTATAGAATGATTTAGCACATGTAGAGTGAGGACTTATGCTCATATGTAGTACAGTTAAAGAGGAAATGACCAACAAGGGCTAGCCAAGGAAGATTTGGATTTTTTTGGATGGATGCAACATGCACTGTCTCTCTGGATCCGGTGACTTTTCTTATTGTGATCAATAAATTGTACTCATGCAAGTTTGATAGACAAGAGCCAATTGTAGTTTTAGAAAATATGAGGAATAAAAAGGTATGTTAATAGGTGAAGAACAATCATATGCTTGCTTAATCAATACCTTTGGACTTGCAAGGCTTTTGGACAAAGCTACAGCCTCCTCCTTAGTATCTGTAGTCAACATGTATGGCAACTATGTTTACTTCTCGAAGCCCAAAAGATTTTGACATGTGCAATGCGGCACTAATTTTCCCGTATAGTTCTCTTTGGACATGCAAGGCTTTTGTACAAAGCTATAAGACTATTTAGGATGCTTTGCAAGTAGGCAAGATCTGGTTTGTTTTTAGCAAAGCTAGAAAGCTGGCATTGGCTACTTTTAGTGCATGCAAAGCAAGGGCTTCTCTCCCATATATGATTTATTAAATTCTTGAATGAGCAAGATGCAAATGCCAAGGTGGAGATTGTAGAGCTCTCTTTATGTTTTAGCCTCAATGAGTTGTTTGCAGGGGCGTACTTGTATGCCTCTTGGTCATAGGCATCGGCAATAATAGCTTGAAAACACAACATGGCATATATTTGTTTAACAACATGGTCCAATTCAAATTTGAACATGCAGCCCTCTCTTAAGTCGCTAGAACCTAGGCTTGCATCTTAAACACATGTGGCAATAGATGGTTTTGAACAAATCGGTGGTGAGATCAAAGGCAATAAGATGGATGGTGATATTTGCAATAGCGGAAGGACACATAATGTGTTATTTGAGAGGGATGGTAAGTATCTATGCCACGTAAGTGTATGTGTCCTCCACAAGGTGCTCTCAATAAGAGTTTGGCCAAAAATTCCGGATCTATGATTGCACAACATGGATAGGACAAAGAAGCTCTACATTGTATCGGATGCAAAATGAGGATGTGCCTCCATGCTTTCATCTTAAGGGCATTTGACCTTATGTAATATGTAAGAAGTTGACATGAGATCATTAGAAGAATGTTGTGCTTGGCATTGCTTTGGTTGACACATATGCCAAGTGTAGTCTATTCATGAAAGCACAAAATGTGCTTGCTATAGTTCAAGTCCAAATTTGGAGTGCATTGATTGGAATGTGTGCTCAAGAGGGGAAAATCCAAGAAGGAATAGGGTTGTGTTCCACTTTGCAGAGTGATGGTTTCTGTATGAATGAAATCTCCTATGCTTGCACCTCGAGGGCATATAGGATCATACAAAAATTTACATGGGCAAAAGATTTCACAATAAGATTTGTTTGTGATGAGATTGGCGGACGTGAGTGTGGAGGAAAGGTTATGCTTAGGATGGTTTTGGTCGACACATATACCGAGATCAACTAGCACGTTGATCAGTATATATGCACATTGGTACCAACATGTTGGCCAGCTTTTGGTGGAATTAATGCAATGCATTCCAATGTTGGAAAGACAATGTTGTGAATGTTTTTATCGATGCAAAATGAAGGCCTCCTTCACTTGCAAGAACTATGCTTGCATTTTGAAAGCATGGGGCATTGTCTAAGAGGTCTAGAGGGGTGTGAACAATGCATGGTGAGATCAAGATGCATGGTGACATTTGCAAAAGTGAAAGGACCCATGGTGTGTTACTTGAGAAAAATGATGGGTGCTTATGCCAAGTGTGTGTATGCCACGTGCGCAATGCTCTTGCAAAGCTTTTGGTCCTAAGTGTTAGATTTGGGATTGTGGTCTTTTTAGGGAATGTTACATTGGTGGGTCAAAGAAGCTCTAGGTTGTTTTTATTAGATGCAAAGGGAAGTCTTCTCTCCATTCTTGCATCTTAAGGGCATAAGGTCTTATGTAGGAATTTGCAAAGTATGGAATTTGCAGAGTACGGGCTTCTATCTCGATGCAATCACCTATGCTTGCATCTAGAGGATATGTAGCATCATGAAAAAATTTAACACGGGCAAACAAAGTTTTGAAGAGATTGGTGGTCGAGTCTTGGTCATAATGCTACAAACTTTTGTACGAACCACCAAGGCAGACCAAGACCTCTTCAACTATCACTTTGAGTGCAAAAGACGTTGTATATGTAGAAATAGTACAGCATTGATTATTTTTCTCTTTGAAGGAAATTAAAAATTAGAAGAGTAGAAGTCATGTTTCTTGGGTTGCAACACAGAGAGAGAGAGAGAGGGGGGGGGGGGGAGGTAGCAGTACCTGAGGTAAGCATAGCCTTCAAGACCAAAGCATAGGCAATTTAATTTGGAGAGATGTCCTCGCTTTGCATCTGGCTCTACCCTTGTTGGGTATAGCTAGAAATCAATGCACTCCAAGAGACGACATCCCGCACAAGTATCTTTGCAAGAATCTTTGGCATACATGTGGACCAAGGCATTGCCAAGCATGATGTTGTTTCTCAACAATGCTAACAACATCATTGTGAATGTGCCACATGCCTTCAAGACGAAAGCGTAGGCGGCTTCATCTAGAGAGATGTCTTCACTTTGCATCCTTGAAAATAATGCAAAGATTCTTTGCATCCTTGAAAATAATGCAGATATTCCTCACCCTATGGTTGTTCGAGGCATATCCTGCAATCACTACATTCCAAGAGTCGACATTCTAGACAAGAAGCTCCTCAAGCACTTTTTGTACTTTCTTATGTGCACCACACTTGGCATACATGTCGGCCAAGGTAGTGCCATGTACTATGTTTTTTTTTAATAGCCCTTGACTCTTATTAATTAAAATATATATATATATATACTATATAATATGAAGCTTAAAATTTTCAACGAAGGAGAGACCCTCAATGTGTCACTCTCACTCTCACTCTCTGCTTCACCTCAAAGAAAACCTTACAAAATGTGTCATTTCTTTCAAGCTTGGAACCTGTGAACCTTTTCAACCTTCAATTTTCAACCTTCCAAAATATTTTTAAACAAGGTAAAGATTTACAACAGCCTACGAGAGAGAGAGAGAGAGAGAGAGAGAGCTACCTCGATTCCAACGAAGTGAGAGAGTGGGGAGGCACTCCAATATGCACACATTAAAATCCAAAAACATTCAAATGACACATGGAGAACATCCAACAATTCTGTCGAGTGGTAAAGGAATTGCAAAAAAAAAAATTGCTTTTCTTTATGTATGAGTGTTATTCTAATTGACCTTATGAAAACATAAAGCATATAATATATTAGTGAGAGTTTAGGAACTTATCTAATTCTTGTATAAATATATCAATAAAACAAATTACACAATAAATGATGCATGTTATTAAATGAAAGAAATCCATAATATCTTTATGATAGAAATGTATATTGAAAATGTCTTAACCTAATCCCTAATAATAATACATGCACTAAAGTAACAAGGTGAGGTGACGTTTACATATGAAAACAAATAGTTGAAAAAAAAAATCTTAGCTGTGAAAAAATTATAAAGCTAATTCCTAATAACAATACATGCACTAATTTAATGAGGTGACATTTGCATATCAAAACCAAAAGTTGAAAAAAAATAGTGGTGAAAAAAGTCTTTCATTTAAGGACAATTCAGAATTTTTTAGTTAGAAATTGTTCGAATTTGCAAGATAAAAACATGTTTTAAATCAAAAAGTTGACAAGAAAATTATTAGATCCGTAAATGAAGAGGCTCATTTATAAACTAAACAAACATATAAAAAAAAATCAAGTGAGCATCAAATAAAGGGACCAAATTAGAATGATGAAAAGAGACACTTACATTATAAAACAAAAATATAACCTTTATAAAAATTATAAACTAAATAAATATTTAAAAAATTAAATAAATCAAGTGAACTTTAAATAAAGGGACCAAATTACAATGATGGAAAGACCGATTTATATTATAAAAAGAAAATATAACCTTTATAAAACAAGGAAGTCAATTGAGCATTAAAAGAAGAGACCAGGTTGAAATGATGGAAAGATCCATATACATGATAAAACAAGCTCACCTGACATGTATCGCCAATCCGTGATTCCTAATCAACGGTCCTGAAAGTGTGCCTTCTCCAGCCACTCTCCTATGGCCTTTTGAAGGCCAAAACCAGTTTGACTCTACTTTTCCAGCTTTACTTTTCCTTAATTGAAGGGTGGCTTAACTTTGCTTTTGGAAAGTTGTAATGGAATTGGCCTATTTAACTTGAGAGTAGCGAAAATTAATGAGAGTACTTTTGAGAAATGACTTTGTGAGCATAGAGGGTAAACATAATTGAAGATAGCAACATAATCATAGCAATTAGTTAACTTGGCATGAACAATACTTTTGCAAAAGAGAGAATTTAGAGAACATGACAACAGTTGAGGACCGGATTTATGTGGAGCTGGTCGCCCCCTCCAATAGGCATTTGTATTATGATTTTTCCCATTAAGAGAGACTTGTTACAATACAATCTTTGTGTTCCTTGTGACCTAGGTGATGCTATGAAGATGGAAAGCTTCATACATCACAATCATAACATAAACTTGAAGAAAGTTTTAGCTATCCCAAGCCTCAGTCCCAAGAACTCAAACACCTTTGAAGGTGGAGAGAGCTAGCAGGGAATGAGGGTAGGGAAGTGGAAGAAGAAACATTTTATAGAGAAAGAATTAGTTCCTCACTTATCATAACTCTACTTGCTAGCATACATAATAGCATAGTAATGAAGAAGAAGGAGATGACAAGCTTAAGCATTGAAGCATGGCTCTTGGTTGGATTTGCACTCCATAGCCAAGAATGTTGGTGTAGGCTCTCAAACTCTACTTGCTTGGAGAAGGACAGGGAGCTCTTGCACTTTGCATAGCACACAATGAGAGTGTTTGTGAGTGTATGTGGGTGAGTATTCCCCCTAAGAAACCCCCTAGCTTGCTTGGGTCGACACCCCCTTGTAGCTCATGCTTGAAGCTCATTGGACCCCTCCAGGCCTAGCCGATAACAAGCAGGAGGCATTACAAGCAGCAAGGGTAGCCTTGGGACAAGTGTCCCCCTTTCCCCTTTGAGAGAGAGGACTTGATAAATGCAAAATCAATTAATTAAATCTCCTAAATTATCATTGGACCCCTTGGGTTGCCAACCAATAGGCTTTAGGCACACCATGAGGGCAGCATGAGGAGAAACTTGACAAGTGTCCCTTTTTCTTTCTTTGTACCATGCATGCCTTGTGTGAGTGTGTGGGTGTTCTCTCTCATCCCCTCTCTTGTAGGGCTCGCCCCTTCCTTGTAGGGATTGAATCTTAACCTTTTGACACCTCAAGCCCCTCATGCATAGGCCGAGTTCCCACCACAAGCTCGGCCCTTAAGCACTTTAAGCTTGGGCTGGGTTCTCACCTCAAGTGCAACCCTAGCTTCTCAAGCATGTCAAGCACCTCAAGCATCTCAATCATCAAGCACCTCAAGCATATCAAGCACCTCAATCAAGCACATCAAGCACCTCAGTCATCAAGCAGGACAAGCAGGACAAGCACCTCTAGCTGGGTCGAGTTCTCGCCTCAAGCTCCGCCCTAGCTTACCTAAGGTCAAAGGACTTTTACACACATTATTGGAGGTCTTCAATGAAGCTAACCCAAGGTCTTATGCTCCATTGGTTAGCCTTGTTTTTTGATAGACCATCTCTCATTTGGGCCCCTTTACCATTGGCCCCGTATTGAGATAGATCTATAAGCACATGTCTATATCTTAACCCTTGTTCCCGTTTATTCTCCCACATTAAGTCATTAGTTTAATATGAGAAAATCATTTGGGTTGGTTAGATATTAGATATTAGATGTTATGAAATTACCTCTCTCTTGAAATCATAGTCGTCCTCGACTATGAGGTAGAAGAGATAAAGCCATAGTCATTAGTCAATTTTACTTAGCGGGTAGAGGATCCTTTTTTACCCTACGACATCTTTCCAAGTTTGGTGCTTGAGAGACATAGCTACAGCAAGCATGTCCGCTCTTTAGTCCATTTCATTCTCCCAAAGTAGAGTGACAAATTCTACTTGGTGTTTGAGAGACGTCGTCATCACAAACATGATTCTAAGCATGCATACTAGTTAAATTTGTGCACAATTAAAAAGAGGACTAGTCTATAAGTCAAAAACATGAGTCATTTAAAAGAAATTTGAACATTTGCTTACTCTAATGTAGCATTGTAAGCATTGACAAGGTTCATATTATCCTTAAGCTGTATTCCTTGCATCCATCTAGCATCTCCAAAAGGATAATTTTTGAACTTAATAAGATACCGTCGGATAATCTTACCATGTCGTAGTACCTTGTGTTCATGTCGAAGGATAGCTTCGGGTTGTAGTACCTCTTCTTGGTCTTCAACTTTGGGAGGGTCTTCAATAATTGGTTCACTTGGTGGCTCTCCTTTGTAGGGCTTAAGTAGGCTTACATGAAAGGCATTGTGTATGAGCAAATGGTTTGTCAACTTGAGTTGATAATCCGTCTCATTGATGGGCTTCAAGATTTGTAAAGGACCATAGTATCTTTTTGCTAGTTTAGCATAATACTTTTGATGGCCCGTAGGATTTTTGCCCGTCGTTTGCCTTAATCGAGCCTTAGGAAACATGAGTAAGACCCAATCATTTTCTTTGAACATTAAGGCCCTTCTGTGCTTATCAGCAGTAGCCTTTTGCCTTTGTTGAGAGATGGATATAGCCTCCTTAATCTTTTAAAAAAAATTCTTGTAGGTCATGGCTATACTCATCGGCAGCAAAGATCTTCCCATGTACTTTGAGTAGCAAGGGACTTTTAGGTCTTCCCTCAATGATCTCAAAAGGTGCTTTTCCCGTAGAAGTATGTACAGTATTTTTGTAGGCATACTCTACAAGAGGTAAGTACTTTTCCTATTGTGAGTGTTGATCTACTTCGGTAACATAAGTCTTGAGTAGATCGAGTATCGTAAAATTGGCTATCTCACTTTGGCCATCCGTTTGTGGGTGATAGGCCGAACAGAAATTCAATCTTGCTCCTAGATTTTCAAAGAGAACTTTCCAGAAATTACAGGTCATTCTAGGATCTCGATCTCAGATACGATGGATGTGGGTAATCCATGGTGCTTGAAAATCTGAGATATGAAGAGAGTTACCATTTGGTGTGCCTTAATAGTCTTTTTGACAGGAATAAAATATGCTTTCTTGCTAAACCTGTCGACTATTGTCCATATTCCCGTATTCCCATGAATAGACTTGGGTAATCCAAAGATGAAATCCATGGATATACTCTCCCATGGTGAATTTGGGATAGGCAATGGCTTCCCTCTATCACACTTGGTCTTTTCGCATACTACACATTTTGAAACATACTCTTGTATGCCCACTTTCATGGTAGGCCAATAGAAGTATGTCTCTACTCCTCGGAGAGTAGGTTGAATACCTCTATGCCCCGCATATGGAGGAGCATGGGATTCATATATAACTTTCTCACGAAAGGAATGTGTAACACATAGCCTATTTCCATGGAGAAGATAACCATCCTGCAAGGAGAATGGTTCTCTTTCTTCCCCAAAGCAAGGGCTGACATTATGTCTCTAAAGTTAGGGTCAGTAGCATACTCATCTATCATAGAAGATAGATCATTGTGAGTAGCTATAGACACCGCATTAACTTTTGGTCGTCATGAAAGTGCATCAGTCACTTGATTGTGCTTACCAGCAATGTGAGCAATATGAAAATTAAATTGCAAATGAAAATTTGCCCACCTCATTTGTTTGTCGGAAAGCTTGGTTTGCATCATGAAATACTTGAGACTTTGGTGATCGGTTCGTAGAATGAATGGAGTCCCCAATAAGTAGTGCTTCCATGTGTCTAGGGCATGTAGAACAACTAAAAGCTCTTTTTCATAAATGCCCAAGACTCGTTCATTAGTATTGAGCCTTCGGCTCTCATATGCTATGGCATGCCCTTCTTGAAGCAAAACTGTTCCATGGCAATCACCACAAGCATCACATTGGACCTCGAATGGCTTTGAGAGATCCGTAAGTACGAGGACTGGTTTGGAAGTAAGCTTCTCTTTGAGCTTACCAAAAGAATTTTTCTCCTTAGCAGTCCATACATACTTAACGTTCTTCTTAGGTAAGTCGTGTAGTGGTCCTGCTACTTGAGAGCATTTTGCTATGACGCGTCTATAGTATGCACACATGCCAATAAATCTTCTTAGCTCGTGTAGATTCCTTGGGTGCCTATGCTTTTATTACCTCTAACTTTGATGGATCCATATGGATAGCATCTTGAGAGATAATATAACCTAAGTATTAATCTCTTGAAAGAAAAATTCACTTCTCTTTTGGTTGAGAAAAAGCTTATTCTGCCTCAATGCTTGAAAAATCACTTGGAGATGTTGCTTATGTTCCTCCAAAGACTTGGAGTAGATGATGGTATCATCAAAGAACACTCCAGTGAATTTACGATAAGGTCTAAAAAATCTCTCCCTTAGACGATTGAACGTAGCTGGTGCATTAGTCAAGCCAAAAGGCATGACTAGATATTCATAAAGACCAACTGTTGTGCAAAATGCGGTCTTTAGAATATCTTCATCCACTATCCTTATTTGATGATAGCCACTCTTAAGGTCAATCCTACTAAAGTAGGTAGAGCCTTGTAGCTTATCAAACAGATCTTCTACCCGAGGCACGGGAGATTTGTTTTTGATAGTGATATGGTTTAGTGCTTGATAGTCCACACACATACGGTATGTACCATCTTTCTTTTGCACTAAAAGGACTAGAGAACAAAAGGGAGGGGAACTAGGCCTCACCATCCCTTTGTCTACCAATTCCTGTACTTGCCTCATGATCTCCTTGTAGGACTTGATAAGGAGGCTTGTTAGGCGGTGATCTTCCTGGAAGGAGCTCAATGCTATGGTCATCATCCCCTCATTTTGGAGGTAATTCCATAGGGATATCATCGATGAACACATCTTGGAATCCTTTTAAAAAATTAGACAAGTCTAACTCTTCTTGATTCCTATCATTTACATTTGATGAAACATTAGGATCTTTTAGAGACTCTTTGATGAAAATCATGTATGCAGAAACTAAGCTCTTCATTGACTTATCAAAAGCAGGAGAATTTACAAGTGGATTAGTGCGACCAGGCTCACTAGCATCTATATACATGTTCTATAAATTCATGTTGGCAGCCATGCGATCAAACCATGGCGTCCCTAGGATATCATCCTCATGTTGGAGAGGAGAGATGAAGAAGTCTTCTTTGTTGACATAGCTTTGGACATGAAGCTCAACTTCCCAATCAAGGGAGTAACGGAGGCTTGCTGTCCCTTGAAAGCTGCATCAGCCATTACCATATCTCCCATCTCAAAAGCTTGAATGCCCAACTTGGTGGCCAACTCTGTTGATATGAAATTGTGAGTAGAGCCAGGTCCAAACAAGATGAAGGCATCATGCTCTCTTACCTTTCCCCAAGCATAGGAAAGTGATGATCCTTTGCAATGAGCATCCTCTTTTGGAGCTTCGATGGTGGAATCCCTAAGAGTCTCATTGGGAGTATTCTTCTTGGGGCAAGAATGATAGTCATGTCCTTGCTCCCCACACTTGAAACACTTATGGTCCTTGCAAAAAGTTTCAAGCTCTTCAAGAGAGAGTTTGTTTTTAACTTTGTAAATTCCCTTCTCCTTGGACCGATTGTTTTTGTTGTTGTTGGAAGAGCCTTGGGGAGAACTTTGAACATTGGTTTTCCCCTTTGCATCATTTTTGTCTTTGTTTTCCATGGGCTTGACATTACGTCTAGCCCCTTGATGGAATTGATGGGTGAAGCAACCATGGTGTGATGGATTATTTTGGTAATAGTACCAGGCTGTTGAGAGTTCATGTATTTGTCCATCTCTTCAGTAATCCCGCACAGAATTGCTACGTTTGCTCGGCAAAGTCTATCTTTTAAAAGACAGTAGCCTTGAGATGTAAATCCCAAAACTTGTCTACATACTTTGGATAGACTCATGAGAGAGAAGCTTCAAGTTGCACCATTTGGTAAGCACTTTGTACTTTGCATCGCTCAAAAGGAATTGCTTCATGATGGAAACTTGTAGAGTTTTCCATGTCTTTGGGGCTTCACCATTTCCACAAAGGCTAGCCCACCATTGACGAGCTGATTTTTGGAAGTGCATAGCTACATGGCATAGCTTGGAGGACTCTGTGAAGCCCTTGTCTGCAAAGGCCGCATCAAATTGTTGGATGAAGGCCAACACCTCACCAACACTTTGTCGGTAGCACCAAAGGTGCCATCATAGGTGAGAAAAGAGATACTCTTTCCTCCCTCCTTGAACTTCTCTAGCTTTTGTGACCTTCAACATGCAGGAAATGATTTGCGATGTCCTCCCCTCTTATATTCTCTAGGAGAATATCCATAGCTTTCATCGGAAGACGAGGAAGGTGAAGAAGAAGGAGAAGAGGGTGACCTCTTCCTAGCCCTTTTCTTCCTTTGTTTCCTCTCTTCCCTTTCGGAGTGACGAGGAGAAGGACTATGTGTTGATCTTTTCCTCTTGGGAGGAGTGGGCGATCGTCTAGACCGCTGTCTTTATGGAGCCACATCTTCAGAGGAACTTAAACTTTCATTGCTTTCTTTTTCTTTGGATTCCTCCTCTCGAATGGGAGAGAGTCTTCTTTTCGGGGTCTCTTCAAGAGGCCTCCTAAGCTCTCTCTCCTCTTGGAGAGGAAGGGAAATTCCATAAGCACGAGGTTGTTAAGTAACTTCGGCTTGCAAAACAGGGTTGTTTGCTGCAACCTAGTGACAAGATAATTCACAAACATGGGAGCATCATCATTAGCACCTTTATGCGCAAAATCAAAGATATCAATGTTCATTCTACTCTCCTGATTATTGTCAACCATGTTAACAAATTTTATGTATGTACTTAGTGTATGCTTTGGCAATTCAAAACCTTAGTTGCCACTCCTCTTAGCCTTTGAAAATCGGCTCTTAAGTATCTACACCCACGGCTCAAAGTGGTTAATTATAGAGAGTAGAGGAGTAGGTCTAACATAGCAGAGTTGCCGAGGGCTAGCTCCTTTCGGACTTCTTATGGCTCAATAATGGTAAATCCAAAGGCAAGTCAAAAAATACTCCATTATTAAGTCCAAAGCTCCTGAGGTGTGCACCATACATATCCCACATAGTGGGCTCAACAAAATCGATAATAGCTCCCAGTTCCACTTACCCTAATATAATTAACAACATCACCATTTATAGGCGACTTAAGGACCTCTCTTCTTAAGCAAGAAAAGAGAAATCAAATGCTCTGATACCAATGTAATGGAATTGGCCTATTTAACTTGAGAGTAGAGGAAATTAATGAGAGTACTTTTGAGAAATGACTTTGTGAGCATAGCGGGTGAACATAATTGAAGATAGCAACATAATCATAGCACTTAGTTAACTTGGCATGAACAATACTTTTTCAAAAGAGAGAATTTAGAGAACATGACAACAGTTGAGGACTGAATTTATGTGGAGATGGTCCCCCCTCCAATAGGCATTTGTATTATGATTTCTCCCATTAATAGAGACTTGTTACAATACATTCTTTGTGTTCCTTGTGACCTAGGTGATGCTATGAAGATGGAAAGCTTCATGCATCACAAGCATAACATAAACTTGAAGAAAGCTTTAACTATCCCAAGCCTCAGTCCCAAGACCTCAAACACCTTTGAAGGTGGAGAGAGCTAGCAGGGAATGAGGGTAGGGAAGTGGAAGAAGAAACATTTCAGAGGAGAAAAAATTAGTTTCTCACTTATCATAACTCTTCTTGCTAGCATACATAATAGCATAGTAATGAAGAAGAAGGAGATGGCAAGCTTAAGCATTGAATCATGGATCTTGGTTGGATTTGCACTCCATAGCCAAGAGTGTTGGTGTAGGCTCTCAACCTCTACTTGCTTGGAGAAGGAGAGGGAGATCCTGCACTTTGCATAGCACACAATGAGAGTGTTTGTGAAGCAACCCCCTAGCTTGCTTGGGTTGACCCCCCTTGTAGCTCATGCTTGAAGCTCATTGGACCCCTCCAGGCCTAGCCGATAACAAGCAGGAGGCATTACAAGCAGCAAGGGTAGCCTTGGGACAAGTGTCCCCGTTTCCCCTTTGAGAGAGAGGACTTGATAAATGCAAAATCAATTAATTAAATATCCTAAATCATCATTGGATCACTTGGGTGGCCAACCAATAGGCTTCATGCACACCATGAGGGCAACATGAGGAGGAACTTGACAAGTGTCCCTTTTGCTTTCTTTGTACCATGCATGCCTTGTATGAGTGTGTGGGTGTTCTCTCTCATCCCCCCTCTTTTAGGGCTCGCCCCTTCCTTGTAGGGATTGAATCTTGACCTTTTGACACCTCAAGCCCGTCATGCATAGGCCCAGTTCCCACCACAAGCGTGGCCCTTAAGCACTTTAAGCTTGGGCTGGGTTCTCACCTCAAGTGCAACCCTAGCATCTCAAGCATGTCAAGCATCTCAATCATCAAGCACCTCAATCATCAAGCACGTCAAGCACCTCAGTCATCAAGCATGACAAGCAGGACAAGCACCTCGAGCTGGGTCGAGTTCTCGCCTCAAGCTCAGCCCTAGCTTACCTAAGGTCAAAGGACTTTTACACACATTATTGGAGGTCTTCAATGAAGCTAACCCTAAGGTCTTATGCTCTATTGGTTAGCCTTGCTCTTTGATAGACCATCTCTCATTTGGGACCCTTTACCATTGGCCCCGTGTTGAGATATATCTATAAGGACACGTCTATATCTTAACCCTTGTTCCCATTTATTCTCCCACCTTAAGTGATCAGTTTAATATGAGAAAATTATTTGGGTTGCTTAGATATTAGATATTAGATTTGACAAAAGTCAGTGTCCATAATTTTTTAGAATTTAAGAAACTGTTCGTATGTACATAAGAAAAAAATTTCCTGTTTACTTCAAGGCGAACTTGAAATCTAGCTAGGATTTTTCAATTAATACACTAAACCGCAATTTTAATCGAACATTGTTCTCAAATAGCCCCAAAAGGGAAGGGTGTGTGTGTGTGTGTGTGTGTGTGTGTGTGTGTGTGTGTGTGTGTGTGTGTGTGTGTGTGTGTGTGTGTGTGTGTGTGTGTGTGTGTGTGTGTGTGTGTGTGTGTGTGTGTGTGTGTGTGTGTGTGTGTGTGAGAGAGAGAGAGAGAGAGAGAGAGATAGATAGATTGATTGATTGATTTATCATCCATGGAGGTCAGATATGACCTATGGGACCATCACAAAAAACATTACATCGACTCGTTGCTTCTAAGTGAAGCCATTTGATACATATCAGTTAAGGACTGAGGGTCCAATCATCAGGGTAAAAAAGAAAAAGGAAACAAGACCTAAGGAGGGTTGGGTAGAGCTTTTTTGGGGGCTCGGAACTCCAGGTTGATGGTTTTACCACCTTGATATATTGCCCATCTACCTTGCTTGCGGGCTTCATGCGTCTTCTTGAGCCCACTCTTTTTTAGCTTTAGTTGATTTGTTGTTGGTGCTCATTGATCCAAATCTTTGTCCCTTTGAGGAGTCGAGATTGCCGTAGCAGTTGTATCTTATCCTCTTTGTCCTTGAAAATGAGAAGGCAATGCTCAGGTGGCACTTGCCTATGTGTGTCGTTGATCCAAGAAACCGTTTCAGGTTTGATGTTGATTGGTTGAAGGATGTCGTTGAGCTTGTTGGTCGCTTCTTCGAGAGTGTCCTCGACGGTGCACCATGGCGAGGGGAGCCCACCAATGCGGACCTTGAGGGTGTTTTCTTCTTGGAGTCTCTGTTCATGAATCTCCATTGTAACGCAAGTCTGTACTTTGGCAAAGGTGGTTGATTGGGCTTGAGTTACCTTTGCTTTGACTTCTTTTACTTTGTCAGTGTGGCGAGATGAACCATGGAGTCAAAGCGTGCCTCAAGCTTGCTAAGGCAACCTTTAAGGTCACGGTTCTTTTCCATGACCCGATCAAGGGCTGCTTGAAGATGTCCCATTTGAGTTAGCTTGCTAGGGGCCGCAACAACAGCCGCAAAACTCGGCCGGTCCCTTGCGGTGATCTTTGGGTTGTTCATGCTTGAGAGTGAGTCGAACTACTGTGTGAACAAGCTCTTAGTAAAAAAAAGTGACCTTGAGATAAATGTTGTAAAAGGGGTTTTTGTTCTGTAGAGATGCCGGTGACGAGTAGGGAATGTGTCGCGACGAGCAGGGGAAGTTCTCTACGGGACAGATAGTGCTACGCGGTGGGGTAGACCGGCAGAAGAAAGCATGGGACGCTCTGTTGATTCTATAGAAAACGCAGGCGCTCGGTGTGAGTGTCGAAGCTCGCATGTTCTCGGCAGGTCGGTGTTGTTGTAGCCGGAACCCCCCGCAGGGCAGCCCCTCACCCAGGGGGAGGTCGATTGAGAGAGAGAGAGAGAGAGAGAGAGAGAGAGAGAGAGAGAGAGAGAGAGAGAGAGAGAGAGAGAGAGAGAGAGAGAGAGAGAGAGAGAGAGAGAGAGAGAGAGAGGTCTCAAAGAGAGTGTCAATTTTTTTATGTTGATCGAAATAATTTTAAAGTAAATCTATACATATATAATGGAGCTTAAATTTTCCAAGTAAGGAGAGGCCTTCCACATGTCATCCATTTTGCAGCTTGCAGAAACTTCCACGATTAGAACTCCATGAAATAATTTCAACTCGATGATCACGATGCTTGGAGGTCTTAGTCCAATCTCGACCTATAATAGTTGCTCGTATGTGCGTTCACATCCATGCTATGCGTATGTCGTGTGTTCATGTGTTAGAGAGAGAGAGAGTGTGTGTGTGTGTGTGTGTAGCAGTTCTACATATATATAATATATACGCAAACGAACTTTACCAGTTCACAGACCAATAATTCTAGGAAAATACAATGGATTTGTACAATAATTTATTTGCATTTGAAAATAAATTATGTACAAGGTAGTGAAGATAACAAGTAAAATAAGGGAAACAATCATCCCAGACTCTGGCGTGAAGTTGCTTCAAGGTAAGCGAACTGCCACCAGTCATCTACCACATAGAACAGAATGTTTTTATCAAAGAAGGTACCCCTCACCTACATCCATAGTCACAAGAAAACAATTTGTTAGCACGTGATTGTACACAGGTGATGCTGGGCATCCCAGTTGTTATCCATGTCACAATGAAAAAACAAACAGTTCTTCTATATGTAAAAATGTTGTTTGTTTATTTTAAATTTTAAAATAAAGTCATAATAAGAATCCCCTTTTTTAAAAATTAAGCCAGGAGAGTAAGCTTCCCCTCAAAGCTAATATATATTGAGTTAGTTCCAAAAAAAGAAAATTAAAAGCCAAACCTTTAGCCCTATCATCATCTGAATCTCTTTCTATGTCATAGTCGACATATTCTTCCCAAAATCCATATAAAACATAGTCGCAAAATATACTCATATCCTCCAATTTCCACCAACATATACCCAACCATAGCAAGTTTGTTCATTTTTTGACGAAAAACCAGAAAATGGACAAATAAACAATTTCTGCTTTTTGTTGTAGTCTAGCCTTCCCATTCTACGAAGTCATGCCCACCAGGGAAGGTCATTCAAAAGGCTATAGCTAGCCCAGTCAATCCTAGCTAGAAAAACCAGAGACCTGCATACACTCTTACTCGGAGTGCACCACAACCCAAGTTTTAATCACCAAGTATGGTCCAATCTTAGCATCAAAAAAAAGTCCCTTAATTTCAACAAGGAAACCAGCTGGAATCACATCCACAGAGCAATAGAGTTATTTTTATTTTTTTTAAATTGTCTAATTAACAGATTATCAATTTTAAGCCTCTTCTTTTTAGCCAAATCTTTCAGGTTAAACTGTTTTTAAAGCTTTCAGATAGCCGAAATAATAATTACCCAGTAGACTAGGAGATGAAGCAAACTAGTAGGCCAGGTCATAATGTCAGGCAACATAATATCCAAGCCCATACGCACCATAAAGAACAAAACCATGCCAAATCTTTTTTATGAGTAACCCATTTAAGTAAGATCTGAGTCAATCTCAGTAAGACCTACAAGGAAGGTCTAATTCCCGGAAACAGTAACCTAGCCGAAGACATACGCCGAGACATTCCTCGACTTAGTAAAATGACCTTAACGCATGAGTATAAAATTTACTATCAGTATTTTAATCAAAGTCTACAGAGGCAGGTAGAGAAACCATTTTACACTTTTCCATATAGCATCATACGGTATGCACCCATACTCCCATGTACAGATCGAAGGTCAAATTCGAAATAGCCATGCTTTAGAACTTCATACAATAGGTGACCCATCACTTTTAAGGCAAAATGCATTCAGCATCCAAAATTACATCCTGTAAGTAAAAAACCGGGCAAAAACATGTCTGCAAAAACTATTTTCAAGTTTCAAGCATCTTAACAAAAACTCCACTTTATATGGATAAGAACAGCATCAACATCCTCAGCAAATTTTATCCAACCTGGTTGTACCATAGTAATCAACCAGAGACATCATATTTAAGTCTCGAGCTCTGGCAACACTTAGCTACAGTCAAAGTACATCAATTTCATCATGTATACCAGTCAAACCTACTCCTCATGCCATAGATTTAAGCCAAACTTTCCAGCATATATTGTTTTCAAGACTTCAAGAAAGTCGAAAAAAAGTTAGCCAGTCGACAAGGTGATGAAGCCAACCTGTACGGTAGGCCAGGTCATAATATCTAGCTTAATAAAAATCCACACTCGTACAAGCCAGAAAGACCAGAGTTTTGCCGACTCTTTTTCATGAGGTGAGTCTTGAATCAAGCTTAGTAATACTTATATGGAAGTTCTACTACCTAGGAACAGTTACTCAGCCAAAGACAAAAACAAAAAACAACGAGACATTCATCGACTTAGTGAAAAACCCTTCACACATAATAATGAGTATATACTATTCCATCAGTATTTCATTTCACAGTCTTCATAGTAAGCCGAAGAACCATTTCATATTTTTCTACATAGCAACATGCATGTAAGCAACAATACCCCTATGCTTTGACCAAAGATAGTAGGTAAAGGGAAAATTCGAAATAGCTAAGCTTAGGACTTCCTAAAGTTGGTGACCAGACCTATTCAGGCAATATGCCCACTATAAACCTAAAAAATGGTCTACACTTTCAAGTTTCACACTTTTTAATAGAAAACCCATTTTATACGTACTAGATATGCACAAACAATATCAGCAAAATTTTCCCCAATCTTGGCCGTACCATATTAACCAACCCGAGACATCATTTTTTCCTCTCGAGATCTGGCAGCCAATAGCCAAAGTTAAGGCTCCCAAATTTCTTCAGGTAAATCAGTTAAATTTATTTCTCATAACCCTAGACATAGTTGAAAAAACTATCAAATTAACCAGCTTTTTAATTACTACAATTCATCTATTTGAATCACCTTCCACAAATTAGCAAAAAACTGTCCAACTCACAACTTTGTTAAGGCTTCAAGAGAACATCAAATTAAGATAACCTGTAGACTTGATGACGATGACTCTATCACTACTTTCTCAGTTTTTTTCGGCATGATGAAGACACCACAGCAAACCAAATTTGAATGCACAATAGTGGTTATAGAACACAATGCCAAGTGAACATAAGTACTCACCTTCTGAGGTATTTATAGGTGATGATGCCACTCCTTAGAAGAAGGGCCACGAAATCAGCCAGGTATCCTTGCCATCGAGGTCAGCTTTCAAGACCCCCTATCCTGGGATTATACACAACACAAGATCCGGATGCGGGATGTCAGCGTAGAGATCACATCGCTCAATATTCTCTTGCTACCACTCTCACACTATGCAAAAGAAGACGTGCGATAGTCACTTACAAAGAATGCTTTGTAGAGGTTTTTATCAGACGCTACCTAATAGAAGTATCAAGCATAAAGGACGATCTAACCCAATGTGAAATGAGGATAAAAAAATATATAGTATCAAAGCCATAAAAACCTTTATTATGAGCCGTATGTGCTTTTTTTAAAAGGTTAGTAATTAGCAAGGTATCTTTGCCTGCTTTCGAACGGTCAAAACTCGGTCGACATATTTACATACACACTACTGCTCCCAGCACTGGGTGGAAAAAACCCTCAGTACCTCATAATACCGATATTTTACATGCGACTATAATCAGAGAGCCATTTAAATTGGACAAATTACGAGAGTCGACAAATTGCCAATCCCTACTAAGTGAGATATTGTGAGGGAGTAAATTACTTTGGGAATTTCGATTTAATAACCATTGGTTTCAGGTATCAATGTAGGTCTATAAAAGACGGATATTTTTTTTGAAAAATATGAGTGCACACAATCTGCCTTGAGTAGCTTTCTGAGAGTTTTACACCACCATCTAATATTGTCATCAGGTGTGTCATACATATTTATATGCTATTTCTTCTAGGTATATCCATTGCACATCTTCAACAGTCAAGTGAGTCTACTAAGAGAAATACACTACTCCGTTATTAACGTCATTTATTTCCGCAATTAGGAACATCTGTTACTCAGACGAAGTGGTGGACATATAAGGACAGAGTGACGTGTGACTCTTTAAGGTCGAGAGAATTTTAGGAACAATATCTGTCTGGCGATGATGGCAGAAGCCATGGGCTTAGGGGCACAATACTATTATGAAGAACATTCAATGAAGCGAGGTTTTTCAGAACGGTTATATCTGCTAGCGCAGTTTCTTCCACCACAAAAGATTTTTTTGTATCGTAGTTATGGATAGCCACTCCGAGGGTATTTTAATTGCACACCACGCATCATGGAGTATGGTTTGGTCTTGGCAACCCGTATCTTACCTTTGGCCGAGCATCCAAACACCTGTTATTACTGTGACAGTTGTTTGTGTGATCATGTAATGGATGGTTTACTAGATATGTAAAGGTGAGGAAAGGAAGGGGTTTTACTTATAAAATCGGGCTTTTTTAGTCTAATTTACGTGGTGACGTAAGAGAAAGGAAACATGTAGTTTTGTGTGTGTGTGTGTGTGTGTGTGTGTGTGTGTGTGTGTGTGTGTGTGTGTGTGTGTGTGTGTGTGTGTGTGTGTGAGAGAGAGAGAGAGAGACAGAGAGAGAGAGAGAGAGAGAGACAGAGAGAGAGAGAGAGAGAGAAGAGAAACGCAATCGCCTGCCGGCTATGTGGGCATGAGACTTGAACCTCAACCTATAGTGCGACTCGAATCTCAACCTACAGTGCAACGAGGCATTGGTGGTGTGTGTAAGAGAGAGTCCAATCTAGTTGAGTGAGCTCGTGCACGCATCCAAGTTATGTGTGTGTGTGTGTGTGAGTGGGAGAGAGAGAGAGAGAGAGAGAGAGAGAGGAACTAGCTACATTGTTCACTCTCTATGTGTGTACTTTGTGTGTGTGTGTGTGTGTGTGTGTGTGTGTGTGTGTGTGTGTTAGAGACAGAGAGAGTGAGAGTGAGAGAGACAGAGAGAGAGAGAGAGAGCAACTAGCTATAGTGTTCACTCTCTATGTGTGTACTTTGTGTGTGTGTGTGTGTGTGTGTGTGTGTGTGTGAGAGAGAGAGAGAGAGAGAGAGATAGATAGATAGTTCTATTATCGTCCTCGAAGGTCAAATATGACATATGGGACCAAATGAACATGTCATGTGGTGTGAGTGGAGGTCATAAGTGACTCTTGAGGCTGAAAAATGGCTAAAATGAGCATCACAATAGAGAGTCCATATCGTGGTTGGGAGAGGAAGGTATATAGGGAGAGTTTATGGCTGAAAATATGGGGAAAAGATGATCTAATGTGGTCCACTCAAGTAGTGTTGGTACTCACTCTCTCGCACTTGATGAGGGCATAAGGTGCAAATTCAATGAGACTCCTCGCCAGTGCCCCAACGTCCTGTCTCACAGCGTAGAGAATGGGAGCTGAGACGAATGGAGGCAATGGTGCGGATCGCACTCAACGAGATGGGCTCAAGGATATAGGGATGGGTTCGGTTGCCTCATTCGGAGAAGAATAGAGATTCGTAGTTTGGGGCAATGTGTGTGGTGTAATGGATGAAGCGAAAACCTCCAGATTTCTCCCAAGCCGTGATACATTGGCATTGTAAGAAGGCCTCATTAACTTGGAAGTCGATCGACGCATCCTTGACCAAGTGACATGCATCCCATTATCCAAACCATTTCTTGATGTCAAGCATCAACCCCAAACTTAGTATTTTGCTCTTGCATGTCTTTGGACCTTTTGACTTGCTTCATATGCAATTCTAGGAAGTCGATACAAAGGGCTACGGTGTGTCTTAAGCATGTACTCCACAATCCTTGCATGCCCAAGACCTCAATGGGACGCGATCCGGACTCAAGAAGTAAGAGCATGTAGAGTGTTTGTGTCTTGACTTGGAGAAAGTTGGTGAGAAAACGCTTTTTGACATTCTCAAACACTTTCCAAGTAGACTTCCCGATGCTACTACCCCACACCTCCACTCTATAAAGAAGCACCGATGTCATCAATGTGTCAAAGAGGTACTTTTTGAGAGCCCAACACTTGATCTCTCCGGCATTGCACATGTTCGCAAATGCATAATAAGCCCTCTTTCCGTCCAAGCGATGCATTGCGCAATCCTTCCTGGAACCTCAAGGCCAAGGTACTTGAAGCTATCTACCACTTCAAGTTGCTCATTGTTGTATACAATGCATGGATTTTTGTCATTGAGAGTCTTTACAAGCATAACCTTGGTTTTGGATCCATTCACGATCAGCACGCTATGTAAGCAAAAGCGTTTCAAGACACTCATAAGCTTTTGTGCATCTTCTAAGGTATGTGCCAAGAGCACTACATCATCGGCATGAATCAAAAGCATGATCACCGCATTTCCAATCTTAACCTCTTCTATGCCTTCTTGTTGTATAAAATCAAGAACCATCCATTCCAATTCATCAATGACTAGCCCAAAGAGAGTTGGGGAAAGTGGGCATCCTTGTTTGACACCAATGGTGCTTGCAAAAAATTCTGAAATTCCATCTCCCATACGTAGTCGACATATCACTTTTTGGTAGATGCGAAAGATTGCATGCATAAATTCTCTCAGCACTTGAAGGCTTTACATATGTCTCCAAAAATTCCTCACGGTACCATGTTCTTGAAATCCACAAAGCAACAATACAATTTTTTTCATTTCAATCGAGACGCTTCCATAAGAACTCGAAGAGTGACAAGGTGATCAATAGTGCTATGATGCTTTCAAAAAGTTGCTTGGCCAAGTGCACGTTTGCCGTTCTTTCCAGCACATTCACTTATCTTCATCTCCATGATACATCCAAATAACTTTGCCATCAAAGAACCAACCATTATAGTGCGATAGTTTTTCACATTGTTTACATTTCCTCCTTTGTGCAAAGGTTTGATCCAATTTGCACTCCAATCATGAGTCTTGCCATGCTAAAGTGCAAGGTTAAACATATCGTGAATCCAATATCGTGTTTTCTTGCTTGTCCATTTAATCATTTCAGCCTTTACACCTTGAAGGTCCCCTGCCTTGCGAGTAGCAAGTTTCTCAAGCGTGTGGCATACATCTTCAATGGTAAAGAAGGAAGGCATAAATGGAAGGGAGCTACAACAGTCCATCTTATCAACATTGGGTTCCTCATAGAGGTTCTTGCAATGCGTATACATATCCTCAAGAGTCAAGTCACCAAAGCTCTCAACACTTGCCTTTTAGGTTTTGCCAAAACTTACCACATGCATGTGCTTTCTCTTGCGTTTAAAGAACTTGTTTTTTGACTTCTCACCTTCTCCTCTTTTTTTGAACAAGTGCTTTGTATGTGTGTGAACATTTCAAGTAAACTTCCTTGTCTTTGCTTGAATCCAAACTTAGCAAGTGTTTTTGGGCTTGAATACATTCCATGTCAAACCATTTCTTCTTGGTGCTACCCTTCTTAGACCTTTTGCAAGACATGTGTTTCATCGAAAAGCATTCCTTCACACAAGAGAAAATTACTTCTTTGAAAACTTTCCACTTGCATTCTAATGTTGGGCTCTCTTGATGCTCTGTCATGCTTAACATCCGGTCCACCATGTAGCCTCCAATCATGACTCACATCATGATTGGAGGCTACATGCTCGGGTCTTTTACCACACTTGAGGTCAATACATAACATCCTATGATCCGATTCCGGATATCATGCACCACGTGTAAAGCTTTGTATGCATTCCATATAGTCAATCACGCTATCACCATTGTGCTTTCTACATGTAAAGTCATTGGTGCCTTGCCATAAAGATACACCATTTGTAATGAGCATTTCGGTACTATTGCACATATGTAGAAGTGAATTTCCACAGTGATACAATTCTTTTGCATCATTAGAACTTCGATTATACATGTATGACTCCTCCATTCTTCTTGAAACATGCAGCATGTCGACTTGTTGTGTGCCATGTTGTAACGTATTTGTGCAAGCATTCATGTCTCCAAATACAATGACTTTACCCTGGTCCTTGTAATGAGCAATGTCTTTCTCTACTTCAACAAAGGGTTAATCTCTATCTATATCGAAGCGAGCATAAAAGTTGGAGTCATAGTGAGGAATGTAGCAACCAACCAAAAACATGACTTGACCATTTGATGGGCCAATTTTCAGCCACAAGTAGTGTTTATACTTATCTTCTTTGACAATGGAAACATCTTTTAAACCCTTTTTTATCATACATGCTACGCCTCCTTGGCCTCTATGTTGCTTTGCATTTTTGGCCACATCAAAGAATGCACATCGTATTTGTCAAATCCAAGAATTCATTGCGCATCATGCTCCCATGTTTTGACAAGAAGTATGACATCGGAGTCATTGGTAAGCTCATCAATGCCAATTCCCGCATTCCATGGATACCCGTTACAATTCCAAAAGCCTATTCGCAAGCGTGAGTTGGTCTCGATGATCATGTGTCCCTATTTGTTCGCTGGACTTGCATCCTCCTCAAGTGACTTTTCTTCTTCAGATGACACCTTAACCTTCTTGGTTCTTTCCTCATATGATTTGCGACGTACATTTTGTTGCATAAGAGTGTGATCCTCATATACATTACAACGCGTTCCTTTGAGGTAGATCCAACTATTGTCAAGGATGATCTTTCTCTTTACCTCATCAGCCATGGTACATACAATAGGTCTTTCTCCACACACACACACACACACACACAGAACACAATATCATAGTTGCCCGTTGTCTATGCATGTGTGTGTGTGTGTGTGTGTGTGTGTGTGTGAGAGAGAGAGAGAGAGAGAGAGAGAGAGAACACGAGATCACAAATGTTTGCAACCTGTGTGTGTGTGTGTGTGTGTGTGTGTGTGTGTGTGTGTGTGTGTGTGTGTGTGTGTGAGAGAGAGAGAGAGAGAGTGAGAGAGAGCACAAGATCACAAATGCTCGTAGCCTGTGTGTGTGTGTGTGTGTGTGTGTGTGTGTGTGTGTGTGTGTGTGTGTGTGTGTGTGTGTGAGAGAGAGAGAGAGAGAGAGAGAGAGAGAGAGAGAATCTTATCAGCGGTGAGAGAGAATGATAGGGTATGGGGGGATTTAATGGCAACAGAGAAAGACAGTGAGTACTTTGGCTGGCTGAGAGAGAGAGAGAGAGAGAGAGAGAGAGAGAGAGAGAGAGAGAGAGAGACTAGTCCCATAGCCAATAATGGACAAAGGTGAGTAAGCCCAAGCTGACAAGATATTGAGAAAATCTAGGGCAGGCAGTGAGCAATTGCAAGTTGACAATGATGGAAGGCGAAGTAAACTGTTGACTAAGATTTTTTGCGTTAAATTTCTCTAAACTATGTGGATGTTCTCAACTTCAAATTAGAATTTAAAGGTAAGTCTCAAAATTTGTGGGTGGGATTACACTAGACCTAGGCTTTTCCCTATGAACTTTGTAGGCATTCTCGCCTTCAAATTAGAATATAGAGGTAAATCTCAAAATTTGTAGGTGGAATTACACCAAACCTAGGTTTTTTTGAGCACTTGGATACATAGTGTTTCTTTCCAAAAACTTAGAAAACCTACATATGAGATCTTTAATCTTGAGATTTAGTATATTTCAGTGTTTTTACTCTAAGTTTCTATAAATTTCATAGGTTTTTCTTACCTTCAAATTTAGAATTTAACATTTGTAGGTGGGATTACGCTAAACCTAGCCTTTTTTCGAGCACTCGAATAAATAGTTCTCTTTTCAAAAACTTAGAAAACCTACATATGAGAAAAATATATTTGAAGGTCTTTACATGATTTTTCTAAAATTTTCCTATAAAATTTAGAGATTTTCCTTTAAAATTTGAAGGGTTTTACAAAGTTTGGAGGTTTCCATCAAGGACTCTTGGAGAATCCCACAAAAAATGGAATTTTAAAAAACCTACATATGATAAAATTTTAGAGATAAATTTACTATATTTGAAAGTTTTTTTATCTGAATTTCTTAGTTTGCGTGTATGATGATGATTGTATGCCTCCCCTTTGATCCATAATTCCTGTCTGCTAATTTTTATGAACTTTGTATGTTTTCTCACTTTCAAATCTACAATTCAGAGGTAAACCTCAAAATTTGTAGGTGGTCGTTTCCATTGGGACCAGAGTCTACACAACACACTAAAAAACAGGTCGCTTTAGATAGACAAATGCATCACATTGAAATGTGTGAAGCATGGCGCTTATCAAAGACAACGATTGAGGCCTCCCTACTAGCTTCCAGAATACAAGAATGGTGAGTGAAAAATGTGATAGGGGATAATATAAAGGCTCTAGAGCTATAATTTAATTGATGGGAGCAACAAATTGCCCATTGCGGAAGCGCTCAACCAATGGTATATCTATCTTTTCTTTGATTCATATAACATACATGAAAATAGAGAGTAACATATATATGTTTTTTCTCGCATTGTATTTTATAGGCCAAGAAAGAGTCCTTGGGAGAAAGCTCAAATTCCAAGCATAAACTTGTCAGAGAGCATCCATGCAAGTTGGCTAGCAAATGAAGGTGGAAAATGAAAAATCTCACTTTATGATGCATGTGTTAGCGATGTTTTGAATGCATTTATTCAATGTGCAAAAAGATTGAGACACGCCACATGCAGATTCACGGGAACTGGCCCTTCCATAGAAGAAATGATAGTCAATGCCAAATGCAAAGAATCTCCAAATCCAACTCATACTACAGGTACATTGAAAGGCTGGTTGATGGCAGTCCTTTGCATGAGGAGCATGTGATGGAAGGTGACAAAGAGATTGTGCAATGGAAGAAGAAAGCAAGTGTAGTTGATACAAGTTCACATATACCTGGATATGTAATGGAAGCAACGCAACACAAAACCAAAGGGAGACCACGGAATATACAATTTGATAGAGAGGAAGATTTATTTTATTGACAATGAAGCAGGAGAGAGCATTCCAGTGAAGCAAGGAGAGAATTCAGCAAGGTGTATTCAAGAGGTAAGAGTTCCACGCGAAGAGTGGGCTTTACGAAGGATGCCAACCAATTGCGTGAGGAAATGTTTTGGAATGGAAGGGAAGAAAATTACAAATTACAGAACCGTCACATGAGATTGGTTGCACCATGTTTTTGGTTTGAGATAACTTTTAAAGACAAGACGATAGCATAGTGGATATGGTTCTGCAATTATGATGTAAGCCAGACAAAAAAAGTACAGAGCCAAGTTAAATTCTCACCTATCGTTCCTACATCCTGGCGAGTGGATATTGGAACCAACTTATCAGAGGAAGAAAGTGACATCTTAGTGCAAAGTGGTTTTGAATTTGCAACACCACTACGAAACATTAACAATATATCTACCACTCTTACATAAGGAGGCTCCAACAGCAGGAAGCATGAGTGGAGACATGGTATTTCCAAAGAAGCACAAAAGAGATTACAGTCAATTGCAAGTATGGTTGTAACGTTCTTGGAAGAGAAACTAGAATGTGAACAACACATAGCTTTTCGAGTTTTGACAGAAAGTTGTTATGATGTACACATAAAGGTAGAACCTAGTTGCACCCTACCCCGATTTTCAAAAGAGAGAATCCACACATAAAGCTTTTTTAGCATGTAAGCACATGTATTATGTGTATGTGCATATACTTTGCCTTTAACCAAAAGAGCGCATGGTCATTCACGAGCCTTCACTAACGACCTTGCATTTGTATTAGGCAAACCTGCAAGATAAAGCCTATGGTGTAGTGATTCACCTAAACCTTACAAAAAGTCATCTAGATGTATGCATCGAAGGAGACATCTATTATGTATGAGCTACAGAATTATTTTTCCCCACCTTTTGAAACCTTTTTTGAATCCCTTTTAGTTATAGATGCATGCTTTGTGGTATCTATCTTACCATATGTACAAGCTCAAAATTAGGTCTTTTGGAAACTTGTACATGTTTTTGGTTGTATCATATGAGTAAAGTCTCTTTTTTGGTGAACACTTTTTGTGTCGTTAGAAAAGGCTCTAAATCTAAAGCCAAGTTATTGCAAACTGATACATGTTTTTTGGTGTGTATCGTATAATAATGTCTCCGTTTTGGATTAACATTTTTTGTGTCGTTAGAAAAGGCTTTAAAACTATAGTCAAAAAGCTCGCAAAAATGGTTTTGATTGCAAAAGCTCAAAATTGAAAGCTTGCCAAAAAAAAAACACTCCAACAAGGTCCACAACTATTGTAAAAATAATCCAAAATCTCTTAAGCGTGGAGAAAACAGCACAACAACTCAACCAACAACATCAAAAACCATGATTATGGCATACTTGGTATCATTGCAAGAGACCGTAAACAGGCAAGGTAAAGAATAGCATGCTAAGGGTCTTGTTGTTGAGAATGAGAATCTCAAGTGGCCACTTGAGATGCAAAACATGTTTGATGCAACTTAAAAGAGGAAGTCGAGGAATATAAATGCTCTCTTATGGACTTGAATGCTTTGAAGAAGTACATGAACAAAATGGAGTATGACCATGCATTTGACACCATGAACCGGGATGTATGTGACATGAAAAATGTATGCACAAACAAATCTTGGGCTGATATATATTGTAGCAATGTGGTTCCTAATTCCTCTCATATGCAAGCTATGGCCCAAACAAAGAATGTTGAGAATGTGGATGTAGAGGAGTTTATGAAACAAGAGCAACATTCCAAGAACATTGTTGTTTGTGGAATTCCTAAGGAGAAGTTAGAGACACCTCCTTCTCTTGCCATTGTTATTAAAGATCCCTTCAAAAACCACTTTGGCATCTCAAGAGTAATGGTTTACGGAACACATAGAATAGGTAAGCAAGGAGCTCCTCGCTCAGGAGAATGGCCAACTATATGCAACATGTCGGATGAGACCAAACGAAACAGTATCCTTGATAATAGTTGGATTTATTTGAGGGATGAAAAATCATTTGTATGCAAGGATCACACTATTAAGTAACAAAATAAACATTGCAAGGCATGTGAGGAGAGGAACAAGAAAAACAAGGAGAACTCTCATGAAGAAAATGTGCCCAAGGAGGAGGCGATTCCCTCAAGCAAATATGAATGAGTGACGCCATATGAGGCCGAGTTACAATTGAAAGTATGCTTTTGGAATTGCAATGGATTGCCATGAATGCAGGGGTTGACATAGATGAACTAATAAGCAAAGTCGATGTTGTACTTCTTGTTGAGACTTGGGAGCATGATACACAAAGGATTAATGGGTTGGAGGTTTACAATGTACATTCATTGATGTGGTCAAAGAATCTCAAGCAACAAAGAGGGCAAGGAGTGGTAGCATGTATGATTAAGAAAGGATTGGAAGATTTTGTATTAATTATGAAAGATGACAAGCTTAAATTTTATGTATGGCTAAAAATTATGACACCAAAAAGACCACCCATTTTTGTAGCCGGTTACTACATTTCTCATCATGATTCCCCCTTTTATGCTTGCATGGATAGAGATCAGCCATTTTTTTATTTAGAGAAGAACATTTTTTATTTTCAAGGCAAAGGTGATGTTATTGTCTTTGGGATGTGACTGCTCTCACAAAGACATTGCAACATGATACTCAACAATTTGACATGCCATACATTTCAAGAGACTTGGAGCCGTACTTTGATGGATGAGAAAGAGCCGGATCACTATGGAAAGTTATTTTTACACATGTGCAATAGCACGGGTATGTTCATTGTCAACATTGTATCTTTGTGGAGTGTAATCAATGTATTTACATGTAGAAAACACAATGCGGAGAGTGTGATTGACTATACGCTACTCTTCAAAGACATCATGTACTGCATAAAAAGTTTTATGCTTGGCCAATGGACCCTAGAATCAAACCATTGGACCTTATGTATTGACCTTACATGTGGAGAAACAACTAAGCATGATAATCTTAGCCAAAGGGAAAACAAGTTATCTCTTTGTATGGATTTTGAACAAGCACTAATGTATATTGAAATGCTTTAGCAAAAGTTATGATAACTAAGCTTCAATACCATTGCAAACTAAATGGGAAGCTTTCAAGAATTTTGTTATTGTGCCAAATAATGTTTTTCCATAAAGCATGTCCATGGTATCAACAAAGATAGAAAAAGAAAAAGGTGGTTTGATAAAGAATGACAAGATGCTCAAGAGTCCTTGATAAACCCATATGCAACTATGGACAAAGATAATTATCAAAGTAATTTACATACATATAAGGCATTGATTCAAAAGAACAAAAGAACATGGCAAGTTAAGCATCAATTTCTTCAAGTCCAAGAAAAGGCACACGCATGCAGAAGATTATGGAGAAACTTGAGGGGCAAGCGGGTGAGAGTTTTGGTAATTGAGTCTTATGGGAATGTATACACATTGTAGGCAACTATATGAGTAGCCAAATGCTAGAAAGATGCCATTTTATGGTTCACTCCCATGTATGCCCTCTTTCATTACTATTAAGGATATGTGCGGTGGGCTCAAAAAGTTGGCCACTCGCAAAGTGGAAGATCTTCAAGGTATCAAGCCAGAAATGATTTAATGGAGACGAGAGAATTTACACATAAGTGGATGTGTGATATATTCAACTTTGCACTTCAACATGGTATGCCTTGTGATTAGAGCATTAATTAGGTCAAGCCTTTGCATAAAGGAGGGAATTTAGAGAATGTAAATAATAATTGGGTCTCTAATGGTGAAGTTGTTTGGGTGCATAATGGAGATAATATTGAGTGATTGGGCTGAAGAGAATGGTAAGTGTGCAAAAGGACAAGCGGGTTTTTGTCAACGCCATATCACCATTGATAATCTTGTCACTCTTCGTGTTCTCATGGAAGAAAGTAGCAGGTTGAAAGGCAAGTAATTGTATTCTTTCTTTGTGGACTTAAAGAAAGCCTTTGATATGATTCCTCATAGAAATTCGTAGAAAAGGTTGGAAGAACTCCAAGTGCCAAGGGAGTTTATGCTTGCGTTTCTCAAATCTATGAGAAGGTGATGTGTCAATTGCACATGGGAAGAGGAATTTCAAAAAAATAACAAGCACTATTGGGGTTAAACAAGCCTTGTCCATTGTCACCAACTCTCTTTGGTCTATGCATCAGTCAATTGGAACAAATGATACTTGACTTTATGCAAGAAGAAGGCATTGAAGAGGCCACTATTTGCAATTTTATAATTATGCTTTTGTTTTATGCGGATGATGCACACACTCTAGATGCATAAAAGCTTATGGTTGTCCTAGAACTTTTGCTTGCATGGTGGGCTGATTGTGAATGAATGCAAACCAAAGGCTATGCTTGTGAAAACCAACCATAAGGAGAAGCCATGCATTGTGCACAACAATGAAACACTTGAAATTTTTGAGAGCTTTAAGTACCTTGGCCTTGCGGTTTCGGCCAGTCACAATTGCATGAATGTGCTATGCATCATTTGGAAGCCAAGAAGAATGCATACTATGCATTTGAGAACATGTGTAATGCAAAAAATATCAAATGTTGGGTTCTCAAGAAGTACCTTTTTGACACATTGGTGACACCAGTTCTTCTTTATGAAGTTGAAGTGTGGGGAGGCTTGATTTGCTCACGAAGGAGCTGGAGCGAGGAACCAAGGATGGACACCATTATTACCCGCTGGGAGCTTAGGCGAAGGCCCATGATGGCGAGCTCTCATACCGACACAACGCAAGAAATTTTGGAGAGGGTTTTGGAAGCTGTAGAAGAAATTACTAAGCCAAAGGCCATGGAGGAGTCGGGTGAGAAAACACCTACAGATAAAAAGACAACCACAGAATGCTTTGCACGTCATTTTTTTTGTACTTTAGTAAAGTCTTTTTATTATAGAAAATGTAGATGGTTTTATTTAATTTTATGAGGTGGTTCACACGATTTCATGCACATGAATGGATATCCATTGAACAATGAGTGCATCCACATTGAATGATGAACAAAATTTGGCACAAAGCCCCATGATTGTCTTCCCAATTTCATGTTAATGAATCTGCAAGGGATTAGACACTGCCTCGACGTGTGAATGTGGTCGACGGTAAGACCTTCCCGATGCAAAGCCCCAATCTTTGTGTCCCACTCTCATGAGGTTAACGGGTAAACCTAAACCCGAGGTTTGGGAGTAATCCAAAAACCCCGCATGATGGTATCTCAGTAGTAGCACCAGGTTGTGAGAAAAACCTAAAACTCACAGTTTGTGAGTATACCAAAAACCCGTTGTGTCATGAGAGTGAATAATTTAGCTCAAGGGGACGTATGATGATGATGATGATTATACCATTCCCAATCTCTCTCTCTCTCTCTCTCTCTCTCTCTCTCTCTCTCTCTCTCTCTCTCTCTCTCTCTCTCTCTCTCTCTCTCTCTCTCTCGTGGAATACCCTTACTTTGTTGTGTTGAATCTTTGACTAGCAAAGTATAGATAATCTGTTATCCCATCAGGTTGTGCCAAAAAATAGCTCCCATCGTCATACCCAAAGCATCTACATGGACATGGAAAATAACATTCTAGTATGGCTTGCAAAGGATCCGCTTCATACTAATGGCATCCTTGAGGGACTAAAAACTGGCCTCACATTTTGGGGTCCAGAAAAATTTAACACGTTTGTTGGGACACTGGCTTTTTCGGCACTTCAGATCTTGTCTTCAGCCATCTCTATTCCATTTTTGGACACAACATGTCCCAATAATTGTCCCTTCAAAATCATGAATACCGACCTGAAGGGATTCAGACAGATCCTCTTCTCTTTGCATCTCTCAAATACAATCTTCAAAAATATGCATGTCTTGAGATGATAAAATTGTGAAATCATCCACAAATATTGTCAAAAACTTGTGCAAGAACTCACTAAAGATCTCCATCATATATAGCTAAAAGGTGGCTAGAGTGAATTACATAAGCCAAACAATGTCACTGTTAACCACTGGCGTCCACTTCTAGTAGTCATGGGCCGGGCTTGTCGGTTCAATAGGAAAAGGGTAAGAGTGATCGTCGATGAGAGGTGCACTCTAACAGGAACATTCAAGAGTTAGTTGGCTAAGTATGGGCGGCAAGTGTGCATGGAGCGAGCTCATATAAAAGTCACCTAAACCTAAAATTCATTCATTCTTTCATTTGTGCAATTGAGGAGTGCTCTTGCTCCATCTCCATCTTCTTCTTCTTCATCTCCTTGTGTGTGTGTGTATGTATGCATGAGAGAGAGAGAGAGAGAGAGAGTGTGTGTGATCGAGCATTGCGACGACGGCACGGCGGGGGCGAAGCGGTTGAGCGCGGTGCAACGGCGGCTCCTTCTTCTTCGCGGCGAGGAATCCTCCACGAAGGCGAGCATAGGGCGGTGAGTGACACACCCTTGCTCTCTTGAGCTTGCTAAATTAGTCTAGTTGTGTGCTTGGAGCCATTTGTGGCTCGCACACAGTGTATCGGCAAGTCCCTTGCATTGACACGTGTGATAGACGTGCACATTTTTGGCACCGTTGCCATGGAAATGCCTTGCATTAATCTTGAGTAGCACTCTATGCTACTTTGTGGTGCATTTTGAATTGTAGGAAAGGTAGAGAAGTAACGTGTGTGTGTTGAGAAGGAGTTTGTTTTGCCGCTGTGTATTGTTTTGTTAAAGGTACTAAGGTGTTGCATTGAAAGGTACTGTGTTTTCTCTGTGATAAGGTGTTAGGATCAAGGTAGTAGATCCATAATGTTAGTTCTGTGTAAAGTATAGTAGATAGTTCTGTTACCTAATGAGTTGTTTTAAGGTAGGACCACGATCGAGAATATCCCCCATACCCAAGCCCAAGCCCACGCTCAAGCTCAAGCCTCAGTCCCCCTTTAAAATTACATATTTTAGCCTCACGCGTAGGTAAAAATCGACCTTTTTGAGGACCAATGGAGCTTTGGGTAACCGAACGCTGTGCTATAAAGCACACCACGACCCCTAAGTGATATGCTTGTTTCAAGCTATCACACGCTCTAATCAAAAAACCGATCATTAAAAAATATAAAAAACGAGTGAAAACGGACGCCTAAAAAAGTAAGCGGTTAACCTTCGAGGTTATTCGTCGACGCTTGTAGGGTGCCAAAGGCATATGCATCTGCGCTCTGGTCGTTGCTAGAGGCCGAGAAACTAGAGAGCATTTCAACTTACGCGAGTTCTCAATATCCACCTACCTTAGGTTTCGGGTCCTCGGCTGGGACCCAAGGTAGTACAAACCAAGACCCAAACATAGCGGCTAATGACTCTTCCTCTGACTATGATGTCATGGAGGGTTTCCCAATGCTTAATTTCAAAATCTCAAGCCAAGACATGCATACCATGGGTCCACGGTCCGGGCCGAGCGTGCTTAGCCGCTTGACCGAAACCTTTAGTAGAGACACTCGTTCTGAACATGGAGCTAATGATGTAAATGAGGGGGGTGGGGAAGTAAATTCTCCATTCATGACAACCATAGACCCTATGCTCTTAGAGAGTGTGCACGTGAATACTCCATTCACTGCACCCCCTGACTCTTCAGAGCTATTTCCCTCCAAGGTTATATTACCCGATGGTAGAAGCCTTGCCGAAGTGCAAGAGGTTGAGCGATATATCATTGCGGCTAGGGAAAAGGAAATTGAGAGCTTACGCAAGGAAGAGCAACGAAGAGAGTTAAAAGTGAAAACTCCTATGTCAATATCCTTGCTAGGAGAGCAATCGAGTGCTCTTGACTTAGCAACCACTAAGGGTTAACCCATAGAGAGCCACATTGCATCTAGTTCAAAGGACACCCTAGCACCTCAAACCTAGATGGAGCGTTCCTAAATGAGAACTGGGAGTACAAACTAAACTCTAACCGACCTATACACATGTCACACCTATCACGTGGGTTGGTTAGATGTTCTACAATCCACAACGGGTGCTACTAGTGTGGAGGATCAACAACAAAGAGTTTGTGAGGTCATCCATAGGGTTATTGAGCTAGAGAAACAAAACAAGGGGATCCACATGCCTTCAACGGGTCTCATGAGATTCTTGGATACAAGGAAGGATAAACAACCAACCTTATCGCAAATGGAGACTCCCTCAATAAGTCCGATGGATCCTCCACATGTTGTTTCGCCATGGGTCTCAGTGCAATCTGAGCCCACCAGTGATAGCTTTACTTTTCCAAGTCTAGCTCATCTTTCCCTTGATGACGCCATGCCTACCATGCCTACCTCAATGATGGGCATGCCAAGAAACATGCCATGGACCTCATTTGTTAGTAAAGCACCACTACATGGTAGCTCAATGCATGCAACAGTACCTACAAGTGTGTACCAATCGTATATACCTATAGGTCCTCGTACTCATGTAGTCCCTACCCCTCCCATTGTTTCAACTACCTATGCTCCACAACCACAACACCTAAGCTCTTATTTCCATGGGACCATACCGGCTAGCATTAGCATGTCACATCCCACGTCTGCTATGCCTAGGGCCACAAATTTGAACTTTGGACCGCCGCCACATTCACAACCCCGTACCAAACATGGAACCCAAGGGCTTCCTATGTGTAGGGTTAAGGGGGATGTGTTAGTGTGCCATTCATGGCATAAACATGCTTTGGAGAGGTTAGTGTAGAGCTTGATAGAGAAACTATTGCACAATACAATATAGGGTATAATTGCAAATGGTAAAGCTTAATATTATTCAGTAAAACTTTCCTTTATATAGGCTTTTAGAAATAGGCAGCCTTTTGACACATGAGCACAAAAGGTGGCCGCCAATGCACAATACAAGTGGCTTTCTCTTTACAAAGGTTGCAAGAGACTTTTCACATTGCTTGGCACATAAGGCTTTTCTAGGTGAAAGAGACTGTTCACATAAGAGATGCAACAAAACTCGCATCCCAACAATCCTCCCCTATGTGGGTTTTGATTGCATATCACTCACACAAAACCTCCCCTCAAAACACACTAGGGTGAGGCACACAATTCACAAGCCACCCCTTGAACAAAAATTGCCTCCCCTAGACACAAAGGGTGTAGGCACACAAAACATCAAGGTGTAGGCACACACAAGCCTCCCCTAGCACAAATAGAGGTTAAGGTACACAAGAGAGATAATGCTCACAACCCATGTCGTTTGCTCTTTGTTGGAGGATTTTCTCCCCCGCACAATTTTTTGCAAAAATTATTGTACTTTGTTCTGTTCGCCAGTTGTTGTAGTAGCCAATATGTCGTTGTTGTTTTGCCACATTGTGATGTTGTTGTTGTCGATATTTTGATCCAATGCAGAATGCAAAGGAAGATACAATGCACAATTATGTACAATGGAGAGAAAAACCACGTGGGAAAAAGCCCTCATTATTATTTTAGCTATGCAAAAAGGATTATTTTGTAGATGTTGGAGAAAGTTTTATAACTATTATCTTTTCATTTTGATGCCATGAGCGATGCTTTCTTCTTCATTTTCCTGTTGATATAGATCTTGATATTATTTGATGTTGTTGGTCCGATTGGTAGAGGATGAAAACTTCGTGGCACATACATGTCAAATGTGATGCTTGTGTGTGCTCATGGGCGGTCTTACCATACACGTATTGTGCACGTGGTGTCTGGAACCCATGTGCCTTGGTGCACTTGTGTTGCATACATAGTAGTTGTGTGTTGAATGAACTCTTAGAAGTTTGATACACATTCACATGTTGTATCAAAATCTTTCTTGTAAAATAGATGAGGAAACCTTTTGTAGACCAAGTTGTAGAGGCAGCTCGTGAAAATCTTCTAGAAAAATGGCCTTCTTGCTTTTGTTTCGACTCGAAGCTTGTGAGTCACAATTGCTGCATTGACTTGCAATGCGTTTGGCCTTTAACCCGGGATTTTTTACCTTAAAAATATTCCACAAGAATGACCTCTTAGGAATCGATTTAGAGCGGTTGCAAAGGTCTGAAGCCACGTGGGCTAGTTGGCGCAAAGATGACGTGAGTACTCGCGCGAGCACAAAAAGAGTCTGCACTCTACGCGTTGGACCGGGGCTATTGAAGGTAGATGAAAAAAAAGGTGATGGAGCCGGGGGTGCCCCACGCGCGCTTGTGTGTGTGTGTTGGTTGACTCAATGCCGAGAGGTTACCTGAGTTGCTTGCGAGTTTGTGGGAAGCGCAGGAGCGAGAAGAGGTGGTCGGGCCTCAGGACTAAGTGGCACGGGCATGGGAGGGTGGGATCTACGACGGGGGCATTGTGGGCCGTAGATCCTAGTGGCGGCGCCAAAAGTAATCTAGGGTACCCTAGTTTACTTTTTATAATTAAAAAGTAAACTAGGGTACCCTAGATTACTTTCGGCTGCAGCCCTTGTGCATACATGTTATAAGTAAATTAGGGTCCCCACGTTTCACAACCCGCGTATGGCGTTGTGGTTAGGGTGTGCGCCTCTCATGGGTGAGGTTACGGGTTCAAAACCCACGTGGGTACCCTAGTTTACTTTCAAAACTCGGGTACCCTAGTTTACTTTTTACAAAAGTAATCTAGGGTACCCGCATTCCAAATCTATAGCCCACAATCCCCCGGCCGTAGATCCCACCCTCCCATGCCCGTGCCACTTAGTCCTGAGGGTGGTCGGGTGTTGCAGGGGTGACAGTAATGGCAGATTACACAGTAATGGCACAGCAATGGCGGATGACTGAGGCTCTGAGCCTGTGTAAAGCGCCTATGTCGGACGCTGTGGGCAGTAATAGGATAACGGATAGGATGGGCGAGCCAACTAATGATTGATTGTACTTATTGTACTTATTACTATGTACAGCTCATGAGTCGTGATAAGCTACGAGCTCGGACCCAAAACCGCGGACCCAAAACCGTTGCAAAATGGGCTTGAGTGCCTCTCTTTGAGATCCGCCAGGCGGTTTTGTTTGGATTTGAAGGTACGCTCCAATCAGATGGCGGAAATGGAGGGCTCCGATTAATGGGTTTCCTCTTCACTTCGCCTTTAGTCTGCTTAGGGGTGGATCCCACTTGGGTTTGTCTTATAGCCACACACATACACAAGATTATCACAGAGATCAAGTGAGCTCCAAAACTAAAAATTAAAGGCTTTAATTAGAGCTCGTGTAGAAAATTGCAAGCGCACACACATGAAGAATTGAAATGGGTTTTTGTTTTTGCAATAGACGCAAGTTAAAAGGTAAACAAATTACATAAAAATAATCTAATTATTAACATTCATGATATGCTAATCACGATGCAAATATAAACAGTCATAAATTTCTTTTTGTAATCAATTAGTATGGGTAGTGGCACTAATAGTACATATCCCATTACTAACGGACTTCAAAAGAAAAAATTAACGAGTGATTAGCACTATGATTAATATGCAATGCAAAGGAGCTTTGATTGACGATTAGGATGGCGAAGAGAGAGAGCACGTCAATGCAATCTAGCATAATGAGGATGCTTAGGATCTAAAATAGATTAGAAAATGCTAATCTAAGCCATTCTCTGATACCAGTTGTAGGGTTAAGGGGGATGTGTTAGTGTGCCATTCTAGGCATAAGCATGCTTTGGAGAGGTTAGTGTAGAGCTTGATAGAGAAACTATTGCACAATACAATATAGGGTATAATTGCAAATGATAAAGCTTAATATTATTCAGCAGAACCTGCCTTTATATAGGCTTTTAGAAATAGGCAGCCTTTTGACACATGAGCACAAAAGGTGGCTACCAATGCACAATACAAGTGGCTTTCTCTTTACAGGTTGCAAGAGACTTTTCACATTGCTTGACACATAAGGATTTTCTAGGTGAAAGAGATTGTTCACATAAGAGATGCAAAAAAACTCGCATCCCAACACTATGCGCCAAGCCCAATGCCAATACCTACTTCACATGTAGTTTCTAGAGCGCCTTCACCCACGGTGCCTGCTCACTTAGGTGACTTGGCAACATTTGCTCAAGCTATTGGTCGATCTATTGCTGAGAATATGCGTAACACGCCTGATAGAGAACCTAGAAGTAAGGCATTACAAATTGCCAAGCTCGCACAAAAATTTAGTGGAGACGGGGATGTGAGAAAGCATATCGAAGTGTTTGAACAAATATGCGATTCTCTAGGAGAACACAATGACCTGCATAAGAGTAATGCTTTAAGCCTAACCTTTAGTGGGAAGGCTGGTGATTGGTATAGAACCCTAAGGGTGGAAGAAAAAACAAATTACCCCACTCTTAGGAGACTGTTCTTAAAAGAATACATACGAGAGGGAGTGCTTTGGGGTGTAGCCTCTCAGCTCCAGAAAGCCCAACGAGAGGAAGGAGAGTCGGTGAGAGACTTTATTAGTCGCTTGAAGCATTTGAATTCTCGTTGTAATCCAAATGAGCGCTTCAATAATAATCAATTGCTTGATAGACTCGTCAGGGGATTACGACATGAGGATATCTACAATGGCCTAGTCATTAGAGGTATCACCACTTGGGAAGTAGTCACCACCAATGCGATCCAATTGGAGGATAATTTAATGATTCAAGGAGAAAGAGTGTCTGTTGAGCCTAAATTTATTAGCTCGCAGGCATCGGGGAATCAGCCAATGACCCTAAAGCCTATTGCTAAGGAGCCAAAGATATCTGAGATGACTTTAGCATATCTCACCAAAGCCATTCAAGAGAGTCTTAGAGACAATCGTGCTCCGCAAAACAATCATATGTATCCAAGAAGGGAACAACAATGGTGCTCAGTATGCTATGGACCGCATAGTACTAGTGAATGCCCTACTTTTAGAGTAAAATTCAATGGGAACTGCAATGCCTGTGGGAGTATGGTCATCAAGCTAAGGATTGCATAGTGTTTAAGTGCGCGATGGCCAATAGACCAACCTTAGCATGGAGAGACACACCTCGAGTGCCTGCATCTCTTGAACAAACGTCACAACACATGGTCCCTAGGACCCAAAATGTTGTTCAACCAATACCCTTACCACCTCCAATGCTAGGACCGCAACCACCACATGCGAGAATCACTTATGTGAATCAAGTTGTGAGTCATCTATTGCTTGTTTAGAAGGCTGTGAGGAGGATATAGACCCTAATATTGCCTATGGGATGGATGCACTTGAAGAAAGTCCACAATACTATATGGAGGACTATTGGGGACAAGTCAAACTTGTCAAGTAGCTGCTCTTGCTACAAGAGGCCAAAATATCAATTACACTGCTAAGAGACCACGTCTTCAATACTATGAGTGTGGAGGTCCACATCGTGTGGCCGAGTGTCCTATTAGGCTACAAAAGAATGCCACACTAATGCAAACCAATCAAGCGAGCACGTCTACAATGCCGATACTCATGTGTAATCGATGTGGCATAGATCATTTGATTGCCAAATGTCCAAATAATCCAAATGCACCAAAAATCACACCATTAAACTTGATTGAGTTACCGAGGAGCCATCACAAAGTACACATGTGGTACCAGTAAGCGTACTTACATGATCGATGCTCCAAAAACAAAATTATATTCTTGAGGAAAGAGACACGGCATCAATTGCCTAATCTCAAAAAAAGAAGAAAACACGAAGGAAGAGATCGCAAAAAGCAGCGAAGTCAGACCCGAGTTCAAAGACCAACACAGGGACTAGTGATGACCCCGTGTATATGAACGACGTTGAAGAGAATTATGATTCACGTGAAACCATGGAGACCAAAACAACCACTAAGATAGAAACGAACAAGGAAGATCTTCATGAGCCACAATGGCCAGGATCCAAGAAGAAGATAGGAACTTATCCAAACGCTACAGAGGAGATCGAGCGAGTCAAGCAATTAAGGAGTTTGGTAGAAGATACCCAAAGGGATCTAGAATCAGCACCTAGGCAGATCCAGATTATAGACATCGTGTTCCCTACGCAACAACAACCTCACCAACCCTATAGACCCTTAGCCATACCTAGTGTCATCCAAGAAGAAAGTGACTTAAAGTCATGGGAAAGTGGACATACTCACTTGTTGATGGAAAGAATGTTTACATAGGGACTACCTGATCCTATCAAAGAAATGGAGATCCCAGCTTCCCCACGTCAAGGGACTGAAGCCCAAAAGGTTCCGTTAAACATTGCCAAATTGATGGATTTCATATCTTCAGAAGTTAGAACCACCATCATGTCCAAACTATATAAAGACCCTGAGCTAGTCTCAGCTCTTCGAGCTTTCCTCAATGGAGAACTGAAGTTTGGGCTACCACAATTTGCACAGATGGATGGAGCTGGGGAGACGCCAATAGATGAGGAACACTTAGTTCCACAACCCAACCTAGATGAGAACCTTGTTATAGAAATACTTGTTAACAAGTTGGGACATTACTTTGAGGGTGATGAACCCAATGCGACCATACCAATCACTACTAAGGGATTAACTGTGAAGGGAATCCTTGATGGTGGCGTTGGGATTAGCATTGTGACTAAAAATTGCTAGGAAACTATGGGAAGACCTCACCTTGCAATCACAACTATAGTAGTGAAGATGGCCAATGGGTCTATTATTAAACCTATTGGGATGCTAAAAGATCTCAAGATCAAGGTCTTTGGACATAAAATAAGAATTATCTTCATTGTTATGGATTTCTCCAAGCATACTATGGCATCAAAGATGATCTTAGGACGTCCTTTCATGAGGGAAACAAAAATGGTGCATGACTGGTTTAAAAACCATGTCTACCTGCAGTTCCAAGATTCTATCATTCGAGTGGATCTTGTAAATGGTCAAGCACATCCTCTAGGAAACAGGTTTATAATTGATCATAGATCTGACACCACAGTTCACTCAGTCCCATTGCAATATTGTTACACGTGTAAAGCAGACACTGATGTTGGGGAAGATTCTCCTTATATGGATGTACTACCTGGGATGACTTAGTCGGACAATGCGGATTGGGTCCAGCTAGCAGCAACCATAGACACTTGGGGAAATAGGGGGACGACATGGGTAACACCTGAGGGGGATGAAATGCCACCACTCGTATCACCACTCGTACCCCTTAAATATGCTAGAAGCAATGCATATAGCTTCTGATGACCTACAGGATGAAGGTTTGACTGGCATTGGAACCTGTAGTGTCTCACAAGACTATAGCCCACACGATTTGGGGTCAGAATCATCAATTGAAATGGACTCTGAGGACGAAGAATCTGAGTTAAATCTTAGTGCAAATGTGGAGACAAACCATTCGAGGCCCAGTGGTACCCTAGATGACAATCTATCCAAGGGAGCAGAAGACACAAGTAGCGATTCATCTAGTGACTCTTCATTAGAGATCGGCCGTAATCAAAAATTAGACAAGAAGAGTAAGAGATATAAGAAGCGACGATATCGAGAAAATACGTGCGTGCTAGAATAAATGAAAAGAAATCTACCACAGAATGGCTTAATTATATAAGGGCATGTGATGCTCATCGGAAGTTGGTAGATAACTAGGGTGAATACCTTCAAAGCGTTATGTGGTGTAGTCCACAACCCATTGACATCGCACAACTAGAGGCTACAGAGAAGCCAAAGTTGAGTCGTACCATAAGGAGACGACAAAATCAAGAGTTAGCTCAACAACAAAAGGAATCGAAAGTGAAATCACAGTCCACAGAACAACAGGACCCCAAAAACTTACACCCTGCACTTAAACATTTCAAATCCTATACCACAGATGAACGTAAGGTTGTGTATACAAAGGCTCAAAGAAAACCTATCGATGGGAGCAATGGAGTCTATGACAGTCGAGTGATAGTTAAGGAAATAGAGTTAGCAGACCCAGGAAAAGAGTCCAAACCTGTTTTCATTGCCCAAGATCTGACAGAGACTGAGGAGTGTGTACTTAAAGGACTTCTCAAGGAATTCAGGGATATATTTGCCTGGACATATCATGATATGAAAGGTGTTCCACCTTCCGTGGTGCAACACACAATCCCCATGAATAGCATGGCTAAACCAGTTCAGCAACGACCCTACCCAATGAATCCTAAATATGCAAAAATCGTTCAAGAAGAGATTGAAAAGCTTGTGAAATGCGGATTCATATACCCTATTGAGCACTCAGAATGGGTGTCTCCAGTAGTGATTGTGCCAAAAAAGAATAGGAAACTCAGAGTGTGCGTGGATCTCAAGAAGGTCAATGCCGCCACTAGGAGGGATCATTACCCCTTGCCATATTCAGAACATGTGCTTGAAAGAGTTGCAGGGAAGGAAGCTTATAGCTTTTTAGATGGGTACTCTCGCTACAATCAAATCACAATTGTGCTGGAGGACCAAGCTAAAACAACCTTTATAATCGAATTTGGAGTGTCCGCATTTCGTGTTATGGATTTTGGCTTAACCAATGCCCCTGCTACCTTTCAAAGATTAATAAACACTGCTATTAAAGAATATTTGACGGAGTTTTGTGAAGCTTTCTTAGATGACTTTTGTGTTTATTCCTCTTGGAAAGAACATCTATCATGCTTACGAAAAGTGTTTGAGAAGTGCAGATTGTATCGCATCTCCTTAAACCCTTTCAAATGCCAATTTTGGGTTAAACATGGAGTCATTTTAGGGCATATAGTGTCCAAAAATGGGATTTCCACAGTTGAGAGCAAAATTAAAGCCATTGCTGGATTGCCACCACCTACAAACTAAAAAGGAGTTCAAAGGTTCATGGGCCATGTTGGTTATTACCTATGGTTTATTTTAAACTTTGCCGAGATAGCTCGTCCTTTGTACAAGCTTCTTATTGAGTTCCATTGGACCGTGGAATGTGACCATGCTTATGAGTCATTGAAAAAGACCTTGACTAGCACTCCTATTCTACGAGTGCCGGATTGGAACATAATTTTCCATGTGCATATTGATGCATTGAACTTTGCTATTGGGTGTGTTCTAGCTCAACCAGGAGAACATAAACTGGACTACCCCATTAGCTTTGCAAGTCGTCAATTGAATGATGCCGAGAGAAACTACACCGCTACAGAGCGAGAAGGTTTAGATATGATTTATGCAGTGAAGAAATTTCGCTACTACATTCTGGCCAACAAGTTTTTTTTCTATGTTGATCATCAAGCTTTGTTGTATCTAGTAAATAAACCTTGTTCCACGGGAAGAATTACAGGATGGTTGTTAATTCTACTTGAGTTTGATTTTACCGTTGTGGTGAGACCTGGTAAAAGACATGTCATGGTGGATCATTTGTCTCGGATACCCAATGGTGAAGCCTCTACTAGAGTCAATGATGAATTGCCCAATATTCTCTATTCCTAGTCGAAACCATACTTAAATGGAGTGAGAAGATTGTGAACTTTCTAGTTAATGGTTTTCCACCCAAAGAGCTTCGTAAGGACATAGATCGAAAATTGTTTAAAGATTGTGAACCTTACTCTCCCATTGCAGGAACTCTCTACAAGTTAGGGAAGGATGATATTCTTAGACATTGTGCCCGTGAGGATGAGTATTTATACATACTGCAAGAAGCCCACATGGGTATAGCCGGAAGACATTTCTCAGGGAAACTAGCAGCTAGAAAGGTGTTGCAATCAGGCTATTGGTGGCCTACCTTATTCAAGGATGCATCATTGTTTGCAAAAGGATGTGATGAATGCCAACGTTACAAGATCACACAACGAGAGGATAAGATGCCCTTACATCCTGTTAAAGTGACTCAACCATTTGAAAAGTGGGGTTTGGACTTTGTAGGCCCAATTAGTCTGGCAGCTCGTAGCACTCAATCTCGATATATTATCGTTGCTACTGACTATGTGACAAAGTGGACGGGAGCTAGGGTGACACGTAAGGCTGATGCGAGGTCAACTGCCAAGTTTCTATTTGAGAACATTATTACAAGATTTGGTTGTCCCTTTGAGATAGGGAGTGACAATGGTACTCATTTTATAAATGTAGTAATAAAAGAACTCACTACCAACCTTATGATGGCTCACCATAAGTCCACACCTTATTATCCACAAGCAAATGGCCAAGTTGAGAGCACCAACAAGACCTTATCTCTATCTTGACCAAAACGGTGGAAGCTCATCGCACAGATTGGGATTTAAAGTTGACTTCAGCTTTATGGGCTTATCGTACTGCATACAAAGTCGCCATTAATTGCACACCGTTTAAAATGGCGTATGGCCAAGAAGCGGTTATGCCATGGGAGTTTGTCGTTCCTAGTCTTCAAGTAGCTTCTCAAGAAGGTTGGGATGGTAACCCCTTAGTTGAGCGATTAATATCCTTGAAAGGCTAGATGAAGAGAGGCAATTAGCTGTGAAAAATGTATTTGTGGAGAAAGATAGGAGGAAGAAATGGTCTGACCATCATCTAAAGAAGAAAGATATCAATGTTGGTGATAAAGTCCTTATGTATGGAGTGCGTAACAAAAAGAAAAAGTTGAAATATGCGAGAAAAGGACCATATAGAGTATGTGAGATCACCCCACAAGGAACCATTCGTGTCGAGACTCTTGATGGAGTTGAAACCATTGGATTCCTCAATGGGAGCAAATTTAAAAGATACTATGATCCTTTAAGCCAAGAGGAGCTACTTGCCATCCATTAAAAAAAGGCAGCCAAGGCACAAACAGAATTGAAGAAGATACAAGCTCAAGTTGAGGCTAAGGAGCGACAACAACGCATAAGACGCCAACGAGAGACTAACCTTGGAGTTACACATGCATTCCACGTTGAAATCGACAAGGATTGGTTGGACTATGACACACCTCTACGATACCCTATTGAGCTAAACAATGCCTATGGAAAAGTGCTATATAATGCCTTATTGGACACGGGTGCTAAATACAATCTGCTATCATATGGGGGCGTGGTGTCAGTTAGAGAAGCCACCTCTATTTGAAAGTATTATCCAAGTCAAGGATGTCAACAAGAAAAAAACTGCGATTTTTGGAATCTAGCACACTTATGTCAGTTATGACAATGGGATTGTGGGTAATATAAACCTAGGATGCACGTGGATGATAGCCACCAAATGCACTATTGATTAGGGGACAGGGGATGTCACAACGCAGAAAACAACTTTTAGCCCTGTCACTCAAGCCATAGTCCTTGAGATATTACCGCTTAAGGAAATAAAACCCAAAACATTGCATGTCCAAGAGGTTGAACCATATGTCCCCATAGTCCAACTCTCTAGAGCTTCAACTAATGTAGTTGAAATAAAACTTGAGACACACAAGACCCATCCTAATATAACAAAGAAAACATACAAGTGGGTCCCTAAAGCTTCTTTAGTGACCATAGCTAGTGCTAAAAGACAGGAACCTAGTAAGAGACGTCCCACTCGCCCCAATAAATGTAAAGAAATGTTGCGTTGGATGCCTAAAAAACTATTGGAAGCCCAAGGATACTATGAAGGAAATGATCAAGTCTGGGTGCCAAAATGTAAATTGTGCTCTTACTTGTCACCTGGACTATGTGAGCCCAATCCTGTGGCTCCAAAACAAATTAAAGATCGCGGAAAGGAAAAAATCACGGAATGCTACACACCCGCTCCAGAGCTAGTTTGGGTACCAAAGAAAGAACGATTTGTTCCACCTAGCTCAAGAACATGGAAGTCAAATGGAGCTTCTTGCTCTTCATGTAGTTCCTATACAAAAATAGAAGCTTTGACACAACCTCCACCCACCATTGTACATATCAATACAAACAAGGAAGAGTTTGCACCTCCCATTGTAAGTTCACCACCTACAACAAGTTGCAAATAAAATCATGGGAGAGTACCTTACCACCCTTGCAACTAGATGAAACGCATAGGGCGATCGAAAACTATTGGTTAAAGCCTTCACCCATAACAACTTGGAACAATTGGTTTCAAAAGGTGACAACATCTTTCCAAAAAGTACGATCTACCCAAGGGGGGGTGTTTGCTGACATCCATCATTTACTTGCTTCCCTCTCAACTTTCCTCCCTGACCTCTCAATCTCCAATCCTAGGGAATGTATATATAAAGCCTTATACTCACAAAACAAGATAAAAAAGTAAAAGAGCAAGAGCCACCAGACAATAATGTGGAAACTTACAAGTTCTATATATAACACAAAATCATAAAAACACATTATGCACAAGAACACGACCCTTGTAATATTTGCACTCTAACCATCATCTATCAGTGTGTACATATATGGCTAGTACATATCTGTGTGTACAGATATGGCTAGTACGCTAGAGTCATCCACTCCTGCCTTAGGTGAGAGGTACCCTCGTTACTTTTTACAAGTGTTTAACATGGTATTTCCGGTGCTTGCCTGTGAATGGGATTTGGTAGGTATGCTAGCATGTGAGAGGAATTTCAAGGAGTTAAAATGGCTGATACGTCTCTTGACCACGACTGATCCATACTTATTAGAGAGCGTTTCTCCCATTGCACAAGCCTACCCTTTTGACCAAGACGACTATAGGCGTCTAGTGACCTTCTTAGTAAACATTGGTGCCTCTGATGAAGAAGAAGATTTACATGATTACACGGATGGCACATATGGTCTCACGGATGATGACTTTGTTTTTGTCGACGACGAGGATAGGGGTTTAGCCTTAGGGTTCCCCCCAATCTCTACAATATCCTATTCCCTTGACTCTCTAAGGGGAGTGCAAATAATTAGGTTAGGGTTCCATATGCTTTTTAATTGTGTTCAATAAGTGTTGGTACCTTTTCCCACTGATGTGCCTCTGAAAGGTGGATGTTTGGTGGTGACTATTGTACAGTTTGTGACTACATAAGGATGCCTTTGAAAGACAACATCAATGGATGTTTACATGTTACAACGGATGTTCTCCATTATATCAAGTGTACTACTTTCTTTTATCTATGCTTCCACATTTACATGTTTGCATCTTGTCATTTGAATTCTAAAATGCATAAAATTTATGAAGTTGTGACATTGCCAATTTAGATGCTATAATTTTTTCAAACTTTTAGTACCTTGTTCTTCTCTTTGAGTTTGGTCTATTAGTTGGCTTTAAGTAGGTATTAGGAACTTTAGGCTAAACTAGGCTACTTAATTGCTGACTTTAATTCCTAAATAGTCTATTGATTGTGGTAACTTTAGTAATGTTTTAGGCTATGAGGATATGGTTCTCTCTAGTTTATTCCACCTAAGTGTGACTTGTGTTATGGAAGCCCATGTGTTAAGCTGGTATTTGAGACCTTGAGTCTTCCGGTTAGTTTATGCTCAAGCTGGTATTTGAGACCTTAAGTCTCCCAGCTGCTGGTATTTGAGACCTCGAGTCCCCCAGCTACTTGTAGCAACTATGACAACGACAAAAGAGAAAACAAAGAAAAAAAAAAGAGAAAGCAAATATCACAAACTTCCTTGTATTTTATGTGGATCACACTTAAGTGGTATAAGTGACAAGACCACTAGTCCTTAGACCCCGACGAACATTCCTAAGGTTAACTACTCTTTAGTCGACATTTTTTAATTAACGCTGATCAATCTAGTACTTACTTTAGCTCTAGCTCTTGTGTACTTCTCTTAGAGCCGACCTAATAGACCCTAACTCAATTGCATTTTATTCAGGTACTACGCTTGTTCTAGTTGGCAATGTTACAATTCATGAATTTGTTTTTGCATTTCCTAGAATATCATGTATGCATCTCACTTATTGCACACCTGTACATGCTGCCTTTGAGCTTTCACAGTGTTGTTTTTCTTCCGACACAGGTACTTCTATCATGGATCCCGATGCTGCACTGTTATATTCCGAGGACGGAATCTACACCCTTGCTCTCTTGAGCTTGCTAGATTAGTCTAGCTGTGTGCTTGGAGCCATTTGTGGCTCACACATAGTGTATCAGCAAGTCCCTTGCATTGACACGTGCGACAGACGCGCACAGTCACTAAAAATATGAAAAATTGACATTCAGTGATGAATGTCATTTTCACCCAATCTTCTGGTGTTATCTTCATCTAATTGTACCCATTGTACCCATCCATGAAATTATACATTTCATGGCCAACTATCTTATCTAACATCATATCTGTGAATGACAAATGAAACGTGTCTTTGATTGTTTGAGAATTCAATTTATTGTAGTCCAAACAGACCTTCAATTTCCCATTCTTTTTTAAAACTACCACTATAGGAAACAACCAGTCACTACTCACCATTTTTTTTAGTGGTAGTGGCCAGTTTGTACTCAATTTGACCATTCAAGAAATCTATAAATGAAATACATGCAAGAGGGAAAGGGTCACTCTTGCATGGGAGGAGATTGCACCTAGTGCCTGTGTCTATTCCTCTCTCCTCTCCTCTCTTCTCTTTCGCCGTGCCGGTGTAGCACTCCCCTCTAGGAGGTGCATCCGCACGTGCCCTCTCCCTCTATCTCGCTCTCTTTTCCTCTCTGTTCGTGTACGATTTGATTATATGATCACAGGCTTTGTCAGGTATGTGTATTTGCGGTGTTTTGTTGTTTCTATCATGCTATTCGAGGTATTTTGCAGGGACGCTATGTCTTCCATCTGTAGCAGTGGTATCAGAGCTCATGGCTACGCTCTTGGTGATGCAAGCCATCATAGACATGCATAATTAAAATTGCACATTAGATAACGGGTTTGATGGTCGAATCTGCGACTACATAGACATATAAGTGTAGTTTTGTTGTCTTAAAATTGTTGTATTTTTATTTATTTATTTTTATTTCTCCTTATCTTCATTCTCTACCTTGATGTTGCCATTCATCACATTTCTAAGGGACGTGGATGAAGGGATTCATCCCTTAAGGCATTATTATCAAAGATTCCATAGTTGCGAGTGGATTAAATAGCATTTCTAAAGTGATTCGAAGGAATTATAGTTGTTATTATCATTAATGCTTGATAACATGCTTCGTCAGATGATTAATAATGAAGTAGGAATCGAAGTAAGAAGGGGGCTCATTAGTAACAGATAAGAGTAGTGGATTTTGGCATCGTGAAAACGTGCCCTCATAGACCTCTAGGATTGGCCACCCGAGGATTAGGAACGTCCGCTTGTTCTAGCATTAACTCCAAGAGCGCGTTTACGGTGGCAATCAGCGAGAAAGAGGATCGCCGAGGACTCGCCACGCTTTAGTTTCTCATGAAAGGAACCTTGTCGGAGAAGAGGAGGCTTGAGAAGTTAGCCTTTCCACCACAATTGGTGAATTAGCAGAAGAAGCTACGACAGTTATTCGGCGTAACCAAGGTTACATATAATAAATAAATAAAAACTGCACAATAGAGCAACCATGCAGTATTTGTGATGGTCAACAATATAGTATGGTCGTCGAGCTCATGACAGTGCAAAGAGCAAGATGATAGGCATTGCTAGCGGTAGGATGCAGCCAGATTCTAGCAAGGCTCAGGTGCACTGGCCTGAGCCGTTCGGCTTCTACCCCTTGCATGCCAACCGTTCCACGCATAGCAAGTTGCCAACTGCACTCGATTTCATGGGTATTGTGGGCGCCGATTGTTTACACTCACTGTGGACTACTAACGACCACACACACATAGAAACTACTTGAAAGTCGATTCTCTCTAGCTTATACTCTCCCTCTCCCTAGTTTGCTACAGACGGATCTGCATGCTCAACCCCTTCGAGTGGTAGTTACCAGTGCCATGCAGCTCGCACCTGGCAGGCCAACAACTTATCAGTGCCGTTCTATGTGTTGACCACCCTACGATTCTCTTTTCTCTCTCTATACAACTACCCCTATCTACAAGCCACTCTCCGTGCAGGGTTGGCATCGCCTAACAGCTTCACCAACACTGCATCTCGACCACCATACACAGACCCACACACACCACTCAAATGCAGTGAACCCTCTCTTTCTCTCTCTCAGCGTTTCAATGCCTCTTTCTACCAACCACAGGTGCAACCACGGGTGCACAGTGCAGACATCAGACTCTCTCTCTCTCTCTCTCTCTCTCTCTCTCTCTCTCTCTCTCTCTCTCTCTCTCCAAGAGTCAGCCACCACTGCATGCCAGTTACCAACTACTCCTCTCACCCTTTTTTTTCCCCTCTCGTAAGGTGGACAAAACTCTCTCTCTCTCTCTCTCTCTCTCTCGCGTCGTCGGTGACTGATGGCGCCCATACCTCCACCCAACTGCCTCTTTTTTTGGACTACCATGCAACAACAAGACTAGCCACCAGTGATTATCTATCAGTTCTCTCTCTCTCTCTCTCTCTCTCTCTCTCTCTCTCTCTCTCTCTCTCTCTCTCTCTCTCTCTCTCTCTCTCCAACAGTCAGCCACCACTGCATGCCAGTTACCAACTACTCCTCTCACCCTTTTTTTTCCCCTCTCGTAAGGTGGAGAAAACTCTTTCTCTCTCTCTCACGTCATCGGTGACTGACGGCGCCCATACCTCCACCCAACTGCCTCTTTTTTTGGACTACCATGCAACAACAAGAACAACCACCAGTGATTATCTATCAATTCTCTCTCTCTCCCTCTCTCTCTCTCCCTCTGCCACTATAACTGGCGGCCCACCAACAATGGGAAACCTTTCTCTCTCTCCCTCTCTTGTCCCTTGCCCACACCATATTGTAGAGGGCGACAATCTCTCCCTCTCTCTCATATTTGGTGGTAGACCACCCACCCAGCAGCTCCACTGGTGCTTCTGACTCTCGAGGCATGCAAATCCTCCAACTGCAGTTGCCGAACTGGTGCCCACTAGCTCTATCTCTCTCTGTCTTCAACCGTCACCCCATAGTCCCTACCTCACTCCAACCGCCATGCACAATTTTGAAGGAGCAGCCCTCGCCATTTTGCAATTAGCCTACTGGCCGTCGTTGCATGCAGCAGCAAGGCTCGCCACTCTCCTTCAACCTACCTTACGGCCAAGCCAGATATCAACGGCTATGGGGCACAGCTCAGTGACCACCCCTTCCCAATTCTCCAGCCACGGTCATATATTGAACTGCGCGCCTGGAGCATGCAGCCGCAACCTTTCGCTCTCCCCCTCGTCTACTGCGTGCCCAAACACCATAGTTCTTCAACATCAAAGGCACGACAAAAGGGACGCAGCCTCCGAGATCTTGCCAGCTTTTTCCATGGTATCACAGACAGCTATAAGCCTTCATGTCAAGGGCAACTCCTCGTTTCTGTGCAGCTGCATATAATTCAAGTGCTACTCGAATCTCAAAGAGCAGAAAGAGCAATGCAGAAAGATGTCAGGACATGAGGGACAAGGTCTGTTTTCATCTTGTGGTATAAGGTCTGTTTTCATCTTGTGGTATATGTTCATGACCTCATCATATAATTCCTCTTTGTAGTAGGCTAGCACAAGACCATTGACAGCAATAGTCGAATCCTCATCTGTAGTACTCTTGGGCATTCTGTTGAACGATCTCTCCACGAGATCAAACCTACGAGCCTTGGTAAGCTCTTTCATGACCTTGACAAAGGTAGCACTATGAAGAGTTAACCCTGCTGCACAACCTCATCATACAACTCCTTAGTCGCTTGCCATTTTCGAGCACTGAGGAAGTTTTGGACAACTGCAAAGAAGACGTCATCATTCAAAATGAAGCCCGGTAGATCCATGTGTAGAGGGCATATCTCGGTATTGAATTAGATCATTAAGGATTGTATCAACATGGTCTCCTAAGCTTTTTGTACACAAGTAGTTTAACATTTCATTTCATTTTGCTCTCTTTCTCCAATACGCCTACCTATAGAGGTGGACATTAACGAAGCTCTTCAGTGCTTGCTGCAATATTTTATCCGACACACGCCCATTACCGAGCATTCTCATGCATTGGCGATGATGATATTGATTTTCATCACGATATTAAGCTCTAGGTTTTATGCTTTCAATTATACTTCAATTTGTTTTATTTTTTATTTGTACCCAGGCGTCGGAATAGATACACAGACTGTATCAGTTGTTCTCACACGTATTTTTACAATTTTAAGACGGTTAATATAACATTTCATTTTCTTTTCTCTCTCTTTTCCCCCCTTAACCAAACTGCGGGCCCTACCTTTGTATTCAATTGTCCACAACCTCGCAAGTCGATGATTTTAGCACCCACACACACACTCACTTGTCAATTTGAATGATATAAGTCCAAACACACACACACATACTGTAAGTGTTCTATATGGTCTTTCATAGCTTGAAGTTAATGTTCGTGGCTACGCGGTGTGAGATTTGTGTGTCTATATTTAAGGTGGCGATAAGCGCTTCTATGTCTCTTGGTATTTTAGTGTTTGTTGTATCCATTCAAAGATGACCATCGAAAGTAGTTCCTACGAATTTTTTCGCGAGAAATTCTTTGTGGATTAGAGTACTCATAGCAATGTTTGTTGATCGAGTTAGGGCTTGCCAAAAACAATTTTTCTAACTAAAGACCATAAGGACACACCTAAAGTTTTTTTTTGTTTTTAGGTCAATATTTTAACTACTTTCAATAACGCTGGTGACATTTTACTAGCTTCTAATTTTCTTGCGACAAAAATCAATGGTTTAAACACTTACTCACATATATAGTTCACCTCACCGATATCTGACACCCATCTGTACGACTTGAATTTTGGTTTGTTCTAACTTGCATAACATTACTCACATGATCAATTTTGTTGTTGACCTTGGTTTTCAAGAAATTGTTTAGCATTTGCTGATTTGGATACTAGTCACTTCTGCAAACCACCTCGAGGTTCGTAATTTATCGTTGTTTTCCATGGTATTTTAATTCTCCTTAATGAATCCATTCCTCATATTTCTTAAGATCTCATCAATTACGCAACATATCTTGTATGCCTATACTACAATGACATCCCTTAACATACTCCTACAATAATACTCACTTCCTCTACTTGCTTAGAAGTTTATTTTGTTGGTGCATATCTTTAAGGACACAACGTCAAGCAGCTTGCCATAAGGATAATACCATTGGACAATTTGAAAGCAAAAAGATCTTTTACTTCTTTCTCATATGGCATATGAAATTAAGAATCCCTAAAGTTCTGGCTTCTGCTTGCACTACATGTAATTTCTATTGAGAGGATTTGGCATTAAGCTATGCAACTACTCATATGAATTGCGGTGTTTTGAGTTAGTGAACAAAAATTTGTAAGTACTCGGCTACTCAACTACACTCCAATGTGGTGTGACACAGGTAGAAATTGTTTTATCTTTTTTTTTTTTAATGTCTAGCCTAGTCCATTGGTCACCAACACACAGATCCGCCGATTTAGGCAGTGTATAAAAACTCATCTTGGTGCAGATCCGCTGATTTAGGCAGCACATTGATAAACTTCCGATTTATTATTTTTACACAATATCCAATGCAGATCTGCCGATTTAGGCAGCATTAGTGCAGATTCGCCGATTTAGGTAGCACGCTTTATTGGTGTAGACTCGCCGAATGAGGCAACACCAATCACAAAATCATGCTGCAGTGGCTGGCCACCACTGTAACTGGTATGATTTTGTTACCCGGGGTACATAATGAAAGTGATTTGGATTTGGAATTAGATTGTGGAATTGGAATTGGATTGGGATTTGGTATCTGATGGTTACTACAACATTGTTTATGACATGAGACTTGACATTGTGCGATTGATGATGAGTGTGACCAATGATATCCTGATTCATCAGGATATGACATATACTGCCTATTCTAGTGGTATGGGACACTAGAATAGGTAGTATGTGGATGGCGACAGGCATAAGCAATATTGTCTAATTTTATGAATTTTGTTACTATTTGATACAGATTTCTAATCATTGTTTTTGACAAGTATTGTTTGCAGATTTCTATCTTCGCAAAGCAACTGAGGACAATTGCTTTCCAATGGAGAGGTATGTTATGGAATTGATATTTTATTATTTGTTGCAGCTGACAGGTGGAAAAGACTGGGACCGAGCTAGGCCTATGCGAATGAAAGTATATACATTGTACATTTTATTATTCAAGTGCTCTTTTATGAGCTTTGGCCATTTATGACCGGCCGGCCAGTTTGTACTCAATTTGACCATTCAAGAAATCTATAAATGAAATACGTGCAAGAGGGAAAGGGTCACTCTTGCATGGGGGGAGTTGCACCCAGTGCCTGTGTCTATTCCTCTCTCCTCTCCTCTCTTCTCTTTCGCCGTGCCGGTGTAGCACTCCTCTCTAGGAGGTGCATCCGCACGTGCCCTCTCGCTCTATATCGATCTCTTTTCCTCTCTGTTCGTGTACGATTTGATTATATGCTGACAAGCTTTGTCAAGTATGCGTACTTGCGGTGTTTTTTGTCAGGTATGCGTATTTGCGGTGTTTTGTTGTTTCTATCATGTATCATGCTACTCGAGGTATTTTGCAGGGACGCTATGTCTTCCGTCTATAGCACTGTTATTTGCCTTCTTCCGTCCTTACCTCTCGAGGCTGACGTGCCCCTCCCTCCTGGAACTCGCTAGCTTGCACCGCAGCTCCCCCTACCACTCACAGAGCTGGAATTCCTCCTTCCTCGTGAGCCTACACCGCAACGCCCCCTACCACTCATCACAGAGCTACACCTACAGAGAAGATCTCGAGCTTCATCGCCACTACACACATCCTCAGAGAGAGAGAGAGAGAGAGAGAGAGAGAGAGAGAGAGAGAGAGAGAGAGAGAGAGAGAGATTTTCTCTTTGTTTGTGCCCACTGCCCTATGAATCGTCCTCATCTCTGCTCTTGACGTGCGCGTGAGAGATTTGTGTGTCTATGAGAGATGCCCTTGCTGTGTGATGCGGTCCACAGAGAGAGAGAGAGAGAGAGAGAGAGAGAGAGAGAGAGAGAGAGAGAGAGATCAAATTGGGAAGGGAGGAGCTTGGCCTCCACGTCGCCTCCTGTAGAGTCCTCCTTTTCACTCTTTTAAATTTCATGGGAATCTTCTTATGATTCTCGATATTTAAGCATTTTCCTCAGCACTTGCCACTTTGTTATATGCATCCAAGTCCGGCCAAGGAAAATGACGAGCTTTTTTGTTCAACTCGTAGTGCACCTGCCAGCATCATTCTACGATTTTAGTAGGCCGGCGAGCGCTAGCTTGCTCTAACCAGGCAGGTCCAAGCTATGGAGCTCTCGCTGAGGTTGCCATCGCTTCAAGTCGCTGTCACACCTGCGCATGTTTCCATTCGCAGCTCTACTGTACCTCTCCTTCTGCAAAGTCGAAGAGTTACATTGTCAAATGACTTTCTACTTCATCAGAGCGAAGCTTTCTCTCAACTTAAGGCTTCTTCTTGCGCCAAAGTCAGAGTAAAATCAGGTGAAAGCCCTTCTGCTGCTGTGGAAGGAGGAGAAGGAAGCGCTTCTGCATCTAACGGAGGTAGTGATGGAGGAGGAGCACCTGAAAGCGAGGAAGAACATAGTCAGAAGTTACATGAGGATGTCCAGAAGAAAGCGGATAAGATTCTCAAGGATGCCATCGACAATTTTATTCAGTCTGATATCGAGGAGGCATCAAAGAAATATGACATGGAAGAACAGCTTTTTGCTGAAATTGATTTTGCCCAGGTTGGCAGGTTTTTCTTGCTTTTTGCTTGTGCTCCTTTGACGCAACAATGATCATGCATGCACAAAATTGTGCTGTTGTACCAACGTTTAGAGTAGCAAGGCTTTGCAGCCAATGTAAAGGGTTGGTCTCATGACTTGATGTTTGATTAAATGAACGATACCAGACAAGTTCCTTTGGTTGTAGCAACTAACAGTTATAGTGGCAAAGGCTAATTTTACATGAGTCCGTCTTTAATTGACTTGATGGAAGATGCCATTAAATTGGTAGTAGTTTTCACAAATGTTTCCAAAATTGCAAAGCTAATTGAGATGTCGGACCACACTTGACCATATAGTAGGTATCAGGAAGAGTAAACAGGTCGTAAATTTCACCCTCATGTCAGAGATAAGAGCGCACTTTAGTCTCGCCCACTTTAGTCTCTGAAGCCCTTAAAAAACAAAGCCTTGAAGGTTACATGAGATGCTACGCATGCCTTACAAGCCGCTGAGTGAAATGGAACCTGGTAGCTTTGCTACCTGGTCTATGATGAATCTTTCAAGACATGTAACAAAAGAGTTTGTACCATTGAGAAGTACAAAGTTCAATTTATTCTCTCATAACGCAAATATGTAAGGCATTCCACACCATTTCTATTCTTGCGGATGCGTGTGCTAACATGATATCATCTCCATATTGGAGTACAAGGATTTTAATGCTCATTTTATTCGACTGAAATATGCAAACCTGAGTTTTAAACTTTCTTTATTATCACTGTTAGGTGGAGAGTTTGGTGCTCTAGATGTAGTGGAAGATTGAGAAGAGGAGGTATTGTGGTTTTAACCGACTTCAGTCTCATCACCTTCAGGCAGAGTATCCATTCTGCTTCGTGTGAAGACTATGCACTAAGTACTCGGGTACTTGGGGTTCTTGATACTCAGGGTGGTCTCGTACGGTCACGTATGTTTTGTCCACGTACGAAGACGTACGGTACTCATTGAACTAGAAACTTTTATGTCGTACGACATGGTTACGTACGTTCAAAAATAAAAACATGCAATTCTTAACCCTAGATTTTACACTTGGGACAATTAGACAATTGATTATCACAGTGGGAATGTCGTTGTATTTAGTCAATACTATGCATGATGGAGCTGATGGTTATATTGTCTTGTGGGTGACTACCATGGGTCTATACCTTGCACTTTCCTTTAAGGGTGAATCTGGGCTTATCCTGGATTCATTGAGCCATTGAGCAATCTCTCATGACTCATGAGAGAGCTTGAGAATGACTCGTAAGCTGGAGCCTTGAGTTGGAACATAATGGAGAAGAACAGAACGCGGGCATCCATATGTAGATTTAGAGTGTAGATACTTGCCCTTGAACAAGAGAGAGACGAGAGGATGGATGAGAGAGAGAGAGAGAGAGAGAGAGAGAGAGAGAGGAGCCTAATGGAATCCAAGGTGAAGGACCAAAGCAATGAGAGAGAGGGAGAGGGAGAGGAAGAGAGAGGAGTCTAATGGAATCCAAAGCAATGTGTGTGTGTGTGAGAGAGAGAGAGAGAGAAAAGAGAGAGGAGGCTCAGGGCATGTGGGAGGTGGGGGGAGGGGGATCCTAGGCTAGGTGGGAGGGATCCTATGCCAAAAGGTAACCCAAAAACCTCCCCAAAAAAAGCACAGTCAACGGACTAAAAAATTGGTCAAACGTACTAAAAAACCATCGGACGCAACGGACGCCTTGACCGGACGGGACGCCACCGGACGCCACTGTTCCGTCCGACGGACGAGAACAACCCTGTTGATACTGCTCTCAATCCGACTTAAGAAGACTTATTCTCTTACCCAAGCTCAACTCTTTCCTACGGGTGCACCCCTTCGTGGCCTTGCGCTCACACCAAGGTTGCTTTTTTTCACCTCACGCCGATTGTCTGCCGCAGTGTGCGAGGTTGATCTCGATGAATGGAATAGAGGAACGAGTGGAGGTTGGACAAGCCCTTCTTTTCTGGGTTACCTGTAACTCTTCAAAAGCACAGATTAGAGAGATCAACATGCCCAAGTGGTCTTGGGCTACGCGCGATCTCAAACAATTAAAATTTTTCTGCGGTTCTTTAGGTTCTTTTCTCAAGTGATGATATCGAACACTACCAAAGAGCTTTGATACTAGGGTAATGTGCAGTGGAAGTGATTTAAGGTGATAACTTAGGATGAGTGCTTTGTACGTACACAAGGTTTCTATTAGTTCATGAGAGAATGTGCAATACACAAAGGGAGAGAAGAGAGAGAGATATATTGTGAGTGAAGCTTCTGATAGTCTAATGTGCAACGAGGTGATTTATGGTGACAACTTAGGATGAGTGCTTAGTGCATACGCAAGATCTCTTTTTTTTTTCATGAGAGAGAGAGAGAGAGAGAGAGAGAGAGAGAGAGAGAGAGAGAGAGAGAGAGAGAGAGAGAGAGAAGACACCACTTTTTCTTTGCAATCTTGTGCTCGTAGTGTTTTCTAGTATATTTTTTTTTTAACACGCGTCCCCTGTCTTGTCCCCAGTCCTCGTTCTCCGAACTCGTTGCGTCCTCGAGACCCGTCCCCGTCCCCATGTGACTATGATCTGCTAGCGTTTAGGGTGTTGAAGCAAAAATGCTGAAGGGCTGAGGTTGATAAAGCAAGAATGGTAGGTGTGTTGGAGGATTTGGAAACGCTTGGGGGTGCTTGAGGGTACTGTGGCACTAGGTGCCAATGAGGCACTGGTACTGGGTTCTGATGCCTTAATGGGTGACCCTATATATTAATTGCAAGTTGGGTTGAGCAGCATGCCAGCGTGAAGCCCAAACTTCATAAATTGATACTATCTGCCAATTATTAATAAGTTAAGAAACCTACTAATAAGAGGTGCTTCCTATGCAGAGACTACCTAGGCTTGTTACTAATGCGTTTGTTTGGGAACACTCCCTAGTGCCTACACCTAACAAACATTGGCTGTGCTCATGTGTAATCAGAGGGTATGCAACTACTCTAGAGTCTAAAGTGCTTGGACATGCAGGTCTTGTGTATAGTGTAACCGGCCTATTAATCCAAAAAGGGTGGTAGACCTTAGACTTAAACTTTATTTGCTTTTACCCATTTAATTTGTCGCCCACTTTACTTGTACTTTCAAGACACAACAAAGGGGAAAGGGATACAGGTTGCTAGATTGCACTTGTATGAGAAGACCGACACCAGATTGGCCCCTAAATAGGCGCCCCTTTCGGTATTTCTTTATTCTTTAAAAGAGGGAATAAAAGCTGTGGTTCCCTACAAGCTGCCCCGCACAGTCTTGGCTGAATTTCAACTGTTCTAGCCCGATTTCGGCAGCATAATTGTACTAGGACCCTTAACAGTCAGTATCCCCACGCATTTGATGACTTTCCCGATGCATTCCGACACTTTACAAAACCTGGCGAGAATCTGCAGCATGCTGAATTCTCTGTTTCCTGCCCCCAAAATGCGCCAGATCACCTGTACAGCGGTCCCCTCGCGTCCCCGAACCTCTTGGGGGTATTAGGGTCCGTTTAGGGCCAAAACCCTAAACCTGCAAAAATACACAGCAGGCTGTAATTCACTGTTTTGGGCTCCGTTTTGCATGCCGGTCGCATCCGTAGCAAGTCCTCGAGCTCCCGCACCTGTAGGGCTAATTTCCCTTTGAATAGGATGAGATTTCGCACGTGAAACCTCTCCGAATTCACCTGTACCTGCGGGGGATTAGCCGCTAGCTAATCTCCAGTACCTGTGCAAGAGGCTCTTGCCTCGGCAATCGCGCATGAACCCACATAACTGTACATTGGTCAAATGAAAAGCCCACTAGAGGGGCATAACATACTGCCATAGGGGAGAGAGAGAGCAGTGCGTAGCGTGCAGGGCAATTTCCTAGCACTGCATTGTACATAAGAGGGAAAGGAAGCACTCCATAGCTCTCAACCTATGACAGAAGCTTGAAAATGGGCCTCCCTTCTCTAAAATCAGCGCCACTTCTTCATGCATGAGGCAAGTGCACAGAAATGTGCCACTTGGCACATTTACAGGCCATTTCCCGTTTCGGGGTTGCAGCCTAAAAATCTCTCGACTGGTTGCCCAGTTGACTTAACGGCAGAGTAATAAAATGTTCCCCTTGTCATTACGGAGGTAATGACGCAAACACATTTTCAGGTCCCAAAATAGCAGTTCCCTAAATTTTAGGAGATGCTCTGACCCTCTTTGTACACTGCAGCCACACCAAGAACTGAAATGTAGCCTCTGTAGCAAAGGATTCCACTTTGGCTAGTCAATGACCCCACTTTGGCTAACCATAGTCCTTGTCCAACCTTAGTGCTCTCTTGCCCTCAGGCCTGGACTCCCTCTGAACAGTTCCACACTAGCTATGCAATGCAGGGTAGTTAGATTTCTCGAGGGGTGTTTCCAAAAAGTGAAAATGAATAAATAATAAGAAAGAAATCAACAAAAAGGATAGATAGTAGTCACATGCTGGTGACTTACCCCCCTCTTGAAATCTCAAACGTCCTCGTTTGCATCTATGTCGTACATGCTCACAGTCAACACTGGTGTATTCAACACCTGTCGACACATGTACGACACATACATGCTCATTGTCAACCCTGGTGTATTCAACACCTCGTCGACACATGTATTGCCTGCGTCGTGTGAACCCTGTCCCAATGACATAGTGGTAGCTTCGCACTCTGCCATTGCTTTGAGTCATTAACTTTCCAATGACAAAATGGTAGCTACGCATTTTGTCACTGTCTTTTAGTACACGTTGGATCCAGTAGCACTTTCGAGCATACCCAAACCGACGTTGGATCCTTGACAAACTGAGAAGAAATACTCACTTCTATAGCACTAACTACACTTTTGGACATTCCGTAAGAGCAATTGCCAAACTGACAATCTGTACAACTCTAACATTCATGTAACATGTACTTGATTTGAGCTCACTTTAAATACCATGTACATCATTTGTTTCAGAAGCCATTGTCACACTGACAATCCATGTAGCTTTGAAACTCAAGGGGTCAAGGTAGGTTGCAAATCGAAGGCTTCAAGGTAAAGTGATAACACAGTTGGTGACTCTGCAAGTTCACCTTCTTCCATTCACTTAGCATCCATTGGTGGATAGTTTCTGAACTTCACCAAGTAACGCCTAGCAACCTTGCCTTTCACTTTTCTTTCTTTATGTGCCAAAATCTGTTCCGGGACCAAGATCTCGTCAAGTTCCTCGACTTCCGGCTGATCTTCAGCTGGCATATCTTCTGGCACAGCACCCACATAGGGTGTGAGAAGACTCACATGAAACGCATTGTGAATCTTCCAACTCTCGGGCAATTTCAGCCTATATGCAACATCATTGATTATGTCGCATACTTGAAAAGGCCCATAGTAACGCATGCTGAGCTTTGGAAACAGTCTTTCCTTGCCCTTCATCTTGTTTAACCTTGCCTTTTCAAAGCGTAGAAGCACCCAATCACCAAGTGAAAATACCAGTTCACGACGGTGACGAACAACTGCTTTCTTTTGCTTTGCCTGAGTCTTTTCTAAGGCCACTTTGACCTTCTTGTACATTTCATCCATGTCCTGAACATACTTATCTGCTTCAAATATCTTGTTCTTTGTATGCAGTATGGGAGGAACTTTCTTGCCACCTTCAATTATCTCAAAAGGTGCCTTGCCTGCTGATGAATGCACTGTATTATTGTATGCATATTCCACCAATGGCAAATACTGCTCCCACTTTCCTTTATGCTCTGACACATAGCACTTCAGCAGATCTAGGACAGTAGAATTTGCCTCTTCTGACTGCCCATCTGTTTGAGGATGAAATGACGAAGAGAATTTGAGCGTTGTGCCGATATTCTCAAACAAGCCTCTCCAGAACAAACTTGTCATGCGTGGATCACGATCGCTAACAATCGATTGTGGCATGCCATGATACTTGAAAATATTGCTCATAAACAAGCGTACCATCTGATCTGGCTTTATCTTCTTCCTGACATGAATAAAATGAGCGTGCTTGCTGAATCTGCAAATGATGGTCCAAATACCATCGTTTCTTGTCTGCGTTCTCGGAAGATCAAAGATAAAATCCATAGCAATACTTTCCCACGGTTTATCTGGAATAGGTAGTGGTTGCCATAACCCTGGTGCCTTTTGCCTGTCAAAGTTGACCTTCTGGCATTTTAGGCATTCTCGCACAAAGGCATCCACATCTCTTCTCAATGTAGGCCAGTAGAAGAATGTCTCAACCGCTTTAACTGTAGCATCGATACCACGATGCCCTGCATACGGTGGGACATGACTCTCTTCCATAACTTTGCGTCGCAATGGCTTTGTGACACACAATCTGCCATGCATCATCATGAACCTATCTTTGAAAAGATAGTGTTCACGACGTTGTCTATCCATTAGTTGCTCGAAGACCCTTGCAAAATCTTCATCATTTGCATACTATTCCCTCATATCATCAAGTTCATGATGATAAGGAATTGACACAGCTGAAATTTGTGGCTTCCTTGACAAGGCATCAGCCACAACGTTCTTCTTGCCTACCACATGCACAATCTGAAAATGGAACATGGACAAGATATTTGCCCATCGCATATGCTTCTCAGATAACTTTGCCTGTGTCAAGAAGTATCGCAAGGTCTGATGATCCGTTTGGACAACGAAATCTGCACCTAGCAGGTAGTGTTTCCAACTTAAGAGCGCATGAATCACGGCCTGCAGTTCTTTTTCATAGACTTGCATAGTCTTTTTTGGCCCTTGCAAGATTCTACTCTCATAGGCTACTACCCTGCCATTGCATTAGCAATGCACCAATGCTACTACCACAGGCGTCACACTGGACCACAAATGACTCCCTAAGATCTGGCAACACAATGACTGGATCTGAAGTCATCTTTTCCTTTAAGAGGTTAAAAGCTGAAATCTCTTTCTGTGTCCATCTAAAGGTGGCTGCCTTCTTTTGAAGAGCATGTACAGGTGAAGCAATCTCAGCGAAATTTCGGATAAACCTTCTGTAATAGGAGCATGTCCCAAGAAGCTTCGGACATTGTGCACCATCTTCAAATCTGGCCATCACTTGATCGCTTCAACTTTTGCAGGATTCATTCTGACACCATCCTTTGAGACAATGTGTCCCAGAAAGTGAATCTCTTCCAGAAAAAATTCACTTTTCTTTGCATTGATGAGCAACCTATGGCTGCATAGCTCTTTGAACACAATGGCCAAGTGATGCCTATGCTCCTCTTCATTCTTTGAGTAGACTATCATGTCATCAAAGAATGTACCAACAAACTGTTGGTGTAGACGGAAAATTCTGTCCATCATCCTATTGAACGTAGCAGGAGCATTTGTGAGACCAAAGGGCATCACTAAAAATTCGTAAAGGCCAAACGTTGTTCTAAAAGCAGTCTTGTGCACATCCTCTGATCTAATGCGGATCTGATGGTACCCACTCTTTAGATCTATCCTGCTAAACATAGCTGCTCCTTCTAATTTGTCCAGAATATCATCAATTCTAGGTATAGGGAACCTATTCTTGATGGTATTCTTGTTCAGTGCACGGTAGTCAATGCACATACGCCATGAGCCATCCTTTTTCTGCACCAACAACACTGGAGAACAGAATGGAGATGAACTGGGCTGAATCAGCCCCTTTTCTAACAGCTCCTGTACTTGGCTCATTATCTCTTTCTGTTGAGCCGCACTAAACCTGTACGGAGGCTTATTTGGTGGACTATTGCCCGGCACCAAATCTATCGCATGGTCCTCGGGTTTCTCAGGCGGTAATTGAGACGGTAATGAATCGGAAAAACAGTCACTACACTGTTGTAAAAACATTGACCTTTCTTTATCTAGCACAGATAAATTTGATTCATCACAATTTGACACTTCACGTGCAAAAACCAAGTACGCAGAAAGATTCTTTTTCATTACAGAAGTAATAGCAGAAGCTGATACAGTGGGAATAGACTCCCCTTTAAGTTTTACATCCAGAATGTGAGTCTTTCCCCTGCTCTGTACAGTGATCTTTTTGTTGTAGGCATCCATGATTCCCTGTACACGAAACAACCAAGGAATACCTAGCAACACATCACATCCGTCCAGTGGCATGATGTAAAATTCTTCAGCATCTACATAGGACTGGATATGTAGGCGCAACTTTCCGATGATGGGTGTCAGAGCCTCTATATGGCCGGGGCATGCCAAACCTGCCTCTGCTGTATACCCCATCTCTTCAGGTCTGATTCCCAACTTTGAAGCCAATTCTGGGGAAATGAAGTTGGCTTTGGCACCTGGATCAAAGAAGATAAGCAATGTTTGATCCTTGACCTTTCCCCATGCTCTGCAAAGCTCACTTGCATCTGAATTTGGCTTGTCGCCCACCATATCTGGCACTAGACCAGCCATGGGCCTCTTTCCTTTTCTGTCCTCCTTGTCTTCAGAATCAGCTGGCCTTTTCTTTTGAGGACAATTGTAAGCAATGTGGCCAGGTTGCTCACAGATAAAGCATTTGTTCTCTGACCTCAGGACCTTCTTTTGCTCTTCCGACTAGCGAGGAAAACGTGTTTTCCATTTCTTTGCTGGTCCCTTTTATGATTCAGCCGTAGCTTTGCCTTTCCCTACGTTGGCTGGCTCCCGAGTTGCTTTAGGAACCTCATTGGAAACGTACTTCTTCGCTGAATTTTTCTTGGCTGATCCTTCCTTGACGCCAGTATTAAATTCACAATCTTCTCCCTTGAGCAAACCATTGCCAGTGTTTGCTACCTCGATGAGTTGCGTCAAAGTAGTGACTTTGGTCTTCGTTCTCAATCCTTTGGGTAGGCCACAACAGTATTTTTCAATCTGTTCTGTCAATGGCACAAACCTATAGGAAGTTACTGGAAGTAGAGCTTTCCAAAACTTCCGATTGTAGTCATCCAGATTCTTGCAAGTAGCAACATTAAGCTGGTGTCATTCTGTCATGACATTTGCTTCAAAGTCATCAGATAACCATGCTGTTGCAAAAATCTGCTTGAAGTAAATCCATGTGGACGGAGCTTGCCCTTGAAGCAATAAAGTTGCCACCATTGTCTCGCATTCCCTGTCAAGAAAGTGGCTGCCTTGCGGACCTTTGAAGCCTCTGTAAAGTTTCCCCCTGCATAGGCCTTGTCAAACTGCTGGAGGAATGAGAGAGCCTTCTTCTTGTCATCAAACCCTGTAAAGGTCGTGAATGTCACACCTTTGTCACCTTCTTTGTACGGAGTTGGCCTCTCCAGTGGCGTTAAGTTGTCATATGGAAGTGACTGAAACATGGGAACACTGTTAGGGTTCATCTGTGTTCCTTGACCGCTATTAAGTTGACCTGGAAATGCCGTATTTGGCTGTTGATTTGTAATTCCAGCCATACCAAAATTTGCCTGTGGCATCCCAAATTGGCCCTGAGTGCTTTGAAACCCTTGTTGCATGCCCATGACACCATATATGGGGTTAGGCATCATTGTTTGAGCACCCCCGAACACTGTTCCTGGCGTGTAAAACTGATTTCCAGGTGCATGACCAGTCATGCTCTGGAATACTGATCCACCTCCAAAATAGCCAGGGTGTATTGAAGGTGGTGGGAAGACTTGTTGCATAGCATGTAGGTTGCTTCCCTGTCCATTAGAACCGGCTATAGGCTGCTGAAAGGTGGCTGGCTGAACTGGTACAGCTTGAAAGACTGGCCAGCCACCTATTCTTGCACCTTAGGCACAGGTTGTGGAGACTGCATGTTCTCCGTCAAGTGTACAGGTGTTTCCATTGACTTTGCAGTATGAATCACCTGTGCTTGAGCCTTAACAGGCTTTTGAATATGATCCAGTGACCCAACTTGCTGAGACGGAAGAGGAGGTTGCAGAAAGGCTAAAAACCTCGGGTTCTGCATTACTTGTGTGAACATAGCCACAGCAGTAGCCAACTGGGTCCTGAATATATCATCATCCGTCTGTGGTGGTCTTGAAGACTCACCCACTCCATGTGTCTGTTAACCCTGCGAAGAGGAAACCTCTTCAGTCACATCATCTGGTCTGTCAGCCATAATTGCAATTGCCTGTGTTTGGTCTATGATCCCCTGTGTCTTCAAGCCCAAACTGACCAAGGCTCACTTCTATGGGAAAAAGTGATTGGCATCCTGGCAATGGAACCATGTAACCGGCCTATCAATCCAATAAGGGCGGTAGACCTTAGACTTAAACTTCATTTGCTTTCACCCATTTAATTTGTCGCCCACTTTATCTGTACTTTCAAGACACAACAAAGGGGAAAGGGATACAGGTTGCTAGATTGCACCTGTATGAGAAGACCGACACCAGATTGGCCCCTAAATAGGCGCCCCTTTCGGTATTTCTTTATTTAAAAGAGGAAATAAAAGCTGTGGTTCCCTACAAGCTGCCCCGCATAGTCTTGGCTGAATTTCAACTGTTCTGGCCCGATTTCGGCAGCATAACTGTACTAGGACCCTTCACAGTCAGTATCCCCACGCATTGGATGACTTTCCCGACGCATTCAGACACTTTACAAAACCTGGCGAGAATCTGTAGCACGCTGAATTCTCTGTTTCCTGCCCCGAAAATGCGCCAGGTCACCTGTACAGCGGTCCCCTCGCGTCCTCGAACCTCCTGGGGGTATTAGGGTCTGTTTAGGGCCAAAACCCTAAACCTACAAAAATACACAGCAGGCTGTAATTCACTGTTTTGGGCTCCGTTTTGCGTGCCAGTCGCATCCGTAGCAAGTCCTCGAGCTCCCGCACCTGTAGGGCTAATTGCCCTTTGAATCGGACGAGATTTCGCACGTGAAACCTCTCCGAATTCACCTGTACCTGCGGGGGATTAGCCGCTAGCTAATCTAGTACCTGTGCAAGAGGCTCTTGCCTCGGCAATCGCGCATGAACCCACATAACTGTACATTGGTCAAATGAAAAGCCCACTAGAGGGGCATAACATACTGCCATAGGGGAGAGAGAGAGAGCAATGCGTAGCGTGCAGGGCATCACTCCTGGCACCGCACTGTACATAAGAGGAAAAGGAAGCACTCCATAGCTCTCAACCTATGACAGAAGCTTGAAAATGGGCCTCCCTTCTCTAAAATCAGCGCCACTTCTTCATGCATGAGGCAAGTGCACAGAAATGTGCCACTTGGCACATTTACAGGCCATTTCCCGTATCGGGGTTGCAGCCTAAAAATCTCCCGACCGGTTGCCCAGTTGACTTCACGGCAGAGTAATAAAATGTTCCCCTTGTCATTCCGGAGGTAATGACGCCAACACATTTTCAGGTCCCAAAATAGCAGTTCCCTAAATTTTAGGAGATGCTGCCATTGTATCTTTCTAGGTCATCTGACCCTCTTTGTACACTGGAGCCACACCAAGAACTGAAATGTAGCCTCTGTAGCAAAGGATTCCACTTTGGCTAGTCAATGACCCCACTTTGGCTAACCATAGTCCTTGTCCAACCTTAGTGCTCTCATGCCCTCAGACCTGGACTCCCTCTGAACAGTTCCACACTAGCTACGCAATGCAGGGCAGTTAGATTTCTCGAGGGGTGTTTCCAAAAAGTGAAAATGAATAAATAATAAGAAAGAAATCAACAAAAAGGATAGATAGTAGTCACACGCTGGTGACATACAGGCTCATAAGGGTGCCAGGACACTTCCTAGGCTGTCCTAAATCCTAGAAATAGGAGTTACAGCTTGTCCTCAAGCACATAGGGTTAGATGTCATGTGTGCACTGCACTTGTGCCACGTGGACAAGCTTCTGCCGTAGTCTAGTGTTTGTCGAGTTAGCATAGGACCTAGCTTGGCACTTTGTGAGCCTCTAGCAGGACGTGCATGCCCAGGCATGTCATAGTTGCATACCCTCTCTTGCACAATGTAGTCATTTAGGCATTCAAGCATGTGAACCACCTCTTAAGTCATTTTGATAATAAGTGACATTTAGAGCATTATTTTCCCAAATCGTGGGGCTGAATTAAAGGCTGCTCGACCAAGCACTTTTGCAGTATATAGGCAGCCCCTTGGGGCACTAGAGGAGGCAGAAGATGTAGAAGAACCAGCAACATGCAGTACCCACAGTCCAAGGACCAGAAGCACTTATAGCACTAGCGTTTTCTCAACCTCTCCACCAGCGTTTTTCAGCATTCAGCCCTCTGAATCAGCGGCGTTTTTCAGCCCAGATTGTCAGCTTTCCTCAGCCTCATCACCAACGTTTTTTAAGCCTTAAGGACCATCGATTTTCAGCCTTCAAGCAGTAGCGTTTTTAGCATCAGCAGTTAGCCTTGCAGTATCAAGTACCGACAGCAAGTACCCTTGAGCATTCCGCATCATCGCAGTATCAAGTAGCAAGTACCCTTCAGCACTCAGCACCTACTGTCACAAAGTGATGATGTGGCAGACAACAGAAACCCTAAAATTCTTGCAAACCCTAATTTTTGCCAAAAACCCTAATTTCCGAAAATCACGGAGGTTGATTTTTTTTTTTTGAATGACGAGCGACGCGAATTTCGCTTTTGAAGAGAATGCTTTTTTTAACAATAAAAAAGCTGAGAGAGAAGAGCTTTTGAACTCTTATGCTTTTTATTTTAAAAGCTTTTGGGGCTCTGCTTTTGGGCATCCCTTGTACCTTTAAATATGTGGAGAGGGCTTCACTTCTCAGAGCATCTGGACGCAGAGTCTGAGAGTGAAACCCTAGCCACACTCTTGTACTTTGATCTGATTAATATAAGAAGAAATACAGAAAGGGGCGCCAGTCTTTGGGGCCAATATCTCTAGGCACGGAACTCCGCCGGGCCAGTGCAAATCTATTGTGATCTGTGAATTGTTTTGAAGTGGTTATTTGGTGCTGTCGCGGTTGATTCTTGACTTGGAGTGTCCAAGTCTGTTACAGTGGTATCAGAGCATGGCCGATTTCTCTTCTACGGGAAATCCGATCCCCGAATTTTTTTTCCGCGGCACCTATGGCTTCAGTTAATGATCAATCGACTCCCTCTGCATCTGGAGATGCGTGCTGGGATCACACCGAAGATTCAGACAGAGAGTATGGCCCGCCTCGGCCTACTCAGGCGGAGCAAAGAGAGATGGAGCGTCGTCAATTGATTGGCGATGCAACAAAGATGATGCTCAATTTTTCCAAGGACCCGAAGATGGCAAAATATGAACCAGATCTCTTTGGAAGAGGTACAGATGGAGTGGGAAAGAACCACAACACCACTCCCGAAACCCGCTCTCAAGAAACCTTCTGCCTCCAAGAAATATACAGAGAAGGACTGGAGAACGTGGTTGATGCACGGATTGCTCAGCTTTTCAACGTGCAAAAGAAAGGCAAAAAGCACGGCAAAAAGCAGAAGAAAGGCACTGACTTCCCGGGATATTTGGGTCGTCGGGCGACATCTCATCGGAATTGGCTGCGCGGCTCAAGATTACTCCCGATCGGATGGGACCACTTGTAGAGGCAATTCTAGTGGCACCCGGCAGGGACGTAGCCATTACACCTTTCATTGGCAAACTTCGGTTGCATTGTCAGGGGTATTTGGGGCATGAGGACTTCTTCATAATGCCTTTGGAGGGTTGTGATGTTCTCTTAGGGATTCCCTGGTACCACAAGAACAACGCCGTGGTCGATTATCGGGCGAGAAAAGCGACTTTGACTACAGAAAAGGGCAGAACAATTGTACCTGATATTAAACTGAAGGGCGAGTCTGTCCCGATTGTATCGGCTTCGGCCATTTCAAAATTAATGAAATCAAGTCTGTTTGTTTACTCGATCTTTATGAAAGAGTTGAGTGATGATGATAGGACAAATATGTCTAAACTTGATAAAGAACGCCAAGATTTTCTACACTCTCACGCCTATTGCTTCTCAGAAGGCCTGCCAGGAGAGTTACCACCTGCTCGTCCTGAAGATCATACCATTGATCTGATACCTGGTAGTACACCACCGAACTGGCCACCCTACCGTGTGAGCCGAGCACAGAATGAAGAGATTATGAACCAAGTGAAAGACCTCTTGGAAAAGGGTCTTGTCCAGCCTAGTACTTCACCGTATTTCTCTCCAGTGTTGTTGGTTTTGAAGAAAGACGGATCTTGGAGAATGTGCATCGATTATAGAGCTGTCAACAAAATCACCATCAAGAACAGATTTCCGATTCCTAGGATCGATGATATACTCGACAGGTTACAGGGATCCTCGTGCTTTAGTAGGATTGACTTGAAGAGTGGATATCATCAGATCAGAATAGCGCCGGGAGACGTCTACAAGACAGCTTTTCGGACGACTTTTGGGTTATTTGAGTTTTTGGTGATGCCTTTTGGCTTAACCAATGCTCCTGCGACATTTAACCGGATGATGGATAGGATTTTCGAGAGTACAGGCTATTTGCTGGCACTTTCTTTGACGACATCATTGTTTTCTCCAAGAATGAGGCAGAACACAGAGATCATCTGCTTCAGGTCTTTCAGGCATTACGAGATCACAAGTTAGTGATTAATGCAAAGAAAAGTGAATTTTTCCTACTAGAGATACACTTTTTGGGACACATTGTGTCAGCAGCAGGAGTGCAAATGGATCCGGCCAAGATAGAGACTATCTGTGATTGGCCCGACTTGAAGAATGTCCATGAAGTTAGAAGCTTCTTGGGACTGTGTTCGTACTACAGGCGGTTCATACGGAAGTTTGCAGAGGTTGCTTGAAGTTGCTTCCCCTTTGCATATCTTGACACAGAAAGGAGTACCTTTTTCGTGGGGACCCACAGAGGTGACTGCCTTTCAGACATTGAAAGAGAAATTGACTACGGGACCTATTTTGACTTTGCCAGACTTGCAGAAGTCATTCGAAGTATATTATGATGCTTGTGGTCGTAGTCTGGGTGCGGTCTTGATGCAAGAAGGCCATGTCATAGCTTACGAGAGCCGTTTGTTCTCTAGGCCAGAGATGACAACACAGATTTATGAGAAAGAGCTTTTGTGCAGTTATCCATGCTCTTACTCAATGGCGACATTACCTACTCGGAGCGGATTTCACTGTCTTTACAGACCATCAGAGTTTGCGCTACTTCTTGTCACAGAAGCAGCTTTCGGAAAAGCAGATGCGGTGGGCGAACATCTTGTCACAGTTCCACTTCCAGATTGTCCATGTGCAGGGACAGAAGAATGTGGTGGCAGATGCTGTCTCGGAAATCGTTGGTTCTGGCTATTTCCGCGATACATCATAGGAGCTTCGAGGATATGGTCGATCGGTATGCCACAGATACAGATTTTGCAGATATTTTTCACACGGATACAAGATGGGGAGAGAGTAGCTCGATACTCCCTTCGGGAAGACTACTTGATGAGAGAGACTATGTTGTGCGTTACACAACCGTTGAGAGAAAAGGTTATGAATGAATGCCACTGTCCACCTTTTACGAGTCACCGCGCATTGCTATCACCATGAAGGGGGTAGAGAGATACTTTTTTTTGGTCGAGACTCGAAAAGGATGTGGAAGAGTTTGTGCGCAGTTGCTTAGTATGCCAGAAGGTCAATTTTGACAGGCATAAGGCACGGGGATTGTTAAAGCCTTTACCCATACCCACCCGCCCCTGGAAAAGTATTGAAATGGATTTCATTTTTGATCTCCCGAGAACACAGAATGATCACGATGATTTTCCGATTACATGGCAGTCTGAGACGATTGTCTCCGATAGAGACCCCAGATTTATGAGTTTGTTTTGAAAGGCAATTTGGGAGAACATTGGCACGCGGTTGCAGTTCTCGTCATCGTTCCACTTGCAGACTGACGGGCAATTTGAGATTGCCAATTCAGTGGTTTTAGATTTATTGAAGTCTTGTATCTCGGATCAAAAGACTCAATGGGAAAAGAACTTACCTTTGGTGAAATTTGCCTACAATAACACGATACACTCTTTGACGGGGAAGACGCCATGTGAGATTGTTGAAAGTGCTGCGAAGGTTTCATCCTTCCTGAGCACGAAAGATTAGATATTTGAAGCGGATGAATGTTTGCGAGATTTGGATACGGCTGTTACCAAGGTTTGCGAGACTTTGTAGGAGTCTCAAGAACGACAGAAAAAGGCAGTGGATCGCCATCGTCGCGACATGAAATTGAAGGAGGATGATTGGGTGCTCTTACGTTTTGAGAAGGCACGCCTACGAAAGAAAAAGGGAAAGGAGAGGCTTTTTCCAAAGCTTAGTATGCGATACTACGGTCCTTTCTAGATTACTGAAAAGATAAATGAAGTCTCCTTCTGACTGAAACTGCCAGATACTTGGAGGATTCACAATGCATTTCATGTGAGTCTCTTGAAACCTTTTAAAGGTGATGTGCCTGATGATGGGGAGCCTGATGAGCAACCCGAAGTGGAAGAAAACGAGGAGATCCTTGTTCCTGAACAGATTTTGGCACATAAGGATACGAAGAATAAGGGTAAAGTCCGAAGGCGGTTCTTGGTTAAGTTCAAGAATTATCCTACACTTGATGCGAAGTGGATGGAGGAGGAGGACCTAGCAGATACTCCTCAGATTGTGAAACTTTACCTCGATGCTTTTAGTTTAGCATAGTCTACTCCAAATGGAACCCAGAATTCAGCTTGGCCGGAGATCTGGTGCAGTGGGATGCACAAGAGGGGAGTCACTCCACTCCTTTGTCAACAGATGCCTTTATTTAGATACTAGAGTCACTGATATCTCTTTGAGCTTCAGGGATACTGAGAGCTGACAGTATTCTGCTGTATGACTTTATGAAATGGAATTCCTGATTATGATACTGATTTGTTCTTGACTTCTTGTGAGTGCAGGAACTGATAGACGAAATGACTGCAGCATTTTGGTCTACTTGATCTCGAATAGACATGGTTGCAATAGGGGTTAGTCAATCGGACATCGATGAGGTCCCGATTGGACCTAGATGTGATTGCTAGCTACATTGCCGATAAATCATGGTCTAAGATCCGAATGAATGTTGAATGTCATGTGATGTCCTGTGATGTCTGTTGATGTCCTGTGATGTCGTGTGATGTGACTGTCGATTTTGTACATGTGCTAGATGTGTGTTCCTAGTACGTAGGTACTAACAGTCAGTGTCTGCTAAAGACGGTCTATGGCTTTTGTCGGTTTTGCAGGCGTAATCGCGGTCGATTACAATGCTTTCAAGAGGGGGGTATGTCACAAAGTGATGACGTGGCGGACAACAGAAACCCTAAAATTCCTGCAAATCCTAATTTCAGCCAAAAACCCTAATTTCCGGAAATCGCAGAGGTTGATTTTTTTTTTTTTTTGAATGATGAGCGACGCGAATTTCGCTTTTGAAGAGAATGCTTTTTCTCATTCATTGTGTTCAGTTAAGTTTCTCTTTTCAAGTGAAGTTAAGTAACCTTGTGATTGTGCGGAATACTAGATCCTAGTTAAATCCTTAAACTCTTCCGCAGCACCCGACATTGGTATCAGAGCTCTGTGCATACTTCGGCTTCGCGAACTCAAGGGAAGAACCACCAAGAACCCAACCAGAACCAAGAAGAACCTCTCTCAGTTTTTTAGTTTTTTTTCTCAAAGAAGCTTCGCGTCTGGACCTCGGACTTATTACCCTTAGTCCATCGCGTATCGGGCACGCTGTCGTCTTTATCGCTGTCTTTGAACGAAGAAGATCTACTCGCCTCCTATGCGGATATGAAAGGAGTTGGAGAAAGAGAACCTAACCCTCTTTTACATTCGCATGTAACTGCATCCACTTTCGTCGACATGGAACCATTGGAAATACCTCCGAGCACTGTTACCTTTCATCTTCACCCGCAATGTTTTCACGACAGGACTATTTGAGTGGGAGTACTTGCTCGCAGGTAGAGTCAGCATCAAGGCTGGTATTCTACGATAGTAGTAAGGCTACCTAGTAACTCGTATGGTCGGTGTTTACAGCGCAGCAGTACCTACATCCACAGTATCCACAAGTTTGGAGGAGTTTTCATCGGCTTATGCATCCATACGCATCAAAAGCATTCAACATTAGAAGTACAGAAGGTATCCAAAGGTAGAAGTGCGGCAGTTGTGCCACGCCTTTAATTGGGGGGGATGTCACGTGCGCATTGCACTTGCGCGTGGACAAGCTTTTGCTGTAGTCTAGTGTTTGTCGAGTTAGCATAGGACCTAGCTTGGCACTTTTTGAGCCTCTAGCAGGACGTGCATGCCTAGGCAGGTCATAGTTGCATACCCTCTCTTGCACAATATAGTCATTTAAGCATTCAAGCATGTGAACCACCTCTTAAGTCATTTTGATAATAAGTGACATTTAGAGCATTATTTTCCCAAATCGTGGGGCTGAATTAAAGGCTGCTTGACCAAGCACTTTTGCAGTATATAGGCAGCCCCTTGGGGCGCCAGAGGAGGCAGAAGACGCAGAAGAACTAGCAACACGCAGTACCCACAGTCCAAGGACCAGAAGCACTTCAACACTAGCGTTTTCTCAACCTCTCCACCAACGTTTTTCAGCATTCAGCCCTAAGACTCAACAACGTTTTTCAGCCCAAATCGCAAGCTTTCCTCAACCTCGTCACCAACGTTTTTCAGCCCTAAGCACCATCGATTTTCAGACTTCAAGCAAAACCGTTTTCAACATTTAGCAGTTAGCCTCGCAGTATCAAGTACCTACATCAAGAAAGCATCATCGCAGTATCAAATACCTACAGCAAGTACCCTTCGTCTCTAAGCATCATCGCAATATCAAGTACCTACAGCAAGTACCCTTCAGCATTCAGCACCTACCGCAGTCCCTTCAGTATCTCAATAGTACCAACTATCTATGTCAAGTACTCGTCAGCATCTCAGCATTAGCATCATTGTATCATCATTTTTGTGCAAGTAATAAAGCAAGTACTTGCTGGCCCTTGAGGGTGGCGGGACCCGACATACCGTGTCGTCTCTCTCTCTCTCTCTCTGTCTCTCTCTCTCGTTCATTGTGTTTAGTTCAGTTTCTCTTTTCAAGTGAAGTTAAGTAACCTTGTGATTGTGCGGAGTGTCACAAACTGATGACGTGGCATGGCCAACTTATGGACCTTTGCCGAGGGGCCTAGGTGCCATTGATAAGAAGCAAAGAGCATCCTGACGTGGCTGTTGTACGGACTGCTGTAGAACGCGTTGGTTGCTGACGTAATGAAACGGTATGGATTTTCAGGATTTCTGCTTTTGGCAGCGCTAGCTTTTGGGAGACATGGCTTTTGAAGTTCAATGCTTTTGGGGCTTTCTTTTAGCAACCCTTGTAAAACCTTTATAAGTGACTCAAGGGGGCTCACTTCTTAGAGCATCTGGACGCAGAGTCTGAGAGCGAGCACCTGCGGGCTGGTTGTACTTCGCTCAAAGATTAATATAAAAAGAAATACTGAAAGGGGCGCCAGTCTTTGGGGCCAATATCTCTTAGCACGGAACTACGCCGGGCCGTGCCGACTCTCTTTTGATTTGTGAAGTGTTTTGAGGTGAATCTCTGCTGTATCGCGGTAGAATCTTGACTTGGGGTGTCCAAGTTTGTTACAGTGTTATCCATAGCTCTACCTACTCGGAGCCGATTTCATGGTCTTTACTGATCATCAGAGTTCACGCTACTTCTTGTCATAGAAGGAGCTTTTGGAAAAGCAGATGCGGTGGGCTAAAATCTTGTCATAGTTTCACTTTCAGATTGTCCATGTGCAAGGACAAAAAAACTTGATGGCAGATACATTGTCTCGGAAGCCCTTAGTTTTGGCTATTTTCGCAATTCATCATAGAAGCTTCAAGGATATGGTTGATCAGTACGCCACCGATTCAGATTTTTGCGATATATTCACTCGGATACAGAATGGGGAGGTAGTAGCGGGATATTCCATATGGGATGTCTACTTGATCAAGAAAAGAAAACGATGTTGTGCGTCACACAGCCGTTGAGAGAAAATGTTTTGACTGAGTGCCATTGTCCACCTTTTACGGGTCACCACGGCATCGACGCCACCTTGAAAGGGGTGGAGCGTTATTTCATTTGGCCGAGACTCAAGAAGGATGTGGATGACCTTGTTCGTAGTTGTTTAGTATGCCAGAAGGTCAAGTTTGCCAGGCATAAGGCACAGGGATTACTACAACCTTTACCCATTCCCACCCGCCCCTAGGACAATATTGCAATGGATTTCATTTTTGATCTCCCGAGGACACAGAATGGGCACGATGGCATTTGGATTGTCATCGACAAATTTAGCAAGCAAGCTCACTTCATTCCAATGAAGAAAACAATCAAGCTGGATCATTTAGCGCGACTGTTCATTGCACAGATATTTCGATTACATGGCATGCCTGAGATAATAGTCTTCGACAGAGATTCGTGATTCACGAGATTGTTTTGGAGGGCTATTTGGGAGAACATTTGTACACGGTTGCAATTCTCGTAATCATTCCACCCGCAGACAGATAGGCAATCTGAGATTGCAAATTCAGTTGTTTTGGATTTATTGAAGTCTTATATCTCCGATCAAAAGACTCAATGGGAAAAATATTTGCCTTTGGGGAACTTGCCTACAATAACATGGTTCACTCTTCGACGGGGAAGGCGCCATTTGAGATAGTTGAAGGTGCTCCAAAGGTTCCATCCTTCCTCAGCACTAAAGATAAGATTTTTGAAGCCGACTAGTACACGAGGGACTTGGACATTGCGTTTGCCAAGGTCTAGGAGGGTTTAGAGAAATCTTAAGAACGACATAAGAAGGCAGCAGATCGACATCATCGCGATTTGAAATTAAAGGAAGACGATTGGGTGCTCTTACGTTTTGAGAACGTACGCCTAAGAAAGCGAAAGGGAAAGGAGCGGCTTTTTCCAAAGCTTAGCATGAGGTATTATGGCCCTTTCCAGATAAAAGAAAAGATAAATGATGTCTCCTTTCGACTCAAGCTGCCCGATACTTGGAAGATTCACAATGCATTCCATGTGAGTCTATTGAAGCCTTTTAAAGGTGATGTGCTAGTTGATGGAGAGCCTGATGAGCAACCCAAAGTGGAGGAAAGCGAGGAGATACTCGTTCCAAAACAGATTTTGGCACACAAGAAAAGAAAGATAAAAGGTAAAGTGATTAGGCAGTTCTTGGTTAAATGAACTATCCTGCATTGGATGCGAAGTGGATGGAGGAGGAGCACCTAGCAGATACTCCTCAGATTTTGGAACTTTACCTTGAAGCATTCGGTTTAGCATAGTCTACTCTGATAGAACCCCGAATTTAGCAAGAGTGAATCTAGTGCAGCGGGTTTGCACAAGAAGGGAGTCACTTCGCTCCTCTGTCAACAGATTACCCCAATTTTTGAATAAGGTCACTGATGTCCCCTTTGGGTTTCAGGGATACTAATGGGTTGACCAGTATTCTGTTGTATGACTTTATGACACGGAATTCCCGAAATTGAATATGATCGATTTGTACTCTCATTTGTCTTGTTTGAGTGCAGGAACTGAAAGACAAAATGACTGCAACATTTTGGTCTCATAATCTCTATAGACATGATCGCAATAAGGATTAGTTAATTGCGGATAAGTGAGGTCTGGATTGGATCTAGATGCGATTACTAAATACGTTGTTGGCAGTCAGGGTCTGAGATTTGGAATGAATTTTTTTTGTGATTTGTTATGTGATGTCCTGTGATATGACTGTCGATTTGTACAAGTGCTAGATGTGTCATGTCTAGTGCGTTGGTACTAGCAGTCAGTGTCTACTAAGATAGTTTATGGCCTCTGTCTGTGTTTTAGGCGTAATTGAGGGCGATTACAATTCTTTCAAGAGGGGGTCATGTCACAAACTAATGACGTGGCATGTCCGGCTTATGGACCTTTGCCGAGGGGCCTAGGTGCCATTGATAAGAAGCGAAGAGCATGTTGATGTGACTGCTGTACGGACTGTCGTAAAACGTGTTGGTTGCTGACATGGCAAAACAATACGGAATTCCACGATTTCTGCTTGCTGTTTTGGCGGCGCTAGCTTTTGGGAGACATGGCTTTTGAAGTTTAATGATTTTGGGGCTCTACTTTTAGCAACCCTTGTAAAACCTTTATAAGTGACCCAAGGGGGCTCGCTTCTCTCAGTAGCTGGACGCAGAGTCTGAGAGCGAGCACCCGCGGGCCGGTTGTACTTTGCTCAAAGATTAATACCCGAACGGAGCGCTAGTCTTTGGGGCCAATATCTCTTGGCACGGAACTACGCCGGGCCGTGTCGACTCTCTTTTGATTTGTGAAGTGTTTTGAAGTGAATCTTTGCTGTGTCGCGGTAGAATCTTGACTTGGGGTGTCCAAGTTTGTTACACGGAGTACTAGATGTCACATGCGCACTTCACTTGCGCTACATGGACATGCTTCTGCTACAGTCTAGCATGAGTCTTAGCTTAGGACTAGCCTGGCACCTTTGTGAGCCTCTAGCAGGACGTGCATGTCCAGGCTGATCATAGTTGCATACTCTCTCTTGTGTCTCTCTCTATCTTTCAGTTCAGTTCAGTTCTTGCAAGTGAAGTAAAGTATCCCTTGTGTTTGTGCGGAGTACTAGATCCGAGCTAAATCCTTAAACACTTCCGTTGCACCTGACATTGGTATCAGAGCTCTGTGTGTGTTTCGGCATCGTGAACTCAAGGGAAGAACCCAAGAAGAACCAAGAACCTCAAGAACTCAAGGACTCAAGAACCAAAGAACTAAAGAACCATCAAGAACCTAAGCAAGACCAAGAGCCCAAAGAACCTCTCCCGGTTTTTTTCTTGAAAGCATCTTCGAGTCCCGATCATGGACTTATTAGCTTCCATCTTCATTGCCATGTCTTTGAAGGAAGATCGACATCGGATACACGACAACCCAGATCTACTAAGATCTACTTGCCCCTTATGTGGATATGGAAGGAGTTGGAGACAAGTTCCCTAACTCTCTTTTGCATTCACATTCGCATGTAGTGTGCATCCACTTCCTTCAACAAGAAACCCTTTGAATCACCTCCGAGCATCCTTACCTGTCAGCTTCACCTGCAATGTTTTCACGACAGGAGTATTCGAGTGGTAGTACTAGCTCACAAGGCAGAGTTAGCACCAAGGCTTGTATTCTGCGACGAAAGTAGTAAGCCTACCTAGCAACTTGTACGGTCTGTGTTTACATCGCAACTGATCTACATCCATAGTATCCACCCGTTTGGAGGAGTTTCATTGGTTATGCATCCACATGCATTAGAAGCAGTCAGCACCAGAAGTACAGAAAGAATTCAGATAGAAGTTCAACAATTGTGCCTCACCTTTAACAGGGGGGATGTCAGGTGCGCACTTCACTTGCCCTATGTGCACATGCTTCTGCTACAGTCTAGCATGAGTCTTACTTAGGACTAGCCTGGCACCTTTTTGAGCCTCTAGCAGGACGTGCATGTCCAGGCCACTCATAGTTGCATACGCTCTCTTTCTTTGAGTTCAGTTCAGTTCTTGCAAGTGAAGTAAAGTGTCCCTTGTGTTTGTGCGGAGTACTAGATCCGAGCTAAATCCTTAAAACACTTCTCTAACAAACTTGGTCACCCCAAGTCTAGATTCTGTCGCGACACAATAGAGTTTCACTTAAAAATACTTCACAATTACTGAGTCGACACGACCCTGCGTAGTTCCGTGCCAAGAGAGGTTGGCCTTTTATATTAATCTTTGAGCATAGTACAACTCCCGCGGGTGCTCGCTCTCAGACTCTATGTCCAGATGCTCTGAGAAGTGAGACCCCCTTGGGCTTATTTATTCTTACAAGGGATACTAAAAGCAGAGCCCCAAAAGCAAAAGCAGTAACTCAAAAGCAATGCTTCCAAAAACAACTTGGCCAAAATCTGCCAGCAAAAAGCAGTCAGCGCAACCGGCGGAATTCCCGTACAATTCTGCCACGTCAGTAGTCAGCGCGTTTTATGGCCGTCCGTACAGCAGTCAGCGCAAATCGCAGCCGTTCGTACATCAGCCACATCCGCAAGTTCTACGCTTTATTTTAATGCCTAAGTGTCCCTTAGGCCTGTCGGTAGTTGTCCATAAGTTGGAACAACTTGATAGTTGCCACGTCATCAATTTGTGACATACCCCCCTCTTGAAAGAATTGTAATCGCCCTTGATTACGCTTGCAAAACAGACATAGGCCATAAATAATTTCAGCAGACACTGACTCTACATACCAACGCACTAGACACGATACATCTAGTACCTGTACAAAGACAACAATCACATCACTGCACATGACATCACATGACAAATCAATCACAAAAAAATTTATTCCAAAACTCAGACCATGACTGCCAGCAACGTATTTAGTAACCGCTCTAGATCCATTGTCGCTCATGTTTGACAGGGCATAAGCCATTAAGATCACTTGCAAGAGAAGGATCAATATTTGTTTCAAGTCAGTGTTTTTCTTAGAAGCAGTGCCATGCAGATGTTGATGTCTATAGCTACCAAGCCGCACACTTCCAAGGACTTGGCAAGCTTTCAAGAAAAATTTTGCCCGAAGTTATATGATTTCTGACATCTTCCTTTTGAGTGCAACTTCTGGCAGAGTGGGGTGTCCTGAAATGCTTGCCATGGAAACCCTAGCAGATTATAACTTGAAGTTTCTTGACATCTCCCAGTAGATGTCTCTTCACGAGCAGATGACCTTGGAGATCCAGTGCGATTGCTATCTTGGAACTACCATCGCTGCCAACGAAAACACTGTTTGTCCAAGAGCTGATGGACCATGCTGTGCTCGGCTACGACCCTATGGAATGAACCTAACCGTAATTTTTTTGATGCAGGTTTCAGGATGGAAAGTCAGTCGACTTTTCGAGCTCGACTGATGTCGAGATTGCTTTTTAAGTTTGAGTTTTGTTTGAACTTGTTTGGTGATCCTGTTAGGAATGTGTTTGAAATGGATGGTATCTGTTTTGAACGTGTCTTGGTGCCGATTTGAAATGTTTGACTCTGGTTTTAATACTGGTTTCATCGATTGGTGATTTTACTCCCGGGTGGAGAAGCGAGAAATACTGTTTTTGTATTGTTTCGGAACGACGCAGGCCAATGCCTGGGGAGCGTTTCGTTGTATGTTTGAAAACCTCCGAACGACGCAGGCCGATGCCTGGGGAGCGTTTGGTTGCATGCTTGTAAAATAATTGTTCTTGTGACTCCCGATCCGGACCTGGATGGTTATGCGGGAGGAGTATTAAGAAGTCTGAGCAGTGGTTACTCTCACCACCTCCAAACGACGCATGCTGCGGTCTGGGGGGCGTTTGGTTGTAAAAGGTCTCTATATCTCCCGGCCCGGACCTTTTTAGGTTATGTGGGAGGAGTGATGAGGGAGTCGTTGAATATCTCCGGACCTTGTTAGGTTATGCGGGAGGAGTGTTCATCGCCGACTTTATGTTTCTATGTCTTGTAACATGCACATGTAAGCATTTGTGTTGCATTGTGATGTGCCAATTACTAAATACTCCTAATTGGATGAGATTGCGTGGGTATGTAATTTAGTGCATCAAGACACCCGTGGAAGATCTGTACGGTCTGGGTGTGATGGCTAATTTTACTACACCGGAATATCAAGAGTTCCGATCTGGACGAAAGGAGAAGCTAACTCCTTGATCAAAAGAGCAGAAAGGAGAAGCTAACTCCTTAATAAAAAGAGCAAACTGATTGTCCCTCGAAATGTCCTCGGAAATTTTTTAAAGCTAACTTGAGTTGTTTTGCAGATATGCTGTAATCGCGGACGATTACTCTCTTTCAAGAAGGGGAGATGTCACAAACTGCTGACGTGTCAAAGCCCTGAAGAATGGGGCCAACTTACAGATGCCGGCCGAGGGGCCTAAACCCTAAGAAGAACAAGTAACAGAAGAAGAAGTCCTACCAACTTATGGGGACCCCGTTCGATGGGGCCCCAAGTGACAAAGGATTAAAATAAAGCAGGACCTGCGCACACACACACACACACACACAAACTGATGACATGGCAGAATTCCAAAAATTGCACTGACATGATGACGTGGCAAGCTGTACGGATTTTCGTATTTTGCACTGGTTGATGATGTGGCAGGTTGTACGGATTTCCGTGATTTACGTTGGCAGCTTTTTGGCTTTGCTTTTGGACCAGATGCTTTTAAATTTGAAGGCTTTTTATTGTAAACTGCTTTTTAGGCCAAGGGCCTTTAAATATGAGGTTAGGGCTCATTCTCAGGCATGCTTCCTGGAGAACGTGCAGAGTTTGGAGTACCAGCTTGTATTGTGTTGATGCAATATAAAGAAATACCGAAAGGGGCGCCAAGGTTTGGGGCCAATACTCTCTGGGGTGGAAATTCCGCCACTCCGTGTCGCGTGTCGTCTCTCTTTCAGTTCAGTTGTTATTGAAGTGCTAAAAGTTTGCTTAGTTTGTTCTTTTCTATTGGCACGTGGTGCCCGTCTTGTGACAGGTGCCCAAGCAATGGGGAGAGGAAGCGCTAGAGAGAGGATGAGAGATTGATTGCTAAAAACGCTAGAGAGAGAGAGATCGATGGTGGACGAAAAACGCTAGAGAGTGAGAGAGCCACACAGAAAACGCTAGAGAGAGAGTGCCAAAACATTGGAAGCTCTGCTTACTGATCACAACATGCCATAAAGTACAGGGGAGGGGGGTTTGCATATATAGGGAAACTATAAAAGTGCCCTAGAAAACCCTACGATCTTGAAAATGGACAATAAATGCTATAAATGTGTGAACTCATTGAAAGTGACGTGCAACATACATTTAGTAGCACGCAGAACATTGGAGACTCTGACCTCGAGAAACACTAGGAACAAGGGTCCCGCCTCATACCAGCCTATTTGGTGGGTAACATCGCGGAGTGGATTGTTGAGAGAAGGTATGTCTACCTCAAATACGGTCGGGCACAACCACAAAACAACCCTCATGTCACAAAGTGATGACGTGGCATGGCCTAAAGGGCACTGAGCCCAGACAGAAGGGGTCATAGTGAAAGAGGTAGAATAAGTTTTACGTACTTGGAGATTATGGCGGAGTGGCCTAGCAGGGGTTAGGTTTTAAAACCTAACCCATTTGAACTTATGGAACCCGGTGGAGGGACCTAAAAACCTTTTAAACCTAACCCATTTGAACTTACGGAACCTGGTCGAGGGACCTAAAACCTATAAAATAAAATTAAGGGATCAAATTTGCGTAGAGTTGTTGACGTGGTATTGTCGTACGGACGTTCCGCGATTTACGTTGATTGTTGTAGGGATTTCCGTGTTTTACGCTCAGCACATGGGGCGCTTGCTTTTGAGAACCAGATGCTTTTAGAATAATAGCTTTTCGTGTAACTTCTTTTGAGTTTGGCCAAGGGCCTTTATAAGCATGCCCAAAGCCTCACTTCCCTCGGACGATGCATATCCTCTGGTTGCACACAGCATGATCATCAGAATTCCCATCAGAATCCATTAGAATCAGTTAGGGGAATTTTCCAATGCATTTAGCCTATTTTCCCTATTTTTGACATTTTTCACTTATTATTTTTAAGTGACTTCCTAACAAAAGTAGGTAGGGCAATTTTGCTAAGAAAATATATAAGCAAACCAAAGCTAGCACTATTTGGCAGAAGAGGCAGCAGAAGCACCGCTCAACAGGCACCTTCTCAGCAGGACCCCAAAGGCTTCTAGCGTTTTTGCTCCACAGCAGCTTGGCTAGCATTTTTGGACAAGACATAGCAGATCAGCCTAGCGTTTTTGCATTTGCAGAATCTCGGCGACAGAAACACCATTTTCAGCCCTAGCGTTTTTGCATCCGCCAGCAACCTCACCGTTTTGTAGATCTATCGCGATAAAATCAGCCCTAGGACCAGCGTTTTCAGTTTTCAGCAGTCAGACATCGCAGATCAAGTCCCGAACCTCGCAGATATCACCTTCCCGCAGTTGTTCCTCGCCGCACGGTCAGTTTCCGCAAGGTTTACAGTTTCAGCCCGGAAAACGCAGATTTCAGCATCTGCGTTTTCAGCGCGTCGTCGTCGCATCGTCGCCATCGACATCGTCACCGACATAGAGTCAGAATTCAGCAGATAGAAGATTACAGATTTCAGCCCATAGCGTTTTTGGACAGCAGTAGAAAGATTGCAGATTTCAGCCTTAGGTCGACTTCGTCATCACCGTCGTCATCGTCGACATAGCCTAGACTTGCATTAGTCTCATGCATATCATTTGTACCAGATTGTGCAATCATAAGTAGACCACTCTCACCGACGAGAGTGGGGCCTTCGGAGGAGGGTTTTACAACGTCTCTGGTGTCGTATCTCTCTTCTCTCTGTATCTCTCAGTCTCATACACTTTCACGCACAGTGTCCATTCACTTTGTTTGTGATCATAGCACTTTCCATTAAGAACGGAAGGCTCTCCCTTCCATAAGAACTAAAAGGAACCTTGAGCACAGTTCGGAACACTCATCTTGAGCAAAGCGCAAACAATCATTCCACTGCATCTAACAGTATTACACCTCACTTTCTAATGTGCTCCTCGAAGATACTGGAGCCACCACTAGATGGCAATCTGGACTGTAGCACCCCCTCTCAGCTCGTGGACCGGAAACAAGTTTAATGGAGCTGGCTTGAGAGGTATGATCACAAGATTGTCCGCAGAGGATAACAAGAGTCACCAATCCTCACTGTGAATATACAAATCTAGGTTTGCAGAAGAACGTTGAAAGGAGTGTCGTAGGAAGAAAGAGTCTATCTTTTGGTACCACGCTCGAGGCGCTTGCTTCATGCCATAGAGAGCCTTCAGCAACTTACAAACCATGTCATTGAAATCTGGATCCAAGAGATCTTGTCGTCCTCTTTGAAGTTCTTGCGAGATCCTCTTCCCTCTTTCGCTTTTCTTTTACAGAAGCCTCATTGTTTTGAGATTTAGCTATGTATGCATATATTGAGAGGGAATCCACAGGGTCTTCCCACGTAGTAGTCTTTCTAATACAATTTCCCACTTGACACAACTGCTCATACGCAACTTTTCCTTTTTTTGCTGTTGTCATAGCATACGGCTAGAAGGTCCCATTCCTGTTAGAACCTTCAATTGGTTTTTTCTACATTTTATCCTCAATCTGCACACTGTAAGTCAGTGCTTCAGCTACACTCGCATGGTGTTCCTGCAACATCTCTGCCATGCTTTTCTTCATACCACCTTTTCCATATTTGGTCTTTAGAGGCAACCTTGTTTCTTGCAAGTGTATCAGACCATCCTTCCAAAAAACCACATCTTTACGCTTGGCTTCACCAAACTCCTCGCACTTATTCTTGACATGATCAAGACTGTCACACCACATACAGTTTTGACTCCCACTTCTTCTTTGTGGACCACCTTGTCTCGATCGGGAGGTTGAACCTTTCTCTTCAAGCTTTGCAGCTTTCAAATTAATGTTCAATTCCTGGGTCCCCTTCACAAGTTCATCTATGAACGACTCCTCTAGCTTTGGAATCTTCTCCTTTACTAGCACAGGAACCTCTTCTTCCTTTTCTCCCACGTCTGCATTTATTCCAACTAACTTATTCAGTCTTTTTGCCGTTTCACCACCATATTGACTGCTTCAATCACTTCTTTCCAATCTGATTTCAGCCCTAACTCCTTTGTGGGATCCTCGAGGAGATCCACTAAGCTTTTTTGCAATTTTGGATGTGCAGCTTGACAAAATGTTCTACTTTCTCTGAATTAAAAGCAGCACGTTCGGTTGCAGATAATTGGGCAAATCTTTTCGATTTCTCTTAACAATTCAAGAGCAGATAGCCCTTTGTTATGCTGCTGCACCCACTTCAAAAAACTCTTCTTTGTAACGCGCTCCTTATCTTCAAGAAAATATTAATCTTTGAGAGCTTGTTTAAACGCTACCCACGTAGCACCATGTGCAGTTTTCAGTTCCTCAATCCATGCACGTAATTCAGGGACGACAACGAGTACAAAATTCTCCACTGTAGCATGCTCCTCTGCTCCGTTGTCTTCCATAAGCTGTTCATATACTTTGCAAAATTTGGAAATATCACGTCCTTCAAATCGCCCCAATTTATCTGTCACTGCTTGTCCAGCTTCACGAATCCGAGCTTCCATTTCCCTTTCCGAACTTTGAGTCATCATCTGCTGATGGTGCAGATGCTGTTGATGCATAAGTGCAACAAATTGCTGCATTAACTGCTGCATACCATTATCTTCGCTTGCCGACATCGCTACTTCCGTCTACCCCAGTCTTGCTTCAGGTCGGGTTCACCAAAAATGTCGGAGTGTACGTCTCTCTAGGGTTGACTGGGAAAGCGCCGAGCTTCTGGCTGTAGACGGAGAAGCAGCTGAGGTGCAAACCAAGGGAAATGCGTGCAATTAGGAGCGTTTTTACTGTTAGTAAGAGTGTACAATGACACTTAGAGAGAAAATGCGGAAAATACCACAGATCGGAATAGAGTTAATGGCTAAAACCAAACTTAGAAAATATATTAACACTTAATTGACGCTGGCAATCAATAGATGTTTCCATTAATCCGATACTTGGAACCCTTGATACAAATTGGTTGCATACTCCAACGTCGGTATGCCTGTTGATTTGCAATTCCCTATTCAGATATCCCAAACCTGATGAAAACAATCCATAAATTGCCAGGTAAACTTCATCCTGCTTAGCTCCCTTGCCTACCAAAATTTAGAAGAAAATTTCCTTCCACTCTGTGCTCGGACGAGATTCATCCGCTTTCTATAAATTGCCCAAGTCTAATCTCCTCAAGGTCGATAGAGAAAGAGAGAGAGAAAGTGGAAGCTCCGTCCTCCTCTTTCCCCTTGCTTATGCCCTTCACGTTCTTTTCTCGTTGCTTCTTCCAGGCCTTCGTCGAGAGAGAGAGAGAGAGAGAGAGAGAGAGAGAGAGAGAGAGAGAGAGAGAGAGAGAGAGGGCGAAAAAGGCCGAGAGAGCCGTGATCTTCCTGCTTCCTCCTTCCGATTCCCCTTCCTCCCTCCCTTTTCCTCCTCACGCTATGCTCTTTCCTCCCCTTCTCCCACTCTTCACACAAAAAACAACAACCTCCTAATGCCAAAAATGGCCCTTCCTTGGGTGTGTACCTTCCTTTTTAACTATTTTCGTCGAAGATGCTATTTTTGGCCTCCTTTCTTGCATGTGAAGGCTCTTTTAGCGGCTTGCCTTGAGCTTCACACCACGCATGTTCCATCCCTTAAGTGAGAGTCATTGACGGCGCTGTCGGTGCCCTCTCCCCTTGTTCTCAAAAAAGGTGGTATGGGAACCAGCCACGTGGGCCTTTCATGTTAGCATCCACTGAGCGTCGCCAACAACCGACACACACCCACCACGGCAGCGGAAATGCCCAGAGGCACCATCAATGGCCGCGAGCAGCGCGCATAGCGCCACCACAGGTCAGACGCCATAGCCAGTGGCCAAAGAGCTCCACACCTCCAACTCAATGTCAAATGAAAGCGCCCACTGCTCTATAAGTACCATGCGTTGCTCGCATACGATACCCCATGTGGGATTTCTGTCTGCCCACGTGGCACATGCTCGTGAGTTGAGCCTCAAAGGCCTCCAAAGGCATTCTCAATATCACTTAAAAACTTCATTTACAACCTTTTTTTTCCTCTTGGTTTCCATCCCTTGCCACTTACTGCTCGGTGATCCGACTCTCGATCTGTGGAATTCCCGCAAAAACCTTTGTTTCCAACTTTATCCCGTACAAGCTATATCCCAGTCCGACCCCGCTTGGCCTGTCGATCGTTTTGGTCTGTCGATCGACACGAGAAAAATGGCAAAAAACATCAGATTGCTCCCAGTTGACCACCACCGTCAACTTCCAACTGCTATAACTTGCCTGTCCAGACTCCATTTGAGACACTGTCATTTTCTGCTAGCTCCGTACAGTGCATACTACCTTTGTGAACATCCTCGGGCTTCAAAAAAAACATCAGTCGAGACATCAACCGAGGCGACCAACCCGGCATAAACCTGGCTCTCGGCAAAACTTCGATTGGCTGTATCTTGGCATCCAGGACTCCGATCGACAATTTGAAAAGACCAGCATGCTCCACATGATGAGCAACCTTAGGAAGTGAATTTTAGGAAGAGAAATGCAATAAACAAGCATCAATGGTTGATTGAACATGGTTAGGTGTTGCTTGACATAAAAGAATATATTTGCAAGAGATCTGGGTGAGAAGATTGTAAATTTTTTATCAGCAGATATCATATGCGTGTGATGTCTTAGGGCATAACAGGAGACCAAATTTGTCAAAACAAATTACACTAGAGTGTTGTAGAGGGGTGTTTTATCCTAAGTGCAACTTGAGACCAAGGCTTTGACCAACCCTTGATACCCAAAAAACAAAAGCCGAAAGTCAAAGTGGAAAACTAGGGAACTGGTGATTCTGAGCACATTTGTTTGCATAAAAACTGGTAAAAGTGTTTGAAGTCATTGCTAAGAATTGTGGAAGCCTATGAGTAAAATCTGTGCAAAAACCCATCTGTAGACATTATACGCGTATAATGTCTCAAAGAGTGCTCTGGCAGTCAAATTTGAAGCTTTGACTTCATACTCACATTTTGCATGTTGTGTAGAGCACATTCACCAAGTTTCATCTCATTTGGGCAAATAAGTTAAGAATTGAGTGCATATTACTCTTTTTAGGAAGATCCTGGGTAAAAAGGAGTGAAAGTGTACACCTATGATATCCAATATTGGATGTGAGCACATATGCATGTTGCACATATCAAGGAGCAGATGTGGAAGAAATAATGTTAGGAAATATGACGTAGCTAAGTAGATAATTGAGTAGATTCCTTAATGGAGAGAGTAATTTACACACACAAGAGATTATAGAGTAGAGAGAGAGAGAGAGAGAGAGAGAGAGAGAGAGAGAGAGAGAGAGAGAGAGAGAGTACACACAATATACGTGGTTCACCCAATGTGGGCAACGTCCGCGAGAAAGCAGCTACTCAATGGCTTTAGTACTTCAAAACAAGAAGTAGGTTACAAAGGGATTATACCCTTTTGGAGCTCCCGCTATCGTGCAGCTCCGCTTTCATGGAAAGAAAAAGAGCAGCAAAATGTGTTAGAAAATAAGACGTAGCTAAATAGACTTTTGAGTAGATTACTTAATGGAGAGAGATAGATTTCACACACAAGAGATTATAGAGTAGAGAGAGAGAGAGAGAGAGTACACACGATATACGTGGTTCACCCAATGTGGGCTACGTCCACGGGAAAGCATCCACTCAATGGCTTTAGCACTTCAAAAGAAGAAGTAGTTTACAAAGGGATTAAACCCTTGATAGAGCTCCCGCCTTGCTTCACTCTCACCACCTCACACTCACCTTGTTGCATCAACCCGAGGATGTTTGCAGAACAAGAATTGCAAGAGGTGATTCAGACCCGGATCATGCCTCTTGGGATGACCCCTTTGAGGTTTGGACGGATGTGAGCAACGTCGCCATAGGAGTTGTGCTTTAGCAGCATGGCCGTCCAGCTGCATTTCTCAGCAGAAAGTTAAACGTGCAAATTACTCTGTGTACGATAAGGACCTTCTCTCTGTCATTCATTCTCTCTAGCATTGGAATCATTTTTTGTATGATAGAGAGTTAACTGTTCGTATGGATCATCAAGTTCTCAAGTGGCTCCAATCTATGCCTAGTGCACATTGGAGTGAGCGCCAGGCAAGGTGGTCGTAGTTTTTTGAGCAATTTGGAGGTTTGATTGAATATGTTCCTGGTAAAGCTAACCTATTGCAGATGCGTTAAGTTGCAAAGGAGAGATCTTGGCTCTTGAGTCGAGGTCGGCAGACTCCATTCAAGGAGTATCTTTTGAGAGCATAAAAAATTAGTATGCAGATTTGAGTAAACAAGTATGCAGATTCCGAGTCTAGTAAGCAATGGTTACAGGCTCTTGCTACCCAAGGGTCCAACAACTATCTCATTCGTGAGGGTCTTTTGTATTTTCGCCACCGTCTTTATGTGTTACCTTTTCTTAGGCAAGCCATATTGCACGATGCAGATGATGCACTCATGGGTGGGCACAGAGGCATGGATACCACTGTAGAAAAAAATAGAAAGATTCTTTTATTGGCCTAAAATCCGAAAAGATGTGTTTAAGTATGTCACGCAGTGTTCCATTTGTCCCTTAGGGGTAAGCAGCAGGGTCTTTTTACGTCGCTGCCTATTCTCGAAGGCCCATTTTAGGACATTTCCATCGATTTTGTGACTAATCTTCCACCTAATTTGCATTCAAGGGATACTCAGTGTTTCACCATCTTTTGCTTCCGTTGCACATTACATTGGTGAGGATTGCCAAGCTAACGAGCGATTGGGTCTATCTTAGAATCATGAAGCAGCGTCTTAAGTAAGTAGGAAAAAGTGTTCAAAGTTGTCTTTGGTCCATTTCCAGTCATAAGAAAGATAAAGGATGTGTCTATGAAGTTGCGGTTACCTAACTCATGGTCAATGCACAACGTTTCATGGAGATCCCCCAAAGGTCATTTCAAAAAAGAATGAACCCGAGATCATAGACGAAGCCGAAGTCATGGAGTCGGAGCAGATTTACTACATCGTTTTCACCATGACTCAAAGAAACAAACACGAAAATACTTTTTGAAGTTCAAGGATCGAGAAACCTACGAGGCAATGTGGATCGACGATCGAAGATTCTTCACAGATTACCCTGATTTGTTGGCAACTACAAGGAATCCATGTAGCTCGATTTTAGTATCTCACCTTGAAAAGGGCTATACTATGTGCATGTGGACAAGCTGTAACTCCTACTTCGAGGGTTTAGGTTAGCCTAGGAAGTGTTTTGGCACCCGTGTGAGCCTGTACGCAGGACGTGCATGTTCAGGCACTTAAGAGTAGTTGCATACCCTCTGATTGCACAAGCTATTAGTACCCTAGCATAAGCATTTATCAGCCAAGAATAAGCAGTCACCGCATACGAACCACCTTTTATCGCGCGTGAACCACCTCTTAGGCTCACTTAATAATTAAGTGACCTTTGGGCTTCTAAATAAAATCGTGGACTGAAACTAATGGCGTTCGACCAGCATGGATGCACGGTGACGCACCCATGTAGGCAGCCCTTGGGCGCTAGAAGAAGGCAAGAAAGAACAGAAGGACACGGGGCTTCTGACACCTGTAGCACAAGGCTCTCTCTTCAAGCAGCATCAGCAGCGTTTTCAGATTCCAACATCGGTAGCGGTTTCAGATTCCAGCACCAGTAACGTTTTCACAAGTCAATATCAACAGCGTTTTCAGATTCCAACACCAGTAGCATTTTCAGAATTTTGCATCAGCAGTGTTCAGAATTCAGCATCAGCAGCGTTTTCAGAATTCAGCAACAACAGCGTTTTCAGAATTCAGCATCAGTAACGTTTTTCAGATTTCAGCCTTTAGCCTCGTAGTTCCCCAACATATGTTGCCATTACCATCAACATCCCAACATCTAGTCCCATTGTACTAGTTTTTGTGCAATCTAAAGCAAATACCTCTCTATTGCTAGAGAGGGGGGCCCTTGGGACCCCCATCTACTGGTATTGATCTTCTCTCTCTCTCTCTCTCTCTCTCTCTCTCTCTCTCTCTCTCTCAGCATGCGCGTCGTCTGCTGCACTCTCTCTCTCTCTCTGCCTGCGCGCAGCGCGCAGCCCTGCCTACACGTGGCCCTGCACACCAGCAGGCCATAACAGTCTGCTGCTCGCACGGGACTCCATGAGCTGCCTGCTGCTCGCCACTGGTCCCGCCACTGCTCTCGCCACAGTCCTCAACAGCCCAGCACCCATGCGCAGCATTGCTGTGGAGCACACCTGCCGCCATTGCCCCCGCCAGCCCTGTTACACTGCGCAGAACTGCCGTGGACACCTGTGCGCAACACTGCAGCAAGGGTGAACCCCATATGAATGAGTGAACCAATCAACCTGCGGGTTTCAAGAAGTGGTTTCTCCCTGCGATCGTCACCGACAAGAAACATGCCAAATGCAAAGGATAAACAAACACCCCCATCCAAGATGGATACAGGTACAGGTACAAATACAGGGACAGGTAAAGACACAGGTGCAGGAACCGAGAAATCGGTGCTATGCTCGATGCAAGACATTTGGGGTTTTATCTCATCCTTACAGGAAATGGTGATGAAGCAGGGTGAAGACATCAAAAATCGTGCACTAAAGAAACAGGAATTGGAGCACACAATCCAAATACAGAATCTGAAAATGCAACATCAAGATGAGAAAATTCAGCCCTGCAAGATGCATTAAACAAACAGGTCTCTAATGTGCAAGACGCTCTAGCTACACACGACTCGAAGCTTGCACACATCAGTGATAATGCAACAGGAAATACGACCTCCTGGGCACATGTAGTAAGAAGTACTCCAAATGCCATTCTGCAGACACATGAGACGTATGCAAATGTAGATGACACAGAGTATAATGAGCGAGAGAAACGCAGTATGAATATTGTGATCCGAGGCATACCCGAATGTGACAATGAGAAAGTACTCATGTTGAATGCGGAGGTCACGGACCTCCTTGCAAACACATTTGGCATGCATGATGTAGTGGTGTACGGGGCACACCGTGTGGGTAAGCAGAGACCTGAGAACAATCGCGCAATTGTATGCACAATGTTGGATGCACGTAAAAGAGCCATCATACTCGAAAATGGTCGCATTTATCTAAGGGACAGCCCGATTTACATCAGTGAAGACAGGACACCCGCGAAACAAAAGGAAAGAAGACAGGCATATGAAGAACGAATGAAAAAGAACACCACCCCCACAGGGGCAACACCACCAGAAGCATGACAGGGGGAAACCCATGGGACCACGAACATACACGTCACAAGTTGGAATTGCCGAGGTTTCCCTTGGCACAAAGGTGAAGGATTGACAGAGGTTCTACCACAAGCAGACGTACTTTTTCTACTTGAAACGTGGGAACAAGACACATGTAGACTGCCAAGTATTCCAGGATATATTACACACTCGATTTGGTGGCCTGGTACTAAGATGCGCGGGCAAGGGGGTGTTGCTATAATGTACAAGGAGGAAATGCAAAATCAGGTTAAGATATGCAAGATACATGAACACAAACGATACATATGGGCTGAGATTTGTACATCTAGGAGATCGATGTTCATTGCGGGATGCTACATCCCACATCGGGAATCCCCATTCTATGATTTGTATAATCTCTCCAAGAATGACCCTTTTGCCGACCTATATACAGATATTGCAACCTACACACCACAGGGGGCAGTGATGATACTCGGGGATCTTAATGCTCGCATAGCCAACATACAGGTTCAATTGGTTGACTACTCAACCCATCCCGCCGACAAAGATGGCGATCTTGTATTAGATGCAATATGGGATAGATGCTCATGGTATCACCTCATGAATGAACAAGGTTCGGCTTTGATATCCATGACGAATTCTATGCAACTTGTAGTCATGAATGGCACCAAGAAATTTGCAAGCTCCGGAACATACACATGCTATACATCAAACCATGGAAGAAGCACTAATGACTATGCGTTAGTTAGCCACAATGCATTGAATTTAATTGGACACTTTAAAATTGGGGCTCGGTCACCGAACTCGGACCATACTCCAATTCATGTATGTCTAGACCTCCCACACATGCCTACACAACGCATCCAAAAGGCGACAAGTTGGGCATATCGAATGCAAGCCACAAAGAAATTCGATTATGCCACTTTTTTGGACAGCCTATTGAGTAGCCAATGCATGTCCCAAAACTTTCAGAAAATTGGGCTACCTTTCGTCAAGCAATAGAAGAGGCTGCAGAGGTCACTATGGGGCGATCTAAAGGAAATCACCAACAAGTGAAAGGTCTCCCTCATAACCCATGGTTTGATGCAGAATGTAAAGCAGCCAAACGCAAGTTAAAGTGCTTCAATAAGTCCACGAAGGAGTGGGAAAGTGCAGCCAAGGAATACAGGATGTTGAAAAGGAAAAAGAGAAGGATGCATGAACTTTTGAAGGAGGAGCAAGAGGTGATGAGATTTAAGAAAGAGCCCAAGAAAGCATGGCGCAACATGAAAAGGAGGATATAATGGGAAATTTCAGCATGGACGAAATGTATGTATATGCACAAACACTATGCTCCCACCGATGCTCAAATAATGATGAATGCTGAAATTCAGGTTGACACTAAGGAACCTATAACTTTTGCAGCGGCTTTGAGAGGTTTGAAAAAACTAGCCACTGGGAAAGCCTCTGACATTTTGCACTTCAACTCCGAAATGCTGAAATGGTCGGGCAATGAAGCCAAGAAATGGATACACTGCATGATGAATCAAGCTATCCACCAAGGCATGCCTGAAGATTGGCAAGAGAATTGGGTCAAAGCTTTGTTTAAAGGCGGAGACCGTAACCTACTCACGAATTACCGCACCATCATGGTGGGCTCTTGCATGGCAAAACTTTTTGGGAGCCTGATAGAAAAGGATATTAGCACATGGGCTGAAAATAGTGGAAAGAGGGCTCTCGGTCAAGCAGGTTTTAGAGCAAAACATAGTACCATAGATCACTTGATTACAATCCGGATTATGATGGAAGAGGCGCGACTCAAAGGGGAAACTATGTACTGCTGTTTTGTGGACTTTAAGAAAGCGTTTGATACGGTACCTCGTCATGGGTTATGGTCCCGCATGGAGACCATTGGGGTTCCCATACACTTGAGGGTTGCGGTGGCATGCCTATACCATGCGGTTCGATGTAAACTGAAAATGCAAACAGGCTTCTCCAAAGAGTTCTTTAGCACAATAGGGGTCAAACAAGGATGTCCTCTGTCCCCAACATTATTTGGGCTATGCATAGATGAGCTTGAGGACTTTATCTGCCAAACGACGCAAGATAATGGAGATGCACCAAACATAGGTCTCATTACTTTGCTACTCCTCATTTATGCTGATGATGTGGTTCTTTTAGCGCATAGCATGTCTCTCTTGCAAAAACTTTTGGATGTGGTACATACTTTCTGCGAAGCCACAGGACTTTCAGTGAATGTCATGAAAACAAAATGTATGGCGATTTGTACACACAAATCAAAGGATCAACCCGCCCTTATGTATGATGGGCAAGAGATTCAAGCAGTGGACAGCTTTAAATACTTGGGCATCATTATACCCTCGAATTATAGATGGGGGCAATGTGCAAAAACAAGAATTGAAGCAGGACAAACAAGGTATTACGAGTTTGAAAACATGTGCAAACAAAGTGTCACTAGAAGGTGGGAAATAAAGTCCATGGCTTTCAATGCGTGTGTGGTCCAAACGCTATTGTATGGGGTAGAGGTATGGGGACCAAGTATTCCGGCCAGCACATGGAATGACATTGAGAAAATTTAGAAAAAGTTCTTACGTAGACATATGGGGATAAAAACCACAACACCATACTCAGTGATGCTATTGGAGACTAGACAAAGACCATTGGAAATGCTTGCCTTGCAAAGAGTGCATACATATCTCTTGAAGGTGAAGCTGATGCCTCATAACCGTTTGCCTCACATAGCATGGGAGGTAGGATGTAAGCCGCAAAAGAACCACAAAAGCAAGTTTCTCACCTCTAGCCTTGTTGAGGACATCAGGAAATGGTTCTCTAAATGGAATGTGGGAGCACATGTGGGCATGCACGTAGAGGCAGGTGCCGAGCATGAGCACGAGCTAAATTTTGAACTACAATTACTTGAGGCCCTCCACAGCAAATGGAAGAATGCAATGCACAAGTCCAAGTTTGAATACTATTGCAAGCACATAAACACGAGATACTGGGAAGAGTACAAGACCGGAGAAACCCAAATACATATCAGGACACCCATGTCTTACCGTGCGAGACGGGCCATCACCTTGATGCGGACAAGATCACACATGCTCAAAAGTGAAATGGGAGGATGGCTGAATATTGATGCAAACAAGAGGAGATGCACTCAATGCAACTTGAACTCATTGGAAAATGAGGCACATGTAACCCTTGAATGTCCAGCATATGCACACATTTGGGTCGACTTTTCCCAACTTATTCAAGGATGTACTACATTTGAGGAGCTTCTCTCAAGAACACATCCCTCTCCAGTAGCACTAGGCATCTATCTTGCCAAAGTGCTAGAACATCACACCACACTCACAAACAAAATCACCACAGAATCATGACACGTCCCCTCCTTCACATGGGAAGGGGGGAGTCTCATATATGAGATTTTGGGTCCCATGGGTCATTTTGGCCCCCCGAGGACGTAAATACATCATCATCATCATCTCTCTTTCTCTCTCTCTCACAACACTTTCAGTCACAGTTTGCATTCTCTCCTGTTTTGGTCTATTGCACAACTCTCATGAAGTAAAGGGGGGCTCTCTCTCTCCTCTTCAGTAAAAGGAACCTTGGGCAAGAAACCGAGCACTCATCCTGAGTATTCACCATCATTCACTTCCGTTGCACATTACACACAATTAGAGTTTGCCTACAAAAGTAGCAAGCATTCTGCTACTGGATTTAGCCCATTCATGCTGATGTATGGATTTGAGCCTAAATCCCCTATTGCTTTTGGCTTAGAGAAAGTCAAGGATCGCCAAGCTCGTGATTTCTTGTATGATATGCAAGAAATGCTTGAATTGGCTAAGGATGTATAAGGACAACTCGTGATCGGGTTGCTACTTATGCTAATCAAAAGAGATCTCCGAGGACTCTAGAGGTGGGACAATGGATTTATCTGAAGATACTCAACGATTCCAAAACTATGCGAACTTGAAAGCATTATAAGCTTTCAGCTAGATTTTGTGGTCCATTCTTGATCACAAAGAAAATTTGCCAAGTTGCCTATAAACTGGCTATTTCTTTGGATGTTAGATGTCAGTCGCCTTAATTAGAAATTAGGTGAAGCGGACACTGTTGTACCTATCGAGGAAAATGTATGGCAAGATACGGAAACGGAATATATTCCGCGAGAACCAGAGGTTGTTCTACTTGGGAATCAGTTAGAACTTTGAAAGCTCAGTATCCCAACTTTGTTGATGAGGACATCAATGGTTCTTAAGGCGGGAAGTATGTTGTGCCCCGCTTACAGGAGAGGGGATCTAGATTAAGTATTGGGATCTAGACCCACTGCTAAGCCTATTTCAGGTACTCTCTTAGGAGGTGGGTATGGGACGCTTGGTCTTACAGGTGCACGCCTACATCTTCGGATGCTGCCCCAGCACAGGGTTGCTGCCGGATGGTGGATATGGTCAGGTGGTTCGTCAGACTCTTGTCTGTAGGCGGTCTATGTAGCTGGGAGATCCTCTTCGGGTGTTCGTTTCAAGGAGCCTGTGAGAACTCCGGTATCCTTAGGTTCTTGACCACTTGCTAAAAAATTTCCATGCATCTAAGTAGTTGAGCTTTAAACAACCTGTCCTCTTCTTGAAGAGGTGTAGGAACTTTCTTTGTGCCATGTGAGGAAGATCCCTCTTCAAGTACCTCTTCTCTGCCATAATGACTCTTTGAAGATAAAGTGACTATCTCGTCGATGGAACCATGAAATCGGCCAGCACATAGTAGGGGGCGATACTAATTTTTTACCTGTTAATTTCACTTAGAGGATTGAGAAGAAGAGAGCACACAGATGCATCCCCAACAACTAGATTGTCACTGCGCACACGAAGATGGACACTTTGTAAGCCCCAAAGATTGGCACCCCTTTCGGTATTTCTTTATTCAATTGAAAAAAAATGATCCGAACAGTTAAAACTCCCACCAAGTTGTTCAAACCTGTCAAGGGTTGAAATTGCATGTTTTCGACCCAATTCCGATAGCATAATGACGCCAAAAGTACAAGTCTAGGACGGATTCCCTTGCATTTTAGAAGCTTTGCGGTGAGCTGAAAGCAAATGTCAGCATGATGTAATTTCCTATTTAGGTCACTGACAGGTGCCCAAACTCCTGTATAACCACCCCAAGGCTTGGCCGAAGCTTTCTGGTGAGCTGTAAGTAAATTTCAGCGAGCTGCAATTTCCTGTTTAGGTCACTGATAGGTGCCCAAAATTGTGTATAACCACCCCAAGGCTTCCCCAAAGCTTCCTAAGTGTTATCTTGAAGCTTAGTTGCAAAACCCTAAACCTGCAAGTAAACGCGGCAAGGTGTATCCTTTGTTTTGGATCGTTTTGAGTGGAGCAAACACTTCTATGAGTGTCTCAAGAGCTCCCGCACGCAATGGAACACTTCCTCTTTGATGTGGAGGAGTTTTCACACGACAAAACTCTCTTGTTTCGCAATTTGTCGCGATGGAACTGTGCGTACCTATGGGGCATTAACATTAACAATTAGCGAATCCGGTTCCTGTTCAGAAGGCTCTTGCTTTGGCAAACGCACATAAAACCCACAATACTGTACATAGTATTTGAGCAGCCCAACTTGTGGGGCATTACCATACGTCTATGTGTAAGGGGGGAGAGATGCACGAGAGCGGAATCATCGTGCTACATGAGACAAGGGAGAAGGCAAGCTTTCTATTAAAGTTGTGAACCTGAAAATCCATTCACAAAGTGATAAATTCAGCCCTCTCTCTCTCTCTCTCTCATCTTTTGGGCGCCCCCAAACTGGCCTGAGCTTCCGGGTGGTGAGTTGTCCACCAGGTAGCTCTCCTACTGACATGTGTCCACATTATGCCCCTTATGGTTCAGTTTCCTAACCTGCCGTGTGGCCCAAATTCCATTTAGGTGCACACATGCTGGTATACTCATAAGAATTCGGTGCTAATTGGCGTACCAGTCACTGGCTGGCCGACTTAGATTCTCGATGTGAGAAACCCGTCTGTCTGGCTGCAACCGTTTCATACTGGCCATTTAATGTCCACTTGCACCTTTTCAAGGGTTTCGGGGGAAAACAAGTAAAACAAAATAAATAGAAATATGTAATACATATTTCACGAAGGCAACAGGAAAAATACAACTCCTGTTGACAACTTATGTAATAAGTTCACTCTAGGTAGAGCAATCACCCAACAAACTCATTAAATCTCGTAATGACTTGAATGTGATTTTTGCTTGAGCTTAGGATGCCACCGAAAAGTTGTGCACGCATGCATTGGGTGAGTCATGCACATGCTTGCACACATCATGCTCCGCAGTTCTGGCTGGTACAAGACTGCAAATGCGAGTACACCAAGATTTTCTACTAAAATACGGTGACGTTTCCTAATGTCCCTTATAAACTGTTAAATTGGGTGATGAAAATTACTTCACAAATGCATGAGAGCAATGTACCAATGCTCAAAGTTCGAGACCTACATTATCTGTGCTTGTGCAGGCTCAATTTTCCTTTATTTCTCAATATGGCTCAATCTATGTCGTTCACTACACTCTAGTTTTTCCTTCATAATAAATAACGAAGTTTGGACAATCAATGCAAGCTCAATGTTTCTTTTAATGAGTAAAATTGGCGATTATGTAGAACCGGAGCAGAAATAGAAGGATGGTGTGTGTCTGTGTGTGTCCCCGGGGGGGGGGGGGGGGGGGGGGGGGGGGGGGGGGGGGGGGGGGGGGGCGCAAGTGCGAGGGAAGAGTTGTTGGGCTCCTATATAAAGCAGGAACTTCTGATGGTGTACCCATTATCCTTCTGTGAGTATGTGTTTAAAATACTTGTGATACTTCTGCTGTTGTTTGTATGTCTGTGAGGTGCAAAGCGTGTCACACTTGTGTTTAGTGACACTGAAAAGGGCTCAAAGGTTTGTAGCTGTTAAATATGAAGTGCCTTGAATTAGTCAATGACAGTTTGTATAAGAGTCTGAAGTTGATTTTGACAAACCCCTTTTGCATATATCAAGTATTGCGGTTGATTTTATATTGTCTCATAATAGTTGGTGATTGCCACAGATAAATGCCTTTACAGATAGACCATTCGCAGGGAACCCTGCAGCAGTGTGCTATCTTCCCCTGAAGAGGTCTGATCAATGGTTACAGCTTGTGGCAAGGGAATTTAATCTTTCTGAAACTGCTTTTCTTATGAAGAGAAACATGAGAAAGAAAAGATCACCTGTGTTTAAAAAGACTCCCGAGGAAGAACTGGCAGAGGAAAAAACTGTTTCTATTGATGAATTCGATCTTCGCTGGTTCACACCCAAAGTTGAGGTACCTGTCTTTCCGAAAGCTGATAATTTTAATTTGCATTGTTTATAAATCTTCAGTCTTTTACTGACAAAATTTGTGGCCGTTTTGATCTGGTTGATGTAGGTTGACTTGTGTGGACATGCCACTCTTGCCTCTGCACACCTTCTGTTCTCTTCTGGCATAGCAGAGGGTGACACTGTTATCTTCCATACCAGGTCTGGTGTTTTGAAGGCCAAAAAGGTATCAGGATATGAAAAGACCGAGATTGCCGACAAGGAGGCCAAAGGCTCGAAAAATGATGACTTGGAAGACCCAAAAACTGACGACTCTGAAGACTTGAAAACTGAAAAAAGGCGTCCAATTGGAGTCGGTGTTGTGGAGCTTGATTTTCCATTGGACTCATACACAAAATGTGACGATGCAGAGGCTGAAGTTCTGTCAGCTGCCTTCGGAGGGGTGCAACTGTTATGGGCTGGGAAGACAACTGTGGGTGATTATCTGGTTAGTGACCATGAAGTATCTGAATTTTCAGCATATTTGCTAGTGGAGTGTAACTTCTTAAATTATTTGCCCAGGCAGAGGTTTCCTGCAGCAAAGAGGTTGAACAACTTCAACCTCAATTTCCATGCATGTTAAATCTTTCTGGCAGAGGTGTAATAGTAACAGCGTCTGCTGAGAAGAATTCAGGCTCAGACTTTGTATCCAGATACTTCTGTCCAAAAGCTGGAATCATGGAGGTGAGTCCCATTTATCTCTGTCAAAACTGTTCCCAACAGAAATAAACAAGCAAGGAAAAGTAATTGAAGTAATATTTACTCTTGATAAGGTAAACAAGCTCATGATATGACACCCATACGAGATTGTTGCTTAAGTTATAAGCTTCTCAATATGGACCTCCTTAATTTTACTGCAAGGCAAGGTTTGGATAGTCAGAAAAGGCAAACATAAAAAACATAATCCCTCAAAATTAAGCGAATATAAAGGAGCTCGCTGCTGCTGCCTTCGCCCCATCCCCTGCGCACGCTCCTGCACACCCCCCCCTCGCCATCGCTCTCTCCCCCCCCACCTCCCTCTCCCGCGCTGCTCTGCCCTGCACTGTTCGCTGCCTGCCAGCGCGCCCACCCCAGCCCACTGCCCGCCTGCCCGCCCGCCCCTTGCGTTCCTGTCTGCATCCGCCCTCTACGCCTCAGCCCACCCCTTGCGTTCCCGCCTGCATTCCCTCCCCACCCCCCCAACCCCTTTTCTTAGCTCGCAGGAGTTTGTCCTTGCAGCCTTTTGGGAGCTTCGCGTCACTTTCGTCTTCCTCGACTCAGGAGCAGACACAGAAGGGCGGCCGGCTTTTGCTCCACCTCAGAGGGACTCCATTGAAGCCCCCTCGCCCGACACCGCGGAGCCGACCCTTCGACTTGCTCTTTTGCCAACAGAACAAGCGAGCTTGATGGCCGAAGTGGAGCGCTTGCAAGCCACTTCGGTTATCTGTAAGATCATTGGCACTTGGCACAGTCGGGGCGAGGTTCGGGATTTACTACAGGCTATACTCTCTGTCTATCATCCGGTCAAATGTCACAGGAGCATTGGTTAGGCCAAAAGGCATCACCAAAAACTCAAATAACCCAAAAGTCGTCCGAAAGGCTGTCTTGTAGACATCTCCCGGTGCGATTCGGATCTGATGATATCCACTTTTCAAGTTGATCCTGCTAAAGCACGAGGATCCTTGTAATCGGTCAAGTATATCATCGATTCTAGGAATCGGAAATCTGTTCTTGATGGTGAATTTGTTGAGAGCTCTATAATCGATGCACATTCTCCAAGATCCGTCTTTCTTTAAAACCAACAACATTGGAGAGCAGTACGGTGAAGTACTAGGCTGGACAAGACCCTTTTCCAAGAGGTCTTTCACTTGGTTCATAATTTCTTTGTTCTGGGCTCGGCTCACATGGTAAGGTGGCCGGTTCGGTGGTGTGCTTCCATGTATCAAATCAATGGTATGATCTTCAAAACGAGCGGGTGGTAACTCGCCTGGCAGGCTCTCTAAGAAGCAATCGGCATGGGTGTGGAGAAAATCTTGGCGTTCTTTATCAAGCTAAGACATATTTGTCCTATTCTCATCATTCATCTCTCTCAAGAAGATCGAGTAAACAAACAGACTGGATTTTATTAATTTTGAAATGGCCGAAGCCGATACATAGGGATAGACTTGCCCTTAAGTTTTACATCTAGTACAATGGTTCTGCCCTTCTCTGTAGTCAAAGTCGCTTTTCTTGCCTGATAGTCGACCACGACGTTGTTATTGTAGTACCAGGGGATTCCCAAGAGGACATCACAACCTTCCAAAGGCATTATGTAGAAGTCCTCATGCCCCAAATACCCGTCATTGGCAACCGAAGTTTGCCAATGACGGGTGTAATGGCTATGTCCCTGCCGGGTACCGCTAGAACTTCCTCTGCTAGTGGTCCCGTCCGATCGGGTGTGATCTCGAGCCGCGCCGCCAATTCAGGTGAAATGAAGTTGTCCTTGGCTCCTCCATCAAAGAAGATCAGGGCTTATTGGTCTTTTACTTTGCCCCAAGCTCGGCAAAGTTCTGTACTCTCGTCCATCGTGCTTGGGTCAGTACCCACGCAATCTGGAACCAGTTCTGTTTTCATCTTGCCTTTTCGTCCACGTTCCTCAGCTGCTCTCAAATCTTCAGGCCTGTCTTCATCCTCGTTGATCTGTTCTTTTGGTGCCTTTTTAGGGCACTTCGCGGAGATGTGCCCAGTTTCTCCGCATCCAAAGCACCTCCCCTCCTTGATGTAGAGAGCTCTCTCTCGAGGAGTAAGTTTGGGTCGTGCATCCTTTTCTTTCTTTTCTGGGTTGCTCTTCCTTTTTCTACTTTCATTGTTCGAAGTCTGTTCGGTCCTGTGTGTCATGATTTCATCTGCGGGGTAGGTCAAACTACGTGAGTGAATGGCAAAACCCCGTTTCGCATGACTCATCAACTCTCCTGAATGGAAGCTGACTTTTGTTCTAAGCAGTGATCTCGGATCTCTGTAGGAAGACCCAAGGTAAACCGCTCAATCTATTCTTTGAACGAGATCTTCTTAAATGAAGAGGCAGGTAGAAAAGAGCTCCAGAATCTCTCGCAATAAGCGTCCACTGTATCCTTCTTGGTCATCCGAAGATGGTTCCAAGCAGCTCGTATGTCGCGTTCATACTCTCGAGTCAGCCAAGAAGAAATAAAAAGCCTTTTGAATTTCAACCATTTAACGGGCGTTGTCTTGTTTAATAGAAGCGTGGACCACCAAGTTCGAGCATTTTCCTTAAAATAAGAGGTAGCTCTCCGAATCTAGAGTGCTCTGAGTAATGCCCTCCTGAGAAAGCTATGTCAAACTGCTTTATGAAAGACAAAGCCTTCGAAGCATCTCTATAATCAGAAAACGTGTCAAATTTAATTGCTGTCCACCTTCCTTAATGCTTTTATCTTCCAGAAAGTCATATTGATTGGCTTAAAAAAAATTCTTCTTCTTTGCATAAAAGCTACTGTTGTCAGAGTCCAAACTATCTGAAGACGAGTCCTCTGTAGAACTATCAACCATGGGGCGAGATTTAGGCTTCTTTGCCTTTTTCTTGCCCTTTCCGAAGCTTTGCTTTTTGCTTCGCTTTTTGCCTTTTCTGTCTTCTTCGCTCGAGTCAGAGGAGCTAGAAGAACTGTCAGAAGAAGAAGAAGAAGAAGAAATAGGTACTCCTTCAAATCGAACACGCTTCTTCGGTTTTCTTGCCGACGCATATGTAGACTGACGTCCCAAATAACCCGAGAAGTCAGTGCCTTTCTTCTGCTTTTTGTCGTGCTTTTCTGCTTTGTTCTGCGCGTCAAAAAGCTGAGCAATTTGTGCATCAACCACCTCTTCTAATTCTTGCTCTGTATACATCCTTGGAGTAGGAGGTTTCTTCAGTGCCAATTTGAGGGGTGGTTCTATGGTCTGCTGCCACTTTGAATGCACCTCATCGAAGGAGGTTTGGCTCATAAATTTTGCAAATTTCGGGTCCTTCGCAAAATTTAGCATCATCTTTGTTGCATCGCCGATCAATCGTCGACGCTCCATTCTTCGATCTCCGCCTGAGTAGGTCGAGGCGGGCCGTACTCCTCGCGTGAATCTTCGTTGTGATCTCTTCCTGCATCTCCGGATGCAGAGGAAGTCGACTGATCTCCATCTGAAGCCATAAGTGCCGCGTAAAAAGGATCGGATTTCCCAGTAGGAGAGAAATCGGCCACGCTTTGATACCACTGTAACAGACTTGGACACTCCAAGTCGAGATTCTACATCGACACCACAAGAATATACTTCAAAACAGTTCACAGTTCACAATTGATTCGACACTGGCCCGGCGGAATTCCGTGCCTAGAGATATCGGCCCCAAAGAATGGCGCCCCTTTCGGTATTTCTTTTTGTATTAATCTGCTGCAAAAGTACAAGCGAGTGGGAGGCTCTCACTCTCAGACTCTGCGTCCAGATGCTCTGAGAAGTGGGAGGCGTGCCCACTTATTTAAAGGTTTACAAGGGATGCCCAAAAGTAGAGCCCCAAAAGCTGAAAATTAGAAGTTGTCCCAAAATAAAGCACTGTCAATTTTCTCTCACAAGCCCTCTTAGGGAAAATAAAGCAAGGGCTTAAAATTAAAAGCTCTCTCTCTCTCTATCTCCTTGCGTAGAATCCAACGCCCAAAAGCACAGGCGTCCGTACACTGCTTTCCGTGATTCGCGCCGCGTTTTGTTGGGGGCTGTTGTACAACCATGCCACGTCACTTGCCACGTCAACATTTCTGCTTGTCCACCGGGACTATTCCAGGTCAAAGGGAATGTGTGTGTGTGTGTACTAGGCAACCACGTACCAGTTTGTGACATCCTCCCCCTCCCCCCCCTCCACCTTCGCCTCCCGTCCCTCCTCTCCCCCCGATGGGACCCTCAGCCTCATCTCCCGACCCTTCTTCCACTCCTCAGAAGCAGGGTATTGGACACGCTTCTGCCGTGAGGCATTCTCTTAGTAGTGCTTTCGCTACGAGCTGTGTGGCTCAAGAGGGACAGCCCCACCTAAGGCCGCCTTTTTTGGTGCACACTTCTCCCTTTGCAGCAGTCACTAGAGGTCTGACTAGCTTCGACATTTGCAGACGTTGGGACTTCTTCGACTATAGCTTTACTCGGTTTTTGGGTGACTCTTCTCCTGACTTGGAGGAGGCCAGCTTTCGCGTCCACGTCCTCTTTCTTGCAGCTAGAGGCATTGAGGCCTTGGACACAGCGGTGGGTTTCTCCTTTCCGATGTGTGGTAGGGATCACACAGAGTGGACCCAACACACAATCCTTGACTGGCTCTAGATTCAGGCGACTGAGGTCTCACACCACACAGGGGACTTAGTGGTGACAGATTTGGTGCAGATGCTTTGGTCTCTTGCGAAGTTCAGCGTGACGCCTCCAGATGCAGCGGGTTGCAGGCACATTGTGATGCATTTGTTTGCTGACACTTAGTGCCCTCCTTGTTATGTATTTGTGCATGAGGATTCTTGGATAGAGGATGTAGCCCTTCGGGTTGCACGCTCGGCTTGGGCTTGGGCGGGACAGTCACATCTTGTGTGCTTGTCTAGAGGTCGTTCAGATGCGGATTACTCCCCATCCAAACCAGCCTCAAAGAAGCGAGGTTGGTTGCTGCAGCAGCATCTGTTTTCTCTCACTGACTCCATTGCCTTGTGGGTGGTGAGATTGGCATTCTTATGCTACAAGAGCATCATCTTTGTGAGAGCTGCATTCGGCAATGTCGCCAGATTTTGCGTGGTCACTATGAGACGTTTTGGTTAGCTGCTTTTGGACCTCGAGGCATCCCGGGTGGGGTATGTATGACCATTGCGGACTCTTTGCAGCAAGCCATTGTGGGCAGAGGGATTATTGTGTCAGGCAGGGCTCAGTGGATTACTATGCAGGTTCGGGGTTGCCTCATGGCTTCCTGAACATCTACGTGCCCAATGTGGCGAGCACACGTGCAGAGTTTTGGGCTCACATTGTAGTCTTTGCCGCAGGAGGAGCAATGGTGCATTGGGGGAGACTTCAACATGTTGGAGGACCCAGCTGACAGGATTGGAGGTAGCCATACTACTTTGCATGGAGATGAGTTGGCAGATTGAGAGAGGTTATGTATAACTCTACGGGTTTCAGATGTGTGGCAACATTCTAGCTTTGTGAGAAACACCGACAGCCTAGCCTTCTCTCGTTCGGACCGTAGAGTGGGAGGAGTGAATCTATCTCGGATAGATCGCTTCTACACTAGTGATCACTTCTGTGGCTTGGGTGGGACTGTTGGCATTTTGGATGGGACTTCCGTTCCGGAACATGCACCAGTGATCCTCACAATGACTGATAGGCAGAGGAGGGGGAGCACGATGCTACGCATCCTTGAGAGGGTCTTGCTGGACTCTGCGCTCAGAGAGCGAGTGGAGGCTCTTTGGACAGAGAGCTTAGACATGCAGGATTCTCCTGCTGACAGAGTGGCCTCAAGACTTGCTCAGTTTAGTCGACTCTTTCTTCAGGAGTCTTCGGCTTGCCTGGCCGCAGCGAGAGAGGAGCAGCAGCATCTTCGACGGGGCGTTGCTTCCCTGCATAGGATGCAGGAGCACCATCCAGACAGTCCTTGGTTGGAGGAGCAGTTGCAGCAGGCTCACCAGGAGCTCGTCAGCACAGAGGAGAGGCGCCATGAGTTTGCTTTCTATCGACAGGCATCTCAGTGGACCCAAGCGGGTGATAGAGTGACAGGTGCTTTCTTTGAGGCAGTGGGACCCCGGCATACGCATGCCAAGGTCAGTCAGTTGAGGGGGCCCGACGGGTCAGTTGCTTTAGAGCTAGAGGATATGCGTGCAGTTGCTACCGACTTCTACCGAGATCTATTGTCTGTAGAGCCTCAGTCAAAGCGCCAGGATGCATATGCCCTTGTGACTGAGGAGATGCGCCAGAGGCTTGAGCTTCCTCTTCAGCTAGAGGAGCTACATGCGGCTCCTAGCGCACTCCCCCGTGGTAGCTGTCCTGGTAAGGATGGTTTGACTCCCAGCTTTTTCTTGGAGTACTGGGACTTGCTTGGCTCAGATCTTTGCAGCGCTTTTTAGTACATCCTGCACATAGGAGAGATGCCCGACAACATGAGTGAGGGCCTGATTTACCTCATTCCCAAGGGGGGTGGCTCCTTGGATGAGATTCGACTGTGGCGACCCATCACCATCCTCAACTCATCCTACAAAATTCTTGCCAAGGCTCTGAGTTTCCGCACGGCTTCGTGGTGAGGATCTGGTGATACTTCTGCTCGATTTTGAGAAGGCCTACGATAGAGTTGATTGGGATTTTTTGGAGGGCACTCTACGCAAGATGGGCTTCCCAAATGCTTGGATCGGAGGTGTGTCAGCTCTGTACAGACGGGCACACAGTCAGGTTCTTTTGTCAGGAGGTAGAGGTGATCGTTTCATGCTTACACGTTCGGTCAGACAGGGCTACCCTCTTGCCCCGTTCCTCTTCCTATTCTATGCTGAGGCGATGAGCAGGTTTTTGGTTTCACAGCAGGTTGGCTTACGTGGCTTAGCGCTCCCTATTCAGGGAGATGAGCTACTGGATGATGAGTTTGCAGACGACTTAGCCTTGTACTTAGATGGTCAGGAGGCCAACCTTCACAGGTGTGAGCAGGCTCTTGAGACCTTTTGTTGTGCATCAGGCGCACTGATCAACTGGAGAAAGATAGTGGCTTTCTCGGTTGGTAGTGCTCCTACGCCTGATTGGATGCCAGGTGAGGGTTTCAGATGGATTCCCCTAGGGACTGCAGTTCGATACTTGGACTATTAGGTTGGCTTGGACTTGTCTCCCGAGCAGGAGGTTGCTCCCCTCCTCCTGTCCATCAGGAGGAAGTTGTTACATTGGAGCTCCGCACGACACTCTGGCAGGCAGAGTTGTAGTGGCCAACCAGGTGTTGTTGGCTACTATGTGGTACATCACTTCTTGTTGGATCTTTTCGAGTTCTTTCATCAACCAGGTAGAGAGGTTGATCAGGAACTTCCTATGGTCAGGGCGTGACACTCATATAGCCCGGGCCAAAGTGGCATGGCAGGTTATCATTCTTCCTTATTCTCAGGGAGGGTTGGGGATCATAGACCCAGCACAGCAGAGTAGAGCCCTTCTAGGGAAGTTCATCGTCAGAGGACTTCTTCCAGGAGAGGAGCCCTGGAAGGAGTTCTTGCTTCAGCGGCTTAGTGCTAGGGTGCCTCAGGCTAGAGGCCCCTGGCGACCTTCGGCCAGATGGATTTTCACAGAGATGCACAGAGTTGGTTTGAGCAGGAGAATGGAGGACCGTTTTGCTGTGAGTCAGCTCCGATCTTGGGAGCAGCTGCGGAGAGGCCTGGAGCAGCGTCAGCCTACTTGCATGGAGGACCTGAGACAACCCCTTGTTTGGAGCCCCATGGTTAGCACTCAGAGAGGGCACTTGGTTGGTAGTAGGCCTCATGTTTCCTGGGGTTCCATGGCAGAGGGTCAAGCATACTCTCTAGGTGACCGGCTACAGTTTTTAGGCTTGTCAGAGGAGCTTTAGGGCATCCAGCTACAGGGCATGAGAGGGGTGCAGAGCATGTGTCAGGACATCTCTGAGGCAGTACTAGTTGAGTGGCTCACACCTCTCGAGTCAGCAACGCCTTGATGGATGGGGACCTTCACGCGACTTGAGGTTCTCATCTCAGTTCGGGCTTGCTCAGAGACTGTACCCTCCCTGTTTTTCGAGCTACAGGGTGGGGGACGCTTACACCAAGTTGCAGTAGAGGCCCCACAGGTGGCAGAGTGCTGTTTTCAAAGGATCCGAGTGGTGGGCATCTGCGGGACGACTTGTGTAATAGATCCCGACCCAGCAGCTCTTGCGACTGGCCACTGGAGACTGTGGGCTTGGGAGAGCTGTCCACTGGCATGAGTACAGTGGGATCCTGGAGAGTGGTTTTGGAGGGACCCTTTCTCCTCAGCAGACCATCCAGATGTCCCTTTCTTTCAGTACACTGTTTGATTGGGACGAGACACATACTGGCAACGCAGAGAGAGGCCCGTCTTGCTGTAGCACCTCGTTGGCAGGAGGAAGGTCTCACAGCTGAGTTCTTGGCAGCTTTTTGAGAGAGGTTGTGGGACTCCAGACAGCCGAGGCGAGTCACTTGGTTCCAGTGGCTGGTTGCACACCGAGCTACAGCAGTTGGGAGCTGGCTTGTACATAGTGGTCTCTCGGCAGCATGTGCAGCTTGTGACCATCTTGTGGAGAGTCAGCGTCACTATCTTTGTGCATGTCCTTTGGCACAGCAGGTTTGGCTTCGTGTTCTTCGAAGATATTGATGCAGGGGGGTCGACCTACACTCCAGCTTGCTACAGAGCTTACGCCACAGGAGTGGTGCAGTGAGAGAGAGGTGTGTTGGGAGCTCATCTGCGGCCTGACACTCTGGTTCATCTGGCGGCCCGCTGCTGCCGCATCTTCGAGGCTCGCCCTGTACCACTAGCAGAGACTGTTCGGGATATTTGGCTAGAGCTGATCCATACTCTTAGAGGACAGTTGGAGAGACACCAGGGCAGCTCCGACCGCATGTGGGAGCGTAGAGAGGCTTTCCTTCGACTCTGGCGCCCTGGGCCTTTCTTCACCATGTTCCAGGGTGTGCTCAGATGGCACTACCGACCACCTGTGTGGCTTTTCCCTCCTCCTATCTCTTGATTTAGCCTCATTGTACATATGCTGTTTTTCCATTGGGAGAGTCTCCCCGTCATGATTGTTGTAGCCCTCTCTTGTATAGGTGGTTGTAGCCCTAAGGGCAGTTTCATTAATTAATAGAAGGATCTTTTTCTCGGAAAAAAAAAAACATAATCCCTCAGGAAAGGCAAAGAGGCAAACAAGTGTTGTGTTTGAACTTTGGGTAAGAGTTTGTTTTGATGAAGGCAGGATTTACAAATAGCGTCTGGCTGACTGGGCCTTTTTGGGACTAGCTGCATATTTTGGAAGAAAATTTGTTTCGGTCAAGGTTGAAAGTTTGGCTTAATGGACTTCTGATGTTTTTGATGGTAACCTTCTGCCCTTACGTTATCAATTCATCAAGGTTTTTAATTAAAACACGATCTCCGATTTGAGAGCAAATTTGTGGGCGCTCTCGCATTGAAATTCGGGGGGCTAATGTCGTTGCTCAATATGAAGCTCAACATCATTTGACATTGCAGATATTTAGTTACGATTCGTAGATTATAGTTTAAAATTTTAGTTCTTCATTGCGGTTCTGAAGTAAGTAAACAGCCTTTTGGAAAAAATTATAGTTCTTCATTGCAATTCTGAAGTAACCGAACAGCCTTTTGGAAAAAATCTTTTTTGAAACAGGATCCAGTGACAGGAAGTGCACACTGTGCTTTGGGTCCTTTTTGGGCTGAACGGCTGGGCAAATCATTATTAAAGGCTTATCAGGTAAGCCAAAGTCTTCTTCTGATTAAGCATATTATGAGGACGGTTCTGATTTATGTACATTTTTTCAGGCCTCAGAACGTGGAGGTCATATTGAGGTTCGTGTGGATAGAAATGAAGGCCGTGTCTACTTACAAGGTTCGGCTGTTCTTGTGATGGCTGGGGTGCTGCTTAACACAATGCGTGCGTAAGGAGAGCGTTAGCGTACAGAATCCTCATGTGGATGGTGTGGGGGTGCGGCTGCCAAGGCAAAACACTCCTTCAGCAGTATCTGATCAGTCTTGCATCAAAGTTTCCCTTACCCAGGATCTGAATAGAAGCATGGGGTTATGAAGTTAGTTGCCGTGCGGGGTAAGTGTTACATTTCATGGATATAAGGAACCACTAATCAGTTCCGGGTCCAAAGCTAGAAAATAGTTGTCTTCCTTAGTGCCAGAGTTTTGACCATTTTCTGGCATTTGATTATGTTGATTTGTTTTTGTATAGACAGTGGGTGCCAGTAGAGGTTCCCGACAGTTAATATGTCCCTTAGAGCTTCTTTGCATTCATGGGCTTTGTTAATTTTTTGTGGCCTTGTTGTGGGTCAATGTGAATTCCAGTAGTGGTTCTAGATGGTCATTATGTTCTTTTCATATGCTTGTGGTTAGGTAAAGTAAGTGACCGTGTCTTTAGGCCAAACTGTGTCATCTTGAGTGCTTGAGAAAAGTGTCTCTCAGCTTACATTCGTGCTACTTTACAATCTAAAACTGCAGGTTGAGAGCAAGTGGAAAAGGAGAAAATCCCGCCTACATTTGGACAAAAAGCATGAAAATTGTAAAAATTAGCTCAATTTTTCAACATTTCCTTTGAAAGAATTGTATTGCTCTAAAGTGAAGTATTTGGTGCCATGGAAAAACCTGGAAAAAATGGTGGCCTGAAGGAAGGTCACAAGTTACAACCTTCATAGCACTAAGTGCCATAGAACCAAGGACACACGGGTTTCATTCAAATTCAACACTAGGGGTTTACCATTTTTGGAGGTATAGAAAATGTGTTTGAGGAATTTGATAAGTCAAATTTCAAAAGAGAAACTTCACTAAACAAAAAGGCATATATAACGGTTGTGTGTTGTGGTCAAAAATATGTCAATTGATGCGATTTATCCCAAGGCTCTACGTGTTTCTTGTATAGATCCCCCAAGGATCAAGCAAGCTGAGAGAGTACAGTGATATATGTGAAATAGTGTAATACCCTTCAAGAAATTTCACTTGGTAGGAGTCATAGAATGAACCCATCTAGTTCCATTGAATGCTCAACATAAGCAGATTGAGAGAGAGAGAGAGAGAGAGAGAGAGAGAGAGAGAGAGAGAGAGAGAGATTTCATTATCGTGCTTTAAGGTCAACTACTCTTGATGCCCGAATGTCTTGTCTCACATCCTACAACGTGAGTTGAACATGATGGAGACAGTAGTGCCGATTGCACTCGAGGATGGGCTCGAGCATGTAAGAGTAGGTGTTGCTCCCTCGTCCGGAGAAATTTTGTAATTGGGGGCAAGATATGTAGTGTAATGTATGAAGCATGAACCTTCAGATTTCTCCCAAGCTGTGACACATGGGATTGTAGAAAAGCCTCATTCACTTTGAAGTCTATCAAGGCATCATGAAGCAAGCGTAATGCATCCCATCTTCCAAACCACTTCTTGATGTCTTGCATCTAGTTTTGTGCGGGTGCCATTAGATACACCATTTGCAATGAGCATTCCATTGCTATTACACATGTAGTGATATCATATTGATCTGGCTTTTTTTTCGTAACTAAAGGTTAGGTTATGCATGTGTAGATCCTTTAGGTTACTTGAAACATGCGGCATATCAAATTGTTGTATGTCAAGTTGCAAAGTTCTTGTGAATTGCATTCGTTAAAGACAATAACCTCACCCTTTTTCTTGAAGTGGACAATGTCTTCCTCTATGTAAAGAAAGCATAAAAGCTGGCAGTTACTATGAGGAATATAAAAACCTGCCACAAATGTGAGTGTGTTGGTCGGTGTCATTATTTTTAGGCACATACAATGCTTATGCTTATCATCTTTGACGATAGGAACATACTCATCATTTGTCTAATCCAAGAATCCATTGGGCACAATACTTCTATGTTTCAACAAGAAGTATGCTCAACTATGCCAATTTCTGCATTCCATGGATATCCATTACAATTCCAAAAGCACACTTGCAACTGTGAGTTGCATGTATCACTACTTGTTGGATGTCTTTCCTTCCTCCTTGAGTGTATTTTCTTCATGAGATAGCACCTTGAGCTTAATACTTCTTTTCTCATATGCTTTGCGATGAGCATTTTGTTGTATAAGGGTGTGTGGCTTTGTACACAAAACATCTGGTTCCCTTGAAGTAGATCCAACTATTGTCAAGGATAATCTTTCGCTTTGTTTCTTAACCATAGGGTATACAATATATATTTCTCTCGAGAAAGGGACTCCTTGTTTGTCATATATGTGCATCATAAACTGTGATTCTGGACATACCAAAGTGGGTGTTGAAAAACTCTAGATAAAAGTATTTGATTTCTCTTTAGCAATGCGATGCATAAGAATGTTCTTGGAACGTATTTCTCATTCTTTCAATTCTTACGCTTTTAAATTCTTCAGATTCTTTACTTGAGCCATAACTTGCATGATAGATGAATCGAAAACAACACTACCCTTACATATATGAGTCCATGACTTGGATACTTTCTTCAGTTCACTTACATTAGGTCTCATTGTATCCATCGTTTCCTCTTTCAATACCTAATCATTCTCAACTTTGCTCAAGCACTCTTTTTGCTACAAACAGATGCACGACGTCCTTGCAAAATACCTCAAATAGCATGATAAAAACGATAAAACACCGCAAATATGCAAACCTCACAAATTGCACGAATTGTACGAGCACATAATCGAGAGCATCCGTAGACTGAAAGAGATAGAGAGCAAGACATAGCACATAGGAACGTGCAAGTGCACCTCCTAAAGCGGAGTGCTACACCAACACCATGAGAAAGAAGAGAGGAGAGGAGAAAAGAAAGTCACAAGCACTGGGTGCAATCTCCCCCCGTGCAAGCGTGAGAATTTTCCTCTTGCATGTATTTATTTATAGATTCTTCAATGCTAAAAAAATGAATACACATTGACCGGCCGGGCATAAATGGCCATAGCTCGTAATGAGCACTTGAGTAATAAATGTACATGATACCATTGCTACAAACGGATGCACGACGTCCCTGCAAAATACCTCAAATAGCATGATAAAAATGATAAAACACCGCAAATATGCATACCTCACAAATTGCATGAATTGTATGAGCACATAATCAAGAGCAGCCGTAGATTGAAAGAGATAGATAGCAAGACATAGCATACATGCACATGCCAGTGCACCTCCTAAAACGGAGTGTTACACCAACACCGTGAGAAAGCAGAGAGGAGAGGAGAGGAGAGGAGAGAAGAAAGACACGAGCACTAGGTGCAAACTCCCCCCGTACAAGAGTGAGCATTTCCCTCTTGCACGTATTTATTTATAGATTCTTCAATGCTAAACAATGAATACACATTGGCTGACTGGACATAAATGGCCATAGCTCATAATGAGCACTTGAGTAATAAATGTTATTCATAATACTTTTAAAGCATTCATGTCTACATGAAAGCCCTTGCATTCTTAGGTTTCCTTTTAGTTGTGTATAACGACATTTTGAGCACCTTTTGTGGTGTTCATTCTTAACAGCAAGAACTTTTTAAGTGTCATTCTCCATTGCAAGTGCATGTATCTCTTCACCTTGCTTGTTAACAATCTCTGCTGATGAGACTAAGTAAACCTTGATCATGGCTTGAAATTTTGTTGTTGTTGATGAAGTTTTCTGTTTGGATCTACATATTTTGAAATGTGGGATAACTTTTCACCCTGTTTGTGGATCTTGTTGATGAAGAAGGCCCCTTGTGGGAACTTTGATTACCTAAAAGCAACAATAGATGCCAAACTAGAGCTCCTTCATAGTGAAGTTTGAGGAGTGTGTAAGCAGTTCGGTCTTGAGGGGAGAAAACAAACAAGAGCTCCATTGTATTCATACATGAAACTTATCCAAGATGATTGTCTCAAATTGGAAGAAAAAAGAGTTGAGATGCCTAAGGTTCTTCGTGCATCTATGGTTGGTTCTTTAACACTAGTTTGGTGCCAAAACTAGACATTTGAGTATTATTCTTGCTAGATTCGAATAGATTTTAATGCACAAAAAGATAGAGTTCACAAAATCTGTCACATAGCTTGTAATGGCTACGAACAAGTCAATCGTCCATCTGGTTGTTGAGTCGAAAAGCATGTTTCAAGGAGAAATCGATGGCTGAAGAGTCCGGGCAATCGGACCAATGTGGACGATAGGCCACACATTATAAAGGGTCCGAGAATGAGGGGCAAGCCTCATTCTTCTCAAGGTTGGGTGGTGAACAATAGACCCGACCTTATCCCCTTCATAGTTGCCCGTAGCAACATTAAACTGGAGTAACATTGGTATCAAAGCTTTTGGGTTGCGTTCTGCGTGTGAATGGGTCCACTTATACTTTAATCCACCCAATTATTGGGTTAAGAAGGTGAGCTAGAGGGATAAGGAATTTACAAGCAACGAGGAAGGAGGTGAGAGCGCAGACGAACGCCATAGCTTAGAGAGGGAATCTCTTGCTTTTTTTGGCTCGCTCACAAGCTTAGTGCTCTCTTTCATCAAGCACTCTCTCTCTCTCTCTCTCACACACACACACACACACACACACACACACACACACACACACACACACACACACACACACACACACACACACACACACACACACACTGTGGTACTTAATGAAGTTTCTGGCTTATATTTTTAACTTCACCGCCACACCATGGGACTAGGCCCATCTCTAATACTTGCAAGTAGGGTTTTTCCTAAGTAGTTTACTACCCTATTACCAATACTTGCCATGAAGGCGCATGGGATTTCTCTCTGCAACCATAGGCGGCCTCACTATCGTGTAATGGAGTCGGTACACTCATGGCGATTCTGGTCATTACTACGATCTGGCGGGCCGCCTCCCTCCTCTATATAAAGAGGTGAGGACGCTTCTCTGGCCCTCACTTATCTTTGTTTGGTTGTTGCCTTGCCTAGAAAGATTTGCGTTGTGTTTTGACATTGAAGCATGGAGCTCACTACTACTGACACACAGGTCGACCTCCTTGCCCATGTGTATTTCCTTGCAAATTTAAAAAAGAAAAAAGAAAAGGGGAGCATTGTTTACTTTGATATAACTGCTGTAGAGGGTGTTTTATATTAAGCATGATGCTCTTGCTCTAAAACCTTGTTGTGATACTCCATAATGGGAAGCATATATGGCTAATCATGCTATGTCATGGTGCCTGTGGTAAGTTGTGGGCACTGTAAAAGATAAAGGTGTTATTCGTATTTACTGGTTGCTTAATGCATGAGGTTTTTCAGGTCTTTTTTAATGAGGGCTCTTTTCTGCCGCTTTGCTAAAACTGACTCTATTTGTTGAAGGGAACTAAGCATACTGTGGTGGCCTGATGGGCGTTAGCAAACTACATGGATTAACTAATATTGTCGCTGTTTTTGCTACTGGTCGTAAAAACTGTCTTTCTCTGTTAGTCGAGTATGGATTACCAACTGCTGGGGCCGCTTGACAAAATTCTGTCATCAATTGGTGTGAGTATGTGACTAGGGATTTCATTAATGTAATCACGATCGGGTGATTACGTCAATAACTCTAGTATTTACACAAAAAACTCACGTGATCACGTTAATTGTTAACTTAACTTTGATTTTGACCTGCAAAAACCTATAGAGTCGGTTAGCCCTCTGGGGTTTCCATTTTTCCCTGTAGGGCCTGCCGGGCTTTTTATTTTCCTGGCGGGCCTGCCGGGTATATGCAATAGCCTGACGGGCCCGCCAGGAAAATGAAAAAGCCTGCGGGAGTAATTATATATAGTAAATAGTGTGCTAAACACGGTCTTTTAGCTAGGCAAATCCTTGGGGAGTGTATCCGAGTGCCGGGTATAGTCATCTCCTTGTGAATTGACCTAAGGTTAAAGAGTCATATGTCTTTTTTTTGGGCCGAACGTGATTCTTAATTCGGTAACCACCTTCTAAAATTTTTTAATTCGTTTACCGACATAAAGGTACGAAACCAAAACAATTGAAAACTTGGAGAATCATGCTCATTGCGAAGAAGCCATTGGTCCAAATGAAGGCTGTAATTGGTTTTAGAAGATGAGCATATGTAAATGACGAGTCGATAGTCAAGGGTCGGATGTCCTGTACTAGTATACTGAGCATATAAAGATCCTTGAAGTCTTCCATTTGAGTTGATTTACACTTGTCACTCCACAATATAAGAGCTATAATCCTTGATTGGGTTAAAATAGCTTTTATACTATATATGAAGCAGCTTAAAATTTTCAAGGAAGGAGAGACCCTCCATGTGTCATATTCTGCTTCATTTCAAAGACAACCTTTAAAAAGCATTCAATTGAAAATGCAAAAGTGAAGGGTGAGTACTAGGCTGGTAGAAAATGAAAAGACTTATGAGTCTTGGCATGGGAAAGTCAAAAAGACCTTAGTACTCTATCTAAATTTATAATACTTAAGCCTATAGTTTTTGGGAGGCTATTTCACTCCAGCCCTCAAATTTTTCAAGGCTAAAACTAACTACTTTTATTTTTCAAAATCATTTTGAAGGCCATAAAGAGCTTTTCTCCATGTGTCGCTCAATGAATCTCCCTTCGGAGGTTCGCATGGACCTTCTATGTCGTAAATGATCTTTGACCTCGATGCTCGAAGTTCAAAAGCTAGATGCATGTATTCATGTGTGTGTGTGTGTGTGTGTGTGTGTGTGTGAGAGAGAGAGAGAGAGAGAGAGAGAGAGAGAGAGAGAGAGAGACCCATTCTCTAGACGTGTGTGAATATAAGAAACAAAGTTGATGTGCCATTCCCCAAGGTGTTGGCTCATTACATGAAGGCTTTCCACATCTGCATTGCATTAATGAAGGACATTGAGCTTGACAATTCATCGATATGAATCCAAAAATTTGTTATAGATGTCCTGCATGTATTGTGTGTATGTGTGTGTGTGTGTGTGAGAGAGAGAGAGAGAGAGAGAGAGAGAGAGAGAGAGAGAGAGAGAGAGGGTGAGAGGGCTCTCACACCGGCACTAGAGAGAGAGACAGGGGAGGGAGAATAAGCATTGGCTTTACAATCAACAATTGACAATGCTGCAATCGGCAAAATCCACAATTGAGAATCAAAAATAAAAAATCGACATCGACATCGATATCTATGAAATTGAGAATTGACAAAATTGAGAGTTGACGCAATTTGGAAAGTTCAATCCAAAAAATCTGAGGTAGAAGATGTGCAAGCCCAAGGTAGGAGCAGACCTCAACAAATGACAAAGGTGGATAACGAGAGTTTTTCAACACTAGATTTCTTTGAGCTTTATCACTGCTCTCGCCTTTGGGTTGAATTGGAATTCAAAGGTGAATTTCAAAATTTGTAAGTGGGATTGCACTAAACTAGGTTTTCTACAAAGTTTAAAGGAAAATCTCAAAATTTTGTAAGGGGACTTACACTAAATCGAGTTGAGGCATAGTGCTTTCTCCTAAAAACTTAGAAAACTTGCATAAGAGAATTTTTGGGGCAACTTGATTATATTTGAAGGCTTTTTACACTCAATTTCTTTATACTTTATTGGTTTCCTTACCTTCAAATCTATAATTTAGAGATAAACTTCAAATTTTGTAGATGGGATTACACTAGATTGATATTTTTCAAGCATTTGGCTATACCATACCTTTTTTCAAACATTTTAGAGGCAAATTTACTATATTTGAAAGTTTTTGCACTAAACTTCTATGTACTTTGTAGATCCTCTAAACCTTAATTTATGTTCTCTAACCTTTGTTTTTTTTTAAAAAAAAATGCTCTTAAGAGCTTGATTTGAATTTACTCAAAAAGAATACATGCAGACCTTGGCATATCCTTTACACAGGGATCTCTAACCAATACAATATTTGCACATTGTGACCCAAAACATACCTGAACATTTTTTGCAAGTACACTATATTTCTATCAAGTTCTTCTTCTCAACAAGCCGCTTCATCTTAGCTTGCTTAATAAAAGCCATTCACAATTAGAGATAAATCTCAAAATTTTTAGATGGGATTACACTAAACCTAAGTTTTTTCGTCCAATCGTTGTGGGTGTTCTAACATTCAAATTAAATCTTACGGGTGTGTGGTCCTTCCTAGAGAGAGAGAGAGAGAGAGAGAGAGAGAGAGAGAGAGAGAGAGAGAGAGAGAGAGAGAGACCCTTTTCGTGGCACCCAATCCACTCTCTTTCTTTATTTGCCTTGGTTCCCCCCCTCCCCAAGCCCTTTCCTTATGTCACGTAGCAAGGACCTCCAGGTGCATTAGATATAGTTGAGAAAATTTGTAGGTGGGATTATACTAAACCTATGTTTTTCTTGAGCACTAGGGTACGCAATAGATTTTTTCTATTATTCAATAGTCCATTATCTATACTCATTATAATGGAGTTCGAAAAATTAGAGGAAGGAGAGGACCTCCACGCGTTGTTTTTTGGTTGATTTGCATGGCGTGTTGGATCAACGCCGAAATTAAGTTGTTGAGTCCCTAACGGGTGGACCTTCTTACCACATACACATTAAAGATCCTTCGACAATTGAATGAAGTAGTTCAGATTCTATGCGATTCCATCCTTTTTCAATGACCTGCAATAGTCAAAATTGTACACGTGACAACCAGTTGTTAGCCTGTGTGTGTGTGTGTGTGTGTGTGTGTGTGTGAGTGAGAGAGAGAGAGAGAGAGAGAGAGAGAGGGGGAGAGGGAGGGAGAGAGAGAGAAAGGGAGATCACATAGACTGTGCAAATCACCTTTTTGCGATAAAGTGCAGATTGTAGTAGTCAAAAGTGTGTGTGTGTGTGTGTGTGTGTGTGTGTGTGTGTGTGTGTGTGAGAGAGAGAGAGAGAGAGAGAGAGAGAGAGAGAGAGAGAGAGAGAGAGTGCTTTGCTACTAGCAAGTAGATAGAGAAAGAGAAAGAGTGAGGTGGTCATCGAGACCAAGACCAAAACCTTGATCAAGATAGCTACTAATGATCATGTAGAAGCAAACAGGGGGACAAGCACTATCCATTTATGGGGAATGCTTGGTAGTAGAAGATGGGTGCGCAAGGCAATAGGTGTGCACAAATTTGCTTGAGCCACTAAGATTTTGGTTTGGTAGCAAGAGAGTAAAGAGTTAATGGCTTAGGTGGGAGCAGTTGTAGCCAGAACTCGGATAGATTGTGTGTGTGTGTGTGTGTGTGTGTGTGAGAGAGAGAGAGAGAGAGAGAGAGAGAGAGAGAGAGAGAGAGAGAGAGAGAGAGAGAGAGAGATGTAGGAGCACATTCCATTGTCCAAACTTAGGGGACACATTATTCTCCATGCTCTCTCTCACCCCCCCCATTAGTAGCGATGGCACTTTCCTGTATATTAGAGCACTCTGAGTAGTTGAAGCAAAAAGTTAAAATGGGTCCTTTTTTTGAAATGGTGAATAACAAGACCTTAATTGGGGATGCAATATTGTAGCATCTTAGCATTGGATGCATTTGAGCTTTGCTTATGGCTATGAATGGTGTTTTAGCTTCTAGGAGCCATTGCCGTTAGCTTCACATATTTGGAGAAGCTGTAGATAATTTACATCTATCGTAAGGCGCGCGCGTGTGTGTGTGTGTGTGGGGGGGGGGGGGGTGAGTGTGTGTGTGTGCACGTGTGTGTGAGAGAGAGAGAACATAGTTTTCAGCAAAATAGGAACAATCCAAAAAGGGACATTGGTGTTTGTGTTTGTGTGTGTGTGTGTGTGTGTGTGTGTGTGTGTGTGTGAGAGAGAGAGAGAGAGAGAGAGAGAGAGAGAGAGAGAGAGAGAGATCCAATAACCATGATTTTCTTGGCCGTAGCAACGCGCGGGTCACATACTAGTTTATATATTGAATTGGTTGCATGGGTGGGCTACAATCCTTTAATGGGTACAAGTAGTCCTTAATTGAGTGATTATATTGAATATTTATTTGCGTTAGTTCATGCATCGGTTTATACAGAGAATGCATTATGTATTACGATAGATTATTAGTGCATGAAATGACCAATCATATATTTTATTGCTTTCGTTTGTTTTTTGTAGCAAATGAAATTAGATGTGTTTTATTGTTTGCAAATCAAAGTGGACATATAAATAATCATTATAATAATAATTGCATAGAGAGATTCATAGCATTGTTATAGTTATTATGCCATGCATAGACTACATTGCAATGTGTATGGTTGCTCACAATATAGGTGATCGATATGTGGATTGACTAGCGTGCATTGAAAATCTCATATTGTACATCATGGCTACTTTCATATTGAATGGTTTTTAAATTATAATATATATTGAAAATAAGAAAAATGCTTCAAAAATTAAACATCTTGTTCTTTTGTCTTTAGTTTGAATTCAAAAGCAATGGAGCAAAATGTGGGCACAAGTGGTACGAAGAAGCCAAAGATTAAAAAAGCTCTTGGAAAAGAGTGGGATTATGCTCACAACATATGTGGCCGATATATGGAGTGGCAATGTAAATTTATCACACAACAAAATTAGGTGGTGCACCACGTATTAGGGATCATTTTCTGGGTAGCGCTAAAAACAATTGTAAGAAATGTGAACATCTTGAATCACCTGCAGTTGCAAAGCGTTTGAGAGAAGAGCTCACCAAAAAGGGTGGCAAGAGACAATAGACATATAGCTCTGTGGCTTCGAGTCAAGAGTTCCCAGAGCCAAATATTAACTCCGCAGATCTTGTAGTGACGCCAACTAACCTTGGAGAACAACCTGCGCAAGGAGAGGAAAATCCAGGCAGTGTCCCTTTTAAACGTCACAATGAAGGTGGACTTTGTCAAATGCGTCAAAAATCATTACATCAAAGCTTTCGAGTGCAGTCTCTAGAAGAAGCACAAATTGCACTCGCCAAAGCAATATTCTTTACTGGAAGTGCTTTAATCATGGTAGACAGCAATCATTGGAAGGCTGCTTGGAAGAAAATTGGTGAGTTTGGTCCAGGATTTTCAGCTCCTTCTTATCACACAATAAGAAATGTTTTCTTGGACAAATGTTACATCGAAGTCAAAGAGCGTATTGGAAAAATAATACTTGGGTATATTTCGCTTTCAGGATGTACGATTGTGAGTGATGGCTGGTCAAATGTTCAGAGAAGACCGCTGATCAATGTAATGCTGGTTTGTCCAAGGGGAGAAACGTTTATAAAGGAGATTGATATTTCTGGTGCAATTAAAAGTGACAAATACATTTCTGAGGTCTTGATTAATATAATTAAAGAAATTGGTGCAGAACATGTCGTTCAAGTAGTCATGGACAATGCAAAGAACTATAAAAATGCCAGTAAATTAATAAAGAAGTGCTTTTCACACATTTTTGCCAATGGTTGTAATACACACAGCTTAAACTTGGTGCTGAAAGATTGGTACACTAGGGAAGAAACCACATGATTGCCAAAATAATTGATACAGCACGTCAGGTTGTGAAATTTATCTTGAAATGACAAAGAGTGCTCGATTTTTATAGGATGCACATGTCAGTGATGTTGAAACTTCCTGGTGAAACTCGGTTCTGCTCACACTTTTATACCTTGGAATCACTTCTCCGTAATAAATGCGCTGTGAGTGACACGTTCAATTGCACGGCTTTTGATGAATGGCAGCTTGAGCAGAAAGAAAAAGTGAAAGATAAAATTATATGTCTACGTGGCAATGTAAACAAGGTTTCTTGGTGGAGGAGTGTAATGGATGCATACCATGTAATGATGCCCGTTATGTTCGCGATCCGCAATCTTGATCAAAGGGCGCCAAACTTGGGCAAAGTGTGGATGACATGGTGGTCAGTCCAACAGAGTTTTGAAAATCCTGAAGAGCTCAAAGAGTCTGTAGTAGAGAAGGAGTGGCGATTATTCTCTGGCAAATAACGAAAAATTTTGGCTAAATATTTTCATTCAAGGTGGAACAACGCTCATAGTCCACTCCATAGCATTGCTTACATGTTCGATCCAGAGTATTGGAATTTAGATCTGATGTCCATTACAGAGGTGGTAAGCGATTTCTATAACGTGGTCAATACGTTCTACTCCAACGTTCAGGACCCAATTGCTTGCATCAAAGAAATGAGTGCATTTAGATTAAAAGAAGGTCCTTTTGCGAATGATTTTATACAAGTAATGGCAAAAGAGCAACCTGCATCGAAGTGGTGGATGATGAATGGTGGAGAGCATTACTCTACCTTACATCCCCTTGCAATGAAAGTACTCACACAATGTGCAACAAACTCAAGTTCAAAGAGAAACTGGAGTATGTACAAGTATGTTCACAACATTATTCACAACAGACTATTAGCAGACAGAGTAGAAAAATTAGTGTATATGTTTTTCAACGAAAAGATATTGAATCACATCGAAAGTGCTGGCTACGAGGAGGAAATGCCAACCTGGTTGTATGATTGTCAAAACGAGGATGAAAAAGAGTTCAATGTGAAGGAGTACGAGCGGAAGTGTGACGCGAGAGAGAGTGCGAGAAGAAGAGCACGACGATATGGTGAACTCGCTCTACTGTAATGTGTAGAGCATAGTGAGTTCTTATTAGGTTTTTAAAAAAGAATATGTGTACATACCTGGCGGCCTGCCCACTTACCTGGGCGACCACATTGGGCTTTATACCCCAACAACCTCCCACTTAAAGTCCAATGTGGTACTTTAAGTGTGAGAGAAGCTACTATACAAGCTAATATACAAGAGATGTAGAGAAGTGATGTACTACCCTACACCTAACTGCTTGCGAAAATGCGCAAAGCTCTCTGAGGGAACTCCTTTGGTAAGTAGATCAGCAGGATTTTCTGTGGTGTGAACTTTGACAAGCTGAAGTTGCTTATCCTCGAGCACTTCCCTGATGAAATGATACTTCACATCCACATGCTTTGTCTTTGAGTGATAAACTGGATTGCGAACCAATTGTATAGCACTTTGACTATCACAATATAACACAGGCATCTCTTCTTTGATTCCAAAATCTGTTACTAGTCGATTAAGCCAAATTGATTCTTTGCATGCCTCTGATGCTGCAACATATTCAGCCTCTGTAGTAGACTGAGTAACACAATCTTGTAATCTAGAACGCCATGATACTGCTCCACCAGCCAATGTAAAGACATACCCTTACGTAGACCTTCGGTTGTCTAAGTCACCTGTATAATCTGAGTCTGTAAAACCCTTTACACTTAGCTCCTGACTCCCATAGCATATACGCATACTCTTTGTAGCTTTCAGGTATCTCAATATTCCTTTCACTCCCTCCCAATGTTTCTTGCCTGGGTTTGACATGTATTGACTTACTACTCCCACTGCAAATGCAATGTCTGGGCGAGTAGCAATCATTGCATACATCAAACTACCCACTGCAGACGCATATGGAATCTTATCCATTTCAGCCTGTTCTTCCTGAGACACAGTACAATCTTGTTTGCTAAGTTTCACATATGGTGGCAATGGAACACTCAATGCCTTTCCCTTCTCCATATTGAAACGTTGCAAAACCTTGTCAATATACTCTCTTTGAGATAACCAAATCAACTTCTTTGATCTGTCTCTCTCAATGTGCATACCAAGTATATGACTTGCCTCACCCATGTCTTTCATGTCAAACGATTTTGCCATCTTTGACTTCAAAGATGAAATTTCTTCCAAGTGCTTGCCAACAATACACATGTCATCCACATACAAAATAAGGATCAGCCAACTGCCATCCTTAGCCTTCTTTGTATATAGACAGTGATCGAACTCACTACGTTTGTAGCCTTGAGAAAGCATAAACTTGTGGAACTTATGGTACCATGCCCTCGGTGATTGTTTTAAGCCATAAAGACTCTTTAACAACTGGCATACCAAATCTTCCTTGCCTTTCTCAACAAACCCTTCTGGCTGTTGCATGTAAATTTCCACATCTAAATCACCATGAAAGAATGCTGTCTTGACATCCATTTGGTGCAACACCAAATCTAATATGGCAACCAATGCAAGAAAGCATCTCAATGTAGTCATCTTGACCACCGGAGAGAAGACTTCATCAAAGTCAATGCCTTGTTCTTGCTTACAGCCCTTGGCAACAAGCCTTGCTTTGTACTTTGGTTGACTATCATGAGTGGTGATCTTATACCTGTAAACCCATTTACAAGGTAGAGCCTTTTTGCCCCGTGGTAATTTAACTAGCTTCCATGTCTGGTTTTTATGCAGAGCTGTCATCTCTGACTGCATGGCCAATTGCCAACTCCCGGAGTCCTTCATTTGCACTGCTTCCTTGTAACATGAAGGCTCATTGCAATCAGTCAACATGACATAGTTCATAGCTAGAACAAACCTATCAGGAGGTCGCGTGATACATCTAGATCTACGCAAAATAGGTAGCTCAAGCTCAGCCACAACCTGTGGTTCCACTTTATCCTGTCCTTGCTCCTCTTGAGCCCTGACATTTTGTCTTGCACGTGCAGGTCCATCTTCTTGGAAGACAACTCTTCTAATCTCCTCAACCCTCTCTGGTTTAGAATGATATTTGGCTTCATTAAAGTGAACATCATTGCTGCGGATAACCTTTCTGGATTCGGGATCCCAAAGTCTGTACCCCATCTCACCAGAATTACCATAGCCTAGAAAGATGCACTTTCTACTCTTTGGCTCAAGTTTGTTCCTAAATTCCTTTGGAACATGAGTATATGCCTCACAGCCAAAGACTCTGAGATGCTTGTATGAGGGCATTTTGCCTGACCATACCATCTCTGCCACTGAATCCTTTTGCAAAACCTTGCTAGGAGATCTATTTATAAGATGAATAGCTGTTGATACAGCTTCAGCCCAAAACCCATTTGGTAGTTGTGCATTAGACAACATACTTCTGACCTTCTCTTGTATGGTCCTATTCATCCTCTCAGCAACACCATTTTGAGGAGGATTGTAAGGAGCAATAAGTTCACGTTTTATACCTTTTGACTCACAAAAGTCCTGAAAGGCCTTTGAAACATACTCTCCACCATTGTCAGTGCGTAAGCATTTAAGCTTCTTGCCACTCTAATTCTCCACAAGTGTCACAAACTTTTTGAAAACACTAAACGCTTCATCCTTGTGCTTGAGAAAGTAAACCCATACTTTCCTCGAGTAATCATCTATAAATGTCATAAAGTAAGAAGCTCCCCCTAGAGATAGGTTAGGCATAGGTCCACACAAATCACTATGAACAAGTGCCAACTGTGTATCTCTTCGACTGTTTCTATGCTTATGTGGCTGCTGTGTTTGCTTACCATACAGATAATGTTCATAGAATTCCAAATCATTAAATGACAAGCCAGGCAAATAACCAGAACTAAACAAGATTTCCATTCCCTTCTTGGACATATGTCCTAATCGGCTATGCCACAAAGAAACGTTCGACTACTCGGTTACATTGATTACATTTTTAGAGACGTTTGATACATAAATCATGTAAAGTCCTCCAGACTTTACTCCATGTGCTACTATCATAGAATCCTTGGATATCTTCCACATGTTCTGTCCAAAAGTGGTGACGTAGCCAACATCATCAAGTAAACCTGTGCTGATCAAGCTCTTTGTAATTGCGGGAAGACGTCTCACATTCTTCAGCGTGAAAGAAGAGCCATTCTGAAACTTCAATTGAACATCCCCAACACCTATAATCTCACTTCTCTGCCCATTGCCTAGCCGAACATGATCTTTGGTGGTCACATAAGAGGTAAACCACTCCTTGTTTGGAGACACATGAAGTGATGCCCCTGAGTCTATAATCCAGTCACTCAGTGCATTTCCATGAAATGCTGTAAGAAGAGCTGAGTCCATTGTATTCTTCAAGAAGTATATGTCTCCTGACACTACCATGTTTATCGTTGGTTGATCAATCACGTCGTCATTTACCTCTAAGCCGTAACAGTATACTATGTTGAGATTTGGTCACTTGAACTGTTGCATTATGTTGTAGTAGTTTGGACGCTCAAAATTTTTGTAATTTTAGAGAAATTACAATCGGACCTTGATTACTGGATGCCACCTTGCCCAAAGAGACAAACGCCGCTTGCCAATAGCTCGTAGAAGAGGGTAGAGGGAGAGCTTCCCTTTCTCCCCTATTTTCTTTTAAGTCAAACCCTAAAGGGTGTTGGGCATGGACACTCACCATGTGAAAAAAATCTCAACACAAAGCTCTGTAGCACTTCCGCTTGAGGAGGAGGAAGGTGAGCTCATAGCTCCCACCAGAAGCACCAAACAGAGGCACTGTAGTGTCAAAACTTGTTGCCCTCTGCTGCGCAAACCCAACAATCTCAATTGCACCCGATTTCGTGCTAGTCAATGGCACCTCTCACCCTACTAAAATATTATGCACACAACGGTCCTCAACACTGGCTTTCTTTTCTAAGAGAGCCAACACACTGTCGACCACGCCTTCCTCTCCACGGCTTGCGTGATTGAGCCAAAAAAAGACCATGTCTTCCAAGGATAGCAAAGCTCTATCACCAATATGAGACCACTGGGAGCCTGAACTCCAACTCTCCACCTAACAATAGCCCTTTATAGGCACCCCCGAGATGTCGTGGCCTCTAGCCCTTGGCCTGATAGCAATGGTGGAGGCAATCGCTATTGGCAAGCGTGACAGAGTTGTGGTGCATAACTGTAGTTGACATCAGCAAAAGGCGGGTGGCGGACGACGAACAACGGTCGTGGCCAGCTGTCGTAGGTAGGTGATGGCATGGGCTCAGTTGGCAACACTTGTGCCCTTGTGCAACTCAGAGAGAGAGAGAGAGAGAGAGAGAGAGAGAGAGAGAGAGGGCAAACGGCACTTCTGTTGAGCTTTGTGTTGCCCTCTCCCCTTCTCTAGACTCACCTGCAAGCTACCGAGAGCGACAGAGATAGTGGGTGGCAGCGGGTGAGGCAAACGAGGTGGGCGAGAGTTGAAAGAGAGTGGACGACTCGCCCCCCACCCCTTTTTGTTGGATAATGAGCACGCCCTCCGCACCTTGCTGGACGGATGGCGAGAGAGAGAGAGAGAGAGAGAGAGAGAGAGAGAGAGAGAGAGATGGATGTGTAAAGCACACATGAGACCGGTCGTTCGGCCTTCGTTCTCAAAAGAGTGCAACAAACGGATGCAAACTTTTTGCCATTTCAGGCACATGCATTCGTTCGATCAAAAAAACCACACGTTCGTCTAGCCACGTCCTGTGCGCACGTGTTCTTCCGTTCACGTCCATTCATTGATGGAGTTGACGTGAGAACCAACAAACCACGCATTGCCAACATCACAAAGATAGCCTTTTCCAACAAAAAAATGCCTAATAACATTGCACCGAATGCATGACAAAACAAGATTTCAATGTCCGGCTACCACATAAACAAAAGATTGAAAGCCATAAAATAAGTTGTTCTAAGTATATCAAAATGGATCATTGACTATGATACAGAAGCGTGTGGCATTGCTGCTCACTGGAAGCCATAAATGAAAATGCTTGAGAACCATAATGAAAACCCTATAGCAATACATAAATAGAGGTGCTACTCATTGCAGCCATAAAGTAAGCCACATGACAAATTTTGCAACCATGCAGGACATGACTCAATCCTCAGACTCTGAATCATCATCAAGCCCTGCAAAACACAACTTCATGAAATTAAAATAATCTTTATGGATACATTTTTAAAACCTTAGTTGAAACAAAAAACAGGATCACTTTGAAAATAAGAATAATTACTAAATCCACAACCTGCTACACCTAGACCTGCTGCGTTTTGAACCGTCAAGCTGCTATGGCAAAATAAGGCAGCCCTTATCTGCAAGGCCATCTCGCGATGAGCAGGATTACCTCCGCCATCATTAGTAAGTGGATCTTGGGAGTTGGGATGCGGATCTCGTTGGTCATGAGGCTCCATCTTGCCTCTTGGATTTGCACAAAGTTGTGTAGGAAACAACAGGCTCCTTTCACAGTGGGTGCAAAATCAAGATCGACACTGAGATCTCGCAAAATCCGTCACCCATTCTTCAAGAGGTCAAAGGCATTTTCCACTTCCACTCTCCCCTTTGAAATTTTCCTGTCAAAATCTCGCTTTTCACGTAAAAATTGCCCTGCCTTGATTCGATATGGTTTTACCAAGAATGTTCTCGCTTTGTAGGTTGAGTCTGCAATCAAATAAGGTCGTACTATCTATCCTTGAATCTGCAATAGTGACCGATCCAGTGCTTCTCATTGTTTGAGCTGACCAAACAAGTCGCATTCTTTGAAGTGAGAAGAATCATGCACCCCTCCTGCAACCCTGCAAACTGCACTCCAAAAAATTTTGTTGGATTCAACAATACCGTGTAGGAGGATGCTCAGAAAACCATGCATCTTGATGTATTGTGCTGGATATAACTCTCGTGCTGGCTTTCTTTGTAGACGGATGTGAGTCCCATCAAGTGCCCCAGCAATATGCGGCAAACCAGAGATAGCCTCAAATCCTACCATTTTCTGCTCAAGACAGTCTCCACGCGACACTCTAATGCCGACCATGTGGAAGAACTCAGTACTACTCAATATGCGACAAATGATCACCACATATTTTTGAATGGTGCTCTCACCCATTCCAAACAGATTCTCCATGCTTTGTGAGGAGTGTTCATGCGCAAGCCGCCAAAGTATGCAAGAAAGCGCAGCCTTTAGAGAAATAAGCTCTCTGACAAACCTGACTCCCCTTGTGGGAAGTAGTGGACAAATCATGTTTAGTAGCACAAGAAAGGATCTGCGAGACATGCGATATGAAAAACAATATAGATGTTGATTTGCTAGGCAAGCCGAAGACCAAAGCACATTGTGCACACTGCAAAAGAACGTGTGTTGGCGAGGAAAACACCACCATACTCTTGGTGCAAAACGTCATGCATAAGTAAACACAACCATGCATAAGTAAACATAAGTATGAAGAAGTTGTTATCTTCCAATTCCTCCAAGCGTTGACTATGTGATGCACCAACAAGGCCAAGTGTATTGTCACTCAATAATGTCATCATCCCAAAGAGATGCACACACTCTTCCATCCTATGATTTAAAATGAACATACTGATTTGGAATCACAAAATAACAAAAGCAAATAAACATCCAAACTACGAAGTAAGTTAAGACATACCTGAATACAAGTAAGGATGCACACGTGACGACCCAATGGAATGCTAGTGCAACAACTCACCTAGACAAAAATAAACATGTCTGTATATTAATTACTCTGCAATGAAATGTGGTAGTGCTCAAAGCAAATGTAGATTTTACTAGGTGATGTGTAATAAAATTACTGCTCTAGATTCTTAAAAATAAGCTTTGCAATCTCCACGAACCTCTGGTGACGCTTCGTCTCTTCCTCCTCTTTGATCTTTTTGAGTCACTCCTCATGTAGCATTCTGGCAATCTCAAACTCTCGCAAGGTGTTTGTCTTCTTGTATTTTGCACGCTTGTAGGCCTCACACATCTGTTTCATCCCATCTCCCATTGTCTTGGCCACTATGCCCAAGCTAGATTTTTTTGTTGCTTGACTTTCTTGCCAAATACGCCGTCCAAATCCACAGAATCTGGTTGTGGATTTTGACCCGAGGTACCATTGTTCTCAACACCATTGAGGTCTATGGGTGTATTTGATGTGGAGGATGCAGGCATGTGGCTCTTGCTGTCAAGTGCATCAGCTATGCTTGAGCACTTTGGAGTCTTCCCCAACAAAGCATCGCACTAGTCAAAAAATGGCCAGGTGGTGGGGATACTGCCAGTAGAATTTTGTTTTGAAAGCTCTTTTTTGTGGAGCTTCTTTAGTGTGTCAATACGGTTTCTTGCATGCTCAGGATTGAAGTTACATGAGATCTCTCGATTTAGAGCAAAGACCAAATCTTCCCAATATTTAGGGCAAAAAGTAACCTTCTTGATGTGTGACCACTGCTCCTCATAGACTCGCAGGAGAGTATGCGTGCTTTTGTCATCCCATATAATTGACCTTGCCCTTGCACGCTTGATCCCTTTTGTGCTTATGTCTGCTTCTTGTGGTGTCTGCAATGGTGGTTGAGTCCTTGCATTTGTGACCTCTGGCTGCTCACTTGGAGCCTGTGCTTGCGAGGATTTATCTACCTTGGATCGTTTTTTCCCAGTTGCAGGAGGCGTAACCATAGCCTCCTTCATCGAAGCAATGTAGCAAACCTGCTCAAAAGGTGTGGCGTCCTGGGAAAGAGGAACGTATTCCTCACACTCATCTCCCACTGGTGCCGACTGCAAGTGCATTGCCCAAGAGGGCCTAGAAGGCACACCAGCCCCCCATCGCCTAGCTCTCTGCATGCCAGTCGTGACTAGAGGTGGAGAAGACATACTGGAGAATATGATGTTTGATGACGACAAAAGAAAATTATCGATAAACATGCAATGACATTTGTAAAAAATCTAAATGCACACAATTTGCATGTTAAATATTCTTTTGTATCTTTTTAAAGAGCATCAATTATCATCACTTTTTGATTGATACATTTACATAAATTCTATGTAAAAAGGTGTGTGAACACAATTTGCTAGTCCAATTTATATACTTCCAATGTTTTAAATGTTTTTTAAGTTTTTAAGTCGGTGTGTGCTTTGGTTGAATTAGTATGTGCGCACGAAGAAAAATATAAGTTAAAAATTCAATATATGCTGAAATGTGTTGGGGTATAAAGCCCAATGTGGTCGCCCAGGTAAGTGGGCGGGCCGCCAGGTATTTACACATGTTCTTTTGTAAAAACCTAATAAGAACTCACTATGCTCTACACATTACAGTAGAGCGAGTTCACCATATTGTCATGCTCTTCTTCTCGCACTCTCTCTCGCGTCGCACTTCCGCTCGTACTCCTTCAACTGGTATCAGAGCTCAGATCGAGGCTCGGGGCAGCACTGCAGGAGGCTACAATCACCAACTCAGATTGGAGTGAAATTCGACAGGCGAAGACACGTCCCCAAATCCTGTGGGACAGCCCAAAGGGCTTGGTGTTGTCAGAAATTCATTCTGAGGTCATCTCGGCCACCGTTCGGCTTCGACAAAGGTCTGCGCAGGCCATTTTCGACTACGTGGTCTCGACGGGTGCAGATCCGACTCTGCAAATTTGGGGTTTTCAGCCTACGACTGCAGGTGCTAAGGATATAGACACTCCCAGAGTGTTGATTTGTGGTTGTCTACACATCGAAGGACGGCTCACAATTCTTGGAGGCGTATCACATACGACACGGGCGCATCTACACACAGACTGTAGGCGACATCCACTACTTCATCAGGTAGCTTTTGTTTGCTGCTTGATATTCCAGATTTCATCTTGACATTGCAGGTACTTCCACATGGGATGTATTGTCAGAGATGATGTATGTCTGTTGAGGGTTTGCTGGCTGTGAGTCACGCAGCAAACAAGTGCCGCAGCGGTTACAGCATATAGTGGGAAATTTGTGGATGTATGACTTTGTGGGAAGTCTATGTACTGTCAGATTTACTGCAGCCTTTGTTGAGGGTCGAGTGAGGTTTTATTGAGCTGGGGGATTCTCGAATGTTGAGATCCTTTCGGTGATACAGGTCTTGGAGCGATCCCTCGAGCACCCTTAGATAGGCAGCTAGGATGTATTGACTGTGAGTTAGACAGTTGGGATTGCATCTTTGCTTTACTGCCGTTGAGGCATTGTCGCAGTCTATGCTTACAGGACAGTGACAGGACAGTCATAGATAGTACAGGTGCAGGACAGGTTTACCCGCAGCTTACAGTGTCAGAGAGACAGTGTTTTTTGAGCTGTTTTTTGGTCTGTTTTTAGTACACCAGAGCCATTTTACAAAGGAGACTCTGCCAAAATTTCTGCAGAATCTGAAGCTTTCTTGGTTCATTTGACAGGTTGATATTGGTTCAGAGGTCAGTTTACAGGGGAAACTCTGCCGAATTTTTCCCAGAAAAGTAAACTACTGTGAAGCGTAGCTATGGCTGGATCATAGGACACTCCTCTTTACAATATCAAGAAGCTGGATGGAACCAATTTCCCATTGTGGAAGAAGCAGATTTGGCACGTGTTGGTACAAAAGAAGCAGATAAAACATATAAAGCAGATAAAACCAGAAGATATGGAGCGAAGATGAATGGAGCGAAATGGATGAATTGGCACTTTCTACCATTATGCTGACTTTTGCAGAAAGCGTTTACTTCAATGTAGCAGATGAGATGTCGGCTTATCAAGCATGGTTAAAGCTGAGTGATCTTTATGAGAAGCAGAGTGCAGCTTCACAGGTATACTGGCTTAAGAAGCTTGTTGACTTGAAGATGAAAGAAGGGACACCTATGTCCAATCATCTGAATGAATTCAACACAATCGATAGTCAGTTGTCAGCTCAAGGTGTCAAGTTTGATGAACCTGTTAGAGCTATGTTCCTCTTGATCACATTGCCGGAAAGTTGGGACACTTTTCGCACAACTTTGAGTAATTCTGCACCTCCAGATGGTTTGAACATAGCAGGTGTAGAAGGAAGTCTGCTTACTGAAGAAACCAATAGAAAGACAATGGACAAAGGCAAAGAAACAGCCTTAGTTGTCAGGGGAAGGACCAAAGAAAAGGACAAAGGTGGAAAGAGGAATCAGTCTCGTAGCAAGTCCCGCAGTGCTAAAGGCAAGAGTGACATAGAATGCTACCATTGTGGCAACAAGGGTCACATGAAAAGAGACTGCAGAGAATGGAAAGCAGAAAAAGGCAAAGAGAAAGCTGAAGACCATGGTGAGAAGAACAAGTCCTCAGTGAAGATTCAAGAAATAAATGTGACAAACACTGTTGCAGAGAATAACAGTCTAGTGTCAAGAGACATCTACTTCTTGAAGAATACAATGGACTCAGCTCTTCTTACAGCATCTGATGGAAATGCACTGAGTGACTGGATTATAGACTCAGGGGCATCACTTCATGTGTCTCCAAACAAGGAGTGGTTTACCTCTTATGTGAGCACTAAAGATCATGTTTGGCTAGGCAATGGGCAGACATGTGAGATCTTAGGTGTTGGAGATGTTCAATTGAAGTTTTAGAATGGCTCTTCTTTCACGCTGAAGAATGTGAGACATGTTCCCGCAATTACAAAGAGCTTGATCAGCACAGGTTTACTTGATGATGCTGGCTACGTCACCACTTTTGGACAGAACATGTGGAAGATATCCAAGGGTTCTATGATAGTAGCACATGGAGTAAAGTCTGGAGGACTTTACATGATTTATGTATCAAATGTCTCTAAAAATGTAATCAATGTAACCGAGCAGCCGAACGTTTCTTTGTGGCATAGCCGGTTAGGACATATGTCCAAGAAGGGAATGGAAATCTTGTCTCGTTCTGGTTATTTGCCTGGCTTTTCATTTAATGATTTTGAATTTTGTGAACATTGTCTGTATGGTAAGCAAACACAGCAGCCACATAAGCATAGAAGCAGTAGAAGAGATACACAATTGGCACTTGTTCATAGTGATTTGTGTGGACCTATGCCTAACCTATCTCTAGGGGGAGCTTCTTACTTTATGACATTTATAGATGATTACTCGAGGAAAGTATGGGTTTACTTTCTCAAGCACAAGGATGAAGTGTTTAGTGTTTTCAAAACGTTTGTGACACTTGTGGAGAATCAAAGTGGCAAGAAGCTTAAATGCTTACGCACTGACAATGGTGGAGAGTATGTTTCAAAGGCCTTTCAGGACTTTTGTGAGTCAAAAGGTATAAAACGTGAACTTACTGCTCCTTACAATCCTCCTCAAAATGGTGTTGCTGAGAGGATGAATAGGACCATACAAGAGAAGGTCAGAAGTATGTTGTCTAATGCACAGCTGCCAAATGGGTTTTGGGCTGAAGTTGTATCAACAGCTGTTCATCTTGTAAATAGATCTCCTAGCAAGGTTTTGCAAAAGGATTCAGTGCCAGAGATGGTATCGTCAGGCAAGGTGCCCTCATACAAGTATCTCAGAGTCTTTGGCTGTGAGGCATATACTCACGTTCCAAAGGAATTTAGGAACAAACTTGAGCCAAAGAGTAGAAAGTGCATCTTTCTAGGCTATGGTAATTCTGGTGAGATGGGGTACAGACTTTGGGATCCCGAATCCAGAAAGGTTGTCCGCAGCAATGATGTTCACTTTAATGAATCCAAATATCATTCTAAACCAAAGAGGGTTGAGGAGATTAGAAGAGTTGTCTTCCAAGAAGATGGACCTGCACGTGCAAGACAAAATGTCAGGGCTCAAGAGGAGCAAGGACAGGATAGAGTGGAACCACAGGTTGTGGCTGAGCCTGAGCCACCTATTGTTCGTAGATCTGGACGTGTCACGCGACCTCCTGATAGGTTTGTTCCATCTATAAACTATGTCATGTTGACTGATTGCAATGAGCCTTCATGTTACAAGGAAGCAATGAAAATGAAGGACTCTGGAAATTGGCAATTGGCCATGCAGTCAGAGATGACAGCTCTGCATAAAAACAAGACATGGAAGCTAGTTAAATTACCACGGGGCAAAAAGGCTCTACCCTGTAAATGGGTTTACAGGTATAAGATCACCGCTCATCATAGTCAGCCAAAGTACAAAGCAAGGCTTGTTGCCAAGGGCTTTAAGCAAGAACAAGGCATTGACTTTGATGAAGTCTTCTCTCCGGTGGTCAAGATGACTACATTGAGATGCTTTCTTGCATTGGTTGCCATATTAGATTTGGTGTTGCACCAAATGGATGTCAAGACAGCGTTCTTGCATGGTGATTTTAGATGTGGAAATTTACATGCAGCAGCCACAAGGGTTTGTTGAGAAAGGCAAGGAAGATTGGGTATGCCAGTTGTTAAAGAGTCTTTATGGCTTAAAACAATCACCGAGGGCATGGTACCATAAATTCCACAAGTTTATGCTTTATCAAGGCTACAAACGTAGTGAGTTCGATCACTGTCTATATACAAAGAAGGCTAAGGATGGCAGTTGGCTGATCCTTATTTTGTATGTGGATGACATGTTGATTGCTGGCAAGCACTTGGAAGAAATTTTAGCTTTGAAGTCAAAGATGGCAAAATCGTTTGACATGAAAGACATGGGTGAGGCAAGTCATATACTTGGTATGCGCATTGAGAGAGACAGATCAAAGAAGTTGATTTGGTTATCTCAAAGAGAGTATATTGACAAGGTTTTGCAACGTTTCAATATGGAGAAGGGAAAGGCATTGAGTGTTCCATTGCCACCATATGTGAAACTTAGCAAACAAGATTGTACTGTGTCTCAGGAAGAACAGGCTGAGATGGATAAGATTCCATATGCGTCTGCAGTGGGTAGTTTGATGTATGCAATGATTTCTACTCGCCCAGACATTGCATTTGCAGTGGGAGTAGTAAGTCGATACATGTCAAACCCAGGCAAGAAACATTGGGAGGCAGTGAAAGGAATATTGAGATACCTGAAAGCTACAAAGAGTATGCGTATATGCTATGGGAGTCAAGAGCTAAGTGTAAAGGGTTTTACAGACTCAGATTATGCAGGTGACTTAGACAACCGAAGGTCTACGTCAGGGTATGTCTTTACATTGGCTGGTGGAGCAGTATCATGGCGTTCTAGATTACAAGATTGTGTTACTCAGTCTACTACAGAGGCTGAATATGTTGCAACATCAGAGGCATGCAAAGAATCAATTTGGCTTAATCGACTAGTAACAGATTTGGGAATCAAAGAAGAGATGCCTGTGTTATATTGTGATAGTCAAAGTGCTATACAATTGGCTCGCAATCCAGTTTATCACTCAAAGACAAAGCATGTGGATGTGAAGTATCATTTCATCAGGGAAATGCTCGAGGATAAGCAACTTCAGCTTGTCAAAGTTCACACCACAGAAAATCCTGTTGATCTACTTACAAAAGGACTTCCCTCAGAGAGCTTTGCGCATTTTCGCAACCAGTTATGTGTAGGGTAGTACATCACTTCTCTACATCTCTTGTATATTAGCTTGTATAGTAGCTTCTCTCACACTTAAAGTACCACATTGGACTTTAAGTGGGAGGTTGTTGGGGTATAAAGCCCAATGTGGTCGCCCAGGTAAGTGGGCGGGCCTCCAGGTATGTACACATGTTCTTTTGTAAAAACCTAATAAGAACTCACTATGCTCTACACATTACAGTAGAGCGAGTTCACCATATCGTCGTGCTCTTCTTCTCGCACTCTCTCTCGCGTCGCACTTCCGCTCGTACTCCTTCAAAATGTGCCAAACTGTTAACATGTATTGTTTGGTCTGAATTAACTTCTTATAAACCACTTGTTTGAACTGCATTTTACACGTGTAACAGATTGCAATTTTAAGTGAAGATTATTTTTAATTTTTATCAATATTTTCTTGCACATTTGTTAAAGTCTTCAAGTGGTGGTTAAGAGTTTACCTGAGATAGTGTGAGAGTGTTAGTGTCATTCGCAACCATGAATTTATATTTGATATGCTGTTTTTTATTGTTCAGTGCAAATATGACGCCAGATCAAAAGAAATGTATTATGCGTACCATTCGTAAAGAATGTATTTTGGCAATCTCATCATGTGCAGCTGATCGCATACAGCAGATTAGTGAAAGTGATGTCTATATCAAAGACATCACTAGCACTATATGGGAGAGCACAGAGTGCAAGTTGCGACTTGAAGGCCAATATGAGTTGTTGCTTCCACCAAGGATACGAGAATTTGACCCCCACCACAAGGTTAGGACAGTGTTGGGCAATATGAAAGTATGTTGCAGAGACTTAAAGGAAGATCTCCCACCTGCCTGCGACATGTCAAAATTAGAGCTCTGGGATAAATTGTGGGAAGAAGAAGGTAAAGATGAAGCGTGTGAAAGCGCGGGACCAAGCAGCCTTACCCAAGAGATTGAAGATGGCCCAAGATGCGCAAGCAGCTTTGGGAGGTCGATCTGATGCCAGCGGCACCGGCACAATCATGCGCACTGCTTTGATGCAAAGTGCACTCATCTTCTCGGCATCCCGCATGAAGCTTTGGTAGAAGGTATGAGGATTGGAGCAGGCTCCTTCGGTGTGTGCACATTGTACACCATCAAAGGCATCTCATTTTTTCCAGACCACATTCCATATGTGGAAAAATGTTACAAGGGAGGGAATGAGGCAAAATTTGATAGCTTTCAGACAGAGCAAGGAATGCAAATGCTTCACCCCTCCATTGTAAGGTGCATTGGGTTTACTACCAAAGCTCCTTGGATCACGATATTCCTATACTACAATGGGGGTATCGTGGGCGACATGATGTGTCACTTATTGTTCACTCATGGATTGTTCAGATGACACATGCATAGGCTACAACACGGCTGGAGGTCATTGCCTGTAGCAAATCTTCCTCTAAGCAAGATAGACACGGTGTGGATCAAAGCAGTGATCGAGCAGATTCCAGCCATTTTCATGCCTTAATCGATGACGTTGTGGCTGTCCACTCGGTTGGTATAGAGCACAGTGACCTGCACCAAGTCAACATAATTTTGGACTTTACTGGCGCCAATAAACCCCGCATCGGCATCATTGATTGGGGTATGATGATGAGAACACTAGCTAAGTATGCAACAAATAATTATCTGCATCCAAGCGCACAGTCGAAGGAAGCAGTTTTGAATGCACAGAGAGCAGGGAATGCCAAGATGGCTAAGCAACCGTGGATTGCTCCCTAACTATCCGATCCACGGTGCATAGATGCATACACAAAAGCGAGCGACATTTATGCATTGGGCTACCTATTCGACATGCTGGCAGATTTTTGGAGCGCATCTAGAAAAGTTTATTTTCCAGAAGAAGGTTTTCACCACCCGGACGAAGATGTTATAAAGGCTATTCCAATTAAAGTATATTGTTGGATAAAGATAAAAGAGCAGGATCAAAGAAGGAATGCTTCTGACGTGTTGATATTTTTCAAAGAAAATTTAAAAACAGACCCTAACCCTATCCAACGTCCACTTGTTGAACTTGCACCATCATTTTATCCAATTTAAACATTCTATGATATACGTATGTCTTGTCCAGGATATTCTTTTTTTTAATGAAGTGTATTATCTGGTTTGAAGTGGTTCACCTAATTGAGTCAATTATCTTTAGTCATTTCAAATTTGTCATTTAATTGTCAGTATTTCAAATTTGCCTTGTGGTTCAATTAGTCGCATTTGTTGTGGTTTGATATAGTGGATTCCGCGCACTTTCCCTATGAGCGAGAAGTTGCTATATTCTGCATCTATGAGACTATTGAATCGTGAGAATATATATTTGCCAATGATATTGAATATTTGTATATCTGCTGACTGCAACTCTAAGAGAAAATGATCGATTAAGAACAAGATATTAGCACCCAATCACTACCCGATGATCAACAACAAGCGGCTGTTAATGCATTTCAGTGCATGAAGTCTCTGGCACATGGCATGTCCACACAACAAGCAACGTGTACTGCTCGCCGACTCTCAAAGTGGGCAAATCCAAACCATATGCAATGGAAAAGAGATCAATAAAGAAGTGACAAAGGACATGATCAAGACAATATGGCCATGTGAGGACGTAGAGATCAAGAAAGGAAGGTGGAAGGTTTTGAAGTGCAACCATGATGCAATCAAAGAAAACACTGAGAGGATTTATTTGGAGGTTTATGCCATCCACTCCACAATGCAGATTGTGCGCTATATTTTGCAAAAATGTTATATGTTTGCTTTGTGCAATAGCGACTAGTAGACTTCTCATCAAAGGATACAATTGTTGCCACTCATGATTTAAGGGAGAGTTGTGTCACTTTCACCAGAGATGAGCTAGCATTGATAGTGGAAGGCACCGACCTACAGTTAAAAAGAGAGAAGGATATTTACACGACACAGTTGGCAGAGAAAGATACAAAAATAACACGACTTTCTATAGCCACCTAGACACCCCAACCCTCACAAGTCCGGATGGAGAAAAGCATTCACCGCTTAAGTCAGGATGTTCAAAATCTGACATAGTGAGTGAATCCAACACTTGTACAAGGGACACACATCAGCCACCTTGTCATGCATCCAGAGTTGGTCCCCTCGTCTACTTCAGATGCATTCTCATCTTTCCAATGTCCAGTTTGCTACAAGAATTTTGATGGATTGAGTGGATATTATACATTGACATGCGGTCATTATTATCATTTAGTTTATCTTATTTGTTTAATGCAAAATAGTAGTTGATGCGCAATCTGTTCACAAGATATTCCACAAGGAATATATATTATGTTCGCATGGCAAACGAATATAAATTCAAGCAAGCACGCCCAGATACCCCTAGCACAATTAGAAATCTGTTTGATGAGCAAGATGTTGCTTCACGGCAACACAATTGAGATCGACAAACTATGTACTATCACGAATATGAAGCATTGTAATTACTCAAAACACATTTGAATACAAGGTCTTTTACAATGGTTTTTAACATTTACTCGTTCTACTCTCATTTTGTGGCTATCTACACAACGAAGGACGGCTTACAGTTCTTGGAGGCGTGTCACATACGACACGGGCGCACCTACACACAGACTGTAGGCAACATCCACTAGTTCATCAGGTAGCTTGTGTTTGCTGCTTGATATTCCAGATTTCATCTTGACATTTCAGGTACTTCCACATGGGATGTATTGTCAGAGATGATGTATGTCTGTTGAGGGTTTTCTGGCTGTGAGTCACGCAGCAAACAACCGCCGCAGCGGTTACAACATACAGTGGGAAATTTGTGGATGTATGACTTTGTGAGAAGTCTATGTATTGTCAGATTTATTGCAGCCTTTGTTGAGGGTCGAGTGAGGTTTTATTGAGCTGGGGGATTCTCGAATGTTGAGATCCTTTCGGTGATACAGGTCTTGGAGCAATCCCTCGAGCACCCTTAGATAGGCAGCTAGGATGTATTGACTGTGAGTTAGACAGTTGGGATTTCATCTTTGCTTTACTGCCGTTGAGGCATTGTCACGGTCTATGCTTACAGGACAGTGAGAGACAGTACAGGTGCAGGACAGGTTTACCCACAGCTTACATTGTTAGAGAGACAGTGGTTTTTTGAGCTATTTTTGGTCTGTTTTTTAGTACACCAGAGCCATTTTACAAAGGAGACTCTGCCGAAATTTCTGCAAAATCTGAAGCTTTCTTGGTTCATTTGACAGGTTGATATTGGTTCAGAGGTCAGTTTACAGGGGAAACTCTGCCGAATTTTTCCAAGAAAAGTAAACTACTGTGAAGCGTAGTTATGGCTCGATCACAGGACACTGCTCTTTACAATATCAAGAAGCTGGATGGAACCAATTTCCCATTGTGGAAGAAGCAGATTTGGCACGTGTTGGTACAAAAGAAGAAGATAAAACCTATAAATCTCAAGAGGATAAAACCAGAAGATATGGACGAAGATGAATGGAGCGAAATGGATGAATTGGCACTTTCTACCATTATGCTGACTTTGGCAGAAAGCGTTTACTTCAATGTAGCAGACGAGATGTCAGCTTATCAAGCATGGACAAAGCTAAGTGATCTTTATGAGAAGCAGAGTGCAGCTTCACAGGTATACTGGCTTAAGAAGCTTGTTGACTTGAAGATAAAAGAAGAGATCCCTATGTCCAATCATCTGAATGAATTCAACACCATCTACAGTCAGTTGTCAACTCAAGGTGTCAAGTTTGATGAACCTGTTAGAGCTATGTTCCTGTTGATCACATTGCCAGAAAGTTGGGACACTTTTCGCACAGCTTTGAGTAATTTTGCACCTCTAGATGGTTTGACCATAGCAGGTGTAGAAGGCAGTCTGCTTATTGAAGAAACCAACAGAAAGACAATGGACAAAGGCAAAGGAACAGCCTTAGTTGTTAGGGGAAGGACCAAAGAAAAGGACAAAGGTGGAAAGAGGAATCAGTCTCGTAGCAAGTCCCGCAATGCTAAAGGCAAGAGTGACATAGAATGCTACCATTGTGGAAAGAAGGGTCACATGAAAAGAGACTGCAGAGAATGGAAAGCAGAAAAAGGCAAAGAGAAAGCTGAAGACCATGGTGAGAAGAACAAGTCCTCAGTGAAGATTCAAGAAATAAATGTGACAAACATTGTTGCAAAGGATGACAGTCTAAAGCCCTCATGATCAATATTTTGAATTCAAAAGAGATTGAGCTACACTCCCTCTCTTTCTTTCCTCCACAACATTATCTCACCATTACACATTCGCTCACTATTTTTCTTGATTAGCTAACAAACATGTCATTCAATCTCCCTCCCCACTGCAAGACATTACTAACAGGCCAAAACGATATCGATTAAATGCTAATTTGGAGCAGAAGTATGCGACTGTGCGACTTGGCACATCAAATTCCAATGCTGCAGATCAGCTACGAAGCGTTGGGTGGAAGGCAATCAACTTATGGATTGATGGCCACATTTATCTAGGTGATCCAATGACTAATGCAACACTATCCTTTCATAATGTCACTGAGCTTCTGCGTTTTATTGGAGATGGAAGAGGCGAACTGTTTGGCTACTGTTGTGAGATTGTATTCAGCTTTTGTCAAGAAGCAAGTGAACATCTCTTGGCTGCCTATTCATCACTACAAGAGAAGTCTGCAAAAGATCTACAACAAGTTAGAGAGGAAGCCAACAAGAAGATGAAGCAACTGAACTATGAGATGGCGAATCTCAATGAAAAAGTATAGCAACAAAAAAAAGAGCAGGAGCGTCGACTAGACAATTATGTTCAACTACAACACACTTCATGCAATATGCATCGGCGAATCGATCATCTCACACACATTCCCTCAGCTACCACATTTGTAAGCGCAAGAGACGAGCGATGTCCTTACTATCCTCAAGTGGTGGAGCTCAAAAGAAATGTGTCCGTCAAACTCAGTAAGAATACTGATGCAACATTTTGATTTCCTATATGTTCTACAGGTTTGTGTAACGGTAATTCAATATGCATAAACTTGGCTCGAATGATGATGGGGAATTGATCCCGATGCTCAAACAACCGGACCTGCTCTGGTGCAGCATATCATCAAGCCAAAGGAGTTGGTTGAGCTACTCGATGATCCATCCAACACTGACATTGCTAATGTTTTGCTGCAGAAGTATTTCAGTGAGCTAAAGAACATTGTGTCGCCTCAAGAGATGATGGAGGTGTGTGACAACATAGGAATAAGCTTTGTATAAAAGTGTCACACTCGGTCACCGGACAAAAGGTTTGTTTCGATTTTTGCCAATGCCTTACAATGTCAATGTTGCAAGAAAGTGCACCAATAATGATGTTGCAAGCTTGTTGGGTGGATTTCAGTATGTGAAGGCTGACATGCCATTAGAAGACAACAAATTATTCCGCTATAACAAGTTCAACAATGTGTATGTTGACTTGTTGAAGCTCCAAGAGTCAATGATAAGATTTTATGGGTTGACACAAGAAGAGTGTGATGGGGAAATGATATTTGTTATGAAGCTTGATGAGTGCCAAGTTGTTAAAGGTCAACGGTTCAAAAGGGTAAGTGTTACGTTGATGAACAGGACCTTGATGGATGTCGATGTGGAACTATTTGCCAATGAGAAGGGAAACACTTGTTTAGGTGTTCCGTCAGAGAAAAATAATTGGTGACTGGTAGCTTTTCATGTCCCATATGAGACACATGAGACTCTCAAATGGTATTTCAATCACACAACAATCGTTGATGTCATTCGACAACAACAAGAAGGACAGAGATTGCATGTTTCAGGTCTTGGAATGTTCCAAGTTGAGTGGCATTTAGTAGGAGACTTGAAAACACTAAAGTGTATGTTAGGGTGCAAGCAAGGTGCAATGACCCTCTTTCTATGCATTTACTACTGCCACAATAAAGTCTCAATGGGAACTGATGGCAAGGGTGCAAAGGCCAGCAAGTCGAAAGGTGGTAAGGGTAAGGGAGGCAAAGTTACAGTCAACTCTGCAAAAAGTGTACCCACAGCAATGGGTAAAACACTACAACAATGGTTTCGAGGTATCCTCAGTTGTGACCAGCAAGTACCCCCTAATCGAAACATGGATGATCCAAATTGGGATACTATTCTTTCAATACCACTGATAAATGTGCATGTGTGCATCCTTCATGCCCGTCTACGAATTCTTGACAAGTTGTTTATGCTCCATATTAATTACGCTTGGAATATGGAGCCTACAAAAAGAAGAGAAGAGTGTATACAAGAACTAGAATCTATTCTATCGAGTGTTGGTCTACATGGGGGTGCAGTTGAGCTATCAAAAGACAAGAAGGCCTCTGGAAGTACACAAGATCACCCTAATAAAGTTTGTATGGTTGGTAGTAAGCTTTCAAACTATTTAGACTTCCAAAGTCCCAATGAGTTTCAGTTGTGGAAAAAGGTGTGTGACATTACCACCTACAAAGGTAATGAAGCAGCCCTAGGAATTAAGCGTGCTCATGTGTGGCAATCTACTGATGATATTTTTTGTCTTCTTGAAAAGGCAAAGCTAACCGATGATGAGATATCCACCTTAAAGTTTGTACTCAATAGTTTTACATCACAAATGGTGGATGCTTGGGGGGAGACAGACATGACACATTACATGGTGTGTTGAACATTTGATATTTTCAATCAAAATACATCTGTATGCGAAACTAAATTTTGTTTTTTTTTCAACACATTCTTTTTGCACATAGTGCTTTTTTCCTCGACACTTATGGTTCATTAGGCATTTGGAGCAGCCAAGGGATGGAGCGCAGTGTATTCTAAAAATACACGACATGGAGGTGGAAGAAAAAAGAGCAATGCCCTTCACGAGATGTTCAATTGGTTCTATAGAGTTTTAGCAGGGAGAGAGAGAAAGAAGACAAGAGAACAAAGAAGTTTAGAATGTAGAATAAAAAATGGTGGTTAGCTTGAGGCAATCACAATCATATCATGCTTCGAGTGCAAAAAATTGATTCTGATGTTGGTTGGAGACAAGTTTCCTTTTGACACTAACCATTTCTATTGTAACTATGCATTGTCATGCAGAGTGATTTGTAAAGGCGACATTTATTAGTGCCATGGCTCAAGTTTCATCTATGAGTCTTTTTTAATTTTTAGTGATTTTATTCAGTTTTTAAAATTTTTAAAAGTTTAAGTACTATATAAGTCAAAACTCACAGCTTAAAGTTCATTTCTTGTTTGCACATTTTAGAAGATCCTCTCAAGCCCAAACGTACGTGCACTCATATCTTGCACAACATGGACGATACACAAGAGCACACCACCACTCACAACAATGATGAACCACTACCACTGACAACACTGCAAATACACAACCAACACCTCGTACAAAATCCACCGCTTCAAATCCACAGCCTCAACCACAAGAACAACTCCAAACACCCAACCGCTCCCCCAACCTTCAACTACAGAGGATTAAAACACCATGCGATAGATTTTTGGTGATCTCTAGCCACTACAACATGCGAATTGCACACCTCTACCGGAGCTCGGACCATTTGCAGGTCTTAACAGACCAACATAGGAAACAGGACCTGGAGCTCATGAAGCGGCAGCACAACTGAAGATCAAGCAACGGCAGCAAACTGGAGATCAAGCAACGGCAACACCTGAAGCTCAAGCAACCGCAACTACACCGCAAAAATTCCCCCCGCAAATCAAACAAGGGTCATTAAAGTAATACCCGATGATCCTATTTCAATAGCACAAGATGCCAAGAGGAGGAAGAGAATGAGAGAGTTAGAAAAGAAAGACGTAGCAGATAGAAAGGCACTGAAATTGCATGAAGAACAAAGAAGGCAGAGAGAGCAGGAAGAATGGCAGAGAGCCGAGGCTGAGAGAGCCCACTTGGCTAATTTACAAGCACGAGCAGAGACAGAGAAGAGAGCGAAAGAGGATAGGGCACATGCCGCCCAACAAGCAGAGGCTGGGAGCTCCAGACCTTCAAAAATTCCTCAGAGAGCAAAACAATGTGCGAAAAAGAAAAAGGACAAGCTCACATTTGAAGAGCAACAACCCCAAGTAGAGAGGAGGAAGAAGTACAAAAAGGACCCTCCTGAATGGGCCAAACAAGCGGCTCCTCCACCACCGCCAATAGCGCAGAAGAAAAGGTGATGGAAGCCTAGAATAGTTGCTCTACGTGAGATCCACAAATATCAAAAGAGCATGGAGCCAATAATACCAAAGGTAGATTTGTCTCGGGTGGTAAGAGAAATTATGGACGAATATTCAGATTCAGTTACACGTATCCAGTGTCGGCTCTTTTGGCTTTACAGGATGCCGCCGAGGACATTTTGGTGCTGTTGTTTCAAGATGGTGTATCTTGTATGGTGCATGCAAAGCGAGTTACATTAAAAAATACAGATCTAGCTCTAGCGCTCAATCTGAGGAATGAAGGGTGCCTCCATAAGAATTAGTTTTGTCATGTAACCTCTATTTATGAGATTTGTATTCTTTGATATAATATAAACGACTCGATTTTCTCTCATTCGGTGTAACTCTAATAGTTAATTGTGTACTTTCTATTGTTGAAGCATTTGAATCAATCAAATAATTAGATTTCACCTCCTTGACCATCCAAGCACCCTCTAACGTAGGACAGCCCCGGTGAATGTTTTGGGAAACAGAGCCTTTTCGGGTGCATACGGAGGCCGTGGGATGACCAAAAGCCACAGTGATGACGAACGACGTGAAACGGGTCAGAAAAATGCCCTGTGCGCCACGATGCGCATGGGGTAGTTTTGACCAATATTTTTTGAAACGAAGCGGTTTCGGGTGCGTATGGAGGCTGTGGGACGACCAAAAGCCACGATGATGACCAACGACGCGGAACGGGCCAAAAAATGCCCTGTGGGCCACGACGCGCATGGGACAGTCAGGGCAGTTTTTGACTGTCCCATGCACGCCGTGGCGCACAGGGCATTTTTTGGCCCGTTCCACGTCGTTGGTCATTGCCGTGGCTTTTGGTCGTACCACGGCCTCCGTACGCACCCAAAACGGCTCCGTTTCACAAAATATTCACCGGTAGGCGTTCCACATCAGACGAGTGCTTGGATGGTTGAGGAGGTGTGAACGTGTTGAAGAAAAATATTTATTGGCCAATATGAGAAAAGGAAAAAAAAGTACATGAAGTGACAAACAAAATGCAGAAGACAAAATTATTGTATATTGCATTGGATATTACATCATGGCTGGTTGGTTTTCTTGTAAATTACATCTTTTGGTATAAGGTGAATGGCCGACTTGACACCAAGTTTTGACAATCTCCTCTGGGTTTGTCACCCCTTGACCTAGGCTTAAGGCACAGTGGGAGAGGACTGACCTAGGGTGCTTTCCTATAAAGGCATACAATGCGGCCTCTTGATCCACCAAGATACCCTTGTGAGCATTAAGGGTAAGGGAATCTTTAGCAAGGATAGCACTTAATGCCTTGCACTTGAGCAGCTCCGCAGAACCATGCTTGGAGAACTTTATGTGTGCAACTCAAAGAACGGATGGCCCCAGATGGCCAAGGTAGTGCCAGAGGGAGCTATCTCGACCCATAGGATTGCTGCGTGAACCTCCAGTACTCATTGAAAACTTGTCAACATGGTATGCGGTCTGCAAAACATTTTAAACAACTTCAACACTTGCTATAGGATACATTTTACTATCGATAAAGTTAAAAAGTGGCTATCTCAGTTTCCTCATCCATCTCTTCAAAAGTTTTCCTTGTAAGGTCGATGCTAGAGCGATCTTCTCCACCCATAATGATCAGCGGTTTGTGTGGAAGAAAAGCGCTTTTCGGGACGCTTTCATAAAATGATGCACATGATTTTATTTCCATAAGTGTATTTGCCACAGTTTGTACCAAATTCTATTCGTTTTCACTAGGGAGGAATGAGAGGCTTGGTGGGAGACCTTGGTCTTCAAAGTCAATTTGAAAGTTCTCTTGCCTGCCACTGGGATCTTTCATGCCCGCACAGATAGCGAGCACTGAGAGCGACTCATCTTCTCTGAGTCCTAGTGTCTTTGCAATGTCATCAAGGAACAAGAAGTGATGACCATCCAGCACCACTGCATGCAAAGTGAGAATTTGGAGGTCAGGAGATTCTTCGAGCACCTCATCTCCCTCTATCATCCCATCTTCCTCCTTAGTGGAGCCGGGATCTTGCAAGAGGAAAAGTGCCATAGATGCTTCAGTCTGCTCATCAACCTCTTTAATAAATTCATTTGATTCCTCCACAATGGTTACAAGAGGTTTTTGGTCGGCCTTTTCCTTTGATTTTCCCTTCTCCATGCCCTGAAGCACAGGAAATACTAGAACCATGTCCCGAGAGATGAATTGGGTGCCTATGCACCCCATGCATGCCCAAGTCTATGAGGTCATCCTCATCCTCTGTCCTGTAGTCCCTCTAAGTAATCCCTTTTATAAACCTCAACAAGCGATAGCAAAAAATTTTGTTGGCCGCATAGAGGTGTTTGGGAAAATCCATTGGCAACCGCGCCATGTTGGATCCCTGGAAGACTATTGCATATTCTTCCATGTGCTCCATCATGTAGTCAAGAAAGCTTTGGAATCCATCTACATGAAGGTTAGCAGTGGCATGCATGTCGATCGTCCCCTCAAACACATGACTAGTTTATGTGCATGATCTGCAAGTCCTATCTTCTGTAATTGTGTGAGAAGTGCATCAAAAGATGTTGCCATGGGTCTGTTCGCGAAGAAGATGGGAAGAGAGGTGAAAGATTGTGTTTTGTGAATGTGAGAAATGAAGTTTAAAACCTACAAAGTGACTTTTATACTCAATGTCACTTTTTTAAAGCACTTAAAACTAACATAAATTAACTTAAAACTATACTTATAAACAAAATCACGCGACAAGCATTGAAAGGAACCAACATTGAAAGTCTTCACGCTCGAAACTAAAAAACTTGCATATTTCAAACTTAATTTTGAACAAATTAATGAAACATAGATTCAAAATGCCATATGTATTAATGGGAGCAAAATTGTTTCGGTTACAAGCTTTTACATTAATACATCGCGGAAAACCAATGTTTTCACACAGAAAGCTCTTCTCTTTTCTGGAATGAACAACCTTTTCATTGATTACAAAAACATATTGATTGGGCAAGGTATATTCAAGATCAAGATACTCGCGAAGGTGACTGAGATTCCAGTCGTTATTCACCAAGATGTCGTGCAATGCATTATCGTGGAGGCATATTTGCAGATCAATTGATTCTCTAGGAGCAACATCAGAGTCTAGTGCCTCCCATTCTCCCTTCATCAACTTCCATCTTCTATAGGGAAAGAGAATTGACAAGCTCTGCTTCGCAATATGGTATCTGCACACCACATTCTCAGCAACTACAGAGCACTTGATTGTATCTCCATGGTGGTTGACCACCTTAGTCTCCCATCCAACTGCAAGAAACTATTGATCACACTTCCCCCTTTGCAAGTCCACATTGTTGGTGTCTTGTGATGAAAACTCTGCAGTTGAAAGATAAACACGAACACATGAAGGAACATAAACCAAGTTAGGGAAGCTTTATGGGAATCATAGGTGCACTTCATTGCTGAATACACATCCGCCTCAATTCTCCTTTTGGTTGTTGTGATCAATGCACTATCAAGCTTAGGCCATTACATACTCTACAAGGTTGGTGGATGAATCGGAGAAAGATTACCATACCCAGTTTTCCTAGGCGTTACATAAATATGGTTATAAAAAAAAATGTCCCGTGAGACAAGCTCCACGGATGGACAACCAGCATAGAGCAGCTTGCCAAGGCCAACGTGGATGGCCTCAAAGGTTCTTGTGAAGGACTCTATTGGCCCCACTCTACAAAATTGGATGGGAATACATTTGTAAACATGAACAAGCAATGAAAGCCTTATAGACATCAAAGCAATATATACAGCAGAAATACAAAATATACAATCTAAAAACTTGATAGAGGAGTGAAATTACAGTTTGCAGGAAACCTCGATGGAGCCATTGTTGTCTCTAGCTTTAATTGTGAAGCAACATACACATGTTGCACCTTTGCAAGACGCTTGCCGTCATGGGTTTGCTTGAACTCCATGATCCTTCCCTTCCAATGGTGTGCTTGAGAAGCCATGTGTCTCCTTGAGACCTTGTGTGCACCTCTTGAGCTGGGCTACATTGTCACCCACATCAATCGTTTGAACTCCATCGTCACCCAACATCCACTGTCATCTTGTACATTGCTACATGAATGGATTCAATGACACTTCTAGGTCGTCGAGAGTACCTGATGATGCCATGGAGAATAGTGTCACAACCTCTAGACAAACACTTATGATTAGAGATTGCACATCCATGTTCTCAATTGTATAGAGCAATATTCTTGATGGTACATCAGACGAAGGATGCCACTTACTGCTATACTGCTCCACCTGCTTGTTGGCTTAATAGGGAAGATAATGTTTCAAAGCTTGAGAGGAAAGTAGATCCTCTCTAGAGAGCACAATGGAGAAGGAGCAAGGAACCTGTTGAGGAAAGAAAGAGGGATGATCTAGTAGAAGAATATGCAGAAGATCTTCAGCTTTAGGTAGAGGTGTTTATTGAGTCTCATGGAGAAATGAAGAACTTTAACTTGAGGAGAATGCAGTAAGCTTTTGGAGGGAAAGGAGGTTCAAACTTTTTGCTACAGAGCTTTTGGGAGGGAAAGTTGAAAGGAAGGAAAGAGAAGCAACTCTTGCAAGGTGAAGTGAAGAGAAGTGAGAGATGGTACAATAGAGAGAGAGGGAGGGAATGATCATCACGTTTTTGGAGGGACCCCTTTTTAGGAGAGAGGGGGGGGGAGAAATTGACAGCCACTATAGAGAGAGAAAGTATTGGTTTTTACTCAACTATTTAGAGAAAAGTTCATTTTTTTGAATTTATACGAGATTTTCTCTTTGTATTTTATAAAAGACACAAGTTTGACCACTTACTTTTAGGACCTTCCATACCCACCATTTCAATCTATATGGCATCCACCCATTTGCCCCTTCCATAATCTCCTTTTTAATCCCATGGCAAATAAAGAGGCCCCCTTAGACCCCATTCCCTTCCTAATGCGTATCCATTGGAGATTCCTAATGATAAATGAGAAAGAATATTTATGGATTTTATTGTGGGTTTACTAACCACTATGCAAATCATGACTCGATATGGGTGGTAGACCGGTTGACTAGACCTTGCAACTTTATTTCAAGCAAATCCACAATTAAGACTCCAATTTTAGTGAGGTTATTGTGAACAATCTGTACCGGTTGTATGGGTTGCGAAGTAGCATTGTGAGTGATCGTGATCCCAAGTTTAACAATCACTTTTGGAGGGTTGTGTTTAAAAGATTGGGTACACAACTCAACATAAGTACTACAGATCATCCTGAAACAAATCAGAATGAACAAGTCAATCGAGTGCTAGAGGATATGCTACGCGCATACGTCGACAATAAGCAATTAGATTGGGAAGATTATCTTCCTATTCTTGAGTTTTCTTACAACAATGCTAAGAATGTTATGAGTGGCTTTAGTCCTTTTATGCTAATGTACGATATTCAACCTAGGTCACCAATTACGGTGGGGTTGGTGACTGAAAAGCGTCAACAGGTGAAGGATTTCTCCAAGACCATATGGAAATGTCAAGATTGGCTTGTCAAAAAAGTTTGACAAGCACATGATCTGTATAAAAAGTATGGTAATGAGAAACGTTGAAAAGTTACCTTCAAGGAAGGGGAAGAGGTATATTTGTGTGTGCTAGAGCATTCAAAAATTTTGAAGACTGGGCCAATACCTAAACTATCTCCGAGTATTGTGGCTTTTAAAAATACTCAAGCAAGTTGGTGATATAGCCTACAAACTCTTATTACCTACGGACTACGCTTACGTAAGGACAACAATGTATGATTGACTATCATGATCTACGTACGTGTTATCATGTTCGTTGATAAGCATTAGTCAAGCGGAAAGATAAACCTAAGGAAGGTGCCACTTGGGAAAAAATTAGTGACTTAAGAAGAAGTTTTCCACTTTCTTTTTGGAGTGCGATGGTGTTGCAAGGTAGCAACACCTTATTTGGACATCCAAGTTTTCAAAGAATTGGTAACTCACCTTATTGAGGTCTCATTGGATTCTACTACGAGCCATTCACAGTGGTTTTGGCTACATCAAATTTGACTATAAGTCATTGGAGTCAACCATTTGCGAGTTCCATTGCTGCCAACCTTTGTGCTCCATCGACTCGGTGCCACCAATTTTGGTACTTTGTTAATTTTGCGCCACCTACTTTGATTTCAAAGGGGAGTGACTAGTCCATAATTTCTCATTTCTTTTAGTGTTTGTGTGCAAATCCTTGTTTTTTTGTTGAGTTTAGTGCATTTAATTGCTAGAACATAAAAATAACATTTACACATTGTAGTGTGTCCCCAACACCTTCTAGCTCTCGAGGATTTTTGGGCTTGTTATAGATGGTTGCGAGCGTAACCTCGATTGAACTATCTGGTTGTAGACTCTAGGTATTGTCCTACTCTAGAGCACACTCACCGGTCACTTCATGTGATTCTCCAATGCCTTTCACAATTGTAGACCCTACCTTTGAACCCTCTGCGCTTGTAGAGGCTATTGAACCTACCTGTTGACCACTTCTGGATGATGAGTTAGAGTTTATGGAGATCGACATTGCCACGGGCGAAGATGAGGAAACCTTGGAAGATGATAATGAAGAATATGACCTGGATGATCCTGTCGACATCCTTACACAGACAAAGATCTCTAGTGGAATATTCAAATATTTTAATGCCAAGTTGACCACCTTAGAAAAAGTACAGAATGATGTATTCACAATGTTGTAAAGCATCTCACACATCTAAATGGACTAACAGATGCTTCAATGGCATCTCCTCTTCCTTGGAGTAGGAGGGCGCGTACGGCATGAGTGAGCATATCCTCACCCGTGGTTATGAGGGTCTAGGATGATGTGCTTTCTCCACCGTTCGCAGAGATAGAGTTGGCTCTACTCAAGGATTTTAAATTGCCTAGTTTTGGGGGTGAGAAAAGGGAGAGGAACAAAGATTCTGTGCACATGTTTTTAGCAAAGTGGTCCGATATTCATGCACTATGAAAGTAGCTTATCCGTGTGCAGTGTTACCATATACATGTGGTAGTGATGTGTGTGAACACACTTAGGAGCGCCATGCCATTTTTCCCCTCACTACGAGTTTTTTTCCCCTGTGCATTGTATATACACCCATCACTTTGGGCTAACTTATCTTTGTGCCTTGAGCTACCTTCGTCTTCTCCAAGCTGTGTGTGTTTTTTTGAAACCCTAATTCCAACAATTGGTATCAGAGCATGTTGCACCCTCTTGAGCTTAGTCGCTAGCAGCTCCAGCACACACACCTGCTCACTTTCTTCAATTTATGTGAGTTTTGGCGAGTGTTTGCTCAAATTTTGATTTGGGCTCATTTCGACCTCCGTTTCCACTATAGGTAGTACTACACATGCTATTTTGTCATTTTGTGCATAATTTTTGTCAGTGCCATTTTCTACATAACAGGTCCCTTACAGTTTTCTGTGATTTGTGCTTTATAGCACGTGTTGTTCCCGCTTTCCTTCTCCTCTTTTGGGATAGTTTTCACGTCACGTGCAACATTTTACCATGGCTGACAACAACACAGATGTGTGCAAGATGTTTGATGTAGAGGACAGATTGGATGGGCTCGAACAATTACCCTATGTTGGCTTATATGATGCAACATGTTCTTGTGTCGAAGGGCGTTTGGAACATTGTGCAGGGCATTGATGTACGTCCTGGTTCTTCTGAGGATACAGGCAATGTTGAGGATGTTGTAGGCCTTGCTGCAAGGATTGGTGTTGTTAGAGTTGTTTTACCTACGGTAGAGCAAGCTCACCGGGATGTAAAAGATGCACAGGCTCATGCATTGATTGTGCTGTCTATGAAGCGTACTATTACTCCTCACATTCGTTCACCTAAATTTGCAAAACAGGCTTGGGATATTCTGGCTGGTCTTTATGCAAGTTGCAATGAGGCAAAAATTTCATTGTTGCGTAAAGAGTTGGAGTCGAAGATTATGCATGAGGAAGATGACATGGACACTTTCCTTGCTGGTGTCAAGGATATCAATGAGCAAATTATTTTTGCAGGAGAAGTCATTTATGACAGTTCCCTTGTGCAGACTGTTCTTGATGCCTTGCCAGATTCTTACCACACTTTTTCTAGTACTTGGAGACTTGTGACCCAAGGAAATCTTGAAGCTGTTAAGTTTGATGCATTATGCACATTGTAGTTTGCAAGAGTTTCTTTCCAAAAAAATAGGACTAGATAGCATGCAATTGAACATGCCTTTATTGCTACTCAAAGAAAAGGCGGAAACATAAATGCAGCCACTTATGGTTCTTTTGCGCGTGGAAAATCACATGTTCCTGTGAACCCTCACGGACACCCTATCACCTACGATAGACACCATATTATTTATTTGGTAGAGTCAGGGACCGGGCTTATCTGTCCAATAGGAAAAGGGTAATAGTGATCACCGATGAGAGGTGCTCTAACTGGAACATTCAAGGGTTAGTTGGGTAAGCATGGGCGCCCAAGTGTGAATGGACGAGCTCATATAAAAGTCACCTAAACCTAAAAATCACTCATTCTCTCATTTGTGCTATTGAAGAGTGCTCTTGCTCCATCTCCATCTTCTTCTTCATCTCCTTGTGTGTGTGTGTGTGTGTGTATGAGAGAGAGAGAGAGAGAGAGAGAGAGAGAGAGAGAGAGAGAGAGAGAGTGAATGTCTGATTGGGCATTGTGACGGCACGACGGCAGTGAGGCGATTGAGAGCGGCACGGCGGAAGCTCCCTCTTATTCGCGACGAGGAATCCTCCATGAAGGGGAGCGTAGGGCAGTAGATTAGTCTGGTTGTGTGCTTGCAGCCATTTGTGTCTTGCACACAGTGTACGGCAAGTCGCTTGCTTTGACACGTGTGATAGATGTGCACATTTTTGGCGCCGTTGCCAGGGACATGCCCTGCACTAAGCTCGAATAGCACTCTATGGTGCTTTGTGGTGCATTATGAAATGTAGGAAAGGTAGAGAAAGAAGGTGTGTGTCTTGTTGAGAAGGATTTGTGACCTTTGTTTTTGCTGAAGTGTACTGTTTTTATTAATAAGGTGTTGCAAGGTATTTTGTTTTTTGTTCATAACGTGTTAGCTTTAAGGTATTAGATATATAATGTTAGATCTATAAGTTACAGTAAGTAAATCTATTAATTAATTAGTTGTTGTACAGTACTGTGTTAGTGTGTAATAGTAGCTCTGTTAGTTGCAAGGAGGTAAGTAAGGTGTGTGTGTACTCGTGCACGCAACACGACCACGACGACCTTATCCAAAAAAATAAAATAAAAATAAAAATAAAAATTAAAGGTAGGACCGAGATTGAGAATATTTCCCAGGCCCAAGCCCAAGCCCATGCTCAGGCTCAGGCCTCAGTCACCCTTTAGAATTACTTATTTTAGCCTCACGCCTAAGTAAAAATTGACCTTTTTGAGAACCAACGGAGCTTCGGGTAACCGACATTGTGCTACAAAGCACACCATGACCCTCTGAGCGATACACTCGTTTCCAGCTATCTTAAGCTCTAATCCAAAAAAAAATTCGTAAAAAGGCATTTAAAAACATCAAAAAACAAGTGAAAACGGGGTGCAAAACGCCTAAAAAATCAAGCGGTTAACCTTTGAGGGTATTCACCAACACTTGTAGGGTGCCAAAGGTACATGCATCTGTGCTCTGCTCATGTGCTAGAGGCTGAGAAACTAGCGAGCACTTCGACTTACGTGGGCTCTCAATACCCACCTACCTTAGGTTCCGGGCCCTCGGCGGGGACCCAAGGTAGTACCACTCAGGACCCGCATATAGCATCTAGTGACTCTTCCTCTGACTACGACGTCATGAAGGGTTACCCAATGCCTAATCTTGATAGCTCAAGCCAAGACATGCATGCCATGGGTCCACGGTCCGGGCCGAGCATGCTTCGCCGCTTGAAGGAAACCTTTAGTAGAGCCACTCGCTCCGAACATGGAGCGAACAATGTAAATAAGGAGAGTGGGGAAGTAAATTTGCCATTCATGACCAACATAGACCCCATTCTCTTGGAGAGTGTGCACGTGAGTACTCCATTCACTGCACCCCCTAACTCTTCAGAGCTATTCCCCTCCAAGGTCATATTACCTGATGGTAGAAGCCTTGCCGAAGTGCAAAAGGTTGAGCGATATATCATTGCGGCTAGGGAAAAGGAAATCAAGAGCATACACAAGGTGGAGCAATGAAGAGAGTCAAAAGCAAAAGCCCCTATGTCAATATCCTTGCTAGGAGAGCAATCGAGTGCTCCTGAATTAGCAACCACTAAGGGTCAACCCATAGAGAGCCACATTGCATCTAGTTCAAAAGACACCCATAGCACCTCAATCCTAGATGGAGCGTTCCTAAATGAGAACTGGGAGTACGAACTACAAACAGAAACTCTAACCGCCCTTTATACAGGTCACACCTATCACGTGGGTTGGTTAGATGTCCTACAATCCACAACGGGTGCTACTAGTGTAGAGGATCAACAACAAAGAGTTTGTGAGGTCATCCATAGGGTTATTGAGCTAGAGAGACAGAACAAGGGGATCCACATGCCTTCAACGGGTCTCATGAGATTCTTGGATACAGGGAAGGATAAACAACCAACCTGATCACAAATGGAGACTCCCTCGGTAAGTCCGATGGATCCTCCATATGTTGTTTCGCCAGGGGTCTCAATGGAATCTGAGCCCACAAGTCATAGCTTTACCTTTCCAAGTCTGGCTCATCTTTCCCTTAATGACACCACGACTACCATGCCTACCCCAATGATGGGCATGCCAAGAAGCACGCCATAGACCTCATTTGTTAGTAAAGCACCACTACATGGTAGCTTAATGCCTGCAACAATACCTACAAGTGTGTGCCAATCGTATAGACCTATGGGTCCTCGTACTCATGTAGCTCCTATCCCTCCATTGTTTCAACAACTTATGCTCCACAACCACAACATCCAAGCTTTTATTTTAATGGGACCATACCGGCTAGTGTTAGCATGTCACATTCGATGTCTGTTATGCTTAGGGCCACACATATGAACTTTGGGCCACCATATGGCACAACATCATACCAAACTTGGAACCCAAGGGCTTTCTATGCGCCAAGCCCAATGTCAATACCTACTCCACATGTAGTATCCGGAGCGCCTTCACCCACGGTGCCTGCTCACTTAGGTGACTTGGCAACATTTGGTCAAGCTATCGGTCAAGCTATTGGTCAATCTATTGCTGAGAATATGCGTAACACGCCTGATAGAGAACCTAGAAGTAAGGCAGTACAAATAGCCAAGCTCACACAAAAATTTAGTGGAGACGGGGATGTGAGAAAGCATATCGAAGTGTTTGAACAAATATGCGATTCTCTAGGAGCACACAATGAATTGCATAAAAGTAATGCTTTAGGCCTAACCTTAAGTGGGAAAGTTGGGAATTGGTATAGAACCCTAAGGGTGGAAGAAAAAATGATTTACCCTACTCTTAGGAGACTGTTCTTGAAAGAATACATACAAGAGGGAGTGTTTTGGGGTGTATTTTCTCAGCTCCAGAAAGCCCAACGAGAGGAAGGAGAGTCCGTGAGAGACTTTATTAGTCGCTTGAAGCGTTTGAATTCTCGTCATAATCCAAATGAGTGCTTCAATAAGAATCGGTTGCTTGATAGATTCATTAGGGGATTACGACATGAGGATATATACATTGGCCTAGTCATTAGAGGTATCACCACTTGGGAAGCAGTCACCACCAATGCGATCCAATTGGAGGATAATTTAATGATTCAAGAAGAAAGAGTGTCTATTGAGCCTAAATCTACTAGCTCGCAAGCATCGGGGCATCAGCCAATGACCCTAAAGCCTATTGCTAAGGAGCCAAAGATATTTGAGATGACTTTAGCAGATCTACCAAGGCCATTCAAGAGAGTCTTAGAGACAATCGTGCTCCACAAAACAATCATATGTATCTAAGAAGGGAGCAACAATGGTGCTCAATATGCTATGGTCCGCATAGTACCAGTGAATGCCCTACTTTTAGAGTAAAATTCAATGGGAATTGCAGTGCCTATGGGAGGTATGGTCATCAAGCTAAGGATTGCATAGTATTTAAGTGTGCAATGGCCAATAGACCAACCTTAGCATGGACAGACACACTTCGAGTGCCTGCATTGATGGCATCCCCACCTCTTGAACAAACGTCACAACACATGGTCCCTAGGGCCCAAAATGTTGTTCAAACAACACATTTATCACCTCCAGTGCTAGGACCGCAACCACCACATCCGAGAATCACTTCAGTGAATCCAGTGGGTTGTGAGTCATCTATTGCTTGTTTGGAAGGCTGTGATATGGACCCTAATATTGCCTATGGGATTGATGCGCTTGAAGAAAGTCCACAATACTACATGGAGGACTATTGGGGACAAGTCAAACCTGTCTATCAAGTAGCTTCTCTTGCTGCAAGAGGCCAAAATATCAATTACACTGCCAAGAGACCACCTCTTCAATGCTATGAGTGTGGAGGTCCACATTGTGTGTCCAAGTGTCCTATTAGGCTACAAAAGAATACGACACTAATGCAAACCAATCAAGCGAGTACGTCTACAATGCCGATACTCATGTGTGATCAATGTGGCATAGATTATTTGATTTCTCAATGTCCGAAAAAATCCAAATGCACCAAAGATCACGCCATTAAACTTGATTGAGGCTACCAAGGAGCCATCACAAAGTACACCTGTGGTACCAGTAACAATACTCACACAATCGATGCTCCAAAAACAAAATTATAATCTTGAAGAAAGAGACATGGAATCAATTGCCCAATCTCAGAAGAAGAAGAAAACACGAAGGAAGAGATCGCAAAAAGTAGTGAAGTCAGACCCCTGTTCAAAGAGCAACATAGGGACTGGTGATGACCCTGTATATATGAACGACGCTGAAGAGGATTCTGATTTAGGTGAAACCATGGAGACCAAAATGACCACTAAGAAAGAAACCAACAAGGAAGATCGTCATGAGCCACAATGGCGAGGATCCAAGAAGAAGATAGGAACTTATCCAAACCCTACAGAGGAGATCAAGCAAGTCAAGCAATTAAGGAGTTGGGTAGAAGATACGCAAAGGGATCTAGAACCAACACCTAGGCAGATCCAGATTATAGACACATTGTTCCCTACGCAACAACAACCTCACAAAGTCCATAGACCCCTAGCCATACCTAGTTTCATCGAAGAAAAAAGTAACTTAAAGTCATGGGAAAGTGGGCGTACTCACTTCTTGCTGGAAAAAATGTTTATAGAGGGACTGCGTGACCCTATCAAAGAAATAGAGATCCCATCTTCCCCACGTCAAGGGATTGAAGCCCAAAAGATGCTGTTAAACATTGCTAAATTGATGGATTTCATGGCTTCAGAAGTTAGAACCACCATCATGTCCAAACTATATGGAGACCCTGAGCTATTCTTAGCTCTTCGAGCGTTCCTCAATGGAGAACTCAAGGTTGGACTACCACAATTTACACAGATGGATGGAGCTAGGGAGATGCCAATAGAGGAGGAACACTTAGATCCACAACCCAACCTAGATGAGAACCTTGTTGTAGAAATACCTGTTAACAAGTTGGGACAATACCTTGAGGGCAATGAATCCAATGCAACCATACCAATCACTACCAAGGGATTAACTGTGAAGGGAATACTTGATGGTGGAGTTGGGGTTAGCATTGTGACCAAAACTTGACGAGAAACTATGGGAAGACCTCACCTTGGGACCACAACCATAGTAGTAAAGATGGCGAATGGGTCTATTGTTAAACCTATTGGGATGCTAGAAGATCTTAAGATCAAGGTATTTGGACATAAAATAAAAAATACCTTCATTTTTATAGATTTGTCCAAGCACACTATGGCATCTAAGATGATCTTAGGATGTCCTTTCATGAGGGAAGCAAATTTGGTGCATGACTAGTCTAAAAACCATGTCTACTTGCAGTTCCAAGATTCTGTCATTCGAGTGGATCTTGTAACTGGTCGAGCAAATCCTCTAGGAAATAGGTTTATAATTGTTCATACATTTGACACCACACTTCATTCAGCCCCATTGCAGTATTTTTACACATGTAAAATGGACACTGATGTTGGGGAAGATTCTCCTTATATGGATGTACTACCTGGGATGACTGAGTCGAACAATGTGGATTGGGTCCACTTAGCAGCAACCATAGACACTTGGGGAAATAGGGGGACGACCTGGGTAACACCAGAGGGGGATGAAATGCCACCACTTGTACCCTTAAATATGCTAGAAGCAATGCATATAGCTTCTGTTGACATACAAGATGAAGGTTTGACTGGCATTGGAACCAGTAGCGTCTCACAAGACTATAGCCCCGATTTGGGGTCATAATCATCAATTGAAATTGACTCTAAGAACAAATAATCTTAGTTAAATCTTAGTGCAAATGTGGGACAAACCATTCAGGGCCCAGTGGTACCCTAGATGACAATCTATCTAAGGGAGCAAAAGACACAAGTAGCGATTCATCTAGTGACTCTTCACTAGAGATCGGCCATAATAAAAAATTAGACAAGAAGTGTAAGAGATATAAGATGCGACGATATCGAGCAAATGTGCATGCTAAAATAAATAAAAAGAAATCTACGATAGAATGGGTGTGAAATTACCCCGCAAGGTACCATTCGTGTGGAGACTCTAGATGGAGTTGAAACCATTGGATTCCTCAATGGGAGTAAATTTAAAAGGTACTATGATCCTCTAAGCCAGGAAGAGTTACAAGACATAAGAAAGCAGCCAAAGAGCAGGTAGAGCTTAAAAAGATCCAAGCAAGAGTTGAGGCTCGAGAAAGACAACAACGTCTTAGACGCCAACAAGAGGCTAATCTGAGAATCACGGAAGCGTTTTTTGAAGACACTGATCATGATTCATTGGAATCTGAGCCACCTCTATGATAAAGAATTGAACTAAATGGCCTCTATGTGAGAGTACTATATAACGAATCATTGGATATAGGAGCTCAACATAATTTTTTATCCTATGGAGTTTGGTGTCAGCTAGGAAAACCACCCCTATCTACAAGTACCATCCAAGACAAGGGTGTCAATAAGAAGAAGACTACTGTTTTTGAAATCCTATACACTCCTATTATTAATGACAACGGGGTTGTAGCTCAAGACTTTTTGGTCATTCTTACTGGAACTATGGAGGGTAATATAAACCTGGTTGTGCAAATGGATGTCTGCAATCAAATGTAATATCGATTGGGAGATTGGGAGTATCACGACGCAAAAACCAGCTCATGGCCCTACAGCTCAATGAATAACACCTGAAATCTCACCTCTTCATAACACAAAAAACAACAAAATATTGCCAATCCAAAAAGTCACAACATCGTTGCCAGTAGCACAACCCTCTAAAGCCTCAAGTTCCATGGCTACAATGGAAAATGCTACATCAAAGGCTCCACGTGGTCTGACCAAGGGTACATATCAATGGGTCCCCAAGGTATCATTATTAGACCCCGCTATGGTTCAAGTTAATTCACAAAGTAAACCTCGAAAGAAGGTGTCCACTCAGGTTAAGAAGGTGAAAACCAAATCATGTTGGATTCCCAAACAGGTATTAGAAGCCCAAGGCTACTATGATGGAAATGATCAAATTTGGGTACCTAAACGTAAATCGTGCCCTTCCCTATCCACTAAAAAACCATGTGAGTCAAACCTTGTGATTCCAAAGCCAATGGAAGACCGTGAGAAGGGAAAGATAACAAAATGCTACACACCTATTCCAGAGCTAGTTTGGGTTCCAAGGCAAAACCAATCTATTCGGCTTAGCTCAGGAAAGGGGGAGTTCCATGAAGCTTCTAGCTACTCATGTCCTACATCCATAGAGGTAAAAGCTTCTATACAACCTCCACCTACCATGGGCAGCCTCCATGAAGCTACAAAAGATTCGACACCTCCCATTGTTCAATTATTACGTGATGTACTACTTCAAGTTCGTTCATGGGAGAGTACCTTACCACTCTTGCAACTCAATGAGGCACCCAAGGTTATAGAGAACTATTGGCTAAAATCCTCACCTATTACCAATTGGAATAACTGGTTCCAAAAGGCGATGACATCCTTTTAAAGTATGATCTACCCAAGGAAGGGAGGAGTCTTCGTTCACGTCAGCATATTGAATTATTTTCCTCTTACCCTTCTTTCCCAGACCCTTGAGCTTTTCGATTTTAGGGATTGTATATATACAGATATATAGTAACTAGCCACCCTAGTTTAAAACAAAACAAAACAAAAAAATTAAATAAAAATTTATAGTAAAGAGCAAGAGTTTAGTGATTAGAAAATTTCTTTTTTGCCGCTGATGTGCCTTTGGAAGGTGGATGTTTGGTGGTAACTATTCTGCAGTTTGTGACTACATAAGGATGCCTTCGAAGGACAACAACAATGGATGTTTACATGTTACAACAAATGTTCTCCATTATATTAGGTATACTACTTCCTTTTATCTATGCTTTCGAGAGTTACATGTTTGTATCTTGTTATTTGAGTTTCTAACAAATGCATAAAATTTATGAAGCTGTGACATTGCCAGTTTAGATGCTATAATTTTTTCAAACTTCTAGTACCTTGTTCTCCTCTTTGAGTTTGGTCTGTTAGTTGGCTTTAAGTAGGTATCAGGACCTTAGGTTAAACAAGGCCACTTAATTGCTGACTTTAATTCCTAAATAGACTATTAATTGTAATAACTTTAGTAATGTTTTAGGCTATAAGGATATAGTTCTCTCTAGCTTATTCCACCTAATTGTGACTTGTGTTGTGCATGTGTTAAGCTGGTATTTGAGACCTCGAGTCTCCTGACTAGTTTATACTCAAGCTGGTATTTGAGACCCCCGAGTCTCCTAGCTGCTGATATTTGAGACCTCAAGCCCCCCAGCTACTTGCAGCAACTATGACAACAACAACAACAAAAAAGGAAAAAAAATCGAGAAAAGAGAAAGCAAATAGCACAAACTTCCTTGTATTTTATGTTGATCACACTTAAGTGGTATAAGTGACAAGATCACTAGCCTTTTGACACCGACGAGCATTCCTAGGGTTAACTACTCTTTAGTTGACATTTTTTAATTAACGTTGGTCAATCTAATACTTACTTTAGCCCTAGCTCTTGTGTACTTCTCTTAGAGTCAACATAATAGACCTTAACTCAATTGCTCAGGTACTACGCTTGTTCTAGTTGGCAATGTTACAATTCATGATTTTTTTTGCATTTCCTAGAATATCATGTATGCATCTCACTTATTGCATGCCTTCACATGTTGCCTTTGAAAGAAATTTTGGTGATAAGGGTAAAAAGAATATGCGTGAATCCAACAATTTGTTATAGATGGCCTGCACGTATTGTGTGTGTGTGTGTGTGTGTGTGTGTGTGTGTGTGTGTGAGAGAGAGAGAGAGAGAGAGAGAGAGAGAGAGAGAGAGAGCACCATTCACTACAGCCTGTGTGAGTGAGTGAGTGTGTGTGTCTACGAGAGAGAGAGAGAGAGAGAGAGAGAGAGAGAGAGAGGGAGGGAGGGTGAGAGGGCTCTCACACCGGCACTAGAGAGAGAGAGAGAGAGAGGGGAGGGAGAATAAGCATTGGCTTTACAATCAACAATTGACAAAGCTGCAATCGGAAAAATCCACAATTGAGAATAAAAAATAAAACATCGACATCGACATCGACATCTATGAAATTGAGAATTGACAAAATTGAGAGTTGACGCAATTTGGAAAGTTCAATCCAAAAAATCTGAGGCAGAAGATGTGCAAGCCCAAGGTAGGAGCATACCTCAACAAATGACAAAGGTGGATAACGGGAGTTTTTCAACACTAGATTTCTTTGAGCTTTATCAGTGCTCTCGCCTTTGGGTTGAATTGGAATTCAAAGGTGAATTTCAAAATTTGTAAGTGGGATTGCACTAAACTAGGTTTTCTACAATGTTTAAAGGAAAATCTCAAAATTTTGAAAGGGGACTTACACTAAATCAAGTTGAGGCATAGTGCTTTCTCCTAAAAACTTAGAAAACTTGCATAAGAGAATTTTTTGGGGCAACTTGATTATATTTGAAGGCTTTTTACACTCAATTTCTTTATACTTTATTAGTTTCTTTACCTTCAAAGCTATAATTTAGAGATAAACTTCAAATTTTGTAGGTGAGATTACACTAGATTGATATTTTTCAAGCATTTGGCTATACCATACCTTTTTTCAAACATTTTAGAGGCAAATTTACTATATTTGAAGGTTTTTGCACTAAACTTCTATGTACTTTGTAGATCCTCTAAACCTTAATTTATGTTCTCTAACCTTTGTTTTTTTTTCAAAAAAATGCTCTTAAGAGCTTGATTTGAATTTACTCAAAAAGAATACATGCAGACCTTGGCATATCCTTTACACAGAGATCTCTAACCAATACAATATTTTCACATTGTGACTCAAAACATACCTGAACATTTTTGCAAGTACACTATATTTCTATCAAGTTCTTCTTCTCAACAAGCCACTTCATCTTAGCTTGCTTGATAAAAGCCATTCACAATTAGAGATAAATCTCAAAAATTTTATATGGGATTACACTAAACCTAAGTTTTATCGTCCAATCGTTGTGGGTGTTCTAACATTCAAATTAAATCTTACGGGTGTGTGGTCCCTCCTAGAGAGAGAGAGAGAGAGAGAGAGAGAGAGAGAGAGAGACCCTTTTCGTGGCACCCAATCCACTCTCTTTATTTATTTGCCTTGGTTCCCCCCCTCCCCAAGCCCTTTCCTTATGTCACGTAGCAAGGGCCTCCAAGGTGCATTAGATATAGTTGAGAAAAATTGTAGGTGGGATTATACTAAACCTATGTTTTTCTTGAGCACTAGGGTACGCAATAGATTTTTTCTATTATTCAATAGTCCATTATCTATACTCATTATAATGGAGTTTGAAAAATTAGAGGAAGGAGAGGACCTCCACGCGTTGTTTTTTGGTTGATTTGCATGGCGTGTTGGATCAACGCCGAAATTAAGTTGTTGAGTCCCTATCGGGTGGCCCTTCTTACCACATACACATTAAAGATCCTTCGACAATTGAATGAACTAGTTCAGATTCTATGCGATTCCATCCTTTTTCAATGACCTGCAATAGTCAAAATTGTACGCGTGACAACCAGTTGTCAGCATGTGTGTGTGTGTGTGTGAGTGAGAGAGAGAGAGAGAGAGAGAGAGAGAGAGAGAGAGAGAGAGAGAGAGAGAGAGAGAGAGAGAGAGAGAGAGAGATAGATAGATAGATAGTTCTATTATCGTCCTGGGAGGTCAAATATGACCTATGGGACCAAATGAACATGTCACGTGGTGTGAGTGGAGTTCATAAGTGACTCTCGATGCTCAAAAATGGCTGAAATGAGCGTCGCAATAGAGAGTCCACATCGTGGTTGGGAGAGGAAGGTATGTAGGGAGAGCTCATGGCTGAATATATGGGGAAAAGAGGACCTAATGTGGTCAAAAGCTGAGCATTCAAGTAGTGTGTGGTACTCACTCTCTCGCACTTGACGAGGGCATAAGGTGCAAAGTCGATGACACTCCTCGCCAGTGCCCCAACGTCCTGTCTCGCAGCGTAGAGAATGGGAGCTAAGACGAATGGAGGCAATGGTGCGGATCGCACTCAACGGGATGGGCTCAAGGATGTAGGAATGGGTTCGGTTACCTCGTTCTGAGAAGAAGAGAGATTTGTAGTTTGGGGCAACGTGTGTGGTGTAATGGCTGAAGCGAGAACCTCCGGATTTCTCCCAAGCCATGATACATTGGCGTTGTAAGAAGGCCTCATTAACTTGGGAGTCGATCGACGCATCCTTGACCAAGTGACATGCATCCCATCTTCCAAACCATTTCTTGATATCAAGCATCCACCCCGAACTTAGTATTTTGCTCTTGCATGTCTTTTGAACCTTTTGACTTGCTTCATATGCGATTCTAGGAAGTCGATGCAAAGGGCTACGTTGTGTCTTACGCATGTACTCCACAACCCTTTCCATGCCCAAGACCTCAATGGGAAGCGATCCGGACTCAAGAAGTAAGAGCATGTAGGGTGTTTGTGTCTTGACTTGGAGAAAGTTGGTGAGAAAACGCTTTTGGACATTCTCAAACTCTTTCCAAGTAGACTTCCCGATGCTTCCACCCCACACCTCCACTCCATAAAGAAGCACCGGTGTCACCAATGTGTCAAAGAGGTACTTTTTGAGAGCCCAACACTTGATCTCTCCTGCATTGCACATGTTCTCAAATGCATAATAAGCCCTCTTTCCGGCTTCCAAGCGACGCATTGCACAATCCTTCCATTTATGATTGGATGGAACCTCAAGGCCAAGGTACTTGAAGTGATCTACCACTTCAAGTTTCTCATTGTTGTATACAATGCATGGATTTTCGTCATTGAGGGTCTTTACAAGCATAACCTTGGTTTTGGATCCATTCACGATCAGCCCGCTATGTAGGCAAAAGCGTTCCAAGACACTCATAAGCTTTTGTGCATCTTCTAAGGTATGTGCCAAGAGCACTACATCATCGGCATAAAGCAAAAGCATGATCACCGCATTTCCAATCTTAACCTCTTCTATGTCTTCTTGCTGCATAAAATCAAGAACCATGTATTCCAATTCATCAATGAGTAGCCCAAAGAGGGTTGGGGAAAGTGGGCATCCTTGTTTGACACCAATAGTGCTTGCAAAAAATTCTGAAATTCCATCTCCCATACGTAATCGACATATCACTTTTTGGTAGATGCGAAAGACTGCATGCATAAATTCTCTCAGCACTTGAAGGCTTTGCATACGTCTCCAAAGATTTCCTCGCGGTACCATGTCAAAAGCTTTCTTGAAATCCACAAAGCAACAATACAACTTTTTTCCTTTCAATCGAGACGCTTCCATAAGAACTCGAAGAGTGACAAGGTGATCAATAGTGCTATGATGCTTTCGAAAACCTGCTTGGCCAAGCGCACGTTTGCCATTCTTTTCAGCCCATTCACTTATCTTCATCTCCATGATACATCCAAATAACTTTGCCATCAAAGAACCAACCATTATAGTGCGATAGTTGTTCACATTGTTTACATCTCCTCCTTTGTGCAAAGGTTTGATCCAATTTGCACTCCAATCATGAGGCATGCCATACTGAAGTGCAAGGTTAAACATATCGCATATCCAATATCGTGTTTTCTTGCTTGTCCATTTAATCATTTCAGCCTTGACACCTTGAAGGTCACCTGCCTTGCGAGTAGCAAGTTTCTCAAGCGCGCGGCATACATCTTCAATGGTAAAGAAGGGAGACATAAATGGAAGGGAGCTACAACCCTCCATCTTATCAACATTGGGTTGCTCATAGAGGTTCTTACAATGCATATACATATCCTCAAGAGTCAAGTCACCAAAGCTCTCAACGCGCTTGCCTTTTAGATTTTGCCAAAACTTGCCACATGCATGTGCTTTCTCTTGTGCTAAAAGAAGTTGTTTTTCGACTTCCCACCTTCTCCTCTTCTTTTGAACAAGTGCTTTGTATGTGTGTGAACATTCCAAGTAAACTTCCTTGTCTTTGATTGCATCCAATCTTAGCAAGTGTTTTCGGGCTTGACTACATTCCATGTCAAACCATTTCTTCTTGGTGCTACCCTTCTTAGACCTTTTGCAAGACATGTGTTTCACCGAAAAGCATTCCTTCGCACAAGAGAAAATTACTTCTTTGAAAACTTTCCACTTGCATTCTAATGTTGGGCTCCCTTGATGCTCTATCATGCTTAACATTTGGTCCACCATATCAGCATATATAAGTGCTCGTTTGAAGTCTAGACGTAGGTACAAATGATTCACATCATGATTGGAGGCTACATGCTCGGGCCGTTTACCACACTTGAGGTCAATACATAACATCCTATGATCCGATTCCGGATTCCATTCACCAAGTGTAAAGCTTTGTATGCATTCTAGAGTGGCTTCTGAGCGTAGCACGACGAGAGAGAGAGAGAGAGAGAGAGAGAGAGAGAGAGAGAGAGAGAGAGAGAGAGAGAGAGAGAGAGAGAGAGAGAGAGAGAGAGAGAGAGAGCATTGCGACGACACGACGACGGTGACATGGTTGAGCGTAGCACGACGAGAGAGAGAGAGAGAGAGAGAGAGAGAGAGAGAGAGAGAGAGAGAGAGAGAGAGAGAGAGCATTGCGAAGACATGACGGCGGTGAGATGGTTAAGCGTAGCACGACGATAGCTCCCTCTTCTTCCTGGCGAGGAATCATCCACGAAGGCGAGCGTAGGACGGCGAGTGACACGCCCTTGCTCTCTTGAGCTTGCTAGATTAGTTTGGTTGTGTGCTTGCAACCATTTGAGGCTCGCACACAGTGTATGGCAAGTCTGTTGCTTTGACACGTGTGATAGACGCACACAGTTCCTAATGCTTCTGCTGGTTGAAATTCGTCTGGAAATTTTGGTGATAAGGGTAAAAAGAAGATGCGTTGTCATTTTTGTAAATCTAATGATCACTTGATCAAGCAATGTCCTAAGTTGAAGGCCAAAGAGGCCAAGAAGAAAGAGGCTGGTTCCACTACTAATGCAGCTATTGTTGAGACTTTTGTGAAAGGTGACTGTGACGCTGATGTTAATGCAGAATGGGATTCAGTGGAGAGTGCACTTTTAATCCTGTTGTCCATGATGCATGCATGTCAATTGCTGCAGATTCACATGTGTGGTATTTTGACAATGGTTCTACAAAGCACATTACCTCACATCGTGATTTGTTAACCTCTCTTGAGTTTGTCCCTCATGGGAATTCAGTTACTTGTGCCAACAATGCCTCTTATCCGGTTCAGGGAGTTGGAAAGATTGTGCTTACTACTGCAAATGGTAGTTCTTTCACACTTGTTGATGTACTTTATGTACCTGGGATCAAGAAATTATTTTGTCTGTATCTGGACTTGCTAGACTTGGTCTTGTAGTCAAATTCGTGGATGACAGATGTACATTACATGATCTCAGTTTTGGTGATGAAATTGTTGCGTCTTGCATTTTATACCGTGGGTTGTATAAGCTCACTTTGTATGACAAGTGGACAAAAGTTTGCAAATGAAGTTGTGGATTTAGAGGCTATTTTAGATGCAAAACTTTTGCATGCACGTTTTGGTCGTCTGAATTTTGCAAGTTTGCTGCGTTTGCATAAATCTGATATGGTTGCTTCTTTGCCGCCTCTTGAAGCACCTATCAAACATGTTTGTGAAGGCTATATTTTGGGTAAGATGCAGTGTTCTAAATTTCCAAAGGATGGTTCAATTAGGGCCACATGCAGGTTGCAACTTGTGCATAGTGATGTTTGTGGGACCATGAAACTAGTTGGACGAATAGGGTCACAAATCACCTTGGATTGCAGGATAGGCTATTAAAGGCCCAAAATTTCATCATTTCAAAGGTTGCAATCAATTCTTGTGAGTCTAAGAGTAGTCAACTACAAAAGTGCTTTGGCTAAAGTAGGTTGATCAAAACCGAGCAGGAGAAATTCTACTAATCAATACCAAAATTTGCTAGGAGACAATTTTTACAGAATAAGTCAACATGGACTCAAATCGAGCCGAGAATTCAAGTACAACAGAGAAATCTAGTAGCAGTGGCAGCACATGCACAAGTGCAATAGAGCAAATTTTACAGCTATATGGCTACAATGGAGATAAAATCTTGTATGCACATTCAGAAGGCCATTCAAAAAATCAACCTAAGTGTCCATCCAGAAATCTGCACAAGCCAGCAAAACATACAGTTGGTGCATATGCAATCAGGGTCATTGTACATGGATTACAATGGTCAGATCTATAATCGACAGCCAGAACTACAAGATCCAATAGATCAATCAATAGAATCTAATTTAATTGGAGAACCAAGCCAAAGACAGTACAAAGGTCAAGATGGTGCAGTCTATAGCTTGATGCTTAGTGTTTTAAAAGAAAATGCCGACAACTTGACCATCACAAAAATAGAAGCTTCTCAGCTAGAGTCATGACAGAGCCAGTTGAAATACCACCAGTCATGGCGTATTGCTCAGATTGTGGACGAAAAGGTGGACATTTTTTTGAAGATTGTCTAAGAAATCCAGACAACAGGGATATATCAACCACCAAGCAAGGCACAGAGAAAATTCAAAATGCGAATCTCGATGTAAGTGCATTTAACTCGTCACTTTTAAGATGATTCTGCATTACCGTTAGAAGCATGAGTAAAAACAATGCAAGTTCAAAATGAGCATAAAGATGCACAAACACCTGAAAAGCTTAAAATTGATTCTTTGAACAACAAATTCTTGCATGAATTTGGTCAAGGTGTCTAGATATCACAGATTGTAGAAAAGACTGTTAGGTCTGCAAATGATCCACTGCCACAAGTGTGCAATCATTCATGAGTCTAAGGGACATATCAAACATAATGATGTTAGCTTTGTATGGTACACATAATTCATATGCACACTATGTAGACCAAAAAGGGAAATTTATACAAAAAGGATCAACCAGTGTTTGAATGACCCACATACCAAGTCATAGAAGTGCATCCAGTGATAATTAAAAAAGGATGGTTCATTTTAGGGGAAAGTATTTATTATAGCTAATCCTCTCTAGAGCTGAAGGATATTACCCGAGTAAACCCAGAAATCTGTTCAAAGCCAAACTCTCCTCCATCGAAAATCAAGCTTCGACATTGTAACCCAACGAGCATATACTTTGACCAAAACAGTCGTAGATATAGACGAGAGTCTAGCATCTATGATGCCTTGGGTCCTAAAACCACAGAAGTTCATATCATAGGAGATCCATGGGATAGACAATATCAGGGTAAAGATAATTCTATCTACAACTTGACTTGCGGAATAATTTGTCATGTTTCAAGGAGATACAGAGGCCGAAACTATGCAGAAGGCTTATGCTAAACATCAACAGTGCCTAGGGCTCAACAAAGTCAACAAAGGAGATACAAAGGTCATCAACAAATTTGGATTCCTAAGTCTTCCAATGCTCCTAGTCAAAATGCAAATGCCGACAGTGAACAGAGGCATACAACAACATCAAAGGCTCCTATCAGCATGCCTACTTGGAGAATCAAATAGATAATGGAGTCTTCACAGTCAGAGAAGGACAACCCAACCAACGTGAATGCAAATTCAAGGTTGCTAAAACAGGTATGGCAAAAGAAACCTTCGATGCCAACTTGGTCCTTCACTAATCCTCTTTTTGAGGATTCAAGCTTACTTTTACCTAAAGAAATATTTGTAGTAAGCACAAGAACGTAAAAAATCAAGTCGCCAGGGTGCAAAAAACACTCTTTGGCATAGTCAAAGTTGTAGAGTGCGCAGGTGATGGAGAAGGTAGAAAATAAGACTATGCACACACACCAACACACATCGAGACACACACACACACAATCGTTACCATACAGTAGCCATTCGACGTGCTGCTCTCACTCTTCTTCACTTTGAACTATTATCCAAAGTATATTTACAACATAGTATAGTCAGTGTCTAGCCGCCCATAGCACAATGGACATATTCTTTAACATCATATTCTTTAACACTCCCCCTCAAGCTTAGAGTGAGCTTGCATATGATGGATTCCCAATGCTTCACGAAAGTAGCAAAACTTCTCCTTTCCAAGAGCTTTCGTGAATATATCCGCAACTTGATCATTTGTCTTCACATACACCAAATCAATCTCATTTGCCAAAACTTTTTCTCTAATGAAGTGATAATGTACCTCAATGTGTTTAGTGTGAGCATGGTAGACTGGATTCTTTGCCAACATGTTGCTGCTAATATTGTCACAATATATAATGACACTATCAAGATAGTCAAAACCAAAGTCTACCATAAGTACTCTCAACCATGACTCTTCACATGCTGCCAAAGCTGCTCCACGATATTCAGCTTTTGTACTTGATAATGCTACAATTGATTTCTTCTTGCTACTCCAAATTATCATACCATTGCCAATGAAAAATGCATAACCACTTGTAGATCTTCTATCCATAAAATCTCTTGCCCAATCTGCATCTGTGTAACCATAAAAACAAAGCTTCCCATTCTTTTCATAAAACATTCCATAACTGACAGTGGCTTTCACATATCTCATAATCCGTCTCAGTGCATCAAAATGACTTTTACATGGCTTTTGCATGAATTGACTCACAACACCCATTGCATAACTCAAATCTGGCCTTGTTATTGTCAAGTAAACAAGGCTTCCAACCATCTTCCGGTACATAGTGACATCCTCAATGTAATGTCCATCATCAAATAACTTCACATTTTGATCAAGAGGTGTATCAACCAGTTTGCACGCTGTCATTCCATACTTCTCAAGCATATCCAATGCGTATTGTCTTGTATTATCCAAATTCCTGACAATGTATTGACAATTTCAATTCCCAAGAAATATCTCAACTCACCAAGGTCCTTCATGTTGAATTCTCTCAACAAACTCTTCTTGACATGCAAAATTTGCTCATCATGACTTCCAGTGAGAATCAAGTCATCAACATAGATAACAATAACGACGATCTCTCCATCACCATGCTTCAAAAACAATGAGTGATCAACAATAGACTGTTTAAATCCAATCTTCTTCAAGAATCTGGTTATCTTTTCACACCAAGCTCTAGATGCTTGCTTCAAACCATACAATGCTTTCTTCAACTTGCACACATAATATGGAACATTTGGATGTTGATAACCCTCTGGCTGTATCATATAAACTTATTATTCCAAGTCACCATTCAAGAATGTATTATCGACATCCATTTGCTATAACTTCCAACCGAACATACTTGCCATTGCTATCACCAATCTGACTGTTGTCATCTTTGCAACTGGACTAAATGTCTCATCATAATCAAGACCTTTTGTTTGTGCATAACCTTTAGCAACAAGCTTCGCTTTGTACCTTTCCACACTACCATCTGACTTGCACTTGACTTTGTATACCCATTTTGAACCAATTGCTTTCTTTCCACTTGGCAAGCGAACCAAATCCCAAGTGTCATTCTTCACAAGAGCATCCATCTCATCATCCATAGCTGACTCCCATTCTGATTTTCCAATTGTCTCTTGAAAACATGTAGGCTCTTTATGTTGCACACGTGAAACCATGTATGCATAATGTGTACGCATGTAACCGTTGTATGTCAATCTATCACAACTGGATAGTGCACCCTCTCTGATCTTCTCAACTGTGGTGCACTCTTCTCTTCAACTCTTGCATATGGGGGTACATATTTCTCAATATGCTTACTGCTAGGTGTCCTCAAATGTGGTAACCATGCTCTTCATCAAGGCTTTCATCTCTAGAACTCTCTTCAACCACTTTCTTCTTGCCTTTCTCGTCTTGCTTCTTATCTCGCAAATGACCGGTCCATGGGTTGACACTTCCTATACTCTCCTCTGCCATATGTGGTCCTGAAATAGTTCTTGTTGATGGTCCTGGCTTATCAACAACATGACGCACATTCTCTTGCTCTTCATACTCATCTTCTATCATCACTGGCTTTGGTTTATACCATGGTTCATGATCACAAAATCTGACATCTCTACTGACATAAACTTGTCTTGTCGTAGGATCATAGCACTTGTAGCCTTTCTTTTCAACTGGGTAGCCCAGGAATATACAATTCACTGCCTTTGGCTCCATCTTCTTTCTTGCTTCATTTGGCACATGAACATAGCAAACACATCCAAAAACTTTCATGTAGAAAACTGTTGGCTTGATCCCATAAAGTCTCTCATAAGGTGAAATTTCATGAATGGCAGCTGTTGGTGTTCGATTCATAATGTGTACTGCTGTATGAACTGCTTCAAACCAATATGTTAATGGCATATTCATCTCATTCATCATGGCTCTTGCAATCTCTGCTATGACTCTATTCTTTCTCTCAGCAACTCCATTTTGTTGTGGTGTGTATCTGCAAGTAATCTGTCTTCTTATGCCTTGTTCACGTAAGTAAACATCAAAACTGTGTGACATGTACTCTCCCCCTCCATCTGTATGTAGGCATTTAATTTGACAACCATTCTCTTTCTCAACCATAACTTTGAACTCCAAGAATACCTCAAATGCCTTTGACTTTGCCTTTAGAAAGTAAACCCATGTCATTCTGCTGTAATCATCCATGAATGTGATAAAATATCGACAACCATTTGGCGTAGCATGATCACAAGGTCCCCAAATATCTGAATGAACAATTTCCAAAGGACTTTGGCTAATTCTCCCCCTCTTTGGAAATGGTAAACGAGATTGCTTTCCAAATTGACAAGCTTCACAAACATGATCAAAATTCAATCTGCCAAACTTTGGTAATCCACGTACAATTTGTTTTGATTGCATATGCTTTAGTCTTCTAAACTTGGCATGACCAATCCTCTTATGCCATAACTCTGCCCAATTATCTTGAGTGGCTGATTTGTTTGCATACATACCGCTGTGTAAACATGGATCTCCAGCTTCCAATGAGAACAAATGACCTTTCCTTCTTCCACGTGCCAATATCTTGCCTGGTCTGCCTTTGTGAAACTCCTCTATGAAGCAACCATAATGATTAAAACGGACTTGCAACCCTTCATTTGTCATCTGTCCAACTGATGCCAAATTCTTTGTGATTGAAGGCACGTATAGAACATCTCCCAATGTGTTCTATGTCCCGTCTTTTTCTAGCAATGGAACTGAACCAACATGTGTAATCCGATGCATAGTATCATCACCTGTAGCGACAAACTCATCCTCTTCTAATTTCTCTTTTCTGTCAAACCATTAACCATGATATGTCATATGATTTGTGGCACCACTATCTAAATACCAATCATTTGTATGATGTGGCTCCACCATGCTTCCAACAACATGCTCCATAGGAAATAAATGTCCACTCGATCTATTGTCATATATTTTTTGATCATGAGGATTGTATCCAGCAAAGTTTCCTCCATGTTTGCCATAACCTCGGCCTCTTACACCACGATCACGATTTTGATTTAGCCTTGTGTAACATTCTCTTTCAAAGTGACCATAAATGCCACATCTATTACAATATCCATCTCTTCGAGGATGTACAAATCGTCCACCTCCACGTCCACGAGTTCGGGCTCTCCCCCTGCCTCTTTGGCTATAATCATTGTAACTTTGACTTTGTTGGTTTTGCCATTTACCTCTCTTCCAGCATTGTTTCCACGACCATAGTTTCCTCTTCCACCTCTATTGTTTCCACGACCTCTAGAGTAAAAAAACCTGATCTCTGGAATTGTTATTTGATGTAGAAGGACCTGACTTGCCTAACTTCACCTCTTCTTGCAAACAAAGGTTTACTAACTCTTCAAAATCAGGCATGTGTCCTCGAACAGATATAGATGTATCCAATGACTTGTATTCCGGTCCCAAACCATTCAATGTTACTGAAACCAAGTCATCATCTGGAACTTCAACATTAATGCTCGCAAGATCTTCCTGTATTTTCTTTATCTCTATCACATAATCTGATATGGATCTATTTCCTCGCCATACACAATGTAACCTTTGCTTCAAGTAAACTTTTCGTGGTTTTGTATTGGAGCTGTTTATTCTTGCTAGTATCTCCCATGCTTCCTTTGGAGATTGAGCCTTCGTCACATGCGGTATAAAGAAGTCACTAATGCATAGTGAAATCCAATGCATCACTTTCCTTGAATTCTCGATCCACTTCTTGTAAGCTTCTACTCCTGCTTGCCATGTTTTATGTGCTTCAACATTCTCTCTATTTGGTTCCAAACCAACCTCGGGACACTCTTATTCACTTGTAATATAATCCCATAAACCTTTGCCCATGATAAAGTTCTCCATCCTGTAAGACCATATGTTGTAGTTCTCTCTGGTCAGCTTCTCTCCAACAATCTGTGTCACTTGAGTTGAACTTTTTGCCATCTTCACTCTCTCAATTTCTTCCAAAGGATTTTGACAAAATTTCGGCAGAGTTTCGTTTGTATTTGGACAATATCTCAAGTGACAATCTCAACCAAAGTGCTCATAAACACTAATAGAAAATCTCTCACTGCTGCCAAGGGAAAATCCATTGACTCACTTTGCCACAGACTGACTCAGTACTATGCATAAATACTCTAAAACAATGTCCACATGGACCTGTATGCAAATGCAATCCATACGCTGTCCTATACCACATATCCATACATCCACCTTCTTCCCATAGTTGTAAACGACATATGAGGTCTTTTGCGGGGCCAGTCGGGGGTTCGCTCCAGTACCTAATCCACCTTGCCAAGGTACCAAAGCTCCCAAGGCAAGGCTTCAAAAAACCTCACTCGACCCTCACAAAGGCTGCAGTTTTCCAAAATACATTGACGGCATATCCATACATAACCACAAAGTACTCAATCTGACAATATAACCGCCTTAATTTCTTCCCACAACCTTTCTTACATAGGCGGCTGTTCATAACGGACCCACAACAACCAAACATAATCTTCGATAACACAATATCATGATGCAAAAGCTCTATGTCGCTCTCCAAAACCTGTGTAAATTTTGAATTCTTCACCTGTAACCTGTAAATCTACTGCCGAGTGCAAAACTGGACATCTCCTATGCTTGTGTGAGCTGGCTGTTTGCTGCATAAAATATCAAATTTTGACAAATCTGAGTATGCCAATGCGTCCGGAATGCCCAAAAACATAAAGATAGACTCCTGGATCACTGTATTCCGAGTTTGGGTGAGGGAGTTATGACCAAAAAACCTCTCTTTTTTTGCTGTTTTCCAGAGGTGCGGAAATCTGTGTATTGACTGTAGCTACTTAAACTGAGCTCTGATACCACTTTGTAGAGTGTGCAAGTGATGGAGAAGATAGAAAATAAGACTACGCACACACACCAACACACATCGAGACACACATACACACACAACCGTTACCCTGTAGTAGCAGCCATTCAATGTGCTGCTCTCACTCTTCTTCACTTTGAACTATTATCCAAAGTATATTTACAACATAGTATAGTCAGTGTCCAGCCGCCCATAGCACAATGGACATATTCTTTAACATCATATTCTTTAACAAAGGTCGGGCTGCTGAGCCATAAAATGAGCATCGTATTAGTCCCAAATCTTCAAGCCATATTAAACTCTGTGCTAAGAGTCGTAGTGTAACATTTAATGGCCTAGTAACTTGTGTGTAGCGGAAAATAGCATGAACATAGTGAGCATTTCATTAGAATAGATTCCTAATGATAATAACAAGAGTGCTTGGGTGGAGAAAGCAACAAAAAGCATAACACCTAGTTAGATAGCATGAACAATACTTCAAAAGAGAGAGAAATAAAGAAATTTACAACAGTTGAGGACTGGATTTGCATGGAGCCGATCCCCCCTCCAAAAGGCTTTGTATTATGGTTTCTCCCATCAAGAGAGACATTTTACAATACAATTTCTTGTGTTCCTTCAATACTAGGTAGTGCAATGAAGATGGAAACTTCATGCACTATACAAAACACTTATCAAACACAACATCAATTCCCTCATGGTCTCAAACCCAATACCTCACACACCTTCAAAGATGGTGAGAGCTAGCAGGGTATGAGAGTAGATTGAGAGGAAGAAGGAGTATTCTTACGAGAAAGATGTACATCTCCTCACATAATCACTCATATTAGCATAGCTTAGCTTAGTAATTAGCATGGTAGAGGAGATGAGCATGCATTGAAGCTTGGCTCTTGGTTGGATTTGCATCACAAAGCCAAGAGTTGTTGATGTAGGCCTCCCTTCTCACAAGCTTGGAGTAGGTGGTAAGCTTTCCATTAAAGCTTGAGAAGGAGAGAGAGTCTTTTTTACTTCACACATGAGCTGGTGTGAGTGTCTGTGTCAATAATGCCTTGCAAAAATCATCCCCCCCTCTCTCTCTTGATGGACCCCCCTTGCTAATTACTCATGCTAGCATCCTATTGGACCTCCCCAGGCTTAGCCAATGACAATTAAGCAGCATAAGTGATAGCCTTCTGACATATGTCCCCCTTTCCCCTTTTGTGAGAGCTTTAAGTAATCTAATAATTCAACTAAACTCTCATGGACCCCTTTGCCTCCTGGCCAATAGGAATCAGGCAAGCCATTGGGATGTTGAATGCTCATTGGTCCCCTTGGGAGATTGTCCAATAGTCTTCTAGAGAGATTAATTCTTATTGGTTCTTTTATTAAGTGTTTTTAAATTAATTAAACTAGATTTACTCTAGCCTAATTCTCATTGGTCCACCTCCAAGGCCATACAATAGGATTTGAGTACACCTTGTGGGCATCTGGGCCAGGGAGCTGACATGTGTCCCAACTAAACTCTCATTGGACCCCTTTGCCTCCTGGCCAATAGGAATCAGGCAAGCCATTGGGCTGCTGAATGCTCATTGGTCTCCTTGGAAGACTGTCCAATGGTCTTCTAGAGAGCTTAATTCTTATTGGTTCTTTTATTAAGTGTTTTTAAATTAATTAAACTAGATTTACTCTAGCCTAACTCTCATTGGTCCACCTCCAAGGCCATCCAATAGGATTTGAGTACACCTTGTGGGCATCTGGGCTAGGGAGCTGACATGTGTCCCTCTTTTCCCTTGTGTACAAAGGGAGCTTGTGTGTGTGTGTGTGTGTGTGTGTGTGTGTGTGTGTGTGTGTGTGTGTGTGTGTGTGTGTGTGTATGAATTTCTCTCTCATCCCCTACTTCTTGGGCTTGCCCCCTCCTATGTAGGGATGAATGAAGACTTTTGTGACACACACTAAGCATCCAATTTCCCCAATGTTTGACCTTTGGACACAACCTTTGAATTTTGGAACCTTAGCATTTTGGAAGTCTTAATGGGCTGAACCTTAGGGTCTTTTAAGCCCATTGTTGCACATGGCTCTTTTGCAGATGCCCCCCCCTTTGGATCCCTATTTTCCCTCCTTTGGATCCCTACTGTGGTCAGTCTGCGAGCTTAACCAATATTCTAGCTTTTTCTCCCCTGGCACTTCCCCATATTAAATGATCAGTTTAACATGAGAAAATCATTTAGGAGAATTAGATATTGATTATTATGACACGTAGTTATTAGGCTTACACTTAAGCTGGAAGAGTTGAGCATATCTAAGTCATGTTGCTCATGCTGGATGAGATGAGCATAAGAGTCGAAGTCTATTGACTTACAAATGGTGGAGTGTGGTAGAGTCCAACACTCACACACAATGCACAGTAAGATGAGAGCACATATTCTCGTCAACGAAAACCATTCTTAAAGGGGTGCCAGCTTGAAAAGCCATGTCATATGCTTTTATAGCTACACCATCTTTCTGAAGAACCCCTCAAAATCTTTATTGCACAGCATATTGTTTTCCATGCATTTTTGTGTATGCATAAATAGGATGTCCCACCATTGGACATATGCATTAGACACTCTTTTTTGCTTCCACCTATGCTTCCACCTATTGCTTCCACCTCAAACCAATGTTCCATCATGCTACCCTTTCATATTTGCTGCCTTTTTGATTCCATAACTATCAACAAATAATCCCTTGAGTACTTTATTAATATTTCCCATGCTAATAAGTACCCAAATAGTGCATATATCCTAAAGGTACCTTTGTCCACTTTGTTTTTCCCTTTGGTCATCTAGGTATTAGACCCTAATTTAGAACCTCATCATTCTACTTCTCTCTTGTACATACATTTTATAAATAGACAGAAGCCTTCTCATGATGCTATTACAATGGACAAATGCAATATCGTCTCTCACATCAGACATATTCGGACCAATGAAGATGCTATAGCAAATTGAACCTCCACAACAAATCCAACGACAAATGAAGATGATCAGCCCATCAACAACCAATAAAAACCTTCCACAGCCTCCATGGACACTTTCAACAGTGCCCGAGGACGGACACTAAAATCGGAAGGGGGGAATGTTAACTAAGTCAACGTCAGCTAACAGAAGCTTGTAAAGATCGACGGACACTAAAATTGGAAGGGGGAAATGTTAACTGAGTCAACGTCAGTTAACAGAAGCTGCTAAAGATCAAAGACGTACGGATGCACATCGAGGATGAATACAAAGAAGCAATGAAGATTGGAGTTACACATTTTCCACATTTTCCCAAAATGGTCACATATTATAAATTCTCGATTTATTTCAAGCCATTGTAATAGTTGAATGTGTTACAGGATCAATGGAGTTCCAAGCTATAAAGAACAGGTCAGTTAGTGTGCCCAAATTCAGTAAGTGGTGGAGCCCTAAATGCCTTGGACGCCCGGACATTGCATATTTTTACCTAGGTATATAAGGCAGTGTGTAAAAGAAATTAGGGTTCTCAAGCTCATTTGTGGAGATCACTCTTTGGTGAGATCTCTTGAGGTGTGTGGCTATGGAGTCCTTGAGCTTCTTCTTGCTCATGAGACTTGATTAACACCAATCAATGATTCATTCTCTTTCACTATGCCTCTCTCATGCTTCTTATGATTGCCTATGATGCTTAGATTAGCTAGATCTTAACTAATTAGTGGTTAATCCCTCTCGAATCTTGTGTGTTTTTCCTCTTTTGCTTGTGTGTGGATGTAGGTTTGATTGGAGTGTGGTGCTCGATAGATCTATGTGTGTGCGCTTGCGATTAGTGTGTTGCATGATAGAATTAGTGTTGTGTGCATCTTGAAAATGTTAGTTTGTGTGATTGGGTTGATTGGAGGTGAAGAGAGGTGGATGTGGAGATTGCTCTTCATTGTGCCTTAGCTCCTCCATAGGCCGAGAAGCTCACCTCATAGAGTTAACCATTTGTGTTGCCATGGTTAGCTCACTAATCGTGTGAGTGTTCCCATGCCCTAGCCGGGTAGCTCATCCCTCCGGATTGATAATTTTGTTGGTCATTGGAGCTATGCAACCATGGACCCCCAACAAAAAGCTTTGCAACCTATGACTCCATATGAAGCATGGCATGATAGAAATCCTTCTATTGAACACATGAGTGTTTTTGGTTGTTTGGCATATGCTTTGGTGCCACAAACACAACGCAAAAATTTGGATGATAAGGCTATCAAATGTATTTTTATTGGTTATAGTGCTGAAAGCAAAGGTTACAGGTTGTATCATCCATGAACAAAGCGTATTTTGGTTTCACGAGATGTTGTGTTTGTGGAAGATTTTGGTCAGGCATTGTTGTCATGTACTAGAGACATCAATATAAGCTCACATGACATTTATGACACTTTGTTGCCTCTTTTCAGTGGTTCGAATATAAATTCCAATGAGGCAAATGTACATCTATGGGGGGTGTTGAAAATGTTACAAATCAGCCAATTAATTATGCAGATGTACATGATGTACTTAATGAGGAGAGGACTGAAAATGAGTAGGCTAGAGGTATGCCAAAATGGCTGATGCATACATTGCATGACAGTAAATTGGATACACCTTTGTCTATTTGCACTCGTTCAGGATCTCACCATGCATCTTATGCATTAGATTGTTATGCTTGGTTGTGTCTAGCTTACTTGATGTTGAGGAACCTCTGTCTTTTGATGAATCACAATATTCAAAAAATTGGATGGCTGCCATGCAATCATAATATGATGCACTTATAGAAAATGACACATGGACTTTATGTGATGTTCCTCCTGGCAAAAAGGCCATTGGTACAAAGTGGGTTTACTAGTGAAATGGAAGCCGGATGGTGAGATTGATCGCCATAAGGCTCGACTTGTTGCAAAAGATTATGCACGAAAAAAAGGCATAGATTATAAAGATACTTTTTCTCCCACTTGTCGTATGACTATTTGTGTTTTCTATGTGCATTGGCAGCTTATTTTGGTTGGGATGTACATCAAGCAAACATTGTTACTGCTTTCTTGAATGGTGACATATTTGAGGAAGTTTATGTAACGCAGGCTCTCGGTTTTGTCAAGAAAGGACAAGAGGATAATGTGTGCAAATGTAACAAAGCTTTGTATGCATTGAAGAAATCTCTTTGTGCTTGGTATGAGAAGGCTGACACCCAAATGAGGCTTTCGTAAACAGTCCAATAGAAAGCACATTGTATTTAAAGAGTGAGGGTGATGTATTTCTCATTGTGGTTCTTTACGTGGATGATCTGCTGATCACTGGACCAAATGAGAGACATATTGCTGAATTTAAGGCTGATTTGAATTCTTCTTTCAAGATGAAAGATTTGGGGATGTTCCATCATTACTTGGGTATACATTTTAACCAGTGTGATGGTGATATTGCCTTGTGTCAGAAAAGTTACATAGAGACATTGCTATGTAAGTTTAGACTTGAGGATTGGAAACCTATTGCCACTCCCACGGGAACTTGAAATTGAGTCTTCATGATGCTGATGATCTTGCAGATCTCACTCTTTACCAAACTACTATTGGATGCCTCATTTATGTATGCAACACAAGGCCGGATATTTAGTTTGCACTCTCACAGGTCAGCAGATTCATGCATAGCCCATGGTCTAAGCATTGGCAGGCTATCAAGAGGATTTTTTGCTACTTGAGTGACACTTTACATCCCGGCTTGTTTTAACCCAAGGGGGGATCATTGCCGCTAGATTTGCATGCTTTTTCGGACTCAAATTGGTCTGGTTGTTTTGACACACGAGTGTCCACAAGTGGGTTTTGTTTCATGCTTGGCTACTCATGCATATCATGGTTAAGCAAGAAGCAACCTATTGTGGCCACTTCCAGTTGTGAGACTGAGTACATGGAAGTCTTCATAGCTACGATTGAGTGTGTATGGCTTAGATGCCTTATGGTTGATTTGGGTGTTGGACACGACACTGCCAACATTATCTACACTGACAGTCAGAGTGCAAGTTGGCAGTTGCAAGGAACCCAGTTTTTCATGCTCGCACAAAGCACATTGAGGTGCATTACCACTATGTCAAGGCGAGGCTCTCAATAGGAGAGATTAGCTTGGCTTATGTGCCAACATAGGACAACCTTGCTGATCTTTTCACAAAGGCATTGTTTTGTGAGAAGCTCAAAGCTTTCCACAAAGATTTGGGCTTACTCCCCTTTGTGGACTGATCATGTCCTCAGGGAATGTCACTTCCCTTTACTTTATGTGCCATCTCTCATTCACCGCATCACTCCAGGGGGGATTTATTACCATATACATGTGGTAGTGATGTGTGTGAACACACTAAGGACTGCAGGGGCATTTTTTTCCTCATTAGGAGATTTTTTTCCCCATGCATTGTATATACGCCCATCACTCTAGGCTAACTTATCTTTCCATAGCACACTAAGTAATACTCTCTCTGTTGTGTGCCTTGAGCTTCCTTCATCTTCTCCAAACTGTGTGTGTTTTTTTGCAACCCAAATTTCAACATGCAACCCATAGAGGCTAGTTTTCTATCGACTGGCAAGGTCTACAAGTGGTGGATGATTTTTTGCAACCCAAATTCCAACATGCAACCCATAGAGGCTAGTTTTCTATTGACTGGCAAGGTTTGTAGTGGTTGCTTGTTGTTGCGGCAGGGGTTCTACCTCTCCTTGAGGCCGTGCATTTGCCTCTGTGGTTTCCCATTGGGTGGTTGTAGAAGGGGTGGCCTCTGTTTCTGTTGCCTTGGGTTGCTCAAAATTTGTTGCCTCCTATGGTTCAGGCTCCTTTTCTTTGGCTTCCTTGACCCTAGTGGGTCTAACTGTTGGTGAAGGGGGAGGGCTTGGCATTGGGTGATCTGCCTCTTTTGTAGCAGGTGAGGTAGGCTTTGGAGACATATCCTCCTGATAGTTCTGTGTCTCACTTTGTGCAGTAGCCTACACTTGTGTTTGTTGATTTGCTACTTCTTCTCTTGCTCTCCTCTCAACTTCTTGAGCTTCTTTTAACTTGAGGGCTTCTGCCTCTGCATACATCCGTTCAAGAAAGTCTGTGGGATCCTCTGCTTCTTTCCTTGCAAGGTTCTTAGTTCTAGGACCCCTTATCTCTTTGGGAAGCCACTTTGTCGGGTCCTCACCTGCAGCTTGGTGGCTTCTTTCATAAGTTTGTTTTTCTCTTTCAAATCTTGCCTTTTTCTGTTGAGGCTCCTCTTCGTGTGTAGCTACAACTTTCTTCTTCATCTCTTCTATTCTGGCCCTCCTCTCTTCATTATCTGATCTCTCACTACTAAGAGCTTCATGAGAGCTTTCTGCCGATTCTTCATTTGACTTGTAAACTCTCTTTGACGACCGTGTAGTTCTAGAAGAAGGCTATGCAGACACAATCCATGTGTTCTGATCTTGGGCACGCGGCAAATTGTCGGCCATGCCAATAGCATGGTATGCTATTCTTGTCAGTACTTTAGGTGCACCCAGATACATGATCTTACCCTCCTTCTTGGTGCCCTTCAACATTGTCAACACATACTTTGCATGATCAATCGGTTGCGTGGTTATTGACTTCAACACTTGGGTGAATGTAGTCGCAACTGCATGATTTGGTGTGGTGTACCATGGCGGTCTCTTTGCTAGAAAATGGAAGTGTTGGTGGTACAATTGTGCTGGATCTTTGACTCGCCTTTGGATGAGGTCGGCAAAGGTTGCTGCAGAGCAGTCTCCTTGGTGAAGGTGCATGCTGTCTTTCTGTCTCGGGCCCTCATTGTCATCCCTTCTGTCGGCAACTTCAGTGCCTCGACCACAATCTCTTTTGTGATAACCACTTCCACTTTCTACCCTTGTTGGTCAGTAATTTGGGCTGATCCATCCTCTTTAATTGTATACAATGACTTATATGCTTTCTGGAAATCTATGCCACATGGTTCTTGGTTGTAGAAGTCCTTGAGACCCAGCCTTCTGTTGGCTTCTTTTGTGTTTGGCTTTGTAGCGACATCATAGATCTCTTTCGGCAGCAGTTGCGACTCTACTTGGTGTCCTTCTTCACTTTTGGACCTGCGAGTGAAACTATGGTATTGTTTTCCTCAAGCTGTTCTCTCGACAAGTAACTTGATTTGGCTGTTTTTACTGAATTTGGGTCTAGTTGGTAGGGTGGCAGCTCTTGTAGCTTCTCTTTTTGGGATACCTGTTTCTTGGCCTTCTCTGCAGCTTGCATTGCTCCTGTTAGGTGAATACAGTGCCAAAGTTAGAAAATTCTGCAAAATTTGCTCTGAAATGCCATTGAGCTTGAATTGCTCACAAATTGAATCCAATTTGCTTCAAATCAATTTTGGAATATGCATAGATACATAAAAACATGTAAAGATCAAAACCATAAAGTTCAAGCAAAATTTGCAACATCGCGATTATTTACAGCTGAGGAATTTTCCAACTTTTTCATTTTTGACATCATAGGCTTGAAATATATAGCAATTAGATACATTTGAGTGAAGTGTGGGCTCATTTGAGTGCACAGGGTGGAAATGGTGCCAGATTTAGGCTTTCAGTCTCTGAAACAGTAGATATAAAGGAGTTTTGAGATTCTGAGATCCAAATTTGCTCAAACTTGATCAGTGGGCTTGGGACATCATGTGCTTTGGTCCCATAAGTTCAAAGTTGCAATTTTATCCCATCTTAGCAAAAAAGCAAATAATCGCAATTATTAACTTTTTCATCAAAAGGAAAAAGTTAAAATGTTCATCAAAATGAACATTTTTTGGTGCAACTTGGTTCTAGGCATGATGTAGAATTTGTGTATGAGATATGGGGTGATTTGGATCAAAAAATGTGACTGATAACTCAGAAATTGGTTTGGTAAGACTTCTTTGCGTTTTTTGATAATTTTCCCAGTTTTCCTTGATCATTTTGGCTCATACTAGAAAGGTGGCATGTGATAGGTGTGCAAAAATGATAGGTGAAGTGAAGGTACCATTTTCAAGCTAAAAAAGTGTAAAAGTAAATAATCGCGATTATTTATAACATTTAACTTTTTTTGCTAAACTTGACAAATTTTGACATAAACATATTCAATACACCTAAAAAAAGTCCTGAATTGAATTTGGTAAAGTTTTGTCTTGTCAACATCACTTCGTGCTTTGTCGACTCTGAAATCATCGATTTTTGTGACTACATGGCCTGTGAAGTTGATTAGTCACTTTTGGAGCTATAGACTTGTCCGCTACATAGTCCTAAAGCTACCCATCCATTTTTGACTCATTTGGAGTCAATTTGACTTCATATGTCAAATTTGATGCTGTGTAGCCTTTGAGCTGTTTTCTGCTTTTTGAGAGCTTGCCTTAATTGTTTATATGAAACCAACCATATACATTGTATATAGACTCAGTCTACAAGCTGTCTGTGGAGTCAGAATCCAATTCTGGCATCTGGAAAAAACCTAGCTTTTTTACTTGGGACCCCCCTCAACCCCTGCCAAATGGTCATCTGGTGATATAGAAGTGTTCTATTATATAGGGGCATGCTACAGTTCAAGTCTCCTCCGATTTGGTTGAGCTAATAGGCCGCTATGGTCAATTTTTGGTCGTAGGACTTCGTGCACTGCTCGGATTCTAGCATTTTTTCCTTGGGCTTAGACTAGCTGCTGGCCATACGAAAGTGATCATTGATAAGTATAGAACTTACCCCTCATGTCTCGTGTGAGATGGTGTTGCAAATAGGTGACTGTGGACTCCAGAAATCACGCGCGAAGAAGGTCGAAAGCTCTCTCTCTAATGGCAACTAGTGGAAGTGAAGTGATTTTGGGCTACCTTGGATATCTCGAACTTTCCAAACTATTTTTCCCCAAATTCCTCTGTTAGTCCTACTAGGCCGTGAAATCTATGTTAGACTAAAAAATTTCCTCAATGGATTCCTGTAGCTCATTCTGCAAGAATTTGCAAAAATCGGCCTTGGTCGTCAATTTTAGGCTTTCCGCTTCCATCCGTCAATTTGATTGAAATTTTTTGTGCCTATCTGCCTCGTCCTTTTGATCATCATCATTTCTTCAGTTTTTCCATCTGAGCTCATTTGCTATTTATTATTAATTTTTGACCTATTTATTAAAAAATCAAAGAAAATAACAAAATGCACTCAAAAAGCAAAGTGAAAATCCAATAATTAAGAAAATCCATTGAAAAACACAGTTTTATTGTTTTTTGGTGGATTTCTCCATTTTTAAGTCCCAATATCAAGAAAAATGATTAAAAATAACTAAAAAAGACCACTTTTTAATGATTTTCTCATAGTATATACACTATTTACACTCATCAGGGAGATGTTATCAATTAAATTTCCCCTGTTGATGACTTGTTAAGGGCATTATTACGTAATTTTGCAAAAAATGACACGTTAACATCAAACTTTTTCCTCCCTCTTCAAACATTGCCCTTAATTACTTAGTTCCCTTCCACACCTCCTAGATGGCGTATTCCAGGACGACTGTGTGCATGGGTTGAACAATTGTGTTTATGCATAGCCTTGGTTGGCTCTACCATGCTTTGAAGATCAATGCAATTCAAACCATTATGATGTGCAAGAGTTGGGTCTTGAGTAATTAACTCAAGGGTTTCTGATGTCAAGGTTTTCTTTTGTTGTCTTTCAAAGAGCAAATCTTGTATCTTGTGTGATCTTTGCTTTATTGTACCATCAGGATGCTTTGGCACACCGATTTCCTAAGCTGTTGGTATCAATAATGATGTTTGTCAAGCTTTTATCCGCCATTGGTTTTCTTTTGTTAGAATGTTGTGGTTGAGTCTTCTGAGACTTAACTCTCCATTGCTTCATCGGTTTTACAGTTTGCAGAGAAGGTAAGTGCTCTTTTTTCTTCCAAATCCATTTCATGTTAGGTTCCCTACTCGAAGATGCTCCTCTTTGTGTTTTGAATCTTGGAACCATCTTTGGTACAATAGATAATGTTTTGGACACCCAAATTTGAATCGGCTTGTCCTTAAGCTGTGCTTTTGGTACCCAAATTTTCTTGACTCCTTGCATGCTACTTTTAGCAATTTCTTGTCTATAGGATGGAGAAGATTGCTTGCTTCATGGTTTTCTCTGTTGGTAACCTCCGTTCCATTCCTCTTTGCTTGGTGCAATTTGAACAATGAGTTGTCCTTCTTTAGGTGATAGTTTGAGCTGATTGGTATCCCAATCTAGTACTGCCTTGTAAGTCCGCATCCATGAGATTCCAAGAATCATTGTTTCATTCATGTGTTCATCTGGTAAGCATACAAATTGATGAGGGCATGAACATCCATGTACTATCGCATTTAAGTTGACTACTCCCAATGTTGGTGTTGGGTTCTTGTTGCATCCTTTAATAGTTGCTATTCCTGTTGTCAAAGACTGACTTGTGGATTTCTTGTACGTGGAATAACTCAATGCATTTACTCGAGCTCCTGTATTGACTAATACATTTGTGTTATGATTGTTCAACTATAATTTGATGCGAAGGTCCATTCCATCTAACCATTCATCATTTGTCGACACCGCATCTTTCTGTAATTCCTATAGTCGGTCATCTAGTTCCAGAGTGTTGATGGGAATAGGTATTTGTTGATTTTTGATAGCAGCTTTCCTTTTGAGTCCTCGAAGCCGAGCTTCCTCTTGGGCTTCATCAATAACCTGCTATCATTTTATCTTTCTTTGCTTTGCTGCATGCATCCTTTCTAGCAATTCATTGGTTAGTGGCAAATTGTACTTCTTTAAACGGCATCCACTAATCCAATTAGCCATTGGTTCACCATCTAGGGTTGACAACTTAACTTCTCCACTTGGAGATACATTTTCAATGATAATGGGTCTGTTTGCCTTTTTCTTAAACTTGGGAATGTGTTGCTTAAGGGAATAGACTAAAACTAAGTCCCCTTTTTTGAAGATTTTTGTAATTAGATGGGAATCAAAAAACTGTTTTTGTTTCTGCTTTTGTATATAGATGTGAGCTACAACAATTAGCCTTTTCTCATCAAGCTTTTCTAAATCTTCACGCGTTTCTAACAATTCATGTCAAGTCCACTCAAGATCCTTAGCTACCCTTAGTGTTGGCAATAGAAATTCTATTGGCAGTATGGTATTAAGACCATAAACAAGGTTAAAGGGTGTAGCATTTAAAGCTGTTTTGAATGAAACTCTATAAGCCCATATAAGTGATATTTAGAACACTGTACATGAGGTATGGGAGCTTTTTTTTGACATTGAGGACAATTTTTCACAAATGAGTGAACATCCCTCCTCATAGTTGGCCAAAATACTCCAAGTCTCAAGATTCGTCGCATAGTTTGGTCTTCCGCATAGTTTGGTCTTCCGCATAGTTTGGTCTTTCGCAAAGTGAAGTCCTACTGTGGAAATATGTGCTTGACTTAGGTATTGGGTTTTCTCCTCAGGATTAATGCATCAAAGCAATAGTCCATGTTGATTTATTTTGTACAACCTTCTAGCTAGTAATTGATACATAGCCAATTGCTCAATTAATGCAGTTGTAATTGGAAGTGGTATTTGTGAATCCACTTGAGCTATGGTCATCAACGATACCATATTTTTTGACCATCGAGGTATCATTTCCACGGAGTATAGATATGTACCTACTAGATCATCGTCTACTCCCTTAGGTGGTTCTCCTGAAACAATCCTTGACAAATGATCTGCTCTTTGATGGGTGGTGCCCTTTTTCACAACTACAGTGAAATCAAATTCCAAAAGAATGATGAACCATCTCACTATTCTTCCTGTGTTGCATGGCTTGTTGACCAAATACAATAAGGCTTGGTGGTCCATAAAGAGCACAAATTTGTTATCTAATAGGTAATGTCTATACTTTTTTATGGCATAGATCATTCCTAATCCTTCCCTTTTGGTGGCTGTATAGTTTTTCTCTGCCATATTCAACTATCGGCTAGCATAAGACGACAATGAGACCTCCCACATCAAAGATTTGGCAAAAACAAGTGAATATTCTCATCAAAAATCATACGGTTATTCACTAGTACAAGTAATTAGCTTTGCACCAAAATTTTGTATATATCGACATGTAGCCTATCATTCTCCATTTCAATTGAAAATTGCAATTCAAATTTTGAAATCGAATCAATCTATAATCAATTGGGAGATTCCCTCATGGTTGATTAATGCGCAATTTTTCTTTCAACTGCCACTTCAATCCAACTTATCAATCATTGCAACTCGCATTACTCATATCACTATCCATAATTACGCATACCAATTTGGTACAAAACATTGGTCAATTCAAACCCGTTTTTTAATCATCGCAAAATTAATTGCTCGCCTTTGATTTCTCTAATCATCCAACCCCTGTTGGATTTGTCATTTTTGGATTCTATGGCTACACACATGTGATTATGGCACCTCCAAATGCACAAATCACCGGAATTCTTACCATATCCAATCAAATTAGCATACATGACAATGGTAAAACGTAAAATCATTTTCAATTGTGTATCAATTGAATCATCAATTATACACATAGAACACCAACCATTTTAGGTCTTTTCATCATCACAAATGCCAACCAAGGCCAATCATTCATCTTCAATTTGGACTTTGAATGCCATTGAGTAGGCACACACACCCAAATTTAGGCCGTCGATTTGTGCAAAAATTTCATTAAACACTCATTGCATTTCATCAATTGCACACTTGATCACACATACATGATACATGCTAAATTAACTCAATTTTAATCAAAAATTGATCAAATTTTAACTCAATTTAGCATTGCACACACAAAAATTAGGTGCACAATTCCAATTTTTTTGCTCAATTAGCAATGAAATTAGGCCAATTCTTAATGCTTGCACACAAATTTCTTGCAAAATCATCAATCTACAAGCATTTAGGCATCCTATTTGATTACAATTTCATTCCAATTTCATCAAATTAAGCATAATTTCTATCAATTAGGCACACACACCTAATTTTAGCAATGATTTAGCAACTCAACGGGATCAACTTAATCAATCAAAAATTGAATGGAGTAGGTCAATCCACTTACAATTTATTGCTTGCTTGCTTAGTCCTTGCTCCTCGCGACGATTCCATCATGCACACACATGTGTGCAACTCCGATTCGGTCCAAAATTGATCAAAAAATTGACCAAAATCAACACTCAATCACATGATTAGGCATAGATTAGAGCAATTAAGAGTGATGATCCTCCTCAATTAAGGGGATTTAGCATACATTCCAAATCAAAATTAGTGGTTACGTTAGCACAATTAGCATGAAATTAGCATGAATGGGATGCAAAATTAGCAAAGGTTAGTGAAAATTAGCAAAATCAAAAGAGAATTTAGGGGTTTTTGGGATGAATTGACTGTATACACATCCAATTAAACCTAATTACACTACACACAAATCAAATCCTACTTAATTACAAGAAATCCGTAATCAAATTACTCTTATCTTTTGCAACCTCAACTCCACTAGCGTAAGCAACCCGTCCCCGGCAACGACGCCAATGTTGGAGGCTCGCCATAGCATAGGCAATCTCCCACAAATCTATCAATCCGGAGAGAGAGAGCATGACCCGGCTAGGGCTTGGAGGCATCACACAAAGAATGTGCGAGAGCGTCATTGGATGCAAAGATTGAGAGGATTCAAGAGCGTGCATCCTCCAATGCAAATAGAAATCATCCCAAATCAACTAATGCTAATCGCACATCAAGCATCAATTCAAGCAATCATCTACACACATCAAGCAACGAAGTGAAACACACTAATCTTGGAATCTCTCAAGCACAACTCTAATAACATGCAGTGACGATTAAGCACACAAGATGGCATTCAAGTCGGCCACCCCAACCATGCCAATCATGGTGTCCAAATCAAGTCACACATAATCAAATTAAGCTCAAGGCTTCTTAAACCTACACACACACAAGCACACCATTAGAGGAAAACTCTAATCCCTCAATCACGAGTACACCCACTCCGCTTAATCGAGAGAGTTAGATAAGGACTTCACTAATCGGAGTAGCTGAGCATAAGTAAGAGTTAGATTAGAGAAGATCAACACTTCAAAACAATGAAGGAAAGTAGATAAACATGATTGACAACATAATGAAGACTAGATTAATTAAGAGAGAGTACCAAATGACTAAGTGCTAAAACTGAAAAGTAGCACATATGTACATGTGGTCACTAAGTGTGAACTCGCTAGAAGCGTACTAGGTTGGCACTATAAGTGTAGTCCAGCAGTAGAATCACTGGCAGAGATCCTCCGTGTCGGTCACCTTACGCGCCATTGAGTAAATGCCGTAAGCGGCCAAGACCCGTAGTGGATGCCAGCTCAAGATGTAGAGTTCGTCATCTCAACACTCCCCCTCGAGCTCTGCATGTCGCAGAGTCCAAGCATAGTCCGGAAACGTCGAAGCTTCTCACCTCCGAGGGCCTTGGTAAAGATATACGCTATCTGCTCCTCTGTGCTGACGTAGACCAAGTCGATGTCTCCCGCCAACACTCGCTCTCGAACGTAGTGGTAATGGACCTCTATGTGCTTGGTCCTAGCATGGAACATTGGGTTCCTAGCCAACTGCATGCTGCTGAGATAGTCACAATGGATGACAATCTGCTGGTCCACCTGCACTACCAAGTCCTCAAGTAATGTGGGTAGCCAAGCTACCTCGCACACCGCAACTGCTGCACCTCTGTATTCGGCCTCTGTGCTCGATAAAGCAACCGTAGGTTACTTTTTGCTGCTCCAAGTAACAGCAGCACTCCCAAAAGAGAACATGAAGCCACTCGTAGATCTCCTATCATCAATGCCTGCCCAATCTGCATCTGTATACCCATACAATGCTAATGGTGCATCTGCTACATAGAAGAATGCGTAGTCAAGAGTCCCTTGCACATACTGAATTGTGTGTCGTACTCCATCCAAATGTGGCTTCCTCGGAAGTTGCATGAACTGACTCTCCAAGCCTACTGTGTAGCTCAAGTCTGGCCTCGTGATAGTCAAGTAGATTAGACTACCCACAATCTTTCTGTACATCTTGACATCCTCAACAATATCACCCTTCTCTGCACTCAGCTTTGCATTCACATCCAAGGGAATAGAAATTGGCTTACAATCAGCCATACCATACTTTGACAACATGTCCAAAGCATATTGTCTCTGTGATAGCCATACACCCTCTGGAGTCCTGATCACCTCAATGCCAAGAAAGTAGCGCAACTCGCCCAAATATTTCATTTCAAACTCCTGTTTGAGAAAACCCTTCACATGGTCAATCTCCATAGCATTGTCACCCGCAATAATAAGGTCATATACATATATGGTAATGACCACAATCCCCACATCACTCTCACGTACATAGAGTGAATGATCAGCATGAGCTCTCCTAAACCCAATACTCACAAGATGCTTGGCAATCCTGTCATACCATGCTCTAGAGCCCTGCTTCAAACCATACAAAGCTTTGAGAAGTCTGCATACATAATCTGGGTAACCTGGATCGACATACCCAGGTGGCTGATCCATATACACTTCCTCTTGCAACTCACCATTCAAGAAGGCATTCTTTACATCCATTTGATGCATAATCCATCCTCTAGATGCAGCCACTGCTATGACAACTCTCACAGTCGTCATCTTTTCCACTGGAGCAAAGGTCTCCTCATAGTCTATGCCATATGTCTGTGCATAACCCTTTGCAACCAGCCTTGCCTTGTGACGCTCAATGTTACCATCAGCCTTATGCTTGGTTTTATATACCCATTTACAGCCAATAGCTTTCTTGCCACTTGGAAATGGCACCAACTCCCATGTGTCGTTTGCTTCCAATGCAGCCATCTCTTCATTCATTGCATCATCCCAATGCACATTTCCAACTGCATCCTCAAAACATGTGGGCTCCACATCCTGTATCACCTTAGCCATGTAGGCTTGGTGATGCGCTAGATACCCATCATAAGTCAATTTCTGAACTGGATTTCTGACTCTGTTAGATCTGCGTGGTCCTGGGTCACTCCTTTGCCCTCTAGCATCTTCTTGTACTTTCCTTACACCAGGTATCCTGATAGCCGGAATTTCAAATTCCTCATCAAGACTTTGTTCAGAACCATCTGAATCCATGTCTACATGTGAAAACCCTGATGATGCATCAGCCATAAAGGGAGGTTCATCTACCTTTTCCTTTCCTTTTCGTGATACATTCCCTGTACCTACTAGTGGAGTAACCTGCGTACGTAGTCTACCATTCCATGGCTTCTCAAAAGAGCCACGAGAAGACGACTCTTGTGGTCCACTCAAAACTTGTGACTGTGGCCTCACATTTTGTACAACCACATCATCTTTTACATCAGCCCCAATAGTGCCATGTGCATTACTGTACCAGCTACTCATCTCATCAAAGACTACATCTCTGCTCACTCCTAATTCTCGTGTAGTAGGATTGTAGCACCTGTACCCCTTTTGTTCAAGGGAATATCCCACAAGAATACATTTCTCTGCTTTAGGATCCAATTTCCTACGCAAATCATTTGGTACATGCACGTAAGCTATGCAGCCAAACACTTTCAAGTGTGCCAAATCAGGCTTTGTACCTGTAAACATTTCCTCAGGCGTTACATCATGCACCGTAGCTGTAGGTGTCCTGTTCATAATGTACACAACTGTATTTATAGCTTTAGCCCAGAAATGATGAGGCATGTTCTTCTCATTCATCACTGCACGTGCAACCTCTGCAATGTGCCTGTTTTTCCTTTCTGCTGTGGAGTATATCTGCATGTAAACTGCCTGCGTATACCATGCATTCGCAAAAAATCTGAAACATCGTTGGAGAAGTATTCTCCCCCTCTATCTAACCTCAATGGCTTGATTTGCATATCTGTCTCCTTCTCAATCATGACTTTGAAGTCTTGAAAGTGACCAAACACTTCACTTTTGTTACGCATGAAGTAGACCCATAATTTCCTTGTATGGTCATCAATGAAAGAGACATAATACCTGCAACCATCTATACTTGCAGTATCGGTTGGACCCCAAACATTTGTGTGCACCACCTCAAGTGGCTTTTTACATACATTGCGCTCATGTGGAAATGAGCCCTTTAACTGTTTTCCAAACTGGCATGCTGCACACACATTATGCATACCATCCACCTTGAATTTGGGCAACCTTTTACAATCTGTTTTGATTGCATACTGCGCAATCTCTGCTCATTGACATGGCCAATGCATTTGTGCCAAATGTCAACATCAGCCACAACACTTGTGCCCTGTGCAAATAATGCAACTTTTACCTCAGGCATGTCTACATTCAGCGTAAACATTCTGCCCACACATTTTCCCTCTGTGATCAGCTTACAACCATTCTGGAAATCTTCTACATAACAGCCATTCGGATTGAAACGAACTTGCAAACCCTGCTCAACCATTTGTCCAACAGAAACAAGATTCTTTGTAATGTTTGGGACATGAAGTACATCTGCTAATACTTTGATTTCCCACTTTTCGTATTTAGAGGTATGTCCCCGACATGAGAAATGGGTTGAGCTGTGTCATCTCCTGTCTGCACATAGCCTAACACATCTGGTTTGTGCATATCTCTAAACCACTCTCCACGATACGTCATGTGATTAGAGGCACCTGAATCCACATACCAAACATCATCGTGGGTGGAATTCTCTGCAATCATTTTATTCATTACATGCTGCATAACAAACATGCGCTCGTTTTTGCTGTCATCTGCATCTCTGCTAGTAGATGCATAATTGCCCTGTTCTCTCTTTCCACTTGCTTTTCCCTTTGGACAGTCACGTGACATGTGATCTCTTTCACCACAAGTTCAACATTCTCTGCTATCTGCAGTATGTTGCTACCTGCTTGATCCTGCACCACGACCTCTTTGACTCCCCCTGCCTTGAGACTGGTTTCCCCTGCCACTTGTATTGTTTTGATTTGATTGACCTTCTTGAAATTGGCCCTTGCAACCCCTTGGGCCTCGACCACGACCTCTACCTCTACCTCTACCTCTATTGGAGTTAGAATAGAAGGCCTGTTCAGAATTATTTCTGCCATGAGAAGAAGATGTGTCAAGGTTCTTCTCATCAAGAATAAGCATAGAAATCAAATATTGGAACACGAGGATGTCGTCTCTTGTATTCATGGAAGACCTGAAATGTACATACTCATCTCCTAGACCATCCAAGCATGCACGGACAATGTCATCGTCTTCCACTGAGACTTTAATAGATCCAAGAGCCTCAATGATACTCTTGATCTTCAAAGCATAATCATTGATGGAGAGGTTGTTCCTCTTAACCTGATTTAGCTCCGACTTTAGTTGAAGCTTCCTGGCCTTGGTGTTCACCTCGAACACTCTGCCTAAGTTTTTCCATGCAATGGCGGGGGTTTCATCATCCTGTAGATAGCCCATCATTCCATCTATGATGCTCATAGAAAGCCAATACATCACTTTGCTCTGGCCTTGTTGCCAGTCCCTCAAAGATTTCCTTTGTTCTGTTGTAGCATTTGCCTCCGGAATCTCTGGTTCCTTTTCATTGTCTCATTCTACATAGTCCCAATAACCTTTTCCTTTTAGGAAATTTATTATTCTGAACTTCCATGCAGGGTAGTTATTTTTCTCAAGCTTCTCAGTAACAATCTGACTGAAACCATCAGACATCTTGAAGCACTAAGACAAAATAGCTGCAATCTGCAAAAACCTGCAAATCTGCTGAACCTGCTATTGTGGTACCTGTAACACTTTCTACACTCAACGAGTTTACACAATCAAGCGTACATATAACCGTTGTACTTGTACAGTAAATCTCTGTGTACTGAACTTTGGAGACCTGTTCAGAAACTTGTATGAAAAACCCCTAAAATTGGTCGTAGATTGCGAACGAAGGGATTGTGATGCTCTTGCTCTCTTAGCCTCTCTTGCCTGCACCAGGCTCTGATACCATGTAAAGAAAGAGGATGCAAGAGAGCTACACAAGACAAGCACAAAGCACACAGAGATGGAAAGCTTCTTCTTCTTCTCCTAGAAAAGAGAGTACAAAATGACTAAGTGCTAAAACTGAAAAGTAGCACATATGTACATGCGGTCACTAAGTGTGAACTCGCTAGAAGCGTACTAGGCTGGCACTATAAGTGTAGTCCAGCTGTAGAATCACTGGCAGAGATCCTCCGTGTCGATCACCTAACACGCGAGTGAGTAAATGCCGTAAGCGGCCAAGACCCGTAGTGGATGCCAGCTCAAGATGTAGAGCTCGACATCTCAACAGGTGGGCTAGGCATGGGATGGTTCTGTTGTTCCGGAGGCGGTGAGGTCGGTCGGGGACATCCCTGGATTTCCTCTTGTGTAGCCATTTCCTCAGCTTTCTTTGCCGCCTCTTTCAGCTTTAGGGCTTTAGCCTCTTGGTATATTCTTTCTAAATAATTTGTTGGATCATCTGCCTCTTTTCTTGTATGATGCTTTGTTCGAGGTCCTTTCAGTCCTGTGGGTACCCACTTTAGGTCCTTTCCTTGTGCTTGCCTACTGCGTTGGTAAGCCTATTTTTCTCTTTCAAAACATGCTTGTTTTTGAGCTGGCTCCTCTTACGGTGGGCAGCCACAACTTTCCTCTTCATCTCTTCCCTTCGAGCTACACCATTTATGCACCAAGTTGTGGATGTGCCATAGTGCACAGTATTTACTTTTCATTGTATAGGGCTTGGGCTCATTTAGGAGTTCCAAAATTGTATGAGTCTAGGCTAGAGAGCTCACTTTATCCCATAGTTGAAGGATTTGAAGCCCAAAACTATAGAAGAGCCCTATGCTTAATGAGAGGTCATTCTTGAGTGGTCCTTTTGAGAACTCTCTCCCTAGAGGAGGTCTTGATGGTCTAGCCTTTGAGCTTAATTCCCATGCTTAGAAGGCTAGTGCTAATCACATGTAATTAGTGTAATTACTAGAGAAGAAGAAGAAGCTTTCCATCTCTGTGTGCTTTGTGCTTGTCTTGTGTAGCTCTCTTGCATCCTCTTTCTTTACACCACCACCATCACCACCAGGCAAAGGTACCAATGAAGAAGCAGAGACTGAAAAAGAGAAAGATTTTGAGTCCACCCAACGAACAGAATCTACACAAAAAGCTGACCACATCGACGGACATAAGGAAAAAGAAGCCGAGCCAGAACCGGCAAGCCAGAACCAGAGCAGGCAGCAGAAGAGACTCAAAAGTCGAAGGAAGAAACTGATAAGGAAGTAGATACAGAAAAAGAGCCTACCATTACACATGAGACAGAGCCTGAGCAAGAGAAGGTAGAAAGGTCGATACCTAAAGAGACAGTAAGGGTTGAGACCACACCATCTACTTATACTCAGCCAGAAATTGCAGAGGCATCAAAGCCGGATGGCCAAGAAAAAGACCGACCATCTATCTCCACACAAGAACCACCAGCAATTACGATGCAGCAAGAAGCAACACATGAGGTTGCAGGCACATCCCAGCTGGCACAATAGGAGGAGTGGCAGTCAAATGATGAAGTGATAATACATGTCAATGAATATGCACGTGAGATGCAAGAAATGACAGAGAGACTCTGCTCCGCAGCTTTAAACCGCAGCACAAAGGCCAAGGAATTAGAAATGGTGATCGACTCTCTTCAAGGAGGTAGAAGACAGGATGCTTATCATCACTGATCTCCAAAGGCAAGTGCAACAGATGAAGGCAGAAGCGGATCAGCATCAGATAGCCAGCGATAAACAACAAAAAGAAATGGAGGAGTTAGGTGACCTCCTTACCAAATTATCTGATGCCTGCAAGGTAAAAGATGAGCAACTGACAGAAGTCGTGAATGAACTTCTTACAACCTCTCTGTCAGCTCAGAAAATTCAAGTGCAGTTAGATGTTGCCAATGCTTCCGTGCAATATTCTAAACAGAGAATCAATGATCATGCCATTTTCTTACGACAAATCAGAGAAAACCCAGCCGTGGCCTCGATCAAGGGAGCTGATGAAGTGTACAAGGCACTTGAAAAGAAAAACAAGGACTTAGAATTGGAATTAAAACTTGAACAATCACAACGCAGAGACCTGGCACTGATGCAGGTTTAAAGAGAGGAGTAGCTCCTAAAGGAGATAGCAGAACTCAAGCGCATAAATCAACTCCTCAGAGATGAAAATCCAGACATGCAGGAAGAGGCAGGCACTTCAGAGCCGCCACAAATAGACATTCCCTCGGTCTCTTTTGCTGAGTTTGAAACGCAGTCCACAGCAGAGCCGAGTGGTGATGAAGATTTTCATGTTCACATCACAGATGGAGATACAATGCCAATGGTCCAGCTGTCAAAAGCTGAAGAAGATGCACTGAAGGAGAAGATCACCTTAGAGGTGGATGAGCACTGGAAGGCCACTATGGATTGGGAGTTGAGATTTTTACACTCTGTCAATGTCACTCAACTCACTCCCAATCAAATCAACGCTCAATGGATCCAACTATCCCTACCGTACCCTCTCATCAAGGTAGAACTATTACAGGTAAAAGAAAGGCTATACAAGGATATGCAAGAAGATGGCGCAGATAAAGACCACCCAAAGTGGAGGTTAAGCTGGCTGAACAAGAATCCGAGATACGTGATTCTGTTCACAAGAGCACCTGCATCCTTACAAAGAGATGCAACATTCTGTCCTGTACCCAGATTAAGGGCATGGCAAGCGCATGAAGCGCTGCAGAAGAAGAGGCCAACTTGGCTCAACTTCCCCACGCTGCCAGCTCCAAAGAGAGGCCAGGCAACAGAGAAATACATGTTGAAAACCCTAACGGGTGCCATGTCAATCTTGAAGCGTCTGCCAAATCTCACCTGTGCAATGTTATATAAGATTTGCAGGATGCTACTCACATGCATACAAGTTTTCAATGAGCCTGAGCAGACAGGAGCCCCATGGCTTTCATTCTTGGAAGGAAACAAAGGCTTATGTTACGATCTAAGTGGGAAACCTTCAAAAGAAATCCTTTACGGATTCTATGCCAGATGCATGTTCCTACCCTCGCATAATATGCTAGCCTTTGAAGAAGCATTCTACGCTGGATTCTTCACCTGGCGAACGAAGATATTTGCGCCGATAATAAGCAACCTAACATCCAGGTTTGTAGGCTACTCAACGGTGGAACTGAAGAATCAAGTCACCATGCAATTTCTTCAAGTGCTTGACAAAGAACGAAGAATCAGATACCAAAAGGCACTAGAAGCACTTAAAGATCGCCTCGCCCGCCTTCAACCCGAAGACTACTTCAGCCCATAAAGGTGTGTCAAGGGACGACACAGGCGAGGAGGGGGGGAATGTTAGTAGCAAGCTAACGCGGACACCATTTTTCGGAGTTCTCCTTGTAAAACATTTATTATTTTGATAAATCAGGAATATTGTAACTCCTATTTTCTCTGATAAACCTTGTAATTAATGAGCCGGGGCTACAAGCTTCCATATTGTATTAGCCAGTCAATTCCCAACTTTGGTAGAACTCCAGATTATTAGATTTGACCACCCAAAAACCTTGGCTAAGGTATAAAAGCCAATTTTTGTAAGTTTTTTTATAAGTTTTTGGATAAGAAATACACAGCATGAGCTAACGGTTCTCACTTCTCTCCTCTCGTGCTCCCTCTCCGGTTATCACATTGCGAATGCATTTGTTACATTGCAACTGCAGGTAAGAGCTCTACGCATTGATGTAAGCCATTCACAATATTTCATAGCTTTTGGTGTCGCCGACCTGCGGCGTAATTTCATCATAACTAGGAATTTACACTTTTAAATCAAAAACTAAACATAGGCGGGGTATTGGGGTATCATTGCTAAGTATTTAGATGCATTCTGGGCCAAAAATGACTAGGTCAAAAATCCAATGTTGTTAATAATCGCGATTTTGGAACTTGACCTAAAGTGGGGTTTGAGGCCATAGGCATGTGTGCTTAGGTCTTATAAACTTGTCCTAGAAGTTTCGTTACGTTTGGATGTCATTTGGTTGTGTAACGGATGTGATTTTTTTGCCGATGAGCGATTGGCTTTTGGTGATTTCAATCAATTGAGTGTAGCCTGAGTTAGATGCGAGTTGTTAGTTGTTTTCCGAGAGATTTACAACCTCTTGTAGCCTCTATGTACTAGTCGAGTCAGCTTCGTCCCATGGTTTGACAAATTAATTATGGTTCTCGCTAATACTGCAATAAGATAGGATGGTGAGGTTAGACATGCGTCCCACATCTGTGGTAGCTGAATGTTCTTCTAACTCATCTGTTGCATCATATAGATGTCTAAAAAGACTTGTTGAGATTTCATCAAGTCCGTGGATTCTTTAATTTGTATGGGAATTATGTCATAGCCATCCTCATTGAAAAATTGAGTAGGCATAGACTTATTTACATATACATCCATTGTTGCTAACATTTGAGTCCACTCAAATGGCTCAAACAAATGCTCTGGAAAGGGTTCAAGTACATATGCTTCGTATGTGGAATCCCTTTCTAAGATACATTCTTCTCTTTTTAAGCTCCCATATTTTGAGGCTCCGCACATCCACATAGGTGTGTCTTTGTTCAACCAAGATGGAACCTTAGTTTCAGCCGAAGAGATTGAATCAAATTCTTGTATGAGTGTTTTTTGACATCTCTATAAATGTGATCTTTTAGATTGACCCTTGTTATTGATCCCACTTGCTTCAAGTATAGATAATTGTTTCCCCAATCCTGGATGAGCTGTACTTGTCGCATGACAGGTCTTCCACAAGATGATTTCATAATTGAGTTTCTTTCCAAAGTCTACTCTGGAAAAAGTGTGTTGATAATCAATCCCACATGAATTAACTATCACTTTTTTAAGAAGTCCTAAGGGTCTTTCAATGTGTCCATCAGTCAATTGCAATTTCATTCGAGTTTGTCTAATGGCTGATTGCCCCCATGATTCCCATACTGCTTTTGTGGCTATGGCTATGCCTGCCCCACTATCCATTATTGCCATGGTTTCTATATCATTGTATCTCAATGGACGGGTTGTGTTTCCTTGTTCCTCGTCGTAGTATTATCCAACTTTGTTCATTGGAACAAATCTAATCTCTTTGTTATCCAATTCGTGTTTCAATTTTTCCAATTTTTTTGCGATTAGCCCTGTTATTGCCACCTTCTCTAGAGTTTTCTGTAGATCATTCCATAAATTGGTCTAATTTTTAACAATTCTCCTAAAGTAAGAGTGCATTGAATGGGTGTAGACATGATAGAATGAATGTTGTCTACCTCTAGGGTATCTTCCACTCTTTTTATCTGAGTGGTTTTACACACTATGGATTCATCTTCGTTATACCCCAAGTAAGAGGGTAGTGTTTTCAAAGTCAATGGTTTAGACATTCCTGACGCTTCAGATCCGCAATCCCCATACAAGGATTGTACATCCATGTCCATATCAGGAGGTAGATTGTCTAACCAAACTTCCTCTATAGGAACTGACTTCAGAGTTAGGCTCCTATCGTTAATCTCTCTAACTTTTTCCATAAGTGTCCTGGCTAGTTTTCTTTTATGAATGGAATTCCGTCTAAGGCATCTTCGTTGTCCGGCACTATAAGTTCTGGATCTTTTGTTTCAAGGTGGGGGTCTACCACCACTTCGGATTTTTCTTTACTGGTTCTACCACAAGCTCCTTAGGTTTTGCCATACTCTCGAGCTTGGGTTTTTGTTTTTCCAGCATCTCTTGAGTAATTCTCACCAAATTTTGATAAGCTTCAAGCTTAGCTGCTTCCATATCTAGAAAAGGATAGTTTTTCCATTTGTTTTCCAGTTTTGGCCTGTCTTAAGTTCCGCTTGGTAAGCTTCCAAGGCTGCATTGATTGGCTCAAAAAATTTGTCAACCAAAATTGATCCTCAAGATTTTATGGTGGTTTCCTTGATTTCACTTCCAATTCCTTTCACTTTTTCCTGGAATATTTTCTTTGCTTTCTTCTCAATTTCCGCCCTTTGTTTCTATTTTTTGCTTCTGCTTCTTTTGGTCTTTTGAGAGAAAATTTTAGTATTTTTCGAATCATAAGAGGAGTTATGTTTCTTTTTCTTACCCTGGGCTCTGGTGATTACCTTGATTGAAGTAGAAGTGGCCATACCCCTTCTGGGAGTGTTGTTGTTGTCCCTTCTGCTTCAGAGTTGACATGTCACATGCTCAAAGAGTAGTCCCAGAGGTAGATCAAAATGATCAAGTCGCCGATAAGGGTATCATCTCCAATGCTGTAGCAGTCCAAAATAACCACTCAGATGACCACCGGATTGTGTCCTGACGAGCAAGGGAGTGATCAACAGCACAAAGGGTGAAAATTCAACTTGTTGTTTGCCCTAAAAATGCTGCAAAAGGTGTTGAAAAAACTGCCTCAATAGAGATCTTAGTGTGCCTGTACACCACCGATAGGTACGGGAGCATTGCATAGTGATAGAGGAGGGGGTTCTCTCACTTCTCTGTTGTCAAGGGGATGAAAACATAGAAAAAACAGGAAGTAATCAATGGAAAAAAAGTGCCAAAAGATGTAGTTCTACAAGTGCCGTAGAAGGGTCTCCCATACAAGATTTGTCCACTCCTGACCGTGCAAGAGGCTTAGCGTTTGCTGAAAATATAGCAACATCAAAAAACACAGCAAGGGAAAAAAACGCAGATCTGGTGTGAAAAACGCAGGACTTTTTGATGCGGATCTGCTGCATTTTGATGTAGGGAAGGGGCACCAAGGGAGAGAGAAGGAAATCGTTGCCTTGAACAAAAAAATGCAAGGCTAATCCAGAAATGATGGCTTAGGGTTGCAAAAAATTCTAGGGCTAAAAATGCTAGGTGGCGTTTTGTAGTTTTGCGGCAACAAAACGGAGCAAAACTGCTAGGGCTAGGATTTGGGAGTGAGATCGATGAAGATGCTCCACAACTTGGTGACTAATACCACAAGAAAGGGCACAAAGAATCAGAATGAAAAAAGAAGAAGCGAGACGAGGCCAACAGGGAGAAACAGACATCCTTGACTGTAGTTGTGGGCTCTCATGAAATAGCATGGACTGCTCTTGTCGTGACAACGACTACGACGACAATGATGGTGGTGTAACTCTAACAATAAGATGGACAGAATACTACAACATTGGGGGTTCCATTAGACATGCAGGACTACGAGAGGATATGCTTGAATTTTAGATCATGCAGTTGGCTAGGCCATACATTTACCTAGGCAAGGAGTGGCTATACGTCCTAGGCCATAGTCTAGTGAGGAGCTATTTACACAACACACTACAATTTGAGCATGGTGGTAGGGTCATTGACCTACAGGGTGACCATAGTGTCCCCTCTACCCCTCTCATCTTTTCCATAAAGCTACACAATGCAGCTCCTAGAGGCCAAATAGCAAAGCTATTTTCTTATTACTCCCTTTTAAATTCTATTGATTTAAGTGAAATTAATAAGTGTTTTTGAAGCTGAAAATATAAATAATGTTTGCGTAGCTAGACATATAAAAAATCCATGGCCTTGGACAAGATCCACTATTTTAGAACCCTATATGGTATGCATGAGATTCTAAATCAAAAAAATCCAAGGCAAAAGAGACCCTTAAGAGAAAGTACGTAGATGCTTTAATGAATTTATTAGAAGAGTTCCACGATGTATTTCTTGGTGATTTACCTGATGGCTTGTGGCCATTTCAAGAAGTGGATAATGGTAAAGTTATGCTAGGATCAAACAAATGGCTTGCGGCCATTTCAAGAAGTGGATCATGGTATCAAACTTATGCTAGGATCAAACCCTATAAGTAAACCTGCCTTGAAGGGAACGTGGATGGAACTTGAGAAAGTAGAGGGTATTCTCAGGTGGCCAGCACCAAAAAATCTCGAAGAAATGCATATTTTTCTTGGTATGCTGGGTTTTTACCGAGAATATGTAAAAGACTACACAAAGATTGTAGTCCCATTGACATACCAATTGAGGTCAAAAATCAAGAATATAAGTTGGGGGAAAGCCCAACAAAAAAGCTTTGAATGCCTAAGTGGCTATAGAGGGTGCACCTTGACTATAGTGGATCCAAATGAGGCATTTGTCTTGGAGACAAATACAAGTATGAGGCCGTAGGAGGTGTGCTTATGCAAAGGGGATGCCCAATTGCATTTGAAAGAAAAAAGTTAATTCATGCCTAATGTAACTACTTGGCCTATGAGTGAGAGTTATTGGCTATACTACACGCACTTAAAATGTGGAGACACTAATTATATGGTGCCACTTTTGAATTTTCTAGATAAATTATGAAAGTCTCAAATGTATTTCAAGTCAAAATGAATTGAAGGGTAGAAAGGCTCAGTGGGCTGAGATCCTATAGCAGTTTGACCTTCAAATATATTATTAGAGAGGTAAATATAATGTAGTTACGGATGTACTTCCTCTCATGCCACAAATTAATGAATCAAGCTTCAGAGCCTTCAAGAATGAGTTCTTAGAGTCATTGCATGGCTTGTGCAAGCACGATCCATTCTTATAATGAAGATCATTTTGGGACACCAACTTTTCCTATTCCCAAGAATGTACTTTTTTATATTAATGGGGTGACTTTTGAAGTGCGACTCTCATGTATTCAAGGAGTTGCTTATGGGCTATTTGTGCATACTGTCATTGAAAGTGGTGTGGCTATTCTAAACTATGGATGGTATAAGTATAGATTTCAAGAGTGGAAAAGGATATGCAAAATATTTTGAAGCGCCTCTAAATATTTTCTTCTAGAAGATCCAAATATAGAAGAAGAGGAATATCAAGCATACATTCTTGGTTGCGTAGAAGAAGAAAATGTGTCGGGATATATAAATATTCTCATCGTACAAGTGTCCAACCAAATGTACGCTATACATTTGATCCAAATTTGACATCTTGGAAAAAATGCACGTCTTTGCACATCAAATCAAAAGAGTATGGCTATGTATGCCTTGAGACTATTTGTCGGGTTGCAGCAAGAGAAGAGTTGTTTGCTAACTATGACTTTACTTGATATTTTCAAGTATTGTATGCTAGTAGAAATCTTAAATACATCTATTTTTTTTTATTGATAGAATCTCAACACTTAAGTGTATATGATTGTTGTTTACTATATGTTTATCTAGAATCTAGAGTGCTCTTATGCTTTATGTGTTTTCTAAATTATTTGATTACCTTGAGCATAGAATCTTGATTCTACTCAAGATTTTTAGAAAATATTATAAAAATCAATATTTCGGTTGGAAAAGTGGTAGGGGCTCCAATATTACTTTCTTCTTTTAATAAATTTTACCTTGAATATGAAGCACATCTTTGCAAAATTTTGATGTAGTTTGAAGCTAGCTAGCTTAAACAAGTTGTGGCCCTTGAATCCAAATCTAAGACGAATCTCTAATCTTTTCTTGTAGCCTAGATTGGACATGTGGTGGACCTTGTGCCCATGTGTTCTTAAATAGGTTTTTCTTGTAGCCTAGACTGTGGACCGTGTGCCCGTGTGCCCGTGTGTTCTTGAACAAGTTTTGGCTTTTAGTATTCACTTAAGTACTAACATTTAATAGAGTGTAGGTTGGACAAGTTTTCCACAATAGATTGTAGTTTAGACAAGTCGTGCCTTGTGTACCAATGTGATAGGCTATTCTAATCAACACTTCTGGAACGCCCATGTATGTGATTTTTCCCTCCTTCTTGGTGCCCTTCAAGGTTGTCAAGACATACTGCACGTGGTCCACAGGCTGCCTTGTTGTTGACTTAAGAACTTGAGTGAAGGTGGTGGCCACGGTGTGATTTGGTGTAGTGTACCTTGGTGGCCTTTTTGCCAGAAAATGGAAGTGTTGATGGTACAAACGGGCTAGCTCTTCCACCTGTTTGTGGAGAAGATCAGCTAATGTAGCCACGGTTGTCTCCTTGGTAAATGTGCCTGCGGTTTTCCTATCTCTTGCCCGCATGGTCATTCCTTCAGTGGGCAATATGAGTGCCTCTACCACTATCTCTTTTGTGATAACTACCTCGACCTTGTTCCCTTGGGTGTCGGATATCTGTGCGGTTCCATCCGCTTTGATGGTGGATAGAAGCTCGTAAGCTTTCTAAAAGCCCACTCCGCAAGGCTCTTGTTCGTAGAAATGCCTGAGCCCTAACCTCTGGTTAGCCTCTTTGGTCTCTGGCTTGGCAGCTACATCATAGACCTCTTTAGGCAGGAGTTGCAACTCCACCTGAGCCCTTCTTCACTTTTCAACCTGCCAGTGAAGACCGTAGTGTGGTGCTCTTCCAGCAGTTCTTTAGAAAGGTAGGATGCTTTTGCCTCTTTGACTGGCCTAGGGTCCAGTTGATATGCAGGCAATTCTTGTAGTTTCTCTTTTTGGTTTAGCTTCTTCTTAGCCCTCTTTGCTGCTTGCATTGCTCCTGTTCAATGAATAGAGTGCAAAGTTAGAAAATTTGTCGGATTTTTCTCTGGAATGTCCTTTTAGACTGAAATGATGATAATCTGGTCCAAATTGCTTCAACTCAATTTTTGAACAAGCAAAGATGCATAAAATCATGCAAGGAACAAAACTGTATGGTCAAAACAAAAATTTGCAACCAAAGTAAATAATCACGATTATTTACAGTTGAAGAAAATTTTCAACTCTTTGCAAACTTGGCATTAGGCTTGAAGTATATACCAAGTACATGCTCTGAGGGAAATATGGGCTCATTTGGATGCACAGGGTGAAAATGGTACCAGATTTTGGCTTTAGGTCTCTGAAACAATAGATATAAAGGAACTTTGAGATTTTGAACTCCAAATTGATTCAAAATTGGCTAGTGGGCTTATCACAACATGTACTTTGGATGTATGATGGCCAAATATCAAAATTTTCCAATTTTGACCAAAAAGTAAATAATATTATTAACTTTTCTTCCAAAATTGACATTTTTTGGTACAAATTGGTTCTAGTCATGGTATAGACCTTGGGTATGAGATATGAGGTGATTTGGATTAAGAAAAGTTGTTCATAACCCAAATTTTGTCTTGCAAAGACTTCTTTGCGTTTTTTTGGCAATTTTACAAGTAATGGGTGGTCATTTTGGCTCATACTTGATTTTTGGCATGTAATAGGTGTGTACACAAGATAAATGAGATGATTTGACAATTTCCAAGCAAAACTGACGCAAAAGTAAATAATCACGATTATTAACTTCAGTGACAAAAACTTTGCAAGACCCCCAAATTTTGACCTAGAAATGTTTCATACACCTAATACCAGTCCTAAATTGAATTTGGTCAAGTTTGGTCATGCCGGCATCACTTTGTGCTCTAACCTCTCAGATATCACCATTTTTTGTGATTACTCTGTCTGTTGGGTTGGTCGATCAACTTTGAGGCTTTGGACTTGTCCGTAACATAGTCGTGAAGCTACCTGTCCAATTCTGGCTCATTTGGAGTCAGTTTGGCCTCGTATGTCGAATTTGACGCTTTGTAACCTTCGAGCTGTTTTTTGCTTTTCGAGGGCTTTGCTTGATGGATTTCACCAAACCAATCATATACATTGTAAATGGACCTCATTAGCAAGCCAGCTGTGGAGTCAAGTCGGAATTCTGGCATTTGTCAAAAACCTAAGTTTTCTACTGGGGATCCCTTTGACCCGAGTCGAATGGTCATCTGATGGTATAGAAAGGTTCTATTATGTTAGGGCGTGCTATGGTTCAAATCCCATCCGATTTGGTCAAGCTGGCAGGCCGCTATGGTCAGTTTTAGGTCGTAGGTATTCGTGCACTGCTCGATTTCTAGGGTTTTTTCTAAGGCTTTAAACTAGCTACCGGCCATACAAAATGGATCATTATCGAGTAAAGAACTTACCCCTCATGTCTCGTGTGAGATGGCACTGAAAATGGTCAACTGTGGGCTCCGGAAATGTTGCACGAAAGAGGCCGAAATCTCTCTCTGCAAAGACTCCAAGTGGAAATGAGGTGGTTTTAGCCTACCATGGATATCTATACCTGGACTTTCATAACCAAATTTCCCCAGATTCCCCCGTTAGTCCTACTAAGCCGTGAAGCCTATGTTAGACTCAAAAATTTCCCTGATCGGATTCCTATATCTCATTTTGCAAGAATTTTGCAAAAGTAGGCTTGGCCGCCTAATTTAGGCTTCCTTCTTCCATCTTCTGAATTCATTAAAAAGTTTTGTGCTTGTCCGCCTTGTCTTTTTTATCACCATCATGTCTTCCATTTTTCCATCTGAGCTTCCCTGTTATTTATTATTAATTTTGACCTATTTATTTGAAAAAATCAAAAGTGTAATGGCATGTGATCAGAGAGGCTTTTTGTTGAGATTACCTTCATCTCTAACGATGATGAGATCCAGTCAAATTGATGAGAGCAGTAGCATCTGTCCAGCCGGGAGGCAGTGCGGGCATATTGAAGGCTTGTGTAGGTGAATCCAGGCATGCTGTTCCATGGGCCCACTTCCCACAAGTCAATCATAGCCCACTTCTCACATAAGCTCAACCATTTAGACTTTTCTGAGCCAACCAAGAGACTAGCGGAGCCTGTTCTATCCTTGCTTTTCTCGACCATATTGAAGTCTCCTACCATCAGCCACTCCCCTTCGATCGGAGTATCCCTGAGCTGCATCCATAGTTTAGCTCTATCCTTTGCGTTGCAAGGGCCGTAAACATTTACTATGGTGATAGGTTGATTGTCCCATCTGATTCTAAGACCAAGGACTCTTCCTGAGGGGTGGTTAAGAACTACCTTTGGCTCCAAATCTATGTCAACAATGCACAAGACACCACTGAAATCGTCGCTTCCTTCCCCATAAAAGATAAGTTTTTTCCCTACAGCCTGTTTTCTCTTGCAACAAGCATCCAAATGGTGTTCTTGGATGGCCCGGCAATTGACTGCCTTCTCTTTCTTCACTTCTTCCCAGAAGAGAGTGCCCTTCTTCCGGGTTTTTAATCCCTTCACGTTCCAAGATTGAATAGAGAGAGTATCCATCATTGGGAAAGGGGGACAAATTCTTCTGCCTCCAGGAACTCTCCAATAAAGTTCCCATTTAGGTTGTCCTCTTCCATTGGCTCCTTCTCAGCTGGAACCTGCATGGTATCTAGCTTGGAAGTGAGAAGGTCCTCTTGATTCATCTTCCCCAACACTTTGAATATGTTGTCATATATGACAGGAGGCTTTGGGAAATCCGGCGGGAGATCTTTGAATTGTCCCAAGGCCCTAGCCTTTTCTTTAAACCGTTTACATGAAATATGAGATACTTGCTGCCATTCCTCTTCTTTTGATCTAAGAGTTGGAGACATCACGATCTTCTGCATTACTGGGGTGGCCGTTCTTTGCTGAGCGGTGGATGAAAAGTGGTAGCTTTGGGTGGTCTTGCCCTTACCCCGGTTCCCATGATCTTGTTTCTCCACATCTTTATCCGAGTTGACTTTATCTTGCCCACCCTCTGCCTTGCCAAGCTTTTCAATAGTCTTCTTTGTTGGATCTACTGTATTTGTGCCACCCTGTGGTGTAGCCTGTAATTCGCTTCTCTCATCTGTAGGCTTTAGCACCTCAACAGGACATGCCCTCGCATAATGCCCAAATTTATTGCATTTGAAGCAGGCCCCGAAGAAGGTGTTAAAGTTAAGAGGAATGACCTTTAGTCCTGCCCCAACATTCACCACCAAGTTCTTTGGCTGTGGCTTCCACAGATCCCACCAGATACAGACCTTGTTTGCTGCTACACCCGAGGCTCTGGCAGATGGGACAAACAGTGGATCACCAAGCGAAGCAGCGAGGTCCTTTAGGTTCTTCTTGAGCCAAACTGAGAGGTTGACAAAATCCACCCATACTGGGCAGAGATCCTTGAATGCCTCGTTAGATTCAAACAGAGGGTCCTAAGGGAGCACGCACATCGGCGCGCGATTTAAGAACAGCAGACTTTTTGCCAAAACCCTCTCAACCATTGCACTGTCGTTGAACTGAACTGACACGAATCCTTTTGCTATATATTGGGTAACCATTAGTGAGCCGTGCTGATTCAACACCAGTGCACTCCAAAGCCAATTACAGAGCTCAATTCTATTCGGAACTCTCCCCATAAACCCGAAGACCAGTGTGGAATTTGCAACTTCCGCAAGTTATTTTTTCATAATGGCAGGGGGAACAACCACCGTAACGGCATCTTCCACCTCGACATGCTGCGGGAGCACCTTTTTAAGTGCTTGGAAAGATCTGTCCCCTTTGGACACTTCAGCATCATCCTCCTGCATCGCCTGATCTTCGCACGACCTTTTGTTCAATGATAGTGCACCTAGGATTTCCGCTAGGTCTTTTTCCACTTGCGTCTTTCTTTGTTTCAGTTCCTCCTTACTCAGATCAGTCAGAGACCTTTGCCCGCTACCATCGGCGCCCAGCTTTGCAAGTTCTCATGTTAGCTCGATAGCCTTCAGAGCGTCGGGCTACTCTTTGCCTGCCACCACTTCTTCGACGTAGGATGGCTTAGAAGAGCTCGCCATGGCGTGGTGCAAGACCTCACCACCACCAAGTTATAGAAGGGTTAATAATCGCCTTACCAAAGAGATACTAATACTCGCAATCTCTTTAAGATAATAGTTAATTATCGCTGCGGTGGGAGGGTAGGGGGGTGGCGGGGGGAGATGCTCCACCTTGTTGCTACCGCATGACTCTCCACATGCACTATGCTTATAATTGTTGCTATCGCGTGACTCTCCACATGCACAAGGCTTATAAGAAGGCGATTATTGACGTTAATAATCGCGATGCATGCATAAACCAAAAAGACCATTATTAAGGCCAGTTAATAATCGTCTCACCCTGCCTAGTAGACGAAGGGAAGCTTCGTATCTTAAGTGTTGCGAGCAGAAGCTGGTTGATGGGGAAGTGGGCGCTTCGGCTCAGGCAAGATCGCAGAGCCACAGAAGCCCCCCCAAGGTTTGAGATCCGAGTTTAGCTAAGCTCAAAACCACCTAGGAGCACGAATCATAGCAACAGACTATAGCGCCGGATGCAAGCTCACACAGGAGACCACCCACATAAGTGATACCCAAAGCCTAAACCGTACCCACGCCATCGTACATCTCTGCAACCCTACTCATGCCATCGCGATTATTAACAAATCCTTTCAAACCATCTTAAGTGCACAAGTGAAGAGTGAGTTTATGAAATGAAAAGACTTTGTGTGTGTGTGTGTGTGTCTCTCTCTCTCTCTATCTATATATATATATATATATAAAGAGAGATGATCCAATGCACCATGAAACATTTGTGTTTTAATTTGCCTACTTTCCCTTAAGAGTATCCTTTTTGGCTCTCTAAAAGAAGCCTTAGTGTTGAGTTGCGTTAGTCATACTTTCATTGTTTTCAATGTCATGATGGAGACTTACCTTAATATTGTTCTTTGGAATTGGAGCTGATCTCTAGAGACAGCTAATTCCAGTGTTGAAGGATTTCAACTACTAGTGTGGAAAGATTTCAGACAACAGACTAGACAGAAATCAGAGACTAAACTGAAGTGGATACTAAAATAAGAATCAGACTTATAGACTGTAGTACGGTTCAGATTCAAATTCAGAAGACTGGTCGAGAAGTAAGTATCATTGAAATGTATACCATGATTGAGATTACGGCGAATATGATTACAGAGAGAGAGAGAGAGAAAGTATAGCCGACAATACTGCCACTGATGCTCAAGTACGATTATAGCCCAAAGCGCTAATACAAGTGATAACAATTGCCAACCCGATAATAATGTAATGGGCCCTATTTATACACTTTGGTTTTACTGTAGTAATTACTAAGTAATTCGCATGGTGATTATCCAGTCGTCTACATCCTTCCCTTCTTTCTTGAATTTTGGCAAGATTCCAAAATTTCTGAAAAATTCCCGTCTGATGTTGATGTGAGACTGAAAAATCCATCGTCTGGTTCTGGTGTGGAACTGTAAAATCCATTGTCTGGTTCTGATGTTGGGATGCAAGAGTTCAAGAAGGACGAAGGATTGCGGAAGGCAGCGGAAAAGGCCAAGGTGGAGCTCTCACCAGGCCAAGGTGGAGCTGTCATCAGGCCAAGGTAGAACTGTCATCTCTCCCTGCCTGCTGAGAAGAAAAGTCGCCACTGAATTCTGAGATGGAACTACCCAGTATCCTTCCATTGGACCGCCGTCTTCCTTTTGCCTTTGCTCTTTGACTGGGATGGTGCCTGAGTAGTCCCAGCACGAGCATTCTCCTTCTGAATCAGTCGGTAAATGGCCTCCTTCTCAAGTTGATCCCGCCGTTCTGTGGTCATCTCTACCTCATAAGGTGTGAGAGAATGATAGGTTTTGGTGTCAGGATCATAGAGTGTATGCCTGCCCTTGGTCAGTCTAGTTCTGGCCAGCTTATGACAATGCGAAGCAGTATGGATCCATCCTTCTGGAAGAGGCTGATTTGTTTTGGCGCGAGCTTCGAAAAGAATCTCAGCCATCTCTCTGTACTGCGGTGCTAGACCCGCTTTGCTGCAATGTCTTTCTCAGGCAAATTGGAAGATTCGACCGTAAGCTGTAGCAACTGATTAGTAATCCTAGTCAATCCTCTGACCTGAATCTTCCACTGGCCCATACACAGCTGAATCCTATAAATGTCATTGATTTGAAGAGCATCATTGAGCAATGTCTGCCAAGTCTTCCATTCCACAGTTGATCGCTCATACCAATCCTGAAGCTCATCAATTATCTTGAAATATGTGAGTCGATCAACTGGTTCTTGATGTTGAGGATACGGCGCTGGAAAGAATCTTGGCAGCTCAGTTTCTCTTGCTAGAACAACATACAAGAGAACTGGAGAATCATGCACAAATTCCAGGAAATTGAGAACAACCTGGTTCTCTTGTTGCATCATCTTTCTAGTGATTCTCACTAGTTGGAATAGGGTTCGGAGAGCAGTTGCCTATGCTCCTAACATTTGCGTTTGGGGTCCCCTGCTAGTGGTTGTCTGGTCCTCAAGAATGGCTTTCACTCTCTGATCCAAAACACCTTTGGCAGCTTGCAGTTGTACCAGAACTTCCTTGAGTTGGACCCTAACATCCTTCATGCAGCGGTAAGTTGGTTTGTTACCCAACAGAAGTTCCAGTTGTAGAGCTAAAGACCAACAATCTGCAGTAGACTGTCTTTGTCAGTGCGGGTTTGCCACTTTCTCATCAGCATCGAGTATCCATTCCGGAACTCGTTCCAACAACTGCACTGTACTGGGATGCGCAGGTAGTCTACAAGCTTCTTTATCATGGAAAGCAACAGATTTCCAATGTTCTACCATTTCCCTGGCTCCCACATATAGTCTTTGAAATCTTTCTAAATCAGTCCAGAGAGCATCATCCTCTAGATACTGTCTGGTGATGGAGGCCTGTTGATGTCTCAGCTGCTTATTCAAAGTAATGAGCTGCAGTGAATGCTGATGATCAGTCATTGGTCCCTCATCCTGAACCTTCATTTTCCCTTTAGCCTCTCTGCTGTGATGGGACTGATCAATTGGCTGATTCCCAGTGTCACTGGGCTACTGCTCTTCAGTCTGCTGGTGACCCGACTGGTGCTCTTTATCCTGTCCTTCCTGCTAACCCTCATTCTGGTCTGGCTGGTTTGGCTGTGACTGGCCTCCTTCATCTGGCCCTGTCCCACCAGTACCAGGTCCTGGAGGTGGAGATGGTGGTGGGAAATCATCATCATCCTTGGTATGCCCAGTTTCTTGATCCTCCTCCTCCTGATCGGCTTCATCTTCTTCATCTTCTCCATCCTCATCCGGGGAAGTCTGTTGCTCAATATAATCCATTATAGCTTGGTTCATCAGAGCATTATTAAACTCACCCATCTTGTCCTGCAAATCGCTCTGCATACTTTCCATCAAGGACTTTAAATTTTCTAAGTCAAAAACAACATTGCCTGCGGGGTTTAAAATTTCAGACAAGCTATTGTAGATATATCTGTCAGTCAGCGAACGCTTCAGAGATGTATGGTGCAATAGCATCTTTCTGAATTCTGCCCGCTTCATCCTGAGCATTGTTTCAGCTCGCTCGGCAGCTCTCAGTGCTTCATTCCTTTGACTTTTCATGATCATAATTTCAGACTCAGCTTTAGCTAACTTTTTGTTCAACAACTCCTGAGCCCTTTTTGATTGAGCTTCCAGTACCCTATGTTGTATGTTCTGCACTTCCTGGGCTTTCTGGAGTGTTGCAATCTGATGTTGTGCTTCTGCCAAGTCAGCTTTAAGCTTTTTGACTTCGTCTTCTGATCCAACAGCCTCCACCAATTGTCCCATACAACTGACAATGGTATTCCAAGAAGACTGTATCAGTACTGAACATCTGTCTTTGACCGTGGTTGGATCAGAATCAACAGGTTCATATATTGCCACAGGAGCCACATAGGGTAAAGTTGCATAATCAGTGTTGCTGAGCAAAAGATGCCCTCTCAATTTATGAGTTTGCATTTGCTGCAACTTATCCTTTTTAACCAGTTGCAGAGGGTTTCCAGAAATGGCAGGAACTTCTCCAGACAAAGTCGAGGACGTTGGACCTTTCCCTTTGTCCAGTTGACTCTTGCCTTTGTCCCTTGACTGGTCTGGTACCTTCTCCTCATTTACATGATCTTTCCCAGAGCCAGTAGCAACTATATGTTTGACAACTGACTGATCAGGCACAGTTTTTTGAGCAATTTGCTGCTCAGTTTTACTTTTCTCGGCTTTCTCAGTGCTCACTGCCTTAACCTGGCTTTCTATTCGCTTCAAGAACTCACTGCTTTTTGTCATTGTAATTCTTGGCTTCTTTGAACTACCAGCTTCCTCTGTAGTGGCTTTCCTTTTCAGGTCATTGAAAATCGTTTGACGGTCTGTTTCCTCGTCGTCTGAAGACAGTTCAATCTTCTTTGGTTCAGAAATGGGTTGCTCACTCCAAGCCTGCTTTACCTGCTCATTAACATCTGCAGCAGTAGCCCAATACAAGAATTGCCAGACATACCATGCCTTGAAAACAGTTTGAGATTTCAGCTTGGCAGTCTATTGGAGTACATTATGCGAGAGTATTTGACAAAGGTTGATATGGACTTGTGGATCCAGTATCTTGGCCAACAGCATAGCAAATAATTTCTCTGACACATATGTTGGGTTATTCTTAAGACTGACTGCTTCAGCTACAAACCTGTAAGCAGCGGAGGCTTCCAGTCCTGCGACTGGAACTCCTTGAGCACTTGCCTTGCGCTTCTTTCTAGCTGTTTCATCCTCCTTTAGAGCAATACTTATTTGTTGTGCAGTCGCCACAGACGATTTGGGCTCATTAGGCATCTGAAATGCAAATGCAATAGCTTCTGGTGTCACTGACACCTTCCTATTGTTTATCATAGCACTGCTAGTTTCAGCATCAAAGGAATCAAGAATTTGCTTGATGATATCTGCATCAAAAGCAATCCTTGTAGCTTGCAACACAACTCACAGATCCCAGAGTTGTAGCAGAGTCATTGCGTGATCAGTAAAGACATATCGCTGGATTTTACTGTATGGAAGAACAGGAAGGCTTGCCTTTGCCTCAGCAACTGTTGACTGCTGGGTCAACGACACAACATAACTCAAGTTTCGTACCAAAGTCTTATCTTTTGCGAGTTATGAAATGCTGCGGATTATGGATATAAACATCATTTGTAATGAGTAGTTATTCTAGTTTCAGAAGCCGGGGTGCAATGGCACTTCCAGATTGTAAATACAAAGCCATTTGACCCTTTCAACCCCATTCTTGGTTAAACCTAAGGTAGCCTTAGTATATAAGGTACCTAGGTCATTTTGTAAAGAAGACTTTTAATCATAATCAAAACTTAGCGCTGCCGTCTACTGTGTGTGAGAGAGAAAGAGAGTGAGTGTGAGCTTCATCCTCTTGCTACGCCCTGCTCGCTCAACACATTGGAGATCCGACTGCACCATTGCTGTAGGCTCGAGGAGAGCTACGTGACAACGCCAAGCATTCCACGCGAGACGAAGTGCACACGCTGACGCATCTACGAGCTATTTGTGGCCGTAAGTGTATCAAACGATGTCTATTTTCTGCGTGCTAGTAGTCTATAGAATCGTGGCGACATAAGCTACGCATAGGTATTCATAAATTTCAGTTTCGGGCACTTTCAGAATTCTGCTCTGTCATCCTACGCGTTTTCCGCAGACGGGTTTAGAGTGAGGGTTTTGAGTGTAGAAGCTTCGGGACAGGTGTATCCTAGTGAGGGGATGGTGTTCCTTAAGTTTTGTACGAATCTGGCATGATTAGGTGAGTTACCTTTCGTATGTGTGTATGTGGCTAGGTGGTGTAGTTGAGAGCAGTGAGGTTCTTGATTGTGGTTTAGTTGGCCTTCCTGAGTGTTGTATGTGTAGGATGGTCTCAGCCTGACAAGCTAAAGAGATTTCCTCCGTGTGCCTATCGTGTCATCTGTGTCCTCGATTGACATTATGTTGATCTAGGTAGTGTTTGCATGCACTTCATGGGTGTGTGAGACTTCTCGTCCAACATTGGCGCCGCTGCCGGGGACACAAGGACCTAAGTAGGTTTCCTACTAACACTCGTGTGATGGTTGCTTGATTTAGTTTCGGCTAAAGAAAGCATTTTTCTTAAGTGGATCCGGAAGAGGATATTCCGTGCTCAAGTGGATAGCCAGGAAGCGTGTGTCTTGCCGAGGGTCTGCGACTAGATAGGTTTAGTTAGGATCTGTGGATTAGAGAAGTTGTTGGTGGTCGAGTAATTTTTGAGGTGATAAAAGCGTTTACTAGTCCGTGTGTGGCAGTGAAGCGTTTTTCTACTCATAGATGCAAAACCCCATATGATTTGTAGGAGTAGCTTTAGGTTAGTGATCCGATTCTGATCTAGAGCTATTCATCATTGAATTATTTGCTAAAGTGCTTGATTGCATTTGAAATCACGGAAAAGTGTGCTTTTGAGGGTAAAAATGCATTAAACAAGCTTTTGTGGACATTTTTGTATGACTGACTGATGCTATGTATATAAAACAACATTTGCAAGGGTTCTGTGAAGAAAACCTGCAATTCTGTAAACATAGACATCCTACGCGTAGGATGTCTCAAGGGGGTTCTGGAGACCAAATTTGAAAATTCTGAGTGCACCAGTGGGTTCAGAGGGTAGGTTTTACCCTAGTAACATATTGACTTGGGTATTTTTCCCTATTTTTGTTGACCAAAACCCAAAAGGCGGAGTCAGAAAACGTAAAATTTCAGAAAAGGCTTAAATTGAGTGTTTTTTGCATGTTTTTGCAATTGTGAAGCATACTTGCACTTGCTGAGAGCATAAGGAATCATCAGGGACACTTTAGTCTCAAAAAATCAGCAGTAGACATCCTACGCGTAGGATGTCTACAGGGTGATCTGGTGGAAATTTTGAAAATCGGAGGTTACCAGTGTGTTTAGAAGGTAGGTTTTACCCTATTTTCACCTGGAAAGTGGAAATTTGACCAAATTTTGACAGATCAAAGCCAAAAGACGAGAAGTGCCAGACATCCTACCCAAATTGTGTCCAAGGCATAATTTTTGAGACCAAACCATAGGGTGACTTCATGTGCATGTTATACATGATGTTTTGAGTGCATGTGATAAATTTCATCTCATTTGGGTCAGTGAAAGGGAAGATTGAGCGGACTTTAGAATTTTGACTGAAAAAGGCAAGAACATCTAGTTTTGGGGTCTTTTGACATCCAAATCAAAATCTAAGCATACCATTGGGTTACTGACATCAAGGGGAAGCTGTGGGACAAGTCTGGGGTCAAACAGGCCAAAAAAACCTCCTATGCGTAGGATGTCATATGTGTGATTTTGCACTCCAAACTTAATTTTGAGCATACCACTGTGATCAGCACCTTAAGGAGAGTCTGTGGTTCAAATTTGGGGTAATTCTGAGCAGTTAGACATCCTACGTGTAGGATGTCTTAGGCATAATTCTGAAACCAAAATCCTATTGTGACCATAGCAGGGTGTTGTACAGACTTAGGCAAGGCTCCTAGTCAAATTTGGTCCAATTTGGAGTTGATTTGACTTAGGAATTCATCAGAACAGACATCAGGCTTTTGGAACAGATTCTTGATCATTTGACCAACCTATAGGTGTCAGAATCAAAAAGTAAAAATAGCTGTGAGTTAAGCACATCAAGGGGAAGCTACAGTGCAAGTTTGAGCTGAAACAGAGCAAAAAGACATCCTTCGCATAGGATGTCTCAAGCTTGATTTAGGACTCCAAACCAACCTATGAGCACACCACTGTGATCAGCACATCAAGGAGAAGCTGGGGTGAAAATTTCAAGTCATTCTGAGAAAAAAGACATCCTACGCGTAGGATGTCTCTAGGCCAACTTTAGGGTCCAACTGTAATTTTGACCATACTAAACTGCAATTCACTGTTTTGGCCATAACTTTCACAAACGATATCGGATCGGAAAAGTTTTTATATCAAAATGTAGCCTAAGAGCGGCTCTACAGATCTTAGAGCGAAACTTGAACTAAACTTGAGCGGCAACCATTTAGTTCAACTTTGAAAAAAACCTCGTTTAAGGCCTCAAAATTCATCTGGAAGTCAGGGGTGTCTAAAAGCGACAATTTGCGAGAATTGTGACGAAACGGTTGCGGTTTTGGACATAGTTTCGACTTTTCCCTAACCAAAGCACTTGAACAAAGTGGGCTAAGTCTACTTGAACCAAGCAAAAGCTCTTAAGACCAGAAATCATGTCTACCCTAGATTCAAATGCAGCTTACACAAGCTTGGAGATCCCGACGATAGAGGAATATCCTCCGACAATGGATCTTCCAAACTTGCAATTGATAAAGACCCATCTTGTTGAGAGAGTTTGGATGATTGGTCATGAGAATGAAGGGCTATATAGATACATTGACGACAATGAGGTCAATCTTTATAGGTGCTCAGATCCATACCTAGAAGAGATAATGGATTACAAGCTCTTATATGTCTACACATACGAAGTCGACTGTCAATGGAGATCTATAGTTGTCGACAAGTATGGACGAGAATACAGAGTTGTAGAAAGCACAAATCCACAGACTGTACTAGAAAGAGGTGGATATTTGGTCAATGAAGGACCACAAATGCCTCCACCAAACACGAGAATTCCTATAGGAATTCCAAGAAGAGAGCCACCAGGATTCCCTTCAAGAGCGATAACGAGAGAAGGATTGGGAGAGTCTCTGGTTAGACTTGTAGACAATCGACGAGTTAGACCATCCCAAGTCCAGAAATGGGTAAACAGAAAATACTCCGGAGATAAAGATCCGAGAGATCACGTAGCGGCTTTTAGAAGAGTGATTAGAGCAGAGGAAGTTTCAGATTTTGCGACACAGTTTGCGGGATTTGGATTGACTCTAGAAGATGATGCAGCTACATGGTTCGATTCGGTGGAAAATTGGGATTTTGAGACCCTAGATGAGCTGTTTGAGGAGTTTATTGAAGAATTCTCGCCAAAAGGCATTGCTCACAACACGGTCTCGCAAATCCATAGATTCAAACAGAAAGCGGATGAATCAGTACGCAAAGCATCATTACGACTCAAGAGATATGTTAAGCTCTGTCCGAGAGCGGAATTACCTACGCAAGCACGACTGATGCTGATCTTTATCCAGGGAATGAGAGATGAGGGCCTTCAGAAGGATCTGCATATGTTAAGGAGGATGACGCTAAAGGAGTTGATCAAAGAAGCTCTTTATCTAGTGGATAATTGTGAGGCATACAAAGAAAAGGACTTAAAGAGTCAAGGAGATGACACGTCCTCTCAGCACAGTGTTTCACAGATAAGTGAGTCCATTGCCAAGCCAACGGCACCTGTTGATCAAGAAACGCTTATCGACGACTTGGTCAAAAGGTTGATTCCTCTTGTAAGGTTTGATTCGGGAGAGCCGAAGTGGTGTGAAATTGAGAGAAAATGGACGAACCATACGGAGGAAGAGTGCTATTATAGCATGGAAAATGCTAGGGAGAGGTATGTACAACCTATTCCAGAAGCACCTACTTCACGATACATTATGGGGAATGCGCCAAGACCAGTAGGAGTTTTAAGGCCACAGCTTGTCTTAGGACAACAACCTCCGCTGCCAGGTGCTAGAATGCCGGTAGACATGAGATACATGCCAATGATGGAAGCATCAAATAAACCAACACCAGTACCAGCTACAATGTGGTATAGCAACCAAAGAGAGTACTACCCTTCGGAGAAACAAAATGTGAGAGAAACACATGGAGTGGTGAGGCCGGTACAACCTCCACCTCCTGGGTTTCAGTCGAAAGAAAGAAGGTATGAAATGGACGAAAGGACATTGCGATTCATTGCAAATAGCGGCTTATCTAGGTCAAAGCTTGCTTATAGCCAAGAGGAAGTGCTAAAAGAATCTCCTCAACCAGAGACAGATTGTCACAAAAGTCGTGACAACCACTTGGTCAACAATGTCCTCATACGGAGATCACTGAAGTAAATGCCAATTGTCTTGAGTGTGGCATCACTCACTTGATCCCTGATTGCCCGAAAAAACCAAACCAAATCAGGAAAATCATGACAAATGTATCAGGGATTGTTCAGCTCCCTAGTAGCTCAGAAAATGAAAATGTCATACCAGTTCAAGTGGTTACGAGAGCACAAGCTCAAAAGAAAGCTGATGAGAATCCAGAGAAAAAGAACAAAGAAAGTGACACGAGTCCAAAGATAGATGATGGACCAAAGACAGACGCACCTAGTCAAAAAACCAAGAGCAAACGAAATAGTTGGAAAACTAGAAAGACTAGGATGAAAGCACGCAGGGAACGAGAGCAAAAATCCCTAGCTGAGAAGCTTACCGAAGGTGAGGAGAAGATAAAACAACACGAGGAAAAGGAGGCACCTTCTCTTACACAGATGGTTAAACCTCTAGAGGAACCATCCACAGATGAGAAACCGAGAAGTGCTAGTTCAGGAGGATCTGTGTTGGCAGAGAAGGTTAATGAGACATTAGATGCCCTCTTGAAAGCCTATGATGCGAGGCTCAAAGACAACCAAACCCAAGAACAAAGGTGGATGACATATCCCTATACGGAACTAGAAAAGAAAAGGTTTGAAATGTGCCATAAAATGATTCAAACAGCCCAATCTTTACTAGAACCAAGTAAACAAGTAATTCCTAAACAAGTAATTCCACCAAACCAGGAACTAAAAGAGCCAGATTCTAGTCATGAGCACATACCAAAACTCAAAGACCCAGCATTAGAACCAAGGATAGTACTAAATACCACGGATAACTCTTCCGAGGGATTTCACCAAGCTATACCTGAGGATTGTAAAGAGATAGATGGTCTTGACGAATTGTGGAAACAAGTTAGAGAGGCCAATGAAGCCGATGACCTAAGAAGACGAGTAGACAAGACTAGTGAACGAGGAGTGTTTCTACCACCAATAGAGGAATTTGAGACTGGATCTCAAATGAATCTAGACGTGCAATCATGTTGGGGTGACAAAGGATCTGTACAATCTATGGATAGTCAACCCCATTCGCTAAGAACACTACCATCCTACATGGGAGAGTACGAGACCAAGTCAGATGTGGTTGCAATCCCATCACAGAGACTGTCTCCCAACAAGGCCATCGATTCAAAGGGGCTAGTAGATATTCTATCTACCCTAGTCACCTGTACAATAATGTTAGCCGAGTTGCTCAGAATAAGACCAAACATGTGGGCTAATGTGGGTGAATATCTAGAGAAATTTGGTGTAAAAACCCCAATGACTCAAATCGAGGAAGGCATCAAAGAGCTTGAAATGCCTCAACTAAATACTAGGCCAGTTCCATTAAACAAGGCAGGCAAGTATTACAAGGGAGAAGATGGAAACACCACCCTTCCTGTGGAATTCAATGGTGTACAAACCATGGCAATCCTTGACAGTGGAGCTGGTGTGGCCATTGCAACCAAAGAGGTTTGGAAAAAATGGGGAAAACCTGCCTTGAGATCCACACGAATGACCGTGCAGCTTGCAGACGGACACAAGGAAAAGCCCCTAGGACTGCTAGAAAAAGTAATTGTTACTTCTTGTGGCATTGAATATGAACACACTTTTGTTGTTGTTAACTTTGGCAAGAAGAACAACTATGAAATCATTCTAGGAAGACCATTCATGCGACAATTGAAAATGGTCCAAGATTGGGGTTATGACCATATATACCTGAGACATATGGAAACCATAACAAAGGTAAACTTGAGGGACCATAGCTACAAGGATATGACGAGAACACCGGTTGAGGAGTTTGATTCCGCCACAGTTGCAGGATCCGAACTGCCAGCTTGGTTAGTTAAGCCTAAAGAACTGTGGATGTGTGGAGCTTCACAATGTGGTAGCTTGAAACGTGAGGAATGTATCCTAGAACGGGTTATAGAGGATATGGACTATATCCCAGAACCATTTCCTGAAGAAGAGTTAGAGCCTTTTGGATGGGAACACATCTTGGCTACTCTGGACGTGTGCGCCGTGGAGGATGCTCCCACAACAAAGTTTTGTGATGAAAATGGCTATGATGTCGTTCCTTATTTTGCAGTGAGTGTAATCCAGGAAAACGAAGAGAACCAGACATCAACAAGCTCACGACATAAGGAGCAAAAAAATAAATGTGGAGAATCAAAAGATGAAGACGACGAGTTCTATGACTCTGTAGAACACTTCGAGCTTCAAGAAGATCAACGACCCAAGAATCAATGTCATCGCTACATGAATAAAGTGCATCAAAAGTGGATTCCAAAGTCCTCAGTGAAGACATAGCCACCACAAGCATCCTCATACATGGCTCCTAATAAGGATGCAAAGACTCAGCTAGTAGGAATACGACCAGAGCAACGAGCTAACAATGCTCTAATGAATGGGCTAGAAAAGTCCTCCAAGAAACTACCACCCACGAGCAAACAGACAGTAACTTTCCACTGCCAGCCAAAAAATCAAGGGAAAGTACAAGAAGTCAACCTTGCTGAGGATAGTAGCGATAGTGATGAATCTTACGACATCCCCTATCATCAACTTAGAACATCACTATCACCAACCCCTTCAGCAACAACCATGATAGGTCAAAAGAACAGGACAACAAGTCAAAGCCAAAAAGCTCGACAAATCTGGATACCAAAAAGCCAGATCGGCCAAAAACAGGTATGGATCAAGAAGACAAAGATCTCTAATGACAAATCACAAGATCCAACACCAAAACAAAAGCAAGGAAAGCGTGCACGAATGGGTAAGAATATCACAAAGTCGGAAGCTTTCACAACTCAGGTTTGGGCTCCAAAGAAGTTGATTCAAGCACAAAAAAGTCAGGAATTCATTTGGATTCCAAAACAACCACAGTATCAACTTTCAAAGCCTGAATCCCGTCACCAACCAAGCGTACAAGGGCTGAAGCAAAGACCACTGTTGACTCACACAACAAAAAGGTGGATCCCAAAGGAGTCTCTTAAAACACAAATGAAGCACAGGCAAGTATGGGTTCCCAAACGAGAGCCAGCAACAAAACAGCCAATAATCGCAAAGAAATGGGTCCCAAAGAAGAACAACAAAACTGTTGTCAGTGCATTGCCGCTTGAATTCTTACAATTCTTCCTACGATTACAGTACAGTTAGAAGAGAGCAAGTCGCTTCAATCAAGCAACGATACAGAAGCTTCAAAGACCATTACATTGCTTAGAATAGGAAGCCTCGCCAACAAATGCCAATAAGCAAATTGCTTATACCCACATCTTGCACAACATAAATCTCTTCCATGCATTGACTGTGTATGCATAATAGGGCTACATTACAAGGCCTGCATAGGCACAACTTTTTGCCGAAGCACAACACATACCCTTTGCGATACCCTGTCGTAAAGGATGACTCCAAATGGGAAGGGGGGAGGCATTCTGAATGCGGACCTAACATTATGACTATTAGAGGGAAATGTTTTGTGAGATGCATTGAATTTTTGCGTTTTATTGTGATAATGTTTTGACAAAATTTAGAGTATATGCCCTCATAGTAGTGTTACAGAGGAGTATGGGGACAAAATCCATATATGAGCCCCTAGGGACATGTGTATAGTGTACATAGCATTTAGATTTCTATTTGAATGATCTTTCTTTTGTTGAGTTTTTTTAAAGATTTTCTTTGTTTATTATTAAGAAAAAAAAAATCCATAAACCACATGAAGAAAAGACTGACGAGAGGCCTGAGCACTACAAAGAGAAGAAGGTACAGGAAAACGATGAAACTTCACGAAGTATGTCTCAGAAGCCACTACAACAGCCGAAGAACTTGTCACAAAGCAGTGTCAACATGCAACCGATAAGTCTTACAAGGTAGAGTCGAGCTAAGCCACAAAATGAGTGAGGTGTTAGTCCCAAAGCTTCAAGTAATATTCTCTGTGGTCTAAGCGTCTTAGCTATTCTAGGTACTGCTCAAGCTGGAAGAGTTGAGCATATTTAAGTTGTGTCGCTCATGCTGGTATAGGTGAGCAAAAGAGTCGAAGTCTAAGTACTTAAGTCTGGTGAAGTGAAGGAGAAGGTCCAAAAGACACTCACGTACTGAGCACAGTGAGATACGAGTGGAGAAACTTCTACATCGAAAACCCTTCTTGGAAAGGTGGAAGCTATTGAGACATCTTTTGATGTCACATGTGCTACATTTATTCCTCGAACGCCCATCATCTCCTTCTTTCATATTGCATGATTTTGATGACAAATTTCTCATATGCATATAGAGTGTCCCATAATTGGCACTTGCATCAGGCACTCTTTCCGTGTTTCACCCAAGCACTCACCTTTCATGAACATGTACTTCACGTTCAACTGCTCAACTCCAAGAAGAGCGTATACCAAAGGCATTTTTTTCCCACCGTGTTTTTTCCCTTTGGTCATCCAGGTTTTAGACCCTAATCTAAAGACACCTATCACCATCCTCTTGTACATATTCCTTCTACATCAACAAATAAGGAAATGCTACTCAAATCAATTGACAAATGAATCGGAACACCAATTTCAGATCATAGCATACTTCTCCTCAATGGCGAGTCGAAGAATGGCCTACACTGACAAAGCTGCAGACAACACTAACAACATGATTGCACAAGAACAAAGAAGTCCCCAATGAAGAAGAGCAGACTTAAAAGTAATCAGGGGATCTCAAAAGATGAATGGTTATGATGATAGACGTCCGCTCTAATGGATCCTAGTTCTTGTTGTGGTTCGACAAAGATACAAGCAGTGCAACAGATGAAGCCAAAACAACAGCAAAGTGTTGACCGCTGGGTCAACATCACAACATAAATCATACAAAGTTGTCATTGCCTCACAAGATCAGAAAGCCAATCACTCAATTCTACAGATTGTAGAAGTTGTTTCTGAGAATCACAAATACTCCGAACTGACAGATTTGCTGGAGCAAGTGATGGATGGAACTTTCTCTATCCATGATGATAAGAGTCAAGTTAAACGACATTGGGTTCTTTTGAATTTAGATCTGACAGTAGACCTATAATGACAGAAACAGATGTTGCAGCTCGGAGCGTGGATGTGAAAGACATAAAGTTCGTCATCAATTATGATTTTTCTGAATCATGTGAAGACTATGTACATCGGATTGGACGAACAAGACAAGCTACTGCAAAGGATATAGTCTATACTTTCTTTACAACAACAAAACGACAACAAAGACCACATCGCCATCGACAATCAGGTCATGTCGGGGACGACATGAACGCGGAAGGGGGGAATGTTGACCGCTGGGTCAACAACACAACATAACTCAAGTTTCGTACCAAAGTCTTATCTTTTGCGAGTTATGAAATGCTGCGGATTATGGATATAAACGTCATTTGTAATGAGTAGTTATTCTAGTTTCAGAAGCCGGGGTGCAATGGCACTTCTAGATTGTAAATACAAAGCCATTTGACCCTTTCAACCCCATTTTTGGTTAAACCTAAGGTAGCCTTAGTATATAAGGTACCTAGGTCATTTTGTAAAGAAGACTTTTAATCATAATCAAAACTTAGCGCTGCCGTCTACTGTGTGTGTGAGAGAAAGAGAGTGAGTGTGAGCTTCATCCTCTTGCTACGCCCTGCTCGCTCAACACATTGGAGATCCGACTGCACCATTGCTGTAGGCTCGAGGAGAGCTACGCGACAACGCCAAGCATTCCACGCGAGACGAAGCGCACACGCCGACGCATCTACGAGCTATTTGTGGCTGTAAGTGTATCAAACAATGTCTGTTTTTTGCGTGCTAGTAGTCTATAGAGTCGTGGCGACATAAGCTACACATAGGTATTCATAAATTTCAGTTTCGGGCACTTTCAGAATTCTGCTCTGTCATCCTACGCGTTTTCCGCAGACGGGTTTAGAGTGAGGGTTTTGAGTGTAGAAGCTTAGGGACAGGTGTATCCTAGTGAGGGGATGGTGTTCCTTAAGTTTTGTACGAATCTGGCATGATTAGGGGAGTTACCTTTCGTATGTGTGTATGTGGCTAGGTGGTGTAGTTGAGAGCAGTGAGGTTCTTGATTGTGGTTTAGTTGGCCTTCCTGAGTGTTGTATGTGTAGGATGGTCTCAGCCTGACAAGCTAAAGAGATTTCCTCCGTGTGCCTATCGTGTCATCTGTGTCCTCGATTGACATTATGTTGATCTAGGTAGTGTTTGCATGCACTTCATGGGTGTGTGAGACTTCCCGTCCAACAGCAACTATAGCTTGGGTTTCTTCAAGAGTTTTCTGCATCTTCTCTGAGCGTTTCCTTCTACCCATACACTGTGAGGTCGACGACGATGAAACGGGCGAAGACGAAGAGGACTTACTTGTTCCTGGTGTCGCTGGTAATGCTGTCTGACAGTCAGCTATCTCGTCAGAGGTCGAAGTTTGCGGATATAGTGAAGAAACCTTGGAGCTTGGCAATGGCGAATGGTTGACAGGAGGAAAGCGTCGCGCAGGAGATTTATGAGGAAAAATGCTATTGTTCTTACTGTTATACGTGTTCGCGCCATAAAAGCTCCACCACTCGCTGCTCCTAGACTTGTGTGCGTCGTTGTTGTCGTGGCAAACATGCATTGGACAAGACTGCAACCCATCCTTGTAATAATTACCACTGGCATACCACTTGACCGTTGGCCACTTAAAATTTGGAAAGTGTGTCCATACTGGTTCTGAACTGATTCCCACTCTGGCTGGACCATACTAGTACTGGTTCTCAGGTCAGCCTGATCTGGTTCTTCTGGTACTGGTTTTGAAGCTAGAACTGGTTGCACATGAAAAAGACCAAAAATGTCTGATTCCGGTATCTCTTGATCAAGAACCTCCAGTTCCTTAGTACCTTGTTCCAACCCAGTTTGTCTAGTCTCTGAATAATAAAGTTTGATCTTTGCTCCATTATATACTCCCGGCAACATCAGTCCAGATAAATCTTTCAATCTGACTTTGCCATTGGAGAAGACCCAATCGACCTCAAAAGGTCCTGCCCAGGCAATCTTCAAATTCGGCTTCTTTGGACCCAATTTAGACTGATATAGAAGCACTAAGTCTCCTTTCTGGAATTCTTGGACTTTAATTCAGCGATCATGCCAGTGCTTCCTTCTTTGTTGAACAATCTCTTGTTCCAACATAGCTCTTTGCCTGAGTTCATCTAACTGCATCAGTTCATTCAGTCTTTTCTCAAGATTTTGGTTGAAGTCTAATCCATACTTCACATCCATTCTTAGACTGGGGATTACAAACTCCATAGGAACCACAACTTTAGTACCATACACCATTCTGAATGGTGTCATTCTAGTAGTTACCTTATAAGCTGTCCTATAAGCCCATAGAGCAGTCTGAAGCTTCAAATCCCACTGGTCTGGTTTCTTTTGCACCACCTTAGTGAGAATAGTCTTAATTGTCTTATTGCTACTTTCAGCCTATCCATTGCATCTGGGATAGTAAGGAGTAGATTTCCGACGCTTGACTGAAAGCATATCCAATAGGATTTCCATAGTATCGTTGATAAAATGTGTCCCTTGATTGGTCACAATTTCTACTGGACATCCATATCGGCAGACAATATTCTCAAATAGAAACCTTGCAGTTGACTTGGCTGTGTTGTCAGGAAGAGCCTTAGCTTCAACCCACTTGGTAACATAGCAAGTAGCCATCACGATGTACTTGTTCTTCCTAGGAGTCACCTCTTAAAAGGTCCCATAAAATCCAGTCCCCATTTCATGAATACTCCCAATGGTTGTATTGGCATTAAGGGAGTCATGTCTACAGCTGTTGGTCGGCCCATTCTTTGGCATATGTCACAAGTTTTACAAAATCTTCTGACATCAGCAATCATTGTTTGCCACCACAGACCTGCTTGCAAAATCTTCTTGTAGGTCACATCGTTGGAGAAGTGTCCACCAGACTCGCCATTATGCGCTTCTGAAATAACTTGCATTCTTCCTTCCATAGGGACACATCTTCGAAGTATACCATCCACACCTAATCGATAAAGTACTCCTTCGATGATGGTAAATTTCAGGCTTTTTATGATCAGAGCTTTCTTCTAATTCTGGTTCCAATCCTCTGGAAAGGCACCTTGGGAAAGGAATTGATAAATATCATACCATTCAGGATCCACTGATTCTTCTGCTTCTAACTGAAATAAATCAACATCAACTGGCTCATCTCTCAGAGATGATTCTGAATATCCTTCTGTACTTCTGGAAAGAAAGTCAACTCCACAGTGGTTTCGGCCAGGCTTAAAAAAATTCTGAATTCAAGTTCCATAAGGAACATCATCCATCTTATCAGCCTACCTTGAATAATAACTTTGTTAATCAGAAACAGAAGAGCTTGATGATCCACATAAAAATGGAATAACTTCCCCAATAGGTAATGCCTGAACTTTGTAGCGCTAAAAACCATTCCGAGGGCTTCTCTTTCAGTAGTGGTATAGCCTTGTTTAGCCTGACTGAATCTCCGACTAGCAAAATAGACCGGATAGTCTGTTCTGCCATCTGGCTGAGCTAATATTGCCCCCATTGCCAATCCTGAAGCATCTACATGTACATGAAAAATAATATCCCAATTCGGCTGCTTGAGGACTGGTTTACTGGTAATGGATTTTTTCAAATTCTGGAAACTCTCCTCACACTCAGCAGTCCAATTGAACTTACTAGTCTTCTTTGTAAGCTCATATAGTGGTACTGCTTGAGAAGCAAACTTGTGTACAAATCTTCTATAGAAATTCACATACCCCAAGAAAGAACTCAATTCAGAAGCAGTTCTGGGTGCTTTAGCTTGCTGGACACACTGTATTTTGTCATTGTTCATTTCTATTCCATTGCAGGAAACCACATGTCCCAGTAGCTGTCCCTTCCAAACCAGAAATACAGATTTGAATGGATTCAAACAAATCCTTTTCTCCTGACAGCGTTTAAAAACCATCTCTAGGAATAGAAGGTGTTGTTCCTCATCTGAATAGACAATGAAGTCATCCATGAAAATGGCAAGGAACCGCTGAAGAAATTCATTAAACATCTCCATCATACACCGCTGAAAAGTAGTTGGTGCATTACACAGGCCAAAAGGCATCACCAGATACATGAATGCTCCCCACTCAGTGATGAAAGTGGTCTTAGCCCTATCTTCATGAGCAATCTGTAACTGGTTATAGCCGCTATAACCATCCATGAAGCTATACATCTCATATCCTGCGATCTCATCAAGCAACATATCAATAAAAGGTAAGGGAAATGGATCCTTAATGGTTTGTGCATTTAGTTTCCTATAGTCAACACAAACTCTTAATTTCCCATTCTTCTAAGGAACGACGACTATGGGCATTCAAATCAATTTCTGCCAAAGGAAATATGTTCATAGCTGCTAGCATTCGCTCAATTTTCTTAGCTCGGTATTTCTGACACAACTCCTTCGGCCTCAGTTCCTTTTTCCAGCTCCTGGTGTTGTTGGTCTAGATTTTGATTCTGCCACTGGCCCCTTCTATGGTTAAAGTTTGGTTTGCATAGTCATGAATAGCATGTGCTATTCTTAACCATGGGCGGCCTAGTAGCATTCCATATGCTCCGTGCACATCCAAGACTAGGAAACTGGTTTTGAATTTCTCCCTCCCAAATCTTATCTGCATGTTTTCAATCATACCCTTCGCTTGTACGACTCGATGATCTGCCATTCTTACTTTGAATGGTGCTCGTTTCATGTTAGTGATACCCATTCTTTGTTGAAGATGGGCTCCCATTATGTTGACTCCTGCTCCTCCATCCAGTATGACACTTGAAAGAGGTTCCCACTACTTCCTGACCTTGTAGTCTACCTGAATAAGTGGAACTTCATCATCCCGGACAGCCGTCAGGTCCACTGTTCTGGCCTCTGCCTCAGTCTTCCTACGTTGTCTGATAAAGTTGGCCACCTTAGGTAAGGTCTTTCTTATATCCTCCAGCTCTACAGTCAGCTTCTGGATTCTATCACAAATTTTCACGTGATTTTTCTCTCGCTCCTGGTCAGACTGATTGTCAGAGCTTGAAGAACTAGTGTCTTCACACTCCCATTCTTCTTTAGCAGTACTTCTACTCTTTCCATCCACTCCCATTTCATCAGCTAGTTCATGTACTACAGCCAGCATGGTCTCTGTCATGGCCGGTACTGACTGATCTTTATCAGTCGATTGGGCTGGTATCTTCTGAATGACTCTAGCTTCGGAACTCTTTGGATGCTCTGGCAGCTTCTTAGCTAACTCTGTGATTTTAGCTGCTAGTTCCCGCTGCTCTTGCCACTCACCTACCACCTTTTCTTTACCTTTGGCCTTCCAAAATTCCCTTTGTTGGGCCCACTTGCTGCTGTTAGAATTGACTGGTACTTCTGAAATGTCTGGAATTTCTTCAATGATCACTCCCTTGCTCCTGGTAACTACTCTGACTGGGACTGGATCTGGTGCCTTAGCCTCAGTAGTAGTCGTTATCGGTGCATCTGGACATTGGGTTGCAAAATGACCATACTTTCCATAGGTATAGCAATTCATGCTCCTGGTCTGGAAGTTGCCTCTTCCTCTTACTCTGTCCATTCCTGGTTGGTATCCGCCACGTCCTTGACCAGTACCACTGGTACCTGGTCTCTCTTGTTGAGCTACTTTGATTGGTTCTGCCTTCACTGGTTCACTGTAGGCAACCACTGATAGATCCTTTCCTTTCTTAAAATGGTGAATTCTGATGCCACAATTATTCCATAGGTGACCAAAGGCCTTGCAGTAGGTACATTGTGGACATTCAGTGGAGATGTGGTCCTTGGATTTACATCTTGAACACCAAGTCTCCATCTTCCGGACCGAGTGTCTTGTGTGGCTAATTTCTGCAATTTGCCTAGCCATTTCTTCAATTTTCTTGGTCCATGATCTCTTCTTTGATTTCTCCTTTGTCCATTTAGTGGAGCTGCTCTCGAAGCTGCTGGACGTTGCACTGGAATCAGAAGCTTCAGTAGCCGAACTACTGCTACTGGTCCTTCGCTTCTTGTGGCTCTTTTCCTTCTTAGCCTGCTGTTCCAGTTTCAATGCTCTTTGGACTAGATCATTGAATTTCTTTGTAGGGGCTGGTACTTCTTGTTCTCTAAGCTTTTTGCTTCTGAACCCATTCAGAAACCATGCCCTTAATCTCTTCTTCGACGACGGTTCTTGCAACTGCCTGGTCAGTTCTTTTGTCTTTTCGACATAGCTACGGACTGACAAATTCCTCTGTTTGATCTGATCCAATTCACAGAGAATATCCTCGTCCCCTCGATTGTCGGAATATTCCAACCTGAAGGCCTCAAGTAATTTGTTATATGATCTCAGCTGGCATACAGAGTAATGGTAATACCATTTCCTCGCTGCTTCCTTCAAGTTTTGTGGAAAATATTCCCCCCAATCATCTTCATCAATGTTTTTTAGTTCAGCATACCGCTCGAAAGCTTGTATGTGAACATCTGGATCACCCTTTTTGCCTCCTTTTAATATGGGAAAGGAAATCTTTAGGGAAGCGGCGTAATCATTTCGATTACTGCTGATCCCACCACTTCTCTTCTTGGCTTCAGAATGACGCTTGGGAGCCTTCTTGCAATTGTCAGTGTCAGCATCCCAATCAATCTCTTTCTCTGTCTCAGTATAAATATCTTCTCAGTTTTTTCTGCTAGAAGTATGGTGACTTCCCTTTCTGCCCTTGGCATTCTCATCTCTCTGGCGAGACTGAGAACTCTTGGAACTCTTTGCCTTTCGTGCTTCCCGTTCTGCCCGTCTGCGTCGAGAATGACTGGAGTGCTGTGAGTCCTGCGCCTCCTCAGCCTGACTATGCTCCTCCTGAGCCTCAATGTCAGTCATTTTCTCTTGCTTGGGGTCAGACTCTCTTCCTGACTCCTCAGGAATGGGGTCCACACGATTGGTAGATTTCCATCCACGATTGGACTTTGGTGCCATTGCTGAAAACTTCAACTGGGAGAAGAGTCTTTCAGTCAACGAGCTTCAGCTCGAGCCACCGTGATCACCAAAATGGAATTGGAGCCGATCTCTTGAGACAGCTAATTCCAGTGTTGAAGGATTTCAGCTACTAGTGTGGAAAGATTTTAGACAGCAGACTAGACAGAAATCAGAGACTAAACTGAAATGTGGATACTGAAATAAGAATCAGACTTATAGACTGTAGTAAGGTTCAGATTCAGATTCAGAAGACTGATCGAGAAGTAAGTATCACTGAAATGTATACCATGATTGAGATTACGGCGAATATGATTACAGAGAGAGAGAGAGAGAAAGTATAGCCGACAATACTGCCACTGATGCTCAAGTACGATTATAGCCCAAAGCGCTAATACAAGTGATAACAATTGCCAACCTGATAATTGCCAACCCGATAATAATGTAATGGGCCCTATTTATACACTTTGGTTTTACTGTAGTAATTACTCTAGTAATTACTAAGTAATTCGCTGCCCATCTTCCAAGAACACGTTCCCACATGGTGATTATCCAGCCGTCTACAACCAATCAAAGTAGCCACCGTGATCACCAAAATGGAATTGGAGCTGATCTCTTGAGACATCTAATTCCAGTGTTGAAGGATTTTAGCTACTAGTGTGGAAAGATTTTAGACAGCAGACTAGACAGAAATCAGAGACTAAACTGAAATGTGGATACTGAAATAAGAATCAGACTTATAGATTGTAGTAAGGTTCAGATTCAGATTCAAAAGACTGGTCGAGAAGTAAGTATCACTGAAATGTATACCATGATTGAGATTACGGCGAATATGATTACAGAGAGAGAGAAAGTATAGCCGACAATACTGCCACTGATACTCAAGTACGATTATAGCGCAAAGCGCTAATACAAGTGATAACAATTGCAAACCCGATAATAATGCAATGGGTCCTATTGATACACTTTGGTTTTACTGTAGTAATTACTCTAGTAATTACTAAATAATTCGCTGCCCATCTTCCAAGAACACGTTCCCACATAATGATTATCCAACCATCTACATTCTTATTTTAAAATATTAAATGAATCTTTCTATTTCATCTTTCATTTCACATCCTTACAGGGCCTAACTTCACTTGCATTCTATTCTTTTAGAATGCTAAAGTGAAACTTCACCTTGCATAATTCTAGTAAATTCTATACATATATTTATTTATTTTACACACACACACACACACACACACACACACACACACACACACACACATATATATATATATATATATATATATATATATAAAATTAATTTTAAAGAGTGTCCTTGAACTTTGTAAGTAGTGAATATATTTCTTATGAAGCCATCGAGAATACTTTAGAGGTATAAAAATGTTTATTTGTTTTATAAAAATGTATACAAATGTTTTTCTATTTGTTTAGAAAAACGTTCTTTGGGAACATTGGTGCCAAACTCAAATTTTTCGCTGCAAATAAGGTTTGCAATTACAAAACCTGTGCGTTTGGACATTTGATTTCCGTTGAAAACAATGGCTTGTGGATACCAGGCAATGTTCTGGAAAAACCATTTTCCCAAACATACAAAATTCCTTTTCTTGAAATTGCCAAGAGGAAACTTTAAAAAATTAAGCTATTATTTATTTTTTACACTATTTTACTCTATTTTGGGGCGGAATTTCTCCTTTTGCGCTTGCCCTCAACCGGCATTTTTGAAATGGAAAACGGCACGATACTAAGCTTCCCGAACACTCATACCAAAGGTATTATAGAATATAGTTTGCTTAGTGGCTTGTGGTGGATACCATTGGAATTTGGGATAGCTAAGTTTGCTTCCTATAAAGGGTTGCCCATTGTGGTGGTTGAAAGAGTTGCTTAAAGGCAAATGCAAAGGTACCACTTGCAAGGAAAGAGACTCTGAATGTGGATGGGTCATCATCAGGACTAGTATGATAATGATGGTCTGGATGGATATGCACATGTTGGGGTGTCTCTATATTGTATGTGAATATGATGGGGAATCAAGCACCCATCGCATGTGATAGTGCAAACCCATTATACCACATATAATGCAATGTGTGAGATGCGTGTGTGGGGAAGATGATGATGCGCATTGTGTAAAGGTGGAATGCGTTAGTTAGTTAGTTAGTAGATTTTACCGATCATGCACTATGCATGACATGCTAGACTTTGGGTTCATGAGTTTCTAAGGCTCTCTCATAGATTGTGTGTGAGCCTCTCTCTCTCTCTCTCTCTCTCTCTCTCTCTCTCACACACACACACACACACACACACACACACACAAGACACACACACACACACACATAATAGGTCTTGAGTTCAAAACTCATCTGATAGACCTTTTGAGGTATCTTGGGATTGTTCCTACAACATTAAAAACTTCTACTCCTCCTCCTCTCTCTCTCTCTCTCTCTCTCTCTCTCTCTCACACACACACACACACACACACACACCCCTGTTAGTGGTCACTCTCTTTCTCCACCACCACACACGTGATTCACCCCCCTATCTCTATGGTTGAGATTGGATGTTGCAGATCACGAGCATTTTTTTATTCCTCCAATTCAAGTAGTGTATTTGGAGCGAAATAGCTAACAACCATAGAACCCTAAGGAAGGACCTCTACCAATCGTGTTCCAAGCATGCACTCACCTAGAATGGATATTATCATCCTCGAAGGTCAAATATGACCTATGGGACCAAATGAAACATGTTGCATGCTCTATATTGATGCTTGAAAGCGACTGGGAGAAAATGGTACTCATGGAGCATTCCGAGCTGAAAATATGAGGGCCAGAAGCACGCTTGAATGTGATAAAAAACCGAGCACCCCTTGAACTTGCAAGGAGCATAGTGTGCACACAACATAACTCTTCCCGAACTCCACTTCTCGCGTGGAGAGAGAGAGAGAGAGAGAGAGAGAGAGAGAGCTTAGGGTGGATTCAGAGTACTAGGCGGCGGCAGCACACAGAGGCTTGTAGGCAGCCAATCGCAAGGGCACACATCGGATGGGCTGTTCAGATAGCACGACGGAAACAATGAAAAAGGCATGCCAGCTCATGGAAGCGTTTGAGCATGTTTCTTCCGACCCCCCCCCCCCCCCCCCCCCCCCCCCCCCCCCTCGCCCAAAGGACTCCACGTGGGTTGTCGTGTCAAAGCTCACCCTCATAAACGTTATAAAATACACTTTCATTACCCCCTCTTTCACTAAGGTTTATAAATTATAAAAATTACCAAAATATTCTTTTATTATTAAAAACAAATTAAACAAATTTACTCTCACAACCAAAAGAAATTTTAGAGAATTTGAAGGGCATTTTGGCAATTTAACACACTATTGACGGTATTTTTGGAATTTTTGAAATTAGAGAACTAATTTAGGATTTTTCACAAATTAAAGGGACATTTGGTAATTTTCCCAAGGTTTATTGGTACACTTGATAAATATTTTTTTCTTTACTATTTTTTCTGCCACCGCCCAATGTTCACAATAGACGGTGGAAAAAAATCGAGTCGTTTTTTGTTCCACCCTCTATGTGAACAGATAGGTGGTGGAAGTGTGCATTTTGTAACTCTTCCACCCGGAGAGCACTTTTTGAAGTGTTTCTTCCACCTCCCCAATGTGAACCCAGCCTTAGTGTGCATATATTCCTTAGTGCGGCTTCTTTTTTTTGGGGGAGGGGGGGGGGGGGGGGGGGGAGGGAGAGAGAGAGAAGAAGAAGAAGAAGAGAGTTTGAATGTTGTAGGAAACTATCCCAAGAGACCTTAAAGATCTAGCCGACGAGGAGTTGAACTCAAGACCTGCTATGAGAGAGAGAGAGAGAGATTAGAGATAGATGATGGATTCTAGGAAATACAAAAAGCACTTATTAGGAGTTAAAAGAAGATTCCGAGAGAGAAAGAGAGAGCACCATGATTGATTCTCTGAAATCTTTGTAGAAGAAGAGCAGTGAGCACTTAGAAGAAGATTCCTCTCTCTCTCTCTCTCTCTCACACACACACACACACGATAGACTCATGGGTCATTGGGTCCATGACTCCATTGTGTTTACCGTGAGATTGGAATTTTGACGGTCGATGGTGGGTCACCCCGTGGACAGCCTTTGCTCATGAGCGGGGAAGGAGGTTGTACAAGCTCTGTCGGAGCAGGGGGGGGGCCCGGCCTCGGCCGGGGGCTCTCTGACTCCTGAGCCTCTCTGAGAGTCTCTGGATTGGGGGAGGGAGGGAGCGCTTTCATGGCATCCAACAAAAAGGGCTGCTGCCGCCTGCACGCATTGTTGCTTTCACCCAAGAGGCCAAAGGAAGAGAGAGAGAGAGAGAGAGAGAGAGAGAGAGGCAGGGATGGAGAGATGGGTAACTCTCGTCATGTGCTAAAATCTGTGGGTGTGAAGAGTAGAGACACAAGTGCACATTTCTCGTGTAAGCGCCCAGCAGCTGTACGTTAGGCTGTATAAGCTAACATAACGCTAACCCTAGCCCACTAGCCCCTCTCATGAGCTTATCCCAACCCTATCACCACCTCGCAAACAGACTTTCACCTCACACTACCCACATTTTCACAGCTCAACCTCCTCGCCCACAATATATCCATAACCTTCTCTACAAATTTTTGCAGACAATTGGGCACATTTTCATCTAATCCTTCATTGATTGCCTCCCAAACCTAACAATCTTGCGAAGAGTGAGTAGCTTATAGCCTTTCTTTAGAATTCAAACCTTAATCTTGATCAAGCATAGTCGGTATAGACAGTGGTTTAGGGCAATTTCGCCTTAATTTGGATAATTGCACCAGCCGCGATTTTTCTTTTGATATGAGTTTCTCTGTTTAGACTGATGTGCTAAATTTCTAGCTGCATAATACCAGCACAACTTGTAGCTTAATTCATGAGCTGCTGTGTATGGCATCATAAGCTGTTTGTGCAAAAAATGATTGTTAGCTGGCCTCCGCCCGAGATTATTCCCACAATGTTAATCAGCTTTCAAGACGTGTGTGTCATAAAAGCATATGATGTCCACAAAGCTTCATCACACACCATGCCAACCTTTGAAAAATCATCAGAGGCATAACATGAATGCTATGTTATCTTGACCCAAGCTTGCCATAATTTGGGCCTTTATGGAGCATAAGTGCAGCAGAGCATGCATTGGGAAGCTCCTTATAGTCATTCTTGCCTTCATACTGTCACAGCTTGTCATCACTTCGACGGGGCTTCCTCCATCAGCTGGAGATGAGAAGACTGACACACGGGCATTGTCAGCTTTCCTATCAGGCTTGCAAGCTGCACCAAGGGTAAACTGGCTTTTGAATGTGAGTGTATGTGAATGGCAGGGTGTCATATGCAATGCCAACAAGAGAGTGGAGAGTCTCCATCTCCCAGGTGTTGGGCTTACCGGCCGCATACCAGAAGGCGTTTTGGGTAGCTTATCGGAGCTTCGCGTGCTTAGCCTCCGCTCCAACAAGCTCTCTGGGCCACTCCCACCCGACTTGGCCAATTGTACGCAGCTACGGAGCCTTTATTTACAGCACAATGAGCTCTCCGGCTCTCTCCCACCCCTTTCCAGTCTGCCCCCTTTGATCCGCCTGAACCTTGCATATAACAAATTTTCTGACGTAATTCCTTCATCATACTCTCTCTTGCGCCGCCTCGGTACCCTCTACTTGCAAAACAACTCTCTTTCAGGAAGCTTGCCAGGGTTTATATCATTGCTACCAAACCTGACACAATTTAGCGTCGCAAACAACACATTCAATGGAAGTGTCGCTGCATCGCTCCAGGAGAGGTTTGATGCATCAGCATTTGAAGGTAATCATTTTTGTGGAAAGCCTCTGTTCGAGCAGTGTGCAAATGCACCCATTTCCTCACCTGCAGAAGCCCCAACAGAGACCCAGAAGTCAAGGAGGTCCAAGCATCGACTCACAAAGGGCTACATTGCGGCAATAGCTGCAGGGGCAGCTGCTCTTGCATTCTTTATACTTGCATGTTGTGTTGTATGGTGTCTCAAGCGCCGAGGATGGAGTACAACCAGGCTTAAGGCACGAAAATCTGTAGGCGAGGCCGGTGGCACATCGACACAAAAGGCCTTGGATACAGGAAAGGGTGAGGTTGAATTCAGCTCCGCAGCAGAGAAGGAGAGCAACAAGCTTGTGTTTTTTGATGGAGGAACTAGCACATTCGATCTCGAGGATTTGCTGCGAGCATCAGCGGAGGTACTCGGGAAGGGGAGCATCGGAACAGCATACAAGGCAGTTCTAGAGGATGGTACAACTGTCGTTGTGAAGCGATTGAAGGATGTGTCAGTGGGGCGTAAGGAGTTTGAGCAGCACATCGGGAGCTTGGGCAACTTACGGCACCGCCACCTGGTCCCCCTCCGCGCCTACTATTATTCCAAAGATGAGAAGCTGCTCCTCTTCCAGCACATGGCCCTTGGCAGTTTGTCTGCCCTCCTCCATGGTAATCAACCCTTAACCTTGTCATGGAATCAAGCTTGAAATAACTAATTGTCTAGCTCATAACTTCCTAGTTCTTATATTTAATAAGCTGGTAGTGATTTCTTTTTGAAGCTTTGGATTAAGCCAAAACTGTTAGCTTGTTTAAGCTTTCGGATTAAGCATCACTACAGTAGCACGCACGCAATTTCAAATGCCAAAACACCACCAGCAACTATATAGTATGCATGTGTCATCTATGAAATTAGCTATGTTGCATGAAGTTTAACCTCTTAATGGATATGCCTCAGATACTCTTTATAATGTGAATCAAGCCCATGCTAACATTAGGTTCCACCCAAGTTCCTACCAGTTTAACATCTTAACTACAATTTTTATGATGTTTCTTTATTCAACATAGGGCTTTAATGGGACTTCAACTCTTTTTGTCAAGGAAACTATCAGACTGATTGTGAACATTGATAAATCGTCGGTATTTCTGGGAGCTAGAGGGCAAGGAAAACACACCATATGTGAGCATTCATGTCAGAAGGGCATTTTGAACCCACAACCAACTGAATCACTCAACCAAGAGAAAATAGTGTTGACTTTTTTAAGCTCCTACTTTACCCTCAATTTACAGAGTTTACCCCAAGGATCACAGGCACTCTCGGGCATCGGATCTCCCTAGTGAGCTACGGGTAAAGCAAGGGTAAACTAGCAGTGAACTATTTACCCCTAATTTACCCTCACTTTACACAGAGTTTACCAAGGGATTCCACAGCCGAGAGTGCCCACGATCCACGACGCCAAATTGCAGCCATGGATCCCCCCTCCGGGACCCTATGTCCATCCCATTCTTCTGTGCATTGGCAGATGGGCTACAACAATCAATTATCATCACAAGGATATGGCTAGGCCGGTAAATTGTGCACCCTTTGTTTACCCTCAGTTTACCCCTAGCTCACTGCAAGATCCAACGGCTGAGAGTACGCCACCTACGAGGGGTTCGAGCCCCCTAGCGTTTGACCCTCCGGTGATGTGCTAGCAAAATGCTGGCCTAATTAAAAACAGTCCTTTGCATTGATGGAAAAAGGTATGGGATGTGGATGTGACTGCCAAAAAGGAAGAAAGGTCCTCTTGAAAAGTTCAAGCAAATTCCTTGCATTTCCTGCTTTTTTCCTGGTACAGACACTCTTCCCTTCATCTCAACCTCTCAAGCCCTTAAGGCTAATGTAGTACCTATTACAGACAAGAAAAACTGTGGATTCTATTCTGGTGATACTACCTGCCTTTAGCTCTTAATGTATTCTTATGGCAAAAAGAAGGGTAGTTTGTGGCTTTATATACCTTTTGCAAACATTAGGTGTTCAGTTACAAGACAAATTGGTATCCATCACTAGAAGTAACTTTTGAGCAAATAATGTATAATTGCTCTTCAGGAGTCTTCAGCAATCTCATCTCAACTTTATCTTTTCTGTATTATAAACCCTTTGCCATATTCTCCTTAATTAGTTGTGCATTATTAATACTCTTTAGGGTAGCTTTTGGCATCTTTTGGAATCTTATTTAAGTACTTTTAAGAAGAATCAATTCTCTAGCATCTTCTACTTTGAAGTTTGAACTACACTTTTGAATAGACCACAATGCTTTTGTCTCTTCCAACTGCCCACTAAAATAGTTGCATTTTACAGCATACCTTTACTTTGTTCCAATAAAGACATCTTAACAATTAAAAAACTTCCTTTAGGGCTGTTTCACACACTCCAGGGAGGGCCGCAGTATAGCCGACAGCAGATGGCACAAGGGATAAACCCTGCCCTGCTGGAAGCTTTCCTTTGAAACTCTTGTTTTCTAGGGAAAAATGTACATGTTCTAATCTATGTGATGCATAATTTTGTCATGTCCTCCCTCTACTTCATTTGCATCCATGTGTTTACCTTTCACAAGAAGTTTTGGACAGATTCTCACAATAATTCTCACATTGTGACTTACCTCAACATCATGAGCTTCTGCGAGGGAGGCACCGCATACCTAGCTAGGTGCGATTGGGGGAAGGGGACCGTCGGCCCGGTGGGGGGGCCGGCGGTCCCATGCCCCCAATCGTACCTAGCTAGGTATGTGTTGCCTCTCGAGCAGAAGCTCATGATGTTATCACAAGAAGATTTAGAAATTTAGAAATTTTCTCATGTAGGAAAATGGAGTCTTTCTAAGTATTTTTCATACAATGCATAACATCATGAGCTTCTGCTCGAGAGGCACCGCATCCCTAGCTAGGTACAATTGGGGGTAGGGGACCCCCGGCCCCCCCACCAGGCCGGCGGTCCCCTGCCTCCAATCGTACCTAGCTAGGTATGCAGCACCTCCCTCACAGAAGCTCATGATGTTGAGGTAAGTCACAATGTGGGAAATATTGTGAGAATTTGTGCATGAAAAACACTGAAAAAGACTCCATTTTCCTACATGAGAAAATTTCTAAAACTTCTTGTGTTTGCTCTAAGAAGCTCCAAATAAATGGAACAAAGCTGGTTCCATAGCCGTGGTTGAAAAAAACTAATTTCCAGAAGCTTGGAAAATCTACACATTAGAGATTTTAGAGGTAAATTGACTATATGTGAAGGTTTTTAAACTAAATTTTTTGTAGTCTTTGTAGGTTTTCTCACCTTCGAATATAAAATTGAGGGGTAAATCTCAAAATTTGTAGGTGGGATGACACTAAAATTAGGTTATTTTCAAGCTTTATTGGAATCCATAGCCTCATTAGGATCCAATGAGAAAATTTTTACAAAAAAGAATAAAAAGAAAGCCACATAAGTTGCAGAGGGAGTATGTCATTACTCATTATATGTGTGGTACACAGATGAATGTATGCCTTTGTTTATGCATATGTCGAAAAGAATCCATGGATGCCATTCAATACAAGTATTTTCTGACTTCCCTTTTAAACATGCCAGGGAACAGAGGGTCAGGGAGGACTGCTTTGGATTGGGACACACGTGTAAAGATCGCTACAGGTGCAGCCAAGGGAATAGCATTTTTACATGAGCAAGGAGGTGGCAACAAGTTCACTCATGGAAACATCAAGTCCTCAAATGTGCTTCTCTCAAGAAACTACGATGCAAGCATTTCAGATTACTCCCTCATGCCTCTGTTTGGCACAAGCCCCATTGCATCACGCATCCTCGGATACCGCGCTCCGGAAGTCCTCGAGACACGTCGCATTACCAGCAAGGCAGATGTGTATAGCTATGGTGTCCTGCTGCTAGAGCTCCTCACTGGCAAAGCACCCACACAGACTTCTAGTGAAGAGGGAATAGATCTTCCTAGGTGGGTTCAGTCGGTCGTGCGCGAAGAGTGGACGGCAGAAGTGTTCGATGTGGAGCTCTTGCGATACGACAACATCGAAGAAGAGATGGTGCAAATCCTGCAGATCGCAATGGCATGTGTCGCCGTGTCGCCAGACCAGAGGCCAACCATGTCGCAAGTGGTGAAGATGATAGAGGATGTGCGGGCCTTCGAGACAGACGACACGATCCGGCAATCATCATCAGACAAGTCGAAAGAGTCGAATGGCCACACACCACAAAGGACTGAGCCCTCGACGCCGGCACGGATTACTCCTTGAAGGGAAGCAAATGCACAAGATGATAGAAGCTACTCAAACAGCAACGGACCAGACCTGAGAGGCATAAGCATTCATTAATTAACCAGTCCCTTTTTTTCTGTTCAGAAGCTGCATCAAGTCATTACTTGATGGGCTACTCATTCTCTTTCATTTGATTTCTCATTTCAAAGGCTCTTTTGACATCATTTTCTCTGATGATATTTTGTTGTACTCTCACTCTCTACTAAAATCTACATCAGGAAGAGCTTGCCAATGCATTTGTTGCCTTGTGGCAGCTTCCTGCAGACCTCTTTGGCAGCTCAAATGCAAATTAATTCAAGCAGTTGAGACATTCTTTTCAGGGACTTCCATCTGATGTAATTAGTTAGACTCTTCAATCAAAGTGGTTGTTTTGATATGGGCAATGTTTTCTTGTAAAAGCTTCTTGCTTTAATACAATTTTATGGTAAATGTTCTGTCACATTTCAACCACAAATTATTGTGAACTATAAGCACTCCAAAACATATCTTTTGATCACATTTCAAACCAAAATGACTTCAATTTGGATGCTTTTTAATAAATAATCTTCCTGTTCAGCATGATGTCAAAGTTCTTGGCAAGGCTATTCCATCGACGACCCCATCCTATTCCCCGATATGTTCAATATAAATATACCTCCTAATGGCTACCCAAAAAAAATTCACTACCCACATAGTGCAAGGAAACTCTAAAGAGAAGAAAATGCTGAAGAAAAGGTAAAAAAGAATTAAAATACAAATGTATTAATGCACACTAGACCACCTCTTTATATGGACATGAAAAGGCTTTTGACTTGCCACTTTCATGGTGCTTTTCATTTCCTAAACTCACCCTTCACTTATGCATTTGAGATGTTCCGAAAGGATTGAGACCTATTGGGTTTGATTTTGATCAAGTCACCAGATTTACGTCGTTTTGCATGCAATTACATAAACTAGGAATTTGCTAGATGAACTCATAACATGCAACAACAATACTATGTCACAATTCTACCAAAGTAAACTTAATTATGTGCATAGCCCAGATGCACCATTATCATCACCCATAAAGTGGTCCACCTTATTTAGGACCAAGAATCCATAGTTGTTGGGGAAGCCTTCTCAATGGAAAGGCCATCCTCGACATGTGTCCGGTACAAAACTAGCTAGCATGTCAACATCGTGAGATTGGGTGCGTCCCGAGATTCGTTTTTCACATTCGATGGTCTGAATTAAGCAACCCAATCTCTTTGTGAGACATTTGCAAGCTAGTCATCAGCGTGAACCTTGGCAAGATTGATACTCCTGTCCTCAAGGACCTCATTCTAAGAAGTATTAATGCACATTGATGTGCTTCCTCTTCACACAAATCCTTGAATTCCATGCTAATTGGATAGCATTCAACTATCAAATGCAAAATTACAACGTTTGCATTGATGTTTAAATCTCCTACTAGACGAGTAAGCCATAATACTTCTTTGTTGACCTCTAACACCACAACCAACTCAGCTTCTAGTGTAGACATAGTTGTGCAATCTTGAGAGCATTTGATCTCCATGAAATGACACCACTTCTGAATATAAATAATTCATTTGTCTTTTGTTCTCTGCATATTGTCCGTAATCAACATAGTTGCCTCCTCCAAAGCAAATGCACTTATAACATTCAAAACAATATCCTACAACTTTCGATGCAAATACAATGTCTTTAAGAGTCCCAATCAAGACATACACTAGTTTTGTAGTCTCTCAAAGAAACCTGTTTTCTCGAGGAGTTCTTTGAAGCTTCCAATGCATATGTACACGAACGATATTAGATGTTATATGCATAACCACATATTTGATAGGTGGAATACTATGCAGGTTTCATCCTCTACTTACACGTAATTTTGCAAGACGATGTGGAGAATGTAGAGCCGGCACATGGCAATGTCATGGGGCTGCATGTATGTGAGGCTTATGTTTCATCCATCATGCTATCTACAGAGTTTTGAAGAAAGCTTTGTCATAGGCTTCTTTGAAATTGAATCTTCAATCCCCTAACAAAGGATCTATAAGCACGGCATATTATACACAAGAAGTTTTGGACAAATTCTCACAATATTTCCCACATTGTGACTTACCTCAACATCATGAGCTTCTGTGAGGGAGGCGCCACATACCTAGCTAGGTATGCGGTGCCTCTCGAGCAGAAGCTCATGATGTTATGCATTGTATGAAAAATACTTAGAAAGACTCCATTTTCCTACATGAGAAATTTTCCAAATCTTCTTGTGAATTAATTAGCTTACCAAAATGCAATCCCATCAAATGCACTATAGAACATCGCCCAAAAGCCAAATCTACAAAGTACACACGAGAAATTCAAGTGCTCGAGTACAAAGCCAAGTACAATGGCTAAACTAACTAAACGATGCCAAGGACGACAATAGTCATATTGCAGAAGCTCTTCTCCAAAGTTGTAATTGTCTCATTATTGTAATGGTATAATCCCACGGGGACTGAAACTCTAGGTATAATAGGTCAAATTAAAATGCGAGAAAGGGAATTTTTTTGGATAAGCATGTACGAGAGAAGTTGTTGCAACCCAAATTTGTTTTATAATCATCATATCTTTCTCTCTAGTAATCCAAATTGAGTCTCCTCTTGCTCTTTCTGTTGAGCATATTCATTTTCAGTTTGGTTGAAATTCGTGTCTATGCTGTGTGAGCCTAAATCCACTATTTTGATGATATTTTAGAGTGACAATACTAATTTTTTTTTTATACCATAAGCATGAGGAAATTATATTAGAAGAGCAAAAATATTACAAAACTGGTGAGAACCAGATGCATCCTGGAATAAGTACACAGAGTATCATCCACCGACTAGGACTGAAATTACATAAAGACTTGGGACTGATCCTAGACATCATTACACTTGTCAATTTCCGCTTGGAGCTTGCCCAGGAAATAGTGACCCTCATTAATCCTGTCCTCGAGGTGACCTCGACAATACTAAATTTGTGAAACTAGGCCTTGAAAGATGCCTTTAGACCACTTTTGTTCATGTTTTGTTGACCTCCAAAATGATGCGTCACAATTCATGTACCTCTCAAAAATGAGGAATTAGGGTCCAAATAGGTTCTATTCGTCCCCACCTATCGTCTCCCAAGGTTTCTCGACATTTCAAGCTCAGTTAGTTGACGACTTTCGAGTAGTTAGCAGGAGCAATGATCAAGCATATGCTTGTAGATGGACCGTTAGAGATGATTTGTTAATGCTCCTAAGTGCATTTTCTTGCAACAATAATTGTTGTGCTTGCAATTCAACATGTCTTTGTGCCCCATCTTGGTTGCTTCCTTGAGTATTGAGATTAGGCTATGTTAGTTCAAGATAGCTATGCTATAGACGTTCATCGCACTGGTAACATTTTGATAGTCACTTGAGTCCAAAATCTTATATTATAAGTCAAGGGTATCCTAATGTTTTAAAATTGTAAACCATGCAAGCATTAAAAAAAAAGGGGGGGGGGGGGGGGGGGGGGGGGGGGGGCGGGTGTTCTTTCATACCTTATATAAGATATGAATAAGGGTTTTTCTCAGAGTGTCTGTTTGTAGGTGGCATTCCCTTTTATATATAGAGTCTGTCCCTCGAGTCCACCAAAAGAGACCCTTAAATCTCTCAACAAATAGATGCTTGAAGCCGCTAAGAAACAAGGATTAATTGGACCAACTACACCAAAGCAAGTGCCAATCAACTAAAACCTCCCCGTCTCAGCCGGGGGGGGGGGGGGGGGGGGGGGGGAGGGGTTCACTACATTAACATAATGCCTATCATGTAGATTCAACAGTATGGATTACATTATTCTATATTTTCTCACATTTTCATATACAGATGGGTGTTGAAATTTTCTTGAAAATTATTTTACAGATTCAATAGGAAAAGGATCGCTTTTACGGGTGAAAACGCACAGCGATGGGGTTTTATAAATAGTCTTTGAACGCACATAATATGTAGGTTTAACATATAGTGACCCTCCCAAGTAAAATCCCCTCTGCAAGTCAAGTACAGGCTCGGGGGTCCACCATTCAGTACCTTATATAACGTACATTCACGAGGTATTAAAAAAACCCCTCTTTTAACATGTTTGAATGAATAAAATGATCCCTTGTTTTAGAAAAAAATTCCAAAATTGAATATAAAACCCCCTTATTTTAATATATCTCTGTTAAATTGCCTAAAATTTTTGTATTTTAAAAGCCCTCCTTTCAAACTCACGTTATACATTAACATGATTCCATAGTGCACCCCTCAAGAGTACAGGTCTTTAAAGGTACTTAATCTTCCTCCACAAAGGTTTTTACACATACTACACCCAACAACCAACTTATCTACCATAAGGATTGCAAAAGTGCTTTACTATGCAAATGGCTTTTGTTCAAGATATACTGCACTACTTGACAAAGATGAAAATTCAAACATGATGTTTGAAAGCATTTGGCATCAACATGGAGAGCTCTCAACAACTATCAAGACTACAACAAAGTCCTGTGGTGCAAGCAAAGGAGTCATTTACATTACCATTGGCTTCAATCAATTTGAAACCATGGACAAGGCACACCTAGTGGAAGAAGTGGTCATTGGTCAGCAATGGATGGCTCAACACCAATGCTACAGAGGGACTACTAAGGGTGCATGTGTGATTGCGGCTGGCAAACTAGCTTTTGGTGATTGACACTCACTAGAGATTGACACTTGGGAGTAGTAAGTTGTGACTGGTATTTCTAAGGGATTGACAACTTCTTGTAGCCTTCATGCACAAGTCGGGTCAGCGGTGTCCCATGGATTGACATTTTATGTATCTGTGGTTCTCGCTCTACTACCACAAATATGGTGAGACTTGGCAATCAGCCCACATTTTGGCATCATTGTTAGGGACGAGGCAACTTAAACTAGAGAAAACTATTGGAATTAGGGTTGCAGAGAAACACACATAGCTTGGAGAAGACGAAGGAAGCTCAAGGCACACAATAGAGAATGTGCTACTTGGTGTGCAATGGAAAGATGGATAGACCTAAAGTGATGGGCGTATATACAATGCACAGGGAAAAAACCTCCTAAAGAGGGAAAAAATGCCCCAGCGGTCCTAGTGTGTTCACACACATCACTACCACATGTATATGGTAACAAATCCCCCCTGGAGTGATGCGGTGAATGAGAGCTGGCACATGAGTAAAGGGAAGTGCCATGCCTTGAGGATATGATCAGTCCACAAAGGGGAGTAAGCCCAAATCTTTGCAGAAAACTTCGAGCTTCTCACAAGACAATGACTTTGTGAAAAGGTTTGCAAGGTTGTCCTGTGTTGGCACATAAGCCAAGCTGATCTCTCCTGCTGAGAGCCTCTCCGTGATATAGTGGTAATGCACCTCAATGTGCTTTGTGCGAGCATGAAAAATTGGGTTCCTCGCAATCACCAATGCGCTTTGACTGTCAGTGTAGATAGTGTTGGCAGTGTCTTGTCCAACACCCAAATTAGTCATAAGGCGTCTGAGCCATACACACTCAACCGTAGAGTTAGATCTTCGAGCAAGCTCAATGGAGCGAGCTTTTTTTTCCCCTTTTTGGGCCGCCCTCCCTTGCTCTCCTTCCTCCTCTTGCCGCCCATGTGCCTCCTCCCCTCCACTTGCTTCTCCTCCTCAGCCTCCTCCTCCAACATCCTCCCTCCCCTCCACCTTCTTCCTCCATCTTCTCCTCTCGACGTCATCACAAACATGATTCTAAGCATGCATACTAGTTAAATTTGTGCACAATTAAAAAGAGGACTAGTCTTATAAGACAAAAACATGAGTCATTTAAAAGAAATTTGTACATTTTCTTACTCTAATGTAGCATTGACAAGGTCCATACTATCCTTAAGCTGTATTCCTTGCATCCATCTAGCATCTTCAAAAGGATAATTTTTGAACTTAATAAGATACCGTCGGATAATCCTACCATGTCATAGTACCTTGTCTTCATGCCGAAGGATAGCTTCGGGTTGTAGCACCTCTTCTTGGTCTTCAACTTCGGGAGGGTCTTCAATAATTGGTTCAGTTGGTGGCTCTCCTTTGTAGGGCTTAAGTAGACTTACATGAAAGGCATTGTGTATGAGCCAATGGTTGGGCAATTTGAGTTGATAAGCCGTCTCATTGATGGGCTTCAAGATTTGGAAAGGACCATAGTATCTTTTTGCTAGTTTAGCATAATACTTTTGATGGCCCGTAGGATTTTTGCCCGTCGTTTGCCTAAATCGAGCCTTAGGAAAGTTGAGTAAGACCCAATCATTTTTTTTGAACATTAAGGCTCTTCTGTGCTTATCAGTAGTAGCTTTTTCCTTTTGTTGAGAGATGGATATAGCCTCCTTAATCTTTTGAAAAGATTCTTGTAGGTCACGGCTATACTCATCGGCGGCGAAGATCTTCCCATGTACTTTGAGTAGCAAGGGACTTTTAGGTCTTCCCTCAATGATTTCAAAAGGTGCTTTTCCCGTAGAAGTATGTACGGTATTATTGTAGGCATACTCTACAAGAGGTAATTACTTTTCCCATTGTGAGCGTTGATCTACTTCGGTAACATAAGTCTTGAGTAGATCGATTATTTTAAGATTGGCTATCTCACTTTGGCCATCCGTTTGTGGGTGATAGGCCGAAGAGAAATTCAATCTTGTTCCTAGATTTTCAAAGAGACCTTTCCAGAAATTACTGGTCATTCTAGGATCTCTATCTGACAGGATGGATGTGGGTAATCCATGGTGCTTGAAAATCTGAGATATGAAGAGAGTTGCCATTTGACGTGCCTGAATGGTCTTTTTGATAGGAATAAAATATGCTTGCTTGCTAAACCTGTCGACTATTGTCCATATTCCTATATTCCGATGGATAGACTTGGGTAATCCAAAGATGAAATCCATGGATATACTCTCCCATGGTGAATTTGGGATAGGCAATGGCTGGAGTAATCCAGGTTGCTTCCCTCTATCATACTTGGTCTTTTAGCATACTACATATTTTGAAACATACTCTTGTATGTCCACTTTCATGGTAGGCCAATAGAAGTACGTCTCTACTCCTCGGAGAGTAGGTTGAATACCTCTATGCCCCGCATATGGAGGAGCATGGGATTCATACATAACTTTCTCACGAAGGGAATGGGTAACACATAGCCTATTGCCGTGGACAAGATAACCATCCTGAAAGGTGAATGATTCCTCTTTCTTCCTCAAAGCAAGGGTTGACATTATGTCTCTAAAGTCAGGGTCAGTAGCATACTCATCTATCATAAAGGATAGATCATTGTGATTAGCTATAGACACCGCATTAACTTTTGGTCGTCGTGAAAGTGCATCGGTCACTTGATTGTGATTACCAGCTATGTAAGCAATATGGAAATTAAATTACGAAAGAAAATTTGTCCACCTCATTTGTTTGTCGGAAAGCTTGGTTTGCGTCATGAAATACTTGAGACTTTGGTGGTCGGTTCGTAGGATAAATGGAGTCTCCAATAGGTAGTGCTTCCATGTGTTTAGGACATGTAGAATAGCTAAAAGCTCTTTCTCATAAATGCCCAAGACTCGTTCATTAGTATTGAGCCTTCGGCTCTGATATGCTATGGTATGCACTTCTTGAAGCAAAACTGCTCCAAGGCAATCACCACAAGCATCACATTGGACCTCAAATGGCTTTGAGAGATCCGGAAGCATGAGGACTGTTTGGGAAGTAAGCTTCTCTTTGAGCTTATCAAAAGCATTTTGCTCCTTAGCAGTCCATACATACTTAACGTTCTTCTTAGTTAAGTCGTGTAGTGGTCTTGCTACTTGAGAGAATTTTTCTATGAAGCATCTACAGTATGCGCACATACCAATAAAGCTTCTTAGCTCATGTAGATTTCTTGGGTTAGGCCATGATTTTATTACCTCTAACTTTGATGGATCCATACGGATACCATCATGAGAGATAATATGACCTAGGTATTGAATCTCTTGAAGGAAGAATTCGCTTTTCTTTTGGTTGAGAAAAAGCTTGTTCTCCCTTAATGCTTGAAAAATCACTTGGAGATGCTACTTATGTTCCTCCAAAGACTTGGAGTAGATGATGATATCATCAAAGAACACTCCAGTGAATTTGCGGTATGGTCGAAAAATTTTCTCCATCAGACGATTGAACGTAGCTGGTGCATTAGTCAAGCCAAAAGGCATGACTAGATATTCATAAAGACCAAATGTTGTGCGAAATGCGGTCTTTAAGATATCTTCATCCACTATCCTTATTTGATGATAGCCACTCTTAAGGTCAATCCTACTGAAGTAGGTAGAGCCTTGTAGCTTATCAAACAGATCTTCTACCCAAGGCACGGGAAATCTGTTTTTGATAGTGATATGGTTTAGTGCTCGATAGTACACACACATACGGTATGTACCATCTTTCTTTTGCACTAAAAGGACTGGAGAACAAAAGGGAGAGGAACTAGGCCTCACCATACCTTTGTATACCAATTCTTGTACTTGCCTCATGATCTCCTCATGTTGAGCTTGTGAGACTCGATAAGGAGGTTTGTTAGGTGGTGAGCTTCCTGGAAGGAGGTCAATGCGATGGTAATCATCCCCTCGTGTTGGAGGTAATTCCATAGGGATATCATCGATGAACACATCTTGGAATCATTTTAGAAAATTAGACAAGTCTAACTCTTCTTGATTCCTACAATTTACATTTGATGAACACTAGTATCTTTTAGAGACTCTTTGACAAAAATCATGTACGCAGAAACTGAGCTCTTCATTGACTTATCAAAAGCAAGAGGATTTACAAGTGGAATAGTGTGACCACACTCACTAGCATCTATATACATGTTCTTTCCCCTATAGGTGAAGTAGATTCTCCTTTCAGGGAACTTCATGTTGGCAACCATGCGATCAAACCATGGCGCCCCTAGGATAGCATCCTCATGCTGGAGAGGAGAGATGAAGAAGTATTCTTTGTCGACATAGCTTTGGACATGAAGCCTCAACTTCCCAATCAAGGGAGTAACAGAGGCTTGCTGTCCCTTGAAAGCTGCGTCGGCCATTACCATATCTCCCATCTCAAAAGCTTGAATGCCCAACTTGGTGGCCAACTCCATTGATATGAAGTTCAGAGTAGAGCCAGGGTCAAACAAGATGAAGGCATCATGCTCCATTGATATGAAGTTCAGAGTATAGCCAGGGTCAAACAAGATGAAGGCATCATGATCTCTTACCTTTCCCCAAGCATAAGAAAGTGATGATCCTTTGCAATGAGCATCCTCTTTTGGAGCTTCGATGGTGGAAGCCCTAGGAGTCTCATTGCGAGTATTGTTCTTGGGGCAAGAACGATAGCCATGTCCTTGCTCTCCACACTTGAAACACTTATGGTCCTTGCGAAAAGCTTCAAGATCTTTAGGAGAGAGTTTTTTTTTACCTTTGTAAACTCCCTTCTCCTTGGACCGATTGTTGTTGTTGTTGGAAGTGACTTGGGAAGTATTTTGAACATTGGTTTTCCTCTTTGCATCATTTTTCTCTTTGTTTTCCATGGGCTTGACATTACGTGTAGCCCCTTGATGGAAATTGATGCGTGAAGCAACCATGGTGTGATGGATTACTTCGCTGATAGTATCAGGCCGTTGAGAGTTGATGTATTCGGCCATCTCTTCAAGTAATCCCGCACAGAATTGCTGCCTTTGCTTGGCAAATTCTATCTTTTGAAAGACGGTAGCCTTGAGATATAAGTCCCAAAACTTGTCTACGTACTTGTGGATAGACTCATGAGAGAGAAGCTTCAAGCTGCGCCATTCAGTAAGCACTTTGTCTTTTGCATCGCTTGCAAGGAATTTCTTCATGATGGAAACTCGTATTTCCATGTCTTTGGGGCTTCACCATTTCCACGAAGGCTAGCCCACCATTGACGAGCTGATTTTTGGAAGTGCATAGCTACATGGCGTATCTTGGAGGACTCTGTGAGGCCCTCGTCTCCAAAGGCCGCATCAAATTGCTGGATGAAGGCCAACACTTTGTCGGTAGCACCAAAGGTTCCATCATAGGTGAGAAAAGAGATACTCTTTCCTCCTTCCTTGAACTTCTTTAGCTTTTGTGACCTTCGCCATGCAAGAAATGATTTGCGATGTCCTCCCCTCTTGTATTCTCTAGGAGAATATCCATAACTTTCGTCGGAAGAGGAGGAAGGTGAAGAAGAAGGAGAAGAGGGTGACCTCTTCCTAGCCCTTTTCTTCCTTTGTTTCCTCTCTTGCCTTTCACAGTGATGAGGAGAAGGACTATGTGTTGATCTTTTCCTCTTGGCAAGAGTGGGCGATCGTCTAGACCGCCGTCTTCGTGGAGCCACATCTTCAGAGGAACTTAAACTTTCATTGCTTTCTTGCTCTTTGGATTCCTCCTCTCGAATGGGAGAGAGTCTTCTTTTGGGGGTCTCTTCAAGAGGCCTCGTAAGCTCTCTCTCCTCTTGGAGAGGAAGGGAAATTCCATAAGCACAAAGTTGTTGAGTAACTTCGGCTTGCAAAGCAGGGTTGCCCATAGCTTGCTGCAACCCAGTGACGAGATAATTCACAAACATGGGAGCATCATCATTAGCACCTTCATGTGAAAAATAAAAACTATCAATGTTCGTTCTACTCTCTTGATTATTTTCAGCCATGTTAACAAAATTTATGTATGTACTTAGTGTATGCTTTGGAAATTCAAAACCTTAGTTGCCACTCCTCTTAGCCTTTGAAAATCGGCTCTTAAGTATCTACACCCACGGCTCGAAGTGGTTAATTATAGAGAGTAGAGGAGTAGGTCTAACATAGCAGAGTTGCTGAGGGCTAGCTCCTTTCGGATTTCTTATGGCTCAATAATGGTAAAGCCGTGTAGGCAAGTCTAAAAATACTCCATTATTAAGTCCAAAGCTCTCGAGGTGTGCACCATCCCCCACATAGTGGGCTCAACAAAACTGATAATAGATCCTAGTTCCACTTACCCTAATATAATTAACAACATCAACCATTTATAGGCTACTTAAGGACCTCTCTTCTTAACCAAGAAAAGAGAAACCAAATGCTATGATACCAATGTAATGGAATTGGCCTATATAATTTGAGAGTAGCGGAAATTAATGAGAGTACTTTTGAGAAATGACTTTGTGAGCATATATAGCGGGTGAACATAATTGAAGATAGCAACATAATCATAGCAATTAGTTAACTTGGCATGAAAAATACTTTTGCAAGAGAGAGAATTTAGAGAACATGACAACAATTGAGGACCGGATTTATGTGGAGCCCCCCTCCAATAGGCATTTGTATTATGATTTTTCCCATTAAGAGAGACTTGTTACAATACAATCTTTGTGTTCCTTGTGACCTAGGTGATGCAATGAAGATGGAAAGCTTCATGCATCACAAACATAACATAAACTTGAAGAAAGCTTCAACTATCCCAAGACCTCAAACACCTTCGAAGGTGGAGAGAGCTAGTAGGGAATGAGGGTAGGGAAGAGGAAGAAGAAACATTTGTAGGAGAAAAAATTAGTTCCTCACTTATCATAACTCTTGTTGCTAGCATACATAATAGCATAGTAATGAAGAAGAAGGAGATGGCAAGCTTAAGCATTGAAGCATGGATCTTGGTTGGATTTGCACTCCATATCCAAGAGTGTTGATGTAGGCTCTCAACCTCTACTTGCTTGGAGAAGGAGAGGGAGCTCTTGCACTTTGCATAGCACACCATGAGAGTGTTTGTGAGTGTGTGTGGGTGAGTATACCTCCTAAGCAACCCCCTAGATTTCTTGGGTCGACCCCCCCTTGTAGCTCATGCTTGAAGCTCATTGGACCCCTCCAGGCGTAGCCAATCATAAGCAGGAGGCATTACAAGCAGCAAGGGTAGCCTTAAGACAAGTGTCCCCCTTTCCCCTTTGAGAGAGAGGGCTAGATAAATGCTAAATCAATTAATTAAATCTCCTAAATTATTATTGGACCCCTTGGGTGGCCAACCAATAGGCTTCAGGCACACCATGAGAGCAACATGAGGAGGAACTTGACAAGTGTTCCTTTTGCTTTCTTTGTACCATGCATGCCTTGTGTGAGTGTGTGGGTGTTCTCTCTCATCCCCCCTCATGTAGGGCTCGTCCCCTCCTTGTAGGGATTGAATATTTGACTTTTTGACACCTCAAGCCCCTCATGCATAGGCCCAGTTCCCACCACAAGCTTGGCTCTTAAGCACTTTAAGCTTGGGTTGGGTTCTCTCCTCAAGTGCAACCCTAGCATCTCAAGCATGTCAAGCACCTCAAGCATCTCAATCATTAAGCACCTCAAGCATATCAAGCACCTCAATCATCAAGACCTCAAGCACCTTAGTCATCAAGCATGACAAGCAGAACAAGCACCTCGAGCTGGGTCGGGTTCCCGCGCCTCAAGCTCTCAGCCGTAGCTTACTTAAGGTCAAAGGACTTTTACACACATTATTGGAGGTCTTCAATGAAGCTAACCCTAAGGTCTTATGCTCCATTTGTTAGCCTTGCTCTTTGATAGACCATCTCTCATTTGGGCTCGTTTACCATTGGCCCTGTGTTGAGATAGATCTTTAAGCACATGTCTATATCTTAACACTTGTTCCCGTTTATTCTCCCACATTAAGTGATCAATTTAATATGAGAAAATCATTTGGTTTGGTTAGATATTAGATATTAGATTTTATGACACTTCTACTCTACCCCACCAATCCCTACCCCTCCCCCACATTGCGATGTGGTTTTCTATCAAATTGAACCAGAAAGAAAACAATTACTCTGGCTTGGGTGCATGTTCACGCTATCACATGCTAAAATCATTTAGGCTACAATATTCTCATTCTTTCTCTCTCTCTCTCCATCCCTCATCTTCTCCTCTCTCTTTCTTTGTCTCTCTCACGCACTCTCTCTCTCTTCTGTACATATCTAAAACCAAATATATTAAAACAAAGATAGAGAGTGGATAGTAATACATGACCCAAATAACTATATTTATTTGATGACGTTAACAACTAAACATTGCTGTGGCATAATTATCTTGGTCCCTCATCACATGTACATATCTAAATCCAAATAGATTAAAACAAAGATAGAGAGTGGAGAATAATAAATGACCCAAATATTTTTATTTATTTGATGACATTGAGTTACAATATAGCAGCTAAACATTGTTGTGTACACAATTATCTTGGTTCCCTCATCACATTTTAGGATGTGCCATGACCGCATCTCCTCCAAGACCATGTGTCGCCTCCATTGTGTGCTCAACTTCCCCACCATGCGCTGTAGAAACTACAATGAAATTTTGGTTAGGGACAATGCTCTTAGCAGAAACTACATTAATACTGAAAGTTTACTAAGAAGTCGTAGAAGACAGTATTTGAAACCAATCACCTATTAAATGAATCCTATGACACACATTGCATACCTTGTTTGAAAGGCGTATTCTCGATACAATCTGATGCTAACCCAGGATATGCATGAAGACCTTCTAGATATGGGAGTAAATTCATAAGGAGCACATTGTCGTTGCTCGCTCCATCGTAACTCCTTACTGTGACAAGCATATGTGGTGGGTTTTCAATTGCCTTCTCAGGATTGTCATCTACTAGAATGGTGTCCAGAGGGTCCTTGATGTATGAGGCTACCAATTCAGATCTAAAGTTCTTCACAAACACCAAATTGAATTTTGGATGCTTGTCTTCACAGTGCCTCTCTTCACAGTGTCCTTGATGCAGGAAAAACTTGAAAAATATCTCACCATACCCAGCCTCTTTGTATTTACTCTTAAATAAATCGATAATTGGGGTGAGATTTTGCTCTTGCATGGAGCTCCAAACCCCTACATTGAATAGCTCAAACATCACCCTCAGCAATAGCAATATCCTTGGTCGTAATGATACACCCATTCGCAATACATTAAGAATATTTGCAACGTGGGAAGGTGCACTTTCCCACCACCACCGTTTCAACAGGACACCGTTAACATCGGACACTATGAGTTTCCTTTTGGCATGGCAAGAAGGAAGTGTGCATGTGCCTTCACGACGATCAATTACCAAATGGATCTTACTTAGCATCATATTAGGAGGGATACATAATTTTTTCTTTCACACTACTCGAGGAAGAAAGACACTTACCATTACATAGATGTTGCAATTCTTCCATTGACTCTTGTCAATCTAGCAATAGTACATGTCGACCCATTCGCAGCCCCGGACGTGCAAGAAGACCGTAACCAACATACATATATAATACTACATTACCCTCCTCTATATAGAAAGAGAGTAGCTTCTCGTGTAAAGTTGGACTTCTCTCCATGCCCCCTGAAGAGATATCATCATTCCAGATGCATGTCTGGAAATTTAGATAAGAAAATACAATGGAGGTGAACTTGTTGAAAACTCACGGCATACCTCGCCAAGGACAGCCATCCATTTTGAGTTGCCAATGACTGGTGTTGTAGTGATCACAGATAACGTCTGAATCACGCTTTTGATTCAATCTAGTGTAGGCACCAATTTTGCGAAATACAACGATTTCCAAGCATCGCATCTGTGGGACTTAAGACTCATAATGAGGACACACTCTATCACACACTAATTTTCCAAAGCAAGAAAATAGTTTTACCTACCGCAACACCACCATGAAGGCTGAATGGAGTAGCACACAGGACGATAGTTGTATGGTCAAGATAATACCCATTTTGATTTGCTAAGCTCGCTAATGCCCATGCATGTTCTTGACGAAATATCAACACTAGATTTCCCTTCTCATCAAGATACTCCCTGGCAATACAAAAAACCTTTGGATTTGATTGAGTTCAAAATGGTTCCCTTTGGGGATACTGGGTAATGTTATCCCGACGACGCTTGTGTTCGTTGGTAGATGACAAAATATTGCATCGCAACCTGCATCTCCCTTGCCCGTCTTGTCAGCTGCTCCCATAGGATCAATAGCTAAAACCACAAAATCTGACTTTAAAGAAATGAATATCCAGTTAGTAGGGTGAGACAGTAATACCAGGACTACCTCAGGTTGTTAACATACTAGAGCTATGTGCCAATGAATTGTGCACTTCATCGTGAGGTGGAGTGTTGCATTGCACCATGACATTTGGATATAACAAACAGGTAAGTGACGGTATTCTAAATAATTAAAGATATCTTCTCTTTGTTGCTATACACTTGCTCACTGCCAACAAGAAAAGCATGCTTTTCGAGGTGACCAATCTCTGCTACAGTAGACAATACAGTTGAAACTTCGGGTATTGCGCCATTCACATCATTGAAACTTCGGGTATTGCGCCATTCACATCATCTGTATCCACCCACAAAAATAAATACCTTGCTTACTGCACAACACATACCACAATCAATCATTCCATACTTACGAGGTAGACCGATAATTGTTGGCATTTCCTTAGAGCGTATGGCATCCTACAATCCTTCACTTTCAGTGGACTCCTGGCGGTGTATATGAGCAGGCCCTATATTAACTCCAATCTCTGTGCATTGTCGTTGTGCCTGCTCATGTGCCTCGTCATGCAGAGGAAGAACAGGCTGCTCTGAAGTGGTATGAGATGTTGGTGGTGCTTGTTTAGGCTCTAGGAAATGACTATGAGCTTCTGATGGCAATGGTTCTTGTTGTTGTTGGGGAGGTATTGAGGAGTATTTGGATGGTTTAGATTCTTGACGTGTTGTGGAACTATTAGGAGCTTGAATGATCCTCTATATACCCACAGATTCCATGGGTACATGGGTTGGAAGATGAGGTGACTTGATTAATGTGCCTTGGTTCTCTAGGCTTCTTGGTGGCTTCCATGCCGACAAGGGTCTCGGTGCTAATAGGTTCTCTTCCATTGATTGCGTGTCTCCCTCTTGACCTGCTTTAGGACTTGATGTACTAACCTTGTTTAGAGGCATCAGAGTATCTCTGTCCATTACTTGACCTTTATCCTTCTTCGCGCCTCTGTGGAGAGCATATAAATTACACGAGTACTATTAGTACAACCTTTCCATTCAAGCAACAATAAGGGTGTGTGAAAACTTGCCGGGGTAGATTGTGGGGCTCTTGTAGGTTTAGCAGTTGGAGAAGGCGGCACATCACTTTCGTCTTCATCATCCTCAAACTCCAAAGGACATTCCCCGTCGCTGCGCCTTGGTTCATGATCCTCCTCCTCCTCTTCTTCGTTATGTGTCTCCTCAGTCACGCCATCTTTTCCTTTTAGGGAATGTAGGTTCTTACCCTGGCAAATTTAATTTCACGGGTTGCAATTAAATCCTCACATGACTTGAAAATAATTTAACTATGTTTTTGTATGCTTTTACCTCTTCTTGCTGTCTTTTGACTCTGCCGGTCTCTGCCTCCTTGAATTGCTCCCGCTAATTGGGGGGAATGTGTCCTTTGCAAAGTCAATGAAAAGAGGACACTCAACATAAACTTTTTTGGGCCACAATGCTGCATGTTGTTCTTCCGTATACATGCATGCAATGTGCTTCACATTGAGCCACTCTTTTGTAACTGAAACGTTATCTGTCCAACCCATGTTCCGCACCCATCTGGTATATGTTTTCCAAAATATACTTATTGTCATCCACTCAAATTTTTTAGGATTTAGGAATCAATTAGGACAAGATTACATACCTGTAAAATGCCTGTTTGGCGGCCATGTTAGTACCCTTCTTCTGTTTCTGCTTGTTAGCTTTGAGTCCACCTTTCAATCTCTCGCACTCCACTTCATACAATGTGCCACTGTACCTCGATTGCCACTCCCTTATAGTTGTCACAAGGGTGTCGTTTTCAAGGAGACGGCACGATTTCTTCAGCAAAGCATACTGTCTCGTAGCCTCGTTTACAAGTCGATTCCACCGTGTCTCTCGACGTAACCAAGTGCAAAATACGGAGTGGTCATCTACATTATTACACAACTACGTTATTTAATACTATACTCTCTTTTTCTTGAAACATTTGTCGCGAAATGACCTTACTTAGTGCCGATTTTAGGCTTGGATGTAACGTGGCTGGGTCATCGCTAACCAAGGCTCTTAGCACGTTGCTACGATGATCGACTGGTAGGTCGGTGCTTGCAAGAATATATATTCGATCATCTGTCAACCACTTTGGTCTCCTTCTCCAATCTATCTCCATAAGCAATCTATAAACAAATGTTAAAATTTTTTAAGTAGCACGTGAATGTAAACTTAACTCCCTTTGAAAGAAATCCCTATTAGTCTTACCTCCACCACTCTTCTCCTAAGTTAGGATCCTCAATTGCGGATGCCCGTTGTCAGCCTTATAGAATGCGTTACGGTAATGGATAATGAACTCCTTCGTTGACAGCTCATTTCGCTTATTACTCACACATTGCAAAGCCTTTGTATACTTTGCCTGAATTGTGACATTAGTTCATTCTTTGTTTGACCCACTACATTGTCATGGTGAGAATAACCTAAAGGACAAAGAAACTTATCGGATATAGAAGTTGGGATAGCATGATAAGAGGAACCTTGTACCAGCGTCTTCGTAATCCCCCACGCTTATTCATTTTAGCATCTAATTCTTGTTGCAACCATCCTGGAACATCTTCCTCCAAAGCCTTAAGCAATGTATCCATGTTGGCTGTGCCCATTGCTCTTACCATACATAGCATATCTATGAAGGAAGTTTTTACGTAGCCTTTTTCATTAATCGGCAACAAAACTTACACCATTAAAAAACTAAGAAGCGATAATCATGCTATAGCTAAGCTTATGCAATTGACTAAGAAGCAATAATCATGCTATGCATAAGCTTATTGATTCAATTAGGATGCATTAATTATGTTATAGCTAAAATTGAAATGAAATCTATAAATATCAATACTACTACATAATAATTCCCTCAGGTTGTGACGTTCTTCTTGATACTCACATAAGTTTCACTTTCACAGATGAAAGCCTTGCGGAGAGAGAGAGAGAGAGAGAGAGAGAGAGAGAGAGAGAGTGAGTTTGTATTAAAAAACCCCAAAAAAGGGAGCGAGAGAGAGAGAGAGCGCTTACTTAGGAAGGCCTGTGAGCGATGCATAAATTGGCCTGTGAGCGATGCTTGTGAGCGAAGCATGAGAGGGGATGGAGTCCCAGTTGATGGCGAGCTAATTAGCCTTGGAGAAGCTAGGGTGGTCCGAGTTGAGGCGAGCTTAGGTTTGGCGAGGCACAAAAGAAAAAAAAAACTTAGAGGAGCAATAGAAATATCGCTATTGCTCCCTCTATTATTGTATTAAAAAAACCCCAAAAAAGGCTGCAATAGAGAGAGAGAGAGAGAGAGAGAGAGAGAGAGAGAGAGAGAGCTTACTTGGGATGCAACACCAGTTGATGGCGAGAGAGCTATGCATGCGAGGCCAGTTGATGGCGAGCGAGCCCTTAGCGAAGCACAGAAGAAAAAAAAAGTAGAGGCTCTCTCTATTTTTGTCTTAAAAAAACCAAAAAAAAAAAGGCAGCACGGCCTCTGGCTCGATTTGCTTACGTCCAAGACGAGGCCTTTCCCTCTCTCTCCAGCCCCTTGGCCTCCGCAGGTCGCCCTTGGCAGCCCCTTTCCTCCACAGTAGCGCTGCCCCCTCTACTGCATGCCCTAGCTGCCCCTCTCAGAGAGCCTCTTGAGCAACCCCTTATTTTCGGCCGCCCCTCCTTTCTAATGCATGCTGTCTTCCCACTTTACTGCTCCCCCTATCCAGCAGGTGGCGGCCCCTCTGTTGCTCCCCCATGCCGCCATCTGCAGTCGGCTGTCCCCTTTTTCCACTCCCTGCATGCCGCATACCCGCCGTCCCCATCTGCAGTCGCCTCCTCTCCAGCCACGTACCAACCAGTAGCAACCTCGCTACTGGTTTCTTATTTTGCTTTTTAATATAGCCATGCAAAAAAGTTGAAATTGGCCTACGCTCCCACACGATCACTTGCCTCCAAAGCGCAAGCATAACTTACCTTCGCACTAGGCAAAGCACGACAAACCATCAAGCTGCAAGAGACCAAGTATAACTTCCCTTTGCACTGGGCAAAGTAACAATAGTAATCTTCTTAGATTCTCAGTGATGAACTCCGCATCTTGGTTGAAAACTCAAAATTTTTTTAGTCCAAGAGATGATATGATTAAAGGTGATGCAATGGATGGCACTATGAAGGAGACAGATTTGCAATGGTGCCCTTGTTTGATCCTTCACAACTAACCCTGTCCATGACACCCATGACTAGTAATGTGATCACTCAGCCAAACAATGGAACTCCTGCCACAACGTTAGCTTTGCAAGAAAGCTCTTCTACCACCACTGACTCCAAGCGACAAAGCTCAGATCCTGCACCTAGTGGGAAACTATCCCAAGATACCTCAAAGAGAGAGAGAGAGAGAGAGAGAGAGAGAGAGCTCACTTGGGAATCACATGGAATATAAGTATACATTTAGGTATCTATATTTATTTATTTGTAAAAATATATAAATATATAAATATGTAAATATATAAAGGTATATATATATATGTGTGGGTTAAATATATATACATTTATATTTATATTTATATGCATATATATACATATGTATATTAATAAATAAATGAATAAATAAATCTCTCTCTTTATATATATGTGTGTGTGTGTGTGTGTGTGTGTGTGTGTGTGTGTGTGTGAGAGAGAGAGAGAGAGAGAGAGAGAGAGAGAGAGAGATTTACAAAAACGAAAAGTGTGTGTGAGTGAGGGAGAGAGAGAGAGAGAGAGGGAGAGAGATAGAAGAAGAACAGAGTTTTAATGTGGTAGGAAACTATAGAAAGAAACCTTAAAGATCTAGGGAGTATTGCTTTTAATATAAAAATTTGGGGAGGCAATAGCGACATCGCTAGTGACTCCCCTTTGTTTTTTGGAATAATTTCAACCTCTACCCTCCTTACTCTCAACATTTCACTTGTATCAAGGAGTTATATAAAGAGATGGCTCAATATAGCTTACCATTTTTTTCCATCTTTTAGTGATCTCTCCTCCTCTAACTCTCTACTAACCGTCACTCACCATCTCTACTCCTCTACCTCTCTACTTAGCATGAGAGAGAGAGAGAGAGAGAGAGAGAGAGAGAGAGAGAGAGGTAGAGGGAGAGAAAGAGAGTGTGGGTGTGGGGGGAGGGGTGGAGATAGACAAGTGAGAGAGACAGAGAGACAAAATCAACAAAATAAAGAGAGAGAGAGAGAGAGAGAGAGAGAGAGAGAGAGAGAGGATGAGAGAGAGAGAAAGAGCAAGCAAGAGAGAGAGAGAGAGAGAGAGAGAGAGAGAGAGAGAGTGGGTGTGGGTGTGGGTGTGGGGGGAGGGGTAGAGATAGACAAGTGAGAGAGAAAGAGAGACAAAATCAACAAAATAAAGAGAGAGCGCGAGAGAGAGAGAGACAGAGGATGAGAGAGAGGAGGTCCTTGAGTAGCGAGAGAGAAAGAGAGAGGAGGGAGGGAGAGAGGGCAGAGAGAGAGAGAGAGAGAGAGAGAGAGAGAGAGAGAGAGAGATCGAGAGCGAGAGAGAGAGAGTAAGAAAGAGAGAGGGAGAGGGAGAGAAAGGGAGAGCGTGTTGGGGGGAGGGGGGAGAGAGAGACATGTGAGAGCGAAAGAGATAGGAGAGAGAGAGAGAGAGAGAGAGAGGAGGTCCTTGAGTAGCCCACTAGAAAAAAGAGTGGGAGGAGAACCGGCGGCAATGGGCGGTGATGGTAGGAGGAGGAGTGGCAGATGGTGGTAGTGAGTTAGCACCACCAACCACCAGTGGTGGGCTAGGGTGTTGGTTGTCATGGGTGGTAAGGGGCGGCAATGGGAGGTAGAGGTGATGGAAACAAAACAAAAAAAGATCGCTCTAAAGCTCGCTCCATAACCACCCCCTCAAAAGAAGTGCTCTTGCTCCATCTCTATCTCCTTCTCCTTCGTGTGCACACAGGTGTGTGTGTGTGTGTGTGTGTGTGTGTGTATGCTTGAGAGAGAGAGAGAGAGAGAGAGAGAGAGAGAGAGAGAGAGAGATCATTGCAACGGTGTCGGCGACGGCGAGGCGGTTGAGTGCGACATCGATGACGACTCCTTCTTCTTTTCAACACATGATCCTTCACAACGGAAGCATTGAGCGGTGAGTGACACACCCCTACCCCTTTGAGCTTGTTAGGATCTTCTAGTTGTGTGTTTGCAGCCTTTTAATGAGGCTTGCACACATTGCACAAGCAAGTTCCCACCTTCAACACGTATGGCAAAGCGTACATTTTTGGTACCGTTGCCAGGAAATGCCTTGCATTAAGCTTGAGGAGCACTGAGTGCTACCTCTGGAAGCCTTTCTTCCATCTTTTTTTGTTTTTTCTTGTGTTGTGTGAGGACTGTTAAGTGGTGCAATGGGCGGATTAGCAGGTTTTTGTTATCTATTGTTAAGTGACTATAAAGGACAGATTAATAGGTTTTTGTCAGCTTATGTTAAGTGGCTGTAAGCTTTGTTGGTGCTGCATTTTTGTTAGGTTTGCAAGATCTGTAATGTGCAGGTATTAGTAGATTTGTTAGTGAGTGTAGACAGTGAGAAGTAGAGTAGACAGTGCGAAAAGAGTTGATTGTCTGTGAGTGTGCAGTGTGCTATGTTTGACAGTGTGTTAGCAAAGGTAGTAAGCGTTAATTAGTTGTGTAAGTTGAAAAGAGGTTAGACAGAGCTCACAGGAGCTATTGTGTGCACGTGGGAGCTCCGCATCAACGCAGCCACATTATCCTCAAAAAAAGTATTTGGGACTAAAAAGAAAACTCAAAATAAACATTAAAAAAACCTTATCTTAAAAGGAAGGATCGAGATCATTCCCCGAAACCAGAAGCCCGAGCCCGAGTGTGAGTCTGAGCCTAGGCCCAGGTCTCACTCCTCAGTCTTATGATATACTATACACACCACTTTATATATAAGGACTAGGACCTCAAGTGAAGGGAGGGCATGTGGGACAAGTTCATCAAGTCCTCCACCATCCCCTTCACACTCACCCTTTAGACTTAATAAATCTAGCCCTCTCCCCACCTAGGAAAAGACTAGTTTTAGGATTTCGAGGGCTGTACGTAACCAAATCGGGGGCTATAATTTATGATGTGTCCCTCTAGCCAAGATGCTCATTTTGAGCTATCACACGCCATATTTTGTGGCTTGGTTTAAAAAAAGGGACAAAAAATAACAAAAAATGTGGGTTTTAAATACCTAAAAAACTAGGTGAGCGGCCTTCACAAGCACTCACGAACACCTCTAGAGTGTTGAGCTCACATGCACCTATGCTCTGGTCGTGTGCTAGAGAACGAGCACATAGAGAGTCTCTGTTTACGCGTGCACTCATTATTCCTCTACCTTAGGCTCTAGGCCCTCAGTGGGAACCCAAGGTAGTACCACTTAGGACCCACGTATTGCATCTAGTGACTCTTCCTCTGACTACGATGTCATGGAGGGTTACCCAATGCTTAATCCTGATAGCTCAGGCCAAGACATGCACACGGTCCGGGCCGAGCGTGCTTAGCCACTTGAAGAAAACCTTTAGTAGAGACACTCACTCCGAACATGGGGCTAATGAAGTAAATGAGGGGGGTGGGAAAGTAAATTCGCCAATCATGACCAATGTAGAGCCCATGTTCCTAGAGAGTGTACACGTGAATACTCCATTCACTGCACCCTCTGAATCTTCAGATGTATTCCCCTCCGAGGTTATACTACCTGATGGGAGAAGCCTTGCCAAAGTGCAAGAGGTTGAGTGATATATCCTTGTAGCAAGGGAAAAGGAAATTGAGAGCTTACGCAAGGCGGAGCAACGAAGAGAGTTAAAAGCAAAAGCCCCTATGTTAACATCCATGCTAGGAGAGCAATTGAGTGCTCTTGAATTAGCGACCACTAAGGGTCAACCCATAGAGAGCCACATTGCATCTAGTTCAAAGGACACCCCTAGCACCTTAATCCTAGATGGGGTGTTCCTAAATGAGAATTGAGGATATGAACTAAAAATGGAAACTCTAACCAACCTATATACAGGTCACACCTATCACGTGGGTTGGTTAGATGTCCTACAATCCACAACAGGTGCTACTAGTGTAGATGATCAATAACAAAGAATTTGTAGGTCATCCATAGGGTTATTGAGCTAGACACTACAAGAGGTTGTGTGCACTTGTGACGCTGTTAGCGATGAAAATACATTGGGTTTTTATACTCCTCGACGTCGCTAAGACCGTCGCTAGCAGTGTCGATACGGGAACATCGCTATATGCGTCACTATAGAAGTCGCTATATAGCGATGCCTATAGTGACGATCATAGCAATGTTTACAGGCCACCTATAGCGACGTTCATAGTGACGCTACAGAGCCTTATATAGCGACACCCGAGAGAAAAAAAAAATTTGGTGGTAGGGCATTGAATGCCCTGCCACCCATCAACCATATTGAATGTTTCAATAATAGAGTAAACCTAAATGAATCCAAGATAAGCCCAGATTCACCTTTGAAAGAAAGTGCAAGCTTAGATATAGACCCAAAGTAGTCACCCACAAGACAATATAACCATTAACTCCATCATCCATAGTATTGTTTGCAGAATAAAGGTACAAAACTGACAAAAGTAAATTGATGAAAGTAAATCACTGACACTTGTACACATCATAGGCAAAATCACTTGTCTGTTAAACTTTGCAAATGTAATAGTTACAACAGCTAGCATTGTCATTATTGAAAAACTATACATGGTTTCCAATAGTTACAAAAAGACGTATAAACGTCATCTCATGATACATATGCTATGACATAAAGAAACTAATGCTATCTAGCTACGGCTAGACTGGCGTCGTCTAATCAGATGTCTCATCACGTCCAAGGGGCATATCTGTTGGATTCTAAAAATAAAAACAATAAGATAGCTTTCTGTAAGTATAAGCATATAATTTATAAAACAATACAACGAATAGAAAAGAGTAAACCCTAATACTAACCATGCCGCCGCGATAACTCAGAATGTCCATCAAGGCGTTTAACCCTTTCTGCCTGCGTACTCACGCTCGTACGGTGTGGGGTCACATCGTGTCATCGACCACTGTCAAAACATAGAAAGAATCCATTATGTTAGAATTTAAAAACCCCTAAACCCTAAACTATCAAACCTAAAGAGCAATGCAAAAACACTTACAAAATCGGCCTCAAATGATGCCCACCCGCCGCTCCCCAAGTGGTACAAGCTCCCTGCCTCTACTCGCACTTTGGTTGCCTCTTTTTGTTGCTTCCACTTGTCAGGATTCTCACGCGCTGCTTTCTTTGCATTCTTCCAATCTTCTTTGGCTAGCCAATCTGGTCTGTTCCACCCATGCTTAATTGCTTTTTGCACTTCGAAACGCTTGTGCTTGCAGTATTCGCGTATTCGAACCTTCATCAGGTCTTCATTGAAGCGATCATCCCGTGTTGAAATGGGAAACTCGTCATGCAGCATGCCAATGACTCTTATCTTTTTCACCTTCTGGCCTTCATCATCCAAGATGATGCCGCCGCTGAAGTCGATGGAGTAAGGCAAGCCCTCTCGCCGATGATGAATCAACTTGGGTGTCCCGGCACGGGTCTCTAGCGGCGTGTCGATGGGGGTACGAACTTCAGGTGTCTCCACTGGAGTCTGGGTCCCAAAGCGAGGAGTGTCGACTGGAGTGACTTCTGGAGGAGTAGCTAGTGGTGTGTAGCTGCTAGGAATGGTCGTTAGCCGCACAAAACCTGGTGCCAATGGCGATGCCGTGGCTGGTGTGGGGGCGGGCAAAGAAGAGGAGGGTAAAGAGCCTCGTCAAACACGAGGCGGTGTCGAGGTATCGGCGGCGGCATCCCCACAACAACCGCCGCCGCCACCACTAGAGCGCCGATGCCTAGACGAGTGTGAAGATCGTCTTGTTGACACCGAAGCTTTGGAGCACGCTGAATGCTCCGAAATAGAGGGAGACGCTAAAGCCGTAGGAACGCGTGATGGTGCTCCAGAGCAATGACGCTCCACGTACCACTGTCTCTGCTGGGGTGATAAAGAATAAAGAAACTCATCATTAGCCATACCTGCATTAAACACACGAATATTTAATCTTATTATTGAATGAATGGAGAAGAAAACATGGACAAGTAGAGAGAGAGAGAGAGAGAGAGAGAGAGAGAGAGAGGGGGGAGGGATTCCTATGTAGAGAGATTTCATTGAATTTCTGTGAATTTGTAAAAGCACTGTACTTCGGGTGCGACTGAAGCTGCATCGCGAAGGTATGCTCATAGAAGTTGCTTGCCCCACCACTAAATCTAAATCATCGAGTGAAAGAGATGCTGAGAAGCAGTAGTAGTGCTTCTTAGTGTCTCTTTCACCCGATCAACTAAATCTAGTGGTGGGAGGAGCAGCATCTATACTGAGCAAACCTTTGCGATTGCAGTTTCAATCTCCATCGCACTCGGAGCGTAGTGCTCATCGTCCCTGCTTGTGAGAACATACCTAGAGCATACATACCTGGAGTGGACGCAAAGACCATTAAATACAATGATGCAATGACGCATATAAATAGAAATGGACAAAAAGCCATGTGAATACAATATTATTTATAAAATGGAGCAAAATTGTTTGAATACAATATTTATGGCTTTAAGAGGTCTCTCTCTCATCCTCGCAAAGCTTAGCATAACTTCCTATATCTATATAAAGCTCTCCGTTTAAACAGATGTCCTCCGTTTCATTTTGTAGATTCTCTTCATGCACCCCATAGAGAGTAGCAGCTTGATGCTCATCTGGTAGCACCTCAGCGGCTTCTGACTGAGCATCTTCTCTGATCTCCTCCATTGATGCCACTGTGATTGGCACATGGTAGCCTTCATACGTCCGTGCACTACAAGGGGCTACCTCTATGACGTACCACCAGTTTGATGCAGACTTTGTAGGATGAAATATCACCTGCCAGAGCCACATAACTTACATGAGAGCTTCCAAGCACATAACTTCTAAAATTGGATGTTAACTATTCACATACTTACTTTTTCACAATGCTCGGGTAGTACGAAAGTGTCTCTTAGGTCAGTCCATTTCTTAGTTGAATCCACCTCAAGAAAACTAGACTCTCCTCTATGCACAGTAGCATTGCGACCCTCCATGATTATCTTGAACCATTGCATGTCGAACAAGTCAACAAAAAATCCTTTATAATCGATCCTCAAAATCTATTGTAGCGTGTCGAAGTAAGTGAGTTCCGCCAGCATAGGGTCTGCATCAGAGGACCATCATCGATTAGAATCTTCAAATTTTTCCATGATTCCACAATCTTGAGTAAAATGCTTTTTGTTGATCCCTTCCATCCTAAAATGTCGACCTTTACACCATGTTGCTGTGTATGACTTATACTACAACCAACAAAGATTATGAGTGGTTGCTCAAACATCTAGAAAGTCACTAGTCATACATTGCAAAGTTACCTTGGTCGCGCAACCCCGAGAGTACTCCCACTCCTCCTCAATCACTTCTTCACCACACTGTTGTGCGCTTTTCAATTGGTTGTGCAACCATCTTAAGCTCATAAATGTTGGTAGGCTCTCCAGACCCGTCGGATAGTGCATCGGTGGTCGTCTTCTCCATCTCCACTCCATTCGTGCCCTTTGTCGCTCTTGCTTTGTATCCTCATATTGTGAAATCCACTTTTGTATCACTCGATTGTGATGCATGGAAAGTCGGTTGATTTTAGCCTCTAGATGTTCCATCATCTCTTCTCAACACCGAGATTGCACATGACAATCCCAGGTATGCGCTCATCATCTATGGTTCACCATAGCGTATCCCGGGCTTTATCAAATCCGTCTAGCCACTCTCCAATGTACACTAGGGACTCTGATACCAGCCAACCTTCTGCCATGCTACCCTCCGGACGTGACTTCTGACGCACATATCCCTTGAGCTTTTTCATGAAACGTTCTAAAAAGAACATCCACCTGGAATGTACTGTGCCAGCTATTTTCACCTCATCAACTATGTGAACAAGAAGATGCACCTGAATGGTTAGCATGGGAGTAGAAAAGTGTTTCTCAAACATGCACACAACCTCCGCAGCATTTAGTTTGGCAAATGGTATGGAGTCTACGTTGATCTCCTTTTGTTAGATCCATTGCACCAACTTCGCAAGTTTGTAGATTGTGTTACAGACGTCAAGAGACAAACATCCCTCAATGGCCATCGGTAAAATAAACTAAAAAACACGTACAACAATGATATTCAAGTCCACACACGAATTTGTTACACAATTCCCACTATGAACATACCTGACACATTTTATGCCAATCGTGTGACTTCAAACCGATAACCTTTCCTTCTTTAGTAAAACACGTTCGGAGCAAGTGCATTACGCCAGTGGGGGTCCACACAGATCAAATGTTCTCTTTTACTTTGCATTCTTGGACTCCTGTGAAAATCTATGGCACTTAAGGGAGTTTTATCGATCCATCGGATGCTGTCTGCGGCCAATATTGCTCCATACGATCCACATTTCTAAGGTCAACCCTGGCTTTCAAAGTATCTTTCTTGCCGGTCAGATGGTCCCATAGCAGATTACCCACATTCTTGAATATGTGCATTGGATCGAGCAAGTGATTGATCATGAGTTGGGGCCAATAATATTGGTAACCCATACCATAGAGAGAGTCTCTTTATCCTTGGGGGCAAACCCGCATCACACATCTCCTTCTGCTCTAACCATGCTTGTGCAGACATCCTTGGTGGCTCTCTTCCCAAAAAGCCATCGTGTAACACATGATTCTTTGGAAGATACGCTTGATGACCTTCGTAGGTTTGCTTGTTCAATGAGGACGCCTGATGTGTATTCAGTCTAGGTCCACATGTGACACATGCTCTGTATCCGCTTGTTTGAATCCATGCATGTATACACACGATAATAGATATGCTTGAGAAAGACCAAGATTTACAGTGTTTGAGTTTAAGTGTAAGTCACCTAAGCATTTTGTTAGTCCGGAATAGTCATGCATGGTCCACATTAGAATGCCCCTGATCAAAGCATTCTGTCGACCTATGTCGACTCATATACACCACTTCTATGCCAATCCACAATTGTTGTAGCTCTTCCAATAGTGGACGAAGATACACATCCATATTCTTCACTTTATACCACCCTAACACAATCAAGCTTAGCCATAGGTACCCCTTCTTTGTAGTCAACCACAGGGGAATGTTGTAGTTGACGATGACAATGGGCCATACACTGTAAGATGTTGATCTTTGACCAAATAGATTTACACCATCCATAGCCAGGCCTAGGTGAAAATTTTGAGCTTCCCTAGCAAAATCCGACCATGTTTCATCTATATGTTTCCAGGCTGCACAGTCTGCAGGAATCCGTAGCACACCATCCAAAGATTTATTCTCCTCGTGCCATGATGTTAGGGTGGCCATGGACTTACATTCGAAGAAATTCTTGATGCGAGGAAGTAGAGGAAAATGTCGCAAAACCTTTTGTGGAATGTTTGTTCCGTGGAGATCTACTCATATCTCTCGGAATCACATTTCAGACACTTCTCCATGTCTATGTATTCCCCTCTGAAAAGAATGGAGTCGTTAGGACAAGCGTGGATTGAATTGTAATCCATCCCCAAGTTTTGCAAGATCTTTCTTGCTTCCTCTCTTGGATCTGGCATCACATTATCAGCTGGCAATATGTGCTCTTTCAGCAATCTACACATCGAAAAAAATACGGTACAATAGTGTAAAAATCTATCAGATCATTATACATCTAGAGTTTTTTATTAAAGTAAACACATTGTAATAGATCAACAGAAAAGCATTGTGACGCTAGTGTCACTCCATCCAAACTTGGTCTGCATGTTGAGAAGAACCAGGAGCGCCTTCAATCTAGACACACGTGCTCCATCATACAATGGCGTATCGGCTTCACTTTTCATATCATCATAGATAAGCCTTTTTGAATCCATGATAGTCTCGATCATTTCATCGATCTCGGGCTCAAACATTGCCTCGTTGGGAATGTGGTCTGCATGATCTTCCCCCGAGCTGTCAGAGGCTACATCATGTGGCCTCACATATGCTACTTGACCAAAGCGCCTACGGAAACCTCTATTGGGTTGCAAGTTACTACTTGTTGGCCAGTGTCAGAGTCCGACGAGTTATAATTGGAAACAACTTGATCTATAATAGATGGATCGAACTCTCCAAATTCGTGAACGTGCTGCAAAGAAACACGTCTTGTCCATTGTACAACATGCTTGCATTGATTACAAGGACATAATATCCTCGTTGCGAGATAGGTGTTTTGGTTGGACGGTGTGGGACGCATGTCAAACCTCACCATCCTATCTTATTGCAGTATTAGTGAGAACCACTATTAATTTGTCAAACCATGGGACGAAGCTGACTCGACTAGTGCATAGAGGCTACAAGAGGTTGTCAATATCTTGGAAAACAACTAACAACTCGCATCTAACTCAAGCTACACTCAAGTGACTGAAATCACCAAAAACCAATCGCTCATCAGCAAGAAAATCACATCCGTTACAGCATCAAATGACATCCAAACGTAACGAAACTTCTAGGACAAGTTTATAAGACCTAAGCACACATGCTTAGGTCTTTAGGTCAAGTTCCAAAATCGTGATTATTAACAACAGTGGATTTTTGACCTAGCCATTTTCGACCCATAATGCATCTAAATTCTTAGCAATGATGCCCCAATACCCCGCCTATGCTTAGTTTTTTTATTTAAAAGTGTAAATTCCTAGTTATGATGAAATTAGGCGGCATGTCAACGACGCGAAAAGATACGAAATATTGTGAATGGATTACGTCAATGCGTAGGGCTCTTACCGGTGGTTGCAATGCAACAAACGCATTTGCAATGTGACAACTGGAGATGGAGTAGGAAGCGCAAGAAGGAGAGAAGTAAGCATCGTTAGCTCAGGCGTGTATTTCTTATCCAAAACTTATAAAAAACTTACAAAAATTGGCTTTTATACCTTAGCCAAGGTTTTTGAGTGGTCAAAACTAATAATCTGGAGTTCTACCAAAGTTGGGAATTGACTGGCTGATACAATCTGGAAGCTTGTAGCCCCGGATCATTAATTACAAAGATTACCAAGAAAATAGGAGTTACAATATTTTCGATTTATCAAAATAATAATTGTTTTACAAGGAGAACTCCGAAAAATGGTGTCCACGTTAGCAGCAAAATGGTGTCCGCGTTAACTTGCTGCTAACATCCCCCCCCCCCCCCCCCTCGCATGTGTCATCCCTTGACATAGCTTTATGGGCTGAAGTAGTCTTCCGGTTGACGGTGGGCGGGGCGGTCTTTCAGTGCTTCCAATGCCTTTTGCTATCTGATTCTTCGTTCTTTGTCAAGCACTTGCAAAAAATTGCATGGTGACTTAGTTTTTCAGTTCCACCGCTGAGTAGCCTACAAATTTGGATGTGAGGTAGCTTATTATCGACGTAAATATTTTTGTTCTCCAGGTGAAGAATCCAGTGTAGAATGCTTCTTCAATGGCTAGCATATTATCCAAGGACAAGAACATGCATCTGGCATAGAATCCATAAAGAATTTTTGAAGGTTGCCCACTTAGATCATAACATAAGCCTTTGTTTCCTTCCAAGAATGAGAGCCATGGGGCCCCTGTCTGCTCAGGCTCATTGAAAACCTGTATGCATGTGAGTAGCATCCTACAGATCTTATATAGCATTGCATAGGAGAGATCTGACAGACTCTTGAAGAATTTCATGGCCCCCGTTAGGGTTTGCACCATGTATTCCTCCGTCGCTTGGCCTCTCTCTGGAGCTGGCAGCCTGGGGAAGTTGAGCCAAGTTGGCCTCTTCTTCTGCAATGCTTCATGCGCTTGCCATGTACTTACTCTAGGTGCAGGATAGAATGTGGATCTTTTTGTAAGTTTACAGGTGCTCTTGTGAACAGAATCAGGTATCTTGGATTCTTGTTCAGCTAGCTTAACCTCCACTTCAGGTGGTCTTTATCTGTGCCATCTTCTTGCATATTCTTGTATAGCCTTTCTTTTACCTGTAAAAGTTCTACGTTGATGAGAGGGTACGGCAGGGCTAGTTGGTGCCATTGAGCGTTGATTTGATTGGGAGTGAGTTGAGTGACATTGACAGAGTGTAAAACTCTCAACTCCCAATCCATAGAGGCCTTCCACTGCTCATCCACCTCTAAGGTGATTTTCTCCTTTAGTGTGTCTTCTTCAGCTTTTGACAGTTGAACCGATGGCACTGTATCCTTGTCTGTAATGTGGACCTGAAAGTCTTCAGCACCACTCAGCTCTGCTGTGGACTGCGTTTCAAATTCAACAAACGAGACCGAGGGAATGTCAATTTGAGGCGGTTCTGAAGTGCCTACCTCTTCTTGTGTGTTGGTCTTTCCATCTCTGAGGAGTTGATTTATGCGCTTGAGTTCTGCTATCTCCTTTAGGAGCTCCTCCTCTCTTTGAACCCGCATGAGTGCCAGGTCTGTGCGCCGTGACTGTTCGAGACTTAATTCCAATTCTAAATCCTTGTTTTTCTTTTCAAGTGCCTTGTACACTTCATATGTTCCCTTGATCGAGGCCACGGCTAGATTTTCTCTGATTTTCCACAAGAAAATAGCATGTTCATTGATACTATGTTTGGAGTATTGCAGAGAAGCGTTGGCTACATCTAACTGCACTTGAATTTTTTGAGCTGACAGAGAGGTGGTAAGAAGTTCATTTGTGACTTCTGTCAGCTGCTCGTCTTTCACCTTGCAGGCATCAGATAATTTAGTAAGGAGGTCACCAAACTCCTCCATTTTCTTTTGTTGTTTGTCCCTAGCTATCTGGTGCTATTCCTCTTTTGTCTTTAGCTCTTTCACTTGCCTTTGGAGATTAGTGATGATAATCATCCTGTCTTCGAACTCTCCTTGAAGAGCATCGATGACCATTTCTAGTTCCTTGGCCTTCATGTTGTGGTTTAAGGCTGCTGAGTGGAGTTTCTCCATCATGTCTTGCATCTTCCTTGCATACTTGTTTACTTGTAAAATAACTTCGTCATTGGACTACCACTCCTCCTGTCTTTCTAGTTTGGATGTGCCTGCAGCCTCATGTGTTGCTTCCTGTTGTGTCGTAGGTGTTGGTGGTTCTATAGAGGTAGATGGTTGTCCTTCTCCTTGGCCATCCTGAGGCTTTGATGCCTCGGCAGTTTCTGGTTGAGTGGAAGTAGATGGTGTGGTCTCAACCCTTACCGTCTCTTCAGGTGTTGGCCTTTCTGCCTCCTCTAGCTCGGGCTCCGTCTCATGTATAGTGGTATGCTCTTTTTCTGTATCTACCTCCTTATCAGTTTCTTCCGTCGGCTTTTGAGTTTCTTTGGCTGCCTGCTCCGGTTCTGGCTCGGCTTCATTTTCCTCATGTCCTTCGGTGTGGTCATCTTTTTGTGTAGCTTCCGTTTGGTGGGTGAATTCAGAATCTTTTCCTTTTTCAGTCTCTGCTTTTTCATTGGTATCTTGGCCTGGCGGTGATGGTGGTGGGCTAGGCATGGGATGGCCCTGTTGTTCCAGTGGCAGTGAGATGGGTCGGGGAGATGCGTGGCTTTGCTCTTGAGTAGCCACTTCCTCAGCTTTCTTTGCCACTTCTTCTGCCTCTTTCAGCTTTAGGGCTTCGGCCTCTTGGTACATTCTTTCTAAATAATCTTTTGGATCCTCTACCTCTTTTCTTGTATGATGCTTTGTTCAAGGTCCTTTCAGTCCTGTGGGTACCCACTTTTCTGGGTCCTTTCCTTGTGCTTGCCTACTACGCTGGTAAGCCTGTTTTTCTCTTTCGAAACACGCTTGTTTTTGAGTTGGCTCCTCTTGGTGGGCAGCCACGGCTTTCCTCTTCATTTCTTCCCTCCTAGATCTCTTTTCTTCGTTGCCAGAGCTTTTGTTGCTATGCCGCTCTGATGAGATGTCATCTGATTCATCACCTGATTTAAAAGATCTTTTACCTGATCTTGTAGCTCTTGGAGAGGGTTGTACTGCCAAGATCCATGTATTCTGATCCGGAGCAGGCGGTAGGTTATCAGCCATGCCGATGGCATGATAGGCTATTCTTGTCAACACTTTTGGAGCGCACAAGTATGTTATTTTACCCTCCTTCTTGGTGGCCTTCAAGGTTTTCAAGACATACTGCGCGTGGTCCACAGGCTGTCTTGTTGTTGACTCAGAACCTGAGTAAAGGTGGTGGCCACGGCGTGATTTGGTGTCGTGTACCTTGGTGGCCTTTTTGCTAGGAAATGGAAGTGTTGATGGTACAGACAGGCTGGCTCTTCCACCTATTTGTGGATGCCACTATTTCCTTTGTAATTACTACCTCGACCTTGTTCCCTTGGGTGTCTGATATCTGGGCGGTTCCGTCTTCTTTGATTGTGGACAGAAGCTCGTAAGCTTTCTGAAAGTCCACTCCGCAAGGCTCTTGTTCATAGAAATGTCTGAGCCCCAACCTGCGGTTAGCCTCTTTGGTTTCTGGCTTTGCAGCTACATCATAGACCTCTTTAGGCAGGAGCTGCAACTCCACCTGATGCCCTTCTTCACTCTTGAATCTGCCAGTAAAGACCGTGGTGTGGTGTTCTTCCAGCTATTCTTTACAAAGATAGGATGCTTTTGCCGCCTTGACTGACTTGGGGTCCAGTTGATACGCAGGCAGTTCTTGTAGTTTCTCTTTTTGGTTTAGCTTCTTCTTGGCCTTCTCTGCGGCTTGCATTGCTCATGTTTAGTGAATAGAGTGCAAAGTTAGCAGATTTGTCGGATTTTTCTCTGGAATGTCCTTTTAGACTGAAATGCTAATAATCTGGTCCAAATTTCTTCAAATCAATTTTTGAACAAGCAAAGATGCATAAAATCATGCAAGGAACAAAATTGTATGGTCAAAACAAAAATTTGCAACCAAAGTAAATAATCGCGATTATTTATAGCTGAGAAAAATTTTCAACTTTTTGCAAACTTGGATTTATAGGCTTGAAGTATATGCCAATTACATGCTCTGAGTGAAATATGGGCTCATTTGGATGCACAGGTTGAAAATGGTACCAGATTTTGGCTTTAGGTCTCTGAAACAGTGGATATAAAGGAAAATTGAGATTTTGAAAGCCAAAATTGATTCAAAGTTGGCTAGTGGGCTTATCACAACATGTACTTTGGATGTATGATGGCCAAATATCAAAATTTCCCAATTTTGATCAAAAAGTAAATAATCGCGAGTATTAACTTTTCTTCCAAAATTGACATTTTTGGCACAAATTGGTTCTACGCATGGTATAGACTTTGGGTATGAGATATGAGGTGATTTGGATCAAGAAAATTTGTTCATAACCGAGATTTTGGCTTGCATAGTCTTCTTTGCGTTTTTTGGTAATTTTACAAGTAATGGGTCGTAATTTTGGCTTATACCTTATTTTTGGCATGTAATTTTGGCTTATACCTTATTTTTTGCATGTAATTGGTGTGTACACATGATAGGTGAGGTGAATTGACAATTTCCAAGCAAAAATGATGCAAAAGTAAATAATCGCAATTATTAACTTCAGTGACAAAAACTTTGTAGAACTCACAAATTTTGACCTAGACATGTTTCATACACCTAATACAAGTCCTAAATTGAATTTGGTCGAGTTTGATCATGCCGGCATCACTTTGTGCTCTGTCAACTCTGAAATCACCGTTTTTTGCAATTACTCTGTCCGTTGGGTTGGTCGGTCAACTTTGAGGCTTTGGACTTGTCCGTAACATAGTCGTGAAGCTACCTATCCAATTATGGCTCATTTGGAGTCAGTTTGGCCTCGTATGTCGAATTTGACGCTTTGTAACCTTCAAGCCGTTTTTTGCTTTTTGAGGGCTTTGCTTGATGGATTTCACCAAACCTATCATATATATTGTATATGGACCTCATTAGCAAGCCATCTGTGGAGTCAGGTCGAAATTCTGGCATTTGCCAAAAACCTAACTTTTCTACTGGGGATCCCCTTGACCCCATCCAAATGGTCATCTAATGGTATAGAAAGGTTCTATTATGTTAGGGCACGCTATGGTTCAAATCCCATCCGATTTGGTCAAGTTTGCGCCGCTATGTTCAGTTTTAGATCGTAGGTCTTTGTGCATTGCTCGATTTCTAGGGTTTTTTCTAAGGCTTTAGACTAGCTACCGGCCGTACAAAATGGATCATTATCGAGTAAAGAACTTACCCCTCATGTCTCGTGTGAGACGGCACTGAAAAAGGTCAACTGTGGGCTCTGAAAATGTCGTGTGAAAGAGGCCGAAATCTCTCTCTCCAAAGGCTTCAAGTGGAAATGAGGTGGTTTCAGCCGACCATGGATATCTATACCTGGACTTCCCGAACCAAATTTTTCCAGATTCCCCATTAGTCCTACTAGGCCGTGAAATCTATGTTAACTTAAAAATTTCCCTGATCGGATTCCTGTAGTTCATTCTGCAAGAATTTTGCAAAAGTAGGCTTGGCCGCCTAATTTAGGCTTCCCGCTTTCGTCTTTTGATTTTATTGAAAAATTTTGTGCTTGTCCGCCTTGTCCTTCTGATCACCATCGTGTCTTCAATTTTTCCATCTGAGCTTCCTTGCTATTTATTATTAATTTTGACATGTTTATTTTAAAAAAATCAAAGAAAATAGCAAAATTGCTCTAAAAAAGAAAAAGAAAAATCCAATATTTAAGAAAATCACTAGAAAAATACAAATTTATTGTTTTTTGTTGGATTTCTCCATTTTTAAGCCTCCTTATCAACAAAAATGATAAAAATACCCAAAAAAGGACTATGATTTTCCGATAGTATATACACTAGTTATACTCATCGGGAAGATATTATCAGTTAATTTTTCCTTGTTGATGAATTATAAGAGCGTATTATTAGGTAATTTTGCAAAAAATCACACGTTAACATGGAACTTTTTCCTCCCTCTTCAAACATTTCCCTTAGTTACTTAGTACTTAGTGCCCTTCCACCCCTCGACATAATCGGGGACGACTGCGTGCATAGGCTGAACAATTGTGTCTATGCATAGCTATGATTGGCTCTACCGTGATATGAAGATCAATGCAATTCAAACCAATATGTTGTGCAAGAGTTGGGTCTTGAGTAAATAACTCAAGGGTTTCCGAGGTCGAGGTTTGCTACTGATGTCTTCCAAAGAGAAAGTCTTGTAGCTTTTGTGCTCTCTGTTTGATTGTACCATCAGGGTGTTTTAGCACATTGATTGCTTGAGCTGTTGGTAGCACGTTAGACTGTTGTCGAGCTTTTTCTCTCCATTGGTAGCTTGGTTGGCTTGGTGTTGCATGGTGTGGTGGAGTCTGTTGAGACTTAACTCAAAACTGCTTGATTGGTTTCGCGGTGTATGGAGAAGATAAGTGCTCTTTTTTCTTCCAAACCCATTTCATGTTAGGTTCCTTGCTCGTAGATGCTCAATTCTGTGTTTGAATCCTTGGAACCGTCTTGTGTTTCTTCGGTGAAGTTTTAGGCACCCAGATTTGAATTGATTTGTCCTTAAGTTGTGCTTTTGGTACCCAAATCTGCCTGACTCCTTGCATGCTACTTGTAGCATTTGTTTGTCGAGGAGATGGAGAAGATTTTCTTCGTGGATTGGTTTGCTGATTGCATCTTTTCCATTCCTCCTTGCTTAGTGCAATTGGAACAATGATTTGCCCTCCTTTAGGTGATAGCTTTAGCTCATTCTTATCCCAATTTGGTACTTCTTTATATGTACGCATCCAGGGAATGCCAAAAATCATTGTCTCATTCATGTGTTCATCTGGCAAGCATACAAATTGATGCGGACATGAACATCCATGTACTACCACGTTCAAGTTGACTACTCCCAATGTTGGAGTTGGATTCTTGTTGCATCCTTTGATTGTCGCTATTCCTGCTGTCAATGCTTGACTTATTGCCTTCTTGTATGTGGAATAACTGACTGCATTCACTCTAGCTCCTGTGTCTACCAAAGCATTGGTGCTATGATTGTTGAGATGTACTTTGATGCACAGATCCATTCCATCTAACCAGTCGTCATCTGTTGAAACTACGTCTCTAGGTAATCCCATTGTCAATCATCTAGTTCCAAAGTGTTGATGGGAATCGGTATCTATTGATTCTTGAGAGCATCTTTACGCTTGAGTACCCAAAGTCTAGCTTCCTCTTGGGCTTCATCAATAACCTGCTGTCGCTTGATCTTCCTTTGTTTGGCTGCATGCATTCTCTCTAGCAATTCATTGGTTAGTTGCAAATTGTATTTCTTTAAACGACATCCACTAATCCAATTTGCCATTGGTTCACCATCTAAGGTGGACAATTTTACTACTCCACTTGGAGATACATCTTCAATGATAAATGGTCCGTTTCCCTTTTTGTTAAACTTGGAAATGTGTTGCTTAAGGGAATAGACTAGAACTAAGTCCCCTTTCTTTAAATTTTTTTTGATTAAGTGGGAATCAAAAAACTATTTTTGTTTCCGCTTTTGTGCATAGATATGAGCTACAGTAGTTAGCTTTTGCTCGTTTAGCTTCTCCAAATCTTCAAGTATTTCTGACAATTCATATCCAGTCCACTCAAGATTCTGTGATATCCTTAATGTCGGCAATAGAAATTCTATTGGCAGTATGACATCAAGGCCATAAACAAGGTTAAAGGGTGTAGCATTTAGATCTGTTTTGAATGAAACTCGATAAGTGCATAGAGCAACATGGAGATTCATTTCCTAGTTTGTCCTTTCTGAACTAACCACTTTGGTCAGTACCGATCTAAGAATTTTATTCGTATGCTCAGCTTGTCCGTTTGCTTGTGGGTAATAGGGAGCTGATTTGTTATGGATGACCATAAACTCATTAAGCAAATACTCTATTACCTCATTGAGGAAATGAGTTCCCCGATCACTGACAATCTCTATTGGCAATCCATATCTTGTGAATACATACTCATATAAGAATGCAGCAGTGGTTCTGGCATCATTCTTTTGAGTCGCTTTAGCCTCGGCCCACTCGGTCAAATAGTCCGTAGCTACAATGATATATTCAGCTTGGGTTCTATAAGCAGGTGGCTGTATCGGTCCAACAAAATCTATACCGCATTTTGTGAAGGCTCTAGCCCCCATCATTGGTCTTAAGGGAATGTTATCTACTCGTGTTGGCATTTTTGCTCTTTGACAAGCATCACACCTTCGAACATATTCTTTGGCATGTGCAAAAAGTGTTGGCCACCATATGTCTGCCATCAATATTGCTCTTGCGGTGGTCTCACTAGAAAAGTGACCTCCAGCTAATCCAGCATGTGCTTATTCTATAATTGGAATATACTCGTTTTCATTTGCACAAAGACGCAAATGTTGATCTTTACCTCTTCGATACAATTGGTTCCCAATAAGAGCATGTTACCATATGCATGTGGTAGTGATGTGTGTGAACACACTAGGACCGCCGGGGCATTTTTTCCCTCTTTAGGAGGTTTTTTCCCCCGTGCATTGTATATACGCCCATCACTCTAGGGCTATCTATCTTTCCATTGCACACTAAGTAACACACTCTCTATTGTGTGCCTTGAGCTTCCTTCGTTTTCTCCAAGTTGTGTGCGTTTCTCTGCAACCCTAATTCCAACAATTGGTATCAAAGCAGGTCACGTCCTCCCAGGCTTAATCGCCAGCTGCTCCAGCACACGCCTGCTCACTTTCTCCGATTTCAGTGAGCTTTGGCGAGCGTTCACAGGTCGACAAACATTTTGGGAATGCTCAAAGAGCTCGGTTTGCTCAAAATTTTGATTTGGGCTCATTTCGGCCTCCGTTTCCACTACTGGCAGTATTGCACAGGCTATTTCATCATTTTGTGCAGAATTTCTGTCAGTGCCGTTTTCTGCATAACATGTGCCTTATAGTCTTCTACGGTTTGTGCTATATAGCACAGGTTGTTCCCACTCCGTTTCTCCTATTTTCGAGAAGTTTTCACATCAGGTGCAGCATTTACCATGGCTGACAACAACAACACAGATGTGTTCAAGATGTTTTCTGCTGAGGACAGGTTGGATGGGGACAACTACCCTATGTGGGCCTATATGATGCAACATGTTCTTGTGTCAAAGGGTGTCTGGAACATTGTGCAGGGCATTGATATACGTCCTGGTTCTGAGGATGTAGGCGATGTTGCACGACTTGTTGCAAGGATTGCAGCTGTTAGAGTTGTTTTGCCTACGACAGAACAAGCTCATTGGGATGTTAAGGATGCACAAGCTCATGCATTGATTGCGTTGTCTATGAAGCGTACCATTGTTCCTCACATCCGTTCAGCAAAATCTGCAAAACAGGCTTGGGATATTTTAGCAGGTCTTTATGCAAGCCTCAATGAGGCTAAAATTGCTTTGCTGCGTAAAGAGCTGGAGTCGAAGATTATGCATGAGGAAGATGATATGGACACTTTCCTTGCTAGTGTCAAGGATATCAATGAGCAGCTTATTTCTGCAGGTGAAGTTCTTTTAGATGTCTCCCTTGTGCAGACTGTTCTTGATGCCTTACCAGATTCCTACCAGACTTTTGCTAGTACTTGGAGACTGATGACCCAAGGAAATCCTGAAGTTGTCAAGTTTGATGCATTATGCACATTGCTGTTGCAAGAGTCACTTTCTAGAAAAAATAGGACTAGGAAAGGTGCAGTTGAACAGGCTTTTATTGCTTCTCAAAGAAAGGGTGGTAACAGCAATGCAGCCACTTCTTATGGTTCTGCTGCGAGTGGCAAAAATTATGTTCCTAATGCTTCTGCTGGTAGCAATTCGTCTCGAAATTTTGGTGATAAGGGCAAAAAGAAGATGCGTTGCCATTATTGTAAATCCAATGATCACTTGATCAAGTCGTGTCCTAAGTTGAAGGCCAAAGAGGCTAAGAAGAAAGAGGGTGGTTCCACTGCAAATGTTGGTTCCACTACAAATGCAGCCATTGTTGAGTCTTCTGTGAAAGAAGACTGTGTTGCTGATGTTGATGCAGAATGGGCTTTTAGCGCAGAGTGCACTTACAATCCTGCTATCCATGATGCATGCTTGTCAATTGCTACAGATTCACATGTGTGTTATTTTGACAGTGGTGCTACAAAGCACATTACCTCACATCGTGAATTGTTTACCTCTCTCGAGTATGTCCCTCATGGGAATTCAGTCACTTGTGCCAACAACGCCTCTTATCCAGTTCAGGGAGTTGGAAAGATTGTGCTTACTACTGCTAATGGCAGTTCTTTCACACTTGTTGATGCACTTTATGTACCTAGGATCAAGAAGAATCTCTTGTCTATATCCGCACTTGCTAGACTTGGACTTGTAGTCAAATTTGTGGATGACAAATGTACAGTTCAGGATCTCAGTTTTGGTGATGAAATTGTTGCATCTGGGCTTTTGTGCCGTGGGCTGTATAAGCTCACTTTGTATGACAAGTGTCGACAAAAGTTTGCAAATGTTGTTGCAGATTCAAGGGCTATTTCAGATGCAAAACTTTGGCATGCACGTTTTGGTCATCTGAATTTTGCCAGTTTGCTGTGTTTGCAGAAATCTGACATGGTTACTTCTTTGCCACCTCTTGGAGCACCTGTCAAACATGTTTGTGAAGGCTGTATTTTGGGTAAGATGCAGTGTTCTAAGTTTCCAAAGGATGGTTCAGTTCGGGCCACATGCAGGTTGCAGCTTGTGCGTAGTGATGTTTGTGGGCCCATGCAAACTCCGTCCTTGGGCAATTACCTATACTTCGTGACTTTCATTGATGATTACTCCAGGCATGCATGGGTATTTCAGCTTAAAGCGAAGTTCGAAGTTTTTATGTGCTTTAAACAATTTTTGGCTATGGCTAAAAATATCTCGAAATGTACTATGGGCACCCTCCGTTCCGATCGAGGGGAAGAGTATATGTCTCATGAATTTAATGTATTTCTGGCTAGTCGTGGGATAAAACACCAATGTACAGTGCCTTACACACCTCAGCAAAATGGTGTTGCTGAGAGGAAAAACAGGTCACTGACGGAAATGGCACAATGTATGGTCAAAAGTCAAGCTTTACCGCATTCTTTTGGCGTGAGGCCATCATGTGTGCCACTTATGTACTTAACAGGTGTCCTACGAAAGCTTTGCAGTCTATTACTCCATATGAAGCATGGCATGATAGAAAGCCTTCTATTGAGCACATGCGTGTTTTTGGTTGTTTGGTATATGCTTTGGTGCCACAAGTGCAGCGCAGAAAATTGGATGATAAGGCTGTCAAATGTTTTTTTTTTGGTTAAAGTGCTGAAAGCAAAGGTTACAGGTTGTATCATCCACAAACAAAACGTATTCTGGTTTCTCGGGATGTAGTGTTTGTGGAAGATTCTGTTCAGCCCTTGCTGTCATGTACTAGAGACAGTAATGTAAGCTCACAGGACATTTATGACACTTTGTTGCCTCTTTTCAGTGGTGGAAATACGAATGTAAGTTCCAATGAGGCAAATGTACAGCCTATGGGGGTTTTTGAAAATGTTTTAGATCAGCCTATTACTAATGCAGATGTACATAATGTACTTGATGAGGAAAGGGCTGAAAATGAGCAGGCTAGAGGTATGCCAAAATGGCTAGTGCACACTTTGCGTGACAGTAAATTGGATGCACATTTGTCTACTCGTACACGTTCAGGCTCTCGCCATGCATCTTATGCATCAGATTGTTATGCTTTGGCTGTGTCTAGCTTACATGATGTTGAGAAGCCTCTGACTTTTGATGAAGCATAGAATTCAAAAAATTGGATGGCTGCCATGTAATAAGAATATGATGCACTTATAGAAAATGACACATGGACTTTATGTGATTTGCCTCCTGGAAAAAAGGCCATTGGTACGAAGTGGGTTTACAAGTTGAAACGCAAGCCGGATGGTGAGATCGATCGCCATAAGGCTCGACTTGTTGCAAAGGGTTATGCACAACAAAAAGGCATAGATTATGACGAGACTTTTGCTCCCACTTGTCGTATGACTACTGTGCATTTTCTATGTGCATTGGCAGCTCATTTTGGTTGGGATGTACATCAATCAGACATTGTTACTGCTTTCTTGAATGGTGACATATTTGAGGAAGTTTATGTAACGCAGCCTCGTGGTTTTGTCATAAAAGGACAAGAGGACAAAGTGTGCAAATGTAACAAGGCTTTGTATGGGTTGAAGCAATCTCCTCGTGCTTGGTATGAGAAATCTGACACTCATTTGGTCAAACAAGGCTTTCGTAACAGTCCAACAGAAATCACATTGTATGTAAAGCGTGAGGGTGATGTACTTCTCATTGTGGTTCTTTATGTTGATGATTTGCTGATCAATGGACCAAATGAGAGACATATTGCTGAATTTAAGGCTGATTTGAATGCTACTTTCAAGATGAAAGATTTGGGGGTGTTGCATCCTTACTTGGGTATACAGTTTAAGCACTGTGATGGTGGTATTGCCTTGTGTCAGAAAAGTTACATAGAGACATTGTTATGTAAGTTTGGACTTGAGGATTGCAAACCTATTGCCACTCCCATGCAAACAGGTTTGAAGTTGAGTTTACATGATGTTGGCGATCCTACTGATGTCACTCTTTACCAAACTATTGTTGGCTGCCTCATTTATGTATGCAACACGAGGCCAGATATTCAGTTTGCAGTCTCACAGGTAAGCAGATTTATGCATAGCCCAGGGTCTAAGCATTGGGAGGCTGTCAAGAGGATTTTCCGCTACCTTAGTGGCACTTTACATCTTGGCTTGTTTTATCCCAAGGGGGAATCATTGCCGCCAGACTTACATGCTTTTTTGGACTCAGATTGGGCTGGTTGTTTTGACACGCGAGTGTCCACAAGTGGTTTCTGTTTCATGCTTGGCAGTTCATGTATATCAAGGTTGAGCAAGAAGCAACCTATTGTGGCCACTTCGAGTTGTGAGGCTGAGTACAGGACAGTCTTCACAGCTACGGTTGAGTGTGTATGGCTCAAACGACTTATGGCTGATTTGGGTGTTGGATAGGACACTGCCAACACTATCTACACTGACAGTCAAAGCGCATTGGTAGTTGCGAGGAACCCAGTTTTTCATGCTCGCACAAAGCACATTGAGGTGCATTACCACTATGTTAGGGAGAGGCTTTCAGCGGGAGAGATCAGCTTGGCTTATGTGCCAACACAGGACAACCTTGCAGATATTTTCACAAAGGCATTGTCTCATGATAAGCTTGAAGCTTTCTACAAAGATTTGGGCTTACTCCCCTTTGTGGACTGATCCTGTCCTCAGGGCATGGCACTTCCCTTTACTCATGTGCCATCTCTCGTTCACCGCATCACTCCAGGGGGGATTTGTTACCATATACATGTGGTAGTGATGTGTGTGAACACACTAGGACCACCGGGGCATTTTTTCCCTCTTTAGGAGGTTTTTTCCCCCGTGCATTGTATATACGCCCATCACTCTAGGGCTATCTATCTTTCCATTGCACACTAAGTAACACACTCTCTATTGTGTGCCTTGAGCTTCCTTCGTCTTCTCCAAGTTGTGTGCGTTTCTCTGTAACCCTAATTCCAACAGAGCATAGTCTCTTGCTTCAGTTTCAATTGCTCTTTGACGGCGTTTACTCATATCCTCAGAAAATGTTCGGCTTGATAAGTAAGTAACCAGATAATTACTCCACTTAGGAATAGGTGACATTTGAAACAATGTTACATGAGGAATGGGGGGTTGTTTTTGACATTGAGGGCAATCTTTTACAGAAGATCTAACATCTCTCCTCGTAGTCGGCCAAAATACTCCAAGTCTTAAGATTCGTTGCATAGTTTGGTTTTCCACAAAGTGAAGTCCTACTATGGCTCGGGGGGTTCACTATGTGTAAAACTACCATATCACGTGCATTCAAGACATGTTTGTAAAACCCCTTATCTGTGAATTTTGTTAAGAATATAATGTACCCTTTTATTTCAAATCTATAAATTTTTTTCAAATTTGAAAAAATAATGCCCTTGTGTATATATATTTCTGTAAGTTTCAAGAACTTTAAATACCCTTCTGTTGAACTCACGTGATAGGTTACATTTTTATTAGGTGACCTCCCCGGGTACTATGGTAGCATGTGCTTGACTTAGGTATTGATCCTTTTCTTTAGGGTTAATGCATAAAAGCAATATCCCATCTCGATTTCTTTTATATAGCCTCCCAACTAGTAATTGATACATAGTTGATTGCTTGATTAAATCAATTGTGATAGGAAGTGGTATTTGCGAATCTACTTGAGCTATTGTCATCAATGACACGATGTTTTCCGACCATCTAGGGATCATTTCCACGGAGAACAAATAGGCATCTAGTAGATCATCGTCTACCCCTTTAGGTGATTCCCCTAAAACAATCCTTGACAAATGATCTGCTCCTTGATGTGTAGTACCTTTTTTTACAACCACAATGAAATCAAATTCGAGAAGAATGATGAACCATCTCACTATTCTCCCTATGCTGCATGGCTTGTCGACCAAATATAACAAGGCTTGGTGGTCCACAAAGAACACAAACTTGTTGGCTAATAGGTAATGTCTATACTTTTTAACGGCATAGATCATTCCTAGTCCTTCTCTTTCAGTGGTGGTGTAATTCTTTTCTGCCATGTTCAATTGTCAGCTAGCATAAGAAATAAGAAAGTCAATTTTCCCATCTCCTGGTTGGGCTAGTATACAACCAATAGCAAAGTTTGAAGCATCTACATGTACGTGGAATACCTTATCCCAATCTGGTGCTTTCAATATTGGAGCTGAGGTGAGAGCTTGCTTAAGCTTCATGAAGGATTCTTCACATGCCTCGGACCATTCAAAGTCCGTAATCAAGCTATACATGGGTTTTTCAATTATAGCGTACATGTAGATGAACCATCGGTAATACTCACAATGTCCCATGAAGGCTTGTACCCCCTTGACTGTTGTTGGTCTAGGCAAATCAGCAATGACATGATCTTTTCAATATCGGTAGCTGTGCCATTTTTTGACATGATACATCCAAGAATTTTCTCTTGTCTTCCCATGAATGTGCACTTTTCAGGGTTTAAGCAAATCCTGTAAAGTCTACATTTCTAGAATACCTTTTTGAGGTGTTCAAAATGTTCTACTCTGATTGACGAATGTACGCATAGGTCATTCATGTATACTCCTAAGAATTTCTGAAGATACTCTTTGAAAGCATGGGCTCATCAATCTCTGAAATGTAGCTAGAGCATTAGTTAACCCAAACGGTATAACCCAATAGGCAAATATACCCCATTCTATTGCAAAAGCAGTTTTATGCTAATCTTTGGGATCAACTAAAAGTTGATTGTATCCCGAAAAGCCATCTAAGAAGCTATAAGCTTCTTTTCCTGCCACTCGTTCTAAAACATGCTCAGTTATCGGAAGAGGAAAGTTGTTTCTAATGGTAGCTGCATTCACTTTTTTGAGATTAACACTCACTCGTAATTTCCCATTCTTCTTAGGTACTACCACAATTGGAAACACCCAATCTGTGTGTTCAATTTCATAAATGAATTCAGCTTCCTTCAATTTTTCAATCTCTTCTTTGATCTTCCTGGCAAATGTTTCATTATAGGTGTACTGTCTCTGTCTACTTGGTTTCGCATCATCTCTCATGGGTATAGTATGTTGATAGATTTTTGGATCAACACCCTTGAGATCCTTGTAAGATCAAGTGAAGATATCCCGGTATTCCTTTAACAAGCTCAATAAAAGCTTTTCTTCTTCTTCTATTAGGTCCTTTGCAATGTAAGCCTGTCTAGGCTCTTATCCTAGTTCAGCCAAGTCTACCTTTTTAGCGTTTTTTGTTACCATATACATCTGGTAGTGATGTGTGTGAACACACTAGGACCACCGGGGCATTTTTTCCCTCTTTAGGAGGCTTTTTCCCCGTGCATTGTATATACGTCCATCACTCTAGGGCTATCTATCTTTCCATTGCACACTAAGTAATACACTCTCTATTGTGTGCCTTGAGCTTCCTTTGTCTTATCCAAGTAGTGTGTGTCTCTCAACAACCCTAATTCCAACAATTGGTATAAAAGTAGGTTGCGTCCTCTCGGGCTTAGTCGCCAGCTGTTCCAGTACACGCCTGCTCACTTTCTCCTTTACAGTGAGGTTTGGCAACAGTTCTCAGGTCGACAAATATTTTGGGAGCGCTTGTAGAGCTCGGTCTGCTCATATTTTTATTTGGGCTCATTTCGGCCTCCGTTTCCACTAGAGGCAGTACTGCACAGGCTATTTCGTCATTTTGTGCAGAATTTGTCAGTTCCGTTTTCTGCATAACAAGTGCCTTATAGTCTTCTATGGTTTGTGCTATATATCACGTGTTGTTCCCGCTCCATTTCTCCTATTTTTGGGCAGTTTTCACATCAGGTGCAGCATTTACCATGGCTGACAACAACAACACAGATGTATTCAAGATGTTTGTTGCTGAGGACAGGTTGGATGGGGACAACTACCCTATGTGGGCTTATATGATGCAACATGTTCTTGTCTGGAACATTGTGCAGGGCATTGATGTGCGTCCTGGTTTTGAGGATGTAGGCGATGTTGAGGATGTTGCAGGTCTTGCTGCAAGGATTGCTGTTGTTAGAGTTGTTTTGCCTACGACAGAACAATATCATTGGGATGTTAAGGATGCGCAAGCTTATGCATTGATTGCATTGTCTGTGAAGCGCACCATTGTTCCTCACATCCGTTCAACAAAATCTACAAAACAGGCTTGGGATATTCTAGCAGATCTTTATGCAAGCCGCAATGAGGTTAAAATTGCTTTGCTGCGTAAAGAGCTGGAGTGGAAGGTTATGCATGAGCAAGATGATATGGACACTTTCCTTGCTAGTGTCAAGCAATGAGCAACTTATTTCTCCAGGTGAAGTCATTTCAGACAGTTTCCTTGTGCAGACTGTTCTTGATGCCTTACCAGATTCCTACCAGACTTTTGCTAGTACTTGGAGACTGATGACCCAAGGAAATCCTGAAGTTGTCAAGTTTGATGCATTATGCACATTGCTGTTGCAAGAGTCACTTTCTAGAAAGAACAGGACTAGGCAGCGTGCAGTTAAACAGGCTTTTATTGCTTCTCAAAGAAAGGGTGGTAACAGTAATGCAGCCGCTTCTTATGGTTCTGCTGCGAGTGGAAAAAATCATGTTCCTAATGCTTCTGGTGGTAGCACTTCATCTGGAAATTCTGGTGATAAGGGCAGAAAAAAGATGCGTTGCCATTATTGTAAAGCTAATGATCACTTGATCAAGTCGTGTCCTAAGTTGAAGGCCAAAGAGGCTAAGAAGAAAGAGGGTGGTTCCACTGCAAATGCTGGTTCCACTACAAATGTAGCCATTGTTGAGTCTTCTATGAAAGGAGACTATGTTGCTAATGTTGATGCAGAATGGGCTTTTAGCGCGTTCCTAAATGTGTGGTATGCCAAAAGATGGTTTGATAGAGGGAAACAACCTGGATTGCTTCAACCCTTGCCAATCCCTAATTCACCATGGGAGAGCATATCCATGGATTTTATCTTTGGATTCCCTAAGTCTATCCATGGGAATACGGGAATATGGACGATGGTAGACAGGTTCAGTAAACAAACTCATTTTATACTTTTCATAAAGACTGTCAAAGCCCATCAAATGGCAACTCTCTTCATTTCAAAAATCTTCAAGTACCATGGCTTGCCAATGTCCATATTGTCGGATAGAGATCCTAGAATGACCAATAATTTCTGGAAGGGTCTCTTTGACAATCTATGGACAAGGCTAAACTTCTCTTCGGCCTATCACCCGCAAACGGATGGCCAAAGTGAAATAACTAACCTAACAATTCTTGATCTACTAAAAGCCTATGTAATGGAAGTAGATCAAAGGTGCCAATGGGAGAAGTACTTACCCTTAGTGGAGTATGCCTACAATAACACTATACATACTGCCCGTTGGTATAGCGGGTGTCAGTATACACATTGCAATAAAAAAGTACATAACAACATGCATATCAATGCCTATATAGATGATCATATGGATGCCAAAACTTGCAAAATGTTTTTGAGCAAAGAAGAATAGTATTTGGTGTTGGATGTACAGTAGCACCAAAAGCAGCCTTCTCTGCTCAAAGGAGAGAGTGCAAAAGCATCCACACTCCACCTTTGTTTTGCCTAAAAATTCCACAGAAGTGTGAGTACATATTGACCATGATGAGATTCACAAAACATAACCATAACAATACTTGCAAACCATTACTCGCAAACCATAACCATTGTCTAAATCGCAAAATATAACCATAATTGAGTTTTGAAACCATAACCATAACCTTAAGCATAAGCATAAACATAAGCATAAGCATAAGCATAAGCATAAGCATAAGCATAACCATAACCATAACCATAACCATAACCTCAAACCATAACCATAACCACAACCAAATACTACAACCATAACCAAATTTTAAAACCATAACCATAAACAAATTTGAAACCATAACCATAATAAAATTTTGAAACCCATTATCATAACCATCGTGTAAATCACAAAACATAATCATAATTGAATTTTGAAACCATAACCATAACTTCAAACCATATTTCTAACCGAATTTTGAAACCATAATCATAACAATCTTGTAAATTGCAAAATAATAACCATAATTGAATTTTGAAACCATAACCATAAAGAATAACCATAGCTGAAGTTTGAAACCATAACCATAATACCAAATTTCAAAACCAAAACCATAACCATAACCATAACCATAACCATAACCATAACCATAACCATAACCATAACCATAACCGAATTTTGAAATCATAATCATAACCATAACCATAACCATAACCATAACCATAACCATAACCATAACCATAACCATAACCAAATTTTAAAACCATAACCATAACTTTAAATATAACCATAATAAAAACAAATATAACCATAAACATAATCAAAACATAACCAAAACCAAATTTTGAAACCATAACCATAACCATAACCATAATCAAATGGACATAACCATAAACATAACAACTACCGTCTAAAAGTAGATATGAACCAAAACATAAATAGCTATACATCAACATGTAAAATGAATCTATTTACATCGACCAGATTGACCAATGTAAGGCCTCCCAATTGATGTCCTATCCCTCCTCTTGAAGCTGCAGAACAAGAGCTGATAGCACATTCTTGAATTCATATTTCTCCTCTCTACCTATCGGAGAACACTTCATGGCAAGCTCTTGTAATATAAATACTTAACCATAAAATAAACAATTGAATAACATATGTCATATGCTATTTAAATAGTGTATGACACTTAAATACTCATGTCAAAGAGTCTCATAGCCTCCACTCCCAAGATGAGAAGATCCTACGAACTCCAAGCGTGCTCAGGCTGCATCTCACTGCTATTGGAACCCATCTGGATGCTCCTGCACTACTTTGTGTATTGTCATCCCTAGCACTACTTCAACTTTGTTGAACAAAGCTTTCCTTGACACCCACTGTCAAAGGTGACCCTTCCTGGTCTACCCGTTGCACTCTCAAGTGTCACCCATGTGACCACAAAGCTCCCTATTTGTGATACTAGTGGCACATAAAACAATTTCAAACTCACATTGATTTTCATGTGGTTTAAAAAAAGTAAGTACAATACATACATGCCAATTGCATCCCCTCGACATATCCTCTTCCTCTTTGATGATCAATACTCCATTTTTCTTTGCCTCTGAGATTGTTGCATCAAGCCAGCATCCAATAGGAAAGTTTGGTATTTTTTTGAAGGTGACCTAGAAAGGGAATATTTCTAGTGATATGATTGTGCTTGAATTGCATCATCCAATTGACCAATGTTGTTTCATATTTTTGAATCCATTTTTGCATGACTTTTGAGTTGAGAAGATAAAATCTCATAAACTTTTCACGCATTTTGACATCCATCTTCCTCATGATGCCCTATCCTTGTGGCTCCTCCCCAGTTACCTTGGTGTTTATCTCAGAAGTCCACAATCGGGGAATCCCTGGGTCATATGGACCCAAGAACTCACTGATAAAAACAAGAGAATCCTGCACAAGCCATCCTTCGGCTATGCTACCCTCAGGGCGAGCACTTTGACAAACGAACCCTTTTAACATCTTCATGAATCACTCCAAGAAGAACATACACTTGTAATGGAATGTTTTAGCTACTACAAATTCATGAACCACATGCACAAGTAAATGCATTTGGATAGTAAGAATGTTGGTTGGAAAATACTTCTCCACCATATACACTGCCTCTATAGCATCTATGTTGTATCTATATTGTCTCTCCTAATCTCTTTTGACGAGATCCAACTCACTAACTCACTAATATTGTAAATTGTGTTTCATATGTCATGTGTCAGGTAGTCATTGATCTATTGATAAGATAAACTGTAAAACACTGTGCCAATCATGAGACTTAAGACCACTTAGTTTGTCATCTTTAGTAAAAGCTATTTTAAAGCATCACACACTCCAAGTAGGAGTTTTGAATGTAGATATGACTTTCTTTACTTGTTGTTCCTCTACCTTTCTCAAAACCCATGGAGCTTTTGGAATAGCATAATTTCCATTGGGTTTAAGATGAGGCTACATCCCTAGCATTTGACCCACAACTTGCAGGTCGTCTCTTTGCGCCTTGCTATCCGTTTTTCCAATAATGGTCTTCCATAAGGTCTCCCCCACATTTTTAAAAATATGCATTGGTTTGAGAAAATGATTGATAAGCAAGTCACTCCAATATGGAAGGTCATGAAAAATACAAAGTCTTTTTATCGCAAGTGGCATAAACTCTCCTGATTCTTTCTACATGCTCTTCCAATCAATCACCTTCAATGGATGTTGTGTTTGCATATATTTGGTCCACGTAGCTCATGATCTTCATGCAAAAATCATCCATGCTCCTCGTACACTGTCTTGCCTAAGTAATTGGAGCCACAGAAGCCAAGTCAAGGACCGCATAGCGAACATGCATGGTTGCCCGAGTAGCTCAAACCTTTAACCAAGAAAGAAAGAATGAAAAAATCATTGGACTAGCAAATAAATATGGTTTCAAAGTACATACCTGAACACTCATTGAAGCCTGGCTAATTGTGCATGGTCTACATGAGAATGCCTTGCACGTGGGCATGTCATCGACCGACCAGTAGGGACATGTCAACCACATCAAGTGGAGTGAAACGGTCCTAAACGGATTGAAACGGCCAAATGTTAAGTTTAAGCCGATTGATTAAAACATGCAGCTAGCCAATCTTAAGCGACAAGTTCTAAACTAATTAAAATAAATGGCCAAACCCTAACACTTTAACCTAAGTGTTGAGGTCTAAACAAATTAAAATGGTCAAACATATTAAACAAACTAAGTTTAAATTTAAACATGAACAAAGTAATAAATTTTTTTGTTTAAGTATAAGTTGATTTAAACTTATGAATGATTGATTTTGAAACATATTCTTATTATCAAATTTTATTATTATTTATTTTGAATGATAATATTTTTTTAAAATTTAATATTATTAAAAAAGTGTGTGTGTGTGTGTGCATGTGCACACGTAGTGTGTTAAATTATGTGTAAATTCATGTGCATATTTATTTATTTACATGTTTAATTATTTGCATGTGTGTGTGTGTATGAAAAAAAAGAAAGAATAGTGCACTCACAAGTGGCCTAAGTGAGAAAAAAACGCAAGAGAGGATGTCGCGCGTGCCAAATCTACAACACACACACACACACACACACACACACACACACACACACACACACACACACACACACACACACACACACAACACACACACACACACACACACACACACACAGAGTATGCCACACACACATACACACAAAAACAAAAAAACCTACCATAAATATACAAAAGAAATCACCTTCTTGCTAGCAAGTGTATGAGTGTAGATCTAAAGTCCGCTAAGTCCCTTGTAGCTGATTTAGAAAAAAATGAGGCAAAACAGGAGAAGAGAACCCCCGGTTCTGTTTTTGCAGGTGATGTCAATGCAGGTGTTGGTATGCCTGTCAATATATGCATCGTAATGCAAAATTTATTTATTTTTTTAAAATTGGATCTCCCTCTAGGTTTAGCAATGTATATACCGGCACCAATGATGTCAGTAATTTGGCATCGTTAATGAAGCCATCTATTGTAGTGCTTTCACCCATTGACATACCAATGCTGATTATAATACTGCGCTTGTGTGGATTGATTTTGTCAATGAGGTGATGAAATTGAGGTTTTAAAAGAGTATGAAATCTTTATCAACCTTAAAAGGCATTGAAGCAATTATGCCAGTACCCAAAAATTGGGATACAAGGAGTCTGCTATCAATTACATGAAGCCAATAATCATATAAAAGAGCTAAATTTTTATTATTATCTTAAATAGATCTCCATCGAGGAGATGATGGAGCAAAGTTTTGTAATATATGGAGTAAAAAAAGCAATCTATGTATTGACAAACCCTTTTCAAGGCGCTTATGTAAATTTGTTTTTTAACGCTATGTGTAGCTTTTGAGTTTGATGTGCCAAATGCTTAGTTTTAGTTTATTAAAATATTCAAAAGTTTGTTGTTTTAGAATTTGTGTTCATTGCATCATCAAGGATAACCTACATGGCCATATGTTATGAGCTATGAGCTTGGGGGATTTACACTTTATAGTATCGACACCCTATGATCCTAACACCATAGATTGACTTATGTCCTCTCACAAGATACTTACCAATGGTGGCCAAGAATAAGAGTCCTAAGACCCTAAGGTTTTCAACAAGGCACTTAAGATCCCTATATTAAAAGCTTTAATAAAAATCGTGGGCCTTTCAAGACGAATAAAATTATTCTAGACATTCTTTTATTTTTCTAGAAATAGAACCTTATGGCCTTTGCATCATAGAGGTCCATTTGATCCTTTGACACACTATAAAAAAGTATGGCCATATGAAGCCAAAGTATTAGCACCGTATGATCCTACATATGGCCAAACTAGTTTCTCCACAAACAACTCTATGGCTTGAAGGTCGAAGGATGGTATCTCATCGTCTACAAGACTTTTATCATAGGAAGCAACATAATTTTCACGTATGGAATTATCACCCTATGACCACAAGACCATAAGTTGACATATGTTATTCCAAAAAACACTTACTATGTGTGGATTGGAATTAGCACTCTTAAGCCTTAATGTCATGGGAGGCTAGCTCTAGGCTACATAACGAAAATTACAAGCCTCTGAGTTGAAAACTACAAAGAAAATCCTAAGTCTCTTAGGCCACACTTAGGATCCATCCATTGATAGCTATAAAGGAAAACCTTAGCCTTTTAAGAAAAAAGAAAAATCTTTGAGAATCTTACGTAGAATTCATGTCATTTGGAATCAGAACCCAATGATCCTAGGTCCATAGAAAGCCAACATATCCACACCATGTGGTTTCATAACTCTATGAGCTTGAGGCCATATGACAAAAAGGTTCTCTAATTAGAACTCACCACACAAGGTATCCTACGATCTCAAAGGCACTAATTCTTATATGTAGATTGTGCTCTATTGTTTGCTAAACCTATTTTGATATATTGTTGCATGATCATAGAGTTGGAGTAAAATTATTCAATTGATTTTTTGCTATCAGTCCAGGGTGTGTTTATTTATTTTTGGCTATTGTAATGCCATAAATTAGAAGAGTTTCTTCTCACATTACATCAAATTTCTCATTCAAAGCGGATCAATACTTTGATCAACTACCAAATCTTTCCAGAAAAAAAAAGTCCTTTAAGAAATAGTGTCTAAAATCATCAAATTTTGGAATTATGAAGTGTATCCTATTGTGAGAAGATATCTCTCATTTAAGTAACATTGCTGATATTATTACTTGATTTTTTTCTTAGAACTTATCTTTTTTGAGGTGATGAGAACTACTAAAATATTGTTGGCAATTGATTGTGCTACAAAAATGGTGTTTGTTGAACATCCTCTATCTTGAAGATATTGTACTTCTTGTACTTAGTACTCTATTGTACATGCGATAAAGACCAAATTTTTTATAAAATAAGTTATTGGTAATCTTTATAAAAACCCATACAAATTTGGTATAATCAATTGATAGGCTATATATTACTCACATCAATGGTGTTTTTAAACAAATATTTTTTTTAGACACCATCTATAGAAGCTTTATTGAAGTTTTAAAGCATGTATTGGAGTTTTTGAGACACCATATCTAGAAGCTTTATTGAAGGTTTTAAGCATGTATTGATGAATATGTGGTATGTTAATATAGATTCTTTGGCACAAGCATATATTTTTTGACACTAAATGGCATTATAGGTGCCATAGATGACAAATTATGGTCTTAGGGACATAGGGTACTCAACAATATTTTTTGGTTTTCTTAATAATCAAATGCTAATTTGGATGTTTTACATATTGTACTGTAGTTGAAACTTTATAGTGTTTCGAAATTGGGACTAGCTATTTTCTCATACTTGAGATTAAGGTGACCAATTCTATGATAAGAGTTGTTGGTGCTCTTTGTGTTTAGATATTATATTTTTGGTTGGCATAATCAGTCTATATGTTGCTTATTAGTCACACCATTTGGTGTTTTTTGTCACTTTAAATTTTTTAGAATCCATATTTTTGAGCTTTGATTGTTTTTTTGAAGCATTTATCTAATATGAACCCTTTTGAAAATAGGGTTCATATTAGATATGAACCCATTTATCTAATATGAACCCTTTTTTGAAGCATTTATCTAATATGAACCCTTTTGGAAAAATCTATATTGGAGATTTGCTTATAAAAATTAATACACAAAAATCAAATTTGGGTGCTAGAATCATGACAGTTTATCTAAATAGTAGAATAATAATGTCCTAACACACCAATTTAGCATTTGGGAAATGGGATTTTCCCAGTCTATAAAAAATGGTGTTTTAGGACAAATACCATGTTAAATGGTGTTGTACATATTTATGTTTTGTATGCAACTCTATAAGCCCACAAAGGTGGATGTAGCTTTTGGTCCCAATTTGATCCCAATGTGCTTATTATTTTATTAAGCACTATAAACAAAACCTTGTTTGTGCTTTTAGCATGTCCAATGGCTTGAGGATGTTATGGCACATATTTTTTGATGAACTACCATGAATTTATCTAAGAGATGTTCGACCACGTTGTTTAGAAAATGAGTTCCTTGGTTGTTACTTACTATCTCAATGGATAATCCATATTTTTGTAATGATGTTCTTGATAGTAATTGTGTAGTGGATCTTGCATCATTCTTCTATGTTGCAAGAAGGTTAGATAATCCGTAGCCACTACAATGTATTTTGCATGTGTTCTATGGGCAGGTAGAGCTATGGGACCTATACGATCAATTCCTTATTTGGCAAAAACTCTTGCCCCCTTATTATTGGTCTTAAAGACATTTCAAATTTTCTTGGCAAGAACCTTTATGTGTTGTCACTCATCACATTGTTTAACATAGGATTAACATCCATAAACAATATTGAGCCTATAGTAGAATAGTTTTCTAATTTTGGTTGAATGTTTTAGTTTTCAAAAAACGGCTGTCCGTAAATTGTAATTAGAAAAGGGACAAACCTCTCCATATCCAAAAGTGAGGTTTATCCAAAGATGTTGTAATGTTTTGGGGATGCTGAATGAAGGAGAAGGAGAGGTTTGATGCACTTTGCAGTGTCTATGTCTTGTCTTCTGTATTTAATTTTGAGTTTACATTAAAAAATGCACTCACTTGACAGATTCTTGATTCTTATTTTTGTATTGAATGTTGTTTGTTGATGGGTTTTGTATATAAATTAGAAAAAAGGTGGATTTTAATTATTTGTATCTCGTTACCATAAGCCCCGATATCACTAGACAATCCTGTTGATTGTGGAGAACATACAATAAGGCCAATTGAGCAATGATATTGATTGGAACTAATGGAAACTAAACCTGATGAATTTCTAAGGAAATTTTCTAACTAGGTTATCAAAGAAGAAGAAAGGGAGGAGTATAATAGGATCTTCTTGGAGACATATTTTGACTTACTTCCAAATGATTTGAGAATGAACACAACCTTGAGGAGTAAATGTACTATGCACCTCTTTCAAATTTGTACATTGTGTCTTGAATTAGCAGTCCCTTTTTATATTTATCTTGTAGTGCATGTAATCTTTTTATTCTAGCACCAATCACTATGGAGACAACTTTCAACTATAAATTGAGGATGCAATCTTCATGTTGATTATTTTAATAGTGTTGTTTATGTAAATTTCTGGATACAATAATTATTACCCTTTTGATAGGTCAACCACCTACGCTTTGGTCATTGGTCACCCACACCATTACCTTGAATTTAGCTTCAAAAATTATTTTCTTGGGGCTATCACAAGATCATGATAGTTTTGTTTTGAGGTTGGCTCTTTTTGCAGTGTCCTCTATGTAATTTTTTTTGGATATTGTATTGGTTGTTGGTAAGTTTCCCTACACTATGGTATTCTGCAAATTTTCCCACTATCCACTTCATTTTCACTTGTATGCTATCCACATGGTTTACCATCCATGTTTTAGTAATTCTTAGTTTTTGTGACCCGAGAAATATATCAATGTGTAGCTTTGATGAAAATATAGTAGTGGTAAAAAGCTAACAAAAAAATTGCACTCGTGGTTCATTAAGTGAGATGGATAGCTCTTGCATGTCTACCACGTTTTCATGTGAAGTGTTAAACTTAGAGCGATACTATTATTGGTACTTGAGCATTTTGTGACAATGTACAATTAATAGATGGTTTCATATTACATTCATGAAGCATCACAATCACAATATTGAATGGATGTGCAGGAGTGTGATGTATTGGGAGAGGCAAGCATAGAGAAGGGTCACAATTTCATGTGTATATAGACTGAATAAATCTTCCACGTATAGTGTTTCTCCACCATTTCCTGTGGACAATTGCCATGCACATATGGTGCTTAGTTTATGAGAGTACTATATGGACGTTGAACCTCAAATTCCCCTCCTGTTATATGTATGCTTTGAGGTTCATACATTGCTAGATGTTCATGCTTAAAATTGAGACTTTGTGAAACTTATGTATGTTTTTTTGGTGTCTATCGTATGTAAAATTTGTGCTTTTTGGTTTAGTAGTTTGTTCCACTAAAAAAGGATCTAGATAAATTTCAAAAAGCTTGCAAAATTGTTTTGATTTCAAAAGCTCAAAATTAGAAGCTCTCTAAAAAAATACACTTGACTTTATGAAACTTAGGTTAGGACTGATGTTATATTGCGTCAAAGTGAAATCCGCTAAGCTTAAGAGAATACCTATATTTATTTCTAGTCACCACTCCTACCACAATAGTAAGCTGACACACCATGAACTTATTAGCTACCACTATGTTGAGGCCTATGCATCTCTTTTTGCATGCCCTTTTTATGGTTTGTTTGGTGAGCCATGACAATGTCTCAAGAATTCTAATTTATGATTTGTGCTTTGATGATGCATATCATGAAGTTTTGCTTGATCTCATGACTACTTGGAAAGGTTTTCTTGAAGATTGGAACTTCCTAGGATAAGTAGACAAAGCCTAGATAGACATGCCTTAAGCTTAAATCCACTTTATGACCACTTACAAAAAAAAAACGATTATTGTCAGTAGGGCATATTTGAGCTAGTTAGTTTCCCTTAAAAATGCACCTAGAAGCTTACACTTGATACCCCTATAGCTAAAATGAAATTTCTATGCTTAAATCTTAAGTTATGACATGATTAGCAAGAGTACTATTGACAAAAAAAACACAGGACCATCACAAGAGACTTACATGGTTACATAGAGTCACCTATGGATGCATAGAAGCAGACGAATTTTAGATCCTTGATTTTTGGGTCTCCTTTAAAAATAAGGAAAATGGAATTTTGGTGCATGTTACCTTGAATTTTGATTTAGAATGTATGTTGTGCAATGTTGGAACGTTTTAAAGTAAAAAGCAAGGCTGTTTTCATGTACCAATAGGTCACACAAACATTTGATTCAATTTTGAAGAAAGCTGTTATTTTTTTAAGCTTTTTCTTGATTTTTTGTTTTTTGTGCTTTTTAATGATTTTTTGTTTTTTGTGCTTTTTAATGATTTTTTTTTGAAAAGCAAAGCCAGATTCTTAATCTAAAAAACTTGGAAAAGCTAGTATTCAATTTTGTAGCCACATCATAAAAAATGTGCATAAATCCAAGCTAGCAAATGATTTAAAAAAAAAAACCATTTTGTATTGTTAGCGGGTCACTGCGTGATAGATGCCTGTAGCTTAGAAAAACGGATTCCATCTCAAAAAATCCTGTCATGAATGCCTCTTCAAATGTTTGGAGATAATGCAAGGACAAAAACATGAATCTTGCATACAACCCCATGATGACATTGTGGCTGGAAACTTTTGCTTTCATATTCCAGTAGATGCCCTTTGTGCGTTCAAGGAATACCTACCATGGGTGCTGAGATGCTCTGATGTCCTCAAACACGGTGATGCAGGTGATTATCATGTTTGCAACCTTCACCTGCATTTGATATGTAAGGTCAGGGACATTGCGCATTTGTGTGATCACCACATGTAAGGTATGTACCATATAAGATTTTGTAGGTGGGAAGTTGTTGTTGGGATTTGATAAAATTGGGTAGTTGAACATCATCAATATTTTGGTGTGCTAGCTATAGTAGCTATCCTAGGACCGCCTTCTTGGAATTTGATAAAAGGTTGGGTCAATCAGAGTTATTGTCGTGCGTTGCGATAGAGGGTCTCATCCTGTGGTCTCTTTTCAAAGCACTTCTTGCACTAGAGGGGTTGATTATCCAAAATAGGGAGCACTTGCTCAGCTATCATAGGCACATCTTTGTAGTCCCCTTTCTTATTTGGCTCAAGAGCTGGCAACAACTTTGTTTTCCACCGGATGGCCTCTTGCTTCATGAGAGGTAAAGGAATCATTTCATGGCCAAAGTTCTGTCTACACTTTTTTTGGCTCGATCATCAATAAGGCTGCTCATTTTAATACCTTGAGATCATACTGCATGTATTCTTTATGAAAGGGATCCAGAATTTTTGCAACCGAGTGCATGATCTCCTCTCTTGCATACGATCTCTCCTATGTATCTTCAAAATCATGTAGTCCTCCCTCAATAGATATACTTGGTAGATCTACAAGGGGGTAGGTCTACTATTTTGGGAATTGCTTTTGTTGATGGTTTTTGCTGGACATGAAAAATTGCTTTGGCTTGGAGGGCATTGATTACCAGATCCTTTTGTTGTATCTCCAAAGCATTATTCTTAGCTTGTGCAACTAGATGTACCTTTGATTTTTCTTGATGTTCTCTTAACTGTTGGATCACTTGATCCTTCTGTGCTTGGATAGCCATGTACCCAACCATCATAATCTCTCTGTCAAATTTGGTTTGAGCTAGCTCCACTTCGACTGCATTTAGTTCCTCGAGCACTACGACTAAAGCTTGTGATGTGGAAGCTAGTGTCGTAGTCTCTTGGATTTCCAGGAGATTTGGGAGGGTGTGATTCATGACTTTGTAAGATTCACTTAGCTTTGCATTTCGTTGCTGCTTCTTCTCTAACTCCTCTTCTAATATTTGTTGTTCTACCTGCATCTGACTATTTGCCGCAATGTATTCTTGGGCCTCTTTAAAGTAGTACGCACCATCTTTCTTTTCTTTTTATATCTCTTCTTCCAGCTTGCTTTGAATTTCCTTTATATCTTCAATCTGTCGATAGAGCCTTTGGTTGGCCCCATTCATTGCATGAGCTTGTGCTCTGACATCCCTCACATCTGATTCTTGTAGGTTGGATATTTCTTGTTGGCATTGAAACTACAACTTGATGTGTTCTAGAAGCTCATCCAAGTTAAACTCTCTGATTGGCCAATCACCACATTTTATTAAGGCTCTGGAGCGTAGTGATGTGGTCCTTGTTCAGGTGTGATCTATTGCTGTGAGGTACTAGCCTCCCACTCTTTCTGTTATGGTTTCTCTTTTACTTGCTCTTGCTCTCTTTATTTTGGTGGAGTATGGTCATTATTTTTTGACTTCTTGTCCTCTTGATCAGCTTGTTGCTTGTCAGAATCCTTCTGCCCCTGAGGAGTCTTCTCTTGCTCGATCTCTTTCTTTTGAGACTCCTATTTTTCATTGTCTTCAGGTAATTGGTCATCAATATTTTCAGCTGTCTTATCCGTTTTCTTTTCATCATCTTCCACAAGATCCTTTTACTCAAGATGGGTTTTCTCTTGAGTTATGTCCTTGTTTTTAAAATCATCTTTGGTCTCTACAACTGGTGGTGGTGTGGTTGGCTTGAAAGAGAACTATTGTGTAGTGTAAGTATCCATCACATTCTCTGCCATCTCATCCCCTTGATGCTACTCTTGTTTTTTATTGGGACTCTTTGGAGAGGTCTCACATGACTCTAGATCATATGTCTTTTGCTTTTCAGACTCTTCTTCTCTCCATCCCTCCTTTCTCTTGAGGACTCTACGGATTGTCTGGTGCATAGACCCAACTAGCTCTGTCTCTTTGGCCGCTTTCGTTCTCTTGTATTTTTTGATCTTTTCAAGCCGTTCTTTTGAGTGGTTTGTCCAAATCTTTCTTCTCCTCATCATCTGCTTTCAAAACCTCTCCATATACTTTCTTTTTTCCTCATCTATCTTCTTTTTGTCATTCTTCCCTCAGCCTTTGAGCCTCCTCCATGGATCTTTGCATTTGTGGAACACAAACTTGCTCTATTAGCCTTCACTTGAATCACACAAGAGAAACAATAATATCTTCCTCCTCATCCTCTTCTTCCTCTGCAGTAGTATGGAACTTGGATGGCATATCTCTGTGTTTTGGCTTTATTTCACCGCGCTGAGTTGAATGTGTGATTTTGTTGCTTCACTATTGGTTAGCTTGATCTTTGAGCTTTGGCCTCTTGTTCTTCTCTTGCTAGGGGTGACGAGGAACTTCCTACCGCTAGCTTTGTGTAGAAGGGCAAGTTGAGATTCGAGGGGCGATAGTTGATCGATTATCCCTAGGGCCTGGTATGCTATCCTTGTAAGCATTGGCCTTGCATTTATGCACGTCTTGTTTCTATCACTACTCTTGATATTGGATTCAACAAGATTTTCCAATATGTAGTTGCCCAAGTCATAGCGGATGACCCTCTGTTTTGCAAGGCCCATAGCCATGACAATTGCTATGTGTAGGCTAGGCTCAATATACCTTGGAGGCTTTTGCACCTTCAAATGCTGTGAGATTGGCCATAGTGGTATCTTTGTCTGAGTAAACAAGGTCCTTGTAGGTGAACTTGTGTCCTTGCTGCTTGATGAAAGTCTTGTCATTGTCTATTGCCTTTGTCTTTAGCAATAGACTATGGTTTCCTGGAGGGAGGCGGAGAGCTTGGTTGATTAGGTCAATTATTGTGAATCTAACCTTCACCTTCTTTCCATCTTTATCTGTCAATGTGCACAACCTTGCCATTGTACTAGATGGAACTCATTAGCTTATGAGCTCTCTGGATATCTATTCCCCTTGGAGGTAGCATGAGAAATGTGTCCATATATAGGCATCTTGATCCCTCGATGACTTCCCTTTGTTGATGTAAGATCCACAATTATTTTGGAAAGATTGCGGTCTTGAAGTTAGTGCCGCCGGCCTGTTAAAGTTTCCCGATAAAGACATTTACTGGTGTTTTGGTGAGATCTTCTTCTAAGATGTGAGCCTTTTCATCGGAGGAGATTTCCACCACCTCATAGGGAGCAACATCCCACTCCTTTTTTATTCTTTTGCAAGGCATTACAGCATTGAGAAATTGCCCAATTAGCTTCTTTAATTGATCAAAAGGTTGTACAAAAACTCAAAAAAAAGCAAACTTGACCATAATATGAAAAATGAGCATAACTTGATCAAAACAAGTCCAAACTTGACCAAACTTCACTAGTGCATCTAGGACAACTATAGGCACTATGTCATGTGGCTGTAGGTCTGATTTTTCCCTAAGATACATGACTTGTGATCCATGTTGGAACACATCTACGGAATCTAATGACACCATTTGATTAAGCAAGCTTTGGGGATGCTATGGTTCAAATCTTTTTGAATTTGGAATCCTCTATAGTTGAAACTCCTTTCTTAGACTTTCCCCAACATGATCGCCAATGTTGTTCCTAAAGCATAGAACACCGTTAAATACTACTGAATGACAATCTCGATCAACTCTGGCTATAGTCCATGACCATGCCAATACCAAATGAGATGTACAACTAGAGACCAACAAATCATTTGTTCATTCATAATTATAAAAAATAGATGGGTACAAAATATGGACTTGGGCATTACAATAGTTAGGCACTCAGTTAGCCAATACAATGGTGCACAAGCCCACCACACGCTCACACACAACTCCCGTCCATTGTTGAGTATTTGTTTCCTTTTATCCTTACGCTCAAAACCCAATGTGCTTCTTGAATCTTGATTCTTGATTCTAAATGTCTACATTTGTTGGTTACCCTTTCTAGATTCTCACCTCTAACAAGGTGATAGAGGAAAAATTTGAGGTAGGGGGTCTCAAAGAGCTCAAGGAACTTTCATTAAAACAATGTGAAAAATAATGGCAGGGGTTGTTGGGCATGTGGCAGCAATCAAGGGGTGTATGAGGGATCATGTGTACCTAGTTTTGGTAGTTTATGCAGCTTTAGATTGCAAAAAATCAACCTTTCCATGCAAATTTTATTGCATGACACCCTAGCTATACTCATTATTAAGAGCCAAGAATTGGTGGCCACATAAAAGGCATAAGTATTGACATACCCAAAAGGCCCGATTTCTAAACAAACTAAAGAAAATAGTACTTTTTGTGTGTAAGGAATCTCTTGGTTTTGACTTGTCATGCCTTGTCACAACATTGTCATCTTACCATAGGTTTTTATACAAGTCTCTTATTAATTACTTAATTTTGAAATAAACTTGCACTTGAATCTTGCATATGCTTAAAGAGAATATTTGGAATTATTGGATTTTTTTCTCATTTCTTTAAATTATTAGTAATTATCTTTGTAAAAAAAATCAACAATTCTTACATCACTATTTTTATACAAGATGTTTATAGATGCAAGACTAATTTCTCAAGATCGTACGGTCATTTGATAGATATAGTTATGTGGAATGTGGTGCGATGAAAAATGAACATACTTTAACGGTTGAATTTTGACAGATCTTTCTTGTAAAATTTATATAAATATCAATATATGAAATTCAACTCTTCTAAAAAGTATAATAAATAAAATAATTATTATTTTCTTATGGATTATATATATATTAATAGTTTGTGGTACAAGGAGCCCATAGAAAAAATATTGTGTGCAATTAGGCTTCATAAGCTTATATTTATCCATTTTACTTATGTGCAACCTTTGGATTATCCTTAGTGTACATCTTAGGTCAAAAATTTATCGAAGATTTAGAAATTGGCATTTTTTCCTTCTCCACAAGTATATTATAGCATCTTAGTCCTAGTTGGCCATGCTAGCATACTATGTGTAGACAAATGTGTTGAACACCTTGAGTGTCACACTTTCCACCTAACTGCCAAAACTGGGTACACCTGATCTTGCACACACCCCAAGACCCTTTGAGCATGGTTATCCACAGAATCTCCACAAAGCAGATAGCAAAATGACTATGTAGTACTAGCAGGAGTGTAAATGAGACAACTTATTTTTTGTTGTGCAAAATATGATGAACACTATGTCTACAAATCAAAATGTGGTGTTAATGTATGGTTTGTAAATTTGGGTACATCAAATCAAATTACAATCCATGGTTAGTGGTTTTGGGATAGAAAAACTTTAGACAATGCTGATTATGTTGAGATCAAGGATGATATAGTGCATCCTATTATACATACAAAGAATACTCCATTGTCTTTGGCAGATGGAAAAGTGATTTATCTTGCTAATGTATTGCATGTTCCCAATATTACAAAAAAATTGGTGTTTATTGGGCAAATAGTTGAGCAGGGCTTGCAAGTCAAGGTCAATTATACTCATTTATTTATAGAAGGATACAAGAAGAATGGAATCATTTCACAAGGTAAAACTGTGGATATAATGTTCACTCTTGATATGGATGTACCTGATCATGAAGTATGCCATTCATGCACAAGGGTTAGGAGTTGCTGTAGACATAGGGATTTGGCATAAGCATATTGTGCAAAGGCTAAAAAATTTGCCAATTTCAAGAGCTTGTGATAGGTATTCCCCTGCGTGAGATGGTTAAAAATCAATACAAATGTGTAGGGTTTATAAGTTCAAAAGCATCATTCCCTCACGATAAGCATTTGAGATAGTGCATTTTGATGTATGGGGTCCTACAAAGACTACATCTATGTGTTGACATGGGTTTTATGTTACCTTCATGTTAGTGACCATATAAGGAAGGTATGGGTGTACTTTATATAAAAAAAAGTGAGCTGTTTATCCATTTACAAAATTTCAAGGTTATGGCTGAAAAACAAATAGGGAAATATGTAAATTGCCTAGGATTAGATGGAGGGGGAGAGTACTTCTATAATGAGTTTACAATTTTTTTAAAAAACATAGAATTCAAAGGAAATCTTCAAGGATGTATACTCTGCAAAAAAGTTAGTGTGACTAAACAAAAGAACAAGCACATTGCAAAAGTCGCAAGGGCAATGTTGAATAAATAGTATGTGCATCATTGTTATTGGGTTGAGGCAATTTCTAAGGCTATATACATTATGAACATGAAAACCAGTAATAGTGTAATTAAATACAGGTATGTATTAACATCATTGAATCAAGGTTTTTGCTCTCAAAGTGCAGGAAGTTGAACCCCCACTTGATTTGTATTCAATACATCAGCCCTTGCATAGACATAAGTAATTTCAAATAGCTACTTGGTTTTTTTTTTTGGACTTAATATAAAATGTTCAGCCATTTGGAATTAATGCACGTTTACCCTATGACATGTTTACGTTGGATCCCATCTCTTGCACCGGGGGAGACCCCCTTTGGCGGGGGAGTTTGGGGCAGTGCCTCCGAACGTAAAAAATAGATACATTTTGGGATAAGATTTTGTGTGAAATTTTTAATCAAAATTGGATGATATTCCCCGTGTGATTAGGAGGGTCTCAATACTCACTTTTGTATGAGAGATTCACACGCATTGAATATGTGGTAAAAAAGAATCACTCTTCTTTAGCAAGATTTCTCCTTGAACGTAGCTTTCTGATTTAGCACGAAGAATTCTTCTTTAACCACTATGGATCAAGTCAAGAACCATTCACCAACTTGTAATAGATTATTGTTTAGCAGCAAAAGAAAAAAATCTTCTTTTACACAATAAATTCATGATAGATATAGAATCCAAGTCCATGGATTTTAAAAAATGGTCCTAAGATCATGCTTGGGCTCTAGGGACCCTCAACAAGAGTGGTCACAAGGGCACACAAAACTGCCAAGCAAGAATCCATGTCTGGCTAGATGGTGCTCCCTTGTGAGCCTTCTTATTGAGGCCCCTAGGGGCCTTAGCATGGCCATAGGGCCCTTTCTTTCTTCTTTAGCACAAAGAACTCTTCTTTGAACACCATGAATCAATTCAAGAACCATTCACCGACTTCTAAGAGATTAAAGTATAGCAACAAAAAGAAAATCTTCTTTTACACAATAAATTCATGATAGATATGGGCATCAAGTCCATGGATTAAAAAAAACAAAGTGTCCTAAGAACATGCTAGGGCCCAAGGGATCCTCAACAAGAGTGGCCACTAGGGCACACAAAACTACCAAACAGAAACCCTTGTGGCCCCTTTTGTTGAGGGCCCTGGGGCCTTAGCATGGTTGTAGGGCCCTTTTTCTCTAAAATTCATGTACAAAATCAATGAGCACTTAAAGCTAGAGTTATGCTTATGAAGACCATTTGAAAATCATACCTCAAGAAGTCTATGCTAGAAGGTCTTGAAAATGCAACATACATAATATTTGGATACTTCAAGTCGCCCCTAAGATCTTGGTCCCCAAATAGACATCCTACGCGTAGGATGTCTCCTGCTTTGTTTTGCCTGGATTTTTGCACTATTGATTCCCCTTGATGTGTTGAGTCCACAGTTGTCTTTACTTCTTGATTTGGACACCTATAAGCTGGTCAATGGATCAGAAATCTGTTCCAACAGCCTGTTGCTGATCTTGATCAGTCTAATCAACTCCAATTTGGACCAAAATTGACCAGGAGGCTTGCCTCAAGCTATACAACACCTTGCTATGCCCACAGTCAGTGTCTGGCTTGAATTCCTTGCTTTAGACATCCTACGCGTAGGATGTCTTTTTCATCAAAATGGCTTGAAATTCAAAACACGGGCTCCCCTTGAGTTGTTGATCACTTTGGTATGCTTAAAATTAGGTTTGGAGTGTAAAATCACACAGAAGACATCCTACGCGTAGGATGTCTTTTTGGCCTATTTGACCCCAGACTTGACCCACAGCTTCCCCTTGATGTCAGTAACCCAGTGGTATGCTTACATTTTGGTTTGGATTTCAAAAGTCCCCAATTTTAGCTGTTCTTGCCTTTTTCAGTCTAAAGTGCTATAGTCTGCTTTGAACCCAATTTTCTCAACCAAATGGGATGAAACCCCCCTCAATCACTCAATATATCATGCAAGTCATGCTCATGCAGCCATCATATGGTTTTGGTCTTAAAACAATGCTTTGGCACAATTTGGGTAGGATGTCTAGCAATTTCAGTCTACCTGGCCTTATCCTTTCAAGATATGGTCAAATTTCCACTTTCCAGTTGAAAATAGAGTAAACCCCACCTTCTGAACACACTGGTCAACTCAAAATCCCAAAATTCCCACCAGATTAGCCTGAAGACATCCTACGCGTAGGATGTCTCCTGCTTTGAAAATTCCCACCAAATTAGCCTGAAGACATCCTACGCGTAGGATGTTTCCTGCTTTGAGACATCCTACGCGTAGGATGTCTCCTGCTTTGAAATTAATTTTTTTCCTGACAGAAATACTCATGATGCTCTGCATCTCTATCAGAAACACTCACAGTAACTTTTGGACTTCACTTCAGCTTTCAAAACACACTTTTGCATCTTTTACAAACTTGTGATAAATTTACCAAGCAAGTATACATGCATTAAATGCTCTAGATATTGAATCATGATGTCCTACTTACTCTACTCCTACTCATCATGTGAAATGGTTATAATGGTGTTTTGGTTGCTTTCTGGCCTCTCCGGACTCTCAAGCTCTCCTCTCACCGCTTCTACCACTCCAACTCCTACTCAAGAACTCAAATAATACCTAAAACTATCTTAGTCTACCTAAATCTACCTATGTCGAAGGATCTAGGCCAGACACACGCTTCCTAGACTCCTTCTAAGACCTAGAGAGTCCTCCACCCTCTAATTCTATCTAAATGTAAAACGAGACTCTTGGCAAGCCAAAAATCCCTATCCTCATGGACTAGTCTCGGTCACCTACCTAGGGTTTTCGTCCCCGGCAGCGACGCCAATGTTGGACGGATACGTCGCGACGGACATCAGCACGGCGAGAACTCACCTAAAAAGATTTGTCAGCTAAGGACAAAGCTCGACCCGTAGACACGTGGAAGCAAGCATAAGGTGTCAACCTACACTCGACCGACTCCTAACTAATTCCTACAAAGGTCTCTACCAATTGTCTAAGTCACAGCCTTCAAGAGTGCATAAGAGGAAACTTCCTACAACGTTGTCTAGAGCCGAACACCCATCAAATAATATCGAAACACCATAGAACTTGAAGGAAACCCTACTAACACCAATAGGTCACTCTCCCTAAGGTCTATGAACCAAAATCCCAACCCAAAACACCCGGTGCAAAATCACGTAGGATGTCTGGCCGAAATTTGCAGGTCTTCGTTTCCAAAAACTAAAGTGCCTAATGTGTAGTTCTACTCAATGTGAACATGTGGATATGCTGCAATGCAAAATCGGACAACGTATGCTCACCCAATCACCAGATGAATCTCGTAGAAGGAGCTCGCAAAACCGGAGCGTACGCGCGCAATGTATGTATCGGTGCGTAGCTCTCATCGGGGGAAACACGCTGCACTTCTCCGCACTCGGTTTCGACCACCGATGCACACGTAGCGTAAAGATGAAGCTCACACTCTCTCTCATACACAGTACGCTCACTCGCAGACTTCAGAAACTTCTTTTTAAAAATGACAAAAGGTTTTTCATTAAGGTCAAAAAGTGGTATATATACCTTACAATTCTCAAACCCTAAAGTTCCAAATCAACCATCTACTCAATCTAACTATCAAAACTGGGATACAATCTGGAAACTTCTGTAAGCCCCAATATTTACAAGGTGAAAAATCAGGTTTCCTCAATAAATGAATAATTACAAAAAATGATAATCTTCCGAGTAGTCAGTTTCTGTGGGGTGTGTCCAGCTTCTAACAACTTTTTGTAATGGGATGGAACATGCATTACATCCTTACCATCCTCCTCCGTGGTTTCCATTTCGGTTGTGTATATCTCCTTTAGAGCTTTTTTCAACTCTTGATATTTCTTTTTTCTCTTGACTCTGGTCATGAGTGATTTTTTATCCTGAGATTTTGCGTGAGTACCCTTCCTTGCTTTTCTCGATTTCTGAGACATTTTTGAGTTTTTGTTTGAAAGATATCTGCTAGTTATTTTGTCCTTGACACAATCATTAGCTTCTATCTGCATCAAGAATTGTGTTTTACTAGAGACTGATGGCATAGGTCGTGTTTTTACGATATTGGTGTCTCTCTTTCATCTATACCATTTTTGTCTTCTTGATTTCTGGTTTGGAAAGTCAAAAAACTTTTCCTCCCCTCCCTTTAAGAGTAACTGAGCTCTCGTATGCTCTTTTTCTGACCCCGAATCTTCTGAGGTAGCTGAGTGTTCATCTAGCTCATCAGTTGCATTGTAATAGAGGTCAAAAAAGACTTGTTGATCTTTCATCAAGTCCTTGGGTTCCTCATCTTTGTTTTCAATGTTAAGGACTGACATCATTTGGATGGGAATTATGTCGTAGACATCCTCATTGCAAAATTGAGTAGGCATAGACGTATTCACACATACATCCATTGTCACTAAAATTTGAGCCCAATCGATGTTCGAATAAATGTTGTGGAAAGGGTTCAGGTATGTAGGCTTCGTGTATACAGACCCTTTCTAGGATACATTCCTCTCGTCTTAAGAAGCTCCGCACATCCAAATAGGAGTGTCTTTTTTTAACCAGGATGGGAGTTTAATTTCAGCCGAAAAGACTGAATCAAATTCTTGGATGGGTGTTTTCAAGACATCTCTATAAGTGTCATCTTTTAGATTGACTCTTGTTATAGATCCCACCTACTTCAAGTACAGATAGTTGTTTCCCCAATCTTGGATAAGCTATACCTGTCGCATGAAAGGTTTTCCCAATATGATTTCATAGTTGAGTTTTTTCCCAAAGTCTACTATGGCAAAAGTGTGTTGATATTCAATTCCATAGGAGTTGACTATCACTTTTTCTAGTAGCCCTAGTGGTCTCTCAATGTGTCCGTCAGCCAACTGTAATTTCATTCGCGTTTGTCTAATGGTTGGCTGTCCCCAGGATTCCCATACTGCTTTAGTGGCTATGGCTATGCAAGCTCCACTATCCAGTATTGCCATGGTTTCAATGTCATTATATTTCACTGGGAGGGTAGTGTTTCCTTCTTTCCCTTCATAATATTCTCCAACTTTGTTCATAGGAAATGCCTTCGAATCTCTTTGTTTTCCATTTCAGTTTTTAATTTTCCCAAATTCTTAAAGATTAACCCCGTTATCCCCACCTTCTCTAGGGTTTTCTGTAAATCGTTCCATAAGTATGGTCTGAGTTTCAACAATTCTCCCAAAGTAAGAGTGCATTGGATAGGTGTAGACATGATTGAATGAATGTTGTCTACTTCTAAGGTCTGTTTGGCTCTTTTTACTTGAGTGGTCTTGCAAATGATGGATTCATCTTCGTTATCTCCCAAGTAAAAAGGTGATGTTTTTAATGTCAATGGTTTAGATATTCTTGAAGCCTCCTATCCGCAATCCCCGTACAAGGATTGTAAATCCATGTTCATATCAGATGGTAGGTTATCCAACCAGACTTCCTCTATAGGAGCTAACTTTAAAGTTAGGCTCCCATCATTGATCTCTCTTACCTTTTCCCATAAGTGTCCTGGCCAGTCTTCCTTACGAATGGAATTCCGTCCAAAGGCATCTTCGTTGTCTGGCACTATAAGCTCTGGTTCATTTGTTTCAAGGTGGGGTTCTGCCACCAAATCGGATTTTGCTTTTGTTTCTTCTACCGCAAGCTCCTCACGTTTTGCAATACTTTCAAGCTTGGGTTTTTGTTTATCCAGCATTTCTTGCGTGATTCTTACCAAGTTTTGATAAGCTTTGAGCTTCACTGCTTCCATGTTTGGAGATGGATAGTTTTTCCATTTGTTTTCCATGTTTTGGCCTGCTTTAAGTCCTGCTTGGTAGGCTTCCAAGGCAGCATTAATAAGCTCAAAAATTTTATCAACCAGAATGGATCCTCCAGATTTCACGGTTGTTTCCTTGAATTCACTGCCAGTTTCTTTCAACTTGTCTTGGGCTAGCATTTTTGCTTTCTCTTCGTTTTCAACCCGTTGTTTTTGTTTTCTCATCTCATATCTTTTGCTTCTACTCCTTTTGATTCTTTGAGAAGAAAATTTTGTGTCTTCCGAATCATCAGAGGAATTTTGTTTCTTTTCCTTTTCCTAGGCTCTAGTAATTACCTTGATTGGAACAATCGGTTTGCTCTCTGATGAGCTACTAGGCATCACTTGGACTACATTTACAACAGTTTTTCCCTTGTTCAAAGGATTCTTAAGACAATCTTCCGAAAAGTGTCCTCCCTTTTTGCAACATTTTATGTAATAGGATTCAATTGGTTTGAGTTTTTTGTCAGGCTCTGGACATTCGTTCTTCCAATGGTCATCAGTACCACAGTTAGGATAGTTTCCTGTTCTAGGCTTCATCATGGGTCTTCCCATGGGAGATCTGACACCTCGATTAGCTACATAATACATTGGTGCAAGCTCTGGTGGAGCATAAGTCATGGTTTCTTCCATTGGTGGTGGATGTGGACTATACCAATCTCCCTCTACCATTACTGTAGATGAACTAGGCTCTGCATAGGGTGTAACAGGCACTAATGCTTGTTCATCTATAACTTCTTCCGAGTGCATGTACTTATAGGCACCGCATTATGTCTTGGATACGGAGATTATTGTCCCAACACAGGTTGAGGTCTTTCCATACCCATTGGTGGTCTTTGAGCTTGGGCCATTTTATCTGTACATGGGTTGTCCCTGGGGCCTCATGGGCACGTACTGAACATTCCCATCATACTTTGGTCTGAAGAAGCACTCGTGGTCTCATGGTTGGTCCATTTATCCTTGATTTCACACCATTTTTGTGGCCTAATTGGTTGTCCCTGTTGAGGTATCCCTTGTTCTGGTCCCCTCATAGGTGCTTTTTGCATGTTGTCCATCATGTCGTTCATCCTTTTGAGCATGTCTTCTATGGCTGAAAGTGGTGTTGCAAAAGCCATTCCCACTTGTGTTGGTTTAATGGGTGTTGTTTTCTCGCTTTGGTTATCCTTAGGGACATCTTCTTCGTTAAAAATATCACAATTGTCTCCTAAGTCAATATCATCTGACACACACTCTTCTAGGGTTGTATGCTTTTTACTATAGAGTATAGCATGAAGTTCTTTGTTTAGCAGTCCCTCCAGAAACAAAGATACAAGTCATTCTTCTGCAGGTATCTCCATCTCTAGGCATCTGGCAATGTATTGTTTCATTCGAGTTGCATAATCCCTAACAAACTCACCATGTTTCTGTTTAAAGCTGTAGATTTGAGCTACCGTATTATGTATAATCCCCGTTTTAGAACAAGCAGCTACAAATCCTTGAGCTAATGTGTTCAAGTCCATAATTGACCTTGGTGGAATGTTTTGGAACCATGTCAAAGCTTTTCCTTCTAATGTCATTCTAAACCCTCGAATTGAGTATGGAAATTGAATATACGCTCTGCTCTTAGCACTTGCTTAAAGCTTGCTAAGTGATCATATGGATCCCTTGATCCACTGTATTTTCTAACCCATTTTTTAAAATTTGCTGGTATGACACATCTATTTGGTTCAACTCCAGGTCTTCTGGGAGTTGGTCTTGTTCCAAGTCCTTCAAACCAGTCTGTTAGAAATAGTGACTCAGGTTTCTTCACATTACTCTCAGACGATCTCTCACGATGTTCATCTCTTGGAGTGGTTTCTAGTCCTTGACCCAATATCCAATCTCGTATGGAATACCCCTGGTATTTGGTTTGTTCTACCTCCTCAGGATTCATCATAACAAGTTGTTATTATAACAATCCCTAAATAGGTAAGCTGGTAAATCTACAGATCCCTTATCTTTGATCTTGAAAATATAGATGATCTTCATGGCCGTTAATTGTCCTGGTCTATCTTCCTAACAATAGACTCCGATCCTAGGATTATCCGTACTAAGCCATTTCAAAGGCTTCAAGTCTACTTGATCGTATCCTTCGAATTCCAAAGTTGGTGGTCCTTCTTTTCTTGACATATCTAGGATTATAGTGTTTACTTCTAACCCCCATTTGTCTACCACATCAGGATTTTCGACTTCTACATATTGAGTTCCGTTTCGATCCATGTACATTTTTTCTTGTTTGTTTGCCCTAACCTCTTCTTCGAACTCAATACCATAGTCGTCAATGAGAATAGCATACTCCTCGTGAGGGTCCAAGTAAACCTGGCGTCCATGACGGTCTTGTAAAAAGAGAGTATATGCTTATAGCGCATTGTCGTTCCGGTTTTCGAGTTAGTCGAGTAAGAAGACATTTCGGATGTTGAATCTAAAAAAGTGTCTAAGACTTCTTCAGGAATTGTGTGCAAGGAATTGCCTTGATTTACGCTTTCTTTGGTGGATACTCTACTGGTGGTTTCTCTGAATAGGCCTTGATTTCCTAGTACACGACCAGATCTAAGGTTCATATAGACTTATGAAGCCCTGGATAGAGTACTCACCTTGGACTGACTTGTCGTCAATTTCCACTCGATTCAATTCCAACTTTCTGTTAAGCCATTGATTCCTCGTTTGCAACCCGATTCCTGTACAAAATTAATCAAATTAGCTATTTTTTTATGAAGACAGTAGAGCTCTTGAGAACTCTCGTGATTGGTCTCTGTATATCACTTCAAATCGTGTTGTGGAAGTCAAAATTTGACTTTCATTTTCAATTTTAGCAAAATCAAAAGTCTAATCTTCAACCTGTAAACTGAGTGTATCTATACCAATTTTGATCTGATTGAACCCAAAATTGTCCTATGGCCTTATATTATGTTGGTCTAACACTGTATAAGCCCAAAAGTCAAAATTCAAGTTTTTCAATAGCAGAAGTAAATAATCGTGATTATTTCCTTTTGTCGAGTTTTGGCACTTTTTGGATTGGTTTGGCAAGTATACAACTTGTTAAAGCCCTTGGACAAGTTTCAATAAGTTTGGACAAAATTTGATCAAGTTTACCCACTGTTTCGTGTCCGCAAACTCTGATTTCGAGAATCTGGCTTAAGTCTCACTTTTGTGGTCCAAATTTCACCAAAATTGATTTGTGGGGTCTACTTGATGTGCTTGTGTGCGCGTATGTCGCACGTGTCAATGCAAGGAACTTGCCGATACACCGTGTGCGAGCCACAAATGGCTCCAAGCACACAACAAGCCTAAACTAGTAAGCTCAAAGAAGGCGATGGTGTGTCACTCACTGCTCTACGCTTGCTTCGTGGTGGATTCCTCGCCGTGATGAAGAAGAAGATGCAGACGTGCCACTCTCAACCACTATACCGCCGTCGTGCCTTCGTAATGCTCGATCGCCCACACACTCCCTCTCTCACTCTCTCTCTCTCTCTCACACACACACACAAAGAGATGAAGAAGAAGAAGAAGGAGATGGAGCAAGAGCACTCTTCAATTGCACAAATGAGAGAATGAGTGAATTTTAGGTTTAGTTGACTTTTATATGAGCTCGCCCCATTCACACTTGGGCGCCCATGCTTAGCCAACTAATCCCTTGAATGTTCCAGTTAGAGTGCGTCTCTTATCGGCGATCACTCTTACCCTTTTCCTATTGGATCGACAAGCCCGGTACCTGACTCTACCAAATAAATAATACAATGTCCGTCGTAGATTACAATGTCCGTCTCGTAGGTGATAGGGTGTCCGTGAGCCATGAGGGTTAACATGCCCCCCTTCCTGATGTAGATTTCGTCCTCGGAAGCTATTGAGTTGAAGCTCGTTCGTCGAGGTGGAAGAGCATTTGAGATGAATGTCCTTAGCCTTCTTCAGTCACTGCAAAATCAAACGACATTGGCACAGTAATTGCATTCTCTTAAGTGATTAAAAAGCATATGTAGTTTTAGGCCTCGACAAATTGATTGGTAACAGAAATTTAAACAATTTTTCAGCAATAAACATTAAATTACAATGTAATCAAAAGCATAAACACATGTAAAGGTAAAAAATTAAACAAGTCTGGGGTCGTTAATTTAACGGTCAAAAGGCACTAGAGATCGGCTATTAATACCATGGGTAAGCTTCTTAATTTTCTCTGGTCAATTAAGTTGTTTAATCGCGAGAGCCAAGTATTTCATGTTCGAGAGCTAACTAGAGGCTATACCTAGAAGACCTTGTAGTTAAGCTACGATAAAAGGAATTTCTCATGAAATCATCGCCTGACTGATTACCTTTTCTTTGACCCCCCAAAGTCTATTCACAGTGATTCAATTTTGATGTGTGTGCTTATTTTGTATGCCTTGGGCTTTTTGCTTTTCAAGGAAAAGCACCCACACTGGGAACCTCTAGGGCTCTAGTACCATAGGCGATACATGTGAGTGAAGTACCCAATCAAGCTAACATTTTTCTTCCAGCTTAAGATTTTACATTGTGGCACTTTGATTTTTTGTTTGTTCATTTTCAGCATTTTAATTTTGTAAGTTTGGGGGGTCATCACACAAGTAAACTCCCTTTATAATACTTAAGCGAAAGGTCAATAGGTTCAAGCCCACTAGAAATCCCTAGTACATTTCACACAATGCAGCCTAAATCGGATTAAGAACCTAAGTAACCATTGATTATTAGGAAGGCATTTCCCATGGTATTAAGAGAAGATCTCTAACACCTAACTTGGTCAAACTAGCTTAGTCGGACTGCTTGATTTTTAAAGCTAGACAAGTGAATATGAAAAAAAATACATTGAATTTAATGTTTGGTACTAAGCAAATGTGTTGAATATGATGCTACCAATCACAATTAAAGCAGACAAACATGGATGCAAAAAGATAAGAGGCAAGGCTAATGGATAAGAAACACCTGTTTGTGTTGATGGTCGCTCTTGATTTGAAGGTGAATGAGAGAAAGATCCCATGAAGGTCCAAATCCTAACAACAGCAACACGTTCCTGTACACACAAGGAAACACAAAGAATACCTCTAGGACGCACATCAGTGGAAAAAAGGAACTTTGCTAATCACTCAACTCTAAAACAGAAACACTCCTATTTTAATAATCCTACCTACCCTCCATCACTCGAGTGACGAGGATCAAAGGTGTTTTATGGCATAGGTTTCTGTTTCAGTGTACCGGATGTGAATGTGTAGGTGTGGGTCAATGTTTTGACTTTTATTGTGCATACTCGTTTGCTGATTGCTCTTGCTCTTATTATTTTTGTTTTTTGCGAGTATAAGGCTATATATATACATTCCCTCAGATTGGAGATTAAGAGGTCGGGGAGGAAGGTTGAGAGGGAAGTGAGTGAATGATGACTGTCAGCAAACACTCCCCCCTTCCTTGGGTAGATCATACCGTTTGAAATGATCTCGTCACCCTTTGAAACCAATTGTTCCATTTGGTAGTAGGTGGGGATATTTGCCATTAGTTTTCTATTACCTTAGGTGCCTCGTCAAGTTGCAAGGGTGGTAAGGTACTCTCCCAGGATCGAACTTGAAGTGGTTCATCAGGTGATTCTTGAACACTAGGAGGTGTGGATTCCTTTGTAGCTTTATGGAGGTCCACTATTGTAGGTGGAGGCTGTGGAGAAGATTTTACCTCTATGGATGCATTACATGAGGAGCTAGAAGCTTCATGGGACTCCCCCCTTCCTGAGCTAGATGGAACAAATCGTTCTTTCTTTGGTACCCAAACTAGCTCTAGAACAGGTGTGTAGCATTCTGTGATTTTTTTCTTTCCGCGATCGTTGATTCATTTTGGAGCTACGAGATTGGGCTCACATGGGTCATGTGACTAGTAAGAACACACTCTACGTTTTGGCAACCAGATTTGATCATTTCCTTGATAGTAGCCTTGGGCTTCCAAAAGTCGTTTAGGAATCCATCGCAGCATTTTCTTACTTTTCTTGGAGCGAGTGGTACGTTTCTTATAAGGCTTTTGTTTCTTAGCATCAGCCATGGTTACTAAAGAATATTTAGGGACCCACTTGTATATTTTCTTCATCATATAAGGATGAGTCTTGTCAAAAGCTATATGCATTGCTTGTAGCATATTTAAGGGTACGGACATTTCATCCCCCTCAGGTGTTACCCAGGTTGTCCCCCTATTTCCCCAAGTGTCTATGGTTGCTGCTAGGTGGACCCAATCCACATTGTCCGACTTAGTCATCCCAGGTAGTACATCCATATAAGGAGAATCTTCCCCAACATCAGTGTTCGCTTTACACGTGTAACAATACTGCAATGGGGCCGAGTGAACTGTGGTGTCAGATCTATGATCAATTATAAACCTGTTTCCTAGAGGATGTGCTCGAGCCGTCACAAGATCCACTCGAATGACAGAATCTTGGAACTGCAAGTAGACATGGTTTTTGGACCAGTCATGCACCATTTTTGCTTCCCTCATGAAAGGACGTCCTAAGATCATCTCCGATGCCATAGTGTGCTTGGAGAAACCCATAACAATGAAGGTAACTCTTATTTTATGTCCAAAGACCTTGATCTTGAGATCTTCTAGCATCCCAATAGGTTTAACAATAGACCCATTGGCCATCTTCACTACTATGGTTGTGGTCGCAAGGTGAGGTCTTCCCATAGTTTCCCAGAAATTTTTAGTCACAATGCTAACCCCAGCGCCACCATCAAGGATTCCCTTCACAGTTAATCCCTTAGCAGTGATTGATATAGTCGCAGTGGATTCGTCACCCTCAAAGTATTGTCCCAACTTGTTAACAGGTATTTCTATAAGAAGGTTCTCATCTAGGTTGGTTTGTGGATCTATGTATTCCTCCTCTATTGGCATCTCCCCAGCTCCATCCATCTGTGCAAATTGTGGTAGCCCAAACTTCAATTCTCCATTGAGGAAGGCTCGAAGAGCTGAGACTAGCTTAGGGTCTTTATATAGTTTGGACATGATGGTGGTTCTAACTTCTGAAGACATGAAATCCATCAATTTGGCAATGTTTAATGGCACCTTTTGGCCTTGAGTCCCTTGACGTGGGGAAGATGGGATCTCCATTTCTTCGATAGGATCAGGTAGTCCCTCTGTAAACATTCTTTCCATCAAGAAGTGAGTACGCCCACTTTCCCATGACTTTAAGTCACTTTCTTCTTGGATGAAACTAGGTATGGCTAAGGGTCTATGGAATTGGTGAGGTTGTTGTTGCGTAGGGAACACGGTGTCTGTAATCTGGATCTTCTTAGGTGCTGGTTCTAGATCCCTTTGGGTATCTTCTACCAAACTCCTTAATTGCTTGACTCGCTCAATCTCCTCTGTAGGGTTTGGGTAAGTTCCTATCTTCTTTTTGGATCCTGGCCATTGTGGCTCATGAAGATCTCCCTTGTTGGTTTCTATGTTAGTGGTCGTTTTGGTCTCCATGGTTTCACCTGAATCAGAATATTCTTCAGCGTCGTTCATATATATGAGGTCATCACCAGTCCCTATGTTGGTCTTTGAACTGGGGTCTGACTTCACTGCTTTTTGCGATCTCTTTCTTTGTGTTTTCTGCTTTTTCTGAGATTGGGCAATTGATGTCGTGTCTCTTTCCTCAAGAATATAATTTTGTTTCTGGAGCATCGATCGTGTGAGTACGTTTACTGGTACCACGGGTGTACTTAGTGATGGATCCTCGATAACTTCAATCAAGTATAATGGCGTGATCTTCGGTGCATTTGTATTATTTGGACATTGGGAAATCAAATGATCTATGCCACATCAATTACACATGAGTATCGGCATTGTAGACGTACTTGCTTGATTGGTTTGCATCAGTGTGGCGTTCTTTTGTAGCCTAATAGGACACTCAGCTACACGATGTGGACCTCCACACTCATAGCATTGAAGAGGTGGTCTCTTAGCGGTGTAATTGATATTTTGGCCTCTTGCCGCACGAGCAGCTACTTGATATATAGGTTTGACTTGTCCCCAATAGTCCTCCATGTAGTATTGTGGAATTTCTTCAAGCACATCCATTCCATAGGCAATATTAGGATCTATATCTTCCTCATAGCCTTCCAAACAAGAAATAGATGACTCACAACCCACTTGATTCACAAAAGTGATTCTCGGATGTGGTGGTTGCGGTCCTAGCACTGGAGGTGGTAAGGGTGTTGTTTGAACAACATTTTGGGCCCTAGGGACCATGTGTTGTGCTGTTTGTTCAAGAGGTGGGGCCGGCATCAAGGCAGGCACTCGAGGTGTGTCTGTCCATGCTAAGGTTGGTCTATTGGCCATCGCGCGCTTAAATACTATGCAATCCTTAGCTTGATGACCGTACCTTCCACATGCATTGCATCTCCCATTGAATTTTACTCTAAAAGTAGGGCATTCACTGGTACTATGCGGTCCATAGCATACTGATCACCATTGCTGCTCCCTTCTTAGATACATATGATTGTTTTGTGGAGCACAATTGTCTCTAAGACTCTCTTGAATAGCCTTGGTGAGATCTGCTAAAGTCATCTCAGATATCTTTGGCTCCTTAGAAATAGGCTTTAGGGTCATTGGCTGATGCCCTGATGCTTGCGAGCTAATAGATTTAGGCTCAACAAACACTCTTTCTCCTTGAATCATTAAATTATCCTCCAATTGGATCGCATTGGTGGTGACTGCTTCCCAAGTGGTGATACCTCTAATGACTAGGCCATTGTAGATATCCTCATGTCGTAATCCCCTAATGAATCTATCAAGCAATTGGTTATTGTTGAAGCGCTCATTTGGATTACAACGAGAATTCAAATGCTTCAAGCGACTTATAAAGTCTCTCACTGACTCCCCTTCCTCTCATTGGGCTTTCTGGAGCTGAGAGGCTACACCCCAAAGCACTCCCTCTTGTATGTATTCTTTTAAGAACAGTCTCCTAAGAGTAGGGTAAATCATTTTTTCTTCTACCCTTAGGGTTCTATACCAATCCCCAGCCTTTCCACTTAAGGTTAGGCTTAAATCATTGCTCTTATGTAGGTCATTGTGTTCTCCTAGAGAATCGCATATTTGTTGAAACACTTCGATATGCTTTCTCACATCCCCGTCTCCACTAATTTTTTGTGTGAGCTTGGCTATTTGTACTGCCTTACTTCTAGGATATCTATCAGGCGTGTTACGCATATTCTCAGAAATAGATCGACCAATAGCTTGAGCAAATGTTGCCAAGTCACCTAAGTGAGCAGGCACCGTGGGCGAAGGCGCTCCAGAGACTACGTGTGGAGTAGGTATTGGCATTGGGCTTGGCGCATAGGAAGCCCTTGGGTTCCACCTTGGGTACGATGTTGTGCCATGTGGTGGTCCATAGTTCATATGAGTGGCCCTAGGCATAGCAGACGTCGGATGTGACATGCTAATGCTAGCCGGTATAGTCCCATGGAAATAAGGACTTGGGTGTTGTGGTTGTGGAGCATAGGTAGTTGAAACAATGGGAGGGGTAGGGACTACATGAGTACGTGGACCCATAGGTGCATACGATTGGTACGCACTTGTAGGTACTATTGCAGGCATTGAGCTACCATGTAGCGGTGCTTTACTAACAAATGAGGTCCATGGTGTGTTTCTTGGCATGCCCATCATTGGGGTAGGCATGGTATCCGTGATGTCATCCAGGGAAAGATGAGCTAGACTTGAAAAAGTAAAGCTATCACTTGTAGGCTCAGATTGCATTGAGACCCCTGAAGAAACAACATATGGGGGATCGATGGGACTCACTGTGGGAGTCTCCATTTGTGATAGAGTGGGTTGTTTCCCTTTGCCCGTGTCTAAAAATCACATAGGACCCGACAAAGGTATGTTTATTCCCCGATTTTGCCTCTCGGACTGGATAATCCTATGGATGACATTGCAGATCATGCGTTGTTGTTCCTCTAGACTAGTGGCACTAGATGTGGATTGTACAACTTCTAACCAACCCACATGGTATGTGTAGCCCATGTATAGTTCGGTCAAACTCTCCGTGTGTAGGTCATATTCCCAATTTTCATTGAGAAATACCCCGTCCAAACTTGGTGTACTAGAGGGTTGCCGTGAGGTGGATGCAATGTTGCTTCCCGTGTTTTGACTTTTAGTCACCACTACCTTAGAGGCGACTTTGGAAGGTGGTAGCTCGGCAGGGCCCTCATTAAATGAGGTAGGTAGAATGTCCACGTGGACACTCTGAGGGAGTGTGGGGTCTACATGAGATGTGAATGGTGATTCTACTTCCCCACCCCCTTCGTTTACTTCACTAGTCGTAGGTTCAGAGCGCGTAGCTCTACTAAAAGTTTCCATCAAACGGCTAAAAACACTAGCTCGAGGTTGTTGGGCCCAGCTAGGCACGGTTTCATTTGTTCCCCTGGGGCTTTGTGTAAGATGCTCTTCCATAATATCGTAGTCAAAGGAAGAGTCGCTAGCCGCTATATTTGGGTCTTGGGTTGCACTACCTTGGGTCCCCGCCGAGGGCGTAGACCCTAGCATGGAAGGATAGTGAGTATCCCCATAAATCGAAGCACTAGCTAGTTGTTTGGACTCTAGCACATGACAAGAGCGTAGATATATGTGCTTTGGGTGCCCTACAAATGTCGACAAGTACCCTCAAAGGTTACTTGCTCTGTTTTGTGGGTGTTTTGCACCCCGTTTTCTACTTGATTTTTTCTTGTTTTTGATGTTTTTTGAATGTTTTTTAATGTTTGATTTTTTTGATTGAAGTGTGTGATAGCTTGAAACGAGCGTATCACTTAGAGGGTCATTGTGTGCTTTACAGCACAATTTTTGGGCATCTGACGTTCAGTTGGTCCTCAAAAAATCAATTTTTAGCTACGTGTGAAGCTAAAATTCGTTTTTTTAAAAGGCGAGTGAGGCCTAGGCCTAAGCATGAGCTTGGGCTTGGGTCTGTGAGCTTGGGTCTGGGAGATATTCCCAATCCCGGTCCTACCTTTAAATTTTTTTATTTTTATATATATATATTTTTTTAAAGGATAAGGCCGCCGCGGCCCGCGCAAGAGCACACACACACTCTCTCTACCTACTTCTAACTAATACACCTACTCTTACACAGTAACACACTCTATTAACTCTCACTAATCTACTTCCTACTTACTGTACACAGAAAACTAACTACCTTAATACATAGAGAATAAACACAGAACCTTTGAAATCTCTATTAACAAAGAAAACTAACTACCTTAATACACAGAGAATAAATACAGAACCTTTGAAAACTCCATTAATTAAAAAAAACACACAGTATAACACCAAATCCCTCTTCTCTACACACACACACACTCCTTCCTTACCTTTCCTACAATAGAAATTGCACCACGGAGAAGCACAGAGTGCTACTCGAGCTTCATGTATGGCACTCCCCGGAAACGGCGCCAAAAATGTGCGCATATGTCGCACGTGTCAATGCAAGAAACTTGCCGATACACCATGTGCGAGCCACAAATGGCTCCAAGCACACAACAAGCCTAAACTAGTAAGCTCAAAGAAGGCGATGGTGTGTCACTCACCGCTCTATGCTTGCTTCGTAGTGGATTCCTCGCCGCGATGAAGAAGAAGCTGCAGTCGTGCCGCGCTCAACTGCTTCACCGCCATCGTGCCTTCGTAATGCTCGATTGCCCACACACTCCCTCTCTCTCCCTCTCTCACTCTCTCTCTCACACACACACACACAAAGAGATAAAGAAGAAGAAGAAGGAGATGGAGCAAGAGCACTCTTCAATTGCACAAATGAGAGAATGAGTGAATTTTAGGTTTAGTTGACTTTTATATGAGCTCGCCCCATTCACACTTGGGCGCCCATGCTTAGCCAACTAATCTCTTGAATGTTCCAGTTAGAGTGCGTCTCTTATCGGCGATCACTCTTACCCTTTTCCTATTGCACCAACAAGCCCGGTACCTGACTCTACCAAATAAATAATACAATGTCCGTCGTAGGTTACAACGTCTATCTCGTAGGTGATAGGGTGTCCGTGAGCCGTGAGGGTTAATAGCTTGACCTTGTGGTATACTCAAATTTGCAAAATCACCAAGTTTTGAAGCAGATGTAAATAATCGCGATTATTTACTCCTGATAAATTCTTTACAAATTTTTGTCCCAACTTTGACACAAACCTATTAAGCACCTTAAGTTAAGGTCACTAGCCAATTTTCATCAAGTTTAGGCAAAATTTGATCAAATGGTCATTAATTATCTGTCGGCAGACTAACTTTGCAATTTTAGTCACAATTTTCAATCCAGTGATTCAAATCTTACCAAATTTGGTTTGTGGGCTTATTACAACATGGTAAAGCTAGCAGTATGCCAACTTGGTCAAAAATGTTCAAAAATAGGGCAGATGTAAATAATCGCAATTATTTACATTTGATAAAATCTTGCAAGTTTTTGGTCAACTGAGCATGTACACATGTTTATCACATCAATATAAGCCTATGGATCAATTTTCAACAAGTTTGGATAAATGTTTACCCAATTTACAAGCAAGATTCAAACAGTCACTACAAACTTTAGTTTTTACCCAGTTTTTTGCCAGTTTAGTGATCCAAATCTTTTGGGCCTTTACAAAAGTTGTTTGTACACATGCAATGAGTCAATGATATGAACCTTGGCCAATTTAGAGCAGAAAGTTAATAATCGCGATTATTAACTTGAGGCTTGAAATGAGCACTTTTTTGCAATTTTCTCGAAGACATTATTTTTATGATGTTTTTTAAGCCTATAAATCAAGTCAAAACTTAATTTGGCCTAAAATGTCAAGAAAAATTAAATAATCTGAGTTTTGGTCAACTTCTTGAAATTTTTACCTCGAAGTGTCTTTGAGCTTACCCAATGGTTCGGACAACTCTTAGGCTTACTGTCCAATCGGATTGAGTGAATTCGAGTCTTTTCAAGCTATTTCTAGCCATAGACCTGAAATTCTGCAACTCTACATAACAACTCACACTTGATTCTTTCAGACAGAGCAATGTTGTGAAATCCACCTCGGATCCTAATTACCCTACTCCTAGTTTCTCATTCAATGGGGTTGTGAAAAATGTCCACAAACACTCGTTTTCTTGTGTTTTTTATGTTTTTCAGAGTCTTGATCTTAAGACTTGTCTCGTCTACCAATCATTCTCCAAATCCTAATCTAAATCTACAATCCTACAGTCCTAAAGGTACTCAGCAAGTACGATTACTTTCAAGCTACCTCTACACAGCAAAAGACGATAATCTTAAGCTATGCGGTTTCTAAAAGAGAGTTTTGAACTCTAGGGGAACCTAGAGGAAGTTAAAGGACAACTACACAAAACGCTCATGTTTTTTCCTAGTTTAGGTCTATTCGTCCCCAGCAACGGTGCCAAATGTGGGACGCATGTCTAACCTCACCGTCCTATCTTATTTTAGTATTAGCGAGAACTACGATTAATTTGTCAAACCATGGGACGAAGTTGACTTGACTAGTGCATAGAGGCTACAAGAGGTTGTCAATCTCTTGGAAAACAACTAACAACTCGTATCTAACTCAAGCTACACTCAATTGATTGAAATCACCAAAAGCCAATCGCTCCTCATCGGCAAGCAAATCACATCCGTTACAGCATCAAATGACATCCAAACGTAACAAAACTTCTAGGACAAATTTATAAGACCTAAGTACACATGCTTATGGCCTCAAACTCCACTTTAGGTCAAGTTCCAAAATCGCGATTATTAACAGCAGTGGATTTTTGACCTAATCATTGTCGACCCAGAATGCATCTAAATGCTTAGCAATGATGCCCCAATACCCCGCCTATGCTTAGTTTTTGATTTAAAATGTAAATTCCTAGTTATGATGAAATTAGGCCGCGGGTCGGTGACGCCAAAAGCTACGAAATACTGTGAATGGCTTACGTCAATGCGTAGAGCTCTTACCTGCGGTTGCAATGCAACAAATGCATTCGCAATGTGACAACCGGAGAGGAAGTAGGAAGTGTGAGAAGGAGAGAAGTGAGTGCCGTTAGCTCACACTGTGTATTTCTTATAGAAAACTTATAAAAATTGGCTTTTATACCTTAGCCAAGGTTTTTGAGTGGTCAAAACTAATAATCTGGAGTTCTACCAAAGCTGGGAATTGATTGGCTGATACAATCCGGAAGCTTGTAGCCCCGGCTCATTAATTACAAAGATTACTAAGAAAATGGGAGTTACAATATTTTTGATTTATCAAAATAATAATTGTTTTACAAAAAGAACTCCAAAAAATGGTGTCCGTGTTAGCAGCAAAATGGTCTTCGCGTTAGCTTGCTGCTAACAGATGGCCCTACATCCTCATCACTACTCATAATGAGGGTGAAAACCTTATAACCTGTATATAAATTTAATCTTCTATTGGCATCCTCCATCTTATCTCTCTCTCTCTCTCTCTCTCTCTCTCTCTCTCTCTCTCTCTCTCTCTCTCTCTCTCTCGCTCTCTCTCTCTCTCTCTCTCTTTGTTCACACTGTAAACTATCACACATTCTCCAGTCATGTCTAATCCCCGTACACCTCGGTTTAGAGGTGCACGGAGATTAGAACCACCGGGTTATAATCTCGTCTTTATTGGTCAATGCCTATATTTGTGGGTACAAGAAATCTACACGCCCACGTCTACATGATAGTGCATGTAGTGGACAAAACCCCTTTGCCTCTTCTCTTGTTGTAGCATTTCACAGCATTTTAACATCTTTTCATAGTAGATCTTTGTTCAAGGGGATTACTTAGCACATTACATGTTGGCCTCCAATTTGAGTATCATGCCGTTGAAAGCTTTCCAGCTTAAGGTCACATTCGTAGAGAGGAAGAGAGGGATCACCGTTCGTCTAACTCTAATTTTTTTACCGTAATCTCGAGGTAGACTCTAATATAAAAACTAAATTCAAAATCTAATGTTAAATCTAACCTAATTGAGCATGTGGTGATTTGTGGCTAATTGAATATGGTTAGTGTGTAAGTTAATAGGTGTCAGATTTTGATGGGAATAAACATATTGTTGTGTAACTAGTGTTTGCTCTTTGGGCAAAGCGCACCTTCATTGACATGCACTAAAATCTAACCTAAATCTAAAAAAGGCTAGTCCATCGAACATAAATCTATATCTAATTTAATCTTAAACTTAAAATAAACATAAATCTAATCTAATCTACGTAAATCTAAATCTAACGTAAATAAACCTAAATTTAATCTAATGTAAATCTAACTCAAAATAAACCTAAATCTAATCTAATCTAACCTAAATAAATCTAAATCTAATCTAGCCTAAATAAATCTAAATCTAATCTAACGTAAATATAAATCTAACCTAATCTTAAACTCAACATAAACATAAATCTAAATGTAATCTAACCTAATCTAATTTAAATTTTAACCTAATCTCTTTCTCTCTTTGTTTTCTCCCCTTACCTCTGTCTTCTGTCTTGTCCCCCTCTCTATCTCTTTGGTTTTTTATTCTCTCTCTCTCTCTCTCTCTCTCTCTCTCTCTCTCTCTCTCTCTCTCTCAATGTGTGTGTATGCATTCTTTGTTTATGCATGTGTGTGTGTGTGTGTGTGTGTGTGTGTGTGTGTTTTGTTTATGCAAGTGCTCTCTCTCTCTCTCTCTCTCTCTCTCTCTCTCTCAAACACACAATGTGTGTATGTGTGTGTGTGTGAGTGAGAGAGAGGGAGAGAGAGAGAGAGAGAGAAAGAGGGGAAGGGAACATGAGAGAGAGGAGAGGGAAGGAGCATACTTGGCTCTCCTTCCTGTCCTCGTGTGTGTGTGTGTGTGTGTGTGTGTGTGTGTGTGTGTGTGTGTGTGTGTGGAGAAGAAAGAGAGAGAGAGGGAGAGCGCGGGCTACCTCTTTGCTTGCTTATGCGCCGAAAACTTAGATCTAAGATCTGAGTTTTCGAACGCTCTTGGTTTTTTTTTACCCCTTTTGGCATCGCTATGTGCGTCGCTATGAGCATCGCTATGTTACAAATAAACTAGCGACGCTTATAGCGACGCCCATAGCGACGCTGTGAATTTTCACTTTTAAGTGCCGCACTTCGAGCGTCGCTAATGTCAAGTACCTCTTGTAGTGAGAGAGACAGAACAAGGGGATCCAGATGCCTTCAATGGGTCTCATGAGATTCTTGGATACAAGGAAGGCTAAACAACCAACCTTATCGCAAATGGAGACTCCCTCGGTAAGTCCGATGGATCCTCCATATGTTGTTTTTCCAGGGGTCTCAGTATAATCTGAGTCCACAAGTGATAGCTTACCTTTCCAAGTCTAGCTCATCTTTTCTTGATGACACCATGACTACTATGCCTACCCCGGTGATGGGCATGCCAAGGAACACGCCATGGACCTCATTTGTTAGTAAAGCACCGCTACATGGTAGCTCAATGCCAGAAACAATACCTACAAGTGTGTATCAATCATATGCACCTATAGGTCCTCGTACTCATATAGCTCCTACCCCTCCCATTGTTTCAACAAATTATGCTCCACAACCATAACACACAAGCTCTTATTTAAATGGGACCATATTGGCTAGCATTAGCATGTCACATCCGACATCTGCTATGCCTAGGGCCACACATATGAACTTTGGGCCACCACATGGCACAACACCGTACCAAACTTGGAACCCAAGGGCTTCCTATGCGCCAAGCCCAATGCCAATACCTACTCCACATGTAGTCTCTGGAGCGCCTTTACCTATGGTACCTGCTCACTTAGGTGACTTGGCAACATTTTCTCAAGCTATCGGTTGATCTATTGCTGAGAATATGCGTAACACACCTGATAGGGAGCCTAGAAGTAAGGTAGTACAAATAGCCAAGCTCACACAAAAATTTAGTGGAGATGGGGATGTGAGAAAGCATATCGAATTGTTTGATCAAATATGTGATTCTCTAGGAGAACACAATGACCTGCATAAGAGTAATTCTTTAAGCCTAACCTTAAGTGGGAAGGCTGGGGATTGGTATAGAACCCTAAGGGTGGAAGAAAAAACGATTTACTCTACTCTTAGGAGAATGTTCTTGAAAGAATGCATATGAGAGGGAGTGCTTTGGGTGCAGCATCTCAGCTCTGAAAGCCCAACAAGAGGAAGGAGAGTCCATGAGACACTTTATTAGTCACTTGAAGCATTTGAATTCTCGTTGTAATCCAAACAAGGGCTTCAATAATAACCAATTTCTTGATAGATTCATTAGGGGACTACGACATGAGGATATCTACAATGGCCTAGTCATTAGATCTATCACCATTTGGGAAGCAGTCACCACCAATGCGATCCAATTGGAGGATAATTTAATGATTCAAGGAGAAAGAGTGCCTGTTGAGCCTAAATCTACTAGCTCGCAAGCATTGGGGTATCAACCAATGACCCTAAATCCTATTACTAAGGAGCCATTCAAGAAATTCTTAGAGACAATCGTGCTCCACAAAACAATCATATGTATCCAAGAAGGGAGCAACAATGGTGCTCAGTTTGCTATGGTCCACATAATACCAATGAATGCCCTAATTTTAGAGTAAAATTTAATGGGAATTACAATGCATGTGGGAGGTATGTTCATCAAGCTAAGGATTGCATAGTATTTAAGTGCCCGACGGCCCCAATAGACCAACCTTAACATGGACAGACACATCTCAAGTGCCTGCATTGATGCCGGCCACACCTCTTGAATAAACATCACAACACATGGTCCCTAGGGCTCAAAATGTTGTTCAAACAACACCCTTACCACCTCCAGTGCTAGGATTGCAACCACCATATTCAAGAATCACTTATGTGAATCAAGTGGGTTGTGAGTCATTTATCGCTTGTTTGGAAGGCTGGAGGAAGATATAGACCCTAATATTGCCTATGGGATTGATGCACTTGAAGAAAGTCCACAACACTACATGAAGAACTATTGAGGACAAGTCAAATCTATCTATCAAGTAGTTGCTCTTGCAAGAGACCAAAATATCAATTACACTATCAAGAGACCACCTCTTCAATGCTATGAGTATGGGGGTCCACATAGTGTAGCCGAGTATCCTATTAGGCTACAAAAGAAGGCTACACTAATGCAAACCAATCAAGCAAGCATGCCTACAATGCCGATACTCATGTGTAATTGATGTGGCATAGATCATTTGATTGTCCAATGTCCAAATAATCCAAATGTGACGAAGATCAGGCCATTAAATTTGATTAAGGTTATCAAGGAGCCATCACAAAGTACACATGTGGTACCAATAAATGTACTCACACGATCGATGCTCCAAAAACAAAATTATATTCTTGAAGAAAGAGACACATCATCAATTGCCCAATCTCAGAAGAAGAAGAAAACACAAAGGAAGAGATCACAAAAAGCAGCAAAGTCAAACCCCAGTTCAAAGACCAACCCCGTATGTATGAACGATGCTGAAGATGATTCTGATTCACTTGAAACCATGGAGACCAAAACGACCATAGGAAAGAACCAACACGGAAGATCGCCATGAGCCACAATGGCCAGGACCCAAAAAGAAGATAGGAACTTACCCAATCCCTACAGAGGAGATCGAGAGAGTCAAGCAATTAAGGAGTTTGGTAGAAGAGACCCAAAGGGATCTAAAGCCAGCACCTAGGCAGATCCAAATTACATACACATTGTTCCCTACGCAAGAGCAACCTCACAAAGTCCATAGACCCCTAGCCATACCTAGTGTCATCCAAGAAGAAAGTGACTTAAAGTCATGGGAAAGTGGGCGTACTTACTTCTTGTTGGAGAGAATGTTTACAGAGGGACTACCTGACCCTATCAGAGAAATGGAAATCCCATCTTCCCCACATCAAGGGACTGAAGCCCAAAAGGTGTCGTTAAATATTGACAAATTGATGCATTTCATGGTTTCAGAAGTTAGAACTATATGGAGACCCCGAGCTATTCTTAGCTCTTGGAGCTTTTCTCAATGGAGAAATGAAAGTCGGGCTACCACAATTTGAATATGCCAATAGAGGAGGAACACTTAGGTCCACAATCCAACCTAGATGATAACTATGTTGTAGAAATACATGCTAACAACTTGGGACAATACTTCAAGGTGATGAATCCAATGCAACCATACCAATCACTACCAAGGGATTAACTGTGAAGGGATGGTGGCACTGGGGTTAGCATTGTGACTAAAAATTGTTGGGAAACTATGGGAAGACCTCACCTTGGGACCACATATATAGTAGTAAAGATGGCCAATTGGACTATTGATAAACCTATTGGGATGCTAGAAGATCTCAAGATCAAGGTCTTTGGCCACAAAATAAGGAATACCTTCATTGTTAGGGATTCCTCCAAGCACACTATGTCATCTGAGATGATCTTAGGACGTCCTTTCATGATGGAAGCAAAAATGGTGCATGAATGGTCTAAAAACCATGTCTACTTGCAGTTCCAAGATTCTGTCATGGTCAAGCACATCCTCTAGGAGAAATATTTATAATTGATCATAGATCTGACATCACAGTTCACTTGGTCCCATTGCAGTATTGTTACACATGTAAATGGACAATGACGTTGGGGAAGCTTCTCCTTATATGGATGTTCTACCTGGGATGACTGAGTCTGATAATGTGGATTGGGTCCACCTAGAAACAACCATAGCCACTTGGGGAAATAGGGGGATGACATGGGTAACACTTGAGGGGGATGAAATGCCACCACTTGTACCTTTAAATATGATAGAAGCAATGCATATAGCTTCTAATGACCTACAAGATGAAGGCTTGACTGACATTGGAACCAGTAGCGTCTCACAAGACTATAGCCCGCACGATTCAGAGTCAGAATCATCAATTGAAATTGACTCTGAGGACGAAGAATCTGAGTTAAATCTTAGTGCAAATGTGGGGACAAACCATTCAGGGTCCAGTGGTACCCTAGATGACAATCTATCCGGGAGAGAAAAAGATACAAGTAGCAATTCATCTAGTGACTCTTCACTAGAGATCGGCCATAATAAAAAATTAGACAAGAAGAGTAAGATATATAAGAGGCGATGATATCGAGAAAATGTGTGTGCTAGAATAAATGAAAAGAAATCTACCGCAAAATGGCTTAATTATATAGGGGCATGTGATGCACATCGAAAGTTGGTAGATAACTGGGATGAATACCTTCAAAGTGTTATGTGGTGTAGTCCACAACCCATTGACATCCCACAGCTAGAGGCTACAGAGAAGCCAAAGTTGGTCGTACCGTAAGGAGACGACAAAATCGACAGTTAGCTCAACAACAAAAGGAAGTAGAAGTGAAATCACAGTCCACAGAACAACAAGACCCCACAGACTTACACCCTACACCTGAAAATCCTACACCACGGAGGAGCGTAAGGTTGTGTATACAAAGGCTCAAAGAAAACCTATCAATGGAAGCAATGTATTCCATGAAGGTCCAGTGATAATTAAAGAGATAGAGTTAGCAGACCCAAGAGAAGAGTCCAAACCTGTTTTCATTGCCCAAGAACTGACAGAGACTGAGGAGTATGTACTTAAAGAACTTCTCAAGGAATTCAAGTATATATTTTCTTGGACATATCATGATATGAAAGGTTTTCCACCTTCTGTGGTGCAACACACAATCCTCATGAATAGCATGGCTAAACCAGTCCAGCAACGACCCTACCCAATGAAACCTAAGTATGCAAAGATTTTTCAAGAAGAGATTGAAAAGCTTGTCAAATGCAGATTCATATACCCTATTGAGCACTCAAAATGGGTGTCTCCAATAGTGATTGTGCCAAAAAACAAGGGTAACCTCAGGGTGTGCATGGATCTCAAGAAGGTCAATGCCGCCACTAGAAGGGACCATTACCCCTTTCTATATTCAGAACATGTGCTTGAAAGAGTTGCAGGAAAGGAAGCTTATAGGTTTTTAGATGGATACTCTGGATACAATCAAATCACAATTGCACTAGGGGACCAAGCTAAAATGTCTTTTGTAACCGAATTCGGAGTGTTCACATTTTGTGTTATGGATACCTTCCAAACATCAATAAACACTGCTTTTAGAGAATATTTGAGGGAGTTTTGCGAAGCTTTCTTACATGACCTTTGTGTTTATTCTTCTTGAAAAGAGCAATTGTATAGCATCTCCTTAAACCCTTTAAATGCCAATTTTGGGTTAAACATGGAGTCATTTTAGGGCATATAGTGTTCCAAACTGGGATTTCCACAGACGAGAGAAAAATTAACTCCATTACTGATTCGCCACCACCTAAAAACTATAAAGAAGTTCAAAGGTTCATGGTCCATGTTGGTTATTACTGGCGGTTTATTTTAAACTTTTTTGAGATATCTCGTCCTTTGTACAAGCTTCTTATTGAGTTCCATTGGACCTTAGAGTGTGACCATACTTATGAGTCATTGAAAAAGACCTTGAGAAGCGCTTCCATTTTATGAGTTCTCGATTGGAATGTAATTTTCCAGTTACATATTGATGCATCAAACTTTGCTATTGGGTGTGTTCTAGCTCAACCAGGAGAACATAAATTGGACTACCCCATTAGCTTTGCAAGTCGTCAATTGAATGATGCTGAGAGAAATTACACCACTACAGAGCGGAAAGGTTTAGCTATGATTTATGCATTTAAAAAAATATGCTACTACCATCTTTCCAACAAGTTTGTTTTCTATGTGGATCATCAAGCCTTGTTGTATCTAGTAAATAAACCTTGTTCCACGGGAAGAATTACACGATGGTTGTTGATTCTTCTTGAGTTTTATTTCACCATTGTGGCGAGACTTGGTAAAAGACATGTCATGATGGATCATTTGTCTTGCATACCCAATTGTGAAGCCCCTACTGGAGTCGATGATGAATTGTCCGATACTTCCCTATTCCTAGTCGAGACCATGCGTGAATGGAGTGAGAAGATTGTAAACTTTCTAGTTAATGGTTTTCCACCCAAGGATCTTCGCAAGGATATAGCTCGAAAATTGTTAAAAGAATGTGAACCTTATTCTCTCATTAGAGGAAGTCTCTACAAGCTAGGAAAGGATGATATTCTTAGACATTGTGCTCGTGAGCATGAGTACTTATATATACTACAAGAATCCCACATGGGTATAGCCAAAGGACATTTCTCAGGGGAACTAAGTGCTAGAAAGGTGTTGCAATCAAGATATTGGTGGCCTACCTTAAATGCATCACGTTTTGCAAAAGGATGTGATCAATGCCAACGTTACAAGATCACACAACGAAAGGATAAGATGTCCTTACATCCTGTTAAAGCGACTCAGCCATTTGAAAATTGGGGTTTGGACTTTGTAAGCCCAATTAGTCGGGTAGCTCGTAGCACTCAATCTCGATATATTATCTTTGCCACTGACTATGTGACAAAGTGGGCGGAAGCCAGAGCGACAAGTAAGGCTGATGCAAGGTCAACTACCAAGTTTATCTTTGAGAACATTATTACAAGATTTGGTTGTCCCTTTGAGATTGTGAGTGACAATGGTACTCATTTTATAAATGGATTGATAAAGGAACTCATGACAAACTTTATGATAGCCCACCATAAGTCCACGCCTTATTATCCAAAAACAAATGACCAAGTTGAGAGCACTAACAAGACCTTAATTTCTATCTTGACCAAAACAGTCAAAGCTCATTGCACAAATTGGGATTGAAGCTGGCATTAGCTCTATGGGCTTATTGTACTTCTTACAAAGTGGCTATTAATTGTACATCATTTAAAATGGTATATGGCCAAGAAGCAGTTATGCCATGGGAGTTTGTAATTCCTAGTCTATGTGTAGCTTCACAAGAAGGTTGGGATGGTAACCCTTTAGTTGAGTGCTTATATATCCTTGAGAGAATAGATGAAAAAGGACAATTGGTTGTGCAAAATGCACTTGTGGAGAAAGATAGGAGGAAGAAATGGTTTGATCGTCATCTAAAGAACAAAATATCAATGACGGTGATAAAGTCCTTATGTATGGAGTGTGTAACAAGAAGAAAAAGTTAAAATATGCAAGAAAAGGACCATATAGAGTATGTGAAATCACCCTACAAGGTACCATTCATGTGGAAACTCTTGATGGGGTTGAAACCATTGGATTCCTCAATGGGAGAAAATTTAAAAGATATTATGATCCCATAAGGAAAGAGGATCTACGTGCCATCCATCAAAAAAAGGCAGCCAAGGCACAAACAGAATTGAAGAAGATACAAGCTCAAGCTAAGGCTAAGGAGCAACAACAACACATAAGATACCAACAAGAGGCCAATCTTGGAGTTACACATGCATTCCATGAAGAAACAGAGGATAATTGATTGGACTCTGACACACTTCTACGATACCCTATTCAACTAAATAGCACCTATGGGAAAGTGCTATATAACGCCTTGTTAGACACGGGTGCTAAATATAATATGTTGTCATATGGGGTGTGGTGTAAGTTAGGAAATCGATCCCTATCTGTGAGTACTATCCAAGTCAAGGGTGTCAATAAGAAAAAACCTACCATTTTTGGAATCGGGCACACTTCTGTCAGTTATGACAACGGGGTTGTAGCTCAAGAATTTTTGGTCATGCATGCTGGAACTATGGAAGGTAATATAAACCTAGGACGCACATGGATGATAGTCACCAAACACACTATTGATTGGGGGAAAGAGAGTGTCACAATGCAGAAACCAACTCTTAGTGTTGTCACTCAAGCCATAGTCCCTGAAATATTACCTCCTGAGAAAATAAAATCCAAAACATTGCATGTCCAAGAGGTTAAACCATATGTCCCTATAGCCCAAATCCCTAAAGCTTCAACTTATGTAGTTGAAACAAATATTGAGACACACAAGACCCATCGCAATATAATTAGGAAAACATACAAGTGGGTCCCTAAAGCTTCTTTAGCGACCATGGCTGATGCTAAAAAACAGAAGCCTTGTAAGAAACCTCCCACTCACTCCCAAAAATGTAAAAAATGTGGTGTTGAATTCCTAAATGATTACTGGAAGCCCAAGGCTATTATCAAGGAAATGATCAAATTTGGGTGCCAAAACATAAATTGTGTTCTTACCTATCACCTGACCCATGTGAGTCAAATCCTGTGATGACAGAGCCGATTGAAGATCGTGGGAAAGGAAAAATCAGAGAACGCTATAAACCAGATCCAGAGCTACTATGGGTACCCAAGCGAGAAAGGGTTGTTTCGCTCAGCTCAACCATAGAAAAAACAAATGAAGCTTCTTGCTCTTCATGTAGTTCATATACAAAAATAGAAGCTTCAACGCAACCTCCACCTACCATTGTACATATACATACAAACAAGAAAGAGTTTTCACCTCCCGTTATAAATTCACCATCTACAACAACGTTGCAAATAAAATCATGAGAGAGTACCTTACCACCGTTGCAACTAGATGAAATGCCTAGGGTAGTCAAAAACTATTGGTCAAAGTTTTCACCCAAGAAAACTTGGAACAATTGGTTTCAAAAGGTGACGATATCATTCTAGAAGGTATGATCTACCCAAGAAAGGGGGGAGTGTTTGTGCTAATATCCATCATTCACTTGCTCCCCTCTTAACCTTCCTCCCTGAACTCTCAATCTCCAATTATAGAGATGTATATATAAAGCCTTATACTCACAAAAACTAAAATAGAAAAGTAAAAGAGCCAGAGTCACCAAACAAAAATCTGGAAACAAGCACACACACACACACACACACACCTTGGCTGATGGGAGAACCCGAAGAGCACGGAGGACTGCTGATGTGGCATGCCATACGGCCTCCCAAAAAATGCGGCGCGTTTTACGAAAAGCAGGCTGACATGACAGTGCGTATGGCAGTTGTACGGAGTTGTAGCTTTTTGCACAAGAGAAACCTACGCAAGTTTTTGGGAGAAGCTTTTAAAATCTATGCTTTATTTTAAAAGAAGCTTTTGATTTTTAAGCTTTTGGGGCTCTGCTTTTGGCATCCCTTGTAAACCAATAAATAGGTGGTTGGGCTCCCACTCTGCAGAGCATCTGGACGTAGAGTCTTAAGAGTGAGACCCCTCCAACTCCTTGTACTTTGAGTTGCAGATTAATCATACTGAATCAGATGGCATGGTTTTTACTTCTTTTGGCTAAAAAGGTACATGGATCGCAATCCATGTTGGGAAGCATTTCAATACAGTACTTGTGCACATTGGTTCCTATAGGTTTTCCTAGTACACTGGTGAACGTTTTTCAACTTTGGACAGTTTTTCCATAGTTTGTCCCCATTTTTTAGTTTCTCCAAAATACAAAGCATTTTTTGTTATTCCTTTCAGATACATACACGACCTTTATAATATTTGCACATTAACTGTCATCTATCTGCGTATACAAATATAGCTAGTACAATTGAGTCATCCACTCCTACCTTGGGTCAGAGGTACCCTCTTTAATTTTCACAAGTGTTTCACATAGTCTACCCGTGCTTGCATGTGAATGGGATTTGGTACGTACGCTAGCATGTGAGAGTAATTTTGAGGAGTTAGAATAGTTCATCCGTCTCTTGACCACGACTAATCCATACTTAGTAGAGAGCGTCTCTCCCATTGCATAACCCTACCCTTTTGACCAAGATGACTATAGACTTCTAGTGACCTTCTTAGTAAACATTGATGCCTCTAATTATGAAGAAGATTTACGTGATTACACAAATGGCAAGTATGGTCTCACGGATGATGACTTTGTTTCTCTTGACGATGATGAGGATAGGGGTTTAGCCTTAGGGTTACCTCTCAATCTCTACAATATCATGTTACCTTAAAACTCGGGGGGTGGGGAGGTGTGGGAGTGAGTGTGCAAATAATTAGGGTAGGTTTTCTTATGTTGTTTGATTGTGTTCAATAAGGGTTGGTGCCTCTTCCCACTAATGTGCCTCCTAGAGGTATTCTTTGTGTTTCCTAGTGTGTACAGAAACGTGTTGCTGTTATTAGGATTTTGAACTTCATGGAATATTTCTCTCGTTCACTCTTCGAATCGAGCGCGATCATCAACACAAATAGGTGTTTCTTGTCCATTAGCATTGCCTCTTGTTTTCTTTTCTTGCATCCATGTTTGTTTGCTTTAAATGGGTTGATAGCACAATATTCAGCACATTTTCTTAGATTAAACATTAGATTCTATACAATTTTATGTCATAATCGCTTGTCTAAATTTCAGAATCAAGCAGTTTGACTAAGCTAGTTTACCCAAGTTAGGAGTTAGATATCTTCTCTTAATACCATGGGGAATGCCTTCCTAATAACCAAGGGTTACTTTAGGCTCTTAATCCAATTTGAGTAGAATTGTGTGCAATGTACTATGGCTTTCTAATGAGCTTAGCCCTATTAACCTTTAGCTTAAGTATTATAAAGGGAGTTTACTAGTGTTTTGAGCTTGCGGAGGGTAGCAGTGTCATATGACCCCCCAAAAGTTACAAAATTGGAATGCTAAAAACAAACAAACAAAAAAAAATCAAAGTGCCACCATGTAAAATCTTAATTTGGTACTTCACTCACATGTATTGAATATGATACTAGAGCCCTAGAGGTTCCCATTGTGGGCGCTTTTCCTTGAAAAGCAAAAAAACCGAAGGCATACAAAATAAGCACACATCAAAATTGAATCAATGTGAAAAGACTTTGGGGAGTCAAAGAAAAGGAAATAAGTCAGGCAATGATTTCATGAGCAATTCCTTTTATCGTAGCTTAACTACAAGGTCTTCTAGGTATAGCCCTTAGTCAGCCCTTGGACATGAAATACTTGGATCTCGCGATTAAACAACTTAATTGATCAGAAAAAATTGAGAAGCTTGCCCATGGTATTAATAGTTGACCTCTAATGCCTTCCAATCGTTAAATTAGAGATATATGACTTGTTTAGTTTTTGACCTTTACACCTATTTATGTGTTTGATTATATTACAGTTTAATTTTTACTACTAACAAATTGTTTAATATTCGTTACCAATCAATTTGTGTGCCTACAGTTGCATATGCTTTTCAATTGTATATGAGAATGCAGTTACTGTGCCAGTTTTGATTGATTTTGTAGTGACTAAAGAAGGCTAAGGACATTCAATCTTGGATGCTCTTCCACCTCCACAAACAGGCTTCATCTCAATAGCTTCCGAGGACAGAATCTACATCAAGAAGGGGGGCATATTAACCCTTACAGACACCCTATCACCTTTGACGGATGCATATTATTTATTTGATTGAGTCATGGACCAAGCTTGTCGATCCAATAGGTGTATAGGTGATCGCCAATGAGAGGCGCACCACTTATCCTATTTTTACAGTAGTTTTGCAACGATCAGCCACTGTGGGTGCCCATGTGTGAATGGGCCAAACTCTTATAAAAGGTCCATTTGACCTAAAAATCCTCATTCTCTAAGGTTTAAGCTAAGAAGTATTCTTGCTCCATCTCTGTCTTGTTGTCCTTTGTGTTCTCACAAGTGAGTGTGTGTGTGTGTGTGTGTGTGTGTGTGTGTGTGTGTGTGTGTGTGTGTGTGTGTGTGTGTGTGTGTTGAGCCAGCAGAGGATCACACCCACATTTTTGCTCACACCCATCATTTCGTAACCATTGATTGTAATAAATGTCTTTCCGACATTAATTTTGATTTGAGCCATTCATTAAGTAACGGGACTCAATTGAGTTTCCAGCTTGTAATCCCGAAGTAATTTCACCTGTTGATGTAAATAATTAGAGATGTTCTCACCTCCAAGGCTGAGGTATATAAGCCAAAGTTTTGTAACCTAAAGGAGATTCAATTATTAATCAAAGTGAGTTTTTGAGCGCCGTGACTGTGTCTGAGAGAGAGAGAGAGAGAGAGAGAGAGAGTCTTATCTTCTTGCTACGCGAGCTACGGGGCCGCCATTGGAGAAGCAACACCGCCATTGTGTTAGCAACGGTGAGAGCTACGCACAGATATCAAGAGTGCGCGCTATCGGCTTCTATGTGTGGTAAGTTCCTACGAGCTTCAGTGTGAGTTTTCTTCCAACTCGTGTGTCGGAATAGAGCGTGCAGCATATCTATAGAACCACAACGAGTAGAGCTACGCATTAGTACCATCGGGGTCAAGTTTCGGTCACCTGTATTTTTCGACCTGTCTTCATACGCGTTTGCCGCACGGAGTGGTTATAGGTTGATTTTGCAGTTCAAGTCTTTAGGGTGTTGTTCTTACCTAGTGTATAGACTTCCCCTTGAGTTTGAGATCGATTCAATGATTCTAGATCCTGTTTCGTATAGCATTCATTCGTAGTACGGATTTCAGTCACTTGCGTATTTTAGAACTTAGATTTGATTTCCTTAGTAGTGATTGTCATTAGAAGGTCGAGTAGGTGATTTGACACCCACCTAGTTGTTTCCATGCGCCTGTGGGTCAAGCTTCGTCCTCGTCTGACAAATTCTATTGTTGGTTGAGTTCTCACTATTGAGCTTCCGCTAGCGGCGTAACCGCCTTAACATTTGGCGCCGCTGCCGGGGACGAGAGCCCTAAGTAGGTGACCTTAGACTAATCCTACGAGGTGAGTCGTATAAACTACTTTGTATACTTTAGTTAGAAAAGATCTAGGAGTGGTGGACTCCGAAGGTCTCGAGAGATACTAGGAAGTGGGGTATTCCTGGGTCTTCAGTGTTGACAGTATTTTTAGTTTAGTTTAGATTAGATTGTTTTTTATGGTGTTTAAGTGGTTGTTGACATAAAAAGCATTTGCTACTCCTTGTGTGGTAGTAAATCTCTTTATATTTTCAATTGCAAAAAAATCCATTTTATGATTAGAAGTAGCTTAGGTAGGGCCTGATTTGATCCTGATCTAGAGCTATCAATTGGTGTTCTATTTGCTTGATGTGTTTGATTGCATGTTAGATCACTGAAAAAGTCGCTTTGGTAGTGAAATATGCAATAAACAAAGTTCAGAAAAATTTTATGTGTAACTGATTGTTGCTAAGCACTTAAAAGAGCTATTGGAAGAGTTCTGTGCTGAAAAACTGGAAATCTGCAACTTTAGACATCATACGCGTATGATGTCTTAGGACCTAAACAGAGACTAAAATTGAAAATTTGACATTGCCAGAGTGTTTAGAAGGGGGGTTTTACCCTAAGATCAACTTAAAACGAGAGCATTAACACTCAAAGAAACCCAAAAAAGACAAGTCGGAGTCCAAGAAACGCAGAATAGGAAATTTTGGATTCAAATCTTGTTTTTACATTCAAACCTGACAAAAAAACTTGAAACTCAATTATAAACATTGGAGAAGGCTTAAAACCAAAAATAGTCAAAATCTGGGACAAAAGACATCATACGCGTATAATGTCTTTTGGCACTTCCACTGCTTATTTTTGATATCTGACCTGACAAGATTGTTACAGGCACTGTAGGAAGCATAAATATCAAGTTTGGACCCAAATTGATGAAAAAGACATCATACGCGTATGATGTCTTTGACTTAATTTTGGACATATTTTGATACTTTGCTAACACAGATCCATTGTAATAGCTGTCCAGAGGTTATATTTCAAGTTTCATCCCATTTGGATCACAATTGACCCAAAAAACAAGTCAAAAGCGGAAAATTGCCAAGAAAAGCCTAAATTAGCTATAACTTGCTCAAACAGAGTTCAAACTGAATTTTGTGAGTGAACAGAGCATAAAGGGGCCACTGAGAGTGAGCATAACCAAAATAGTCAAAATCTGTGAAAAAAGACATCATACGCGTATAATGTCTTTTTCAGCATAACTGCGACAAAATTCTCACTTGATGAAACAGAAGTTGTCCAACTGAAAAGATTAAACAGTTGACCAAGTATCAATCAGTTTGGATCAATTCTGACCACAAAAACTTGGGGAAAACAAATTGCCGAGACGGAAAAGTTACAGTCCTTTAGGGGAATTGATGAATTTGAGATCGGGCAGAAATCTCCGGAATAATCAACCAAAACAAGGGGAACCAGCAAGTGCCATATCAACCGAGGGAAGTGTAAACCAAAGTTGGGTGCAACCATTAGAGCCGATCTTTGAAGGAAGTGTTTCTGATACTTCTTCGGAGAGATCTTACGAGATTTTCACTGAACACTTGGAACACTTGAACCTGAACAACAGAGAAAATATGGCAGCAGGATCATCAAACCCTTCCGCCACCATGAAGCTATTGTTCATAAAATACCAGTACGACAATGAGCAAGGTGCCAAGATCTACAAAGATGGAATGGACCGCTATTGTGTAAAGATAGAAGATAGACCTAGTGAGTTCAAGGACTTAGTGCCTGTGAGCTATAGCGGAGATAGATATCTAGATGATGAGGGTACCATGTACTTGGTAGTCCTAAACCCTAACATTGTGGACAAGTGGGGATTGATGGGCACCAAAGCCAAAATAGATGAAGAACTCGAGGAGAAAGCACCAATAATGAACTTCCCTAATGCGAGGTTAAGAAGAGAGAATGAAACTACAAGGATCAACACTGATAACATCTATGTGGGGCTATACAAATATAATAATGGGGAGCAAGATCTCTATTATAGATGTGAAGAACCCTACACCGGAGAGTTGACAGACAAAAAAAGACTCTATGTCTTTACCTACACCGAGGGATCGGAAGTGAAAATTGCCGCTTACGATAAGTATGGCAGGCAATACTCAACAATGGGCAAGAAACAATTAGAAGGATATACATACTTTGGGGGACCACTACATCAGTATTATGTTACTTCTAGCTCACATAGACCAGCACCAACAACTGGAGTGCAAAACTCAATGACAACAGGAGGACGAAGAACTCAGGTTGCTGACTCTTTCAGTCAACCTTGGGACTCGAAGCTCAGACCAATGGGATCATTACATTCCAGAGAGTCAATGGAGACGAATCGAGGTAGTGCAGTTCCAATCCCCACCTATACCACTCCAAGTCCAAGGTTTGAAGCGGAACCATCACATTTACCTCCCAGTAGTAGATTCAGGGCAGAGGAACCGACAAGGGTAACCCATGAAGTCCATGATGCTAGAGAAAGCTTTAGCCGAGACACAGGAGCAATGAGATTGGTAGCAGATCATAGACGTATGAGACCATCTCAAGTAGCCAAGTGTATGCCAAAGAAGTATGGTGGTTCAGGAGATCCGTATGCACATGTGTCACTCTTTAAGCAAGTCTTAAGAGCTGAGCAGATAACAGATTTCCATACACAATACGAGGGATTTGGTCTTACTCTAGAAGGTACTGCATTGACATGGTTTCAACCAATGAACATAGGGGGATTCCATGACATTGACCATTTGCTAAGAGAGTTTGCTGAGGAATTCTCAAAACGAGGGATTAAGCACAATACGGTCTCACAAATATATGCTTTTAAACAGAGAGAACACGAAAAGGTGAAGGAAGCTTCACTGCGCTTCAAACAATACATTGAGAGATGTCCAGTACGTGAACGACCACAAGATGACAGACTATCTGTTCTCTTTATTGAGGGACTGAGGAACGACACTCTCAAGAAGGACTTGCACTTGAAAGCTTGTACAAGTTTCGAGCAAGTAACGAGAGAGGCATTGTACTTAGTGGATAACTATACGGTTTATGGAGAGGTGTCAGCGGATACAGATTTTGCATCCAGTAGCTCCTCCTCCGTAGCGAGCGAGACTACCACTAAAAAGAATGTTCAAACAACAACCATGCCAAATGTAGAGCAAATGATAGAAGATGCTCTAAAAAGGATGGCACCATACCAAAAACCATTGCCAAAAACACTGAAATGGTGTGCTATTGAACAAAAATGGACAAATCATCCAACAGAGGAGTGCTATTACAACAAAGGGTATGTAAGGGAGCGCCAGTATGCACCTCCTGCTCAATTAGCACCACCTCAGATACATCCAGTACCTCGATACCCAACGGGAAATGTACCGAGACCTATGGGGATAGAAAGACCGCAACCGGTATTGGGACAACAACCACCTTTACCAGGAGCAAGACCAGTGGACATTAGATATGCACCAACCTTAGAGAATCAGGAAGAACAAGCCTTAGTGCCTGTTCAAGCCTATTATGAAGAATCGGGTGCACACATGTCTCCGACAGTGTATTACCCACCAGAAGAACCAAAACAACCAGAACCATGGGGCATGATGGGGAATGTTGGAATACCAACAATTACAAGTACTTCTGATGAAGAGAGATACAATTTGGACGCAAGAACATTGATGTTCATAGCTCATGGAGGGTTAACGGGACAAAGACCATCCTATCCACAAAGGACGAATCAAATGGGACCAAGACCAACACTAGGACCCTGTTACAAGTGTGGAGGTGACCATCTGATGAATGTTTGCCCACATACGAAAATCATTAGAATTAACACTTATTGCACTGAGTGTGGGGTTACTCACTTCATTGAGGCTTGTTCAAAGAATCCAAACAAAGTGCAAAAGACGACATTGAATATGTTAGAAACTATTCCTACCAGCAGTGGGTCTGAAAATGAAACTCTGATACCAACGCAAGTTGTTACTAGAGCTCAAGCTAAGAAAACCACTAGAGAACCTGAGAATGGAAAGTTAGCGACTGAAGTGGTTAGTCAAGGACCGCGGAGTCAGAAAAACACATGGAAAGCTAGAAAAGCACGCATGAAGTTGAGAAAAGAACGTGAAGACGTTATTCTAGCTGAGGAACTAAAGCAAACTAAAGCTAGATTAGAAAAACTTGAGAGTCAAAACGGGAAACGAGAGATGAGCCCGGAAAGAACGAAACAAAAGAGTATCAAAGAAACAACGAGCTTAAGCTCAGGGGGATCAGTGCTAGTCGACAAAGTACACGAACCATTGGACGCACTTATGAGAGCTTACGAAGCTAGGTTAAAGAACAACCAAACACAAGAACAGAGGTGGATGACATACCCAAACGCGGAATTGGAAAAGCAGAGACTTGAAATGTGCCAGAGAATGATCGAGACTGCACAAGCCTTATTAGAACCACCAAAAGAAACAATGAATTGTGGGAAGGAAAACCCAATTCAGCAAGAGACTATCGTTTCACGGGTAGCTGAAAAGACTCCCAGTGCACAAAAGCTTGAAAATACACAAAAGGATGACCGCATAGTATTGAACACAACCGATCAGAAGATAGAGAGTTTTCATCCAGTCATACAGAGGATTTACGGAAAAGATGAGGATTACAATGAATTTTGGAAACAAGTGAGAGAGGCAAACTTTGCAAACGAGCTAAGTTGCCAAGCTAATCAGACAAATTGGGAAAAGGACATCAGGAATCCTCCCATAGTGGAATTTGAGGCAGGATCTCAAGTAGACTTGGATCTGCAATCTTACTGGGGAGATGGGGTCTCTGTTAGAACAATGGAGAGCAAACCTCATTCACTGAAAACCTTACCTTCTTACTTAGGAGAGTATGAAGCAAAATCCGAGATTAGAGCACTTCCCTCACGAAAAATCTCATCAGAAAAAGTCATGGACTCGCAAGGATTGATAGAGATTTTGTCAACACCAGTGACATGCACTATCACTCTAGCTGAGCTTTTGAGGCTAAGACCACATATGTGGACCACTGTAGGAAAATGCTTGGAGAAATTCGGGATAAAAGATCCAACATCGAGATTGCAAGAGAGCATAGAGGAGCTGAGCAAGCCACAAAAGAACGCTAAGCCTGTACCCTTAAACAAGGTCGGAGAGTATTGCGAAGGTGAAGAGGGGAATACAACCTTACCATTTGATTTCCAAGGAGTGAAGACGATGGCAATACTAGACAGCGGAGCTGGGGTAGCCATTGCTACAAAAGAAATCTGGAAAAAATGGGGAAAACCAGCAATAAGGAAGACTAGGTTGAAACTCCAATTAGCAGATGGACACATGGAGAAACCTATGGGGTTATTAGAGAAAGTTGTAGTGACTTCTTGCGGCATTGAATACGAACATACTTTTGCTATTGTCGATTTTGGCAAGGAGAATAACTATGATATCATACTGGGAAGACCATTCATGAGAAAATTGAAAATGGTCCAAGATTGGGGCTACGATCACATATACTTGAGAAATATGGAAACCACTACACGTGTGAACCTGAAAGACCACAGCTACAAAGATGTGAACCGAACACCGGTAGAGGAGTTTGATTCAGCTACTTTGGCGGGATCCGAATTTCCAGCTTGGTTAGGTAAACCCAAGGAGTTATGGATGTGTGGAGCTTCGAAATGTGGAAGTCTGAAACGAGAAGAATGTGTTTTAGAAAGGGCTATCGAAGACGAAACTTATGTAAGAGAACCCTTTCCAGAGGACACGTTTGAACCATTAGAATGGACACACATTCTAGCAACCCTAGATGTTTGTGCAATTCCGGATGGTCCCACAACAAAATTTTGCGACAAGGACGGGTACGACGTGGTTCCATATTTCATGTTGAGAACTGTACTCGAAAATGAAACTGAAAAGAACGATACACTGGAAAAAGAAGATGAAGAAGAGGTGTTTCACGACATTCCCAATCATCCAGAGTGGGGAAATGAAGCAGACAACGAGTCAACGGATAATTCAAGCGGAAACGAAGAAACTATAACGGATGTCCGATTTTATGATTTTCCGAACCAAACTAAACAACGCCAGAAACACTATAGAGCAAAGAGAAAAACAAAAGGGGTTAGAACCAATCCGATGCTTAGAATAAGAGGAAAAAATCAATTCCTAATGCTAGTAAAGGCTGAAGATTGTGTTAAAGATAAGATTTCTGGAAGAATGAGAGGCAGTGATCAAAAGAGCTTACGAAAAGACAAAAGAGGCTCAAGAAATCAAGTTCAAAAGAATGGAACGAAAACTGAAACAGAAAAATCAGAAAAGAACAAGCGTAACAGAGAATACACGGAGTCCAAGTTAGAACGTAGAAACAAGTACAGAGAGCTCAAGAAAACTCTGAAGGAAGTTTGGACGACAGAAATTGAGAGTGGAGAGGACGAAAACGTCAAAATCAAGGAAAACATGGATGTTCCCTCTCACTATAGGAAATTCACAATAGAGGATAGGAAGGTGATATTAACCCCACCTATTCGAGAGAGGAAGGAGAACGAATCTTATGACGGACCGGAGGATGCAAAAAAAGTTGATTTAGCAGCTCCAGGTGAGACGCCTAGACCGGTGTACATAGCCACAGATTTGTCTCCAGGAGAGGAAGAGAGACTTTTGAGTCTTCTCAGAGAGTATAGGGATGTGTTTGCATGGTCTTATGAGGACTTAAAGGGAGTGGACCCATCGATATGCCAACACTCAATCCCACTGAAACAAGACGCAAAGCCTAGCAGACAGAGACCATACACATATAATGATACTTTTGCTAAGCGAATCAAGGAAGAGATAGATAAGCTAATGGAAGTTGAATTCATATACGAGATTGAACACACTGATTGGGTATCTCCGATTGTGGTAGTACCTAAGAAGAACGGAAAACTCCGAGTGTGTGTCAACTTAAAGAAAGTGAATGCTGCAACAATCAGGGACAATTATCCCCTGCCGATAACTGATCATGTTCTAGAGCGTGTATCAGGGAAAACAGCATACTCCTTTCTTGATGGTTTTTCAGGATATAACCAGCTAGCCATAGCACTGGAAGATCAACATAAAACAGCTTTTGCAACGGAGTGGGGAATTTATGCTTATCGGGTTATGCCTTTTGGTCTAACCAATGCTCCCGCAACCTTCCAGAGGCTGATGACGCATGCTTTCAAAGAATACTTAAGGCTGTTTCTCGAAATATACATGGATGACTTATGTGTACATTCTCTACTGAGAGATGAGCATCTAGAACACCTAAGAAAAGTATTTGAGAAATGTAGGACATATCGCATTTGTCTCAATCTTGAGAAATGTGTGTTTATGGTCCGACAGGGCAGAATTCTGGGACATATTGTCTCACAAAACGGAATATCCACGGATTTAGAGAAGATAAAAGTTATAGTGGATATGCCTAGACCAACCAATGCGAAACAAGTACAGAGCTTTATGGGACATTGCGGATATTATAGACGATTCATTTACATGTACGCTATAATAGGCCAACCACTTTACATGCTAATAGTGAACTTTGAATGGACAGAGGAGTGTGAGGAATCATTCAAGAAATTGAAAGAGGCACTCATTACTGCTCCAGTCTTGAAATCGCCAGATTGGGAGAAGATATTCCATGTGCACATAGATGCTTCTGCATATGCAATAGGATGCATTCTGGCTCAGCCAGAAGAAGGAAACATGGATTTTCCTATCTGTTACGCCAGTCGACAGCTCAACCATGCAGAGAAGAATTACACCACAACAGAGCGAGAGGGATTAGGAATGATATATGCTGTGAAGAAATTTCGGCATTATCTTCTAGCCAACAAGTTTGTGTTTATTACGGATCACCAAGCCTTGCTCTACCTAGTGAATAAACCATGCAATACCGGGAGAATAGTGAGATGGTTCATTATCTTACTGGAATTCGACTTCACGGTAGTAGTAAAGAAAGGAAAAACACATCTTAGAGCTGATCATCTTTCGCGATTAACGAATGGAGAAGACCCTATAGGAATAGATGACGACATGCCAGACGCGTACTTGTTCAACATAGAAATGACACCTAAGTGGTCTCAAAATGTCGTTAACCTATTAACCTATGGAGGAGAGTTCGATAGAAGAGAATACAACCTGAAACATATTGCTATTCAGCAATCCAAGAATCTTAAATTGATTGCAGGAAGGTTGTATCAATTGGGAAATGATCATGTTTTACGACTATGCATCAATCCTGAGGAATATAATATATATCTGCGCGAAGCACATGTTCAGGAATGTGCATTTCATTGTTCAAGAAGGAACACATATAGGAATTTGTTACAATTGGGAGTCTATTGGCCAGGAATGAAAGAAAGCGTACATGAATATGTCACTGTATGTATTGTATGTTCATCAAAACCTCCAGCCGAGTATTCGACATTATATCAGATAATGATCGCTCCAGAATGGAGTCAGTATATTGTTGAATATCTCACAAATAGAACTTTCCCAGAAGGAACGTCAAAAGCTCGTCAGAAATCTGTAGAGACAGAGGCTAGAGAGTACGCTTTAATAGGAGATCAACTCTATAAGAGAGGTAAAGACAATCAGCTTAGGATTTGCGCATCAGAGTCTGAGTATGTGATAATCCTGGAGCAAGCTCATGGAGGAGTAGGTGGAGGCCATTTCTCAGGTGATAAGACAGCAAAACTTGTCTTAGCTGCAGGAATATGGTGGCCAACATTACATATGGACACTGAGGAATACGTTAAACGGTGTGATGACTGTCAGCGGACCAAAGTACCACTTAAAAGAGATGATATGCCGCTTAGACCAATGATGGGGGCAAGGGCTTTTGCAAAATCGGGGCTTAATTATGTCGGACCCATTTCACCTCCTGCATATAAGACTCATACACAATACATCATTGTGGCTACAGACTATCTAACAAAGTGGGTCGAAGCAAAGGCAACTCAAAAAGCAGATGCCAGGACCATGGCACAATTTCTGTATGAATACGTCTTTGTACGATATGGATTGCCAATAGAAATTGTGAGTGATCGGGGCACACATTTTATAAATGAAGTGATAAAGATCCTTCTAGATGAATTCATGGTAATCCATAGGAAATCAGCCCCGTATCATCCACAAGCAAACGGACAAGCTGAAGCAATAAACAAAACCATATGCACGGTCCTTACGAAGATTGTATCTGAGTCGAGAACTGACTGGGACCAGAAGTTGCATTCAACATTATGGGCATATAGGGTAGCATATAAAACATCAATAGGAACGACCCCATCTAACATGGTTTTTGGGCTAAATGCTATCTTGCCAATAGAATTCTTGATTTCAACCTTAAGGGTGGCTAAGGATCTAGAGTGGACAGGGCACGAGCTCTCTGATAGAATAGATGACCTGGAAAAGCTAGATGAGCTTCGCCTAAAAGCAGTAGCTTCCATCTACGCTCAAAAAAGGCGACAAAAGGAATTTTTTGATAAGCATGTGCGGACTAAAGAGTTTAAAGTTGGGGACTATGTCCTAGTTTACACTCTGAAACAGCATGCTAAGAAGCTTAAAAAGCGAGGGATGGGACCTCTGGTGATTAAAGATCTATCACCAAGTGGAGCCGTCAAGCTTGCTACATTAGACGGAGAAGAAATGCCCAATTGGATTAGTGGATGCAGAGTGAAAAAGTATCTGTTGCCGCTAACACAAGACATGCTTCTCAAAATACATCAAGAAAAGATGCGTGTCCAGAAAAAGAAAAAAATTGAGGAGGAAGCGCAAGCCGAGGCGAAGGAAAGAATGGAGAAAAGAAGACTACTGCGTCAGAAACAGCGCAATGAAGGAGCAATACGAATAAACGCAGTCAGTATAACAGAAATGGATAATGACAAAGAAGAACCCATCATTGAATGCAAAGTAGGAACCAACCAAATCAAAGCCAGAGCACTATTGGATTCAGGAGCTCAAGCTAACCTACTTTCACTCAGTTTGTATAGACAATTGACAAATGACACTAAACTACAAACTGCCAAGCAAGAGTTAAAGAGTTACTCTGAGAATTCAATCAAAACTGTCAGATGCACAGTTTTACATATACAGATTAACCAATATGTGTATCCTCATATGTTTTACGTGGTTGAATACCAAGCTACACAACATCCATTATTGCTAGGACAACCATGGCAGAAGCAATACAATGCAATGATTGACTGGAGTTCTAAATCAGTGCTTATCAAATACGAAGGTGAAAGTCAATCAGTTAAGTTCACCAAAGGAGAAGATCCAACTCCAAAGGACGAATCCAAAGACAAAGATAAACAACAACCAGAGAAAAAGAAGAAGATATGGCAACCAAAAGTTTCTATACAACCGGATTACTCTTCGACGAGGAATTCTCAACAGTGGATAAGGAAGACCAGCAATAATATAACAGCTCAACCTTGGAAAACAATGGAGTCAAAGTTGGTATGGAGACCAAAAAAGGCTGTGCCAGAGAACAAAAAGGTGGAAAACAGAGTCTTCAATACCAGACAATAGAGGGATTCCAGACAATCCAGGACAGTGAAACAGATCTGGATTCCAAAGAAGTTCATGACGGCACAAAGCTATAGCAAGCAAATTTGGATCCCAAAGATTTGTAAACAGGAACTCCCTTCAATACAATCAACGGAAACTCCTAGGTATTTCAAGGCGAGGAAATCAACACACAGAACAAAGCAGGTTTGGGTCGCAAAGAGTTTGTGGCAAGCACAAGCAAAGCGGAAGCAGATTTGGATTGTAAAAAAAGACAACAAGGTAACGAAGAATCCATCTACTGATTCTACTACCGAAGTGCCAAAACCAACCCAAAACCCGACCACCAATCCTTCAATCAAACAAAGAGCAGCTTTATTGGAAAGAATGTTGTATCATCGCTCTACAATTGCATTGGGAACTTATGACCAAAACAACTACAATGCTTCACCCACAGACACTTCATAGTCGTCCGGGAGGACTCAGACTAGGAGGGGGGGAGGTATACAGGAGCTACAAAGCAGCTACAAGCGGAAAAAACAAAGAAAAACAAAAATTATATTACAAGGGCAGTGTCTTACATGATTTTGCAATTTTTTATGTTTGATTGCGGATATTGATAATATTTATGCCCTTATATACCTTGTTTTGCAACAAGAAGAGATCAAATGATGAATTTGGGTCTCTAGATGTATAAATATCACTAAATAAGAGTGTTTTTGGAGCTAAAAAGTGGAAAAAAGTGGTAATCCAAGTCCAAAAATCACAAAGAAGTGTATATTCATATACATAGGGTTACCAGCTATTTATCGTGTATGTTTGGAATTTTTTGGCTTCAATTTGCTATTTTCCTTTATTTTTTATGATTTTCTTAATAAAAATAAAAGAAAAATAAAAAAGCAGGTGAAATGAGATCGGAAAAAAGAAAAGAATAGACGGCGATGATCCTAATGACAAGGGCAACCCATGGTAAAAATGGGGTACAATTCTGAAAAAGTTGCGGAAAGCCCGAAATGACAGAATTTTGGCAAAGTGGACAGATTTCTCAGAAACAGGTCAAACGGAGTCCAAATTGAGAAATTTCAAATCCTAAAGTGCATTTCACGACGAGATAGGAGCACATGTCAAATTTGGTAACAAGTGATCCGGGAAGCCCGAAGTTAAGTATTTTTCACTTCACTATCAAGCTCATTTCCACTATTACCTTCTTGGAGAGAGCAAAGAGCACACAGGAGCATCCGACCTTCTACCGCCTTCTACGACTACTACGAGAGCTCAGAGGACACCAGACATGAGAGGTAGACTCGTTGCCATAAGCTTTTAATGCTTATTGTTAACTTTTGTCGCGAAAACTCACCAAAACCAAGAAACAAGAGCAGACAGGGAATGGGGAGGAACGCTAGGTAGGGGCACAACCGCCTAACCAAACCTTGCAAGAACTTAGAGGTGGGTTACCCTAGTATAGGAGATGAGTTTCTAGCACTCAAAGCTCGAGAAAGAACGACTGGAAAAACCCTAGGTCAACAGAGCATGCAAGAGGCAAACAGAGAAAAGTTGTCGGAACGACACAAAACTTCTCAGGAAGCTTAACAACATCGAGGGCAATGCAACCATGGAGTATCTCCGGGTTTGAATCACCAAAAGTAGGTCGGAACAACCGATTCGGCGGCGGACACACAAAGCATCATTTTGGCATAACGGCTAAAATTGACGACCAAATGACATGAAACTTCACAAGCAGCTTCAACTATACATGGATGACTTATGTTTGCAAGCAAAACCCAAAAGAAAGCTGATTTACTTACCGATGGTGAAAAAGACGCTTTCGGGCAACCAAATGGAAAAGATGGAGAACGGGGAGCCAAAGTCAAGTTCAACCAAATAGGTGGCTTCACAACATATCCAATGAGCTGGAAATGCAACTCTCGAGAAGAAAAGTTGAAGAAATTCAACTCCAAGGCAAAAAGACGACTTCGGAGACTGAAATGCCTATAAGGGGGCTTTTTAGCTAAACTGATGACTTTTTAAGTTGAAAACTAGTTAGCAGGTCTTAGGGCACTAGCACAAAGCATTCTTTGCACAAAAAGACCAACATTTCAAGAAAAGACATCATACGCGTATGATGTCTCACAGCATGATTTTCACATCCATTTCAATATTTGAGTGCATAGCCTCATTCCACATGTTAATCACATCCTATGAACCAAGTATCATGAGAATTGGAGTTAGAAAACCCAAGGAAAACCAAAAAGACGCAAAGTAGGCCATAAAATTGATTTTTGGTCCTAATTTTGTCAAAATAACTCCAAACTCATTGAAACTTTGTAGGATTGTTGATTAACACATCTACAAGCTATCTGGAACCAAAAAGCACCATTTTGACACAAAAGACATCATACGCGTATAATGTCTATTTGCACTTACAGAGCCAAAAATGCTCATTTGTCATCATACATCCATTATATATATCTAATACATGCTACATATGAAGTTTGGAACCATTTGGTCAAGTGGATCACCCCATTAGCCCAATTAAGAGAAAATCCTTCATACAAAGCCTATTTTTGTCCCAAATCCAACATATTCAAGTCCAAACCAAGATTTGAGTATAAACAGTCCTTCACTAGCACATGGAGAGTCCACAGAACCAATCCCATGAAAAATTGATGAAAAAGACATCATACGCGTATGATGTCTCCAGAGCCATTTTTAGCCCAAATTCTATCCAAACTTGATAAATCCACTGAATAAGCCTATCTAAAGCCAAAACCAAGCTTATAGAGAAAATTGGTCCAAAAATGCACTAAAAGACATCATACGCGTATGATGTCTCACTATGTGATTTTGGCACCTCAGGGCTTCAACCACCAAACAGAAGTGTTCTACATGCCATTTGAAAGTAATCCACCAAGTTTTACCCAATTTGGATCATAAAATCCAATTCCCTTTCAAAATTTTGCCAAGAGCCTGAACTGGACTAAACTGGCCAAAACTTGACCAAATGGGATCCAAACTCAAATCCAAGCATATGATACTCATGTATACACTATCAGCTACAAGCACAACCAATATGAAGTCATTCTGACACAAAAGACATCATACGCGTATGATGTCTCAAGCATGTTTTTGAGCCCAGTTTGCATATTTTTTCACCTACATTGCATCCTTTGGCCCTGAATAGCTCATGTTTCAATTTTCAAGTCATTTGAATAGTTAAAAGCTTCATTTCGGCTTTCAGTACTAAAAAGACGCTAACTTCTGGAATTGGAGTTACAGGATCCATGGATTCCGCTAAGTCATCGGCAACTAAGAGAAAAAGACCAACCATCAAGGACGCTCTTGCAGAAGCAGAACCTTTTGATATTCCAACAGAAACCCTAAAGCCAACCAAGACTTGGGTGGAGGAAGCAGTACTAGAAAAAGAGGGAATAAAGATCTACCAGGGGACTTTCAGAGATCCTCAAGGGCAATCGGTCGATGTACCTATGATCCCACGAGAATTAGTGGATTATAGCAGATCAGAGAACATAAGCAGATACCTGGAAAAGGCTGACTTACACAGGTTCTTCACCTCGAGACCATCAGGTGTAGACACAAGAAGAGTGTACGAGTTGGCAACATCCATTCAGAAGGATGGGAAAGCCACGTTGACAGCCATGGATGGAGAAACAGTTGAAGTACAGATCACTCCACAGCTCATTGCAGATGCATTGAAGCTGCACAACAAAGGGAGTTCTGTCAGAGAAAGACGGGAGGCCATAGAGGTCTATGGATCAAAGAAACAAAATACAACCTACGGAGATATGGCAGATCAACGAGCGGCAACCCTTTGCCGATTATACAACCAGTTTTTCCATGTGTGCAGTAAAAGACCGCAGAAGTATACTACACCACCCCATGCCATTGCGACAACCATCACATGGGCATTGAAGAGCAACATGCCAAAAGAGGTGAATTATGCTCAATACATCCACGAGCAAGTAATCGCCATGCACAACCAGAAGCCAAAGTATATAGGAGGAGCTGAAGTTCTGACAAGAATAGCTTATGAAGCTATTGGAGCCAGAGATCAAGGGCCACGGGTCCCCTCCCAGAATGAGTGGCTTAGAGAAGCCGATGAGGAGGAAGAACAGCAAGAAGTATCCAAGAGGGCGTCCACAAGAGCACGCCGAAAACTAGAAATAGTTTCAGAACCTGAAGAGGCCGTGGACGAGCCGCTCAAGAAGAAAGTGAAGAAGAAGGCCGATCCCAAGCAAACCACAAGTCAAAAAGCCGCATGAATGGAAAGGCTGGTAGAGCAGTTTAGAGCGGAAAGAGCTCTAAAGGGGGACTTTGAAGAAATGTGGGTGCCGGACCCCAGTAAAGTCGGAACCAGCTCAGCCAGGCCACATGTTGATCAATATGATCAATATATTAGAGCTTATGAGGAGTCGGAGGCCATACTGGAGCAGCAACCTGTCGAGCCTTATACTGAAGAGGAAGTACAGCTTTTAAAAGCTGAGCTGCAAAAGGACGACAAGGGGAAGAAGAAAGTAGATGAGTCTACTGAACCTCAAGAGAAAGACGGGCAAGCAAACAAAGGGAAAGCCAAGATGACTGAGGACAATCAGCCCTCCTTTACTGATGTACCAAGCCCGAAGAAGACGGAAATTACTGTGGTGGAGACCACAGTAGAAATAGAAACAGAAGTTATGGAAAGCCGGAGGACGGGACCAAGGGAAAGGAGATAGATCCAGTTCAGCAAAAGAAAGATGATTATGAGGATCTGGTAGCGATCGGGTACAGTGAAGAAGAGGCCCTGGAGGCAATTTATGGGATATCCCTACGGAAACAAGATGATCGGAAAGGGACGAAGGAAAAGACAAAGGGTACAATGGAGAGTAAAGAGAAAATGGACGAGCCGAAGCCATTGGAGGTGGTGGCAGAAAGAGCTGTCAAGTTGACAGATGAAGATGAAAAAGACATGCACATGGTGCATGAACTGCTCAGCAAGATTAAAGAAAGATCCAGAGCAAAGGAAGTAGCACTTGAGACAGCAAAACAAAAGGAAGCAGAGTTGCAGAAGAAGTTAGAGAATGCTATGACTGAATCTGAAAGTCATAAAGCATCACTCTACGACGCAGAAAACGAGAGAGATGGCTTGATACTCCAACTAGCCGAAGCTTCAAGAGAGGTAACAAGTTCACAGGAAGCAAAGGAGCGAATAGAAGATGAGCTGGAGGCAGCCAAGGATGAGCTCATTGAGCTAAGGGAAAGAGTCGAACTTCAAGAAAGGACAATCACGAGACTCGGGACCACCCCTAGAGCTAGCAGAGCAGGAACAGAACAAGAGGGAGCCCTCGTACCAGCTCTGGAAGATCAGGTCAGAAGTTTGCAAAGAGAGCTAAGGTTAGAGCAAGTGCAAAGATTGCACATGGCGGAGGGATCATTGGCTGCAGAGGAGAGGCTCACATCAGAAAACCAAACACTAAGGACAGAAAATGAGGCCCTCCGCAAACAGCTCCAAGACCTCCAAGAGCAACAAAGAAGAGAAACGGAGCCACCACAAGAAGAAGCAGGGGGAGCAGCCATAGAGCTACCAGAAACTGGAGAGGCAACCACAATTGAAGATCCAGCCCCAGTTCAAGAAGTGGCCTCGACTTCTGGAATCTCTGAAGAAGAAGAACAAAGGCTCCATGACCAAATAGAAAAGTCAACAGAGGAAAGTGCCAAGGCGGAAATGGAATGGGAAATGAGACTCCTCATCTCCATTAGACTTCAAGGTTTAGACACAAAAGTGCTCCATGAAGAGTGGATGCAACCCAGTCTGCCTTTCCCTCTGATGAAATTTGAAGTGATAAAGACGAAAAAGAGAATAGAGGAGGAGCAGTATGTCGCTCTTTACGAAGGCGACATCACAAAGGATGAACAATCAAAGAAGATTGTAGATTCTCAACCTAGATGGAGGAAAGGTTGGCTGAACAAATACCCAGCCTACCTCATCTACTTGGTAGAGGCTCCAAAGGAGATTCGGGAGGATGCAACCTTCTGCCCGGCGCCAAGAGTCAGAAGCTGGAAAGAGCATGGCAGGATTGCAGAAAAGAAGCCAAATTGGCTTAATTATCCCAGGATGCCAGGACCAAAGAAAGGAGAGAGAATAGGTAAAGCCTACATGGTGAAAACCCTAACGGGCACCATCAAACTCTTTACTGGCTCTCCTGACCTTTCGTGTCAGATGCTAAAGAAAATCTGCAGGACTCTCTTAGCATGCATTGAAGTGTTCGCGCCAGATAAAGCCACTACCTCGATTCTACTATCGACGACCGACACAGTGACGGATATGATGTATGATCTTTCATTGCAGCCATCACCAAAGGTGTTACATCTCTTATACCAAAGAATTATGTTTTTGCCTAGCTTCCACATGCAAACATTCGAAGAAGCTTTCTACACCGGCTTTTTCACTCACGAAAGCAAAATATTCGGCCCAACCTTGACCATCGGCAACCTACGCTATGAATCACATTTGCAGATGCTCAAGATGACAGGACTCTATTGACCAAGCCTAAAAGTCATGTCAGGGACGACATGAACGCGGAGAGGGGGAGTGTTGAGCCAGCAGAGGATCACACCCACATTTTTGCTCACACCCATCATTTCGTAACCATTGATTGTAATAAATGTCTTTCCGACATTAATTTTGATTTGAGCCATTCATTAAGTAACGGGACTCAATTGAGTTTCCAGCTTGTAATCCCGAAGTAATTTCACCTGTTGATGTAAATAATTAGAGATGTTCTCACCTCCAAGGCTGAGGTATATAAGCCAAAGTTTTGTAACCTAAAGGAGATTCAATTATTAATCAAAGTGAGTTTTTGAGCGCCGTGACTGTGTCTGAGAGAGAGAGAGAGAGAGAGAGAGAGAGAGAGAGTCTTATCTTCTTGCTACGCGAGCTACGGGGCCGCCATTGGAGAAGCGACACCGCCATTGTGTTAGCAACGGTGAGAGCTACGCACAGATATCAAGAGTGCGCGCTATCGGCTTCTATGTGTGGTAAGTTCCTACGAGCTTCGGTGTGAGTTTTCTTCCAACTCGTGTGTCGGAATAGAGCGTGCAGCATATCTATAGAACCGCAACGAGTAGAGCTACGCATTAGTACCATCGGGGTCAAGTTTCGGTCACCTGTATTTTTCGGCCTGTCTTCATACGCGTTTGCCGCACGGAGTGGTTATAGGTTGATTTTGCAGTTCAAGTCTTTAGGGTGTTGTTCTTACCTAGTGTATAGACTTCCCCTTGAGTTTGAGATCGATTCAATGATTCTAGATCCTGTTTCGTATAGCATTCGTTCGTAGTACGGATTTCAGTCACTTGCGTATTTTAGAACTTAGATTTGATTTCCTTAGTAGTGATTGTCATTAGAAGGTCGAGTAGGTGATTTGACACCCACCTAGTTGTTTCCATGCGCCTGCGGGTCAAGCTTCGTCCTCGTCTGACAAATTCTGTTGCTGGTTGAGTTCTCGCTATTTAGCTTCCGCTAGCGGCGTAACCGCCTTAACAGTGTGTGCACGCGCGCGCGCTTGAGAGAGAGAGACACAGAGAGAGAGAGAGAGAGAGAGAGAGAGAGAGAGAGAGAGAGAGAGAGAGAGAGAGAGAGAGAGAGAGAGAGAGAGAGAGTGATCTAGCATTGCAACACCATCGGTGGTGGCAAGGCGGTTGAGCGTGACATTGATAGAGGCTCCTTCTTCTTTGCAGCACAGGATCCTTCATGACGGAAGCATTGAGTGGTGAGTGACACACCCCTGCCCCTTTGAGCTTGCTAGGATCTTCTAGTTGTGCAAGAAACGCCAAGTAGCTCCTTAGATGGTGAACCTATTATCCCAATTCAGGTAGTTATTAGGGCACAGGCCAAGTAAAACAGACAAAACAATGCAAGCGGGTCAGACACACCCAAAAAGCCTTCCAATGACTCCAAAAAGAGAGATGCAAATGATGTGATCTTAGAAGGCAGAAACAACGAATAGAAATCAAAGAGAAAGTTCAAAAAAGAGTTGAGGAAATGACTCAGTCAATGTTATTATAATTTAAGGAATTGAAACCAAGGTGGTTGGGAGGATCTGTTTTGGTAGACAAAATATACAAACCCATCAATGTAGCCATTAGGAAAAATATGAACCCTCTAGGGGCCCTTTGGATTAAGGTTAATTAGAGGCCAACCAATGAGAAGAGGGTGGTGAACACACTCTATGCCCTCAAAAACGGTAGGGGGACAAAGTAGTCTTACACTTCTTAATGGCCTCTTACCTAGTGAGAAGGTGGGGAGTGGGGGAGGGGGTTGGTGGGCCTCTGGAACCTCCAACTCCCTCTTTTTGTTCCGGTTAAGAAAAATTTTTATTTAAAATTTTAAAACTCAAATCTTATCTTCTTAAAAATCCCTTAAACCTATTTTATGGTCAAAAAAGCATTTTTTGACCTCTAAAATTCAAAACATGCACCCAAAAACCCTAAAATTCATTTTTTTTCAAAAACTTTTGAAACATTATTTTTTACTATCCAAAGCCCCCCTAAAACTATTCCTTAGTCAAAAGGTGATTTTCTCTTTCTAGAACCCCTTTACCAATCCCTCCTTGGTTGCAACTATCACACTCACCCTCTACTCCAACACTCTCTCTCTACACCATCTCCATTGATGCAGCAAGGAAGCTCCTCTCTCCTCCCCTCCCACCTCCCATTGCCACACCAAGCAAGGGTTATCCACCTTCTCCTATCTCGATTGCCACAACACTCCTCCCCCCTGTCTCTATCACCTCCCATTGGCACACCAAGCAAAGTCATTCACTTTCTCCCACCTACATTGTAGCAACAAGCAAGGTCCTCCTCCTCCTTCTAATTTTCTTTTTTTGCTCAATTGAGTGCCTTCTTTTATGGATGCTCTGGTGAATACCATGGCACATGCACCCAACAAAGGAATTATACATTGTGACTTTTATGGATGCTCTAGTGAAGACCATGGCACATGCACACAACAAAGGAATTATACATCGTGACTTGCACCCATGGAACATCATGACTAACTTCACTAAGGAAGGTGTGCCGCGTGGGTGTCATTGATTTGGGGCTGGCACTACGAGTGGGCATTGAGAAGAGAGCAACCAACATGAAAGACCCCACAAAGCATGCCCTACGTCCTTGGAGGCGCCCCCAAGCTTTGCAACCCAAAAAATGCTTGTCCGTATTCGAAAGCCACTGACGCCTACGCAGATGTTTTTTTCATTTAGCAACTATGTGTTTGGTGCAAAGATTTTTCAGAGCATTACAATGTGCCATGGCAAAAGCGAAAGAGAATTGATTGCCTCTATAATGCAGAAAAACTACTTACAGCAACCACCTAGGCAGAGAAAGACATTGCAAAATATGAGTGAGCATTTAGATATGTTAGAGCTCAACTCGAAGATGTGTTTGCGTCCGCTTAGTGAGATGATGCCTAGATTGTAGTTTACTCTGGTCACCTTTGTAAATAGTGGTCTCTTTTGGATTATCGGACATATGTAAACGGAGCTTTTTGTGTATTCATGGGCCATTGAGTTAAATTTTACTATTTTATAATGATGTAGTCGTGGGGAAAAGCAATCAATACACAATGTGGTGTATCGTGATATTTTCTCTTGAATATGTGAATCTGTATTCAAAAGTAAAGTATTTTTGTAATGATGGAGCAACATGATTAATACATAATGTGGTGTATTGTGATATTTTCTATTGCAATCCGACAATCTATTTGCAAGTAACTTCTTCTTATAATGATGGCTTCATGGTGCAAAGCGATCAATGCAGAATGTGGTGTGTTGTTATAGTTTTACTTGAAATCTGGACATTGTATTCGCAAATAAATTCATGGTGCAAAGTGATTAATACAGAATGTGGTGTGCTGTGATAATTTAAACCAAGGTGTACTAGTGGATTTGCAGTAGTATATGTGATGCAGACTTAAGTTCTATCATACATTGAGATAGTTATGTAGCTCCTACCCCTCCCATTGTTTCAACAACCTATGCTCCACAACCACAACATCCAAAGTCTTATTTCAATGGGACCATACCAAATTGCATTAGCATGTCACATCCGACATTTTCTATGCCTAGGGCCACACATATGAACTTTGGGTTGCCACATGGCACAACACCGTACCAAACTTGGAACCCAACAGCTTCCTATGTGCCAAGCCCAATGCCAATACCTACTCCACATGAGTCTATGGAGCACCTTCACCCATGATGCTTGCTCACGTAAATGACTTGGAAACATTTGCTCAAGCTAGTACACCTGATAGGAAGCCTAGAAGTAAGGTAGTACAAATAGCCAAGCTCACACAAAAATTTAGTGATGGGGATGTGAGAAAGCATATCGAAGTGTTTGAACACATATCATATATGGTATTCTCTAGGAGAACACAATGACCTGCATAAGAGTAATGCTTTAAGCCTAACCTTAAGTGGGAAGGCTGGGGATTGGTATAGAACCCTAAGGGTGGAAGAAAAAAAAATTTACCCTACTCTTAGGAGACTGTTCTTGAAAGAGTACATACGAGAGGGAGTGCTTTTTGGGGTGTAGAATCTCAGCTCCAAAAAGCCCAATGAGAGGAAAGAGATTCAGTGAGAGACTTTATTAGTCACTTGAAGCATTTGAATTCTTGTTGTAATCCGAATGAGGGCTTCAATAATAACCAATTTCTTGATAGATTCATCAGAGGATTACAACATGAGCATATCTACAATGGCCTAGTCATTAGAGGTATGACCACTTGGGAAGCAGTCACCACCAATGCAATCCAAGTGGAGGATAATTTAATGATTCAAGGAGAAAGAGTGTCTGTTGTGTTAGGAAATAAGACGTAGCTAAATAGATAATTGAGTAGATTACTTAATGGAGAGAGACAGATTTATATACACGAGATTATAGAGTAGAGAGAGAGAGAGACTACACACGATATACGTGGTTCACCCAATGTGGGCTACGTCCACTGGAAAGCAGCCACTCAATGGCTTTAGTACTTCAAAACAAGAAGTAGTTTACAAAGGGATTATACCCTTAATGGAGCTCCCGCCTTGCTTCACTCTCACCACCTCACACTCACCTTGTTGCATCAACTTCACACTATGAAATGTGTGTAGAAATGGCCTCCTTTTATAGGCCAAAAGGGCTGCCCTCTCTTATGAGAGACAACCATGTGTAGCCGCCCTTGTGCGAATAAGTCCAAATCGGACCCTCCAATCCGCCCATGTGTGGCCGCCCTTGAGAAGACAAGTCCGCCATTGAATTCGGCCACCGGCCACCGGCCATTGACTTCCGACCACCGGCCATCGGCCATTGACTACCGGCCACCGACCAACCGACCGGTTGTTTTCCGACCACTTTCAGGCCACCGTCCAGCCATAATATTCCGGCGAAAAAGAATATTCTGGCAAAAAAAAAAGTCTCAGGGGCCTTTAAAGTTGCCCCTGATTCTTGTCCGTGAAAATTTTGGTTTCTGGTGAGTGATTTTCCTTCACGCACGATGGCTTAATCTTCTATTGGAACTTCCCAATGAAGACATTGGCTAGAACCTGTGATAGCTCCTCATCTGTCACGTGAGCTTTCTCATTGGAGTAGATGTCCACTACCTCATATGGGGCACCTTTTCACTCTTTTTGAGATCTCTATTGAGGCATTCTAATATCAGAAAACCAACAGATTAATCCTAGAAATTGGTCAAAATAATGTCAAAAAAGGCAAAAAAAACGCAAACTTGACCATAAAATAAAAAATGAGCATAACTTGATCAAAACAAATCCAGATTTGACCAAACTTTACTAGTGCATCTAGAACATCTATGGGCACTAGGTCATGTGGTTACAGGTCAAATTTGTGCTAGAGGCACATGGATTGTGATCCATGTTGGAACACATTTGGAAATATGATTACACCATTTGATAGAGCATTCTATGGTGATGCTATGGGGCAAAACTTTTGTGATTTGGATCACTTATTTGTGAATTATGCCAACTCTCAAAAAAGTTTTGTAGTGATAGTCGTTTTTTCGGCTCTTTGTAATTGCCACAGTGAGTTACCTCACCCTACCAAAATCACCCAAACACTGTGGCTATCCCTACCATTTCACTGTACATAGGCGTGCGTGAGTCACGGGACTTTTTCCATATCTTCTTAAAAACCCTCAGCTAGCTAGTCACTGGGCTAGGTGAGCCAAATAAAAAAATAAAAAAAATAAAAATAAAAAAATAAAAGCATATTATGGCCTCTTTGTGTGTAAATATTTCATTGTATATATGGCCTAAATATAGGGATTTTTTATAATTATTTTGGTATTTTATTTAAATATTTCTACTTAGGTGTGTGTTTTATTAAACCTATGTACACCTTCTTTCATCCTCTTACACCATAATTATATATATATTAATATATATATATATATATATATATATAATTACTTTTTTTATTTTTATTTTTTTGCCAATATGTACATACTCTAACCTCATATTTTTCCTTTATACAAATCACTCCCACATTTTCACCCTCACCCTCGTGAAAACAAAAAATTGATTTCTACTCATTGGTTACTTTTATTATATTATTTACTTGCATACATTTTCCTCTTTCACCCAAAATAATTCAAGGAGGGACCATATCATATGATTCCAATATCTTTCCATATCCATAACTCCTCCATATTTTTATTATTATTTTTACTCATTATTCTAACACCATGTGCTCATTGAGCTAAAGTCCATGAATAGTCCATACACTAGTCCCACCATGTATATATTTCTTATTTCACCAATAATCCTCCTCCATGCATGGGTCAAGGGCAACTTGAATGCTTTGTATTATAATATGACAAAGGAGGGGCTCACTCTTGGATGCATTGTACAAATTCAACAAAGGAGGGGACCACTAAAAGACTTTTGCAAGCATAAAAAACAGGCTTTTTGGTGAGAATTTTGGCACCTATCTCCACTCCGAATTTGGAGCGGTGGTCAAAAGAGAAAATGTAGCCCATGCTCTGAATAATCACCCCAAAGTTTTTCATGATTTTTGGAGCTACCAGATGTGAGCTATGATTTTTTTAGTGGACCCCAGTTTTCCCATGCTATGCAGCCACACTCTCTCTTCCACTTTATCATTTTCCTCTTTCACACACACTTCTCCACTCATCATCCCCATCTCTCTCACCACTCCTCTCTGCACACTACTCACCTTCTCCTCAACCTTGAAGAATAAGAGAAACCATGGTGAACTCATACCTCCCACACACAATTCCATTCCAAAATTGACCACCTAGTCTCATTTTTCCTCCTCCAAATTACCCATATCTATCAAAAAACCACAAAATTCAGCCCCTTCTCTTAAAAGACAGCATCATGGTGGTTGATTACTCAGCTTCAATTACCTTGTCTCTCAAGGAAGGTCAAGAGTGGAGAAAAAATGTACCGTCAAAGCTAGTGGATCGACAACAAGCGTCAAAATTGGCCCTACTCAAGACACTTGGAGTATCAACCTTGTAAGAAATCCACCTTTTCTTACCTCTTAAGAGTTTTTCTTCCTTATTTGTATCCTACATGGATACTCCCATTGTAAATATCCAATTCCATTTGTAAATTAATACTAACTCTACTAACACTAACCCACTATGAAAAGTCCTATCACCTCCATTTCTCTCCTCTCTCTTTCCCCACCAACTTCTTGATAATTCCAAGCAAAAGAATTAGATAAATTGCTGAAAATCTAACCCAACCATGGTTAGAGGAGTAACCCTAGCCTTCAAAATTGCTATAAAAGGAGGGTGTAGCTAGCATAAAAGGGGGGAGCCATAAGCAAGAGCACTATGCTATAGCTTGAGAATCCAAGCTCAACCTCTCTAGAAGGAGCTCTTGAGTGGAAGCTCATTGTCTTATGCATGTGCATGTGTTGTAATAGGGGATTAGCAAGGGAAATCTATGCCATTGTAAGAGAGAGAGTGATCATTCAATTGAGAGTAGGAAATCTATCATTTCTCCTACTAGTGTAAGCCCAACATTCACTGAATCAAGGAGGGTGGATTTGGACTAAGCTTGGATACTTTGTCTCCCTTCCAACGTGAAGTAATGGACAACAATGATGCGTAAGTGTCTTGGTGTTTTTTTTTTTTGTTAAGTTCTTGATAGCTTGTCTCTGGTGTTGTCATCAATCTAGCCATAAATCCCACATACTGTAAGAGGGCGACAGGGTGGAGAGGACTCCCCTGGCCTTAAGACAGTGATTGGGGTGGCTTTTCTTGTGATGTGTTGTGGTGAAATTTACGCAAGCTATGTTGAACAAGTACTAATCTCACTTTGATTTGTCATGACAGATTTGTAAGAAGGTATTAATGCAACAAGCACCCCCTCCCCCTTTCTCTCTCTTTCTTAAATATATAGTTGTGTTTGCTTGATCATTGCCGATACGTTTCAAAGCAGCCCGAGCACTATCTCTCTCTCTCTCTCTCTCTCTCTCTCTCTCGTGTTTTAGTGTGTGAGAGTATTCCATTGGTGTTAGGGTTAGTGTAAATTCCTTGCTTGTCTGTGGGTTGCTCTAACGATTCTCCTCTTTTGCGTCCTAGTTCGCTCTTAAACTAGGTGGTGCCCCTTGTGTAGTTGGGATTTGGCGGTGGGTTTGTTGTTTTGGTTTGTGTTGTGTTGTGCCCCAGCCCCATTGAGCAGCACGGGAGCCTTGAAGGGTGTCTAGAGGCCACTCTTCTTGTTGCCCGCCCCGGACCGCCTCAGTAGATTTAGAGAATTTAGGCACTTTGGCTAGGGTTTTGGTGTCCAAATGACTTGATACTTCAAGGTTGGGCTATATTTGGCAATCAAGATCTAATGTTTATGTTTTGGCTTGAAAAGGTGGAAATGGTACATCGATTGCGATCCATGTTTGGTAGCCTTTGGGGTGAAACTTGGCCAACATGTCCTTATACCCTATCCTAGCACATTGGTGAAATCTTTTCAAATTTTGATAAGTTTTTTCCCAATTTCTCAATTTATGTCTTAGTTTGGTTTGACTTTGCTATATTGGATTTTCTATTTCAACTTTGATGGCTCCCTTTGGTGGTATTGTTTGAAGTTTTGTAGGTTTGATGATTGGAATAGAAGTTCACTTTTAAATTTTATATATTTGTCCAATTTCAAAACATTTGGAGTTCATATGACCATCCTAGCCCTATTGGCAATTTTGGTCGATTTGATAAGCATTTTTTGCAGTGCTTTGGAATACATTGAGCAAGCCAAATCCTTAAATACACTAAATTCACCAAATACATAGACTTTAGCATTTGCATTTTGAAATTGCCTAGAATTGCAATAACTTTGTGCACCAAAACATTGGTTTGGAAAATTGTCATGTATTTCCATAATTGACCTAAACAACCAATTTTTGACATTTTTGCTCTCTACACGGATCGTGATCCATGTTTTGTGCCCAAGAGTGACCAAATTTTGTGGGATGGGTACTGACATGTTTCCTAAGCTATTGGTCATCATGTTTTCGAAATTGTATCATATTTGTACTTTCTCGATCAAAATGACCATTTGTAGACTGATTTTTCATTTTGAGAAGGTTTTTGGATGATTCTTTGTCCATTTTCTCTCAAATTTGTAGGGCACTATCCCCAAGGTAGAATTTAATTTTGGGCCCAACTTTGCACATTTTTGGCATTGTGGGGTACATGAATCACGATTTATGTTGAGGAACATTTCAATTCTAAAATTGTGGTCGTGTAAAGGTGCTATTGAGAGGATGCATTTGCTCATAGGAACTCTGAATTTGGAGATGGGGGGACATGGATCACGATCTGTGTTCCTCCCCAATTTTAGACTATGAATGCATGGTTGGATTCTGCCCCTTGGGGGGACCACTGTAAAATGTTTTTGTATTTGGACTTCATTTGATACCCCAATGGTCCCCTGACACTTCGCAAAAATTCCCATCGTCGATTCGATATGTACAATTGTTGTGATGATTTTTGTGTTGTGGCAGCCATTCACAATTGATCTTGCAAGGGTGAGATTCATATCTATAAAATTTGGTGGAGTAAGAGGGCTCTGAATGTCCATAGAAGATGGAAATCCAACAAGAATCTCTAGGTCACCTAAGCTCTCTCTCTCTCTCTCTCTCTCTCTCTCTCTCTCTCTCTCTCTCTCTCTCTCTCTCTCTCTCTCTCTCTCTCTCTCTCTCTCTCTCTCTCTCTCTCTCTCTCTCTGGGAGAATGCAATTCAGGTCTTACCTGCCCAATTTTGCCTATACGTGCCCGACCTACTCAGAGTGTTGAGTGTATACTTACCTTATTTCCTCATAGTTTACAAAAGTGGAGGCAGTCGAGAAGGTTACACCACCAAAATTAATGAAGCAACTGATGAGGTTCATTGGTCAAGCAAAGTGGCATAGTAGGTTCTTGAGGTACATGGCTCATGTATGTTACCACTCACACATTTGACTAAAAATGTTGTGAAATTTGTGTGGAAAGAATATCAAGAAATTTCTTTTGACGTGCTTAATGAAATGATGGTAGCAACACCAATACTGATTTCACCAAATTGGGAATTATCATTCCACCTATTTGTGGATCCAACTATGAAGAAGCCCAAACAAGCTTCAAATGCAATAATTATAAGCAATCAGAAGCTCGATGCATGGTTCAATCAACTCATTAAGAAGGAGGTCATAGGACTTTGTCATCATCCAAGACCATCCCTAAAAGCTTTGAAGAATTGGGTATCCATCAATTGGAAATATAGGAACCTCTTCCCATAACATGTACATCCAATACCTACCCAATAAATATTATAGGTTCTTCTTTGAAGATGTCAACAGTGCTCTACATGTAATTACTAAGGATAGTGGTTGATTAAAGATAATATCTCATTTTCATGGTACAAAGGGTTTAACCCAAAGGGTGAAAATTCTTCAAAGGCTCCTGTATGGGTAGATTTCCCAGACCTAACTATAGAGTATTAGCCTTGTCTTAGAAACATAGGAGGAGTCATGGGGAAGGTATTGGGGCAAAAAGATAGAGAAGGGATCAACCCCAAATGGGACACCCAATTGTTAATAGAAGTAGGCCTAAAAAAGACCCCCCAAAACCAAAGTTCCAATCAAAGACTCTGCAAGTAACCTTCTACATGAGCCAAACATTGTGTATAGAAGTTTGCCAAACTCATTTTTCCATTGCTATCAACAGGGGTATCTTATCAAAGACTACCCAATTATTCAGAAAGAAAAACAACTTGATCGTACAAAAAAAGATCCCTAGAAAAGCAATTCAGGGCAGTTTCAACAGGTTAGTAGAAGAAATGCGGGCAGAAACAAGAGAAGGAGACCAATGAATAATCACTTGCTATTTTAATGTTCTTTTAGAACATTTTTTGAACCTTTTTCTAATTCTGACATTCCCAATTAGATTAGCAATAATAATTCCTCAAAAAAAGAAACACCCAAAGGTTTCTAGCCCCAACAAAGCTACTCAAGTCAACCAAGAACCACCAGAGAGCCCAGCTGATAAATCCAGAGGTACATACTAGAAGTCTCATTGGATTGGCCTTATGGACTTTATGAATTTACTACATGTATTTGAGGACTATGGGTATACGTAGAGAAATAACCAATTGGGGGAATGCTACAAATTAGCCAGATTAGATAGAGTGTATATCTTCGTAATGTTCTGCAAGATCAATGACTCATTAAATCTATATATGATGCATCATTGTTGCTTTCTGATCATGTTGGCTGGCCACACCTTGACTAGTCCTTTTTTTGACATCAAAGTAATAAAGGAAAAAATAAAGTACGTTCTGCATGAATCATTCACCTTGTATCCTTCTCATGCTAAAGCATGGAAGATATCTGAGCAAAAGATTCAAAATACTCTCACTGAGTACAAAAGACTAGCTAAAGAAATCAGAGGAAAAAGAAGGATGATGATATTTGGGGAGATTTCTCTCACAAGAAAATCCTCGAGGGGGTCACTATAATTTAAAAATGCCTATCACGTGGGTTCAACAATAGGGATTATTTCTTTCTATGTTTCTCACATTTTCACGTATAGAGGGGTGTTAAAAAAAAGATATTAAAGAAAAAAACCAGATTGAATAGGAAAAGGGTCCCTTTTATTGGTGAAAAATTCATAGCTAAGGTTTTTGTAAATAGTTCTTAAATGCACGTGATATACAAGTTTTAGATATAGTGACCCCCACCCCCTCCTCCCCGAGAAAAAATCACTCTCTAGTGCTAACCAACCCCTGCTAGGCTCATTGAGATTAAGAACTCTCTCAGGAAGGAAGATCTCTTAGAAGCAAACAGCGCCCTTGCTTACACTAGAGATTTTTGGGCTGGTAAACTTGACAGACCAACCAAGAATATGTTTCAACTACTTAAAAAGAAAAAGGCTAAAGACTTTATTCCCCCCTTCAAGATAAAGCTAGTAGTGTTGCTAATTCCCAAAAGGCTAATCTTGATATAGCTAGAGTGTCCTTTACCAATATATTATTTGGTGCTCCCAAAAGAGATAGAAAAATTCAAGAATCAAGGGCCCTTATTGCCCAGATCAAAGGGAAAATCGTGTCTCCAAAAATGGCACACTCCCTAGATCAACCTATTTCTAAACGGGAGCTCAAAGAAGTTATTGGTAACCTCAAGATTACTAAAACTCTTGGAATTGATGATATTCTAAATTAATTTTTCATATATTATAAATATTTTTTGACACCATACCTCATGCTAGTGTAGCAAGAAGTTATTAAAAAAGGAGCTCTTCCTGCCTGTATTAACACTAGGGTGGTCAAACTCATTCATAAAAAAGGTAGCTAAGAGGATCTCGATAACTGGAGACCCATCACATGTCTAACTTCCATACATAAGATATTTTCTCTTTTTTTAGCTAGGAGACTTATTCCTTTAATGGATAGCGTCATCTTGATAGAAAAAAAAAGGTTTTTGTAAAGTAGTTATTTTAAATTTAATAAATACACACCAAGGAACAAGACGTTCAAAAGACGACTGGCTAGGCAAAGATTTGTACAGAAACAACTCAGTCTTAGATTCATAACTGTACAACCTAATAAGAATGAGGTATTGTTTCAAATGAGTTTATACAAAGGTTTCAGAACTATCCCAGTTGAGTCCTCAAGTGTTATCAAAGTTGGACTGCAGCAAGCTAAACCTTTTTAAGCCAAGATAGAATTCTCACCTGCATCCATATAGTCAAGACAACAGATATGTTAGAGTTGGCTACGTATGGCAGGCTTCAAAGAATCTATTAGTTGTTATCCATGTTAAACTTCAAAATTATTAGACTAGCTAATATTATACAAATTAAAATCTCAAGGATTTTAAAACATCATATTCCTGTGAGTCACTCCATATGTTTTAACTGCTATTTTATAATAATCATTTATTGGAAAAAATGTCGACTAATCCATATCATTCTATGTACTTCTTTAGCTTAAAAAGTATGGAAAAAACTTGCATGCAATGCTAGTTATGTAACTTCATCTTTAAAATATGCGCGCTCTGAGGTCGAGCCCTTCAAAGCCAGAATCAACTAGGATTATCACTCGACCAAATTGTTAGGCCAGATATCAACCAAAAGTTACTAAGTCATCCAATAGTCTGCAACAGGTTATGCACATTCATCAGCACTACATCATATTCCATGAAGAATCCCTTTGAAATTAACTAAACTGTCATCCCAGAGAAGTACCAACCAGAGCCAGCTAGAAAGCAGGCCACCTCAAACCATTCCTGGGAATAGCCAGTTTATGAGAGTAGAGTCTATTCCAAAAAAAATGTTTAGTTACATCCAGAGGCGAGGATTAAAAGACCAGGATTTTAATACTTTGCAACAGGTATGCACACTCATCATCATTACACCATATATCATAAAGGATCTCCTTTTGAATAATAGATGAATTATCAGCCTAGAAAAGTAACAGCCAGGGTCAGAGAAGTATTAGCCATAGCCAGAGCCAGCCATAAAGTAGGCCACCTCAAACCAATCCTAAATATAGCCATTGTATGAGAGTCAGATCAAGTCGAGAGAAATGACTAGCCATATCCACCAGAGACCATGCCTTTTTTTACAAAAAACCAAAAAAATATGTTGTAGACCAGATCTCCTAACTAGACATAGCTAGCAAAAGACACCTGCTATTGAAGCACAGATATCCAATCATAGCTAGCAAGTCAAGGCCACCAGGCTTCCCCATGTTACAACACCATACCCATCACAGGCGGCATGTTATGCAAAAAACCAATTTTTCATAAGTTTACATGATAGGTAACTACTACAGAGTTTACATAGAATAATTTCTCAAGTAAAGTGAGCAAAATTGGAGACCAGCAAAACCAACTATTAGCATTATCTAGTCAAAAGACCAGCAAAAATTCAAAAAATGCTTCTTGTTTTGTGTCCAAGCTTAGATTAGTAAACAACTTTCCTTAAAAAGGCCTCTAACACAAAATAGGGCCAGATTTTATGCCATTTTTTAGTAGAGCATCAAACTTAGAATATGTATGTATGTATAAGTTTACATATAATTTATAGCAGTACCCCCAATAGCTGGCTGTAGTAGAAAAAACAACTAATCCAGATATCCAAGACTCAAAAAGGCAACCAATAATCAGCAACAGGTTGTAGGTAAATCAAAGCTAACAAGCATCTCCACCTCAGTAGAGAGATTAAGTCATATATCAATAGATAATCATGGTATTATTTGTATGTATCATAACCAGATAAGAACATGCAATTTCCAAACTCAGATTTTAGTAGTAAATCACTTCATGTGGTTTTGTACAACAAACCTTGTAAGCGAAAGCCATTTCTCAAGAAAATCCCCATGCAATTCTCTAAAGGAATATGAACCAACTCATAACATTCCAAAATATAAACCAGTGTTCAGCATTTAACCCACCTCAGTATAAATATTAAGCCACATAACAATTATGGTATTATCTGTGAAATGTATGTATTATAACCAGATAGAACTTGCAAATTTACCATTTGAGTGAGTTACTCCCTTATCCTCCTATATCAAAATATCAACCATTCAATATCAACCATCTTTTATACATCAAAAGCACAAGGTCTTGTCAAACCTAGATTAGTGATAAAAAGCAAATGTGGTAAAAATGCAGTACACACAAAAGATGGTGAATAAAAAACCTTTGAAGTGGAAGCCATCCTAACAATCATCACAGTAACAATGGATATAGATTAATGCACTTGAACATTCTTCTCTACACCTAGTCTAAGTGAGGGAGGAGAAGAAATCCCTCACCTTTTTATAGGGGTAGTCGTTCGGTAAGAAGCAGCTCAAAGTATGTTAGCTACAGTCTGAAACCCGAGACAAGGGAAAACCCCAAAAAATCTTCAGCTGTGGAGGTGCCGCAGCTGCCTAGCACAAGTCCTTCTCTATAGGAGGGTAGGATGCTTTTACCACTTAGAATCATACCAAGCAGTGGATGGCCCAAAGTTGTGCCAAGCCTCCCATCATCAGATTGAGATGTGTTTCATCGTGAAGCACTATGAGTGAAAGGGGAAGAGTCTTTTCCTAACTAAGTATACTAACCCAGTATTGCAGAGCATAACCAAGAAGGAAGCCAAGCCTTTATGGGTTTTTAAAAAAAATTAAGGGATTGCTCCCGCTGAGCCTATGTTCCAAAAGATTGGTCACACTAAACCATGCAACCCAAGATAGCAATGTAAGTAAGGTTAAATCCACAAGGGGTCGCTCCCACTAAATTAGGCTTTTAGTGGTACTCATTCAACCATGCTAATCAAGATAGCATAGTAGGCCAGCAACAAGGAATTCAAGTATCGATTTAGTCATTTCATACTTAAGGTGGAGAGCCTTATGCTAAGAGTAGGCTACTTGTAATCAAGCGGCAAAGGCTTAGTCAAACTGCCAGAAGTGTGTTGGGTAACATATTAGCGACATGCATAGTTAGGGTAGTAATACCAATAGGTAGAGTTAGTGTAACTAGAAATAGCTATCCTGGTCAGATGCAGTGACCAAGTGTGTGTGTGTGTGTGTGTGTGTGTGTGTGTGTGTGTGTGTGTGTGTGTGTGTGTGTGTGTGTGTGTGTGCAAGAGCTCAAGATCTCTCTCTCTCACAACATGGTATCGGATCTTGGTTGTGTCTAAGAGCTTGGAGCAGCAAGTAGGAGTAGCAGAGAAAGTAATCTCAGGATTCTTGGAGACATTGTCAAATGATCTTCGATTGAGGTGCTTCCTTTTAGAGATTGTGCATCTATATAGTCCCTTGGATTGTGACTATGCAATTGGATCTCCATTTTGGGCATGTTTTGACCCCCATTTTGGAGTTAGAGTGCGTTTGTATGCAGAAAAGCTAAGGTTCGGTATTTTTTATATTTTCATATTGGTGGTGCAAAAAAATTAGGTTCTGCTACAGTGCTCACAGATAATATTTTGTATTGTGAAAGAGGTGTATGTATGCATAATGTGGTTACAGGCAGTAATTGACTATTTTTAGCAGGCTGCTCAGAGACTAGGTGAAGGATTGGAAACATGTCATCTAGCAATGATGGACTTAACCAAATTCTCAGTGAGAAGTTGGACAAGAACAAATTACATGCTTGAAAATTTAGAATGAACAATTTTCTTATGGGTTAAGGTTATTGGGAGTACATTGATGGAGAGCATGAGACACCACCACCGTTACCAGAGGAAGCTACAAGTGCTATGCATATGATGATGTTTAAATATTAGAACCAAGAAGCTTGAAAGGTCATGTATTTTCTTTTTGTGAGTGTCAAGGACACTATGATTGAGCACATTCAAGATGCTCACACCCCCAAGGAGTCTTGGGATACCCTACTATTGTTGGATGCTACCAACATTAAGGCAAGGAAGCTACAGTTGAAGATTGAGTTGAATACCCTGTAGCAGAAAAATATATCTATCAATGACTATTTGTTGAAGATAAAGAAAATATGTGGATCCCTTGCATTGATTGGTGTTACAGTCAATGATGATGATAAAGTGGAAGACTATCTACAAGATTTGGGTTCATAATACAAATAGTTTAAAATTGGTATCCATCTTTGAAAGAACATTCCCTCATTTACAGATTTGGTGTTCTTATTTATTGTGGAAGAGAAGTAACTTGAGGAAGACTCCTCTACGTAGGGTGGAAACAATTCTAAAAAGGATTTTTCAAACAACAGAAGAAGAGAAAGAGGACTTGGTACAGGTCATGGAGGAGGTCAAGGAAGAGGCAACCACCAAGCACACAAGAAAGAAAAAATCAGAGATAGAATACAGGTGATTAAGGAAACTTTTGAGGTAGGGGGAGTCCAAGAGGTCGTGGAAATGTGCAGCGTAACAATACACGTCAACATGAAAATATAGTATGTTGGGGTTGTGGAAGACATGGTCGAACATGATTGTCCAGACACAAGGCAACAAAATAATTATGTAACCACTAGCAAGAAAGTATATGAGCTTGAGAGGCTATTTCTGGTCCATCACATGCTAAACACTATGTTTGTAAATGTGGCCAAATCTCGTGATAATTTCTAGTATGTGGATTTTGGTGCATGAAGTCACATGTCAGTCATGGTGAGTGGTTTAACACTAGGTTGGTAATGGGACACTTTTATGTCCTCGGACACTTTTATGTCCTGTTAAGTGACCATTTTCCTTGAATTATGTCAAGAGTTTCAAAATGGATTTTGAGGTGCTATCTGTCTAGAAAGTTGTCTCATGAGCTGAAAAAAACTCGTCATTTTTTTGGAATATCAATTCCATCTTAAACCTTGTCCTTGCACAACATTTCACAACCTAAACTGTGTGAAAAAACGGGTCCTGTTTTTGGCTTTTTTCAACTTTTTGCAACTATACCACTCTAGAATTCATGTTTGTGAGGTCTATAATGCTAGAAAACTATCTTTAGTAGTCCTCAACATGTCCTGACACTTCTAGGGAGAAATAAATGTTAAAGTTGTAAGTTATGACCAAATTACAAAAATTGTCAAATCCTGTTGCTCTTCTATGATTTTTTTGGTGGCTTTCATGATATCCAAATGCAGTTTTGATTTTCTATGTCCCATATTGTAACATAAAGCTAATGTTCCTTGAGTTTTGGGGCACCTAATACCCTATTTTGCATAGTAGACAACCATGGTTGATTTTTTCAATTATATAAGAAAACGAAACATTCTAGTATATCAAGTATAGCTTTTTCAATATTGTTAGTTTCTTGTGGCAACTACATGCATTTTGTAGGTAGTAACCATATCTAGTCATAAGGATCAAATTTGGCTAGATATTGAATAGTTTCTATGGGATTCTACAACTCATAATGTTGAACCCAGGTTTTTTCATGTTTGTTGTATTTAGCACTTCATCTTTGTCTGCAAGATTCCCCTTGGTAAGAGATGTATTATTCTTTTGACATGCTCCATGGCTCCTTATAAACCTAAAGGACAATAGGGAACTAAGAAAACATTCATATATTATTTGTATTGAGCGTCGCTATAGAAACTTTGATGATAGGTTTGCAGAATGGTAAAAATTCAACCTTTTTTGTACCTATTTCTTTTGGCAAAACAAAAAATAGTGAGTGAGAAGAAATCATATGTTCTGATCACCAACCCATTGAAGTTAACTAGGAAATTTATCTCAAGTCCTACAAAAATCCCCAATCTTATTTTTATGCAACAAAACGTAAGAAATCACTGTTTTGATGAAAATGTACGGGTCCATCAACTTTGGAGGCTTGGTGTGACCAAAAGATGAGAAATTTTACAAGTTTTTTATTTTTTACATGTGTAGTAGGCCTTGAACTATAACCTCATGAAACGATTTTACAAAATGAGTGGATCTACTATGGTTTTGGAGGTTTTTTTCAAAACCCTGAAAGGACACTTTTATGTCCTGTTAGGTTACCAACCTAGTGTTAAGGAAATGCAAAATTTGCAAAGTCCTAGTTATGTAGAGACTGGGGATGATATTGCACATCCCATTATTCATATAAGAAATTTACCATTGTCTATGATTGATGGTAAAGTAAAGCACCTGGTTGATGTATTGCATGTACCCAATATTACAAAGAACATGGTTTTCATTGGGCACATGTTTGAGCAAGGATTTTAGGTCAGGTTTAACTTTGATGGTCTCTTGGTTGAAGAGCATAAGAAGAATGGAAGGCTGGTTGCACAAGGAAATAACGTGGAAAAAATGTTTACTTTGGATGCAAATGTGCCTAAGGTGAATGCGGCCATGTTTACACAAGGTGCAGGCCGTGTTCTAGATATTGAGAATTGGCACAAAGGTATCGATCATGTAAATTTCTTGGGGAGTTCACCATTTAGTACCCTCCTATATAACGTGCATTCACGGGCTATTAAAAAAACCCCTCTTTTAACATGTCTGAATGAATAAAATGACCACTTATTTTAGGATTTTTTCCAAAATTGAATATAAAAACCCTTTATTTTAATGTATCTTTGTTAAATTGCCTTAAAATTTTTCGTTTTAAAATCCCTTTTCTTGAACTCACGTGTGTTATACATTAACATGATTACATAGTGCACCCCCCGAGGTAAATTTGCAAAGGCTGAAGATGATGCAAACTAAAGAGATGGCTACATGTTTGCCAACATTTAAAGCTGCTAAAATACAAAAAAATTGTGAAGCTTGTCAGTTTGAAAAGTAGGCAAAAACATCCTTTCCTCATGATAAGCATGTGATCATGAGTACATTGGATTTAGTGTATACAGATGTATGAGGTTTGATAAAGATTTCATCTTTAAGTGGATGTAGGTATTATGTGATGTCTCATTGATGACCCATACAACGAATGTATGGGTCTATTTCATGAAGCAAAAAAGTGAGGTATTTATGCACTTTCAAAATTTCAAAGTTATGGTTGAAAAACAAATTGGGAAGTATGTAAAGTGCTTGAGGTCAGATGGAGAGGGAAAATATTACTCTAATGAGTTCAATGGTTTTCTAAAAAAACATGGAATTCAGAGGCAATTTTCATGCAGGTATACTATGTAGAAAAATGGTGTTGCTGAGTGGAAGAAGAGACACATTGAAATAGTAGCTAGAGTGTTGATGAATGAGAAGAACGTGCCTCATTTTTATTGGGCTAAGGTTGTTGCTATAGGTGTTAATTGGTTATTTCCTGAGAAAAAAGGGTATAAATGTTACAATCCTCTCACAGGTAAAGTGAGGGTGAGCAAAAATATTGTATTTAATGAAATGGCAAGATGGTATGCTGATGTGAAAGATGGTTTAGGGGCTAATGTAAACGAAAACGTGGATGCAAAAAATGCAAGTACATAGTCATAGATTGAGTGGGCCACAAGGGTCACTTAGTGCAGGTCATGGTAAGAATCCATGGGATAGCAGGTTGCATGAAAGAGTGAAATGCATCAAGAAAAGAGAACAAAAAGGTCGATAATGCCCCTAAACTTCCAAATTTGAGTGATGGTTATGATGATGGCAAAAACAATTGTACTAAGCATCGTATAGATGAATAGTTTGGCCTACCGTCTGTGAAAACTCTGGGTACAAGAAGAATGCAAGCAGAGAACAAGGCACCCAGAAATGATCTTGGACCATGCATGTCTAAAAGAGTACAAAATCTTGTGTAGAGATTGATTTATGATAGCTATGTGGCTCGTCATTGTGCATATATGGCAAAAATTACACAAGAGGTAGAACAAGGGTAGAACCCACGTATTTTGAGGATGATATTAAAGAAGAAAAATGAAGTCACTCTACGGATGAAAAGATGGTTGGCCTTGATGCAAATGGGACATGGGAGCTGGTACCATTACCAAAGGGAAAGAAGGAAATTGGATGTAAATGGATTTACAATAAAGCACAATGTTGATGCCAGTGTGAGTAGGTACAAGGCTACGCTTGTGGCCAAAGGCTATGCACAAACTTATGAGATTGATTATGAGAGCAGACATTCAGCCCCGTAGCCAAGATGGCTACCATTTATGTGTTTATTGCAATTGCTAGAGCTTTAAAATGGGTGTTGAAACAAATAAATGTAAAGAATGCATTTAATGCAATCTCCCAGGAAACCACACTTGGATACGGTGAGGTGCACATTGCACTATGTGAGTGCTACTTTGAATTATGCACTCTTTTATAGGATTGATATGGAGCTACAGCTCTATATAGGGTTATACAAGTGGGGATTGGGTTGGCAGCACATACAATCACATGTCTACCAACGGATTCATGTTTTCACTGGGGGTGCTATCACAGGGAGTAGCAAGAAGCAACCTAAGCTTGATTTTTTGAGTGTAAAGGCAAAGTACGTGGGTGCTACGTGGCGGCACATGAGGTAACATGGCTGATTTTACTACTTCAGGATTTTGGAGTACAGGTATAGAGGCCAATTATCATCTATTGTGAGAATCTTAGCAACATACAATCGGCACAAAAAACAATGTTTCATGCCAAAACAAAGCACATTGAGGTGCATTACCACTTCATCAGTACATTGTGACGGATGAGCAGGTTGTAGATATTTTCATGAAGGCCCTTGGAGCGGAGAAGCGACTATCATTATGAGTGATGCTTGGAATATAGAAGATGGTGTTGAGCTTGAGGGGGAATTTTCAGATATTAATCTCAACATGTACAATTCCTAGATGATTATCACCAACATTCATCATCATTGGCGCACCTTGGTGGATACGCATATCTTCACCAGTGATACTATAGTTGTACTACATCGAGTTGGTCTATATACCAAATTCATGGCACATTTATCCATTCACCTCACCCACTAGTGGTTCACACTAGACCGTTGTATTAGTTTCCTTTTATATTTTTATTTTCCCCTTAAGTTGTGTACACCTCTTATCTTGAGTTAGTGAAGAAGAAGAAGAACAGTCTTTGATTCCATCTTTGTGTGTGTGTGTGTGTGTGTGTGTGTGTGTGTGTGTGTGTGTGTGTGTGTGTGTGTGTGTGTGTGTGTGTGTGTGTGTGTGTGTGTGTGTGTGTGTGTGTGTGTGTGTGTGTGTGTGTGTGTGTGTGTGTGTGCGCGCGCGCGCGCGCCCACGTGTGCGCTTGCAAGAGCTCAAGCTCTCTCTCTTTCTCTCTCTCTCACTCTTAACATGGGCATGGAGGAGCAAGAAATTTATAGTTATTATGGGTATTCTGTGTAAGAAGGGGATAGATCACATTTTGAGGTGTGTTCAAAAGTTTGAGCAAAAAAAGTGATATTGGTTGAAGCACATGCAAGTGATGCAGGGGGTCACTTTTTAGGGGACATTATTGCAAAGAATATTTTTCAAGCTGGTCTGTGGTGGCCTCTTTAGGGATTCTCATGAGTATGTGAAGACGTTCTTGACTTGCCAAAGAGATGAAAAACCATTGGATGCAAACAAAATGCATTGCAATGAATTCCTCCACGAGACATTTCACAAGTGGGGTCTTGATTCTGTGGGGCATGTCAAACCAATTGGAAAGTATAAAAGAAACAAATATATTTTTGGTTGCAATAGATTATTGCATCAAATGGTGGAATCACAAGCAATGACCAACTGGTGGAATCACAAGCAATGAAGGATAATAAAGCAGAAAGTGTGGCACAATTTTTGTACAAGAACATTATGACAAGTTTTGGATGTCTAGTGGAGTTGATCTCTAATTAAGGAGGTCATTTCATTGACAAAGTGATCAGAATGTTGAGTGAATATCATGTGATTATTCAAAAGAAGTCCATACTATATTATCCTCAAGAAAATGGTCAAGCAAAGTCCACACACATAACCTTGATTAGAATTTTGAGAAGAATGGTCTCAAAAAACAAGAAGGTTGAGATACCAAATTGTATTATGCTATGTGGCATTCAAGATAGCATTCAATGTCCATACAAGGATGGCACCATCTAAGATGGTGTATGGACTCGAGTCCATTGTGCCAATGGAGTTTTTTGTGCCAAGTTTAAGGATTGCAATAAAGTATAAATTGTTAGGGGATGACTCTTAAGTTTTTAGGCAGGAACAACTCCTGAAGTTGGAAGAAAGTAGAATCTAAGCTGCCTACATTAGTAAAGTAATTCAAAGAAGGAGGCAAGCATAGGTGGATAGAAATTTGAAGCACAAAACTTTTTCAGAAGGAGGTTGGGTATCGATTTATAACAATAGGTCAGAAAATAGCCTGAGAAGTTCAAGCTTAGATATCTATATCCTTTTAGATCGCTGAAGAAATTGGACCAACTTATTTGTTAGCTAATTTTTAGGGGATAATTTCTCCTAAGACTATTGAAGGATTTCTCTTGAAGCCTTAGGTTAGCAGTGGTTCTCATGTAAAGGAAGGTAAGACAAGGAGCTTAGATCTAGGAGAATTGGGATAGGTTTATGCCGTAAGTGGGGAAAGTTCACATCCATGGGTTTCAAATTTGGATGTGAAGGTGGGTTTAAACGTATCCCTCATCCTAAACCTCTCATGGCTCTTGGATATATGTTTGTATTGTTTCAATCTCTATGCATTCTATTTCTCTCTTGCCATGTCTAAGATGTAGTTAGCAATTGAAGTAGGAGACTCTATAATAACCTCCTCAAGGGTGTAAGAACCATAGACCATGGTGACAAGAAGAGGTCTGCATGGAAGGCAAAGGTTGATTCTCAAACCCTACTAACAACACCATATGTGGTGATAGAGGAGGATCTTTCAAAACCTATTGAAGAATCACTATTAGCAATAGAAATGGTCCCAATGTATTACAGCTTTGCTAATATGCAGTAGGAAATCGACTTCAACGTGCCAGTGCATAAGGAGTGGTTGGAGAAGACTGGCTTGCTGGAATATTTAGTGTTTCCATGGAAGCATTGGAAAAATAATCTTACAATTGTAAACACACGTACTCATATTCAGGGTACAAAGGGGAATATTTTTGGCAGTTTCTGGTTGAGCACTAAAATGGTAGGCACAGTTCTCTACCTGCATATGCACGAGGACAATTAGGTAGTCAAATCTTTTGATGATTTGATGGCGTAAGAGTTTGGCCAAGCCCAAGATAATAGAAACTATTACCCAATCTTAAAGATGCAACATCCTTTCAGGCACCAACAACAAATTAACTGGTATTTGGAAAGAGTTTGTGTGTTGGTGAAGTTGGAGTATACCTCCAAAGAAAATTATGCCGTATTTCATGCTACAGAGTGTGAGAGGAAAACTGGATGGCCTAATTTGTCATTTCACATGCTAGCTAAACACAAAGCTCTACCAAAAGAAGAAAAGAAAATATAGAACCACAAAACTTTCACCCTTCTGGATAGCCTTGCAGATATATGCAATGAGCATGACATCTCTTGTGGGTAGCACTCCAAGAAAGATGGAGATGCAGACACTAGTAGGGAGAGTCTCCTCCATATTTGAGAGTCAAGCTAGGGGGAGCAAGGATGTAGAAGAAGAAAGGATGCAGAGGGAATCGGGAAGAAAGGCTTATAGGAGGACATACAAACTCAAGGTACATCTTCAATGAGCTGGCAAGATCAAGAAGAAATTTGAAATACTTTGGGGTTGGATTTTGATGCTGACATGGATAACCCTTTGTCAACCCCAAAAGAAACTCAAAAGCAAACACTAAGGACCATTTTTTCTACCAAAACTTCTCTAAATCTGCAAAAAAAAAAGTTTGATGGTCAGGAAACTAAGCAAAGGAAAGACATTACATTTGTGTTTGAATGAGGGGAAAAATTAATCAACAAGTTTGAAATTCAAATGAGCATTGTAATTGCTTATAAAGTTTTGGACCTAGTGAAGAACTCCGTTAGTCAAGGACAACTCAATTACAGTGTCCTGCAAAGGGAGAGATTCCAATTACAGGGTCAGATTTTAGACTTGGCAAAAGTGTCAAGGATATGAAAAGATGGTGCAAATATTATTAAGGACTTGGAGGAATGTATTGAAGATTTGAAGGAAGAGTTATAGGAGGCCAAAGATTCTGCTTTATTTTACAAACCCCAATTGTATAGGAGAGAGATTACTACAGAGAAATTGCAAGAGTGGAAAGATAAATGGTTTTCAAATTTAAATGAGCAATTGGAATTGTTGAAGTTTGATTATTCGAAGATTCAATCAAAGAATAGTCTTTTATTAAGTAGAGTGTAGGCCTACAAGGAGTATGAAGGGAAGCTAAGAGATATGTATGAGGATTACTTGATAGTATTTTATTAAGTAGAGTGCAGGCCTACAAGGAGTTTGAAGGGAAGCTAAAAGATATGTCTAAGGATTACTTAGATCTAGATGGTTTGTATATGTCAGCTCAAGATGTGGAAAGACTTAAATATGAAGCCAAGAAGTAGGGTGAAGGGGTTTGGATGGAACTAAGAAAAATATTGTTTTCTTTGGTGAATATTCCTTACCCAGTATTTGCTAAAGAGAAGGGAAATGCTAGATATTTATCTACTAAAAGAAATTTTAGGACTTGGAGATTGAGATGGTAGAATTGAAGGCACGAAGTACTATAAGAAATACTCAGGTGTTTACTATGGATCAAGAGATAGTTGCATGTGAAGTGCAAGAATTTGTAGTAGACCAAGATTGCTTTAGTAGAGGTTGTAGAAACATAAGAGTTCATTGAAAAAGGCACTGACGTACAAGGCATGCTAAGGAAATTATTGAATAAGAAGCTATGGCAAGGAATATAATTGCAAAAGTGATTCAGGAAGTGCTCAAAGAAAATGCAAGGAAGGAGGTTTGAAGGTTTGTATGATAAAGAAGATGAGGCTTTAGTGAAGAGCTACTCTTAAGTGACAAAAAAAGTCTAGGAACCTGGAAATATCAGAATGTGCTGATACTTTGGAGGTGCCCTTAAGGAACTTACCAAAGTCATGCATTGACATGATTTATTAAAAAAGTGTTTTTAAACACTAAGGGGGGCTTGTTTTTGTCAAGGGTAGAGGAAGTGATTTTCACATGTGACTGCACCTTGGATTTGTTTCCAGGCATTGCAATCCATGAATTACTTACCAATACCCTATTTTTAGGAGTCAAGGGATGTGTGCATGTCGAGACAAAAGTTTTTTTGCTTGAAAAATTTGTTTGTTTGCCATTTTGTGCCATGTGTTGAAGCCAAAGTTGGCTAGTTTCTTATTTTCAATCAGTAGTCAATAATTATAACGAAAAAAGGGTCAAAACCTCTTCAGATCCCAAATGGATGTAATTTTTTAGCATGGTTTGAAGGAAGAGACGAGGATTGATGTAAAGAATGAGGATGTAAGAGAGCTACACAAGACAAGCACAAAGCACACAGAGATGGAAAGCTTCTTCTTCTTTACAGAAAAGAGAGTACAAAATGACTAAGTGCTAAAGCTGAAAAAGTAGCACATATGTACATGCGGTCACTAAGTGTGAACTCGCTAGAAGCGTACTAGGCTGGCACTATAAGTGTAGTCCAGCTGTAGAATCACTGGCAGAGATCCTCCGTGTCGGTCACCTAACGCGCCAGTGAGTAAATGCCATAAGTGGCCAAGACCCGTAGTGGATGCCAGCTCAAGGCGTAGAGCTCGACATCTCAACACTCCCCCTCGAGCTCTGCATGTCGCAGAGTCCAAGCATAGTCCGAAAACGTTGAAGCTTCTCAGCTCCGAGGGCCTTGGTAAAGATATCCGCTATCTGCTCCTCTGTGCTGACTTAGACCAAGTCGATGTCGCCCGCCAACACCCGCTCTCGAACGTAGTGGTAATGGACCTCTATGTGTTTGGTCCTGGCATGGAACACTGGGTTCCTAGCCAACTGCATGCTGCTGAGGTTGTCACAATGAATGACAATCTGCTGGTCCACCTGCACTCCCAAGTCCTCAAGTAATGTGCGTAGCCAAGCTACCTCGCACGCCGCAACTGCTGCACCTCTGTACTCAGCCTCTGTGCTCGATAAAGAAACCGTAGGCTGCTTTTTGCTGCTCCAAGTAACAGCAGCACTCCCAAAAGAGAACATGAAGCCACTCGTAGATCTCCTATCAACAATGCTACCTGCCCAATCTGCATCTGTATACCCATACAATGCTAATGGTGCATCTGCTGCATAGAACAATGCGTAGTCAAGAGTACCTTGCACATACCTAAGTGTGCGTCGTACTCCATCCAAATGTGGCTTCCTCGGAAGCTACATGAACTGACTCTCCAAGCCTACTATGTAGCTCAAGTCTGGCCTCGTGATAGTCAAGTAGATTAGACTACCCACAATCTTCCTGTACATGTTGACATCCTCAACAACATCACCCTTCTCTGCACTCAGCTTTGCATTCACATCCAAGGGAATAGAAATTGGCTTACAATCAGCCATACCATACTTTGACAACATGTCCAAAGCATACTGTCTCTGTGACAGCCATACACCCTCTGGAGTCCTGATCACCTCAATGCCAAGAAAGTAGTGCAACTCGCCCAAATCTTTCATTTCAAACTCCTGTTTGAGAAGACCCTTCACATGGTCAATCTCCATAGCATTGTCACCCACAATAATAAGGTCATCTACATATATGGTAATGACCACAATCCCCACATCACTCTCACGTGCATAGAGTGAATGATCAGCATGATCTCTCCTAAAACCAATACTGACAAGATACTTGGCAATCCTGTCATACCATGCTCTAGAGCCCTGCTTCAAACCATACAAAGCTTTGAGAAGTCTGCATACATAATCTGGGTAACCTGGATCGACATAACCAGGTGGCTGATCCATATACACTTCCTCTTGCAACTCACCATTCAAGAAGGCATTCTTTACATCCATTTGATGCATAATCCATCCTCTAGATGCATCCACTGCTATGACATCTCTCATAGTCGTCATCTTTTCCACTGGAGCAAAGGTCTCCTCATAGTCTATGCCATACGTTTGTGCATAACCCTTTGCGACCATCCTTGCCTTGTGACGCTCAATGTTACCATCAGCCTTATGCTTGGTTTTATACACCCATTTACAGCCAATAGCTTTCTTGCCACTTGGCAATGGCACCAACTCCCATGTGTCGTTTGCTTCCAATGCAGCCATCTCTTCATTCATTGCATCATCCCAATGCACATTTCCAACTGCATCCTCAAAACATGTTGGCTCCACATCATGTATCACCTTAGCCATGTAGGCTTCGTGATGCGCTAGATACCTATCATAAGTCAATTTCTGAACTGGATTTCTGACTCTATTAGATCTGCGTGGTCCTGGTTCACTCCTTTGCCCTCTAGCATCTTCTTGTACTTTCCTTACACCAGGTGTCCTGACAGCCGGAATTCCAAATTCCTCATCAAGACTTTGTTCAGAACCATCTGAATCCATGTCTACATGTGAAAAACCTGATGATGCATCAGCCATAAGATCAACCTTTTCCTTTCCTTTTCGTGATACATTCCCTGTACCTATTGGTGGAGTAACCTGCGTACGTAGTCTACCATTCCATGGTTTCTCAACAGAGCCACGAGAAGAGGACTCTTGTGGTCCACTCAAAACCTGTGACTGTGGCCTCACATTTTGTACAACCACATCATCTTTTACATCAGCCCCAATAGTGCCATGTGCATTACTGTACCAGCTGCTCATCTCATCAAAGACTACATCTCTGCTCACTCGTAACTCTCGTGTAGTAGGATTGTAGCACCTGTACCCCTTTTGTTCAAGGGAATATCCCACAAGAATACATTTCTGTGCTTTAGGATCCAATTTCCTACGCAACTCATCTGGTACATGCACGTAAGTTATGCAGCCAAACACTTTCAAGTGTGCCAAATCAGGCTTTGTACCTGTAAACTTTTCCTCAGGTGTTACATCATGCACCGCAGCTGTAGGTGTCCTGTTCATAATGTACACAGCTGTATTTACGGCTTCAGCCCAGAAATGATGAGGCATGTTCTTCTCATTCATCAATGCACGTGCAACCTCTGCAATGTGCCTGTTTTTCCTTTCTGCGACCCCATTCTGTTGTGGAGTATATATGCATGTAAACTGCCTGCGTATACCAAATCTGAAAAATCATTGGAGAAGTACTCTCCCCCTCCATCTGACCTCAATGTCTTGATTTGCATATCTGTCTCCTTCTCAATCATGACTTTGAAGTCTTGAAAGTGACCAAACACTTCACTTTTGTTACGCATGAAGTAGACCCATACTTTCCTTGTATGGTCATCAATGAAAGAGACATAATACCTGCAACCATGTATACTTGCAGTATCGGTTGGACCCCAAACATCTGTGTGCACCACCTCAAGTGGCTTTTTACATACATTGCGCTCATGTGGAAATGAGCCCTTTGACTGTTTTCCAAAACTGGCATGCTGCACACACTTTATGCATACCATCCACCTTGAATTTGGGCAAACCTTTTACAATCTGTTTTGATTGCATGCTGCGCAATCTCTGCTCATTGACATGGCCAATGCGTTTGTGCCAAATGTCAACATCAGCCACAACACCTGTGCCCTGTGCAAATAATGCAGCTTTTACCTCAGGCATGTCTACATTCAGCGTAAACATTCTGCCCACACATTTGCCCTCTGTGATCAGCTTACAGTCATTCTGAAAATCTTCTACATAACAGCCATTTGGATTGAAGCGAACCTGCAAACCCTGCTCAACCATTTGTCCAACAAAAACAAGATTCTTTGTAATGTTTGGGACATGAAGTACATCTGCTAAGTACTTTGATTTCCCACTCTTCGTATTTAGAGGTATGTCCCCTACATGAGCAATGGGGTGAGCTGTGTCATCTCCTGTCTGCACATAGCCTGACACATCTGGTTTGCGCATATCTCTAAACCACTCTCCACGAGACGTCATGTGATTAGAGGCACCTGAATCCACATACCAAACATCATCTTGGGTGGAATTCTCTGCAGTCATTGTATTCATTACATGCTGCGTAACAAACATGCGCTCGTTTTTGCTGTCATCTGCATCTCTGCTAGTAGATGCATAGTTGCCCTGTTCTCTCTTTCTACTTGCTTTTCCCTTTGGACAGTCACGTGACATGTGACCTCTTTCACCACAAGTCCAACATTCTCTACTATCTGGAGTATGTTGCTGCCTGCTTGATCCTGCACCACGACCTCTTTGACTCCCCCTGCCTTGAGACTGGTTTCCCCTACCACCTGTATTGTTTTGATTTGATTGACCTTCCAGAAATTGGCCCCTGCAACCCCTTGGGCCTCGACCACGACCTCTACCTCTACCTCTGTTGGAGTTAGAATAGAAGGCCTGTTCAGAATTATTTCTGCCATGAGAAGAAGATGTGTCAAGGTTCTTCTCCTCAAGAATAAGCATAGAAATCAAATCTTGGAACACGGGGATGTCGTCTCTTGTATTCATGGAAGACCTGAAATGTACATACTCATCTCCTAGACCATCCAAGCATGCACGGACAATGTCATCATCTTCCACTGAGACTTTAATAGATCCAAGAGCCTCAATGATACTCTTGATCTTCAAGGCATAATCATTGATTGAGAGGTTGTTCCTCTTAACCTGATTTAGCTCCGACTTTAGTTGAAGCTTCCTGGCCTTGGTGTTCACCTCGAACACTCTACCTAAGTTTCTCCATGCAATGGCGGGGGTTTCAGCATCCTGTAGATAGCCCATCATGCCATCTGTGATGCTCATAGAAAGCCAATACATCACTTTGCTCTGGCCTGGTTGCCAGTCCCTCAAATCTTTCCTTTGTTCTGCTGTAGCATTTGCCTCGGGAATCTCTGGTTCCTTTTCATTGTCTCCTTCTACATAGTCCCAATAACCTTTTCCTTTTAGGAAATTTGTTATTCTGAACTTCCATGCAGGGTAGTTATTTTTCTCAAGCTTCTCAGTAACAATCTGACTGAAACCGTCAGACATCTTGAAGTAGTAAGACAAAATAGCTGCAATCTGCAAAAACCTGCAAATCTGTTGAACCCGCTATCGTGGTACCTGTAACGCTTTCTACACTCAACGAGTGTCCACAATCAAACGTACATACAACCACTGTACTTGTACAGTAAATCTCTCTATACTGCACTTTGGAGACCTGTTCAGAAACTTGTGCGAACGAGGGGATTGTGATGCTCTTGCTCTCTTAGCCTCTCTTGCCTGCACCAGGCTCTGATACCATGTAAAGAATGAGGATGTAAGAGAGCTACACAAGACAAGCACAAAGCACACAGAGATGGAAAGCTTCTTCTTCTTTACAGAAAAGAGAGTACAAAATGACTAAGTGCTAAAGCTGAAAAAGTAGCACATATGTACATGCGGTCACTAAGTGTGAACTCGCTAGAAGCGTACTAGGCTGGCACTATAAGTGTAGTCCAGCTGTAGAATCACTGGCAGAGATCCTCCGTGTCGGTCACCTAACGCGCCAGTGAGTAAATGCCGTAAGTGGCCAAGACCCGTAGTGGATGCCAGCTCAAGGCGTAGAGCTCGACATCTCAACAATTGAGACCTTGTGTCATGTTCATTCTTTGTATTTTTGTGTTGTTTGTGTCTGTCGCACATGTCAATGCAAGGAACTTGCCGATACACTGTGTGAGAGCCACAAATGGCTCCAAGCATGCAACTAGCCTAAACTAGTAAGCTCAAAGATGACGATGGTGTGTCACTCACCGCTCTACGCTTGCTGTCGTGGAGGATTCCTCGTCGGGAAGAAGAGGGAGATGCCACTACACCGCGCTCAACCGCTTCGCCCCCGCCGTGCCATCGTCGCAATGCTTGATCACTCTCTCTCTCTCTCTCTCTCTCTCTCTCTCTCTCTCTCTCTCTCTCTCTCACACACACACACACACACACACACACACACACACACACACACACACGCATACACATACACACACACAAGGAGATGAAGAAGAAGAAGATGGAGATGGAGCAAGAGCACTCTTCAATTGCACAAATGAAAGAATGAGTGAATTTTAGGTTTAGTTGACTTTTATATGAGCTCGTCCCATTCACACTTGGGCGCCCATGCTTAGCCAACTAATCCCTTCAATGTTCCAGTTAGAGTGCGCTTCTCATTGGCGATCACTCTTACCCTTTTCCTGTTGGACTGACAAGCCCAGTACCTGACTCTACCAAACAAACAATACAGCACCCATTGTAGGTGATAGGAATGTGCGTGAGGGTTAACATGCCCCCCTTCCTGATATAGATTCCTTCCTCGGAAGCTATTGAGTTGAAGCTCGTTCATTGAGGTGGAAGAGAATTTGAGATGAATGTCGTTAGCCTTATTCAGTCGCTACAAAATCAAGCAACATCGGCACTGTAATTGCATTCTCATATACAATTAAAAAGCATATGCAGTTTTAGGCAGACAAATTGATTGGTAGCAGAATTCTAAACCATTTGTCAGCAACAAACATTAAATTGCAATATAATCAAACGCATAACAGTTGTAAAGGTAAAAAATTAAACAAGTCAGGGGTCGCTAATTTAACGGTCGAAAGGCATTAAAGATCGACTATTAATACCATGGACAAGCTTCTCAATTTTCTCTAGTCAATTAAGTTGTTTAATCGCGAGAGCCAAGTATTTCATGTCCGAGGGCTGACTAGAGGCTATACCTAGAAGACCTTGTAGTTAAGCTACGATAAAAGGAATTTCTCATGAAATCATCGCCTGACTGATTACCTTTTCTTTGACCCCTCAAATTCTTTTCACAGTGATTCAATTTTGATGTGTGTGCTTATTTTGTATTCCTTGGGTTTTTTGCCTTTCAAGGAAAAGCGCCCACACTGGGAACCTCTAGGGCTCTAGTACCATAGGCGATACATGTGAGTGGAGTACCAAATCAAGCTGAGGTTTCTCTTCCAGCTTAAGATTTTACATTATGGCACTTTGATTTTTTTGTTTGTTTGTTTGTTTGTTTCCAGCATTTTTAATTTTGTAACTTTGGGGGGTCTTATAACACTGTTACCCTTCCCAAGCTCATCACATTAGTAAACTCCCTTTATAATACTTAAGCTAAAGGTCAATAGGGACTAAGCCCACTAGAAAGTCCTAGTACATTTCACACAATGTTACCTAAATCATATTAAGAACCTAAGTAACCATTGATTATTAGGAAGGCATTCCCCATGGTATTAAGAGAAGATCTCTAACACCTAGCTTGGTCAAACTAGCTTAGTCGGACTGCTTGAATTTTAAACCTAGACAAGTGATTATGACAAAAAAATACATTGAATTTAATGTTTGATACTAAGCAAATGTACTAGATATTATACTACCAATCAAAATTTTAGCTGACAAACATGGATGCAAAAAAGATAAGGGGCAATGCTAATGGATAAGAAACACATGTTTGTGTTGATGATCACGCTTGATTTGAAGAGTGAGTCGAGATAAAGATTTCATGAAGGTCCAAATCCTAATAACTACAACACGTTCTTGTACACACAAGGAAACACAAAAATACCTCTATGAGGCATATCAGTAAGAAGAAAGCACTTTGTTGATCACTAAATTCTAAAACAGAAACACTCCTATTGTACTAATCCTACCTACCCTCCATCACTCAAGTGATGAGGATCAAAGGTGTTTTATGACATAGGTTTTTGTTTCGGTGTACCGAATGTGAATGTGTAGGTCTGGGTCAATGTTATGACTTTTATTGTGCATACTCATTTGCTAATTTCTTTTTTATTTTTTGTGAGTATAAGGCTTTATATATACATTCCCTAAGATTGGTGATTGAGAGGTCAGGGAAAGAAGGGTAAGAGGGAAATAATTCAATGATGGATGTCAGCAAACACTCCCCCCTTCCTTGGGTAGATCACACCTTTTGGAATGATGTCGTCACCTTTTGGAAACCAATTGTTCTAGTTGGTACTAGGTGAGAATTTTTGCCAGTAGTTTCATATTACCTTAGGTGCCTTGTCGAGTTGCAAGGGTGGTAAGGTACTCTCCCAGGATAGAACTTGAAGTAGTTCATCAGGTGATTCTTGAACACTGGGAGGTGTGGATTCCTTTGTAGCTTCATGGATGTCCACTATTGTAGGTGGAGGTTGTGGAGAAGCTTTTACCTCTATGGATGCATTACATGAGGAGCTAGAAGCTTCATGAGACTCCGTCGTTCCTGAGCTATGTGAAACAAATCGTTCTTTCTTTGGTACCGAAACTAGCTCTGGAGAGGGTGTGTAGCATTCTGTGATTTTTTTCTTTCCACAATTGTCAATTCATTTTGGAGCTATAGGATTGGGCTCACATGGGTCAGGGGACAAGTAAGAACACGATCTATGTTTTGGCACCCAAATTTGATCATTTCCTTGATAGTAGCCTTGGGCTTCCAATAGTCGTTTAGGAATCCACCGCTACGCTTCCTTACATTTCTTAAATCGAGTGGGATGTTTCTTACAAGGCTTCTATTTTTTAGCACTAGCTATGGTCGCTAAAGAAGCTTTAGGGACCCACTTGTATGTTTTCTTTGTTATATGAGGATGAGTCTTGTCAGAAGCTATAAGCATTGCTTCTAGCATATTTAAGGGTACGAGTGGTGGCATTTCATCCCCCTCAGGTGTTACCCAGGTCGTCCTCCTATTTCCCCAAGTGTCTATGGTTCCTGCTAGGTGGACCCAATCCACATTGTCAGACTCAGTCATCCCAGGTAGTACATCCATATAAGGAGAATCTTCCCCAACATCAGTCTCCGCTTTACACGTGTAGCAATACTGCAATGGGGCCGAGTGAACTGTGTTGTCAGATCTATGATCAATTATTAGTCTGTTTCCTAGAGGATGTGCTCGACCACTTACAAGATCCACTCGAATGACAGAATCTTGGAACTGCAAGTAGACATGGTTTTTAGACCAGTCATGCACCATTTTGCTTCCCTCATGAAAGGACGTCCTAAGATCATCTCCGATGCCATAGTGTGCTTGGAGAAATCCATAACAATGAAGGTAAATCTTATTTTATGTCCAAAGACCTTGATCTTGAGATCTTTTAGCATCCCAATAGGTTTAACAATAGACCCATTGGCCATCTTCACTACTATGGTTGTGGTCACAAGGTGAGGCCTTCCCATAGTTCCCCGGAAATTTTTAGTCACAATGCTAACCCCAACGCCACCATCAAGGATTCCCTTCACAATTAATCCCTTAGTAGTGATTGGTATGGTCGCATTGGATTCATCACCCTGAAAGTATTGTCCCAACTTGTTAACAGGTATTTCTATAACAAGGTTCTCATCTAGGTTGGGTTGTGGATCTAAGTGTTCCTCCTCTATTGGCATCTCCCCAGCTCCATCCATCTGTGCAAATTGTGGCAGCCCAAACTTCAGTTCTCAATGTGCTCCATTGAGGAAGGCTCGAAGACTTGAGACTAGCTCAGGGTCTTTATATAGTTTGGACATGATGGTGGTTCTAACTTCTGAAGACATGAAATCCATCAATCTGGAAATGTTTAACGGCGCCTTTTGGGCTTCAACCCTTTGACATGGGGAAGATGGGATCTCCATTTCTTTGATAGGATCATGTAGTCCCTCTGTAAAAATTCTTTCCATCAAGAAGTGAGTACGCCCACTTTCCCATGACTTTAAGTCACTTTCTTCTTGGATGACACTAGGTATGGCTAAGGGTCTATGGACTTGGTGAGGTTGTTGTTGCATAGGGAACACGGTGTCTGTAATTTGGATCTGCCTAGGTGCTGGTTCTAGATCCCTTTGCGTATCTTCTACCAAACTCCTTAATTGCTTGACTCCCTCGATCTCCTCTGTAGGGTTTGGATAAGTTTCTATCTTCTTCTTGGATCCTCGCCATTGTGGCTCATGAAGATCTTGCTTGTTCGTTTCTATCTTAGTGGTCGTTTTGGTCTCCATGGTTTCACCTAAATCAGAATCCTCTTCAGCGTCGTTCATATATACGGGGTCGTCACCAGTCCCTATGTTGGTCTTTGAACTGGGGTCTGACTTCGTTGCTTTTTGCAATCTCTTCCTTCATGTTTTCTTCTTTTTCTGAGATTGGGCAATTGATGCCGTGTCTCTTTCCTCAAGAATATAATTTTGTTTTTGGAGCATCGATCGTGTGAGTACGTTTACTGGTACCAGAAGTGTTCTTTGTGATGGCTCCTCGGTAACCTCAATCAAGTTTAATGGAGTGATCTTCGGTGCATTTGGATTATTTGGACGTTCGGCAATCAAATAATCTATGCCACATCGATTACACATGAGTATTGGATTGTAGACATGCTCGCTTGATGGGTTTGCATTAGTGTGCCATTCTTTTGTAGCCTAATAGGACACTCGGCGACACGATGTGGACCTCCACACTCATAGCATTGAAGAGGTGGTCTCTTAGCAGTGTTATTGATATTTTGGCCTCTTGCCGTAAGAGCAGCTACTTGATATACAGGTTTGACTTGTCCCCAATAGTCCTCCATGTAGTATTGTGGACTTTCTTCAAGCACATCCATCCCATAGGCAATATTAGGGTCCATATCTTCCTCACAACCTTCCAAACAAGCAATAGATGACTCACAACCCACTTGATTCACAAATGTGATTTTCGGATGTGGTGGTTGTGGTCCTAGCACTGGAGGTGGTTAGGGTGTTGTTTGAACTACATGAGTACACAGACCCATGGGTGTATACGATTGGTACACACTTGTAGGTATTGTTGCAGTCATTGAGCTACCATGTAGCGGTGCTTTACTAACAAATGAGGTCCATAGCGTGTTTCTTGGCATGCCCATCATTGGGGTAGGCATGGTAGCCGTGGTGTCATCAAGGGAAAGATGAGCTAGACTTGGAAAGGTAAAGCTATCACTTGTGGGCTCAGATTGCACTCAGACCCCTGGCGAAACAACATATGGAGGATCCATCGGACTTATTGAGGGAGTCTCCATTTGCGATAAGGTCGGTTGTTTAGCCTTTCTTGTATCCAAGAATCTCATGAGACCCATTGAAGGCATGTTGATCCCCTTGTTCTGTCTCTCTAACTCAATGACCCTATGGATGACCTCACAAACTCTTTGTTGGTGATCCTCCACACTAGTAGCACCCATTGTGGATTGTAGGACATCTAACCAACCCACGTGATAGGTGTGACCTGTGTATAGATCGGTTAGAGTTTTCGTTTGTAGTTGAGCTAGATACAATGTTGCTTTAGTGGTTGGCCCTTAGTGGTTGGCCCTTAGTGGTTGCTAAGTCAGGAGCAGTCGATTGCTCTCCTAGCGAGTATATTGACATAGGAGCTTTTAATTTTAACTCTCTTTGTTGCTCTGCTGCGTAAGCTCTTGATTTCCTTTTCCCTAGCCACAATGATATATCGCTCAACCTCTTGTACTTCGGCAAGGCTTCTACCATCAGGTAATATAACCTCGGAGGGAAATAACTATGGAGAGTCAAGGGGTGCAGTGAATGGAGTATTCACGTGCACACTCTGTAAGAGTATAGGGTCTATGTTGGTCATGAATGGAAAATTTACATCCCCATCCCCCTCATTTACATCATTAGTTCCATGTTCGGAGCGAGTGGTTCTACTAAAGGTTTCCTTCAAGCGGCTAAGTACGCTCGGCCCGGACCGTGGGCCCATGGCATGCATGTTTTGGCTTGAGCTATCGGGATTAGGCATTGGGAAACCCTCCATGACATCGTAGTGAGAGGAAGAGTCACTAGCCACTATGTTTGGGTGTTGGTTTGTACTACCTTGGGTCCCCGCCGAGGGCCCGGAACCTAAGGTAGGTGGATATTGAGAACTCGCGTAAGTCTAAATTCTCTCTAGTTTCTCCGTCTCTAGCACACGACCAGAGCGCAAATGCATGTGCCTTTGGCACCCTACAAGCATCAGCGAATAACCTCGAAGGTTAACCACTTGCTTTTTTAGGCATCCGTTTTCACTCGTTTTTTTATGTTTTTAATGATCAATTTTTTTATTAAAGTGTGTGATAGCTCAAAACGAGCATATCACTCAGAGGATTGCAGTGTGCTTTACAACACAACGTTCGGTCACCTGAAGCTCCGTTGGTCCTCAAAAAAGTTGATTTTTAGCTACTTGTGAAGCTAAAATACGTAATTTTAAAGGGCAACTAAGGCCTGAGCATGAGCATGATCTTGGGCTTGGGTCTAGGAGATATTCCCGATCCCGGTCCTACCTTTTTTTTAAAAAAAATTAATAAATTCTTTTTTTTTTTTTGGGATAAGGTCGCCGCGGCCTGCGCGCGAGCACACACACGCTCTACCTACCTACTTACAACTAATACACCTACTGTGTTATACACTAACACATTGCATTAGCTCTAACATATCTACTTCCTACTTACTGTACTTTACATTACACAGAACTAACAACCTTAATACTAACACCTTATCACAGAGAAAACATAGTATCTTTCAAAACCTCATTAACAAAGAAATACATAGTAGCAAAACAAAATCCTTCTTCTCAACACACACACCTTCCTTCCCTACCTTTTCTACAATTCAATTGCACCACAAAGAAGCACACAGTACCATTCAAGCTTAGTGTATGGCATTCCCCAGCAATGGCACCAAAAACGTGCGCGTCTGTCGCACGTGTCAATGCAAGGAACTTGCCGATACACTGTGTATGAGCCATAAATGGCTCCAAGCACGCAACTAGCCTAAACTAGTAAGCTCAAAGATGACGATGGTGTGTCACTCACCGCTCTACGCTTGCTGTCGTGGAGGATTCCTCGCCGCGAAGAAGAGGGAGACGCCGCTACGCCGCACTCAACCGCTTCACCGCCGTCGTGTCGTCATCGCAATGCTCTCTCTCTCTCTCTCTCTCTCTCTCTCTCTCTCTCTCTCTCTCTCTCTCTCTCTCTCTCTCTCTCTCTCTCTCTCGCTCTCTCGCATACACACACACACAAGGAGATGAAGAAGAAGAAGATGGAGATGGAGCAAGAACACTCTTCAATTGCACAAATGAAAGAATGAGTGAATTTTAGGTTTAGTTGACTTTTATATGAGCTCGCCCCATTCACACGTGGACACCCATGCTTAGCCAACTAATCCCTTGAATGTTCCAGTTAGAGTGTGCCTCTCATCGGCGATCACTCTTACCCTTTTCCTATTGGACCGACAAGCCCGGTACCTGACTCTACCAAATAAATAATACAGCGCCCATCGTAGGTGATAGGAATGTGCGTGAGGGTTAACATGTGTTTACAATTTTTTGTTGACCAACAATTAACTTTTAATTTCTCGATTCATGTTTCTGTACAAAAAATGGTCTATTAACATGGTATATGCATGAAATGTCTGAAGGATGTTTTTACACCTTCTTGGTCAATTGCCATAAGCACGATAAATGGATGCAATAGCCCCCTTACTTTTAGATGCTAAGCTTTGGTTATATGGAACTTTTGGCAATAGAAGACAAAGTCATGTACCTCTTAATACACTTTTGGGAGTAAAGTCACCATCTTACTAGTGGATATGCCTTTCAAAATCTCCGATGACTTTGCACTTGAACTATCTTGACATTCATAAAGTAGTTGGTGCCTAGAGTATGCAGGTTTATTGCTCATCAAAGGAGAAACATGTATGAAATTATTATATTCATCAATGCGTATTAAGTGAAAGAGATATCTCTATTGCACTATACTCCATACCTCACAGTATGACGAATCATGCTCACATTTTCCCTTCAGAGATTACAATATCTCATATACTAACTCTTTGAAACTGAGAGCATTGATCTTTTTTGCTCTACTTATACGTCTCTTTTTGCAATATATCATCCTTTAGAATTTCATAGCTTATAGGCAATATTCTTGAAAAACTTTGCCTAGCCAAATTGTCTACCTTTCAGATGTGGTTGAGATTAGAGCTTTTTATAGAAAATTTTGTACATCATCTTGTTTGTGAAAAATTATGTGGATGCAAAATAGTGACTGCTTGATATTTTGGAATAAGAAAAAGCCCAAAGAACATGGGCTACTTATCAATTTCGAGTAAGACAAAGCCCTACTACATCCTAACGCCCATGCAGTTCTAGTGCTTTGAGTTTTTATCTTCAAAAAGAGACCTTTCAAGTCCTTTTCCAAGTCATAATGTCAATTGGACTACTCAAACTTGCATGGTAAACCAATTGCTAGTGGCTAAACATAAGAAATAACCATGTAATCATGATTATAAAGATTTGGTTTGTGGGCATGGTGGTATTTAAGTAGCTAGGTTAGCTTGAAGCAAGTTTGCATTGTGCTTCTCATGGAAATCCTGCTATGAGACCAAATGATTCAAAAAGACCTAGAGATATAATACTTAGTAAAATTGATGGAACAAGTGACACACTTGAGGAGTAGAGTCAATTTTTTAACATAAAATCATGCCTTTTTGGATTTGCAAAAAATGGCTGCAAAACTTGCACCAGAGAGGATTGATTTGAAACCAAGAATATGGTAGTGAGTATTATGACCTTCCATCTCATTTGTTAGCTTTGTCTTACTCAAAATTGTTGGAAATCATTGATGATAATTTACAAACATGCAACACAATATTTTAATGCTATACTAGAAATCAGGCACAATCCATAATGAATTTTCAAGATTTACAAAACTTAATGGCATATAGGCAGAGAAATTTCACCTAGAATCGAGGGTGTGGGAACATCATTTTTCCCTTCCTCATCTGTAATTCCTAGGGAGTGTCAAGCATGACATAAGGCAACAAAATGTTTCTCATCCCTAATCTTTATCAGTGCGGTGGTGATTGCATGCTTGCTCTTGTGCCAGTCAGGACTCCTATACTTTGGTAGATGGTATGTCATTATCCCTTGCATGATGGGCATTCATACATGTCTATTACTAATGCCTTCCACGAATAGCAATTCAAATGCTGAGAGCAATGCATATTCATTTTGTATTGGCCATCTCCACAATATGAGAAACCACCCTCTAGGAAGGAAGTAATGAGTTTATGAATTTCATTGTGGTCATTGTCTATTTGTATTGCTCCTTCACATTTTTGCAGAGAGAGTGTAGAGAGCTTGCTTTTCTCACCCCCCTGTCATTAGGTGGTGATAAAAAATACAGTGGGAGCACAAGAGAGAGGGTTATTTTATCTGATCATAAGTGGGTAGGGACCTTTATCCATGGGTGCATGCTCCCCTTTTGAGTTGACAAGTAATATTCTCATAATGGATGACCTTTGGTGGGATGAGCAAATGCTTCCTTGTGAGTTAGAGAGGTGATTCACTAGTCTTTGGTTGTTGGTGCTCCTTGTGTGATGAAAATTTTCAAAAAGACATGTCTTTACTACAATTCAACATGCATAGCTTCAAAGAAAGTGACCTCGTTTCCAACATCATGCTCATGATAGGATTCAAAAAGTGAGGATGAATACTCTAAATATTAGAAAAGGTTTAGGCGGCACGATATAAAAGAGAGGGAGTGAAATCTACTATATTGTAGATGTAAAAAAAAATATCTATCAAAATAATGCTCAATACAATGTTTATAGAGCCTTTTATTGCATGCATGCAACAACTGACTACCACTACTCAAAGTCCAAACCATTGAATTTGATGGTGTGTATTCTGCATAGTTTAGGAGACTAGCTACAGAAAGCGAGGTCTTATTCCAGCATCCCCCCTATAAGACCAACTACTAACTATTGAAATTTTTTTCACAAACTGACATATATGTGGACATGTGGAAAGTTTGACAAACCATATGAACCAATAGTAGAAGCCCCCTTGGATAGCAACATAGGGTATTGGGGGATTTACCATGGGGAACTTATTGTGGCACATAAGTGCAAGGGAAGAGGGTTCTTTGGAGGCTAGATAAGTGTATAATTTGGGGGTAGGCCACCGATAATTTCTCCTTCTTCACTACAACATAAAGGAGGGGGGTAATCTGAACTTCAAAGGAGAGGAGGGGTATTTTGGGGGTAGTGGAAGAGATAAAGGTGTATAGAAATAAGGGAGTAGAAATTCCCTCTAAACATTGTGTTGATAGCATATATATGGACATAGTACACAACATTCCAAAAGCCCTTTGACACACCAATGTGTTGCATCATGTTAGCCCACATCCGGTAACTATCCCTGTCCAATTTATCCTCAGCAGCAAAAATCTTGAGCACATCTGTATTGTTGTCAACCATGGCGAGTGCTTGCACCTAATGTGAAAACTGCCCAAAAAGAGGAGGAATGAAGCGGTACTAACACGTGCTATATAGCACAACCTAAAGAAGATTGTAAGGGACCTATTATGCAGATTATAGCATTGACAAAAATTCTACACAAAAGGATAAAATTGCTTGCACATTACTCCTTGTAGTGGAAACTGAGGCCGAAATGAGCCCGATTCAAAATTCTGAGGAGATTAAGGTCTACAAGCTTTCCCAAAGTATTTGTTGACCTGTTGATGCTCTCCAAAGCTCACCCAAGTCTGAGAAACTAAGTAGGCAGGTTTTGGCGATGTTGGCAACTATGCCCAGGAGGACTCGACCTGCTTTGATACCAATTGTCTCAAATAGGATTGCAAGGAAACACACACAGCTTGGAGAAGACAAAGAAGCTCAAGGCACAAAATAGAGAGTGTCATTGCTTAGTGCACAATTGAAAGATAAGTTAGCCCTAGAATTATGGGCATATATACAATGCACGGGGGAAAGACCCTTCTAGTGAAAATGCCCCGACGATTTCAAGTGTGTTCACACACATCACTACCACATATGTATGGTAACCCTTCCAGCACTAGATCCAAATCCGAAGGGTGATTATGAAGGCGTGCTCATCGTAGCTAACACTAGGGAAAATTTGGACTCTCAAAGGCAACCCGATGAAGTACATAAACGCTTTGTCAAAACCCTATCACCCAACATATCATTGGAAAGATCTTAGAAAGTAGGTTCTAAATCCCCAACCTCTGCAAACTTGGAGCTGCTTTTTAGAAGTTATGGCCTCCCCACTGAAGCTGAAATGTGTGGAGAGATTCCATTTATAAGACGGAGTTGTCACATGGAATCTTCTAGAATATAAGGAATCTGATTGCATGCTATATATCAATTTATCAATCTCGATGATAACATTCTAAATCCAAAAGGTCTGACAAGTTTTGATTTCATTTGTAAAAATTTTACCGTGTGTCAGTTTTGGACAAGAGGGAGAAAGTCAAAAGTCCTTATAGGGCCCATTTGAGAGTCCAAAATTTCCCTAATGCCAAGTGCTTCTCGTACTAGAGAACCAACTGGAGAAAAAAATGGTTTGAGAAGAGACCGCAGGATGAAATCACCTATAGGAGTGCTTCCCAGAATCTCAGGATCAACCCGACATTCTGTCCAATTCCTAGACGACGATCCTAGGTAACTACTATACATGGAGAAGCAGCCAACCTTCACTGATCAATTACCTAGTCCTCTCAAAGCCAATGAACAATTACAAGCGAATAGAATCCTTTGTGCTGTACACATTGAAGGTGGTAATCACTTGAATGCAAGATGTTCTAGATCTAACCTGCCAAATGCTAACAAAAATTGCCAAAATGATGTCACTTGCATACAAGTCTTCGACAACATCAAAGCTTCAAAGCATCCATGGCAAGTTTTTTTAGAGGGCACCCAAGGAATTGCATGGAATCTGGAGACAAAATCCCCCAATACAAATATCATTATGAAAATGTATGCCAGACTCATGTTTTTGTCCTCGCATTACATGCAAATGTTTGAGAAGGCATTCATGACTGGATTCTCGAACTAGACTCTACTATTTTCAACCCTCTCACAAAGGACCTACAAGCACGCCACATTGGTTACCAGAGCATGATCCTCAACAATCCCTTCAAAGACCTATTCATTCACGCGGACGTGGTGGCTCGAGCAAAGAACTTCAAAACAATCACAAAGACACTCAAAAAATGCCAATTTTACTACGAAAGCCATCCACAAAGCTTGCACAAGGAAACACCCTTTCTATCATGATCTAAAGTTTTGGAAGAGCTTTGTACGTACGACTAAGAGCATCTACTTAGCAACATTTTGTAATCCCTTTTTCTTTAGCGGATTCGATTCCAACAAGTGCATTGTGTTCCTTGTCTCTTGTTCTTTAAGTTAAATGTAATCATTCTCAATTTTGTTGTGGTTCACAATTGCCTATCTGTGAGCTAAATTTGTAGTTTTGAGTGCAAAAATGATTGTCGTTTTATGTTTTGACCATAGAAGAGTATTCCTAGAGTATAGGGCAACCTTACTAGATAATTTTGTTGTAGCTTTTAAGACCTTGATCATGATGGGTCGTGATTTTGGTACCTTGTCATATTGCGAGCAGACTTTGTAGGATAGTGCTTCTAGGACTATTATACCTTCTCCCTAAAGTTTTGTTGCATTTTGATTTCGTTTGGTCAATGAAACGGCATGATGACCTAGAGCGATGAGACACAACATAGGCAGATTTCCAAAGTAGAGAGTGATAGATTTGCTAGTGCTAATAATAGCTTAGTTCCATAGGTTCACTTCTTGAGATTGACACTCTCAAAGAGTCTCTATTCCCCATTTGAGTCGCTTCCCTGAGTATTGACATTATGTTAGTGTCAGATAGCTATGGTGCAAATGTTCAATTGCGGTGACCCACTAACACTTCCACAGACACAACATCTCGTGCAACCAAGATACATTTTGGTTGTAGGTGGTATAACCTATAATCTTTGCCTTTAGTATTGTAACCAATAAAAATGCCTTTAACAGCCTTATCATCCAATTTTTCATGTTGCATGTGTGGCACCAAAGCATAAGCTAAGCAACCAAAAATGCGCATGCTATCAATAGATGGTTTTTAATCATGCCATGCTTCATAAGGAGACTGCAAGGCTTTGGTAAGACACTTGTTAAGTACATAACACACATGATAGCCTCAAGCCAAAATGAATGTGGCAAAGGACTATTGACCATACATCATGCTATCTCCGTTTTACTAGTGTGTATATATGGCACTATACATTGGTGTGCATTAAACTCATGAGAGATATAATCCCCTCTCGATCTAAATGGAGGGTGCCATAGTACATAAAAATGCTTGAAGCACATGAGCACTTTGGACTTACGTTTAAGCGGATACACCGATGCATGCTTGGAGTAATCAACGATGAAAGTCACAAAGTATAGGTAATTGCCTAAGGATGGAGTTTGCATAGGCCCACAAACATCACCATGCACAATTTGCAACCTGCATGTAGCCCTTATTGAACCATGAAGTATAGGTAATTGCCTAAGGATAGAGTTTGCATAGGCCCACAAACATCACTATGCGCAAGTTGCAACTTGCATGTAGCCCTTACTGAACCATCCTTTGGAAACTTTGAACGCTGCATTTTACCCAAAAACAACCTTCACAAACATACTTAGAAGGTTTTTCAAGAGGTGGCAAAGAAGCAATCATATCAATTTTTTGCAAATGCAGTAAATTGAAAAAAATTAGATGCCCAAAACTTTTATGCCAAAGGTTTGCATTTGAAACAACCTTTGAATCCACAAGTGCATTTGCAAAATTCTACCCACACTTGTCATACAAAGTGATCTTATACATCCCATGGCACAAAATGCTAGATGCAACTCTTTCATCACCGAAACCGAGATCATGAACTATACATCTATCATCCACAAATTTGATAACAAGGCCAAGTCTTGTAAGTGCAGATACAAACAAAAGGTTCGTTTTGATCACTAGTACATAAACTGCATCAACAAGTGTCAAAGAACTGCCATTTGTAATAGTTAGCACAAGTTGATTTTGCTGAGCGAATGTGATGTGTAATAGTGTCCTTCATAGATAATGCAATCAATGTATGAGCTTGTTCATCTCTAACATCCCAACGAGACTACTGAGTCGTAGACAAAACAACTCTAGCAGCAACACACCTACCAGAATTTGCAACATCCTCAACAAAGTTTGTATCCACAGAAGGCGGGCGTACATCAATGTCCTACACAACATTCCAAATGCCCTTTGACACAAGAACATGTGTCATCTTGTAAGCCCACATTGGGTAGTTATCCCCATCGAGTTTATTCTTAGTAAAACGAACATCCTGAAAACCTTTGTGTTATTGTCAGCCATGGCGAGTGACTACACCTGATACAAAGACTACCTGGAAAGAGGAAAATGAAGTAGGACTAACGCGTGCTATATAGTACAACCCAAAGAGAATTGTAAGAGATCTGTTCTTCAAAAATTTGTACTGATAAAAATTATGCACAAAAGGGCAAAATTGCATGTGCAGTACTGGTTGTAGTAGAAACGGAGGTGAAAATGAGCTCGAATCAAAATTTTGAGCAAACCAAGCTCTTCAAGCTTGCCTGAAGTATTGATCAACCTGTTGACATTCACCAAAGCTCACCCAAATCCGAGAAAGTGAGCAAGAGAATATTGGCGATGCTGGCGACTATGCTCGGCAGGATGCAACCTACTCTGATACCAATTGTTGGAATTAGGGTTGCAAGGATGCACACATAGCTTGGAGAAGATGAAGACGCTTAAGGCGCACAACAGAGACTGTATGACTTAGTGCACAATAGAAAGATAAGTTAGCCCTAGAATGATAGGCGTATATACAGTGAATGGGGGAAAAAACCTCCTAGTGAGGGAAAAATTTCCCGACGGTCCTAAAAGTGTTCACACACATCACTACCACATATATGGTAACAATTCTAACTAAAATGATTTTTTTAATGTGCTCGGTAGGGATAAGTTAGCCCTAGAATGATGGGCGTATATACAATGAATGGGGAAAAAACCTGCCAGTGAGGAAAAAAATGCCCTCGACGGTCCTAAGTGTGTTCACACACATCATTACCACATATATGGTAACAATTCTGACTAAAATGAGATTTTGAATGTGCTTGGTAGGGATGTTAATATTTGGCATTGCTTGAGCTCATTAAGGTTTGGAGTTTCTTGCTGTGTACTCTCTAATTCTACATTGTTTCTAAGCCCTTGGTGGTTGTACATTGTGGATAATGGGGTTGTTTTTAGGCTTTATGAGTAAACCTTCTAAGTTCTTTTTGACGTAATGCCAAGCTATTAGGTTTACTAGGAATTTTGTGTTCACTAGACAATCAGCATTATCCATTGAGTTGTGAAAAATAGGTAGCCTCAAAAAAAATTGGAACATGGTAATAATTTTGGACTTGCTTTTTTTTCCTTGGACTCCTTAGAGCTGCTTTGGGATGGTAAAATTGGTAAAATTTGTTGTCTGCTCTTTTACTATGTTGGCTGATTCTTCCCTAGCTCACAATCTTTTTGTTCTTGGCATATAGTAAAAGAAGGGATGCTTACAGTTTTCCTACTATTAGTGGATATCTATTGAATTGGAAAACACTTTGCTGAAGAGAAAAATGTTCTTAACATCTTGTTATTAGTAATATTTTGATACACAGGATCTATTAAGGTGTTTTTAGATACTAGCTTCCAAGCCATACATGTTTAAATGTGGCTTTTTACTTTGAAGGCTAGGATATGTTGGGTTTTCTTTTAAAGGCAAATTTATGAGCCTTATTGGGTTATATTGGTTTCCAATTGGTAGAATGTGTGTGAGGACAATTGGATTCTAGTTTTAATGGACAAGTGTCTCTATTATGAAAGGGATTGTTGTACTCGCAAAAATAAATTACAAAAATTTATTGATGAAATATTTTTTTAAAAAATTATATCTTTACTTGTTGGATAAGTAGTCAATTTTTTGTATTAAAATTCTACGGAACATATTAAAAATTGTATGGGATGCTCTCATTAAATTAAACACTTGTCTTTGACAAGTCAACTAAGAAAAGCTAAATGAATATTTTCATAGTGTATTTTTGCCATACCCATCAAGAGGGGAGATGGTTTTGTAAAGATAAAAAAGGAAATAAAAACAAGTTATTACCTTTGGATAAAGAAACATTTACTTTTTGGAACCTGTGAAGATGTCATTAGCTCTCTGTGTCCCAACAATAGTGTATCAGATATGTCCTTTGCAACAAACTTTTACTCCAAACTCGTAAGGTTTGAAAACTAAGTAGGGCTATAATTAATCTAAAAAATTTAAGCTTTGACATGGATAACAACTGACAAGTTCGTTGGCACCTATGAAACATATCCAAGGTTGACAAAATCTATTGTCTTGTTTATGTGGATGCAAGTGAGGGTCCCATCCTTGTTTAAAAGTGTTCAATTCAAGTAAAGTCTGACCTTGAAGATGAAGACCTGGTTCATTTATAGACTTACTTTATGTCTTGATGTATAGGATAACCCGAGCAAATAATCATTTTGATGAAATTATACAAGAATGCTTCGAATAAAATGTTACTTCCCTCAACAACTATTATTTTTAGGGAAGGCTTGAATGGATTCCACTTCTACACATCCACTGGTACCGATAATGAACCAAGCCCTCTTTTTATTTTGCTATTTTTTGCTTCTTTCCACATAGGTAAGTTGTTAACAATCTAATTTTAGTCTCTAGCATTGTAGAACCCTATATAATAGGCTCTTCATGGCAAGCATCCCTATTGGCATCTTCACATAGACTAGAATTATCTTTTGATTGTGTTGTTACTGAAGTTTTCTTCAATACTACAATGCGGCCAGGATTTTGCCAATACAAAATACACTCAAGGTCGGTTTCATAACCTAGCAAGCTACTTCAGATGAATGGACCTCGATAGCCACCAATCCATGCTGAGCACACACAAGGAACTTGAAATCTAAACCTTCCAAAGATGGCCGCTACCACTCTAAATCTAAAGCTTAAAAAAGAAGGATAGTCCCCAATAAACAACTGCCACTGTGACACCTGATTAGCAACCACACAAGGATCCATTGAGCACCTCTTTGCCAGCGAGATGATCCACGACTCCTCACTCAAAAAATGGAAACCATAATGAAAATGCCTCCGCACTACCACGGTGAAAGAGAATTTTTTTCCCGCACAACTCAGAATCTACACCAGAGAAAATAAATAGCAAGAACGTACATGACTTCTGACCATGGATAGAGCTTGATCACTTATCAGTCTTCACCTTAGATAAGGTCTACAGGGAAGTAAAACCTTACCTTTTGCAATGCGATGAAATCAGTACCAACCAGCAGACAAAAAAACTGCACCCTATTCGAGAGTTTCATAAAGAGCCGACCACACACATTAGCGAAATCAACAACCATTATCCTGCCCATTTCAGCCAAGCTGATCAGAACTTCTCCTAAAACATATCTTGTAGCTAGTTTAAAAAAACACATGGAAGACATGAAAACAAAAATGCACATTGAGAGCAAAGAAAGAGTTGGGCACCTCAAATTTCAATCACACCCCAAAGGACTTGACGGGGCCAGCTCATAAATGACGTATAAATTTAAATTTTGGTCGAGTTTATTCAAATGGAGTGCCAAGACAGCCTGGAATCAGCGCAAGTATCGAACTGGCGAAGTCCGTGCATGATGAGACCTTCCATTTCTATGCCCATTTTTCCTAGCTGGGTGAGGGTCCAGAACTGTTCTGATGTCTGAGAGAGCAAGTGCTTCCCCCATAACAAGGGCGATTTGTCCTGCCATGACCTCTGCTTGTTCCCTTTGAGGAAAATACTCCTCAGGGAGATGATGACTTAGCCAAAGATAAAGGGAGAGAACCTGATGCCTTGCCTCCAGGTCCATAAGCTGCAGAACACTCCTTGTCGCTCCAGTTGGAGTCCCCATGGCCAGATGAACCGGAGCCCTTTTGCTGTAAGCAAGAGCAAAACTAAGCAAAGCACCCACGACCTTCGCATCTCTGCTATTTACAGGTGCCAAGATAAAGGAAATTTTGTCCTCCAGCGTCAGGTCGCTGACCTTGTCAATAACACTTGCAACCCTCTTGAGGTGATCACAGCTGCAAAGAAAAAAAGACCCATCAACTCGACACGTCACCGCAAAATGATCAAGAAGCTTGGCAAATGTGGCGCCAGGTAACTGTGCTGCAAAAAGCTCAATTTGCTCCATGCCAGGAAAGAGCCCCGCGCAATGAGCATCCACAAAGGGCTCCTGCATGCACTGCACAAGATAAGGGATGTCATCAGAAAAGAATGTGGTCGCAATTCCAGCATGATACTGGGTTCCTCTTCTACCCGCTCTTCCAGCTATCTGCTTCACCTGTGAGGCTGACACTTTCTTCATTTCTGAACCAATATGCTTCTCAAAAGTATGAAAGATGACTCTCCGGATATTAAGATTTAAGCCCATGCCCACTGCATCCGTAGCAACTAAGACATCATAGCCACTATTAGGGTCATTGAAAAGCTTAGCTTGATGGGTTCTCGTTTCAGGTGGTAAAGCACCATAAATCACACAGCAACGATTTTTCGTAAGGAGCTCCACCGCCCTCTTTATGCTAAAGATTTCCTTGCGTGAGAATGTCACAATGCAATCTCCTGGTTGAACCTTCGCAAACCTCCCTTGTAATGACTCCTGACTTATCGACAAAGGTTCAAAACGCTCATAAGAATGCTCCACCAAATCATCACCTGTAACAGCACATAACTCTCTCACCAATTTAAGTGCACTCGGATCTCCACATACGTGAATCTCATCAGCTTGCACTCCGAGAAATGCCCGAGTCCAAGCCCAACCTCTGTATTCATCAGCAATCAACTGAATCTCATCAAGTATTGCCACTTGCCAAGGCTTTACTGTTGATACCATTTCTACGGTGCAAGCAACATGATAAGCAAAGGGGACTTCTTTCTTCTCTTGTCCTGTGATTAGACTACAATAAACACCATCAGCATTCATCGTATCATACACCTCCATTGCAAGAAGCCGAAGAGGACCACAGTATATGCCAGATGAAGCAACCTTGAATCTCTGAAGTGCGTTGTAGGTTTTCCCACTATTAGTTGGACCAGAATGGTAGATGACTTTGCGTCTCATAGCACGTGCAAATGGGAACCACGTATGTGGTTTTGTCAAATCAGCAGTCTCGACCAGGGCTTTGTATCTAGCAATGTCCTCAGAGAACTCTCTGCTTGAGTACTCCCAAAATAAGGGAAAAAGAAAATGGTCACTTGCAGTTGAAGGCCCAAGTCGTAGCAAATGATCTTTTAAATCAGAAGTACATCTTGAAAAGAAAAATTTCCTGAAATGCGAAACAGCCTTGGGAAAAATCACTGCACTAATGTGATATCGATCTAGTGCTTGCTCTTTTGCCCAACCATTCCAAAGAAAATGCTTGAAAACTTTCGCTAAGCCATCCCTATCAGGCTTTTGCAATCCTGATTCCTTTTGAAAAAGCAGCACCTGAAATATGTGCTTAACATCAGAAAAATCATGAAGCTTTGCATGAGGCTCCTTCCTTGAGACTAATTTGACCTGTTTTTCTGTACCTCCATCATCTCTATCTTTCCTGGACTCCTCTTTCAGCTGCTCTTGATTGTTGTTTACTTTAACGTCGCTATACTCTTTGACTTCCTTTCTGATAAAATGCATAGAATCAGGCAAAGGGTCACTATTATTATCTAAAACTTTTACCGGGCTTTCTGTGTCCCCATCTTCATAGGACACATCATTCATTGCTCTGTTTCTCCTCGAGCGTAGCGTCGCCTTCCTCTCCCGACTTTGCATGTGCCGTGGCACCAATGATTGGGAACCTTCCATAGCTCTGAAGCATTTTGAGCGTCTTGCTATTCCACTTTTCGAGGGACTGGTGGCCCTGTCTTCATGATCGATAGGCAGACCTCCACATGTCTCATGCACATCATGCTGGTTTTGAACACTGGTCTCCAACCCCTCATCGTAAAGAGGAAGTCTTTCCGAGCACACACTGTGAAGCCTCTTACGAAGCAGGTAAAACTGAAATTCAGCTGCTCTATCAGAAACATTTCTGGGAGCAAACCGTTTCCCAGACGAGCTGATACAGTTTTGTGGTGTCCCATCTGAGAGCACACAGATGCCCCTCTGGTGGAACGCATATACATAGAGAGATCTACAAGCAGACCTTCTCCTCATGAAGGACGGAAGCAGTCTTACTCCCGTCATATCTTGCCCCTTGAATCTTTGTTCTTTTAACTGCACTAGAGCAAGGACGTGGTCCACCAATATCTCATACACCACCACTTACAGGGCTGAATCCCTCCTTCAGTGCACGTGGATTTCATTAGCTTCAAGTCATTTTCCACTGCAAGATTCTATTCAGTCTCCTGCTGAATGCATGCTTGTAGACTGAATTGCAAGAGCATATGTGAAGATCCACGGTGCCCATCTCTTCCCTGCACACACCTAAGCTATGCTAAGATGCAAAAGAAGACGCAGAAGCATAACAAAACACAAATGTCGTAGAAAAATCATAACAAAACGCAAATGTCGTATAAAGCTCGAAACGAAAAACAGAAATCTGGGATTACCAAATGCCGAAAATGGAACGTACCTAGAGCTCCAGGGCAATAAAAAAGGAGCGGGGGATGGAGTGAGAGCGTTCTGAGCTCCATCTCAGGGCGAGGAGGGGCACCAAAAACCTATCAAGAATCAGAGCCCCTTCATGATCAATTGAAAGGGAGGACAACTACGTACTCAGTTCAAATCCTGTGTACCCAGGACCGAAAGGTTGGGCAAGGTGATCCCGGATCGTTTCCAGAGTTCAACCCCATTCTCTCACGCCCTCTCGTTACAAAAAAAAAAAACGGAAAATTACCAAAATACCCCTCTAATTTGTGGAAATTCCCAAAATACCCCTCAAATTTCAAAAATTACCAAAATACCCTTGCATCTATTTTGGTTGGATTGTTCAATATTTTATAATCTTTACTCCTTTTTTACTTCATTAGCGTAGTGGGCAAAATCACAAATCTGGAAGCACGTTCGTCCACGTGGTTGATTCTCAAGCTTTTTTCAATGCAGGCAAAAGAAAGCTCTCCCGGAATAACACTGCCCTCGTGCAGCCTCCGACCAACCTCCCGCCCCCGCTCCTACACACCTCAGCCCTCCACCTTTTCTGCACGTAGTGTGCCTCGGGGGCTGACCGACACCATGCTAGATAGGGGATTGCAGTTGGAGTACGTAGGTGATTGGATCTGGAGAGAGGCCCTCGCTTCGCATCTTTTGAAAACAGACTACGTCCTTGCTACACGATGTTCATCAACTAAGAAGCAAAAGTTGAGCGCGCAGATGAAAATAGCTGATAGTTGATAAAGGTATGCTTTTATACATTCTGCATGTCTGTCTAGCCGGGGTATGCTTTAATACATTCTCCATGTCTGTCTGGTAGCTGATGAAGTGAGCTCTTGTTGATTGCCGGCAGATTTGTGACATGGTTGTTGTTGCAAGGCTTATTAATGCAACACTTGCCATTCCCCAGCTGGATAAACGATCATTTTGGCAAGATTCCAGGTGATAAAAAGGTCACTTGTGTTGCTATCAATCTTAGGGACAATGTAAGGTCTTAGAGTAAGGAGGGTTTGTTGGGATAAATGCTACCAATCACAGGGACAATCTAAGGTATTAGAGTAAGCTCTCTAGGCGTCTAAAAAGAATTAGAACCATCTCCTTGATCTTATCTTCCACATCACCCTCCACCACATCTTATTTTATTTCTTCCACATCTTTATAAGAAACCTTGTTGTACCCACTTGTGACACACATGAAGCAATCTAGCAGTGCTTGCATTTTGCCCTAGCTCTTGTCGCTACCAAGCACGAGATAGCCCAGGACAATTTGGAAAAAGACTCTGTGCTTGGAACTACTTTGGTCGACATACCTGTCGCATTTGGTGTAGTCGCGAAAGCACGACACATTCTTCGCGAGCTTCCTCCAGGATCAGGATGGGATGCGGTCTCTTGGTATGCACTTATTGATGCAGGACACGTGCCAAATGGGGTGTATTCATGCGAGAGCCTATGAAATCACCTATGCATGCATCTTGAAGGCATGTGGCACAAGAATGTTGATATGGACACAAAAAGATATGATGCTGATATGGACACAAAAATCAATTATGTTGTTTGTCAGAGTCTGTTCAAAAAAGTTGTCATGCTTGGCACTATCTTGGTTGATATGTATGTCAAATTTCGTGCGCTTGAGAAAGATGTTGTGCTTGGCATTGTCTTGGTCGATATGTATGCCAAATGTGCTGCACTTCAAAAAGCACAAAAAAATGCTTGAGGAGCTTCTTGTCTGGAATGTCGCCTCTCGGAATGCACTGATTGGGGATGTGCACAACAATAGTAGCACCAGAGTCCGGAGTGTGGACTCTTGGAATGTAGTGATTTAAGGATGCTCTAGATTGTTCTCAGCAGATGCAATCACCTGCGCATGCATCTTGAAGGCATGTGGCTCTACGCACAACAAGAGCAGGGCTAGAAAGATTTCGTGCTTGGCACTACCTTGGTCGATATGTATGCCCAATGTGGTGGGCTTGAGAAAGCACAAAAAACTGCTTGAGGAGCTTCCTGTCTGAAATGTTGCCTCTTGGAATGCATTGAATGTGGGATGTGCGTAACAAGAGCAGAGCCATAAAGCTCTAGGCTGTTTTCAGCGGATGCAAATGCTTGGAATGCATTGGTCGTGGGATACGCACTACAGAAGCAGGGCAAGAAAGCTCGCTATCAAGAGTGTGGACTCTTGGAATGCACTAATCGCAAGATTTTCCCAATAGGGACAAGGGCAAAAATCTCTAGTCTGTTTTTAGCAGATGCGAAGCGATGGCCTCTCTCCAAATGCAATCACCTATGTAGGCATCTTGAAGGCATGCAGCTCTGTCGCGCTTTATTAATCATCGCAGGCAGAATCCAGATAGGAAGTGAAGGCCTCTCTCTAGATGCAATCACCTATGCAGGCATAATGCAATCACCTATCCAAGCATCACATGTCACACGCTTTTTTAATTGCACGTCGATCACAAGCGTTGACGAATTTCAAAATTGTCATGCTCCCTGTTAGGTGTTATGTTCGGAATGTCATGGTCGATATGTATGCTAATTGTGGTGTGGATGAGAAAGCAAAAAAAGTGCTTGAGGAGCTTCTTGTCTCGAATGTCTCCTCTTGGAATCGTCTTGGAATGTCCCTCTCAGTTGCAATTGTCCGGTGTTCTATTTGGAATGTCAGTAGATGTGAAGTGAGGGCCTCTCTCCGGACACGCACAGGGAGCGGGGCCGGAGTGTGGACTCTTAGAATGCACCAATTGCAGTAGGGCAGAAAGCTCGTTATTGAGAGTGTGGACTCTTGGAATGCATTGATCGCAAGATTTTCCCGATAGGGACAAGGGCAAAAATCTCTAGTCTGTTTTCAGCAGATGCGAAGCGAGGGCCTCTCTCCAGATGCAATCACCTATGTAGGCATCTTGAAGGCATGCGGCTCTGTCGCACTTTTTTAATTGTCACAGGTAGAATCCAGATGGGAAGTGAAGGCCTCTCCTAGATGCAATCACCTACACAGGCCTAGATGCAATCACCTATCCAAGCGTCACATGTCACAAGCTTTTTTAATTGCACGTCGATTGCAAGCATTGACGAATTTCAAAACTATCATGCTCCCTATTAGGTGTTATGTTTCGAATGCCATGGTCGATATGTATGTTAAGTGTGGGTTGCACGAGATAGCCTAGGACAATTTGGAAAAAGACTCTGTGCTTGGAATTGCTTTGTTCGACATGCCTCTCGAATTTGGTGCAGTCACAAAAGCACGACACATTCTGTGCGAGCTTCCTCCAGAATCGGGATGAGATGCGGTCTCTTGGTATGCACTTATTGTTGCAGGACATGCACCAAATGGGGTGTATTCATGGGAGAGCCTATGAAATCACCTATGCATGCATCTTGAAGGCATGTGGCACAAGATGCTGATATGGACACAAAAAGATGTTATGCTGATATGGACACAAAAATCAATTATGTTGTTTGTCAGAGTCTATTGGAAAAAGTTGTCATGCTTGGCACTATCTTGGTTGATATGCATGTCAAATTTCATGTGCTTGAGAAAGATGTCGTGCTTGGCATTGTCTTGGTCGATACGTATGCCAAATGTGGTGCACTTCAAAAAGCACAAAAAGTGCTTGAGGAGCTTCTTGTCTGGAATGTCGCCTCTTGGAATGCACCGATTGGGGATGTGCACAACAATAGTAGCACCAGAGTCCGGAGTGTGGACTCTTGAACTGTAGTAATTTCAGGATGCTCTAGATTGTTCTCAGTAGATGCAATCACCTGTGCATGCATCTTGAAGGCATGTGGCTCTACGCACAACAAGAGCAGGGCTAGAAAGATTTCGTGCTTTGGCACTACCTTGATCGATACGTATGCCCAATGTGGTGCGCTTGAGAAAGCACAAAAAACTGCTTGAGGAGCTTCCTGTCTAAAATGTCGCCTCTTGGAATGCATTGAATGTGGGATGTGCATAAAAAGAGCAGAGCCATAAAGCTCTAGGTTGTTTTCAGCGGATGCAAATGCTTGGAATGCACTAGTCGTGGGATACGCACTACAGAAGCAGGGCGAGAAAGCTCACTATCGAGAGTATGGACTCTTGGAATGCACTAATCGCAATATTTTCACAATAGGGACAAGGGCGAAAATCTCTAGTCTATTTTCAGCAGATGCGAAGTGAGGGCCTCTCTCCAGATGCAATCACCTATGTAGGCATCTTGAAGGCATGTGACTCTATTGCACTTTATTAATTGTTGCAGGCAGAATCCAAATGGGAAGTGAAGACCTCTCTCTAGATGCAATCACCTATGCAGGCATAGATGCAATCACCTATCCTAGCATCACATGTCACAAGATTTTTTAATTGCATGTCCATCGCAAGTGTTGACGAATTTCAAAACTATCATGCTCCCTGTTAGGTGTTATGTTCGGAATGTCATGGTCAATATGTATGCTAATTGTGGTGAGGATGAGAAATCACAAAAAGTGCTTGAGGAGCTTCTTGTCTCGAATGTCTCCTCTTGGAATCGTCTTGGATGTCCCTCTCAGTTGCAATTGTCCGGTGTTGACCGCTGGGTCAACAACACAACATAACTCAAGTTTCGTACCAAAGTCTTATCTTTTCGAGTTATGAAATGCTGCGGATTATGGCTATAAACGTCATTTGTAATGAGTAGTTATTCTAGTTTCAGAAGCCGGGGTGCAATGGCACTTCCAGATTGTAAATACAAAGCCATTTGAACCTTTTAACCCCATTTTTGGTTAAACCTAAGGTAGCCTTAGTATATAAGGTACCTAGGTCATTTTGTAAAGAAAGACTTTTAATCATAATCAAAATTTTAGCGCTGCCCTCTTGTGAGAGAAAGAGAGTGAGTGTGAGCTTTATCCTCTTGCTACGCGCGGCTCGCTCAACACATTGGAGATCCGACTGCACCATTGTTGTAGGCTCGAGGAGAGCTACGCGACAACACCAAGCATTCCACGCGAGACGAAGCGCACACGCTGACACATCTACAAGCTATTTGTGGTTGTAAGTGTATCAAACGATGTCTGTTTTCTGCGTGCTAGTAGTCTATAGAATCGTGGCGACATAAACTACGCATAGGTACTCATAAACTTCAATTTTGGGCACTTTCAAAATTCTGCTCTGTCACCCTACGCGTTTTCCGCAGATGGGTTTAGAGTGGGGGTTTTGAGTGTAGAAGCTTAGGGACAGGTGTATCCTAGTGAGGGGATGGTGTTCCTTAAGTTTCGTACGAATCTGGCATGATTAGGTGAGTTACCTTCCGTATGTGTGTATGTGGCTAGGTGGTGTAGTTGAGAGCAATGAGGTTCTTGATTGTGGTTTAGTTGGCCTTCCAGAGTGTTGTATGTGTAGGATGGTCTCAGCCTGACAAGCTAAAGAGATTTCCTCCGTGTACCTATTGTGTCATCTGTGTCCTCGATTGACATTATGTTGATCTAGGTAGTGTTTGCATGCACTTCATGGGTGTGTGAGTCGCTCCGTCCAACATTGGCGCCGTTGCTGGGGACACAAGGACCTAAGTAGGTTTCCTACTAACGCTCGTGTGATGGTTGCTTGATTTAGTTTCGGCTAAAGAAAGCGTTTTTCTTAAGTGGATGTGGAAGAGGATATTCCGCGATCAAGTGGAAAGCCAGGAAGCGTGTGTCTTGCCGAGGGTCTGCAACTAGATAGGTTTAGTTAGGATCTGTGGATTAGAGTAGTTGTTGGTGGTAGAGTGATTTGTGAGGTGATAAAAGCGTTTACTAGTCCGTGTGTGGCAGTGAAGCGTTTTTCTACTCATAGATGCAAAACCCCATATGATTTGTAGGAGTAGCTTTAGGTAAGTGATCTGATTCTGATCTAGAGCTATTCAACACTGAATTATTTGCTAAAGTGCTTGATTGCATTTGAAATCACGAAAAAGTGTGCTTTTGAGGGTAAAAATGCATTAAACAAGCTTTTGTGGATATTTTTGTATGGCTGGCTGATGCTGTGTATATAAAAGAGCATTTGCAAGGGTTCTGTGAAGAAAACCTGCAATTCTCTAAACATAGACATCCTACACGTAGGATGTCTCAATGGGGTTGTGGAGACCAAATTTGAAAATTCTAACTGCACCAGTGGGTTCAGAGGGTAGGTTTTACCCTAGTAACATATTGACTTGGGTGTTTTTCCCTATTTTTGTTGACCAAAAGCCAAAAGGCGAAGTCAGAAAACGTAAAATTTCAGCAAAGGCTTAATTGAGTGATTTTTGCATTGTTTTGCAATTGTGAAGCATACTTGCACTTGCTGAGAGCATAAGGAAGCATCAGGGACACTTCAGTCTGAAAAAATAAGCAGTAGACATCCTACGCGTAGGATGTCTACAGGGTGATCTGGTGGAAATTTTGAAAATCTGAGGTTACCAGTGTGTTTAGAAGGTAGGTTTTACCCTATTTTCACCTGGAAAGTGGAAATTTGACCATATTTTGATAGATCAAAGCCAAAAGACGAGAATTGCCAAGCACCCTACCCAAATTGTGTCCAAGGCCTAATTTCGAGACCAAAACCATAAGATGGCTGCATGAACATGTTTTGAATGATATATTGAGTGACTGAAAGGGGTTTCACCTCATTTGGGTGAGAAAATTGAGTTCAAAGCGGACCTTAGCACTTTTGATTGAAAAAGGCTAGAATAGCTAGTTTTGGGGTCTTTTGACATCCAAATTAAAATCTAAGCATAGCATTGGGTTGCTGACATCAAGGGGAAGCTGTGGGACAAGTCTGGGGTCAAACAGGCCAAAAAGACATCCTACGCGTAGGATGTCTTCTGTGTGATTTTGGACTCTAAACAAAATTCTAAGCATACCACAGTGATCAGCACCTTAAGGAGAGTCTGTGGTTCAAATTTGGGGCAATTCTAAGCAGTTAGACATCCTACGCGTAGGATATCTAAGGCATGATTTAGAGGCCAAATTCAAACTGTGGACATAGCAGGGTGTTGTATAGCCTAGTCAATTTTGGTCCAATTTGGAGTTGATTTGACTTGGGAATTCATCAGAACGGACATCAGGCTTTTGGAACAGATTCTTGATCATTTGACCAACCTATAGGTGTTAGAATCAAAAAGTAAAAATAGCTGTGAGTTTAGCACATGAAGGGGAAGCTATAGTGCAAGTTTGAGTTGAAACAGAGCAAAAAGACATCCTACGCGTAGGATGTCTCCTGGGTCATAAAGTGGTCAAAATTCTATTGTAGCCATAAAGGGAGGTTCTAAGTGTCTCAAGGATTCCATAACTTTTTTCAAAAGTGAATTTGGACCTTGTTTGGCCTATTTACTAAGCAAAGACAAGAATTGTCAGACATCCTACTCTTGGAGTGCACTAGAAGCTTATGCAGCCCAAATCTTGACCTATTGGCATCCAAATTCAATTTTGAGTATACCATTGTGTTGCTGAGCACTAGGAGAATCTTGGGATCAAGTTTGGACAAAATCTGAGCAGTTAGACATCCTACGCGTAGGATGTCTCCAACTTGATTTAGGACTCCAAACCAACCTATGAGCACACCACTGTGACCAGCACATCAAGGAGAAGCTGGGGTGAAAATTTCAAGTCATTCTGAGCAAAAATACATCCTACGCGTAGGATGTCTCAAGGCCATTTTTAGGTCCATATGAAATTCTGAGCATACCATTGTGTTGCTGGACTTAAGGGGAGTCTTTGGACCAAATTTTGTTAAATTCTGAGAATATAGACATCCTACGCGTAGGATGTCTCTAGGCCAGTTTTAGGGTCCAACTGTAATATTGACCATACAGAAGTGTTCACAGTGTCACAGAGATCCCAAATCTTCTTTTAAAATTGAATTTGGATTCATTTTGACCAGTCTAAACTGCATTTCACTTTTTTGGCCATAACTTTCACAAACAGTATCGGATCGGAAAAGTTTTTATATCAAAACGTAGCCTGGGAACGGCTCTACAGATCATAGAGAAACCGTTCAATTCAACTTTGAAAAAAACGTCGTTTGAGGCCTCAAAATTCATCCGCAAGTTAGGGGTGTCTGAAAGCGACAATTTGTGAGAATTGTGACGAAACGGTTGCGGTTTTGGACATAGTTTCGACTTTTCCCTAACCAAAGCACTTGTACACAGTGGACCAAGTCTACTTGAACCAAGAAAAAGCTCTTAAGCCCAGAAATCATGTCTACCCTAGATTCAAACACAGCTTACACAAGCTTGGAGATCCCGACTATAGAGGAATATCCTCCCACAATGGATCTTCCAAACTTGCAATTGATAAAGATCCATATTGTTGAGAGAGTTTGGATGATTGGTCATGAGAGTGAAGGACTATATAGATACATTGACGACAATGAGGTCAATCTTTATAAGTGCTCAGATCCATACCTAGAAGAGATAACGGATTATAAGCTCTTATATGTCTACACATACGGAGTCGACTGTCAATGGAGATCTATAGTTGTCGACAAGTATGGACGAGAATACAGAGTTGTAGAAAGCACAAATCCACAGACTGTACTAGAAAGAGGTGGATATTTGGTCAATGAAGGACCACAAATGCCTCCACCAAACACGAGAATTCCTATAGGAATTCCAAGAAGAGAGCCACCAGGATTCCCTTCAAGAGCGATAACGAGAGAAGGATTGGGAGAGTCTCTGGTTAGACTTGTAGACAATCGACGAGTTAGACCATCCCAAGTCCAGAAATGGGTAAACAAAAAATACTCCGGAGATAAAGATCCGAGAGAATCACGTAACGGCTTTTAGAAGAGTGATTAGAGCAGAGGAAGTTTCAGATTTTGCGACACAGTTTGTGGGATTTGGATTGAGTCTAGAAGATGATGCAGCTACATGGTTCGACTCGGTGGAAAAATGGGATTTTGAGACCCTAGATGAGCTGTTTGAGGAGTTTATTGAAGAATTCTCGCCAAAAGGCATTGCTCACAACACGGTCTCTCAAATCCATATATTCAAATAGAAAGAGGATGAATCAGTACGCAAAGCATCATTACGGCTCAAGAGATATGTTAAGCTCTGTCCGAGAGCGGAATTACCTATGCAAGCATGACTGATGCTGATCTTTATCCAGGGAATGAGACATGTGGGCCTTCAGAAGGATCTGCATATGATAAGGAGGATGACGCTAAACGAGTTGATCAAAGAAGCTCTTTATCTAGTGGATAACTGTGAGGCATACAAAGAAAAGGACTTAAAGAGTCAAGGAGATGACACATCCTCTCAGCACAGTGTTTCATAGATAAGTGAGTCCATTGCCAAGCCAACAACACCTATTGATCAAGAAAAGCTTATCGACGACTTGGTCAAGAGGTTGGTTCCTCTTGTAAGGTCTAATTCGGGAGAGCCAAAGTGGTGTGAAATTGAGAGAAAATGGACGAACCATACGGGGGAATAGTGCTATTATAGCATGGAAAATGCTAGGGAGAGGTATGTACAACCTGTTCCAGAAGCACCTACTCCACCTAGATACATTACGAGGAATGCGCCAGGACCAGTAGGAGTTTTAAGGCCACAACTTGTCTTAGGACAACAACCTCCGCTGCTAGGTGCTAGAATGCCGGTAGACATGAGATACATGCCAATGATGGAAGCATCAAATAAACCAACGCCAGTACCAGCTACAATGTGGTATAGCAACCAAAGTGAGTACTACCCTTCGGAGCAACAAAATGTGAGAGAAAAACATGGAGTGGTAAGGCCAGTACAACCTCCACCTCCTGGGTTTCAGTCGAAAGAAAGAAGGTATAAAATGGATGAAAAGACATTGCGATTCATTGCAAATAACGGCTTATCTAGGTCAAAGCTTGCTTATAACCAAGAGGAAATGCTAAAAGAATCTCCTCAGCCAAAGACAGATTGTCACAAAAGTCGTGACAACCACTTGGTCAAACAATGTCCTCATACGGAGATCACTGAAGTAAATGCCTATTGTCTTGAGTGTGGCATCACTCACTTGATCCCCAATTGCCCGAAAAACCCAAACCAAATCAGGAAAATCACGACAAATGTATTAAGGATTTTTCAGCTCCCTAGTAGCTCAGAAAATGAAAATGTCGTACCAGTTCAAGTGGTTACGAGAGCACAAGCTCAAAAGAAAGCTGATGAGAATCCAGAGACAAAGAACACGGAAAGTGACATGAGTCCAAAGACAGATGATGGACCAAAGACAGACGCACCTAGTCAGAAAACCAAGAGCAAACAAAATAAGCTAGAAAGACTAGGATGAAAGCATGCAGGGAACGAGAGCAAAAATCCCTAGCTGAGAAGCTTACTGAAGTTGAGGAGAAGATAAAACAACATGAGGAAAAGGAGGCACCTTCTCTTACGCAGATGGTTAAACCTCTAGAAGAACCATCCATGGATGAGAAACCGAGAAGTGCTAGTTCAGGAGGATCTATGTTGGCAGAGAAGGTTAATGAGACATTAGATGCCCTCTTGAAAGCCTATGATGTGAGGCTCAAAAACAACCAAACCCAAGAACACAGGTGGATGACATATCCCTATGCGGAACTAGAAAAGCAAAGGTTTGAAATGTGCCAGAAAAGGTATAGGTGAGCAAAAGAGTTGAAGTCTAAGTACTTAAGTCTGGTGAAGTGAAGGAGAAGTTCCAAAAGACACTCACGTACTGAGCACAGTGAGATACGAGTGGAGAAACTTCTACATCGACAACCCTTCTTGGAAAGGTGGAAGCTATTGAGACATCTTTTGATGTCACATGTGTTACATTTATTCCTCGAAACACCCATCATCTCCTTCTTTCACATTGCATGCTTTTGTTGACAAATTTCTCATATGCATATAGAGTGTCCCATAATTGGCACTTGCATCAGACACTCTTTCCGTGTTTCACCCAAGCACTCACCTTTCATGAACATGTATTCACGTTCAACTGCTCAACTCCAATAAGAGCGTATACCAAAGGCATTTTTTTTCCCACCGGGTTTTTTCCCTTTGGTCATCCAGGTTTTAGACCCTAATCAAAAGACCCCTATCACCATCCTCTTGTACATATTCCTTCTACATCAACAATAAGGAAATGCTACTCAAATCAATTGACAAATGAATTGGAGCACCAATTTCAGATCATAGCATACTTCTCCTCAATGGCGAGTCGAAGAATGACCTACAATGACAAAGCTGCAGACAACACTAACAACATGATTGCACAGAAACAAAGAAGTCCCCAATGAAGAAGAGAAGACATAAAAGTAATCAGAGGATCTCAAAAGGTGAATGGTTATGATGATTGATGTCCGCTCTAATGGATCATAGTTCTTGTTGTGGTCCGACAAAGTTATAGTGCAACAGATAAAGCCAAAACGACAGCAAAGACCACATCGCCATCGACAATCAGGTCATGTCGGGGACGACATGAACGCGGAAGAGGAGAGTGTTCACCGCTGGGTCAACAACACAACATAACTCAAGTTTCGTACCAAAGTCTTATCTTTTGCGAGTTATGAAATGCTGCGGATTATGGCTATAAACGTCATTTGTAATGAGTAGTTATTCTAGTTTCAGAAGCCGGGGTGCAATGGCACTTCCAGATTGTAAATACAAAGCCATTTGACCCTTTCAACCCCATTTTGCTTAAACCTAAGGTAGCCTTAGTATATAAGGTACCTAGGTCATTTTGTAAAGGAAGACTTTTAATCATAATCAAAATTTTCGCGATGCCGTCTACTGTGTGTGAGAGAGAAAGAGAGTGAGCGTGAGCTTTATCCTCTTGCTACGCCCGCCTCGCTCAACACATTGGAGATCCGACTGCACCATTGTTGTAGGCTCGAGGAGAGCTACGCGATAACGCCAAGCATTCCACGTGAGACGAAGCACACACGCCGATGCATCTACGAGCTATTTGTGGCCGTAAGTGTATCAAACGATGTTTGTTTTCTGCGTGCTAGTAGTCTATAGAATCGTGGCGACATAAGCTACGCATAGGTACTCATAAATTTCAATTTTGGGCACTTTCAAAATTCTGCTCTGTTATCCTACGCGTTTTCCGCAGATGGGTTTAGAGTGAGGGTTTTGAGTGTAGAAGCTTAGGGACAGGTGTATCCTAGTGAGGGGATGGTGTTCCTTAAGTTTCGTACGACTCTGGCATGATTAGGTGAGTTACCTTCCGTATGTGTGTATGTGGCTAGGTGGTGTAGTTGAGAGAAGTGAGGTTCTTGATTGTGGTTTAGTTGGCCTTCCAGAGTGTTGTATGTGTAGGATGGTATCAGCCTGACAAGCTAAAGATATTTCCTCCGTGTACCTATCGTGTCATCTGTGTCCTCAATTGACATTATGTTGATCTAGGTAGTGTTTGCATGCACTTCATGGGTGTGTGAGTCGCTCCGTCCAACATCCGGTGTTCTATTTGGAATGTCAGTAGATATGAATCGAGGGCCTCTCTCCGGACACGCACAGGGAGAAGGGCGGAAGCGTGGACTCTTGGAATGCACTGATTGCAGCAGGGCAGAAAGCACGTTGTCGAGAGGGTGGACTCTTGGAATGCACTGATCGCAAGATTTTCCCAATAGGGACAAGGTTAAAAAATATAGACATGTAGTAGTGTTAGTGTGTATACGCGCTTCACCAGGGGGACTTTTCTCCCACTGGGTTTTTCCCCTTGGACATCTGGTGTGAAAGGACACCTTATCTCTTAGGGTCTCATATAAGCTTTGTAGCTCTGAGTTTGGATATACTCTATTATTCTAATATAGAGAGATAGACTACAGAGATCTCGTACGCAAGCTCTGTGTCTTCTCCTTCTCCATCTTCTTCCTACTCTGAGTTGCTATCTTCCTTCTGTTTCCTGTTTCATCATCTTCAACAATTGGTATCAGAGCAAGGTGATTTCTAGAGCCTCTACTTGCGTTTTCGCGTCCGCGCGCGCACTCGCAGTTTTCAAAAAATTTGTTCGTGGGAGCATCCTCGACGTTCCCGGAGTATTCTCAGTAGGCAACCTGGGGTTTTACCCCCCTTTTGAAGCTGTTCGAGCCCTCAGAATTTCGTTCTGAGCAGCGTAGCAGAAGTTACTTTTCGGAGGCGTTTAGATCAAGAGGGTGTGCTTTTTGACATATGTTCTTCAGGTAAACAGTTCTTTTGGGAAGCAGCTTGTCTTAGCTTTGTGCTGAGATTTTGTGTAGATTTTTTCTTGCATTGGAGAGGAGATTTGTGAATCTCTTGGAGGTTCTTTTGCTCTCTTGTGTGCATCCACAATATGGCTCAATCTACGGAGAAAGAGATTTTTGGTGCGTTTACATCCGAAGACAAATTGGATGGTACCAACTATTCTCTTTGGTCTTTTATGGCCAAAAATGTTTTGGTTGGTAAAGGATTGTGGGATTATGTATCTGGAGATGAAGTTCGTCCAGCTAGCATTGCACCTGCCACGCCTGGTCGTGGTGCAGCTGTTGGTGCAGGACCCTCACAAGTCACTTCAGAGCAAAAGAAATGGGATACTAAAGATGCACAAGCTATGGCTGTGATTGCCTTAACCATAAAGAGGACAATCACACCACATATCAGATCTTGAAGAACTTCTGAGGATGCTTGGAACACTCTGCAAGCTATGTTTGGAGGAAGAAACGCTGCCAGAATAGAGTTTTTGAAGAAACAACTTGACAAAATACAGATGGACGAAGGTGACGATATCGTCGAGCATCTTACAAAAATCAGGGATCTTAAAGAGCAATTGCTTAGCATTGATGAAGTGATTCCAGAGAAGGACTTGGTTTCCAAAACACTCAATTCACTATCACCATCTTATTTGACTTTTCAGACTTCTTTGACTCTGTCTTTGCGAGCTAATCCTGAGCCTCTTCATTTTGAAGAGTTAGTGGCTTTGCTATTGTAGGAGGATCAATCACGTAAGAACAAGTCTTTATAGGTGGATGGTATGAATCATGCTCTTGTTGTACAGAACAAAAACAAGGGTAAAGAGAGTGCTCATCATTCCAAGTCTGGTGCAGGACAGTCTTCAGAGAAGTCTAAAGGTGATTCCGACAAGTCCAAGAAGAAAGGTAAATGTCACTACTGCAAGAAACCTGGTGACTACATTAGTGAGTGTAAAAAGCGAATTGCTAAAGAAAAGAAGAAAGAGTCAAGTTTGGTTGTTTCAGCTTCTGGTGATTCTTCTACAGCTAAAGAAGAGTCTGCAAACTTTGTGCAGGATTCTTATGCTTTCGTAGTATGTTCAGATTTTTCTGCTTACAGTGTTTACGAGACACAAATGATTTGGTACTTTGATAGTGGTGCATCCAGGCATATTACTTCTGTTAGGAAATAAGACGTAGCTAAATAGATTTTTGAGTAGATTACTTAATGGAGAGAGATAGATTTCACACACAAGAGATTATAAAGTAGATAGAGAGAGAGAGTACACACGATATACGTGGTTCACCCAATGTGGGCTACGTCCACGGGAAAGCAGCCACTCAATGGCTTTAGCACTTCAAAAGAAGAAGTAGTTTACAAAGGGATTAAACCCTTGATAGAGCTCCCGCCTTGCTTCACTCTCACCACCGCACACTCACCTTGTTGCATCAACTTCACAATATGAAATGTGTGTAGAAATGGCCTCCTTTTATAGGCCAAAAGGGCTGCCTTCTCTTATGAGAGACAGCCATGTGTAGCCGCCCTTGTGTGAATAAGTCCAAATCGAACCCTCCAATCCGCCCATGTGTGGCCGCCCTTGAGAAGACAAGTCCGCTTTTGAATTCGGCCACCGGCCAACCGACCGGTTGTTTTCCGAACACTTTCCGGCCGCTGTCCGGCCATAATATTCCGGCGAAAAGGAATATTTCGACAGAAAAAAAAAGCCTCGGGGGCCTCTGCCCCCGAGGCCTCTAAAGTTGCCCCTGATTCTTGTCCGTGAAAATTTTGGTTTCCGGTGAGTGATTTTCCTTCACGCACGATGGCTTCTCCTCATAATGGGGGCCTTACAAATGTGCGCTTTTACCACAGAAAACTACAAGGGTAAATCAGGCTCCATACTTAACAACTTCAAGGAAGGATTTGTTTTGTTCATTAGATGCAGCTCCAACAGGAAAGAAGGTGACATGTGCAAATAATGCTTCTTATCCAATCAAAGGCGTTAGTAAGATTTTGATTACCATTTCAGATGGTTCAGATTTATGCTTGCCAAATGTCTTATATGTTCCAGGGATCAAGAAGAATTTGTTGTATGTATCCTCTCTTGCAAAAAATGGTCTTCGGGTCATTTTTGAGGATGACAGATGTATTGTACGAGATCGTGAGAATGGTTATTCTCTTATCACTACAGGTACGCTGGAAAATGGACTATTTGTGCTAGATCGTTATGAAAAGCAGATTCAGGTATGTATTGCAAAAACAAAGACTCGGGCCATGCAGGATGCTGAGTTGTGGCATGCTAGATTTGGGCATGTTAGTTATGGCAGTTTGATGACTTTACAATGTCATAATATGGTGCATGATTTGTCTTTATTGGAGATGCCACCAAGACATGTATGTGAAGGTTGCGTTCTTGGAAAGATGCACATATTTGCATTTTCGCAGGATGGTTCAGTTAGAGGGACACGAAAGTTACAGCTTGTACACAATGATGTATGTGGTCCTATGAGGACGCCATCTATAGGAAACGGCCTTTATTTTGTGACCTTCATTGATGACTTTTCCAGGTTTTGTTGGGTGTATCCACTCAAAGCAAAGTCAGATGTGTTTGCAATTTTTCAACATTATGTCGCCATGGTTGAAAATGAAACAGGTTGCAAAGTACAGACTCTTCGTACCGATCGAGGAGGTGAATACATGTCAGGTGCATTTAAGGATTTTTTGGGAAAGAAAGGCATTAAACACCAATGCACTATGACATACACACCACAACAGAATGGTGTTGAAGAAAGGAAGAACAGGTCTTTAATGGAGACGGCTAGATGTATGCTCAAGGCTAAGAGTTTGTCTCATAAGCTATGGATGGAGGCAGTTGCTTGTGCAGCACATGTTTTGAATAGGTGTCCTACTCGTGCCTTGAAGACCATTACTCCATATGAAGCTTGGTATGACAGAAAACCTTCAGTCAGTTATCTTCGTGTTTTCGGTTGTCTTGCTTATGCTCACATCCCTCAGCAGTTACGTGGGAAGCTTGATGATAAGGCAATCAAATGTATATTTGTGGGGTACAATAGTGGAAGTAAAGGTTATAGACTTTACAATCCTGCTACAAACAAGATTTTTGAAAGTCGTGATGTAATTTTTGCAGAAACTACTGCTCAACCTATGGTTGCTTTTGATGTACCTCATATGCAAACACATGATGTATTTGAAGGTTTGCTTCCTTCTTTTGTGGAGAATCAAGAATCACAACAGGTTGATAATCTTGATCAATCTTTTGATCAGCATGTGACACCTCATGATGTAGAGGAAATTGTGCGTGAAGAGCAAGAAGTTCTCAGGGAAGAAAGAACCTTGCCTAAATGGGTTCAAAAAAACTTTGGAGGATAGCAAGTTGAATGCACCGTTGCCACGAAAAACACGTGCTGGTACTACTTTTGGCAGAGAGCAAGTAGATTTGGCTTGCTTTAGCACTCTTTGTGATGCAGATGAGCCTGATTCATTTGAACAAGCTTTAGAGTGTGTTCAATGGAAAGATGCTATGGAGCAAGAAATTGATTCTATTCATAAGAATCATACATGGGATCTAGTGGACTTGCAAAAAGCCTATTGGTACAAAGTGGGTTTTTAAGGTAAAAAGGAAATAAGATGGTACTATTGACGGGTACAAAGCAAGGCTTGTGGCAAAAGGCTATGCGCAACAGAAAGGCATAGATTATGATGAAACCTTTGATCCTACTTCTCATGCGTCCACAGTTAGATCACTAGTTGCAATTGCTGCTCATCATGGTTGGAAAGTGTATCAGTTGGATATCAAAACTGCTTTTTTGAATGGTGATTTGCAGGAAGAAGTTTATGTAAGTCAACCAAGTGGTTTTGTTGTAAAAGGGCAAGAGCAAAAGGTATGTAGATTGCGTAAAGCTTTGTATGGTGTTGGACGGGTACGCCGCGACGGACATCAGCACAGCGAGAACTCACCTAACAAGTAATGTCAGCTAAGGACGAAGCTCGACCCGCAGGCGCATGGAAGCAAGCATAAGGTGTCAACCTACACTCGACCGACTCCTAACTAATTCCTACAGAGGCTCCTACCACTTGTCTAAGTCACAGTCTTCAAGAGAACAAAAGAGGATGCTTCCTACAACGCTTGCTAGAGCCGAGTACCTATCAAACACTTCCGAAACACCATAGAACTTGAAGGAGACCCTACTAATACCTATAGGCCACTCTCCCTAAGGTCTGTGCACCAAAATCACGACCCAAAACACCCGGTGCAGAAATACGTAGGATGTCTGGCCGAAAGTTGCAGGTCTTCGTTTCCGAAATATGAAGTGCCTAATGTGTAGTTCTACTCAATGTGAATGCGTGGATATGCTGCAATGCAAAATCGGACAACGTATGCTCACCCAAACAACCGATGAAGCTTGTAGAAGGAGCTCCCAAAGCAGGACCGTATGTGCGCAATGTTGGTATCGGCTCGTAGCTCTAGTCGGGGGCAACACGCTGCACTTCTCCGCACTCGATTCCGACCACCGTAGCACACGTAGCGTCAAGACAAAGCTCACACTCTCTCTCACGTACACAGTACGCTCACTCACAAACTTAAACTTGTTTAAAATGACAAAAGGTTTTTCATTAAGGTCAAAAAGTGATATATATACCTTACAACTTCTCAAACCCTAAACTTTCAAAATCATCCATCTACTCCATCTAACTATCAAAACTGGGATAGAATCTGGAAACTTCTGTAAGTCCCAATATTTACAAGGTGAAAAACCGGGTTTTCCTCAATGAATGACTAATTACCAAAAAAAAAAAAAATCCGTCGAGTAGTTAGATACCGTGGGGTGTGTCCAGCTTCTAACATCCCCCCCCCTCCTTGTTCATGCCGTCCCCGACATGGCCTTGATCTTTTGCTTCACCTTATGGTCTCCTGCATCTTTAGGAGTGATTCGTACCGTGCATGTAGATTTAGCATTGTTGGTCCAAAGATGTCTGTATGCATGGTAAAGAATCCCATGTAGAAAGCTTCTTCAAATGCCTGGAGATGATAAGATGGGAGGAACATGATTCTTTGGTATAATGCATGTATCACCTCCTTGGAAGGCTGATCTGACATATCATAAGCACATCTGTATGTGTCCTGGAAGAAAAATATGCTATCAGTCACCTGTCCTGGCTTGAAGGTTTCAAACACTGCTAGGATGGTTCTGCAGATCTCATGATGCATGTAAGGTCAGGTGAGCTAGTGAACAACTTTATGGCGCCCGTTAGGGTTTTCACCATATATTGTACACTTATTCTCTCACCTGCCTTCACACCTGGCAGCTTTGGGTAGTTTAGCCAAGTGGGTTGGCTTCTCTGTAAGAGTTCGTGTGCTTTCCACGTCCTAACCCTTGGTAGAGGGCAGAAGCTGAGGTTGTCCCTGATGTGTTTAGGTGCCTCTACCAAGTGTATTAGGTACTGCGGGTACTTGGTAAGCCAAGCCTTCCTCCACTTGGGCTGAGAATCCACTATCAGCCTTACTCCTTCTGGCCTCGAGGTGTCTTCATTGTAGAGAGGGACCGTTGGCTCTTCTCTGATCCGCTGGTTTATTGTTGCCGCTTCATATTTAAGCAATGGATATGGGAGAGAGGGTTGTAGCCATTCACGCCTGAGATCGCTGGCGTCGATTTTCTGAATTGTCATTGATTTGAAAACCCTCTGTTCCCATTCCAAGGCCTCTTTGGTGCTTTCTCTGAGCTCTGCCTCTATTGCTTTTCGCAATTTTTCCTCCTCTTCCCGTGTTAGATCCTGGGGCTCTTGAGAGGAGCCTGCTATGCTTTCCTCTGGCATGGGTGTGTCCATAGGATCTGCCACATTGTCGAGGTCGATACCCTCATTGGCAGCTGGCCCTGAGCTCTCTGCTTCTGCTTGTTGCCGGCCTTTCAACTCCTCAATTTGCTTGAGGAGCGTCTACTTTTCCACTTCGGCTTGTTCGCCCATAGTCACGAGGAGGTCATTGAGTTCAGCATTTACTTTTTCAGCCTCCTCGAGCTTTATCTTTATGCCCTCCAACTCTTCTTGTAGGGCCTTTTGGCTGTCCTCCAATTTGGTTTGCATTGCAATAGAACCTTCAGCCATGATCACCCTCTGCTTCTTCTCAAGAGTCAACTCCCTTTGGAGTTCTTGCATTTCCTCTTCATACATTTGACTCTCCGAAATAACTTGAGTTGAGCTTGTAGCTCTAACTCTCGCAAGTGATGCTCTCAGCCTCTAGATGGTTTGATCTTTGAATTTTAATTGGTCCTTCATCCAGGCTTGCTCTTCTCCTTAGCATTCCTCAAGGCCTCTACTTCTTTAGTTTCTTCTGCTAGCTGGAGTGTCAGATTATCTCTTTCTTTTTCTGCATCTCGCAATGACTTGCTGAGTTGCAGGCACTCTTCTTCAACTGCTTGCAATCTCTTTGCCGCTGCCTCATTTGCTTCTTCCTTTGCTTGGCAGTTTTGTAGAGCAGTGGCCAGGCTGGCCTGGAGGTCAGCTTCTCTTTCTTTGTGTCCTTGGCTTTTTGCTTGCAGTAGATCTCTTTCCATCTTGGTCTTTACTTCAGTGGCCTTTAGAGTTATCAATTCTTCATTTGATGCCTCAGATTGTGCCCTTATTCCAGCTAGCATTGTCATCACCACATCCCAATCATTCGAGGGCGGGTGCAGGTCTACCGTGTTGGTAGCAATCTCCTTTAGCTCAATTAGCCGGATGCCTGGCATCTGTTCTTCATGCCCTGTCCTCGCCAAGTCGAATGCGACTGTGGCGGCTTCTTCGCTTGTATAGCCTGTAGCTAGCAGGTCCAGAAATGCATAATATGATTCTTCAAGTTCTTTTTGCTCAGATGTAGGCTTGGCCTCTTCCTTGGGCTTAGGTTCTGGCTGTTGCTCTTTCTCTTCAGCCCGGTGTTCTTCTTGATTGTCTCCAGCCTCCTTATCTTCTGGTGGAGGGCTGCTACGAGGTGGTGATGGTGATGGTGATGGTGATGGTTGTGGGCTAGGTTTAGGGCTATCTGGTAAAGTTGTAGGTTTGCCCTTTATATCTCTATCTGCTTTCTTCTTTCTTTCCCTTTCTTGATTTTCTTGTTCATCTAGCAATGTCTGCCGTATCTGCTCCACTTCTTCCTCTGTGAAAGGGATGTGGGGAATGTTTTCCGCTGTGGCATCAAGAATCTCAAAATTCTTGATGTAGTCTTCAAAGCGGTCCCTCTGCACTCTTCTTGAGGATCCGGACATAGACTCGAGGGATGGCTTCCATAATTCGTTTAAATCGCCCTTGAGGGCTCTTTCTGCTCGAAAACTCTCCATCAGCCTCTCGAGTCTAGCCGCTTTTTGTGATTGAGTCTCTTTGACCGGCACTTGAGCAGATTCTTTTTTTCCTTTCTTCTGCTCAAGTTGCTCCTCTTCCACTGGCTCTAGTCGTCTCTTCAACCTTGTAGCCACCCTTGGTGCTCTTTGTGGCTCGTCTTCTTTGTCTTCCTTCACCCTGAGCCAGTCATTCTGAGATGGGGGGTCAGGCCACCTTCCCTTGGCGTGCAGTGCTGCATAAACTACCTTGGTTATCATCTCTCCTGGCACTATGTAGGTTGGCTTTTTGTTTCCCATCTTCACCAGGCTGTCATGTATGTATGCCGCATAATTGATTATCTTTGGGGTGCCCTTTGTCATTGCCCAAGTAAATGTTGTGGCAATTGCACCTGGCGGCATCCTGTACTTCTGCGGCCTCTTCGTGCACATGTGGAAGTATTGGTTGTACAATTGGCTCATGATCGCCACCTTTGGGTTGGCGTTGTCTTCAAAAGTGTAATTAGCCTTTTTCTCTTTGTACACCTTTACTTCATCCCTTCTCTTTGTCACGCTGTCTCCCTAATTGGAGAGATCTAGTGCATGGGCGACAATCCTTTCCGTGATAATGATCTCTGTGTTGGGTCTGCCGTGCAAATCAATCACCTTGTCCACTCCATCTTCTTTAATGTTGGTCACAAACTCCCATACCCTTTTGACGTCCACCCCTGCTGGGATTGCTTCGAAATAGTTATGGAGGTCAATTTTCTCCAAGTAGCCAGCCATTTTGCTTCGGACAAATTCATTGAGCTCCCTTGGCAGCATTGGCAGCTCTATTACATTTCCGTCATTGTCCTTGAACACACCTTGGTAGATCTTTAGGTCGTTTGTCTCTAGTAGATCTTCCTATATCCAGGTGCTTGTGGGCTTTAATGTTCCCTCTGGAATGACAAATGGTTCCACCTTGTCCAGATAGTCTTTGATTGTCATTCTCTTCTTCTTTGCCGGTGACTTCGAGGCTGCCATAGACCCTGTTGCACTCAGCAATCCGAAGTTAGCGTTTTTTCCATATCAGCTGCTAAACTGAGTTTTATTTATCCAAATGACTTGAAAATTGAAATTATAGCCTAAAAGGAACTTGTGAAGCTGTGCATGTGCTCACAGTGTAAATTTGACCAAAAAAATCCATCTAGACATCCTACGCGTAGGATGTCTTTTTCCTCAGAAATGGTTCATACTTGACATGTATGTAGTGTAAGGCTCATGGAACATGGTTATAAGCTTGGATTTGAATTTGGATGTCAAAAAGAGGATTTTTGGGCTGATTTAGGCTTTAGGTCACAATTTTGGTAGATTGTCCATCATGGGAAGCAATTGATGTCCAAATGGGTTAAAACTTGATATATGGGCTCAATGCATCATGATATTAGCTCCTATGATGTCATTTCTTGCACAGAAGTCTAAATCTAAGCTTAAGACATCCTACGCGTAGGATGTCTTTTTCATCAGAATTGTATGAAACTTGATCTATGGGTTGTCCTTGACCTATGGAACATAGCCATGTTCTTGGATTTGCATTTGGATAATAATTGATGCCTGTAGGGCTCTGTGAGGTGTTTTTGGGCTCAAAAAAGTGTATCTTGAAGGTGTTGGGGGTCAAAAATGATTAGAAGGGCTTGAAGCTTGACATATGGGCTCTTGTGGATGAGGTTATCAATTCTGAAATGACAAAACTTCTCCTTCATGCCCAAATGGTCCATAAGACATCCTACGCATAGGATGTCTATTTCCTCATTTTAACTCCCAGACCACACAGAAAGTTAGCTGATGTGTTTGTGAATGTGTTGTGCAAGTTTCATGAGATTTGGACAAGATTTGGTAGGTCAAAGGCTCATTAGTGCCTTTATGCCCTAACTTTGCGTTTTTCCATGCATATGAGGTCCAATCTCATCCAAATGTGATGAAACTTGGGGTATGGCTTGTAAATGTCATTCAGAACATGTGCATGACAAGAATTGTTGGGTTTTGTGCCAAAAAATGTCCTTGACACATCCTACGCGTAGGATGTCTCCTGGTGATTTTTCCTTTGTTAGTGCTCCCAGTGCTTGCCCGTTGCCCCCTTAAGTCCCTTTTGAGCCTAATTTCAACAAAAAAGTCAATTGGATAGAGTATAACTCCCTGTGTGGACTTTAGAGCCTCCGAGCCGTTTTCTGACTTTTGGAGTGCTTTTTGGCGATGAAATTCCTCGATGTTAGTCTCCATAGCTTCCCAATCCCTTGGGGATCCTTGCCGTATGGTTTTTGTCGACTTCGGCTTCACCGGAGCTTCATTTGGCAATTTGTCTCTCTAGAAGCACCCGTGGCTGCGTTTACATACCTTTGATGATTTGTGGTGGTCCACCACCATAGGACTTGGTTGTTGATGGTCTAGGAAATCCGCTCGTGGAGTTTGGTGGCCAACGGACTTGCGGTTTGGCCACAAGTGCATTTTGACGCTTTGTCTGTCTTATGCCGTTTCTGAGGTTTAGTGGCGCTTCGGGTCACTTTTTGGTCATGCGGGTCATATGGACTTGTCGAGCATGTCGATATGCTCCTACCCATAAATTTTGGTAGCATTTGGTCGCCGTTTCGCCTATTTCCCATTTGGTGGCCTCTTGCGGGTTTCTGGGAATTAGGGTTTTTCCCGATGGTTTCCCACTGCCTTTGGCTATCCAGGACTGGTCTCCTAGACTAGGGTAAGCTGCCGATGAAGTCTTGTTGCTTTTGGGTTAGCCGTTTGGCCGCCGTTTCTATTTGCAGGTCTCTACCGCCCGCTTTGTGTGTGACTTCTACGCTAGTTCTCGCGACAGAATGACAAGCATGCGTGAAAAGCTCAAGGTGGTGAGCCTACCTCTCATGTCTAGAGCTGGTCGGGTAGCCGTGCGCGTCGTAGAAGCTGCTGGAAGATCGATCCGCTCTAGGTGACAGAAGCTCTCTCCACAAGGTTAATAGTGAGAATGAGCTAAAAATGGGGTGAAAAATTCTTATAATGGAGGTCCCCGAACCATTTTTCATGAAATTTGACATGTGCTCCTATCTTTCTGCAAGATGCGGTTTAGGCTCAAAAATTTCTTGATTTGGACTCCATTTGCTCTGTTTACCAGAAATTTGTCATTTCGGTCAAAACCTGGCCAAAACACGCTTTCCGCTCACCGTACCATAGGTTGTCTTTTAGTCACTGGTCATCCCCATATTTTTTGTTTTTCATTACGACTGTTTTTCACCTACTTTTTGTATTTTTGAAGTTTTTCTGCCGAAAATTAGCAAAATTAAAAGGAAAATAGCAAATCAAACCCAAAAAATCCCCAAAATTCATAATAGATCACAAACATCGCCGCAACACATTATATACACTCACATGCAATTTTTATGGCCGGATTTCTCCGTTTTACCAGTATTTTGCCTGAAAAATGGCTATTTCTACTTATATACACACACCTAAGGGCTTGATTTGGCGTTTGGCCCCATATACATGTAGCTTCATGCTATATAAGGGCATATATACTTGGGTTACTCCAGAAAATTTCGCAATCAAACGTCAACCCTTTAAAAAGTCGAAAATCATGCCCTTTTTTGCTGTTTCTGTTATTGGTTCCGCATTGAGAATGCCTCCCCCCCCCCCTAGTCAGAGTCCTCCCAGACGACAAGGTCTCGCCTCGTAGTATGTGCCGTGCATATGTTGAAAAAGTCATGCTAATGCCTGGCCGATTAATGTGGCCCTATTTTATGCATACTCGGTCAATGCATGGAAAAATTAATGCTGGGCTAGAGAAGGGAATAAGTAAGATGCTTATTGGCATTCGCCGTCGAGGTTTCCTATTTTTTTTGCAAGTAGCAGCTGTAATTCTACTGCTCTTTGTTTAATGGTTTTTTTGGCCAGAGGCAACTGCTTTGCCGACACTGTTGATGGAGTCATAGTTGTTTTTGAGGATGGAATTGGCTGGGATGTGATAGCTATGGGCCGTATGGCCTTGGCTTTCCATTGGTAGTTTGGTGCTGCCAACTTTGCCACTGGTTTGTCTGTCATCGGCACCCTCTTATATCTGTTTGCCCGGTTGACCTGCAGATGTCTGCTTTCCATTGTTGCTTGTACCGTAGGTATTTGCTTTGTCTTTTGCTTTGGTATCCAAATGTGAGTGATATTAGGGTTTTGGCTAAGCATTTTCTTTGGAATCCATATATGTTTGGTTACCTTGGTTTTGGGTTGCACCATCTGCTTTGTTGGAATCCGGTTGTCACATTGTGTTTTTCCCGCCATGGCTTTTCTATCCTTCCGCAACCATACTTGTTTACCTTGTTTTGGTAGCCGAGATTTTTGCAGTGTAGCCGGTGATTTCGGCTGTCTGTGATGAGCATGGTTGGCCTTTACCTGGTTGTTTGTCTCAGGTTTCATGTTGATCTTTGGTGGTATGTGTTCTTTTGTTTTTGTTGCCAGTGATTGCATGGCTTGCATTTGATCCTGATGGTCCTTTTGAGCAAAAGCTATCACCTGCTGTTCGTGTTCGTGCTGGATTTTGACCGCCTGTGCTTTCCAGTCTATTTGGACATTGTATGCTTTTTGCCAAGGTTGCCCTAGCATCATTGGTTGTTGTGTGCTTTCATCTGTCACCACATAGAATTTGTGTGGGTAAATATATTGATGTAACTGTATATGCAATATAATCCACCCTAATGTTTTCAATGGATGTGATGTGCTACTTTCCAGCACTTGGGGAGTAGGATGTAGTTGATCTGTGACTTGGAGCTGTTGGTATAATCCGTAAGAGATCAAATTTGCTTGAGCACCCGAATCGAGCAAGGCTGGTGATTCAACTTGATTGTTGCCCACCTTGACTGTAATTATTGGCTCTATTGTGTCCTCTTCCAAGTTCATCAGTCGAATGGCATTGATTCTCAATGGTGGTTTACATTGTTGTTGTTGTCGCAGAAGCCGTCTTTTTGCAATGCGTTCTTGTGCTTCGGTTTGAGCTTCCTCCCGTACTCTCTCTTTTTCCTTCATTCTTTGCTTTCCTTGATGAATTTGTTGGAGCATCTCATGTGTGAGTGGTAGGTGATATCTCCTTAGTCGACACCCACTAATCCAGTTTGGCATTTCTTCACCTGCTAATGTAGCAAGCTTGACAGCCCCACTTTGTGATCGATCATGAATCACAAATGGTCCCATCCCTCGCTTTTTCAGTTTCTTGGCATGTTGCTTCAAGGTATAAACAAGTACGTAATCACCTGTTTTAAACTCTTTGGTACGCACATGTTTGTCGAAAAATTCCTTTTGTCTTCTCTTTTTAGCATAGATCGAAGCGACAGCTCGTAAGCGGAGTTCATCTAGCTTTTCAAGATCATTAATTCGTGAAGAGAGTTCATGCCCTGTCCAATCCAAGCTTGTTGCTACTCGTAGAGTTGGGATTAAGAACTCTACGGGTAGTATAGCATTTAGCCCAAACACCATGTTGTATGGTGTTGTTCCTATTGAGGTTTTGTAAGCTACCCAGTATGCCCATAGTGTTGAGTGTAGCTGCGATCCCAATCGGCCCTTGAATGTGACACTATTTTAGTGAGAACCGTGCATAGTGTTTTATTTGTGGCCTCCGCTTGCCCATTGGCTTGTGGATAGTATGGTGCTGATTTTCTATGTATGACCATGAAATCCTCTAGTAGATATTCAATGACTTCATTGAGGAAGTGTGTTCCACGGTCACTGACAATTTCTATTGGTAACCCGTAACGTACAAAAACATTCTCATACAAAATTTGAGCCGTGGTGTGTGCATCAGCTTTTTGTGTTGCTTTGGCTTCAACCCATTTTGTGAGATAATTTGTAGCCACAATGATATATTGGGTATGGGTGCGATATGCAGGGGGTGATATAGGTCCCACAAAATCAATGCCCCACTTTGCAAATGCCCTTGCCCCCATCATTGGCCTTAATGGCATCTCATCTCTTTTGATTGGTACCTTGGTGCGTTGACATGCATCACAACGTTTGACAAAATCCTCGGCATCCATGTGCAATGTAGGCCACCAAATTCCTGCGGTTAAGACAAGTTTTGCCGTCTTATCGCCCGAAAAATGGCCTCCACTTACTCCGCTATGTGCATGTTCTAGAATCAACAGGTATTCGCTTTCACTTGCACAAATTCTAAGTTGGTTGTCCTTTCCCCGTTTATAGAGTTGATTTCCAATTAGCTGAAAGTCACGAGCTTCCAGCTCTATAGCTTTCTCCCGTGCTCTTGTAGTGTTCTCAGGGAACGTTCTGGTGGTTAGGAAGTCAATGATATATTGACTCCATGCAGGTGCTATGTTCACCCGAAACAAAGTTGCGTGATCCACTGGTCGTTTGACACTACATACTGTACAATTGGTAACATAAGAATGTGTATCCACATATATAGTTGGCCAATAAACCCCTAATTGTTTCAGTCTTTGGTGTGTTTTCACTGTCGAACAATGAAATGCACAACCCTAGACATGAGCCTCTTCCAGGTAGCACTCGAATTCTTTCGGATTTATACATAATCGTAGGATTAGGTCAGATTCAAGATGATACAGCCATCCTGCTATCAACTGAAAGTTTTTTGTTTGTCGAATTGTTCGCTGTTTGGATCTACATCCTGTATTATCAAACTCACTTCCAAAGGAGAGAATGCTAACTATTTCCTGAGACCATTTGGGTACCATTTCAATGTTGAAAAGATAAGCATCTGGTATGTCATCATCTACCCCTTGAGGAGCTTCCCCATTGTGTATTCTTGAAAGATGATCAGCTCGTAGATGAGTTTTTTTCCTTTTTGACCACCACTGTGAAGCCAAATTCTAGCAATATAATAAACTAGCGTACGATCCTCCCTGTGTTGCAAGGTTTATTTACTAGGTATAAAAGAGCTTGATGATCCATGAAGAACACAAATTTGTTTGCAAGCAAATAATGCCGAATTTCTTTACAGCATAAATCATTCCTAACCCTTCCCTCTCGGTGGTTGTGTAGTTCTTTTTTGCACTGTTTAACTGTCGGCTCGCATAGCAAACTAGAAAATCCATTGTTCCGTCTCCAGGTTGAGCTAGAATGCTTCCAATGGCATATGCCGAAGCATCAATGTGCACATGGAATATCTTGTCCCAATCTAGTGCCTTTAGCACAGGTGCGGATATAAGGTTTTCTTTCAGCCTTTGGAATGAAGTCTCACACTCATTGGTCCATTTGAAATTGACTAGCAAACGATACAGAGGTTGTGCGATGACCGCATACATGTAGATGAATCTTCGATAATATCCACAGTGCCCCATAAAGGATTGCACTTATTTTGGATTAGTAGGCCTGGGCAGGTCTACAATGACTTTGACTTTGTCCAGGTCTGTGGTTATGCCGTTTCTTGAGACAATGTGTCCTAAGATTCGTCCTTGCTTAACCATAAATACACACTTTTCCGGGTTTAGGCAGATTCGATATGTTCTGCACTTTTCAAAGACCTTTTGCAAATGGTCGATATGTTCCTCTCGCAGAAGAGAGTGTACACACAGGTCATCCATGTATATTTCTAAGAATATTCTTAGGTATTCCTTGAAAGCATGAGTCATTAACCTCTGGAAAGTGGCTGGTGCATTTGTTAAGCCAAATGGCATAACCCGATATGCATAAATCTCTCATTGTGTGGAAAAAGCTGTTTTGTGTTGATCCTCCCTTGCTATTGCCAATTGGTTGTATCCTAAAAACCCATCCAGAAAGGAATAAGCCCGTTTCCCGGCCACTCGCTCAAGGACATGTTCTGTAATTGGCAAGGGATAATTATCCCTTATGGTTGCCGCATTCACCTTTTTGAGGTTTACACACACTCGCAGTTTTCCATTCTTCTTAGGAACGACCACAATAGGTGAAACCCAATCGGTATGTTCAATTTCATAGATGAACTCTGCGTCCATCAGCCTATCAATCTCTTCTTTGATTCGTTTGGCAAATGTGTCATTATATGTATAAGGGCGTTGTTTGCTAGGTTTTGCATCCGATTTTAAAGGAATTGTATGTTGGCATATCAATGGATCAACTCCTTTAAGGTCTTTATAGGACCAAGCAAACACATCTTTATATTTCATGAGAAGTTGTGTTAGCTGTGCTTCCTCCTCAGGCTCTAAATCATTAGCTATATAGACCGGCTGGGGCTTTTCACCTGGTTCTGCGAGGTCTATTCTTTTTGCATTTTCAGGCCCATCGTAAGATTCTTGGTTGGTTCTCTGCTGGATTGGTGGTGTCATGATGATTTTTCTATCTTGGATAGTAAATTTCCTATAGTGTGGTGGTACGTTCATGTTGCCCTTTCCTGACTCCCCTTTACCATCACTATCCTCTTCAGTAGTCCATATCTCCCTCAAAGACCGTTTCAGTTCTTGGTATTTCTGTTTATGCTCTATTTTGGTCCACTCTTGGTCTTTTGTTGGTTCTTTTTTTGACTTTTCAGATTTTTGTGATTTTGTTTCAGCCCTAGCTTTTCTTTCCTGTTTTATTTCTTCTCGCGTTCGTTCTTTTCGATTTTCTGAGAATTTCCCTGATATTTGATCTTTCACACAATCCTCTGCTTTTACAAGCATCAAATAGTGAGTTTTACCTTTTATCCTGGGCATCAGGTTCTCTCTCACTTTATTTCCGGGTCTTTTCTTCCTATAGCGTTCTTGGCGTCTAGGGTGTTGATTAGCAAAATCATAAAAATTGATATTCTCGGCTTCATTCCCACGCTCATTGGAGGTGTCCAAACACTCATTATCTGCCTCATCATTTACTTCCAGTTGTTCAGAAGAGTTGTAAAACTCTTCTTGTTCTGGAGGTACTACCGTCTCTTTTTCTGGCACCACGCTTACCATGTAATAGGGCAGCACATCGTAACCATCCTTATCACAAAATTTTGTTGTTGGACTATCGGTGATGGTACAGACATCTAACGTCGCCAGTATGTGTTCCCATTCTAGAGGCTCCAAGGCATCTTCAGGGAATGGTTCCGGAATATACTCTTTGTCCTCAATTTCTCTCTCTAAAACGCATTCCTCTTTCCTTAAGCTTCCACAATGTGAAGCTCCGCACATCCATAGCTCTTTTGGTTGCCCCAACCATGCTGGTAGCTCTGATCCTGCTATTGTAGCCGAATCAAACTCTTCCACCGGTGTTTGGTTTACATCTTTGTAACTATGGTCTTTCAGTTGTATTTTAGTTGTCGTCTCGCCATGTCTAAGGTATATGTGGTCATAACCCCAATCTTGGACCATCTTCAGTTGTCGCATGAATGGTCGTCCCAAGATTATCTCATAATTGTTCTTTTTGTCGAAATCGACTATTGCAAATGTATGCTCATACTCGCTCCCGCACGAAGTGACAATTACTTTTTCCAAGAGTCTGAGAGGATTTTCCATGAAACCATCTGCCAACTGTAGCTTCATTCTGGTAGCCCTCAGAGCTGGTTTTCCCCATTTTTTCCAGATTTCCTTGGTGGCGATAGCAACTCCAGCTCCACTGTCAAGAATGGATTTGGAAACTACTCCTTGGAATTCTACAGGTAGCGTCGTGTTTCCGTCTTCTCCCTCACAATATTCTCCAACCTTATGCAATGGTACCGGCCTAGTGTTTAGGTTAGGTATGTCCAATTCCCTGATTCCTTCTTGTAGTTTCAAGGTGGGGTCCTTCACTCCAAATTTTTCTAGGCATTTTCCTACTGTGGTCCACATGTTTGGCCTTAGCCTTAGGAGTTCTGCTAACGTGATTGTGCATGCCACCGGGGTGGATAACAGCTCAATCGATCCTTGTGAATCCATCACCTTGTTAGACAAAAGTCTTTGAGATGGGATTGCTCTCACTTCTGACTTAGCTTCATATTCTCCTAGGTAAGAGGGTAAGGTTCTCAAAGAGTCTGGTTGGTTCCCCGAACTAATAGATCCTTGGTCTCCCCCTTGTGAATGTATCTCAAAGTTTATTTGTGATCTTGCCTCAAATTCTTCAATAGGAGGTAGGATTACATTCTTTTCTTTTCTCGTGCTATTCATGTGGTCATTCATCCTATTAGCCTCGTTGGCCTCTCGGATTTGCTTCCACAGATCATCTAGACCATTACCGTCCTTTCCCATTTCTGCCAATATTTTAGGATGGACCCCGTCACTTGCCTCATCGGTGGTATTGGGCACTATGATAGGCTCTCCCCTGGATTCATATTTATTAGTGAGTCTTTCTTTTGTTTCCTCATGTTTCTCCAATGTTGGTTGGATAGGGGTTGGAGCTGGTGCGTCATGGCAATTTGCCAGTTTTGCCAACGGGTCTTCCATCAATGATTAAGTCGTCTCGATCATCTTTTTACACATATCCAACCTTTGTTTTTCTATTTCCGCATATGGATATGTCATCCACCTTTGCTCCTGGGTCTGGTTTTTTTTAAGTCGAGCTTCATAGGCTTTTAGAAGCGCATCCAGCTGCTCATTTACCTTGTCTGCCAGCACAGATCCTCTTGATCCTGCACGTTTGGGCTCAGCTAATTCCTTTGGTGCTATGGCTGCTGTGGTGTGTGAGCTTAGGCTAGCTAGATCTTCTAACCTCTCCAACTTGTTCTTTGTATGTTTCAACTCATCGGATAGGGTTGTTTGCTCTCGCTCTTTCCTGCCTTTCCTACGCACCTTTCTTGCCTTCCAAGTGCTTCTCGGATTTTTCGTTTCTGAACTTTGGGCATCTATTTTTGGTTCTTCTATTATGGGTTCGTTCGTCCTTCTTTGGGCTTGGGCCCGTGTCACTGCCTGAACAGGTATGACTGTTTCATTTTCTGATACTCCACTGGAGGGTACTGTTTCCAACAGGTTCAAGGTGGATTTTGCTCCTTTACTCGGGTTTTTAGGACAATCAGGAATCAAATGAGTAATCCCACATTCTGGGCAATACGCATTGACTCTAATGATTTCATCATGGGGACAGTCTCTCAGCCAATGGTCTCCGCCACACTTGTAATAGGGGCCCTTGGGTTGTTGAGGTGCTCCTTGAGCTCCTCGTTGTTGGTAAGTCTGTCTCTGTCCGCCCATGCCTCCATTGTCTATGAACAACAATGTTCGTTCATCTAAGCTATATCTTCCTTCTCTTGCGGCCTGTGCAGCAGCTGGAGGTCCTTGATTCCCTATCATGCTCCATGGATCTGGTGTCGAGGGTTCTTCCGGCGGATAATAGACAGGGTTTGCCGCATATCCGTTGGGATCCTCATAATATGCATGCATAGGCACCAAAGCCTTTTCTTCTGATTCAGTTACCGTTGGGGTGTATCTTACACCAACTGGTCATAATCCTGGTAGGGGTGGTTGTTGCCCCAACACCGGTTGTGGTCTCTCTACACCTACAGGTCCTGGTAAGTTGCCTGCTTGATATCTAGGCATAGGTGGAACTTGAGGGGAAGCTACAGGAGCTTGGGGAGCATAAGGTCTCTCCCTCACATATCCCTTGTTATAGTAACATTCCTCGGTCCCATGGTTTGTCCATTTTTGTTCAATAGCACACCACTTGGGCTGTTTAGCCTGGGGTTTGGCGTACAAGTTGATCTTTTTTAGCCCTTCATCTACGAGCTGCTCCTGGTTTACCGCTATTTCTCCTTTCAGTGTTGTCTTGGAGGACTTGCTCCCACTTTGCTATGAAGATGAATCGTCATCAAGGTCCTTGAACTCCCCTTCTTTGTAGACAGCACAATTGTCCACAAGGTACAAAGCTTCCTTGGTCAACTCATTCAATGTAGTGCTCCTCTTCATATGTAAGTCTTTCTGGAGATCTGCATTCCTTAGTCCTTGGATGAATATCAGCATAAGTCTGGATTGAGTTGGCAGTTCTTCAACAGGACAGAACTTAACATATCTCTTTAGTCTTAGGGCTGCCTTCCGTACAGATTCTCCATCTTTTTGTTTGAATTTATGGATTTGTGAGACGGTATTATGAGCTATTCCCCTTTGAGAGAATTCCTCAATAAACTCGTCAAACACTTCCTCCATCGACTCAAAGTCTCTACGATCCACAGAGTCAAACCAAGTTGCAGCATCATCCTCTAGGGTTAGTCCAAATCCTGCAAATTGGGTAGGAAAGTCTAACACCTCTTCACCTCTAATCACACGTAAAAAGGCTGCTACATGATCTCTTGGGTCTCTGTTTCCTGTGTATTTCCTGTTTACCCATTTTTGCACTTGAGAAGGTCTAATTCTGCGATGGTCTACAAACCTCATCATTGGATCACCCCTTCCAAGTCTATACCCCTCCTCAGTCCTTCTGTAATAGGTTGGTTCCTCGCCCAACGGTGCTCCTAAGCCATAATTTCTAACGGTTCTCGCCGGAGGTGGTCCTTCTCTTCGAACTCGTTCCATGGGTGGTCCTCCAAGCTCGGTCGACCCTTGTGTCTTTGGCTTACTCTCTGCTTGATACCTTGAATAGTGTGGGGGTTCTTGCAAATCCCTGAGCCCTCGTGTAGCTGGATAACCCTCTCGGTTTCGGTCTAGTTCCATTGTTGCACTTTGTCGAAGCCATGCCTGCAATGATGGCTGGTTTGCTGGTGGGTCTTGGTTGGTGAATGCTTGTGGTCTGGTGGAATGTGATGTAGCGTCATACTCATCTGAAAACGGATTCGTTGACTTGCTTGGGGTGTGGGCGGATCTCGGTATTTCCTCAGGGGCGTATACTGATGCTCCTAGACCTGTTGCTCTTTCTACTTCCTCTGGAAGAATACGTTGGTATTCTCACCCATATCTATCAACAAAAACTATGCCCTTCTCCGTAGTAGTTTCATAAGAGAATAAGTAAAGAACCTTGTCTTTGCTTAGTTCGTCTATGTATGGTTCTTTACTGCGAAAGTAAGAGACAATACCCTCGCTCTCGTGTTTGTAGATTCCCACATTCTCGTTATAAGTTGGAACCCTGATTTTTTTCTTATCATACATGAAAATAGCTCCGTGCCGATCAATGTTTGGTGGCGGCTCTTGAGTTTCTGAAACCATTTTCCCTTTAGCCACGTTGTCTCCATATCTGTTGTAATCTTCAGGGTTGATAACTATTAAATAGTGGTTCCCCTTTTCGTCTCGGAATCTATCTCCATCATCATACACGTGGATTATCTCCAATCTTTGTGCTGGCTTCTCTTCAATGCAAATGCTCTTGCGACCTCAATAGTCAGAATAGACTAAGGCTCCTCTTGAGTTTGTTCCCTCCAAGAAGATCACCGTAAGCCTGGAATCATTCAAAGGATTTTGGGAGGTACTTCCTCCTCGCATAGGTCCATCATAGGTGAAACCTCCTGGCTGTTGGCTACCCATCATGAAGAAAGATTTGTCTGACGAAGTGTTAGTATCACTACCTTCCTCAATAATCGGTGCTAGCGGATCTAACCTTGCCTGAGTTACACTCTCTTCGGTGGACACTACACTACCTTGGTCACCTGCCACCTTCTGGTCTCTAACAATGTATCTTCCTGATCTCAAATTCATCAAACTTATCAATGCAACTTATCACAAGTTCAACCACTAACCTGGCAATGGATCAGTTTCTGCACAACTTCTTGCTTTGCTGCCAAATAGACCTGTACACAAGAGTTTTAATTTCGGCAATTGAATCACCGCTCTTATCTGCTAGAGGTTATCTTAGTAATGATTGATATAACTGGAGAGTTAATCTCAACCACTACTGTATTTTATACATTGTTGATGTTCCGGATTAGGTTGCTAACCTGAAACAATACTTTTCTCTGATGTTGGCCAATTTAAGCGAAAAAGCTTGAATTCAGTGTTTGCTTTGTCAAATGGGCAACCAGGGTCCAAATTTACTTCTGAAAGGAGTTCTGGAACTCGTAAGCCAAATAGAACCTCACTGTCTAGGCCAGGTCAAATTTTCCCTGCAGAATGCCCCAATAGACATCCTACGCGTAGGATGTCTCCTGCTGCATTTTGCCTGGATTTCTGCACTGTATTTTCCCCTCGTTGTGATGAGCTTACAGCTGTTTTTATCTTTTGATTTGGACTTCTAGAAGCTGGTCAATGAGTCAGAAATCTGTTCTGACGGCCTGGTGATGGTGTTGATCAATCTAATCAACTCCAAATTGGACCAAAATTGACTAGCAGGCTTGCCTTAGGCTATATAACACCTTACAATGCTCAAAGTCCAATTATGGCTTCATTTTCTTGCATTAGACATCCTACGCGTAGGATGTCTTTTTTATCAGAATGGCTTTAAACTCAAGACTTAAGCTCTCCTTGAGCTGATGATCACCTTGGTATACTCAGATTTCAGTTTGGAGTCCCAAATCACTCAGAAGACATCCTACGCGTAGGATGTCTATTTGGTCTGTTTGACCCCATATTTGTTCCACAGCTTCCCCCTGATGTCAGTATCCCAGTGGTATGCTTAGATCTTGATTTGGATGTCAAAAGTCCTAAACTTCAGCTGTTTTTGCTTTTTCAGTCAAAAGTGCTAAAGTCCACTTTGAACCCAATTTTCTTACCCGACTGAGGTGAAACCCCTTTCAGTCACTCAATATATCATGAAAGACACACTCATGCAGCCATCTTATGGTTTTGGTTTCAAGTTGATGTTTTGGCACTAATTGGGTAGGATGTCTAGCAATTTCAGTCTATCTGGCCTTATCCTATCAAGAGATGGCCAAGTTTCCACTTTCCAGTTGAAATTAGGGTAAACCCTACCTTCAGAACACACTGGTCAACTCAAAATTCCAAAATCCCTCCCAAATTGCCCTGTAGACATCCTACGCGTAGGATGTCTCCAGACTTAAAATTAAAGTTTTTTTCTGACAGAAATGCTCCTGATGCTCTGTAGGCCTATCAGAAACACTCACAGTGACTTTTGGATTTCAATTAGGCTTTCAACCACACTTTTGCGTCTTTTTGCGTCTTTTACAAACTTGTAATGATTCTACCAAGCAAGTATACATGCATGAAATGCTCTAGATCTGAATCATGATGTTCTAATTACTCTACTCCTACCTACCATGAGGAAATGGTGATAATGGTGTTTTTGGTTGCTTTTTTTTTGCCTCTCCAGACTCTCAAGCTCTACTCTCACCGCTTCTACCACTCCCACTTCTACTCTAAACTCGACTACTACCTAAAACTACCTAAGTCTACCTCCTCTACCTAAGTCGAAGGATGTAGGCCAGACGCACGCTTCTTAGACTCCCTCTAAGACCTAGAGAGTCCTCCAGCCTCTGATCCTATCTAAATGTAAAGCGAAACTCTTGGCAAGCCAAAAATCCCAATCCTCAAGGATTAGTCTCGGTCACCTACCTAAGGTTTTTGTCCCCGACAGCGGCGCCAATGTTGGACGGGTACGCCGCGATGGACCTCAGCACAACGAGAACTCACCTAACAAGTAATGTCAGCTAAGGACGAAGCTCGACCCGCAGGCGCATGGAAGCAAGCATAAGGTGTCAACCTACACTCGACCGACTCCTAACTAATTCCTACAGAGGCTCCTACCACTTGTCTAAGTCACAGTCTTCAAGAGAACAAAAGAGGATGCTTCCTACAACGCTTGCTAGAGCCGAATACCTATCAAACTCTTCCGAAACACCATAGAACTTGAAGGAGACCCTACTAATACCTATAGGCCACTCTCCCTAAGGTCTGTGCACCAAAATCACGACCCAAAACACCCAGTGCAGAAATACGTAGGATGTCTTGCCAAAATCTGCAGGTCTTCGTTTCCGAAATATGAAGTGCCTAATGTGTAGTTCTACTCAATGTGAACGCGTGGATATGCTGCAATGCAAAATCGAACAACGTATGCTCACCCAAACAACCGATGAAGCTCGTAGAAGGAGTTCCCAAAGCCGGACCGTACGCGCGCAATGTTGGTATCGGTTCGTAGTTCTAGTCGGGGGCAACACGCTGCAGTTCTCCGCACTCGATTCCAACCACCGTAGCACACGTAGCGCCAAGACAAAGCTCACACTCTCTCTCACGTACACGGTACGCTCACTCACAAACTTAAACTTGTTTAAAATGACAAAAGGTTTTTCATTAAGGTCAAAAAGTGATATATATACCTTACAACTTCTCAAACCCTAAAGTTTCAAAATCATCCATCTACTCCATCTAAGTATCAAAACTGGGATACAATCTGGAAACTTCTATAAGTCCCAATATTTACAAGGTGAAAAACCGGGTTTTCCTCAATGAATGACCAATTACAAAAAAAAAAAAAAACCGCCGAGTAGTTAGATGCCGTGGGGTGTGTCCAGCTTCTAACATATGGTCTCAAACACGCTCCAAGAGCATGGTATGAGAAGATACATACTTATTTGATTGGCCAGGGATTTCAGAATAGTCCAACAGAAAGTACTTTGTAGGTCAAAAAGAGAGATGGAGTTCTCATTATGCTAACACTTTATGTGGATGATATGCTTCTTACAGGCAATACTGCAGATGAAACTGAAGCGTTTAAAGATGCTTTGAGAAAAACCTTTGAGATGTCTTATCTTGGTTTGCTACATTAGTACTTGGGTATTCAGTTTGTGCAATCAGAGGATGGCATATACATGTTGCAGGTAAAATATTTGCATAAAATTTTGGACAAGTTTGGTATGCAAAATTGTAAACCAATCTCTACACCCGTAGAAACTGGATCAAAGTTGAGCATGCACGATGCTGGAGAACCTTTTGATGTACATACTTATGCAGCAGCGGTTGGTTGCTTGATATATTTGGCAGGCAACACTCGTCCAAACATTCAATATGGGGTTTCACAAGCAAGCAGATTTATGCACAGCCCAGGTATGCATCATTGGAAGGCTGTGAAGCGCATACTTCGTTACCTTTCAGGTACCCCTAATATTTCCATGTTCTTTCCAAGGGGGGATATGTATGGAAAGCACAGTTCTATGTAGCTTCTTGGTTACAGTGATTCAGATTGGGCTGGTGATTTTGACACACGACATTCCACAAGTGGGAATTGTTTTTTCTTGGGAAATGCATGTATATCTTGGCTAAGCAAGAAGCAACCCACAGTGGCTACATCAACTTGTGAAGCTGAGTACAGGGCAACTTTCACGGCAACAGTTGATTGCGTATGGATACGCAGGTTATTGGCAGATCTTTGTGAGTGTCAATAGGCACCCACTACCATTTTCACTGACAGTCAGAGTGCTATGGCAGTTGCAAGGAATCCAGAATTTCATGCAAGAACAAAGCACATAGAGGTTCACTACCACTATGTCAGGGAAAGGCTACATGCAGGGGAGATCACACTAACTTAATGTCCTACACAGGATAACATTGCAGATCTATTTACGAAGGCGTTATCACGAGAAAAGTTTGAAGCTTTCCAAAAAGCTTTGGGCTTACTCTCATACACATGATTATCTGCTACCTTGTACGGATTCACACTATCACTACAGGGGGGATTTGTAGACATGTAGTAGTGTTAGTGTGTATACGCGCTTCACCAGGGGCACTTTTCTCCCATTGGGTTTTCCCCCCTGGACATCTGGTGTGAAAGGACACCTTATCTCTTAGGGTCTCATATAAGCTTTGTAGCTCTAAGTTTGGATATACTCTATTATTCTAATACAGAGAGATAGACTACAGAGATCTCGTACGCAAGCTCTGTGTCTTCTCCTTCTCCATCTTCTTCCTACTCTGAGTTGCTATCTTCCTTCTGTTTCCTGTTTCATCATCTTCAACAAAAAGTTGTAGTCTGTTTTCAGCAGATGCGAAGCGAGGTGCTCTCTCCAGATGCAATCACCTATGTAGGCATCTTGAATGCATGCGGCTCTGTCGTGATTTTTTTATTGTCGCGGGTAGAATCCAGATGGGAACTAAAGGCCTCTCTCCAGATGCAATCACCTACGTAGGCATAGATGCAATCACCTATCCAAGCATCACATGTCACAAGATTTTTTAATTGCACGTGAATCGCAAGCATTGACGAATTTCAAAACTATCATGCTCCCTGTTAGGTGTTATGTTCGGAATGTCATGCCGATATGTATGCTAACTGTGGTGCGCATGAAAGCACAAAAAGTGCTTTAGTAGCTTCCTGTCTAGAATGTCTCCTCTTGGAATCGTCTTGGAATGTCCCTCTCAGTTGCAATTGTCCGGTGTTCTATTCGGAATGTCAGTAGATGTGAAGAGAGGGCCTCTCTCCGAATGCAATCACCTACGCATGCATCTTGAAGGCGTGTGGCTCTACTCAAGAAAAGTGCTTGGCACTGTCTTGGTTGGCTCTACACAAGATGTTGATATAGGCACAAAAACTCAAAAGTATATTATGAGTCAGAGGCTCTTGAAGAAAGATATCGTGCTTGGCAGCACTGTCTTGGTCGATATGTATGTCAAATGTGGTACGCTTGCGAAAGCACAAAAAGTGATTGAGGAGCTTTAGTTCGGAATGTCGTCTCTTGGAATGCACGGATTGCGGGATACGCACTGATGTCCGGAGTAGGGCTAGAAAGCGCTAGGCTATTTCTAGCGGATGCAAAGCTAGCTTTCCCTATATCCTCATGCAAAGATCACTTGGAACGGCATCTCTTGGAATGCACTGGTCGTGGGATACGTACAACAGGATCAACGCCAAAAACCTCTAGGATGTTTTCAGCTGATGCAAGGCAGCTATATGTCTCCAAATTCAGTCACCTATACTTTCATCTTGAAGGCATGCGGCTCTACACAAGTGCTTGAGGAGCATCTTTTCTGGAGTATGGACTCTTGGAATGCACTGATTGCAAGATTTGTCCCACGGGGGCAGGGCCAGAAAGCTCTAGTTTGTTTTCAGCAGATGCGAAGTGAGGGCCTCTCTCCAAATGCAATCACCTACGCATGCATCTTGAAGGCATGCGGCTCTGCACAAGATGCTGATATGGGCACAAAAATTCACAATTGTATTGTTAGTGAGAGGCTGTTGAAAAAAGATGTCGTGCTTCGTAGTGTATTGTATGCCAAATGCGGTGCACTTGAGAAAGCACAGAAAGTGCTTGAGGAGCTTCCTATCCAGAATGTCGTCTCTTGGAATGCACCGATTACACGATGTGAGCAAGAAGAGTAGCGCCAAAAAGCTCTAGGTTGTTTCCAATGGATGCAAAGCATTGGAATGCATTGTTGCGGGATACGCACAATAGAAGCAAGGCCAGAAAGCTCTAGGCTATTTTCAGCTTCCTATTGGGAGTGTGGACTCTTGGAATGCATTGATTGCAAGATTTGTGATAGGAGAAAGCTCTAGTCTGTTTTTAGCGGATGCAAAGCATTGGAATGCATTGATTGCAAGATTTGCCCCACAAGAGAAGGCTCTAGTCTATTTTCAGCAGATGCAATCACCTATGCATGCATCTTTAAGCCATGTGGCTGTATGCGAGATATTGATATGGGCACAGAAATTCACAATTATATTGTTAGTCAGAGGTAGCTGAAAAGAAAAAATATGCCGTACTTGGCAGTGCCGTGGTCGATATATATGCCAAATGTGATGCGCTTGAGAAAGCACAAAAAGCGTTTGAGGAGCTTTTTGTCCGGAAACTTGCCTCTTGGAATGCATTGATTGCGCGATGTGCCGAACATCAGAGGAACAAGAAAGCTCTAGAATATTTTGAGGTGATGCAAAGCGAGCGCAACTCTCTACATGAAACGAGCACATCTCTCTAGATGCAATCACCTAGGCTTGCATCTTGAAGGCATGTCGCAATTTGGAAGATGCAAAGATGGACAAAAGTCATAGGCTGTTTTGAACAGATGCAAAGCGAGGCCATCTCTCCACTCGATGAGCACTACCTTGGTCATTATATATGCCACATGCAGTACGCTTGAGAAAGCACAAGAAGTGCTTACGGATCTTCCAGTCCGGAATGTTGTCCCTTGGAATGCACCAAAATGTGGGATGTGCGCAATAAGAGCATGGCCAAAAACTGTAGTTTATTTTTAGCAAATGCAAAGAAATCTCTCTCTCTATCCTCGTGTAAGGATCACTTGAAACGGCATCTCTTGGAATGCACTGCTCGCAGGAGTAGGGCCAGAAAGCTCTAGGCCTTTTTCAATTTCCTATCTCAGAGCGTAGGCTCTTGAAATGCATTGATTGCAGGGTTTGTCCCACAGCAGATGCGAAGTGAGGTCCTCTCTCCAGATGCAATCACCTACGCATGCATCTTGAAGGCATGTGCCTCTAAGAAATATGTTGATATGGTGTTAACCCTCATGGCACACGGACACCCTATGATCTATAAACGTTGTATTGTTTAGAGTCAAGTACCGGGCTTGTCGGACCAATAGGAATAGGGTAAGGGTGATCGCCGATGACAGGCGCACTCTAACTGGAATATTCAAGGAGTTAGTTGGCTAAGTATGGGCGCCCAAGTGTGAATGGGGTGAGCTCATATAAAAGCCACTAAACCTAATTTTTACTCATTCTCTCATTGTGCAATAGAAGCCGCTCTTGCTCCATCTCCACCTTCTCCTTCACCATCTCCTTGTGTGTGTGTGTGTGTGTGTGTACGTGTGAGAGAGAGTGTGTATGATCGAGCGTTGCGGCTGCACGACGGCGGCGAGGCGGTTTAGCGCGGCGTAGCGGCGTCTCCCTCTTCTTCGCGGCGCGGGAATCCTTCATTCGCAACTACGCAGGAAGGTGAGTGACACACCATTCTTCCTTGTGAGCTTGTCTGTTGTATGACTGTGTGCTAGGAGCCTTTGTGGCTCGCACGCGACGCGTAGCAAGTCCCTATCCGTGACATTTTTGGCGCCGTTGCCGGGGAGCTGCTGCGCGTGAAGCTCCAATGGCGACCTGTAAATTGTATTGAAGCTATTTTTTATGTAGGAAAGGCGCGTCTTAAGTTTGATTATTGTTGTTATGCAAAAACAGTAGAGAAAGACACAATGTTGTTGACTGCATTCAAGTTTTCTGTGTTCTGTTAAGCTCTGTTTTGCTAGTTCTATTAAGCTCAGATTTCAGCTTACACAGTTAGCATTTCTTGCGTTTCTGCGTTTTCTGCATTTTCTGGTTTGCACTGCACAGTTCTGTCCAGTTTCAATTTTCTGCATTTTCTGTGTTTTTTGGTTTGTGCACAGTTAGGCGCACAGTTAGTTAATTAAGTAGGTTAGTAATTAGGTGAACCACTGATTAGCAGGTCAGTAGGTAGGTGAAACAGTAAATAGTTAGGTGAGGTCAACGCGCACCAAAACGCGTACCAAATAATATCCAAAAAAAATTTAAAAAAAATTATTAAACGTGAGTGAGGGGGAGGTTATAAAAACGGATGGGTTGGTTTGTATAAAAGTGAGATCGGGATCGGGATCATTTGACCCAATCCCAATCCCAATCCCAATCCCAATCCTAGGCTCTGTCTCTGTCTTATGATATAGGGTAGTCTCACTCCTATATATATAGGCTAGACTCACAAGGAGGGAGTGAGGAATGTGGGATAAGTCCTACACTCTCCTCTCCTTCATTGCACACTAGGACTTGCTATTTGGAGCCTAGTTCCCCAGCTAGGAAAAGACTGTTTCGGGCTTTTCTGGAGCAAAATAGAACCAAACGGTGGGCTGTAAAGCACAACGCGTCCCTCCTAGCGATACGCTCGTTTCGAGCTATCACACGGCCCATTCCATGACACGCTCTAAAAAATCTAGCAAAAAAACAAACAAAAAACACGCAAAAAATTAGTCACAAGGCCTCCTAGAGTAGCTTTTTGACACCTTAGGGTATCAAAAGCACATGCACTTACGCTCTGGGCGGGTGCTAGAACACGAGCATATTGAGGGTGCCTATGTTCATACGGACACCCATTACCCATCCACGATAGGCTCTAGACCCTCAGCGGGGACACAAGGTAGCACCACCCAAGACCCTAAAATAGCCGCTAGTGATTCCTCCTCCGACTCAGAAATCATGGAAGCATACCCTACCCAAAACACTGAGAGAGAAGGCCATGCACCTCCCAGAAGCTCCACAGCCTAGTACTAGTATGTTTAGCCGTTTCATGGAAACATTAGGTAGAGCTACTCACTCGGAACCTGATGCAAATGAAGCACACGAAGTGGGTGGGGAAGTGGACTCTCCTTTCACATCGCACGTGGACCCCACACCCCCAAAGAGTGTCCATGTGGATATCCTGCTAACTTCTTACCAAGAAGGCCCTGTTGAGCTGCCTCCTTCAGAAGTTCCCTCTAGAGTACCGTTGGTGACAAGTAAAACCACGGGGAGCAACATTGCTTCTACCTCACTAGAAACCGTTAACACGTCGACTCTAGAAGGATTGTTCATTAATAATCATTGGACATACGACCTCCACACTGAGGTGTTGACGGATCTACACTCTGGACACGCCTACCATGTAGGATGGATAGAGATTGTACAATCCACCTCTAGTGCCACGAGCATCGAAGATCAATAGAAAATGATCTGTAATGTTATCCATGGCATTATTCAATCAGAAAGGCAAAACCGAGGGGTAAATATACTCTCAACTGGCCCCATGAGATTTCTGGATACGAGCAAGGCTCAACAGCCTACTCTATCACAAATGGAGACTCCTCTAATGAGTCCCATGGACCCATCTTACGTCATTTCACCTGGGGTCTCTATGCAATTTGAGCCTCCGAGCGACAACTTTAGCTTCCCTAACTTGGCTCAACCCTCTATTAAGGAAAACACAGTACTCACTCAAGGGATAGGCCTGACAGAGAATGTACCGATGACATCTACGGTTAGCACAGTGCCACTACCTAGTGTCGTAGTACCTAATATGGGGCCTCGACCGTATGTGCCTCTAGCCCCTTATGCACACATGGCCCCCACACCTCCAATTGTACCACTTGTTTATGCTCCTCGAGTGCCGCTCCCTAGCCCTTATCCGAGTGGACCTATGCCCGGTTATGTTCCATATCCTGCATCATCCACACATATGCCAAGACCGGTACCCATCCCTCTCCCACATATGATTCCAAGAGTACCTCCACCGGCCCTGCCTCCTCACATAGGTGACTTGGCAGCGTTTGCTCAAACTATAGGTCGATCTATCGCGGAAAATATGCGTCATGCATCTGATAGAGAGCCTAGAAGTAAGGCAGTACAAATTGCCAAACTCATGCAAAAATTCAATGGGGACGAAGATGCTAGAAAACACATTGAAGTGTTTGAACAAGTATGTGATTCCTTAGGGGAACGCAACGAACTACATAAGTGCAATGCCTTAAGCTTGACATTAAGTGGGAAGGCTGGAGATTGGTATAGAACCCTAAGGGTGGACGAGAAAACAATCTACCCTACCCTTCGAAGGTTGTTTCTAAAGGAGTACATACGAGAAGGTGTGCTTTGGGGTGTAGCATCTCAGCTACAGAAGGCCGAACGTAAGGAAGGAGAGTCAGTAAGGGACTTCATTAGTCGTCTAAAGCACTTAAACTCTCGTTGCCCTGTAAATGAGCGCTTCAACAACAACCAACTGCTTGATCGATTCATTCGAGGGTTGAGGAATGAAGGAATCTATAATGGACTAGTGATTAGAGGTATCACAACCTGGGAAGATGTCACTGCCAATGCAATCCAATTAGAGGACAACTTGATGATAGCAGGCATGAGGGTGTCTACTGACACGAGATCCACTAGCTCACAAGCCATTGAGTATGAACCCATGACTGCAAAGCCCATTGCCAATGAGCCAAAGGTATTTGAGACATTCTTGACAGACCTCACCAAGGCAATCCAAGAGTCTCTTAAGGATAATCGACCCCCTCAAAATAGTCACATGTATCCAAGAAGGGAGCAACAATGGTGTTCCATTTGCTTAGGTCCACATAGCACTAGTGAGTGCCCTACGTTTAGAGTAAAATTTAATGGAACTTGCAACGCATGTGGTAGGTATGGTCACCAAGCTAAGGATTGTTTAATGATCAAATGTTTGATGGCAAATAGACCACCTGTAGCCTGGACGGATGCACCTCGAGCTTCTGTATTGATGCCTGCTCCACCTGTTGAGCAACTACCTCAACACATGGTCCCTAGATCTCAAAATGTTGTACAAGCTACACCGCTACCACCTCATGTGCTAGGACCGCAGCCCCTGCATCCAAGAGTCGCCCCTATGAACCAAGTGGGTTGCGAGCCATCTAATGCTTATGCAGATGGCTGTGAGGAGGAAATAGACACTAGTATTGCCTACGGACTTGATACATTGGAAGAGTGTCCTATATACTACATGGAAGATTGTTGGGGGCAAGTCAAGCCGGTTTATCAAGCTGCTGCTCTCGCATTTAGAGGTCAAAATATCAACACCCAGGCTAGGAGGCCACCTCTTCAATGCTACGAGTGTGGTGGACCACATCGGGCAGCGGAGTGCCCTATTAGGCTACAAAAGAATGCTGCACAGATGCAAATGAATCAAGGGAGCACGTCTGCAATGCCAATACTCACATGTAATCGTTGTGGCATAGATCACTTGATTGCCCAATGCCCCTATAACCCAAATGCGCCTAAAATCACACCCCTAAATTTGGTCGAAATTGCTAGTGTGACATCGCCAATACCACCCGTCGCACCCGCTTATGCGATTACATGGTCCATGCTCCAAGGGCCAGGCCATATCCTCGAAGAGAGAGATACCGCGTCAGTTATCCAAGAAAAGAAAAAGAAGACACGAAGGAAGAGGTCGCAGAATACGGGAAATTCAAAGCCAAGTTCCAAAACAAACATAGGAACAGGAGATGACCCCGTGTATATGAATGACCTCGAGGATGATTCAAATTCAATCGAGACAATGGAGACTAGAACCAATACCACAAAGGGAAAGACCGACAAAGAAAACCGTAACATGGAACCAAATGAAAAACAAATAAGAGAAAACCATAAAGAGCCTCTGAAAACACCACAAGTGTTTCCAAATCCAATCCAAGACCCCCAAGATAAACCGCAGGGGCAAAAAGGGAAGAATCGTAAAAAGAAGATTGGGACGTACCCAAACCCAGTAGACGAGATTGAGCAGGTGAAACATCTAAGAGGTTTAGTGGAGACTCAAAGGAAACTAGAACCAGAACCCAAGCATGTCAAAATTCATGACACAGTGTTTCCCACGCAAGTTCATCCACCCCACATGAACAATAGACCGTTAGCCATACCTAGTATCATTCAAGAAGGGAGTGAGGACGGGACATCAGAAAGTGAGCATACACCTTTCTTGTTGGAAAGGATGTTTAACAAAGGAATACCTGATCCCATTGAGGAATATGAGATTCCATCCTCACCAGTTCCTAGTCAAGGACCTACACCCTGCAAAATGCCAATGAATGTTGCCAAACTAGTGGACTTCATGTCTTCTGAGGTCTGAACCACGATCATAGCAAAGCTGTATGGAGATCCTATGTTATTCTTTGCACTTCGAGCATTCCTTAACGGAGAGCTACGAACGGGATTACCGCAGTTTGCGCAACCAAATAGGCCTGACTCGATTATGATTGATGAGGAAAATCATGTGCAATCACTTGACTTAGATGGACACGAGTCTGTGATCGAGGTACCCATTAACGAATCAGGGCAGTATTTTGAAGGCGACGAGTCTAATGCGACCCTACCCATCACTACCAAGGGATTAACTATAAAGGGAATTCTTGATGGTGGTGCGGGAGTTAGCATCGTTACAAAAGATTGTTGGGAATCCATGGGAAAACCCCGCCTCAGTGTTACTAACATTGTGGTAAAGATGGCAAATGGTACCATAGCCAAACCTATGGGGATGCTCAAGGATCTTAAGATCAATGTTCTAGGACACAAGGTACGACATACGTTCATTGTAATGGATTTCTCTAAACACCTTATGTCATATGAAATGATTTTAGGACGACCATTCATGAGGGAAGCACAAATGGTTCATGATTGGTCTAAAAATCATGTCTATTTGCAATTCCAAGACTCTGTCCTTAGAGTGGATTTGGTGACTAGTAAGGTACACCCCTTAGGGAGTAAAACCATTATTGATCATTGCTCTGACACCACAGTTCACTCGGCCCCACTACAATATTGTTACACTTGTAAGAAGGATACAGACCTTGGCCAAGATTCTCCTTACATGGATGTGTTACCGGGTATGACGGAATCAGACAACGTAGACTGGGTACACCTAGCTGCAACCATAGATACCTGGGGAAATAGAGGAACCACTTGGGTCACACCAGAGGGGGAAGAGGTACCACAAATTGCACCTCTGAACATGATAAGTGCCATACATGCATCTTCTCAGGGCAAGGCAATTGTAGACCAATCTGACAGTGACACCGATAGCTCAAAAGAAGACTTTGACCAACACGACTCTTACACGGACTCCCAGAGTGAATTAGAGAGTGGAGCAAGTTCAGAGTCAAAACATTCGGAACGACCAAGCACATCAACCGATGATAGCTCCTCCAAGAGTGAAGAGGACACCAACGAGGACTCCTTTAGTGAGCCAGATCTAAATGCAAATCAAAAGCAGGTCTCAAATAAGAAAAAGAAAAACTTTAAGAGGCGTCGATATCGAGCCAATGTACGTGCTAGGATAAAAAAGAAGAGATCCTCAGTAGAATGGCTCAGTTATATAGGAGCATGTGATGCTCATCAAAAATTGGTAGACGATTGGGGCGAATATCTCCAAAATGTTATGTGGTGTAGACCACGACCCCACGACATAGCCCAATTAGAGATCAGAGACAAGCCAAAGTTGAGCCGCACTGCAAGGAGGCGTCAAAACCAAGAGTTAGCTCGACAACACAAGAAAGCAGAAATAGAAGCACAGACCAAAGCACAACCAGAATCCACAGACTTGTATCCTGCACCAGAACATTTCAAATCTTACACCACCGGGGAAGCAAAGGTTGTGTACACAAAAGCCCAAAGAATACCTATCGATGGGAATAATGGAATTTATGATGGTCCGGCAATAGTTAAAGAAATAGAATTAGCCAACCCCGGTGAAGAATCAAAACCTGTTTTTATTGCCCAAGACCTCACAGAAGTTGAAGAGGCGGTCCTCAAAGAGCTTCTCAAGGAATTCAAGGACATATTCGCTTGGACATACCATGATATGAAAGGTGTTCCACCTTCTGTGGTCCAACATACAATCCCTATGATTAGCACTGCGAAGCCCGTACAACAAAGACCCTACCCGATGAATCCTAAGTACGCAAAGATCATTCAAGAAGAACTAGAAAATCTTATCAAATGTGGGTTCATATATCCTACTGAACACTCCGAATGGGTGTCTCCAATAGTTATCGTGCCAAAAAAGAATGGGAAACTCAGGGTGTGCGTGGACCTCAAAAAAGTTAATGCAGCTACTAGAAGAGACCATTACCCCCTACCATATTCGGAACATGTACTCGAAAGAGTTGCTGGCAAGGAAGCTTATAGCTTTCTAGATGGGTACTCAGGCTACAACCAAATCACGATAGCGCTAGAGGACCAAGCTAAAACTGCCTTCATCACAGAATTTGGCGTGTTTGCATTTCGTGTGATGGCTTTTGGCTTAACAAATGCCCCTGCTACATTCCAACGATTAATAAACACTGCTTTTAAAGAATATTTGAGAGAGTTTTGTGAAGCTTTCTTAGACGAACTTTGTGTTTACTCTTCTTGGAAAGAACATCTATCATGTTTGCGGAAGGTGTTTGAAAAGTGTAGGTTATATCGTATCTCATTGAACCCGTTCAAATGCCAATTTTGGGTCAAGCATGGAGTTATTTTAGGGCATATAGTATCTAAGAATGGTATCTCAACCGATGAGAGCAAAATTAAAGTGATTCTAGAGTTACCACCACCAACCAATTACAAGGGAGTTCAAAGGTTCATGGGACACGTGGGTTATTATCGACGGTTTATTTTATTTTTCGCTGAGATAGCACGTCCTTTGTACAAGCTTCTCATTGAATTTAAATGGACTGAAGAGTGTGACCAGGCCTATGAACAATTGAAGAAAACACTAGCAAGTGCTCCGATTTTAAGGACACCTAACTGGGATGGCATTTTCCATGTGCATATTGATGCATCAAAATTTGCTATTGGGTGTGTTCTCACTCAACCAGGAGAACATAAATTGGACTATCCCATTAGCTTTGCAAGCCGTCAATTGAACGATGCTGAAAGGAACTACACCACTACAGAGCGAGAAGGTTTAGCAATGGTTTATGCAGTAAAGAAATTTTGCTACTACCTTCTGGCAAACAAGTTTGTATTTCATGTGGATCATCAAGCGTTGCTGTATCTGGTAAACAAGCCATGCTCCACAGGAAGAATCACACGATGGTTGTTAATTCTTCTGGAGTTTGATTTCACGATTGTAGTGAGACCCGGTAAAAGGCACGTCATGGCTGATCATTTGTCTCGCATACCCAATGGTGAAGCCCCTACAGTAGTTGATGATGAATTACCCAATACTTCCCTATTCATAGTTGAGACTATGCCTGAATGGAGTGAGAACATTGTTAACTTTTTAGTTAATGGTTTTCCACCCAAGGAACGTCGTAAGGATATCGCTCGAAGGCTAGTAAAATAATGTGAACCCTATTGTTTGATTGCCGGAACTCTGTATAGACTAGGCAAGGACGATATTCTTAGGCGTTGTGTCCGCGAGGATGAATATTTGTATATCTTGCAAGAAGCACATATGGGCATCGCAGGAGGACATTTTTCAGGAGACCTGACTGCTAGAAAGGTGCTGCAATCAGGCTATTGGTGGCCAACTTTATTTAAGGATGCATCACTTTTTACAAAAGGGTGTGATGAGTGCCAACGTTACAAGACCACACAGCGCAAAGACAGAATGCCCTTACATCCTATTAAAGTAACCCAACCATTTGAAAAATGGGGCTTAGACTTTGTAGGTCCAATTAGTCCCGCAGCTCGCAACACTCAATCTCGATATATTCTAGTTGCTACGGACTATGTAACAAAGTGGGTTGAAGCTAAGGCTTCACAAAAAGCTGACGCGAGGACAACAGCTAAGTTTCTTTTTGAGAACATTATCACAAGATTTGGTTGCCCTTTTGAAATTGTTAGTGATAATGGTACCCATTTTATAAATGAGGTAATAAGAGAGGTTACCACGACCTTTATGATATCCCACCATAAGTCTACACCTTATTACCCGCAAGCTAATGGACAAGCCGAGAGCACGAACAAGACTCTAATCTCTATTTTAACCAAGACGGTAGAAGCTCATCGCACTGATTGGGATTTGAAGTTGACATCTGCTCTATGGGCTTATCGTACTGCTTATAAAGTGGCTATTAATTGTACGCCATTCAAAATGGTATACGGCCAAGAAGCGGTTATGCCTTGGGAGTTTGCCATTCCTAGTCTTAGGGTAGCTTCGCAAGAAGGATGGAATGGTAACCCCTTAACCGAGCGTTTGTATATCTTAGAAAAACTAGACGAAGAGAGACAGTTGGCTGTGCAAAATGCTCTTGTGGAAAAGGATAGGAGAAAGAAGTGGTTTGATCGCCATGTGAAGGACAAGGACATCAAAGTTGGTGATAAAGTCCTTATGTATGGAGTACGTAAAGAGAAGAAAAAGTTGAAATATGCTGGTAAAGGACCATATAGAGTATGTGAAATTACCCCACAAGGTACCCTTCGTGTGGAAACTCTTGATGGAGTTGAAACCATTGGATTCCTCAATGGGAGTAAATTCAAAAGATATTATGATCCTTTAAGCCAAGAAGAACTACGGGCCACCATTCATCAAAAGAAGGCTGCCAAAGCACAAACCGAGTTAAAGAAGATACAAGCTCAAGTTGAGGCTAAGGAGCGACAACAACGTATAAGACAAAAACGAGAGGCTAACCTTGGAGTCACAAATGCATTCCACGTGGAAATCGAAGAGGATTGGTTGGACTCTGACACACCTCTACGATACCCTATTGAGTTAAATAGTGCCTATGGAAAAGTGCTATATAACGCCTTATTGGACACGGGTGCTAAATATAATCTGCTATCCTATGGGGTGTGGTGTCAGTTAGGGAAGCCACCTCTATCTGAGAGTATTATCCAAGTCAAGGGTGTCAACAAGAAAAAAACTACGGTTTTTGGAATCTGGCACACTTCTGTCAGTTATGACAATGGAATTGTAGCTCAAGACTTTTTGGTCATGCCTACTGGAACTATGGAGGGTAATATAAACCTAGGACGCACGTGGATGATAGCCACCAAATGCACTATTGATTGGGGGACTGGGGGTGTCACAATGCAAAAACCAACTCTTATCCCTACCACTCAAGCCATAGTCCCTGAGATATTGCCTAAGGAAATAAAACCCAAGACATTGCATGTCCAAGAGGTTGAACCATACGTCCCCATAGCCCAACTCTCTAGATCTTCAACTGATGTAATTGAAAGAAAGCTTGAGACACACAAGAACCATCCTAATATAACAAAGGAAGCATACAAGTGGGTCCCTAAAGCTTCTTTAGTAACCATGGTTGATGCTAAAAAACGAAAGCCTCGTAAGAAACGTCCCACTCGCTCCAAGAAATGTAAGAAAACGTGGCGCTGGATTCCTAAACGACTATTAAAAGCCCAAGGATACTATAAAGGAAATGATCAAATCTGGGTGCCCAAACGTAAATTGTACTCTTACCTGTCACATGACCCATGTAAACCAAATCTTGTGGCTCCAAAACAAATTGAAAATTGTGGAAAGGAAAAAATCACGGAATGCGACACACCTGCTCCAGAGCTAGTTTGGGTACCAAAGAAAGAACGATTTGTTCCACCTAGCTCAGGAACAGGAAAAGCAAATGAAGCTTCTTGCTCTTCATGTAGTTCCTATACGGAAATAGAAGCTTCAACACAACCTCCACCTACCATTGTACATATCCATACAAGCAAGAAAGAGTTTGCACCTCCCGTTGTAGATTCACCACCTCCAACAATGTTGCAAATAAAATCATGGGAGAGTACCTTACCACCCTTGCAACTAGATGAAACACATAGGGTGATCGAAAACTATTGGTTAAAGCCTTTACCCATAACAACTTGGAACAATTGGTTTCAAAAGGTGACGACATCATTTCAAAAAGTATGATCTACCCAAGGGGGGAGTGTTTGCTGACATCCGTCATTCACTTGCTTCCCTCTCAACCTTCCTCCCTGACCTCTCAATCTCCAATCTTAGGGAATGTATATATAAAGCCTTATACTTACAAAAACAAGATAAAAAAGTAAAAGAGCAAGAGCCATAACACAAAATAATAAAAACAAATTATCCACAAAAACACGACCCTTGTAATATTTGCAATCTAACCATCATCTATTTGCGTGTACAGATATGGCTAGTACGCTAGAGTCATCCACTCCTGCCTTGGGTGAGAGGTACCCTTGTTACTTTTCACAAATGTTTCACATGGTCTTTCCAGTGCTTGCATGTGAATGGGATTTGATAGGTACGCTAGCATGTGAGAGGAATTTTGAGGAGTTAGAATGGCTGATACGTCTCTTGACCACGTCTGATCCATACTTAGTAGAGAGCGTTTCTCCCATTGCACAAGCCTACCCTTTTGACCAAGATGACTATAGGCGTCTAGTGACCTTCTTAGTAAACATGGGCACCTATGATGAAGAAGAAAATTTACATGACTACACGGATGGCACATATGGTCTCATGGATGATGACTTTGTTTATCTCGACGACGAGGATAGGGGTTTAGCCTTAGGATTTCCCCCCAACCTCTACAATATCTTATTCCCTTGACTCTTTAGGGGGAGTGCAAATAATCAGGTTAGGGTTCCTTATGTTTTTTGTTGTGTTCAATAAGTGTTGGTACCTTTTCCCACTAATGTGCCTCCTGGAGGTATTCCTTTTGTTTCCTAGTCTGTACAGGAGTGTGTTGCTATTGATAGGATTTGGACCTTCATGGAACCTTTCTCTCGTTCACACTTTAAATCAAGCGCAACCAACAACACAAACAGGTGTTTTATGTCCATTAACATTGCCCTTATCTTTTTTCATCCATGTTTGTCTGCTTTGATTGTGATCGGTAGCATAATATTCAGCGCATTTGCTTAGTATCAAACATTTAATTCAATGTAATGTTTTGTCATAATCACTTGTCTAGGTTTAAAAGTCAAGCAGTCCGACTAAGCTAGTTTGACCAAGCTAGGTATTAGAAATCTTCTCTTAATACCATGGGGAATGCCTTCCTAATACGCAATGGTTACTTAGGTTCTTAATCCAATTTAGGCAGCATTGTGTGAAATGTACTAGGGCTTTCTAGTGGGCTTAACCCTATTGACCTTTAGCTTAAGTATTATAAAGGGAGTTTACTAATGTGATGAGCCTGGGGAGGGTAACAGTGTTATATGACCCCCCAAAGTTACAAAATTAAAATGCTGAAAATGAACAAACAAAAAATCAAAGTGCCACAATGTAAAATTTTAAGCTAGAAGAGAAATCCCTTCTTAAATTGGTACTTCACTCACATGTATCGCCTATGGTATTAGAGCCCTAGAGGTTCCCAGTGTGGGCACTTTTCCTTGAAAAGCAAAAAACCCAAGGCATACAAAATAAGCACACACATCAAAATTGAATCAATGTGAAAAGACTTTGGGGGGTCAAGGAAAAGGTAATCAGTCAGGCGATGATTTCATGAGAAATTCCTTTTATCGTAGCTTAACTACAAGGTCTTCTAGGTATAGCCTCTAGTCAGCCCTCGAACATCAAATACTTAGCTCTCGCGATTAAACAACTTAATTGACCAGAAAAAATTGAGAAGTTACCCATGGTATTAATAGTCGAGCTCTAGTGCCTTTTGATCGTTAAATTAGCGACCCTGGACTTGTTTAATTTTTTACCTTTACATCTGTTTATGCATTTGATTATATTGAAATTTAATGTTTATTGCTGACAAATTGGCTAAAATTCTGTTACCAATCAATTTGTCTGTCTAAAATTGCATATGATTTTTACTTGTATATGAGAATGCAATTACTGTGGCAATGTTGTTTGATTTTGCAGTGATTGAAGAAGGCTACGCACATCCATGTCGACTGCTCTTCCATCTCGATGAACGAGCTTCAACTGGATAGCTTTCGAGGACGGAATCTACATCAGGAAGGGGGGCATGTTAACCCTCACGGCACACGGACACCCTATGATCTATAAACGTTGTATTGTTTAGAGTCAGGTACCGGGCTTGTCGGACCAATAGGAACAGGGTAAGGGTGATCGCCGATGACAGGCGCAGTCTAACTGGAATATTCAAGGAGTTAGTTGGCTAAGTATGGGCGCCCAAGTGTGAATGGGGTGAGCTCATATAAAAGACACTAAACCTAATTTTTACTCATTCTCTCATTGTGCAATAGAAGCCGCTCTTGCTCCATCTCCACCTTCTCCTTCACCATCTCCTTGTGTGTGTGTGTGTGTGTGTGTGTGTGTGTGTGTGTGTGTGTGTGTGTACGTGTGAGAGAGAGTATGAGAGTGTGTGTGTAATCGAGCGTTGCGGCGGCACGACGGCGGCGAGGCGGTTGAGCGCGGCGTAGCGGCGTCTCCCTCTTCTTCGCGGCGCGGGAATCCTTCATTCGCAACTACGCAGGAAGGTGAGTGACACACCATTCTTCCTTGTGAGCTTGTCTGTTTTATGACTGTGTGCTAGGAGCCTTTGTGGCTCGCACACGGCGCGTAGCAAGTCCCTAGCCGTGACATATGGGCACAAAAAATCACAATTATATTGTTAGTCAAAGTTTATTGAAAAAAGATGTGCTTGGCACATGGGTATCAAAATTCATAATGTGATTGGTAGGCAGGGGTTGTTGATTGTAAGATATGTGCAACATGGATATGGCAAAAAAAATATGGTCTTCTTTTACGAGAGGCGAAGTGAGGGATGCTCGCCATACAAAGTGTCTTGGAGTGCTCTTATGGCCCTAGGTTGCTTTAAATAAATGCAAAGAGAGGGTTTCTCACATTGAGATTGTTGACAACAAATTGGTGGTGAAAAAATATTGTACTTGGGCTGTGATTTGGTCTACTTGTATGTCTAATGTGGTTCTCTCATGAAAAAAAAAAAAATCTTGATGGGCTTTCCCTACGGAATGTCATTAACTGTTTTGGTATATGTTGGTGGAAATAGGCTGATATGAGTAACTTTTTCGACTAGCAGGTATGTGGTACTGGCCTTTGGAAGAATATGTCGACTATGACATTGGAAGAGATTCAAATGTTAATATGGCTAAAATGATTTTTTCTAATATTAATATGGTCTGTTAAATCCAGACTTTTTTCTCTGGCTGTTCTACTAATCATATTTATTACTATGCGAATCTAAAGTTTATTTGTTTTGCATTCGCTAATATACTACATAGGTCATTTTAGGAGTTGTAAGTGGGATAAATTTCAAGCCCGAACTTTTTGCAAACATAAACCGGATGCTACTTTATCCCCGCAAGAAGGTTTTTTCCGTTTAAATCTAATGGCAAGTATAGAATTAGTTGACTCATGCTTACTTGGATTTGCGCCTATGGGGTATACACTCCCCAACATACGAAATGGATATGTTGAATGTTGGTAATTTTAAAACTCTATATAGTTTTGTTTTTTTTTGAAACTATGGATAGGCTTTGAAAAAATCTGCAACAAACTCAATATATAGAGCTATGAGGAAACTCAATATACTGTTTCCCATATTTTACTTTCTTATCTTCACTACCTTGTACAAAATTTATTTTCAGCTGCAAATAAATATTGTACAAATCCATTGTATTTTCCTAGAATTAATGGTTTGTGAAATGTAGTGTTTGTTTGCGTATATATATATATATATATATATATATATATATATAGAACTGCTACACACACAATAAACACATAAGAGGGATTGACGTATATGTTTCTCTCTCTCAGAACTTAGTTCTAGTTCTAAACGCCTATTACTATATAATCTTTTATATGCTAATAGGTAGGGGTGCTATTACACAGTCTCAGTGGTCCCCTTTGACCTAATTGGTGAAAGGTTGCTAGCACGACCATTCCACTATATTATCACTTTCTAGAAACCCCCCTTTTTTTACTTGTCATTTCACTAGTTTATTACTTCTGTCTACCAAGTTACTAGAAAGCTCACTGCAAGAATAAAGGCCTGTTCTGACCCTGAGAAAAGAGCTCCGATTTTGGAGCAATTACGACTTGCTAAAGAAATAGAAAGCATCTTTCCTTATATCTCTCTTAGGATTCGGCCTTATCTGCATAGGGCTGTAAAATTAAAAAAGAAGTTACACTCTGTATAAGATTTTCAAGCCTACTCAGCTCTTCCAAAATGATGTAATCTAACTACTATTCTTGAAATCTATGCAGAGTGTTTCCCTTTCCCAAGGGCTCACTCTTCCTATAGAACCCCTTTCCTTTGCTTCGTTACTTGTGTTGAAGTGTATACAAGATAGCGAGGCTTTAGCCTTAATTTTTGATGCCTCAAAGGATTCTAGTCTGTCTCTTGTCCAACTTATTTCTTTTGACCAATGGATGAAGATTCTTGCTCTCCTTGTTAAGAATAAATCTGATGGTATCAACCTACTGCTAAAATTTACCTCTAATTTGGCTGGTATTTCCAAAGCCCATATGCAGAACTTAGCTTCCTTCTCGTCTAAGGGCTCTGAACCATCCAATCTCCTCAGAAAATTTTGCGGGCTTAGTCCAATCTTTATTACTTCTCCCTCTACTCCTATAGTCCCTCCACCTAACAGCCTCTTTTGTAGAGATGCTGCTGCTTTGGAAGCAGTAAATGAGTTTCAGAAGGACCTTTGTTCACTTAGTGAAGCTTCCCTGTTAGACATGGTGCCAAAAGTATCGAGGGCCTTTCCTTTTTTACCATCACGACAGATTGAAGTGGAATCGTTGGGTGTAGAGCACAAACTTTGGCTGTTCCCAAATAAAGGGTTTCTTGCACCCATTTCTATGGAAACTTGGGTCTTCCTTGCCAACCTGGCACCTGCCACTATTGAAGAATGCAAATTTAGAGTTCTCAAAGGAATTCAGCTCTTGGATAAAGGTGATCTGATAAAAGCTCCGTTCAATATGAATTTCCTTCATGATAAAAAATGCAATTTGAATACTGGTTTATATGCAAGAACCAAAGGTGTGATGAAATTTAGTAAAAATAATGTTAATTATTACACTGAAATAGTATGGAATGTGTTTAGACCTTACCTTAAGTGTGCATGTAGATTTTTAGATCCTAAAGCTGCGTGCGAGTCGAGCATCATTTGGTTTGACCATGCCATTTGGTACGCCCTCAACAATCTGCGTAGTATCTTTCCTGACAAAGTAGAAGAGTTTCATCTCTCCCTCTTAGCTCAGATCGCCTTTATTCAATACACATCTATTATGTGTGACACCCTCCAAGAGCTTAGTTTAGATGAGTGTGGCACATTGCTTACCAGGTATGGAGGTTATAAAGGAATCAAAATCATGGTTGGGCAAATCAAGCCTAGTATTGATGATGATGAAACTCAAGTCTCCAAACGCCCCAACACTCTTGTCTCTCCGTCTGCTTCGTACACCTCTCTCTTGACTCCCTCCTCGAGTGATTTTGTTTTTGGGAGAGGGAGGGGTAGAAGTTATGTTAGAGGCTGGGGAAGAAACCTACCAATCATAAATCTTTTGGATATGTAATGTGCAGGTACCGAGGAACGCCTGTGGCAGACTTTACCTACCTCCGAAGGAAGAAGCTTGTAATAGAGTATTTTCACATTGCTTGTTTACTAGCAAGATTTTGGATTTCTTTACTCCCCAAGCTATCTTTTCAGAATGTTTTAGGCATGTTTTGGGATCAACTTTGTTACTAAAGGATGTAATGTTTGGATGGAAATACTTGCCACCTATCAAGAATCTATTTTATTCTAACGATTTCCTCCATAATGATGATGTTCCTATCTGCTCTTGTCGCCTATTTTCGAAGTTTTGTAAGACTTTCGCTAACTTTGGCTCACATGTTTGTACGTATAATGTTGAAATCATATTTGATACTCTTGTAAGGAACCTCTTGAGTAAAGGCTTGAATCATATTCCTCCTTTTCCACTAAATCCTCAAGAGATTCTAGTAGAAGTTCCTAGACCTAAGAAGACAACACAAGCATCGACGTCTAGACAAATACCCGGGGTAACAGTCAAGGTAATTTAAAATTTGAAAGAATCTTTGAGCAACCTATCAATTCATCTTGCACAAGATGTAGGTCCCAAGGGACAAACAAAGAAAGTTGAGGAATGAGAGCCACGACCCAGACGAGTATTATAGTGTTGGAATTGTGGGGAATCTGGGCATGTGATGTATAATTGTCCTTGGCTTTGTGGGGAGCCAGGGAGGCCTAGCTTGAATTATCTAGTGATGAATGCAGGTGAGGGAATTGATCAACAACCAATGCTTTTGCAAAGACCAAATGGAGCAAGACCACCTCCACAAGGAGTGGAAGGATTTCCACCTTTGCCAGATCCAAATGTGCATTGTGTCCACAAGTTAGGAGGGAGTTAACAAAGGCGGTTAGCACTAGGAGAAAGGTAAAAGAGAATGTGCCTATTGTGAAGATTGCACAATCTAAAATGAACGAGGATATTACACTTGTGCTAGATTGTTATATCAAAGGAAAATTGGTTAAAGAAGGTCTAGTGGATGGGGGTGCACAAATTTTGCATCATGAAGGAAGGCCTCATGCAAAGATTAGGCATATACATCTATGAGACACCTGAAATCAAAGTCAAGGTGAAAAGTAATAGCAAATCTAGGTGCTTAGGCATTTGTAAAAATGTTTTTGTAGAGGCCTTTGGTATTAATAAGGTTGTTGATTTCTATGTTATGTCTACCAAAAGGAAATGGTTACCCATTTATCCTAGAAAGACTATGGATTATGATAATGCAAGCTTTGCAGGATTGGGAAAGTGGAAAGTTGAGTTGTAGGAATGAAAATAATAAGAAGGTTGTCTTTAACATGAAGGAGCAATGTCAAGAGGAGATCCATGCAGAATAATCTCAAAGTGAGATGGAGGAAGACTGGACCGATAACACTTCAAAAGAAGAAAGTAGATGCAACATTACTGAAGAGGAGTCTTCCATCGAATTCATGGGGGTAAGGTTTAAACTAAGCAACCAAGAGATATCTTTCTTAGGCTTGGAAGAGGTAGGTCCTTAAGAGAACCAAGGTGTGCAAGCTGAAGGGATGCTAGAAGGTATGTTGTCACAAACACTTACAAAAGAAGAAAGAGAGGGGGTTAAAGGTGTGCTAAGAAAGTTTCCTAAGATTTTTGCTAAAGACTACATAGACATGCATGGAGTAGATGCGGTTCAACTCAAGATCAAGTCAAAGCTTAAGGCCACACCAAAGGCTCAAAAGCTACAAAGGCTAGGAGTCATCAAGGAGCAGGCTCTACTCAAGGAGGTAAGAAATATTCTAGTAGTAGGTTTCATTTATCCCATGGAGAATTCACAGTGGGTATTCCTAGTTGTGGTCACTCCTAAAAGGAATGGGAAGTGGAGAGTATGTGTTCGCTATAGGCCACTCAATGAGGCAACCAAGCAAGACCACTTTCCCCTCCCATTTCATGATGAGATACTAAATGAGGTAGTTGATCATGAGAAGTACACTGTGTGTGATGGCTACTGATGCCAATTTCAAATAGGGATTGCATTGGAGGATCAACTGGAAAAAACCTTCATCACTGCTTGGGGTTGCTTTTCTTTCAGAGTCATGCCATTTGTCTTGACAAATACTTTGGTAACCTTTCAACATTTCATGAACATGGTGTTTCAAGAATTTTTTGGAAAGTCAATCAGGGTGTTCATTGATGATTTTTGCATTTATAGCTCAAAATCATTGCACCTACAGAGGGTAGAAGAAGGTTTGAAGAAACGCTACAACATGGAATGTCAACTTAATCCTGACAAATGCCACATAGGTGAGAATGAAGTGATCTTGCTTGGTCACAAGTTTTCTTAGAAAGGCATTGAGGTGGATCCTTCAAAGGCAAAGGCTCTTATTGAGTTATCATCACCCAAGAGTCTCCCTGGAGCGGTCACTTTTTAGAATGTGTATGCTATCACGTGAGTTAACCGGAGAGGATTATTAAAAGATCAAAATGTATACATATAGAGGGGGGTGGGGTTTTTTTAAATAGGCACGTAGTGTAAATATAGTATGTATATTGAGGTATTATTAATAAACTCTTGAACGCACGTGATATAGGAAGCTTTTGATAAGTGACCGCCCCGGGAGAGTCTCAAGTAGGTCATCTTATTCATTCAAAAGGTGAGGTATATGTCTCGCTTCATTCATTTAGCCTCAGAGTTACTTCACCCCTTGCAAAAATTGACACAACAAGTTGAGTTTATGAGCTTGAAGAATATTTCTATAACATTAAATTCATTCTGTCAGAACTACCAACACTCATGCCTCCTTGTTGGGAGTACACACTCTTTGTTAGCTCTAGTGTTGGAAAAAAGAAACAATTGGTGATATTTTGTTACAACAAGATTCCCACAGTACTAGGATGCAGCCCATCTATTTTGCTATTAGGGTCATGAGCCTTGGAGAGAGGCTACGTAGAAGCAGAACTCATGATTCTTGCTCTCATATTTGCAGCGAGACAATTGCAAAAAAAAAATTCCTTTCGGTGTCATCTCAAATGAACCTTATTACTATGATTTCACAGTGGATTATGGAATCACAAGAGTTCCAATACTCTTTCAAGGTAGAAGGTAGTGTGCATGTACAATTGGTAGGGATTATCACTTATAGGGTGCATGAGAAGGATATTAAAGTGCTTGAAGTACAGACCCTACCATTGCCACCACCTAAAGTATCTAATTCTTTTACCTTGTTATTTGATGGAGCTTTTCAATGAGACACACGTAAAGCGGGGGGAGGGCTTGTGTTGATCGACCCAAGTGGAGAGGTGGTCATGAAAGAGAAGGTCAATCTACTAGGTTCAAAAAGCAATAATGGAGCAGAGTACGACATTTTACTTCATGGTTTGAAGATTTGCATTAGTCAAGGGATACAACATCTCATTGTAAAGGAGATTTTAGGCATTTGGGCATGCAAGAATGAAAGCGTAAGGACAAAAGTTCATGCCATCCATAGGTCGTTTAATCAATTTGAAGAGGTGCCACAGTATCATATTCCTTGGAAACAAAATGAAGATACTGATTTACTTGCATAGCAAGCAATTGCATGTGTTGAGAAAGAAGTGTAGGCCATCATGATGGCAACAACTATCAAGCAACCACGGTACCAGGGAATGGAGTCATTGGCTCCCATTATTGGCTACACTTTGGAAGGCAAGTTTCCACAAGGCTTCACAAAGGCTCAAAAGAGGAGGCTCATAAAGAAGGCAAGTGACTATCTCTTCCTAGAAGGCTCCCTCTATCAAAGAGGAAAGGACTAGATGTGTAGAAGGCTACCAACAATGGAGGAAATTCCAGCCATTCTAGAAGGTTTACATGAGGAAGCATGTGGTGGTCATTTTGTCCAAGAGTTAACTGTGAAGAAGGTTTTACTTATGGGGTATGTTTGGCCAAGTTGGCATGTACATGTTCAAAATTGGGGTAGAACCTATCACAATTGTCATGTTAACGGAACAAAAGATTGGTGCATGGTCCAAGGCAAATAGTGCTTGCAATGCACCCTGCGTAAAGTGGGGCATTGATTTTATGGGTCCACTACCAAGAAGAAGAAATTATAAACTTTACATTCTAGTGGCTGTATGACTAGGTGGTTGGAAGCACAAAGTGTGGCAAAGGTAAATGCAAGGGCAACGAGAAAATCTGTCACACTCACATTTGTTGCAGATTTGGCAACAAATGGTCCATCATTTAGGAAGAACTAGCTCACTGAGGTCTCTGAAGAACTTCACGTTCTACAACATTTTTTATAAATGCTGTAGAAAGTCTGTCTACACTCCCATTTGTTGCATATTTGGCAACAAATGGTCCAGCAGTTAGGAAGGGCTAGCTCATTGAGGTCTTTGAAGAACTTCACTTTCATTTTTTATAATGGTCCAGCATTTAGGAATGGCTAGCTCATTGAGGTCTCTGAAGAACTTCACATTCTACATTGTCACAACACACCCTACTATTCATAGTCAAATGGTTTGGTAGAGAAAGCTAATGGCATCATTGTAGGCATCATAAGAAAGATGGTGAAAAACAAGACAAAGTCGTGGGATGACTTCTTGGATGGGGCATTACGGACATATTGAACCACATATAGAGAGGCCACAAAGTTCACACCATTTCACTTGGTCTATGGTCAAGAGGCTTTGCGTCCTATTGAGCTCAACATTCCAACAATGCAGCTTCACAGCAAAAGATCACATGATGATCAAGAAGCATGGATGGATTGACTTCTTACATTGGTGGAGCTTGAGTGGGAGAGACAAGTAGCCTATGAGTGCTACAAGTGGAAAACTACACAAGAAAAGGAGAAGCTTGACAAGAAACTGAAGGAAAAAGGAATTAAGGAAGGAGATCTTGTCCTAAGGTACGATAATCGACTTGATAGCCAGTTTGATGCTAAGTTTCAAACTAGATGGTAGGGACCATATATAGCCAAGAAGGCTTTCAATTCAAGCTACTACTAGCTCATGGACTTGACTAGTAAAGAGCACTCCCGGAAGGTAAATGGGTATGGGCTAAAGCCCTATTTGAGCCGTCTCCTACCAAAGGAGCTACCAAAGCATTGTCAAAGATCTACTACCTCATGTAAGTATTACTGCATGATGCATGTGTGTAACTCAAGCCAAAATGAGAAGGAACTACACAATGAAAATCTTGTCGAGATACCAAATATCCCAGAGGACTCAAAACCACTCTCTTCGGAAAAGATGCCTTTTGATGGTATATGAATGTACCATCATCTTGGGGGACGACTGTATGATAGGTATTTTTTGACTTTTCAATCTTGGAACAACAAGCTATTGCCCTTCATCCTCGCAATAAAACATATGCTCTTGGGTAGGCTATCTTTGCAAAGCAACAAAACATTTTACCCTAGGTAGAGGTTTGAAAAATTCACCTTCTCTTCTCATTATACATAGGTGTGTGTGAGTTAGTAGTTATTTCCAAAAAAGTAAAAATAAAAATGAAAAACCCTAAAAATATTATGGTCAACTCTTTGTTGTAGATATTGGGCCAACTATATTATAATTCTAATTACTCTACTATATGAGAGTTATGTGTATACTCTTTTAGATGTGCGTTTTTACCTGGCCTGAGTAAGCCATTTGTCATTTTTACGATCTATAATATATTTTAATATCATCCATATATACATCTTGTGCATTGATGTCCTCCCCAAGCTTCCACTAAGCTAGGTGTAACTTCACTCTAGCAAAATTCAAAAAAATCCTTTCACTCTCTCAAGATGAAAATTTTCTTACCTATTCCATCTTTTTTTTTTCACAATCAAAAATTAAATTCACAATCACCTACCATGCTAATCAATAATTGAGGGACACTTATTTTATTTTATTAATTTTTATATTTTTATATTTTTAGCTCTTTATCATGAAATCCTATCACAAGCCAATGCACCCTCTTGTATATGTTTTGTTTCACCAAAAATTCTCATCCATACATGTGTAAAGGGAATCTCAATTATCAATTTCATGCCATGATGCATGGAAAGACACACTCTGGGAGCCACATGAAGGTTCAACCAAAAAGGGGCCACAAGAAGACTTTTTCAGTTCTGAATCATACATGTTTTGGTGTGATTTTTTGTGTCCATCTCCCATCCAAATTTGAACCAGTGACAAACACAAAACTTGTAGCCTATAACTTGAGAGTTTTTTTCAAAAATTTTCGTAACTTTTTGTGCTCATGGCTGGGAGATACAAAGTTTTTGGTGGACCCCAGTCTATCCACATAATGCACACAAGAGTCTTCCTAGGCTTTGCTTACTCCTTTTCACACTCCCTCATTTACACACACACACACACACACACATTCCCTTCTCTCCATCCCTCACTCAAACCTCAAACTTCCCATGGTTTTCCTCATCCTCCTTACCATTACCCTCCCCTCTCACAACCATAGCTCTCGTTTGAAGCTCTACCTACATACACCATCTCCATATCTCTCTCTATTACTCCCATATTACAATTTTATTTTACCTTTTTAAACATTCATAAAAATTCACACCAAAAGGTGAGTTTCAACAAAATGGGGGTTTTTTAATCAACAAAAATCCTCATTTTCTTTGTGGTATTCAACTATGGTGGGGATGTGAAGAGAAGAAAAAGAAGAAGAGGAAGACCGACAATCACTTTCGACCATCTACGCACAAGTGAGTCCAAGATTTCTTGGATTCACCATCTCAAGGGTTCAACCATCTCATTCACCCCTATTTACTCAGCCCTTCAAGTCATTCTACCCATTTTAATTATATTACTAATCTTCTTTTAGTGATTATTGACACTAAATGCTAACTCTCGTTTGTAAATTGCACCCACTCTACTCTACCTTGGAGTAGGCAACCTCACACAAAAAATCACTCACCTCTGTAGAATCTTCTCTATTTCACCTCAATAATTCTCTCCTTTTGAGCCCACATCCATGTTACTCAAGAGACAAGAGAGTCCCACTCTCATAAGAACATATAAAAAAATTCAGATAATCCTAATAAGGGATCTCTTCACCTATAAATAGAGCCCTTCCCCTTTGTCAAATTCATGATCTCTACACTATTGCACACTACGTTGAGCATATCATTCTCCATCTTAGCTGTAGGGAAAGAGAGTGAGCTCTCGATACACCATCACTTGTGGTGCATATAAAAGCTTCTTTGAGCTAGCTGTAGCATTGCAAGGAAGTGAGTGATCCATAGATTCCAATCAAGGTTATACTCTTACACATCAATTGAACAATAATTTGGGTACAACCACGATCCAAAACTCTCTCTTGAGTATCTTCAGTTCATGCTTGCAACCTCATCTCGTTTGGTTTAAGGTGAAGTGATCTCATTTTGGGGTTCTTTTGAAGTGTTTGCTTGTCTATGACTCAAGAGCTCTCGTGTTTGTTTTGTTGCTTGGGAACACATTGTAAGAGGGTTGCATGGTAAGAGGGCTCCCATAACTCTAAGATAATGTGTAGATTGCAACATCATCAAGATTAATTGTGTTTCTTAACTCTCCTCCAAGTTGTTTATACATCCACATCAATCATGAAAATTGCAGCTAAATCCTTGGACAAACTCTCATTGTGGGTGCTCTCTATCTCTTTCTGTGTGTGTGTGTGTGTGTGTGTGTGTGTGTGTGTGTGCGTGCGTGCGTGTGTGTGTGTGTGTGTGTGTGTGTGCCTGGGTGTGTTTTGGTGTGTGGGTGTGTAGCATCGTTATTAATGCTAGTGTACACTTTCTTCTTGCTTATGTTTCTCAAGGATTCTCCTCTCTTGCATCCTAGTTTGCTCTCTAACTAGGTGGTACCCCTTCATTTGTTTGGTTGTGGGTTTCTTGTTGTTTTTATTGCTTGTGGTTGCATCAGCCCCAATTGAGCAGCACAAGATCCTTGAGGGGTGTTTAGAGGCCACCTCTTGTTTCCCACCCCATACCGCCTCAATGGTGTGCTAAAATACTGTCTCAAGACCGTGGTTGTAAGCATTGGTAGTGCAACAGAGCCATTTCCTACAAGTTCTCCCTTATTCACTTTTGAAATGCTATTATAGAGCGTGGAATTTTGAAATGTTGTACAGGTGATTGCAATTTTGGACATCTTGTCGATGGTTCTATCCATCTCTGGTATTAGCATTCAATATGTTGCTAGGAGCAAGTGGTGGTAGAGGAAACGTTGGGGGAATGTGCTACCTATGAATACAAAAGTTGGTGTCTAGCATACAAATTTTCAAAACACTGTGCAAATTTTGCTAGACAATGGCAAAGATAGAGCTAGAAGTAGCAGTTATTAACCTAACACCTCAAAATGCCATCCAATGGTGGTGTAGAAAAGGTGATCGTGGCATGGAACTCTTTGAGCACAGAAGCTAGTGGTACTCTTATCACGTTGGATATGTTGTAGGTCGTGGAAATCTCATCATAAAACCTAGCAAGATATTGTTTTTTTATGAGTTTCCACATGGGTGTGTATGCCATCTTGGTCAAATTAGTGACTTTTCTCAACAAAGCAGATTACAACACATTGAAAACTTCAAGAACAAGAAAGGTTTTCTACAAGAAGGAGATACATCGACATATGCAATTTTTCAAAAAAGAACGTTGTCAACACCATCATCTATTTTCTGTCAAAGTCTTGTTTCAGTTTTGTCTATTGTCAATGATTATCATGTCACAATGGTAGGGGTATAGACAATGCCACATAAGAAAGTGGTAATACTTCCCATTTATTAGTTTTGGTTGAGTTCTTATTGTTCTCACTATAATTGTTGTCCAAGGAAAGTACACACCCCAATACTATTGTCAGCTAATGGTTTCAAGTGGTATGTGACCTTTCCCATATGTTTGTTTGAAGTGTTTGTCAGTGGTTTGGGATTGAGGGGGTATTTTTGGTGGGTTCAATTTGGTCTATCCCGTGGGAAGCTATTGTGCTAGAGGATAGATACATACCACTCCTTTAGTGTGGAGTTTGCATGGTAAAAGGGTATGGCTAATAGTAGTCAAGTATTCTATATATGTATTGGTTTTTTAATAACCTCGTTGAAGTCTCTCTCTCTCTCTCTCTCTCTCTCTCTCTCTCTCTCTCTCTCTCTCTCTCTCTCTCTCTCTCTCTCTCTCTCTCTCTCTCTCTCGCTTTGTTTCTCCTCTACTATGTGCCATCCATCCCCTTTCCATGGCTTGATAATCCACCACAATCAACGAGACCCAACAACGATCCCATGATAAAACATGTTCATTAGTAGATTACAAACTCACCCCTCACGTCTTGTGTGAATTTGTGTATCGCATCGTCCACTAGAAGCTCAATAATTTGCAAAGAAGTAGGCCTCCAAGAGATCATCTAGAATTAACAAGTGGAAATAAGACTACCGTTGCCCCACCTAGTATATACATACATGACCCTCGTAGACCAAAATCTTTCATACCTCTCGGTTAGTCCTAGTAAGTCATTAAATTCACTTTCTTTTCAAAACTCTCATCATTTGGACTCCATTTACCTAGTTTCCAAAAAAAGGCAGGTGTGCCTAATTTAGTCTTCTTGTCTCCAAGATTTCACATGCACATCTATCATATCTTCCTAATCACTAGCATATAAATTTCATTTCTCCATTTGGGCTTGTTTTCTTTTTGATATATTTTTATCTTTTTATTAATAAATATAAAGAAAAATTGTTTTATTCCATTTCTCTAGTTCCCACACTAATATATAGTTACATCAATGTGAGAAGGACAAAAATGATAACTCAGTCAAAAGATCTTCAAAAAATTCTTATACAATCTGGTAATTACAAGAGAAATTTGGGCTAGAGGGGGTTCCACAATGGAATTTGCAAACAATGTATATAAGTGATAGTACATGGGATGGAAAATTAAGGTGTACCTAATGCATATCTTGTATGTGGCAAGACCCTATATGCTAGATGAAATCAAATACATTGGAAAAGACTCATAGAAGGAAAGGGTCACTATGTTTTTGATGGCAAGGAAACTAACCAACCTTCAATCTTCTTCTTTTGGTAGACTCTTATGTTTACCATATTGTATGAGCAAGCATATGAGCATCTACTCATACAACTACATGGATAAATCACATGAAATGAAGAATATGATCAATTAGTACACATGCTAATCATTGGAGTAGTGCTAGAGTAATACCAGGAGGACTTTTGCACATTTTGAAGCAAGTAACCCAAATTTTGACTCGTATGGTTCTCCATGTTTTGGGATAACAAATTGAAAATGTTGTTGAGTAGCAAGGCTTCCATATAAAAACACTTGCAAATACCTAGTCCGTGCATTGATGCCTTGCTTGGACACTATAGTACAAATTGTTTGGTAGGCATGTGGGCCTTGAGTGCTTTGTGCTTTGTTGTGGGCATCCTTTACTATTGAGTGCTCTTGCCCAATCTTGACGATATTTCTACTTTATCTAGTGGGTTTGGGTGGGAAATTAGTGTAAATGGAGTTGGTTGATGTGTCCTCTTGGGAATACATATCATTTTTCAACCTCCATGGTAGTTTTGGGCTTGCAACAATATCTTTGGCACCTACCTTAGTGTGATACTTTGTGGTTTTATCGGCTTGTGGGCCCATGGTCTTGGATAAAAAAGCAACTTTTAGTAGTACTGGTAGCTTGGGTTGGCTAAGTGGTTTGGGTGGGCCTTGAAGTTTTTGGCTTAGATACTTTCCTTAGTAGAGGGTTTGTGGAAGTGGAAGCCTCCGCATCATAACAACCAATGAGAAAGAGTGATAGATCTTGATGAACGGTGAGTAGCTATTGATCTAAGATGATGAGCATTGGAATAAATACTACCACGTCCTTGATTTGAATTAGCACATTGATTGCACCCTTTGATGTCTAAAAAGTGGCTTGGTTGGCATCCCAATAAATATTTCATTTAGTGGCATGCATCCAAGCTTGACCAGAGATGGCAATAATTGAACATCGAGAAGGTGTTGTAATGAGAAATAGAGTTTAGCTTGTTAATTGTTGTGTAATGAGCTCAAGAGTGACGGTGCCCATGGTGATGGTAGGTGTGTTATCAAAGCTTTGCAAGATAATTGCACTGGTGTGATCAAGGGGTATATTAAGCAGTTATAGGCTTCATAATAGATACTTTAAGTATTGACTCTAGAATCTAGTAGTGCAGTGATAGGGTGCATATTCACTTGTAGATTAATGAGTCAAGGTGGTTCAAATTCCTCATTGGAGTTTGTTTGCAGATAGTTTACCTAATGCTAGTGGACTTTAGCTTTGCAAGATCTCTAAGTCCCCTCTTTTTGTGGTTGTTTCTTCATTAAGGTATCATTCTCGGTTTTATTTTTACCCGCATGCAATTGCTAAAGCATTTTTTCAATTAGCAACTCATGGTACCTTTTAATGCGTGTTCCATTAATGAAAGCTTTCATGGGGAGTGTACCATCTAGAGTACCTAAGCATACTACCCCCCATTGGTGATGTAAGTTTGCGATTATTTTTTTGAAGCATATAAAGGAAAATTAAGTTGCCTTTCTTGAACTCTTAAGAACAAATATTTATGTCAAGCCATTCCTTTTTCCTCTGCATTCTTCCACATACATGGCATGAATGGAAAGTTGGAATTGTGGGTTTTGGACTATACCAATAGCTGACATGTGAATCATCTCTTCTAAGGTCAATAGTCTAGTCATCATATGAGCATGTGAGGGCACATGTCCTAGCATACATGGCATGGTGAGTTGCACAAGTGTCCAAGATAGCCTCTCATATTTCTAGGAGCCACATGTGGCCACTTGGTTGATTCCTTGACCTTTTAGAGATTCTATGTGACCCTTAAGAGGTGCACCTAGCCAATTGCTACTACTACATAAGTAGCTTTGTCTTGTACTCTTTAAGCATGTTGTTATTTCATTATCAATCAAGTTATCTTTGAGTATACACACCCACTCTCTCTTGCATTGAGTAATTAGTGTGCTAATCATTTATTGCTAATATGAATGCTATGCTTGCTAATCCCCCCTAACCTTTCAATTGTTATCAAGCCATTGCAGTGATTAATATTTCTTAATGATCATTAGATCTATTGGAATTCTCTCCTAGCTAATTGCACATCTCATTAACTGAATTCTAAACCTATCTATGTGTGGGCAAATCCTTGGTAGACCCAAAACTCCACTACCTTCCATGGATTAGGCGGGCTTGATTAGGGAGCATTAGGTTTTATTAGAGGCTTAATAGGTCATGCATTAAGAATTTACCTCTATGCTAGATTGATTGGAAGTGATCTCCAATTAATTTCTTCAATCTCCCTCATTTAGAAGCATAATTAGGTTTCATTAGAGGCATAATTATGTCATGGATTAAGCATTCACCTCTATGCTAGATTGATTGGAAGCATAATTAGGTTTCATTAGAGGCATAATTATGTCATGGATTAAGCATTCACCTCTATGCTAGATTGATTGGAAGCATAATTAGGTTTTATTAGAGGCATAATTAGGTCATGCATTAATCATTCACCTCTATGCTAGATCGATTGGAAGAAATCTCCAATTAATTGATTCAATCTTCCTCATTTATAGTGCACTTTTTGTGCTGATTTTGTGTGATTTGCATTTCCAATTAATTTCATCGACTTTATTTTTCATTTGCACTCTTTGCAAGATTTCCAATTAGCCACCTAATCTCAAGCTCCAAAACTATTTTTAGGTGTGTATGTGTATGTGTATGTGTATGTGTGCACACCACCATATAGATGAGCATAACGTTCTATTTTTCAGTCTTCGTAACCACACAAGGCAAGTGGCCCTTTGATATGGTGTGTTGACCCTATATTTTTGTACAGGGAATGGTCTAGTGCTCAAATTGGCCATTTTGAGGTGGGCAAGATGGTGAACTTCAATCAGATGCTCAAATTCATTTCACTCTCCTTGACGGTTTTGCGAGAGGCAAATCCCAAGCCATCTTTTTTGTATTGTCATTGGGACACAAAGCCACAATAACAATTGGCTTTGGGCTCACTTATGTGTTGTTGAACTCCCTCTCTGCATGAGCACCCCATCACCTGAATCTCCAAGGGGGACATCCCGCCCCCTTACAAGGGGCTGCTTATTGCAAAGAATTTCCTCGCCTTAAAGAGGTTATTCAAACCCCCCTAGGGGTGTGTCCCGCATGGAATTTCCCACATTAGAAAAAGCTTCCCACCCTTTTGATCAAACCCTATTCATACAACATAGGAAAATTTCTTGAATATATTAAAGCTTCATTAAAAGGAGTTTAAGCTTCAAATATCCCCAAATTGAGCACATTGAAAGGATGGTGTTCAAAGACCTTCAAAGTAGCTTCGAATGAGATGTATCAAAAGAATTCCTTTGAGTATCAAAGTAAAAAAAGAAGGGCTTTTTTTTGCATAGAAAACAAGGGACATCAAGACTTCTTTTAAGGGGAAATCCACCAAAGGGTTTTTTCAGGATCTTCAAGATAGAGAAATTTTCTCTCTTAAATCCTTGTACTTCAAAGCTAAAATTTTCCATCCAAGCACAACACATTGCAATGTATGCTCACAATTTCATATATAGACATGATATAATTTTGTGCTTGTGTGAGGATATAGACACTACCCTTTAAGAGTCTTCACTTACCGCTCCATCTAGCATAATGAGAAAAAGAAAATTCAATCTTTCAAGGGAGGAGCAATACCATCATTACTCAACCTTGCATTTAGTTTTCTATTTTCCAGCATTGGATTTAGTTTTGCATCCAATAAAGGTATCAAGAAATGCTATGAATGTAGAAATCCTGGACATATAGAAAAGAATTGGTGGAGACCTAAACATTGTACACATAGTGGAAATATAGGGCATCCTTCTTCCAACTTCAAAGCATTAGCAACTTCTAGAGAGCATCATACTAGTGATAGCCGTTTTTCGGCTCTCCATAATTGCCATAGTAAGTTAACCCACCCTATCAAATCACTTAAACACTATGGCTATCCCAACCATTTCACTGTACATAGGCGTGTGTGAGTTAGGGGACTTCCCACATATTTTCTTAAAAACCCTCAATTAGCTAGTCACTGGGCTAGTTGAGCCAAAAAAATAAAATAAAAAAAATAAAATAAAAAATATAAGTATATTATGGCCCATTTGTGTGTAAATATTTTATTGTATATAGAGCCTAAATAAAATTATTTTTCATAATTATTTTGGTATTTATTTAAATATTTATACTTAGGTGTGTGTTATTTATGCTATGTACATTAACTCATCATTACCATATTTTTTCTTACCATTTTGCATACTCTTTATTCCATTAAAAAAAATTTCATGCAAGCTTCTCTTATTTTTGGTGTAACTCCATCCCCTGAAAAATCCAAAAAAACTAGTTTTATTTATGTGTATATTTTTTCACTATTGTGATTTTTCCTTCCTACATCTATTCTTTATTACTCTCATAAATTAAACCACAAAAAATATTCATCTTTTTATGGTAGACTTATAATGAGAGAGATTTATTTTGACCCCTTTATATTTTTTCCACCTATATTATTTATATTTGACATGTACATATGTTTTTTAGACTCCTCAATATTTGATTTTCTTAGTTGTACTATTCATCATGCACCATGGGGAGCTCACTCTTGGAGGTATTCAAAAGAATCATCCAAAGAAGGACCTCACAAGGACCTTGTGTAGTGGAAAAAACAGTCAATTTTGCTGAATTTTTAAAGATCACATGCTCCCCGAATTTGAAAAGGTGATACAAACAAAAGTTGTAGCTCGTGAGCTGAAATTTCACCTCAAAATATTTCATATTTTTTTGAGCTACGAGCTGTGAGCTATGATTTTATTGGTGGACCCCAGTTTGCCCATGCTATACAGCCACACTCCCTCTTCCACTTTATCATTTTCCTCTTTCACACACACTCCTCCCTCTCCTTCCCACTCCCAAACCTGCAACTTGTTAAGTATGGAGCCTGATTTACCCTTGTAATTTTCTGTGGTAAAAGCGCACATTTGTAAGGCCCCCATTATGAGGAGAAGCCATCTTGCGTGAAGGAAAATCACTCACCGGAAACCAAAATTTTCACGCACAAGAATAAGGGGCAACTTTAAAGGCCTCGGGGGCGGAGGCCCCCGAGACTTTTTTTTTTCGCCGGAATATTATGGCCGGACGGCGACCGGAAAGTGGTCGGAAAACAACCGGTCGGTTGGCCGGTGGCCGGTAGTCAATGGCCGATGGCCGGTGGTCGAAAGTTAATGGCCGGTGGCCGAATTCAATGGCCGGTGGTCAAATTCAAAAGCGGACTTGTCTTCTCAAGGACGGCCACACATGGGTGGATTGGAGGGTCCGATTTGGACTTATTCGCACAAGGGCGGCTACACATGGCTGTCTCTCATAAGAGAGGGCAACCCTTTTGGCCTATAAAAGGAGGCCATTTCTACACACATTTCATAGTGTGAAGTTGATGCAACAAGGTGAGTGTGAGGTGGTGAGAGTGAAGCAAGGCGGGAGCTCCATTAAGGGTATAATCCCTTTGTAAACTACTTCTTGTTTTGAAGTACTAAAGCCATTGAGTGGCTGCTTTCCCATGGATGTATCCCACATTGGGTGAACCACGTATATCGTGTGTACTCTCTCTCTCTCTCTCTCTCTACTCTATAATCTCGTGTATATAAATCTGTCTCTCTCCATTAAGTAATCTACTCAATTATCTATTTAGCTACGTCTTATTTCCTAACAACTGGTATCAGAGCAAGGTTTGCTCGTAGCTAAATTATCTCAAGGAAAGAATTCCTTGAATTGAGTGGGAGTTATGGCGGAGGAAGGGAAGCTCAAGATTGAGAAGTTCAACGGAAAAAACTACCAACATTGGAAGATGCAGATTGAAGACTATCTCTACCAGAAGGACCTCTATTTCCCACTAGGAGGTCTTGCGAAGAAGCCCGCAACAATGGCAGATGAAGCATGGATTGTCCTTGATCGAAAGACACTAGGAACAATCCGGTTAAGCTTGGCGTCAACGGTGGCCTTCAATGTTTCGGAGATGAAGACCACGGAGGACTTGATGAAGTCACTTGACGACTTCTACGAGAAACCATTGGCATCCAATAAGGTATTTCTTATGAAGCGCTTGTTCAATCTAAAGATGGCAGAGAATGGTTCAGTTGCAGAACACCTAAATTCCTTTAACAAAAACATAAGTCAACTTCGATCAGTAAAAATCAATTTCGATGACGAAGTGCGAGCTCTCCTTATACTATCATCTCTACCGGATAGTTGGGACAGCCTTGTGATGGCTGTAAGTAATTCTATCTCTGGCACAAATACTCTTAAGTTTGATGATGTTGTGGGTGTTCTCCTAAGCAAGGAAATGTGAAGGAGAAGCACAGGAGAATCATCAAGTGCTGCACTATCAGTGGAAACAAGAGGAAGGCTTAAGGAGAGGTTCAAAAACCAAAAGGGTCGTGATCGCTCAAGGCGGAGCAAGTCACACACAAAGTCAGTTCTTGAATGTTGGAACTGCGGCAAGAAGGGCCACGTGCAGAAGGATTGCTGGTCCAAAAATAAGAAGGAGACAGAGTCTCAAGACAACAAGACAACATCGGAGGCCAATGTGGCAGGTAAAGTAGAGCAAGATGCTCTAATTCTCTCATTAGACAATGTGTCTAATTCCTGGATAGTAGATTCCGGGGCTTCATTCCATGCGACACCACACAAGCAACATTTCCAAGACTACACCAAAGGTAATTTTGGATATGTATACTTGGGAGATGATGAAGCTTGTGAGATTATCGGCAAAGGTACAGTTTCTGTTATAACTGCTAACGGAAATGAATGGAAGCTTAAAGATGTTAGGCATGTTCCTTCTCTTCGCAAAAATTTGATCTCTACAGGACAATTGGACGATGAAGGTCACAACATTGCATTCGGAAACAAACGGTGGAAGATCTCAAAGGGATCTTTGGTGGTTGCCAAGGGAGAAAAAGTCGGTACACTTTACTTGTGTACTGTTAGCACGCAACCTTTAGCTTGTGCAGCAACTACAGAAGTTGACAGTGCGGTGTGGCACTACCGACTTCGGCATATGAGTGCCAAAGGAATGCAAATCCTTCAAACAAAGAAGCTTCTACCAGGTTTGAAAGAAGTGGACTTAGAGTTCTGTGAAGATTGTGTTTATGGTAAACAAAAGAGGGTAAAATTTCAAAAATCAGGAAATGAAAGAAAAAATAAAAAACTTGAGTTGGTTCATTCTGATGTTTGGGGTCCTGCAAGTACACCATCACTTGGTGGCTCATTATACTTGTAACATTCATAGACGATGCGACTAGAAAAACATGGGTTTATGTCATGAAGAATAAATCCGATGTATTTTCCATATTTCAAAGGTGGAAAGCCTTTGTGGAGAATGAAACAGGTACCAAGGTTAAATGCCTCAGATCCAACAATGGAGGCGAATATTGCAGCCAAGCTTTTGAAAGCTTTTGTGCTAGCAATGGCATTCGGAGGCAAAGGACAACCCCAAGGACACCTCAACAAAATGGGATTTCGGAAAGGATGAACAGGACAATCATGGAACGAGCATGAAGCATGCGACTACATGCAGGCCTACCGCTTGAGCTTTGGGCGGAAGCTGTAAGTACATCTGTGTACTTAATCAATCGGTCACCCTCAACGGCATTGGATGGGGGAGTTCCAGAAGAGGCATGGACAGGTAAACCGGTGAATTATGCATTTCTCAAAGTGTTTGGGTGTGAGGCTTTCATGCACATAGATAGAAGCCTAAGATCAAAGTTAGATGCAAAGTCCAAAAAGTGTTTCTTCATTGGCTATGGAGAAGGAGGCTTTGGGTATCGCCTATGGAATCCTGAAGATGGTAAAATCTTAAGGAGTAGGGATGTAATTTTTAACGAACAAAATATGTACAAAGATTACTTGGAAAGAAAACAAACAAAAGGAACAGGTGATGAGTACATGGAGCTTGAGGACGGTGAAGACTCAAGGACTGCAAATGGTGACAATGTGCAACAACGTCAACCAAATGAGGAGCCTCAACCTATTCCCCGAAGATCTACAAGAGCAAGTAGACCTCCAGAAAGGTTTGTTCCTTCCTTCAACCATCTCTTGATCTCAGATTCTGGAGAGCCGGAATCATATGAAGAAGCTACGCAACATGAATCCAAAGAAGAATGGACGAAGATCATGGAAGTGGAGATGGACTCACTACATCGCAACCAAACATGGGAGTTGGTTGAGTTGCCTAAAGGTAAGCGGGCACTTCAAAACAAATGGGTGTACAAGCTAAAGGAAGAAGAATGTGGGAAGAAAAGATACAAGTCTAGGCTTGTGGTAAAAGGTTTTTCTCAAAAGAAAGGTATTGACTTCAATGAAATATTTTCTCCTGTTGTAAAAATGAAATCAATTAGGCTTGTCTTAAGCCTTGTGGCTGCTCATGATCTAAATCTCGAGCAAATGGATGTAAATACGGCATTCCCTCACGGTGACTTAGAGGAGGAAATCTACATGCTTCAACCAAAGGGGTATGAAGTAAAAGGTAAGGAGAAAATGGTTTGCAGATTAAAGAAGAGCTTGTATGGTTTAAAGCAAGCATCAAGACAATGGTACTTGAAGTTTGATCGATGGATGTTGGATCACGGATTCACAAGATGCAACTCGGATCACTGCGTCTACACGGAGAATTTGGGAGATGGGAAATTCATCATCCTAATGTTGTATGTTGATGACATGTTGATTGCAAGTGCTAACATGCAGGACATCAAAGACCTAAAAGAGAAGCTGTCCAAATCTTTTTCAATGAAAGATTTAGGTGCTGCAAAGAGGATACTTGGTATGAAAATATCAAGGGACAGGACGAAGAAGACAATAAAGCTATCTCAAGAAGATTACATCAAGAAGGTACTAGAAAGGTTTGCAATGCAAAATGCAAAACCAATTTCTACACCTTTGGCTGGTCATTTTAAACTAACGAAGGATATGTGTCCAAAGACACAAGAGGAGATAGCCTATATGTCTAAATTTCCATATGCTGCAGCGGTAAGTTCTCTAATGTATGCTATGGTCTGGACAAGGCCAGACATTGCACATGCAGTGGGAGTTGTGAGTAGGTTCATGGACAACCCAGGTAAAGAGCATTGGCAGGCTGTGAAGTGGATACTTAGGTATCTAAAAGGGACAACAACAAATGCTTTGTATTTTGGAGGAACTGATATTTTTCTAGAAGGGTATGCTGATCCAGATATGGCAGGTGACAAAGATACTCGAAGGAGCACTACTGGCTATGTGTTCACGGTTGGAGGCACAGCAGTAAGCTGGGCTTCAAAGCTGCAGAAAGTGGTTTCACTTTCTACCACGGAAGCAGAGTATGTAGCAATGACGGAGGCAAGCAAAAGAAATTCTGTGGCTTCACAGATTCTTAGAAGAGCTTGGATTCAAACAAGACAATTGTGTCTTGTACAGTGATAGCCAAAGCGCTATCCATCTTGCGAAGAACTCAGCCTTTCATTCAAGGACAAAGCACATTGAGGTGAGATATCACTTCATATGCACTCTTTTGGAAGAGGGACAACTAAAGCTAGGAAAGGTGCATACAAGTGAAAATCCTGCAGACATGTTTACAAAGGTGGTCAACAAGGAGAGGTTGAGCTTTTTCTCATCTTCAATTGGCATTCAAGGATAAAAAGCCAGAATGGAAAGCAGTCACAGGTTTGGTTTGGAGATCAGTCTCCAAGTGGGAGATTGTTAAGTATGGAGCCTGATTTACCCTTGTAATTTTCTGTGGTAAAAGCGCACATTTGTAAGGCCCCCATTATGAGGAGAAGCCATCGTGCGTGAAGGAAAATCACTCACCGGAAACCAAATTTTTCATGGACAAGAATCAGGGGCAACTTTAAAGGCCTCGGGGGCGGAGGCCCCCGAGACTTTTTTTTTCGCCGGAATATTATGGCCGGACGACGGCCGGAAAGTGGTCAGAAAACAACCGGTCGGTTGGCCGGTGGCCGGTAGTCAATGGCCGATGGCCGGTGGTCGAAAGTTAATGGCCGGTGGCCGGTGGCCGAATTCAAAAGCGGACTTGTCTTCTCAAGGGCGGCCACACATGGGTGGATTGGAGGGTCCGATTTGGACTTATTCTCACAAGGGCGGCTACACATGGTTGTCTCTCATAAGAGAGGGCAACCCTTTTGGCCTATAAAAGGAGGCCATTTCTACACACATTTCATAGTGTGAAGTTGATGCAACAAGGTGAGTGTGAGGTGGTGAGAGTGAAGCAAGGCGGGAGCTCCATTAAGGGTATAATCCCTTTGTAAACTACTTCTTGTTTTGAAGTACTAAAGCCATTGAGTGGCTGCTTTCCCGTGGACGTAGCCCACATTGGGTGAACCACGTATATCGTGTGTACTCTCTCTCTCTCTCTCTACTCTATAATCTCGTGTATATAAATCTGTCTCTCTCCATTAAGTAATCTACTCAATTATCTATTTAGCTACGTCTTATTTCCTAACACAACTCCCATGTCCTAATTCACCCTCTTTACCATTGCCACATCTCTCACACCTCCATATCCTTCATCCTCCATTTCTACACCCTATGTGTCCCCCTTTCTCTCTACATATATGTCCATATTACCATACTCTCTTCAACTTTGTAAAGAACTTAAAGAAATCAGCAAAAATCCAAGGATAACCTCTGTAAATGAAGGCTTTTATCATGAATTTTCCAAGGTTTGAAGATAACGTAGCTTTATCGACACGCGCTACTTCGCCATGCTGACTGCTTCTTCTACCAGTGCTGTAAAGAGGTGAATGTCAACTTCTCCAAGCTTCAACCTTGCTTTACAAGCTTATCCCTTCTCTAACTTTTCTCATCATATATCTCACCATTTGGTGAATGATTTTGTAAATATTTTTTAGTGATAATTACTAACTACTAACCACTAACCACTAACCTTATTGTAAAATGCACCCTCTACTAGAGTAGGCACTCCCAAATTATTCACTCAATCCTCTCTCCTTTCATCCTCAATAATTCTCTTCCCTTGAGCCCACATCCATGTGACTCAAAGGACAAGAGAAACCCACCCTCATTAAAAATAAATAAAAATATGCATAATCTTTTATTCCTTCAAATAAACTTGATTAGGCCTAATCCTAATCGGGGCTTCTAAAACCTATAAATAGAGCCCTTCTCTCCCTTATAAAACATCACATGATCACACTACACCACACCATTCTCAACACATAGCACACCACTCTTCAAGCCTAGTTGTGTAGAGTGTGTGCATTGTGAGTGCTCTATTCCATCACTACACATAGGTGCATAGAGAAGCTTAAAGTTAGTTATGCCATCTAGAGGAGTGGAGTGATACTATACTCTGCAATCACACTTGTAGCCCACTCTTGTCCATAAATAAGATTCATAGTTTTGGGTGCAATTGTATGCTGCAACTACGACTCTTCTCTCCAAATTGACTTGATAAGTTGGCTCATCAGGTGGTCGAAGGTATATTGTCCTTGAAGTTTGTTGTGCCATTTCATGCTTGGTGGTTTGAGGGCTTGTTGAATTGTTTGCCAAAACTTTCAATTGTAAGAGGGTGCTCGGTGAGAGGGCTCCCGTGACACTAAGACAATTTGTGTATTGGCAACAAGGTCAAGTTTTGTGTTGTCTCTCTATTTCTCATCAAGCTTTGTGTGCATCTAGTCTTTAAGGCTAAGAATGAGTTGCTCAAGTTGATTTGTGCGCTTTATCTCTCTCTGGCATGGTGAATGTTTGTGTTTAGTGTGTGTGGCTATCTTCCATTCCCCTCTCTTTGTGCGTTTGAGTACAAGGAGATATCACGTGCGTCCTAGTTCGCATCTACAACTAGGTGGTGCCCCTTTTCTTGTTTGGTTTCTGGCTGTGGGTTGTTGTTGTCTCTGATTGTGCTTGCCCCAGCCCCAATTGAGCAGCACGTGAGCCTCGAAGGGTGTTTAGAGGCCGCTCTTCTTGTTGCCCGTCCCGGACCGCCTCACTAGGAGAGATAAATATGAAGCCAATGTCCTGTGACCTAATAGTGATAGCTTACATGCAAAATATGGGTGAACCTCATCCTCATTTTAGGAGTCACCTTTGAGGAGAGCTCAGTCATGTAGATAGCTTGGTCCTAAGAGATTTGTGGTTCATTGGTGAGGTATCTTTAGCCTCTGTAGCACCATAGTCCATTGAGTCACGATAACCTTTCTGGTAGTGTGAGCTTGTTGTAGTGGGTCACTAGTCTAGTCCAAAGTCCAAGGAGAGGTTTGTTAGGATTGTGGCCTTTGGATAATGAAAATTGGTGTGTGAATCATCTCTTCTAGAATCAATAGTCCAACCATCATATGAACATGTGAGGGTGGAATGAGTTGGTCACTTTTGACAGCAACTATTCTAAGTTGGAGACTTTGGAGTTAAGATTCATATCAGATTAGACATCACATAGTAGAGGAATCAAATAGAAAGTAAATTGGAAATGTACAAACAAAGGCTGAACACAAGACTAGAACTTATGTATTCATATATTGAAAAGAGTACACCAGCATCGGGTAAAGCTAAATATAGCTCAATGATGCTAAGAGCAACTCCTTAGTGATTACAAGGGTTTGATCTAGACTACAGAATGGTAGCCCCACAAAATGAATTAGTGGGTCCTATTTATACGTACTATATAACTATGGTGGTAACTACATCTGGTAACTACATCTCGTAACTACCAGATCCGACTATGTGACTTGACTATGTACTAGCACCCAACTAAAGCCTATTTCCACCATCTACATTCCTCCTCCCCTTTCTTTGAATTTTGGTGTATTCCAAAATTCTAGATGCTCACTAGTCTAAGTCCCTTTTTCAACTTTTCCTTCCACCTTGCTCTTCTACAATTGATTTCAAGATTCTCTAAAATGTTATTGATTCCACTTATCTAGAGCCTTCTTTTGTGTTGCCTTTTGAATTTTGTGAAGTGGGGCCAAAAGTGTCTCAGATTGACTTATTCCTTGCTCGCTGGTCCCGACATTCTCTTGTTGCTTGACCTTTATCATTGCTTGTTGTCTTTTCTAGCATCCATGCTTGCCTTTCTTAATCGTGATTGGTAACAAAGTATTTAACATATTTGCTTAGTATTTTACCTTAGATTCAACATAATTTTACGTCAGGGTTCCTTGTTTAAGTTTATCAATCAAGAATTTTGGATAAACTAGTTTAACCAACGTAGAGTGCTAAAGATTTTCTTTTAATACCTTAGAGCATTCTTCCTTTTTAGTGACCTATCTCTACATTTCTCCTTAGTTTAGATATTATGAATGAAGTTTCCATTGTGATGAGCCTAGGGAGGGTAACAGTATCAAAACGACCCCCCAAAGTTACAATCAACATGGTCACCAAAAAAAGAAAAGAAACAAAAAGAGAGCTAAAAAACAATTTAGGTTGTACGTGGCAAAAAATATAAAACAAAGATTCTTTGGGGGCTTAACAAAATGGAATATATTCAAGCAATGAAATCATTGCCTGATTGTAACTTCCTTTATTGTATTTAATCTTGAAGGCCTTCTAAACATAGCCTTTAATCAGCCCTCATACATAAAATAATCCACTCTAGCAATTAAGCAATTCTAACTTGACTATAAGAATTAGGAAAGTTTTTTATGGGATTAACAATATTTGACCTTTAGTGTCTATCAATAATCAAATTAGTGATGCTGGACTTCTTGATTAGTTGACCTCCACAAGTGCTCATGAATTCAATTATATTGCATTTCAATGTTTAATGCTAAAAAAATGTGCTTAATATTTTATTACCAATCACTCTTTGTGCTTATTCACTACATAAATTTTTACTTTCCATATTCTTATGAGAATACAATTACTGTGCTATTTCTTGTTGATATTGCAGCATTCGAGTGAAGGTAAAGAGTCCAGCTCCTTGCAAAGGACAAGTGCACCCTCTTGTAGTATTGAACTTCTTGATTGAGAGCACCTCCATGGGCCACTACTCTCATCAAGATGTTTAACTACTACAAGACCCATACGAATGGATCCACCAAGTTATTTGCTTTTTCAAACACACATTCCTAAATTTTGAGGACGTAATTTACATAAGGAAGAGGGGCATGTTAACTTTGAGCATCATTCTTATTATTATTATTTGTATTGACAAATGGTCAGACTTGTCAATTCAACATGTGTAGTCATGGGTGATCCCCGATGATAGGCGTACACCAGATTTAGGGGAGAGAGAGAGAGAGAGAGAGAGAGAGAGAGAATATTTTTGGCTGTTGGTCGAGTGTGGGCACCCATATGTGGATAGGACGACCCACATAAGTGGTTTGTATTTTTTTTTTGGGTCATTCTTGATATGGTTTCGCTCTTGCTCTACTCCTCTTCTGTGCTATCTCTTGTCTGTGTGTGAGCATGAAAGAGAGTGTGTGTATGCAAGCAAGCACAAGCAACAATACAGTGGTAGTGTGATGATTGAGCAGCAGTGGCGAGCTCCCTCTTCACTGTGGCAAGTGTTTCCTTCATCGATAGCTACACATATTTGAGTGACACACCCGACTCCATTTATGATTTTACTTGCATCTATGTTGTGTGTTTGTAGCCTTTGTGGATCACACACAATGCACATCAAGTCCCCTATGACCGGATATCTTCCACTACAAAGCCCGAATATGTTGTAGAGTCGGATTCCAACAAGAAAGATATATGGTTGGCATGCTTAGTGGGAGCTTTAGACATTCAACAACTCCAATTTTGCATTATGATAGTCACAGTTGCATTACTTTGGCAAGAAATCTCGTGTTTCACTCCAAGTCAAAACACATTGAGGTGGGATGCCATCTCATTTCCGACGTGTTGATGGATAACCTATTGGAACTTGTCAAGGTTCACACTAATGAAAACCATAGTGACTGCTCTTACAAAGAGCCCTATGGAGCGGTTTGCACATTGTATTGAGTTAATGGGCATAGAGTGACCATAGTTGTACAAGGGTGAAGCTGTAGTGCTACTTGGTTGTATATAATAGCTCTAGTCATAGCCAATTACGACCACATCGGCTTTTAAGTGAAATATTTTTATGGTTAAGGCTTGTGGTCATTTGTCCGCGACTAATATCCTCTACACACTAATTCACTAATTTGATTTACACTTCAAGTGTATATACAATAAAGGAAGCACATAGTGACTTCTCAATGTTGTGTGATGTTCCCCCCAATTAATCTTCTCTTCTTCTTCTCGCATGTCACAGGCACAGTGCCTTCCTCACAACTAGTATAAGAGCTTTTGATCTTCCTTCCTTAGTTTTGAATATGATAGTAGTGGGATACTTGCTCCCTTCCCCCCTTGCATATTAAAATGTTGCAAGGCCTTGTAAAAATAAGATTCCTGAGACAACTCAACAATTTTCTTTTTCTTGTCTCTTGTGATAAGCATACCAAGAAAATGATTTTCCTCTCCCAAATCCTTCATAGCAAAGTTTTTGCTGAAAATTTGCTTCAATTTGACAATCTCCTTAGTGGAATTTCCTGCAATGAGCATGTCTTCGATATATAATATATGCAGAGAACAAGAAGAAATTACCTTAGTGTGTCTATGGTAGAGTCTTCTCCTTGTTTTGGGAACTATTGGAGACTCTTGGTGGCGTAGCCATCTCTTTCCCTCTTTACTTCGCTTGAAGATCACCAATTGTGCTACTTGGAATGAGAGAATGAAAAGAGACAAGGGATATTCAAGCTGGAATTCTTGAGGGTTAGGAGAGAGGATAGGGAGAGTGTAATGAGATGGAGAAGATCAAGTTATGACAAACTTGATTAGGGTTTTGGCCACGGCGTCTCTTGGAGAAGGGGTGTGTGTAGGAGGTGTGAGTGAAAGAGGCTTAGCTATGGCTTCCTCAAGCTTACTCTCAAGTTTTTACCTTGAAAAATGAAGGAAATAAGTGTCAAATGAGAAGAGAAGCCCCTTTTTAATTAATGAAAATTTTAGATAAGTGTCTTCAGTTATCTTGATAGCTTATCTTCCTTATCAATAAGTTCTTTTTACGTAACTTATCATTCTTTTCAAAACTTCTTCAACAAGTTACTTACTCACCTTATCCTTGTCTTCTCTTTTCCTTTTTTCTTATCTTTTTCTTTGCCTTTTTCTTTATGCTCTTTTTTTAAAGATGAAAAGCTAATTTTCATGCATTGGTTATGCTCATGTTCCCATAGTGTAAATCCTAAAGTGTCTCGTGAGTAAACTTTGGTGCTTGGATTTAACCCAAACCTTTTTTTCTTGAGTCAATGGTTTAGATGCGTTGATTAAGAGTAAGGACTAGGAGGAGGCCCTTACAACCAAAAATTCAACGAGCCTCCCCGTTTATGCTTATGTTGGTGTGCAACTAATCTTGAATCAAATTGCTTGCATCTTGACCAATGAGGTGGGAACACCTCATAATGCAACTCATGCCTTGTATGAAAGAACTTGCCCCACTCCTTCTTTGGACTCTTCTTGGCAAGTGGAGACACCACACACACTCACACACACACACACACACACACACACCAAGTTGATACTTGAAGTCTAAAGAGTTATTCCAATGACTTGAGCTTAGCACAATCACTTTCTATTTTTATACTCCTATGATTCCTCTCGATCATCTTCTTTGTCTTGCACTTTTGATCAAGGCTGCTCGAGATACATATATCCTTCCTTAACCTGTACCTATGAATGAGATAACTAGTTAGAAATTACCCTTGCTCTTTTATGGACTTTTTCCCTTTTGTTCCCAAGCCTTGACCAGTTGGTCCATCAACACTTAGTCAATTTCACTTAATTTGGTTTTATTTTCCCTAGAAATAAGTGGCCAAATTTAGATGGAAAATACTTTTGGAAGCTTAAAAATAATTTTCATGATAGCTTGAATCCATTAGCAAAAAATCTAGCTTTGCACTTAGGCTTGGGATCATCAGGTGTAAAATTATGCTTGTACACTCATTTACAAGGTAAGGCATGCATGCCTTTTGGCAATTCAACCAAGTCCCATGTCTCCTTGTTGGCAATCGAGTTATACTCTCATTGCATGGCATGCTCCCAATTGACATTGTCATCCATTTGTATGGCTTCTTTGTAATAAGATGGCTCACCCCATAAGAGTTGTGTGTAGCACACACACATACTCTCTCCTTCTCTCACACAAAGGGACATCGCCTCCCTCACAATTGGTAAGAAGTGAGTACCCCACTCCTATCATATTTGAAACTAAGCAAGGAAGATTCTCCCAAGTCAGATGCTAAGAGAGCAGTAATGCCAATGTACCATATTCTTCAATTGTAGGAAGTCTTATGTATGCTACGGTAGTTATGAGGCTAGACATTGCATATCTAGTGGGAGTGGTTAGTCAGCATGTGGCTAATTATGGCAAGCAACATTGGATAATGGTGAAACACATCCTCAAATATATGGTACAACGACCAAGTGTTTACAGTTTGGTAACATGAATGCAACTAATTTGTAGATGCCATCAAGGAAGCTATATGGTTGACATGTTTAGTGCACGGTTTAGACATTTAGCAAGTTCCAGTTTTGCATTGTGATAGTCAAAGTGCCATTGCCTTGGCAAAAATTCTCGCATTTCACTCCAAGTCAAAACACATTGCAGTGAGATGCCATCTCACTTGATGTGCATTGAGAGATAAGCGATTGGAGCTTGTCAAGGTTCACAATGATGACAACCCAATGGATGCTCTTACAAATAGTCTAGCTATAGAGAACATTGCATCTAGTTAATGGGTGTAGGTTGAACACAATTGTACAAGGGTGAAATTGTCATGCTTCACACTTGTACATACTACTACCTTTAGTCATAGAAATTTATGGCCACTTTGGCCTTAAATGCGAGATTGTTAGGGTAATGCCCTGTGGCCACTTGCCCGTGACTAACACCCCTACTTCTAAATTGATTAACTCTTCAAGTGTATATACAATAAAGGAAACACATAGTGACTTCTTGCTGTGTGTTGTTCCCCCAATTACTCTTCTCTCATTCTTCCCCTTCTAGCATGGACACTCACAAACACACTCCCTCACATAGTCCACAAGGAAAGACAAGCCCAAAGATTTTCAAAAGCTTCTCACTTCACTCAAGGCAATATCTTTGTGAACAGATTTGGTGGGTTCTAGCCAAAAGCCAAACGATCACTCCATCTGAGAGTCTCTCTCTGGCGTAGTGATAATGCACCTCGATGTGCTTTGTGTGAGCATGGAAACTTGGGTTCTTTGCAACTACCTGTCAATGTAGACGAGAGTTCCAGACTCCCATCCCAAATCCCAAATTAGCCATACGCACTCAACCATCACTATGAAAGATGTCTTGTACCCAACCTCACAACTAGACGTGGCCATAATAGGATGCTTCTTGCTCTATCAAGACATGCACAAATTGCCAAGAATGAAATAAAAATCATTTGTGGCACCCATGTGTAATATCAAAAACTCAGTCTAAGGGAAAAAAACCATGTACATTTGGAAACAATGATCCCCACTTGGGATTAAAAACAACAAAATATGTATAGTGCCACCTTTCAAGTGGCAAAAGATCCTCTTGATTGCCTGCCAATGCTTAGAACTTGGGCAATGCATAAATTTTCTCACTTGTGAGAGTGCAAACTAAATATTTGGCCTTGTAATGCATACATAAATAAGGCAACCAAGAATTGTCTGGTAGAGGCTAACTTGTACAATATCTCCAACATCATGTATATTTTTTTCAAACCTATTTTCAAAGGAGTGGCAATTGTCTTGAAATCATCAAGTCCGAATTTGCTTTAAAAAATTTGCACATACTTTTTTGACATAACACAATGCCTTCATCACACTACTTAAACTAAATTCCCAAATAATGTTGAAAAGCGCCCATATTTAATGTCTCAAATGTGGCATTCAAATGAGAAATCCAACAATATGTTTCTCATTTGGATTGGTGAGCAATAAATCATCTACATACACAACAATGATAAGATATACATCATCCACACATTTTATAGACAAAGTGCTCTCAAGTGGACTATTTCAAAAGCTACGTGCAATCAAATGATTATTCATTTTCTCATACCAACCGTGAGAAGGTTCCTTTGAATCATACAATGCTTTGTTACATCTCCATACTTTCTTTTCTTCTACTTTCTTGACAAAATCATGAGGATGCATTACATACACTTCTTCATACAATTCGCCATTCAAGAAAGTAGTTTTAACATCTGTCTGATGTACATCCCATCCAAAGTAAGCTACCAATACACAAATGAAATGAATGGTAGTAATATAACAAGTGGGAGCAAAAGTTTCTTCATAATCAATGTCCTCTTGCTAAGCATGACCTTTTGCAACAACAAGCCTTGCATTATAGTGATCGGGGTAGCACCAGTTAACTTACATTTTGAGCTTATAGACCCACTTTGTGCCAAATGGCATTCTTTCCATAAGACAAGTCACATAAAGACATGTATTGTTCTTCACAAGCGCATCATATTCATGTTGCATAGTAGCCATCCAATATTTTGAATTTTGTGCTTCATCAAATGTAAGAGGTTCTTACTCGTCCTTTTGATGAAGAGGTTTTTACTCGTCATGCATACTTGGACTAGCCAAAGCATAAAAATCTAATGCACAAGAAGCATGATGAGAAACCAAACAAGTACGACTAGAAAAAGGGTCAAGAGTGTACATCGGACTGCAAAAAACATTGTGAAAAAGTTACAACTTGCAAGTAGTGCATGCAATATTCAGTGTGGGCTTCTCGCAAGTTGCATCTTGTTCAGAGTGATGTTTGTGATACAATGCGTTTCCCCTAAAATACAACCTCCAAAAACATTCTTCGTTAGTGCCTCCAAAGGAGGCAATGAGGCAACCATATTAAAAAATTTGGAAACACATCAAATTGGAAAAATTTAGATGCCCAAAATGTGGATGCATTGTTTAGCATCTAAAACATCTTTAGATTCCATAACTGCATTTGCAAAGTATTCCACACACTTGTTATAAGAATTGCTTGTATAGCCTACGAGACAACGAACCTGATGCCACAAAGTATCACATGAACTAAGATTGTGAACAATGCATATATCATCCAAAAACTTTACAACAAAACCGAGTCTTGATAATACAAAAACAAACAACAAATTCTTCTTAATCCCATGCACAAAAAATACATCCAAAAGTGTGAAGGAAATTCCCTTAATTGTAGTAAGCACAATCTTTCTAACTCCCTAACCTTGATATGAGGCACTGTTGGCACAAGGGATGGTATTCCCATTAAGGCCAACATCAAGAAAAGTAAAAATGTCACAATGAGATGTAATGTGCTTTGTAGAACCACTGTCAAAATAAGACACGTGTGATTCTGTAGCATCAATTATTCATGCATTATGTATGGAAGGGTCATTCTAATATTATGCCATAAAATACCATTCTGCATTACCAAACAAAATTTATAGATTCTAAAATGGGTGCATTTAAAGAAGATTCAGTTTCTTTCTTATGCGCCTCTTTAGCCTTTAGCTTAGGACATTGCTATCATATGATTAGTAGCTTTGCAATAGCCACAATGCAACTGTTTATTTCCTCTTTTCGCATATCTACAAGATGCATGGCTATTATGGGAGGTGTTTGTCAGAGATGGTTTGCTACCTAAAAGAAAGAACATTGAAAGTAACAAAATTGTTATTTCTACCTCTTCTGTGTGCATAAACAAAAGCCTAATCAATAGAATGTTGCTTAGTCCTGTTTTCTTTTACATAGCCCCTTGTAGCAGGAAAGTGATCAACACATCAAACTTAATAGCATTATTATTGCTCTTTGCAACAAGCCTCAAAGTAGAAGCAAAATTTGGATACAAATCCATTAAATATGCACGAAGATAGTATGCACATGAATGGTAGGGAATGGCTTCACCTACAACAGTAAATTGCTTATTGATATTTTTGATTTTAGTAAGAAAAATTTCCATTTCATTTGCCTCATGCATGAGCTTTGATTCTAGATTTTTTCACAAAAATGATATATTGCCCTCGCTATGGCTTGCAGATAAGCTAGCTAGAATGTCCCAAGCGTGCTTTCTTGTTTTGGCTAAATGAATGTGAGGAGTAATGGTGTGCTTGATAGATAGTGCAATCAATGCATGCACTTGTGCATCTCTACAATCCCAACAAGCCTATTCAACTATAGGTAAATCAATAGTAGCAATAGGAGCAGAACTAAACCTGAAACGTCCTCTAGAGAATTTGTATCCACAAAACCTGGCGTAGATCTTAACATTTAACAATGTTCCATATACAACCTTGGAAATGGGTACATGCTAACCATAGTAGATTTTCAAAGACTTGTTATACAAAATTAGCAGTGGAAGAAATTCGATCAAAAGGACAAAATTGTTTGCATGATATCTATAGTAGTGGAAACGGAGGACAAAATGAGCATGAATAAAAATTATGAGCACACCAACCTCTTTGAGGTTTTCCAAAGTATATAACAAATTGGTGATACTCATTAAAATTGAAGAAAGTGACCAAGAGGGTGTTGGTGATGCTATTGCCTATGCTTGGGAGGAAAAACCTTGCTTTGATATCAATTGTTGAATTTAGGATTGAAGGAATGAACACATAGCTTGGAAATGGAGAAGAAGCTCAAGGGCACAAAACAGAGAATGTATTACTATGTGTGCAAATACAAAATGAGATAGCCCTAGAGTGATGAGCATATATGCAATTCATAGAATAAAAAACCTCATAATGAGGGAAAATGTGCCTTGGTGGTTTGCACACATCACTACCATAGCGTGGTAACAATAGCAACTAAGGGAAATTTATTTCTTAATGGAGGGGTATGCAATGGTATATATTTATGGTACATTACTTGATATTTATTGTATGACTTATAGGTGGAAAGGAATCTAGATCGTTGGATCATCTCATAAATCAGTTGCAAACATATAAGGCTGTGCTATTATCTTCACTCATAAACTCTCTCTTTCGCTCTCTGTGTTTTCTTACCACTTCATAAATTTATAAATCGACTCACATGGGTTCATTGAGGGATCATAAGATACCCCATAGGCTTTGTCTTCCAAGTGTGAAAGCTCTTACCATTGATCTTCTCAATCCTTTCTCACTCATAATTCGCAAAATGAAGGTGCCTTATCTCAAGGAGAGTGTACTTTGGGATAATGTTTGCCTTCTTTCAAACGAAAAAGTATGAAACCATCTCCATAAATGATTATTAAGACATACACTCCTATGTGTTGTGCTTGGTTGAAGTTTTTTGAATTAAGAAATAAAGAGAGATAAATTTGTTTTTCCTTTTTGGCCCTTTGGTAAGATTGGACTCTACTTATTATGCCTATGGTGTGAATCTACCCTTATTGGAAAGACACACTACAATGTGGATGTGAACCACTCCTTGACATGAAATGGCACTAGTATGCACTTGGGGACAACTCTCTTGTAGCTATCAATTCTTCACAAGAAATGGGAATCTCTTCATATGTAATAAAGCGATGGTTGTTAAAGACTGCACAGTGGGAAGAAAAGAACCAAGAAGTGGTTTTAGCTATTTTGAAATCTGACAGCAAATGCTAACTTCAAAATTTTACATAGTAAAATCTGTTCACTTGAATCAACTTGGCTCCTTTTCTACCTTTCTATTAGATGGAATTTTGAGGGATTCCATCTGATTTTCAATCATTATTTCACCCCTTGAGTGCAGGCTGCAACAGAAGTTTATTATCAAACTCACCACCACATGCTACAAAAAAATCCCTTGGCCTAGACCACTATATATAGCACAAGAGCCCGCTATGCCCAGTCCATGAGAGCTCCAGTTTCAAAAAAAAAAAAAGCAGCTCAGATCCATCACCCATCATGCCTGCTGCCTGATGGGAATGGGATCATGCTAGCTAGGGTGGATCTGGATGCTGTTGTTGCTACTCTTATAGTGTGTACATGCTTTAAATCTTCAGCAATATAAGTGTCTAGGATCTCTACACTCGTAGCATTTTTAGAGATCTTTATTTGATGAAGAACTAGATGCAGTCCTTGAAAATGAAAAACTAGATGCAATGTATGTTGATGGTGCTGATGCTCCTCCCCTTAAAGGTTTATTTTTCTTTTCTCTCATAGTTCTCGATGGATCGATCTTATCACTTGGAGAATCTCCAAAGATAGTGTCTGGCTCCTCATAATAGCACACTTTCAAATTGTCCCGGTATACGAGAACAATTACATCCATTTAGTGTATTGTGCCATGGATGCAAGGTTTTTAACTTGAATTACTAGAATTTTAGTGAGAGAGAAATCCTTTTGTAGCTCGAGAAAGACTTGAAGTTTGAGAGAAATTTTCCTTCTCTAATTTCTTGGTGAAGTCTTGAAGTTTGCCTTGGAGTGCGAATCTTTGGGGATAATTTGAAGATCTTCTTTGAATTCCCTTTAATGCCTTTGAAAATCCTTGGTGAGCTCTTGAAGCTTAAATTGGATGCTTGAAAGAGAAATTTTTCTTGGAACTTTTCTTCTATGTAGTGCCTCTATTGGTGGGAAAATGCCCTTTGTATGCCTTGATGATGCTAGTGGTAGCTGTTGGGAATCAGTGCTTGAAATCCTTTATGCTGCAACTGGCTACTAGTGGGAATGCCCCCTTTCCAAAAGAGGTTGGAGGCAAAGGAGCTTAGGCCTTGATGCAACACAGGCGCGGGAAGCGGGGGCCCATTACGTGAAGTGCCTAAAGGAGGTCGAGATTTAGGGAAAAAATTTGCATGCAGGAGCAGCGTCTTCTAGAGTCAAAAAGCATATAGGTTCTTTTTTATGAAACTTGGCGTCCGTCTGTGAACAAAAAAGCTCTTGTGGCATGGGATCTTCCTCGTACAGACCTAGCATGCACAATATGAGTTTTTGAAATGAAACCTCATGTCTGTCCATGTTCCCTAAAGATAAATTGCACAATTTGAGCACTGAACTTGTGCCACCCCCCAAAATTAAGGGTCAAACCTACTAGCTAGCAAGCCTTGGTGGCTTCCTTGCTGAGTGTGCGCTCCTTGTTGCACTGTCGAAGCAAGGGACTTGCCTAACACTGTGTGCGAGCCACAGACGGCTCCAAGCACACAACTAGCTTAACTAGTAAGCTCAAAAGAGGGCAATGGTGTGTCACTCACCGCTCTATGCTCCTGTCGTGGAGGATTCCTCGCCGCGAAGAAGAAGGAGACGCCGCTACGCCGCGCAACCGCTTCACCGCCGTCGTGCCTTTGTAATTCTCGATCGCCCACTCTCTCTCTCTCTCTCTCTCTCTCACACACACACACACACACACACACACACACACACACACACACACACACACACACACACATACACACACACACACACACACACACACAAGGAGGTGAAGGAGAAGAAGATGGAGATGGAGATGGAGCAAGAGCACTCTTCTATTGCACAAATGAGAGAATGATACATTTTAGGTTTAGAATGACTTTTATATGGGCTTGCCCCATTCACACTTGGGCGCCCATGCTTAGCCAACTAATCCCTCGAATGTCTCAGTTAGAGTGCGCCTCTCATCGGCGATCACTCTTACCCTTTTCCTATTGGACCGACAAGCCCGGTACCTAACTCTACCAAATACATAATACACGTCCGTCGTAGGTGATGGCGTGTTCGTGAGCTGTGAGGGTTAACATGCCCCCCCTCCTGATGTAGATTCCGTCCTCGGAAGCTATTGAGTTGAAGCTTGTTCGTCGAGGTGGAAGAGCATTTGAGATGAATGTCCTTAGCCTTTATCAATCACTGCAAAATCAAACAGCATTGGTACAGTAATTGCATTCTCATAAGCGATTAAAAAGCATATGCAGTTTTAGGCAGACAAATCGATTGGTAGCAAAAATTTAAACTATTTGTCAGCAAATAAACATTAAATTGCAATATAATCAAATGCATAAACAGATGTAAAGGTAAAAAATTAAACAAGTATGGGGTCGCTAATTTAACGGTCGAAAGGCACTAGAGATCGACTATTAATACCATGGGTAGGCTTCTTAATTTTCTCTGGTTAATTAAGTTGTTTAATCGCGAGAGCCAAGTATTTCATGTTCGAGGGCTGACTAGAGGCTATACCTAGAGGACCTTGTAGTTAAGCTACGATAAAAGGAATTTCTCATGAAATCATCGCCTGACTAATTACCTTTGCTTTGACCCCCCAAAGTCTTTTCACAGTGATTCAATTTTGATGTGTGTGCTTATTTTGTATGCCTTGGGTTTTTTGCTTTTCAAGGAAAAGCGCCCACACTGGGAACCTCTAGGGCTCTAGTACCATAAGCGATACATGTGAGTGGAGTACCAATTTAAGCAGGGATTTCTCTTCCAGCTTAAAATTTTACATTGTGGCACTTTGATTTTTTTTTGTTTTGTTTGTTTTCATCATTTTAATTTTGTAGCTTTGGGGGGTCATATAACTCTGATACACCTCCCCAGGCTCATCACACTAGTAAACTCCCTTTATAATACTTAAGCTAAAGGTCAATAGGGTCAAGCCCACTAGAAAGCCCTAGTACATTTCACACAATGCTGCCTAAATCGGATTAAGAACCTAAGTAACCATTGCTTATTAGGAAGGCATTCCCCATGGTATTAAGAGAAGATTTCTAACACATAGCTTGGTCAAACTAGCTTAGTCGGACTGCTTGATTTTTAAACCTAGACAAGTGATTATGACAAAAAATTACATTGAATTAAATGTTTGATACTAAGCAAATGCGGTGAATATTAGGCTACCAATCACAATTAAAGCAGACAAACATGGATGCAAAATAGATAGGGGCAATGCTAATGGACAAAAAACACCTGTTTGTGTTGATGGTCGCGCTTGATCTGAAGTGTGAACGAGAGAAAGGTTCCATGAAGGTCCAAATCCTATCAATAGCAACACGCTCCTGTACACACTAGGAAACAAAAGGAATACCTCCAGGAGGCACATTAGTGGGAAAAGGTACCAACACTTATTGAACACAACAAAAAACATAAGGAACCCTAACCTAATTATTTGCACTCCCCCTAGAGAGTCATGGGAATAGGATATTGTAGAGGTTGGGGGGAAACCCTAAGGCTAAACCCCTATCCTCGTCGTCGAGATAAACAAAGTCATCATCCATGAGACCATATGTGCTTCTTGGCCATACACCATCTTAAACGGTGTGCAATTAATAGCAACTTTATACGGAGTACGATAAGCCCATAAAGCTGATGTAAGATTTAGGTCCCAATCAATGCGATGAGCCTCAACTCTCTTTGTCAAAATGGAGATGAGAGTTTTGTTGGTACTCTCAGCTTGGCCATTTGCTTGGGGATAATAGGGTGTAGACTTGTGGTGAGATATCATGAAGTTTGATGTGAGTTCTTTTATTACTTCATTTATAAAATGAGTTTCATTGTCACTCACAAGTTCAAAGGGGCATCCAAAACGTGTGATAATGTTCTCAAAGAGGAACTTAGTTGTTGTTTTTGCATCCGCCTTTCGTGTTGCTTTTGCTTCAGCCCATTTGGTTACATAGTCGGTAGCGACAATGATACATCGTGATTGCGTGTTACGTGCAGCCGGACTAATCGGTCCTACAAAGTCTAAGCCCCACTTTTCAAATCGTTGGGTTACCTTGACGGGATGTAGAGGCATCCTATCCCTTCTTTGTGGCTTCTTGAAGCGTTGGCATTCATCACATCCCTTTGCAAAAAGTGATGCATCCTTAAACAGAGTGGGCCACCAATAGCCTGACTGTAAGATCTTTCGGGCAGTCAACCTTCCTGAAAAGTGACCACCAGCTACGCCCATGTGTGCCTCTTGTAGAATATGTAAATACTCATCCTCGCGGGCACAGCGTCTAAGAACATCATCTTTTCCTCTCTTATAGAGAGTTCCAGCCAGTAAGCAATAGGGTTCGCATTTCTTGATTAATTTTTGAGCTATATCTTTTCGCAGCTCTTTGGGTGGAAAACCATTAACTAAGAAGTTAACAATATTTTCACTCCATTCAGGCATTGTCTCAACAATGAACAAAGGAGTATCATGCAATTCATCATCAACCCCCGTAGGAGCTTCGCCATTAGGGATACGAGATAAATGATCCGCCATGACATGTTTCCTCCCAGGCCTCACAACAATGGTGAAGTCAAACTCAAGAAGAATTAACAACCATCGTGTAATTCAACCTGTGGAACACGGCTTGTTTACCAAATATAGCAATGCTTGATGATCAACATAAAACACAAACTTGGTAGCAAGAAGGTAATAGCGAAATTTCTTTACTGCATAAATCATAGCTAGACCTTCGCGCTTTGTAGTAGTGTAGTTCATCTCGGCATCATTTAATTGGCGACTTGCAAAGCTAATAGGGTAGTCCAATTTATGTTCTCCTGGTTGAGTTAGAACACACCCAATAGCAAAGTTTGATGCATCAATATGCACATGAAAAGGTACATTCCAATCAGGTGTTTGCAAGATTGGAGCACTTGTTAGGGCCTTCTTTAATAACTCATAAGATTGATGATATTCTTCCGTCCAGTGAAACTTGATAAGAAGCTTGTACAATGGACGCGCTATCTCCGCAAAGTTTAAAATAAACCTTCGATAATAACCAACATGGCCCATAAATCTTTGAACTCCTTTATAGTTTGTAGGTGGTGGCAATTCGGCAATGGATTTAATCTTACTCTCATCTGTGGATATCCCGTTTTTGGACACTATATGCCCTAGAATGACTCCATGCTTAACCCAAAATTGGCATTTGAAAGGGTTCAATGAGATGCGATAAAATCTGCACCTTTCAAATATTTTTCGTAGATATAACAAAGGCTTCTCCCAAGAAGAATAAACACAAAGGTCGTCTAGGAAAGCTTCACAAAACTCCCTTAGAAATTCTTTAAACGCAGTGTTTATTAATCGTTGGAATGTAGCAGGAGCATTTGTTAAGCCAAAATCCATAACACGAAATGCAAACACTCCAAACTCTGTGATAAAAGCAGTTTTAGCTTGGTCCTCTAATGCAATTGTGATTTAATTGTAACTAGAGTACCCATCTAAAAAGGTATAAGCTTCCTTGCCCGCAACTCTTTCAAGCACATGTTCTGAATATGGCAAGGGATAATGATCTCTCCTAGTGGCTGCATTAACTTTCTTGAGATCCACGCACACTCTTAGTTTCCCATTCTTTTTTGTCACAATGACTATTGGAGAAACCCATTCTGAGTGCTCAATAGGGTATATGAATCCACATTGGATAAGTTTTTCAATCTCCTCTTGTACAATTTTGGCCTACTTAGGATTCATTGGATAGGGTTGTTGCTGGACGGGTTTAGCAATGTTGATCATGGGAATTGTATGTTGCACCACAGAAGGTGGAACGCCCTTCATGTCATGATATGTCCAAGCAAAGATATCCTTGTATTCCTTGAGGAGCTCCTTAAGTACAGCCTCTTCAGTTTTGTAAGGTCTTGAGCAATAAAGACTGGTTTAGACTCCTCACCTGGTTCTGCTAATTCTATCTCTTTAACTACCGCTGGACCATCATAGACTCCACTGCTTCCATTGGTAGGTATTCGTTGGGCTTTGGCATACACAACCTTTCGCTCCCCCGTGGTAAAAGATTTAAAATGTTCAGGAGCCGTATGTAAGTCAGCAGGCTCTTGTCCTGACAGAGACCTTTCTTTTAGTTCTGCCTCCTTTTGTTGTTGTGCTAACTCTCGGTTTTGACGTCTTCTTATAGTTCGACTCAATTTCGGCTCTGTAACCTTCAATTGAGCGAGATCAATGGGTCGCGGGTTGCACCACATGACACTCTGGAGATGTTCACCCCAATTGTCTACTAGCTTTCGATGAGCATCACATGCCCCTAGATAGCTAATCCATTCTGCAGTAGATATTTCCTTGTTTATCCTAGCTCTCACATTTGCTCAATATCGTCGTCTCTTATATGACCTTTGTTTCTGATCGATTATCAATGATGAATTTATTTCCTAGAGGATGCGTTCGACCACTTAAAAATATCAACTCGAATGACAGAGTCTTGGAACTGTAAGTAGACGTGGTTTTTGGACCAGTCATGCACCATTTTTGCTTCCCTCATGAATGGACGCCCTAAGATCATCTCAAATGACATAGGATGCTTGGAAAAATCCATAACAATGAAATTCTGCCTAACCTTGTGTCCCAAGACCTTGATCCTGAGATCCTTAAGCATTCCAATAGGCGTAACAATAGATCCATTAGCCATTTTTACCACTACGCTTGTGGCTTCAAGGTGAGGTCGCCCCATAGACTCCCAACAACTCTTTGTCACCATGCGCTGTAATGGAAGCTGTTGCTCCATGGGTGGGGTAGGCATCAATGCAGGAACTTGAGGTGAGTCTGCCCAAGCTATAGGCAGTCTATTTTCCAGTGAAAAAATAGACCCGGTGGCCTCTACACAAAGACTATGCACAATGGCCTCATCATGGGGGATACACAATAGGGGCACCACCTAGCAAGATATGCGGCTAGGACACAGACATATACACAATGAAGCATGCCATGGAAAACAATTTCAAGAGCCACACCCAAATGTGGAATGGGGTGGTCAGAGAATAAGGTGAGAGGAGTGGTGAGTGAGTGAGAATGGGCTCGCTACTTGTGCATGTATTAAGGAAGATAACGAGGTCAGGGATACATGCAAGTATGCTCACTTCTCATACAAGAGGTGGCGAATCCGCACACCTCAAGATGGAAGTAGCAAGATGATAGGAATATGAGAGGGAGAGAGAGTGTGTGTGTATGGTGGCGAATCCGTACACCTTAACATAAGCAGAAAAAAAAAATGGCAAGGAACAAGCATATACCATACTCACAATGAGATGTATCCAAAGCGACATAAAGTATGGCACCAAGATGGAGTGTGTTGATTGCTTGCAAAAGATGAATACAATAGGTAGTGTATGGCAGGAAAATGAGAAGGAAACAAGATCGTAGGAGGCATAATGGAGAGATGGGAGTTGATGGCGAGGAATATCATGAGTGTGTCCACCCTTCTTCTTCTTGAAATTGTGCCTTCAACGCTTAATTACAAGTGGGTTGGAGGTGTGGTGCTCATCTTTTGTGCATGGTGATGGTGATGGTGATGATGATGGTGTTGTGATTATGTGATTAGGGTTCATGCTACAAGCATGTAGCACAAGAGTGTGTATGGATAGGTGTGTGTGTGTATGTGTGTGTGTGTGTGTGTGTGTGTGTGTGTGTGTGGTGTGTGTGTGTGTGTGTGTATGTGTGTGTGTGTGTGTGTGTTTGTGTGAGCTCTCATGGCCTCCTTATATAGGGAAGGAGAGGAGGATTTAGCAATATTTCTATTTGAGGTGAGTGTCCCACTTTGGTGACTAGGAAAATGGGGTGCATGTGACTGTGGCTCCCATCTTGTCTCCTCATTATTTAAAATACCAGAGTCAATAGAGAGAGAATGTGGGTAGGATGTAGAGGATAGGAGATATTTACAATAGTCTAGCTTTGGCTAGACATAAGCTTATTAGGGAGAGAAGAGAGAGGTAAGAAAATTATAAGAGAGGTTGTCGAAGGTGGATAATTGTTGATGAGGATGGATCCTCCAAAAATGGTGATAGAATCACTCTAGACTAGCCAAGACCTCATTAAAAGATCCTTGTCTCTTGTAATCATGCTTGAAGACTTGTAGAACCATAGCCATTCTAGAGGGAAAAAAATTGGGGATGGCCTGTGTCACCATTACACGAGAAAACTGGGGTCCACTACAAAAATCATATCTCCATGTTCATAACTCCAAAAATTCTGAAAAAAAATTGAGCTAAAAGTTGAGATCACGAGCTACATCTTTCATGTTGAACGCTCCTTCAGATTCGGGGTTCTTCTCTACTTAAAAAATTCAGCCAAATAATGTATTATTTGTGGCTGCAAGGTCTTTTGGTGGTCCCCTTTGAGTGGACTTCTCTCTTGCCTTCAAGTGTGAGCTCCTTCATGTGTATGAAAACATGACCTAGAGTTTTGAAAAGATTGGCAATCATCTAGATGGAGGTATTATTGAAATTTGAAAGTGGGGTTGAGGTTTGAAAATGAAAACTAGTGAATAAAATATTTGGTAGGGTGGATTAATATATATATACATGAAAAATATATTAGAAAATACTAAAATATATAATGTAATTTAGAATATATATATTTAATATTTAAGGTCAAAAGAGAGATCAACAAAGAAAGCTTACTTATTTATGCTACATCGTGATTGATTTAGCATAAGTCTTATTTATTTAATAAAGGCTAAAACGTTCGTGAAAAAGGAAGAAACAAATCAAAAGTAACTTATATAATAGGAAATATTTTTTTGGTAAAAGGGAAAAAAATATATGGGGGTTTCCATGCATGGAAAAGCTTGCCTCATTAGCCCTCCCTCTAAGGCTAGAGGTATTCATGCCTCTAGCTCTTTACTTGAGCATGTTGAAATAGAGTAGGATTTCTCCTTGGTGGCTGGTAGATCCTTGTAGGGAATAATGGATCCCTTGGAAGCATGAGGCTCCACAAAGTTCTTTTCGTTGTCCACCTGGGTCCCACACTAAGCGTAAATCCATTGTATGCAATAATATCCTCTTCAGAAGATCACACTTATAATGATTCTTGAGTCCACAAGCTGCACAAGAATTAAGTCTTGCATAAGTGATAGAAGGTATGGAAAGAACTTGATCAGTCCTTGAAAGTATTCCAAAGCGGGACCATGCATGGCTTCCTCATCTAGACACATAGCCAAAAGGGAGTAAGAAACCATAATCCTCATATCTTGCTTGTCCTTCTTCATGCCAAATTGATAGAGACCCGTTGCCCACATGGATAGATTTCATGGTTGATGCATGTTGCACAAGAGAGCCCACCATGTACAAAAGATAAACTGCAAACCACATTTTGAAAAATGACTCCATGTTACCACTAGTATGCAAAACCATTCTTCCTTGATTGGTGTGTCCTAGATTGATTCCACTGGTTGTTGATGTCAATCCTTCCACTCTTGTCGCAACCCAACTTAAAGAGCTTCCCAAATTAATGTTACACACAATGTTCACAGTTAGAAAGGAAAACCTAAAGTGCCAGTAGACTTCAATTGCATTTCTCTGCATGAGTCTTTCACCAATCTCGTGCCATAGGGGTAGTTGAAGTGTCTTCACCACTTTCACCTGTGGTTGCAAATTTGAAGGGTCCACCTTGTTGTGGTTGAATGTGAGGCCCATTACCTCAATGGAGCTATCACTTCCTTCACTCCCTGTTGACTGCTCCTCTAAAGTGGTTGAAGAGTCACCACTAGAAAACTCATCCATAGAGGTTTCTAGATCCATGTCGCATTGCCAACCTTTCTTCATGTCGTAAAGTATTGGCTTCCCTTTGGCATCTCTCATTTGGATTATGCCGGTGTCCCAGTCTTGCTTAGCTCTCATAGCCATAAGCCAAGGCCTCCCTAGAATGATAGGATAGCCCTCCCCTTTGTGTGGCATGACAAAGATGTCCACATCTACCTCGGTGTTGAATACCTTTATCCTAACTGCATTTATGACACCAACACATTGAACTTTTACATTATTTGCCATTTTGGCTCGGCATGGTGCCGGCCGACTCACCTCTAAACCCAAACGGTGCATCATTTTTTCACTCATGACGCATATTTGTGCGCCACCATCGATGTAGATATTGGAGATGTGTTGCCTTTGATGTAAGCATCCATCACTGGTAGTATGTCATCTAGATTCCTCCCAGAGATAGCCCCAGCTATCTTTGGCTTTGGTCGTCTCGTGCTAACCATCTTTGTCCATTGTCTCCTCACCCTAGGTGCTAGGTGGAGTAACTGGGGCCAGGTGATTTTTGGGTCCTGCACAGAAACATCTTGAACCAAATCATATGGTTTAGAACATTCACCCAAAGAGAAATCTACAATGTCAATTTTACGTCGTGACTTGGACGGCTTTTTGCTAGATTCCCTTTTACTCTTCATCTTTTCTTCCTTTTGGGAAGATTCACCATGCCTAGCGCGTTTTACCCCTATGACATCTACTCCTTTAACTTTGGTCTTATCCTCCTCCACTTTCTCCTTTCCTTTACCTTCAAGACTGATGACGCTTACTGTTTGATTGCTAACTAGTGGTGGGGGTAAGGGTGGAATGAGAGGTTGTGGTGGTGGTGGTGGTTGTGGTTGAATGGGTGGGTTTAGGATTTGCATGGGTGGTGCTTGTTGTGGTGCCCTCGGTGGTGGTGGTCTTGCTTGTTAAGTATGGAGCCTGATTTACCCTTGTAATTTTCTGTGGTAAAAGCGCACATTTGTAAGGCCCCCATTATGAGGAGAAGCCATCTTGCGTGAAGGAAAATCACTCACCGGAAACCAAAATTTTCACGCACAAGAATAAGGGGCAACTTTAGAGGCCTCGGGGACGGAGGCCCCCGAGACTTTTTTTAAAACCGGAATATTCCTTTTCGCCGGAATATTATGGCCAGACGGCGGCCGGAAAGTGGTCGGAAAACAACCGGTCGGTTGGCCGGTGGCCGGTAGTCAATGGCCGATGGCCGGTGGTCGGAAGTCAATGGCCGATGGCCGGTGGCCGAATTCAAAAGCGGACTTGTCTTCTCAAGGGCGGCCACACATGGGCGGATTGGAGGGTCCGATTTGGACTTATTCACACAAGGGCGGCTACACATGGCTGTCTCTCATAAGAGAGGGCAGCCCTTTTGGCCTATAAAAGGAGGCCATTTCTACACACATTTTATAGTGTGAAGTTGATGCAACAAGGTGAGTGTGAGGTGGTGAGAGTGAAGCAAGGCAGGAGCTCCATTAAGGGTATAATCCCTTTGTAAATTACTTCTTGTTTTGAAGTACTAAAGCCATTGTGTGGATGCTTTCCCGTGAACGTAGCCCACATTGGGTGAACCACGTATATCGTGTGTACTCTCTCTCTCTCTCTCTACTCTATAATCTCGTGTATGTAAATCTGTCTCTCTCCATTAAGTAATCTACTCAATTATCTATTTAGCTACGTCTTATTTCCTAACAACTGGTATCAGAACAAGGTTTGCTCATAGATAAATTATCTCAAGGAAAGAATTCCTTGAATTGAGTAGGAGTTATGGCGGAGGAAGGGAAGCTCAAGATTGAGAAGTTCAACGGCAAAAAATACCAACATTGGAAGATGCAGATTGAAGACTATCTCTACCAGAAGGACCTCTATTTGCCACTAGGCGGTCTTGCGAAGAAGCCCGCAACAATGGCAGATGAAGCATGGATTGTCGTTGATCGAAAAGCACTGGGAACAATCCCGTTAAGCTTCGCATCAACGGTGGCCTTCAATGTTTTGGAGATGATGACCACGGAGGACTTGATGAAGTCACTTGACGACTTCTATGAGAAACCATTGGCATCCAATAAGGTATTTCTTATGAAGCGTTTGTTAAATCTAAAGATGACAGAGAATGGTTCAAATGCAGAACACCTAAATGACTTTAACACAAACATAAGTCAACTTCGATCAGTGAAAATCAATTTCGATGACGAAGTGCGAGCTCTCCTTATACTATCATCTCTACCGGATAGTTGGGACAGCCTTGTGATGGCTGTAAGTAATTCTATCTCTGACACAAATACTCTTAAGTTTGATGATGTTGTGGGTGTTCTCCTAAGCGAGGAAATGCGAAGGAGAAGCACAGGAGAATCATCAAGTGCTGCACTATCAGTGGAAACAAGAGGAAGGCCTAAGGAGAGGTTCAAAAACCAAAAGGGTCGTGATCGCTCAAGGCGGAGCAAGTCACGCACAAAGTCCGTTCTTGAATGTTGGAACTGCGGCAAGAAAGGCCACGTCAAGAAGGATTGCTGGTCCAAGAAGAAGAAGGAGACAGAGTCTCAAGACAACAAGCCAACATCGGAGGCCAATGTGGCAGGTAAAGTAGAGCAAGATGCTCTAATTCTCTCATTAGAAAATGTGTCTAATTCCTGGATAGTAGATTCCGGGGCTTCATTCCATGCGACACCACACAAGCAACATTTCCAAGACTACACCAAAGGTAATTTTGGGTATGTATACTTGGGAGATGATGAAGCTTGTGAGATTGTCGACAAAGGTACAGTTTCTGTCAAAACTGCTAACGGAAATGAATGGAAGCTTAAAGATGTTAGGCATGTTCCTTCTCTTCGCAAAAATTTGATCTCTACAGGACAATTGGACGATGAAGGTCACAACATTGCATTCGGAAACAAACGGTGGAAGCTCTCAAACGGATCTTTGGTGGTTTCCAAGGGTGAAAAAGTCGGTACACTTTACTTGTGTACTGTTAGCACGCAACCTTCAGCTTGTGCAGCAACTACAGAAGTTGACAGTGCGGTGTGGCACTACCGACTTGGACATATGAGTGCCAAAGGAATGCAAATCCTTCAAGCAAAGAAGCTTCTACCAGGTTTGAAAGAAGTGGACTTAGAGTTCTGTGAAGATTGTGTTTATGGTAAACAAAAGAGGGTAAAATTTCAAAAATCAGGAAATGAATGAAAAAATAAAAAACTTGAGTTGGTTCATTCTGATGTTTGGGGTCCTGCAAGTACACCATCACTTGGTGGCTCATTGTACTATGTAACATTCATAGACGATGCGGCTAGAAAAACATGGGTTTATGTCATGAAGAATAAATCCGATGTATTTTCCATATTTCAAAGGTGGAAAGCCTTTGTGGAGAATGAAACAGGTACCAAGGTTAAATGCCTCAGATCCGACAATGGAGGCGAATATTGCAACCAAGCTTTTGAAAGCTTTTGTGCTAGCAATGGCATTCGGAGGCAAAGGACAACCCCAAGGACACCTCAACAAAATGGGATTTCGGAAAGGATGAACAGGACAATCATGGAACGAGCACGAAGCATACGGCTACATGCAGGCCCATCGCTTGAGCTTTGGGTAGAAGCTGTAAGTACATCTGTGTACTTAATCAATCGGTCACCCTCAACGGCATTGGATGGGGGAGTTCCAGAAGAGGCATGGACAGGTAAACCGGTGAATTATGCATTTCTCAAAGTGTTTGGGTGTGAGGCTTTCATGCACATAGATAGAAGCCTAAGATCAAAGTTAGATGCAAAGTCCAAAAAGTGTTTCTTCATTGGCTATGGAGAAGGAGACTTTGGGTATCACCTATGGAATGCTGAAGATGGTAAAATCTTAAGGAGTAGGGATGTAATTTTTAACGAACAAAATATGTACAAAGATTACTTGGAAAGAAAACAAACAAAAGGAACAGGTGATGAGTACATGGAGCTTGAGGACGGTGAAGACTCAAGGACTGCAAACGGTGACAATGTGCAACAACGTCAACCAAATGAAGAGCCTCAACCTATTCCGCGAAGATCTACAAGAGCAAGTAGACCTCCAGAAAGGTTTGTTCCTTCCTTCAACCATCTCTTGATCTCAGATTCTGGAAAGCCCGAATCGTATGAAGAAGCTATGCAACATGAATCCAATGAAGAATGGACGAAGAGCATGCAAGTGGAGATGGACTCACTACATCGCAACCAAACATGGGAGTTGGTTGAGTTGCCTAAAGGTAAGCGGGCACTTCAAAACAAATGGGTGTATAAGCTAAAGGAAGAAGAAGGTGGGAAGAAAAGGTACAAGTCTAGGCTTGTGGTAAAAGGTTTTTCTCAAAAGAAAGGTATTGACTTCAATGAAATATTTTCTCCTGTTGTAAAAATGAACTCAATTAGGCTTGTCTTAAGCCTTGTGGCTGCTTATGATCTAAATCTCGAGCAAATGGATGTAAATACGGCATTCCCTCACGGTGACTTAGAGGAGGAAATCTACATGCTTCAACCAAAGGGGTATGAAGTAAAAGGTAAGGAAAAAATGGTTTGCAGATTAAAGAAGAGCTTGTATGGTTTAAAGCAAGCATCAAGACAATGGTACTTGAAGTTTGATCGATGGATGTTGGATCATGGATTCACAAGATGCAACTCGGATCACTGCGTCTCCATGAAGAATTTGGGAGATGGGAAATTCATCATCCTAATGTTGTATGTTGATGACATGTTGATTGCAAGTGCTAACATGCAGGACATCAAAGACCTAAAAGAGGAGCTGTCCAAATCTTTTTCAATGAAAGATTTAGGTGCTGCAAAGAGGATACTTGGTATGAAAATATCAAGGGACAGGACGAAGAAGACAATAAAGCTATCTCAAGAAGATTACATCAAGAAGGTACTAGAAAGGTTTGCAATGCAAAATGCAAAACCAGTTTTTACACCTTTGGCTGGTCATTTTAAACTAACGAAGGATATGTGTCCAAAGACACAAGAGGAGATAGCCTATATGTCTAAATTTCCATATGCTGCAGCGGTAAGTTCTCTAATGTATGCTATGGTCTGGACAAGGCCAGACACTGCACATGCAGTGGGAGTTGTGAGTAGGTTCATGGACAACCCAGGTAAAGAGCATTGGCAAGCTGTGAAGTGGATACTTAGGTATCTAAAAGGGACAACAACAAATGCTTTGTATTTTGGAGGAACTGATATTTTTCTAGAAGGGTATGTTGATGCAGATATGGCAGGTGACAAAGATACTCGAAGGAGCACTACTGGCTATGTGTTCACGGTTGGAGGCACAGCAGTAAGCTGGGCTTCAAAGCTGCAGAAAGTGGTTTCACTTTCTACCATGGAAGCAGAGTATGTAGCAATGACGGAGGCAAGCAAAGAAATTATGTGGCTTCACAGATTCTTAGAAGAGCTTGGATTCAAACAAGACAATTGTGTCTTGTACAGTGATAGCCAAAGCGCTATCCATCTTGCGAAGAACTCAGCCTTTCATTCAAGGACAAAGCACATTGAGGTGAGATATCACTTCATAAGCACTCTTTTGGAAGAGGGACAACTAAAGCTAAGAAAGGTGCATACAAGTGAAAATCCTGCAGACATGTTTACAAAGGTGGTCAACAAGGAGAAGTTGAGCTTTTGCTCATTTTCAATCGGCATTCAAGGATAAGAAGCCAGAATGGAAAGCAGTCACAAGTTTGGTTTGGAGATCAGTCTCCAAGTGGGAGATTGTTAAGTATGGAGCCTGATTTACCCTTGTAATTTTCTGTGGTACAAGCGCACATTTGTAAGGCCCCCATTATGAGGAGAAGCCATCGTGCATAAAGGAAAATCACTCATCAGAAACCAAAATTTTCACGGACAGGAATCAGGGGCAACTTTAGAGAGACTTTTTTTTCACCGAAATATTCCTTTTCGTCGGAATATTATGGCCGGACGGTGGCCGGAAAGTGGTCGGAAAACAACTGGTCGGTTGGCCGGTGGCCGGTAGTCAATGGCCGATGGCCGAAAGTCAATGGCCGGTGGCCGGTGGCCGAATTCAAAAGCGGACTTGTCTTCTCAAGGGCGGGCACACATGGGCGGATTGGAGGGTCGGATTTGGATTTATTCGCACAAGGGCGGCTACACATGGCTGTCTCTCATAAGAGAGGGCAGCCCTTTTGGCCTATAAAAGGAGGCCATTTCTACACACATTTTATAGTGTGAAGTTGATGCAACAAGGTGAGTGTGAGGTGGTGAGAGTGAAGCAAGGCGGGAGCTCCATTAAGGGTATAATCCCTTTGTAAATTACTTCTTGTTTTGAAGTACTAAAGCCATTGAGTGGCTGCTTTCCCGTGGACGTAGCCCACATTGGGTGAACCACGTATATCGTGTGTACTCTCTCTCTCTCTCTACTCTATAATCTCGTGTATGTAAATCTATCTCTCTCCATTAAGTAATCTACTCAATTATCTATTTAGCTACGTCTTATTTCCTACCATTGCTCTCGGTGGTGAAACCTGGTTTTGCCTGGCTCCTCTGTTGAAATTCTGCCTCCTTGGGTTTGGACAGTAGTACATGCCATGACCATCCTCCCCACAATTGTAGCAGTGGTATTCTTGGTTTTGCCTTCGTTGTCCTCTTCCTTGCTCTTGGTTGCGATTGTGTGCATGCCCTTGTTGTATCAAATGGACTAAGAGATTCTCAAGTTGATTGGTGATTCGATTGAGCAGGTCTTGCTGATCTTCAATTGGTTCTTGTGGTTGAATCCTCTGGGCGGCTGTTGTAGGTGGTGCTAGAGGTGGTCGGGTCCTAACGGCTTCCTCTTCATCGATATTCCTGGCTTGTAGGCGCAACTTCTTGTCTTTAAGGCGGGCCACTTCAACTGCTAGCTTGTACGTAGCAGGAAACCTTCCCTTCACCTTCTCTTTAAGAGTTGGCCATAACCCAGCCACAAACCGATCCTTCTTTAGGAAATCAGGTGCCCCCTCATCCTCTCTTATCGATGCAACCCATCGCCCCCATAAATCTACAAAATTTGACTCATATGATGCGTATTCAAGCATACTGCCCTGCTTCAACTCTGTCAACAATTGCCATAGCTTCTCTGATGTTGTGCCCTCTCCAAAACGCTTGACAAAGGCTGCTCTTAATAAGTCCCACCGTTCCTTGGTTGCTTGTGCCAAGGCATTGTACCATGATATTGCCTCCACCTTCATTAGAAGTGGGAAGATGTGCAAGCGCGAAGCATCATCATCTCTCGCAGAGATGACACATGCTATTTCCAAGTTGTCTAGAAAGTCTGCAGCATCCTCACCCACCTTACCCGTAAAGGTTGGAAATGCTACACTTGCCATTGTGAGAGTGAGAAAATTAACTCGACTTAGATTTTTTTTATTTTCTATTTTATAGAGATTCAATACATGGGTGCTCGGTGGATGGAAAACATACTATACATGGATGAAAATAACTACATCAAAAGACACTTCATGATTAATCATAGGGAGGATAAAGGGTAGAGAAGAGGTGTTTATCTCTTGCAGTCATTCTCTACCAAACATGGTTGTAATGATATGTTGATAAAACATCTTGCGGTCCAAGATTACTTTGATTGATTGAATTCGTTGTGGTGAATAATTTTGGTTCCTTGCAAAAGGCTGATGCGCTGGGTCCATCACATGATAATTCGGAAAGGCTCTCTCCTTCGTGGTGGAAGGTTATAGTCGGAGGTGTAGAGCTCTTGGTAGTCGAGGTCAAATGTATAGTACCACAGGATAAGGTTGTCTTCGTCTTCTAGCTCTAGGACTGCCCCTCTAGCAAGCTCTTGGAAAAGCTTGAACTCTCTCTGTTTGAGCAACTTCACTTTCCTGCAAGATAGAGTGCCATCTAGTGTATACACAGGTGTGATGAGGTAGGTGGTGAGTCTTACCACTTGTATTAATCCAAGCTGGATGGATACATAGCAAGCTGTAAAGTCGTCATCATAGCCTTGATTCACAAGCAACACCCCTTGAAGGTGGAGGGTCTTGTCTTTCCGCCAAGCAAAACCAGTGTCAAAGACCTTGTCGATGACAAGCTCCGCCACGTCACTTGCTAGACGACGTAGAATCCATGCTGTTGTTTCTAGTTCCTGGCTCATGAGGTGAGAGTGAGGTATAGAAAGACTTTGGAGGATTTACCCTTTTGTTTTGGAGACGGGGTGATTGTCGGCGCTGGAAAACCCTTGAATCTTTTGGTGCAAGGGAGAGGGAGGGACCACGTGTTCGTAGTAGCTTCCTCAAGTTGTGAAGGCTTGTTGTGGGCGTAGGTGGAATATGTGGCAAAGATGTGGACGTAGATGTAGAGAAGCCCGGTGCTACTTGAAAGCCTACCGTTGTGAGAACACCTGTGCGGATGTCGAGGGAGAAAATGATGGCCTTTTCTTCACTTTGGGTTGCACTCATGTTGAAGGTGCGGTTTTTGGCTACAATGTGAGCATGATGCAGCTTGTGCCTTGCTTTTATCCTTGCGTGGATGATGAGAAATGTAAAAAATCTGAGTAGGGAAAGAGGGTCTTACCACTTCTTCTATGCTAACAATACAACACCTTGGCAAGAGTGTCTTGATGACTTGTGTCAAACCTGCTTGAAGCTCCTCCTCTTCAATGGTCCAATTAGAGAATTCAAGAAGCCACTCGTCCATGAAGAGAAGTAAATTTGTCAGCCTTGTAAACTGAAGGTCTTGAGTTCGATCCTCAGTGGGGGTACCAAATGAGAGACGGAAGTGAAAAAATAGACCCGGTGGCCTCTACACCAAGACTATGCACAATGGCCTCATCATGGGGGATACACAATAGGGGCACCACCTAGCAAGATATGCGGCTAGGACGCATACATATACACAATGAAGCATGCCATGGAAAACAATTTCAAGATCCACGCCCAAATGTGGAATGGGGTGGTCAGAGAATAAGGTGAGAGGAGTGGTGAGTGAGTGAGAATGGGCTCGCTACTCGTGCATGTAGTAAGGAAGATAACGAGGTCAGGGATAGATGCAAGTATGCTCACTTCTCATACAAGAGGTGGCGAATCCGCACACCTCAAGATGGAAGTAGCAAGATGATAGGAATATGAGAGGGAGAGAGAGTGTGTGTGTATGGTGGCGAATCTGCACACCTTAACATAAGCAGAAAAAAAAATGGCAAGGAACAAGCATATACTATACTCACAATGAGATGTATCCAAAGCGACACAAAGTATGGCACCAAGATGGAGTGTGTTGATTGCTTGCAAAAGATGAATACAATAGGTAGCGTATGGCAGAAAAATGAGAAGGAAACAAGATCGTAGGAGGCATAATGGAGAGATGGGAGTTGATGGTGAGGAATATCATGAGTGTGTCCACCCTTCTTCTTCTTGAAATTGTGCCTTCAACCCTTAATTACAAGTGGTGTGGAGGTGTGGTGCTCATCTTTTGTGCATGGTGATGGTGATGATGATGGTGTTGTGATTATGTGATTAGGGTTCATGCTACAAGCATGTAGCACAAGAGTGTGTATGGATAGGTGTGTGTGTGTGTATGTGTGTGTGTGTGTGTGGTGTGTGTGTGTGTGTATGTGGTTGTGTGTGTGTGTTTGTGTGAGCTCTCATGGCCTCCTTATATAGGGAAGGAGAGGAGGATTCAGCAATATTTCTATTTGAGGTGAGTGTCCCACTTTGGTGACTAGGAAAATGGGGTGCATGTGACTGTGGCTCCCATCTTGTCTCCTCATTATTTAAAATACCAGAGTCAATAGAGAGAGAATGTGGGTAGGATGTAGAGGATAGGAGATATTTACAATAGTCTAGCTTTGGCTAGACATAAGCTTATTAGGGAGAGAAGAGAGAGGTAAGAAAATTATAAGAGAGGTTGTCGAAGGTGGATAATTGTTGATGAGGATGGATCCTCCAAAAATGGTGATAGAATCACTCTAGACTAGCCAAGACCTCATTAAAAGATCCTTGTCTCTTGTAATCATGCTTTAAGACTTGTAGAACCATAGCCATTCTAGAGGGAAGAAAATTGGGGATGGCCTGTGTCACCATTACACGAGAAAACTGGGGTCCACTACAAAAATCATATCTCCGTGTTCATAACTCCAAAAATTCTGAAAAAATTTGAGCTAAAAGTTGAGATCACGAGCTACATCTTTCATGTTGAACGCTCCTTCAGATTCAGGGTTCTTCTCTACTTAAAAAATTGAGCCAAATAATGTATTATTTGTGGCTGCAAAGGTCTTTTGGTGGTCCCCTTTGACTGGACTTCTCTCTTGCCTTCAAGTGTAAGCTCCTTCATGTGTATGAAAACATGACCTAGAGTTTTGAAAAGATTGGCAATCATCTAGATGGAGGTATTATTGAAATTTGAAAGTGGGGTTGAGGTTTGAAAATGAAAACTAGTGAATAAAATATTTGGTAGGGTGGAATAATATACATACATGAAAAATATATTAGAAAATACTAAAATATATAATGTAATTTAGAATATATATATTTAATATTTAAGGTCAAAAGAGAGATCAACAAAGAAAGCTTACTTATTTATGCTACATCGTGATTAATTAGCATAAGTCTTATTTATTTAATAAAGGCTAAAACGTTTGTAAAAAAGGGAAGAAAAAATCAAAAGTAACTTATATAATAGGAAATATTTTTTTGGTAAAAGGGAAAAAAATATATGGGGATTTCCATGCATGGAAAAGCTTGCCTCACTACCTTGGGAGCACTCGGTTGCTCGGCTGGCATGATTGTTGTCATAGGAGCCTTTGCTTTCAGGGCTCGACTTTGTTCTAGCCTTCGTAGGTTCTCAATTTCCCTCTCCCTTGTTGCTTGCATATAGCGTTCGATCTCTTGTACTTCGGCAAGACTCCTACCATCGGGTAGTAGAACCTCAGAGGGAGATAGTCCTAAAGGATCAGGAGGTGCAGTGGATAGAACATTCACATGCACACTCTCAAGAAGCATACGGTCTATTTTAGGCCTGAATGACGAATTTACTTCTCCACTCCCTTCATTTATTTCATTAACCGCATGTTCGGAGCGAGTAGCTCTACTAAGGGTCTCTTTTAAGCGGCTAAACACGCTGGACCCGGGCCGTGGGCCCATGGCATGCATGTCTTGACTTGAACTATCAGGGTTTGGTGTAGGATACCCCTCCATGACTTCGTAGTCAGAGGAAGAATCACTAGACGCGATATGAGGATCTTGGGTCGCGCTACCTTGAGTCCCGGCCGAAGGTCCAGAACCTAGGGTGGTGGAATAATGGGTGCCCGCGTAAATGGAGGCACTACCAATATGCTCGTGCTCTAACACTCGTCCAGAGCGTAGGTTCATATGACTTGGATCCCCTAGAAGTGTCAGTGAGGGCCCGTGAAGGCTGCTCACCTAGTGTTTTTGGGTGTTTTGCAACCCAAGTCTTTTCTTATTTATTTATTTTTTGATTTTTGGTCCTTTTTTTTTGACCCAGCTATAGAATAGAACGTATGATAGCTCAAAACGAGCGTCTCGGTCAGAGGGACGTGCCGTGCTTTACAGCCCTCCGTTTGGTCACTTTATGTCTTCGGAATCCCTAAAACCGTCAATTTCTAGTAGGGAACTAGGCCCAAATTAGAAACTCCATGGGTGCAAGTGGGAAGAGAAGGGAGGAGAGTGGAGGACTTGCCCCACATGCTCTCATTCCTTCTTGAGGGGGTAGGGTATATATATAAGAGTGAGTCTAGTAAATATCATAAGACTGAGGATTGAGGCCTGGGCTTGGGCTTGGGCTTGGGCTTGGGCAAATGATCCCGATCTCGATCAAAATTTTAGTGTAGCCCCCCAATCACTCACGCTTAAATATTTTTGGATTTTTTTTTTTTTTTAATAAGGCGACGACCGTGCGCGGTTTAGGTGACCCTTTCTTGGCCACACACACTGTCAACACCTACCTAACCTCTCTGTCAACAGCTCACAGCTCACTACCTTATCTGCTTACTAACAGTGCTGCTATCTACTAACTAATCTGTTAACCACTCTGCTAACTGCTTACTGACAGTGAGCTAACTGTCTAGCTACTTCCTCTCTCACTACCTTACTGTGCAAAGACTGTGTGCAGGCAAACCTTAACAGAAAACTGTGTACAGACTGTGTCCAAACAGAAATTGCTAACTGTCTACCTACTTACTCATTCACTACGAACAAGCTAACGACTACTAATTGTGCAAAGACTGTGTGCAAACAGAAAACACAAGATTATGCAGAAATCACAGAACTTGCAGACAATACAGAAATTAACAACTTGCAGAAAAATAACTCATTCCTCTTCCTCTTCCTCTTCTTTCCTACTACAAACAACTCATAGAAGAAGCACAAAGTGCCTCTTGGGCTTAGTGCAGGGTGATTCCCCGACAGCTGCACCAAAAATGTGCGCTCCTTGCCGCACTGTCGAAGCAAGGGACTTGCCTAACACTAAGTGCGAGCCACAGACGGCTCCAAGCACACAACTAGCTTAACTAGTAAGCTCAAAAGAGGGCAATGGTGTGTCACTCACCGCTCTATGCTCCTGCCGTGGAGGATTCCTCGCCGCGAAGAAGAAGGAGACGCCGCTATGCCGCGCTCAACCGCTTCACCGCCGACGTACCTTCGTAATGCTCGATCGCCCACACTCTCTCTCTCTCTCTCTCTCTCTCTCTCTCTCTCTCACACACACACACACACACACACACACACACACACACACACACACACACATAGGACCTATGGGAAACTTCCAAAGGGCAAGAGTGGCTCCACAAATTGGGGAAATCTAGGGTGATTCGGATATTTATTTGGACTCTTGTGCAACTCACCCACCGCCTGTGCTAAGCATGTGCACCCACATGCTTACATGCTTACTAGACTACTGACTGTACAAGAGATGGTTCTCACACCAATCGTCAATAGAGACCAAAGGCCAATCCCAAAAAAGCTAAAATATACAATAATATAATGTGATGTCTCTTTTACATTTAGTGATCTCTTCCCGTGATGAATTGTATCCCGATTCACGTAGTATCAAGTGTAGAAAAGATTGAGAATCCGAAGGTCATGAAAGGGTGAAAACATTGTTAACGATTTTGCTAAACTAGGACATACATAGACTTTAGAAATGTGGAGGTTGCCAAAGCATGGGTGGCTTTGGAAGAGTAAGTGCATACTAAGGTGATAGCACATTCAAAATAAGGGTTTGACTTGGCGGGTTTGCTTCATTTTGAAAACCAAAATAGACTCTCTAAACTAGACTAGCTACTTTTAGAAACGTAGCAAACTTTACGACCTTTGCTTAGAGCTGGGACGCGCCCAGGGGGAGTGGGGGGGATAGGGGGAGGACGTTTACCATTTTTAGAAAGTTTAAAAATGTTTGCACTAAAACCGAACGTTGCCAATAACCCTGTTGTCACTTTGAAAAGGGGGGGGCTTAAGCGAAGGTTATGGGAGAGCTCCTTCCTCCTTTATTGCAGAGTTACAGGAGCCAATGAGAATAAGGCATGTGCACTCGTGTTTTTTGCGCTCATCTTCTCTGCGTTGAAACGAAATTGGGTGCAACCCTGTGCATACCCCTCCCCCCATTGCCCCCATTGGCACGGGCGCAACCCGGCTCTTAGGAGCCTTAATAAGTGTTAGGCTTCAAATAAGGAGGAGTGATTGTTTTTTCACCTAGAGAAGCGAGCTCAACATAGCAAGATCAAGTGAGAATCGACTTTGATTTCTCGTCTTCATGGACCAATGGTTGATGACTATGAGCATAATAATATCTCAAATGGGTGAGTAGGTTCCCCAACTTCAGAAAAAGGAAAATTTTTGTGGAAAATCAAGGAGATTCCTTCACGCAATATATGCACAAGGAAATTGTAAAATTGAATATGATTGCAGCAAAATAGTATAAATTTAGGATATGCGATGGCGCATGTCGTCATGTGCTCTATGGGCAGTAAGGCAACACCAAGCGACCATGCACGTTGCCATTGTGGCATGGGCAGGCTGAAAGCAAGGGCGAATTTCTGACGTAATTTGCACTGAGGTAGGGCATCAAGCACGAAAGCAGGTTGCAGGCACAATGGAAGCATGCATGACCAGCAAACTGGTGGCATGCAGGACCAACAATCAGTGTCCACGACGGGCAAGGATGTGGTTGTCGATGGGAGACCTTAGATCTTTGCTATGGCTTGCTATGGCAACGAGGGCAAGGCAGGGGGTGCACATCGTAACAGACAAGGCAAACGGTACCAATGCCAACTGCAAGGGGGAAACAAAATTTCCCACAACAAGGATGAGAGAGAGAGAGAGAGAGAGAGAGAGAGAGAAATGAAATGAAATTCTATATTAATGTCTTCAAAAGGCCAAAATGACCTATGAGACTAGAGTGTTATAATGTGGTGGATCTGATACAAAGTCAGAGTAACAAAATGAAATGACAAAATGATAAAATATAAACATTATGAAATCCTAAGCTGGTAGGTGTGAACTAAGCAGCTAGCCTGGATAGCTAAATCACAAGTCACAAGAGATCCAGCATTGGTCGCTGGCGGATGTCATCAATCTCCTCCATGGTCAGCAGTCTGACCGGGCGTCGTGCTTGTCGGGCCAAAGTGATCCGAATCCTCTGCTGTAGCCTCCGTCGATGCTGTGTAGTCCTCCGAGTCGTGGGCATCTGGATCTCCCCAACTCAGTCGCTCGGTCGATCAGTGTGTCTATCTAGTGTGAGGCAACAAGATCTATTGTGGTAGTAGCTCCTCCGGGTGTCCAATGTCTGCTCTAAAGAAGTCTGTGACGTGTCTCTGAGACTGTCTGGCCTCTCCTCTCATCAGGCTCTCTGCGTCTGCGCAAGCTCGAGCAAAAACAAACCCAAGCATCTCTGATCCTCATACCTCATGACTTTGGAGAGTGGTCCAAAGCCCTCTTTGAACAAGCAGTGGAAGCGGCCTCGTATCTCGTAGTAGACAGGGCAGTGGCATATGTAGTGTAACTCTATCTCAGGCTCCATGTCACACAGGGGGCATGTCCTGGTCTCTGTTGGTACTCCATTGTGTCTCCCAATCTCGATCCGCAGCTCGTGTGAAGATGTGTGTATCTGGCCAATAACACACCGTATCCCATGAGACAAGTGGGTGTCCATGTATCTGGGCCTCGTCACAAAACTGTCCACTGTAAGCTGGAGAAGATTCTCTCTGTAGAAAGCCATCTTCGTGCCCAGCTTCTGTGCTGGCTGTATCCATGTCCTCCTGGTGTCTAGCTAGGTCAGGTCCTGGCGGATGAGCCTGGTGATCTCGGACTGTGTAAGAGCCAAGGAGGGTGCATCCAGTGAGTACTGGAAGGGGGGAAATCTGTCTATACTGAACCCATGCACATGAACCATGATGTCATCTCCTCATACCGACATGCTATATCTCTCTGCATGGCTAACTATGGAGAGGACTCAAGTGCAAGGAGGGCATATCTGTCTCTGGGAAGTTCTCGTACGAAGGAAACAGATTTGGTGAGCGCCCCCCAACCCCTAGTGGGGGGGCAGCTAACTCTGCTCGGATAATGGCACGTGGTATTGAAGCCTTGGCTCTAATGAGCCGTGAGATCATAGAGACCAGGGACTTCTCCATGTCCCCCCATCCATCAGTGCGACTTGTCCTCCCGTGATGATCCAATGAAGGCCCCCAGATCTCTCTCTCTCTCTCTCTCTCTCTCTCTCTCTCTCTCTCTCTCTCTCTCTCTCTCTCTCTCTCTCTCTCTCTCTCTCTCTCTCTCTCTCTCTCTAACGTGTGATATGGAGCCCTCCCTAACGACAGGGCAAAAATAAGCTTTGATAACGTCATTGAGCATTGTCGAGTCTAAGGTGTCCAAGCAAGGACCATTTTCTTTATTTGTGCTACTTTCTTGCTTGCCCTCCACCATTTCCTTCCCAGTATAGCGAATATGTTGAATGTGAGTACTTGGCAAAAGGTACATGTGACCCTTGAGGGTGCACCTAGCCATATGAGCTACTATATAAGTAGCAAGTTCTTGTACACATTTTCCAACCTCAAGCTAAACCAACCGATTGTATGCAAGTTGTAAGTTTATCATTAATCAATTTATATATTGAGTCTAATCTCTCTCTCTCTCTCTCTCTCTCTCTCTCTCTCTCTCTCTCTCTCTCTATATATATATATATATATATATATATATATATCATTACTAGTGTAATTATCAAGCATGCAATCATGAATGCAAGTCTTGTTAATCCACCTTAACCCTACAATTGATATCAAAGAGTATCTTGATTAGAATTCTCTAATCGCTTTGTCCATTAATTGTACATCTCAATAATTGAGCTCTAACATATACATGGGTGGGCACGTTCTTTGTAGATCCAAGAAGCCACTAGCCTCCATGCATTAGGCGGGTTCAATCAAATATTAGTAGGATTCATAGAAATTAGTGTGTGCTTGCACTCACATTTAGATCGCATCTAGTGTTGATTTTGCATGACTCTCTCTCCTCTAATTACTCTCTACTCAAGCTCCAAATCATCACATTAATTGTGTATGGAAATAGTGTATCCCGAGCTTTTCCCGTCGATCCCTTAACCTCTTCATTTGCACATCGTTTGCCAACTAATCAAATTTACTATTATTGGGTGTGTGCATGTGTGAATTTTTTGTGTGCATCCCTATCGAGCCAAAGATAAAATCTTACTTTTTGGGTGTCTCTCTGTGTTAACCCTCACGGCTCACGGACACCCCATCACCTACGACGGACGTGTATTATGTATTTGGTAGATTCAGGTACCGGGCTTGTCGGTCCAATAGGAAAAGGGTAAGAGTGATCACCGATGAGAGGCGCACTCTAACTGGGACATTCAAGGGATTAGTTGGCTAAGCATGGACGTCCAAGTGTGAATGAGGCAAGCCCATAGAAAAGTCATTCTAAACCTAAAATGTATCATTCTCTCATTTGTGCAATAGAAGAGTGCTCTTGCTCCATCTCCATCTCCATCTTCTTCTTCTTCACCTCCTTGTGTGTGTGTGTATGTGCCAACTAATCAAATTTACTATTATTGGGTGTGTGCATGTGTGAATTTTTTGTGTGCATCCCTATCGAGCCAAAGATAAAATCTTACTTTTTGGGTGTCTCTCTGTGTTAACCCTCACGGCTCACGGACACCCCATCACCTACGACGGACGTGTATTATGTATTTGGTAGAGTCAGGTACCGGGTTTGTCGGTCCAATAGGAAAAGGGTAAGAGTGATCACCGATGAGAGACGCACTCTAACTGGGACATTCAAGGGATTAGTTGGCTAAGCATGGGCGCCCAAGCGTGAATGAGGCAAGCCCATAGAAAAGTCATTCTAAACCTAAAATTTATCATTCTCTCATTTGTGCAATAGAAGAGTGCTCTTGCTCCATCTCCATCTCCATCTCCATCTTCTTCTTCTTCACCTCCTTGTGTGTGTGTGTATGTGTGTGTGTGTGTGCACTGACAGAATGAGAGTAAGTAAAGGTAAGTTTTTAGAAATAGCCATGTTTAGGATTTTTTAAGGTTGGTGACCCAACCCATTTAAAGGCAAGATGCATCAGTATCCACATGTTACATACTTTGAGAGGTGATCCACCTGGCCATTAACATCCGCAGGCAAAACGGCATTCTAATATTATCATTTAACAACACCCTATTATTCAGATGCTCATAAAAATTTCAACCAATTTTCCGATATGTGGCTATCCCTCAATAACCAACTGGTGAAATAGTTCCGAGATTTTGGCAACTCTCAACATCAGAAAAAAGTTCTTCAATTTCTTCAAGTAAACCGGCTAGAATCACATTCCCAGAACTATAGAGTTATTTTAAAAATTTTGTCTTATTAACCAGTGCTTAAACAATTTATCAAATTTAAGAATCTTCTTTTTAGCCAAACCTTCCAGCTTATATTGTTTTTAAGGCTTTAAGATAGCCAAAACTATACTTACCCAGTAGACTAGGAGATGAAGCCAACCTGTAGGCCAGGTCATAATGTCAGGATTCATAATATCCAAGCCCGTACACGCCAGAAAGAACAGAACCTTGCCGACTCGTTTTCATGAGTAACACATATTAAGTAAGTTTGTGATTAAATCTCCGTAAGACCTACAAGGAAGGTCTAATTCCCAGGAATGGTACCTCAGCAAAAACAAACCGAGACATTCCTCGGCTTAGTAAAAAGGACCTTCACACATAAAAATGAGTAGTTAATTTACCTTCAGTATTTCATTCAAAGTCTACACAGTAAGTTGGAGAAACCATTTTATATTTTTCCATACAACATCATGCAGGTATGCACACATACTCCCATGTACACATTGAAGAGAGTAGGTAAAGGTCAAATTCCAAATAGCCATGCTTAGGACTTCATACATTTGGTGACCCATCCCATTAAGGCAATATGCATTCAACATCATAAGTTACACCCTGTAAGTCATAATAAACCTGGCAAAAACATGTCTGCAAGTAAAAAGCTTTCAAATTTCAAGCATCTTAACAGAAACTCCACTCTATTCGGATAAGAACTGCACCAACAACCTCAGCAAATTTTCCCCATCCTGGATGTACCATAGTAAACAACCAGAGACACCACATTTTAGTCTCGAGCTCTTGGCAGCACTTAGCCACAGTTAAAGTTCCCCAATTTCATCAAGTACACCAGTTAAACCTACTTCTCATACCCATAGATTTAATTGAACAAACAATCAAATTAACTAGCGTTTAAAATAATGCAATTCATATCTATGAAGCACCTTCCACAGTTTAGCAAAAGCTGTCCAGATCACCACTTTTTTAAGGCTTCAAGAGTAAAGAAAATTTAGATAACCTGTAGACTTGATGATGATGATTCCATCACAACTTTCTCAGTTTTTTTCGGCATGATGAAGTCACCACAGCAAAGCAAATTTGAACGCACACCAATAGTCACAAAACACGATGCCAAGTAAGCATAGGTACTCACCTTTTGAGGTTTTTATAGGTGATGATGCCACTCCTTAGCAGAAGGGCCCGAAAATCGGCAAGGTATTCCTGCCATCGAGGTCGGCCTTCAAGACCCCCTTTCCCAAGATTATAATCGGCACGAGATCCGGATGCGAGAAGCTAGCGCTGAGATCAAATCGCTCCAGCACTAGCCTGCTAACACTCTCACACAAAGCAGAAGAAAACGTGCGATGGGCACTTACAGAGAAAGCCTTGCAGAGGAGTTATCAGACGCAACATAAAAAAGTGTCAGGGTGAGTCAAAAGACCATTTATGCCAATGTAAAAAGAAGATTTTAAAAAAAGTATCACCTTATTATGAGCCACACGTGCTTTTTAAAAAATGGCAGTAGATAGCAAGGTTATTTTGCTTGCTTTTGAAAGGTCGATACTCGGTCCACATACGAAAAATTGCTACCAGCACTGGGTGGATATAAACAATCGGTAACCCATAATACCGATATCGCACATGAGACTATAGTCAAAAAGCAATCCAATTGGACAAATTATGAGAGTAGACATACGCCAATCCCTACGTGTTGAGATACTGTAATAAAGAAGTCAATTAGATTGGGAATTTCGAACCCATACCCATTGGGTTCCGGTATCCATGTAGGTCTATAGAAGACGGGCATTTTTTTTAAAAAAAATAGTGCACAGTATCTGTCTTGAGTAGCTATCTGAGAGTTTACAGCCAACATCTAACTTTGTCATCAGGTGTGTCATACATATATATATACAATGACTTATAATGGAGATCAAGTTTTAGCTATATCCATTGCACATCTTCAGCAGTCAAGTGAGTCTACTAAGAGATCCACACTACTCTGTTATGAACGTCATTTATTTTCGTAATTAGGAACATCTGTTACTCAGACGAAGTGGTGGACATATCAGGACAGAGTGACGCGGGTGACTCTTTGGAGGAACAATATCCGTCTGGCTATGGTAATTGAAGCCATGGGCATAGGGCCACAATACTATTATGTAGAACATTCAATGAAGCAAGGTTTTTCAGAACGGTTATATCTGCTAGCGCAATTTCTTCCACCACAAAAGATTTTTTGTATCGGAGTTATGGGCAACCACTCTGAGGATATTTTAACAGCACACCACACACCATGGAGTATGGTGTACTCTTGGCTGCCTATATCCTACCTTTGGCTAAGCGTCCAAACACATGTTATTACTGTGGCAGCTATTTGTGCGATCATGTAATGGATGGTTAACTAGAAATGTAAAGGTGAAGACAAGGAGGGGTTTTTTTAAAAAAAATGGGCTTTTTCAAATAGAGTGGTGAAGCATGTGCACCATGGCAAAGGCAATACCATAAAAGTTGTGGCAAATTGTGCCATCATTGACCTGCATGCACAACTTTGTCCAATAAGATGTTTCACAACCTCTATATAGTGGCGATAGACCCTCAATTATTTAAGAAGAGAAGCCCTTAGCCTGTTCTTGCAGATTTTTCCAATGGCAAGCTTTTGACACTCACACGATACGCTTAACAGTTGGATATACATGTGCAAAGTAGCATCAACTTCCATCCCTTCCTCAATGCAAATGAAGTCTACATTACATTTTCTTCCAACTTAGCACAATTTGCACGCCTACATTTTGAATATTGTGATGGTATCTCCAATTTGGGTGAGTATGTGCATCAACCTGCAAATGCTCGAGTCAAATATATAAGCATTTAGTGTGGATTGCATGTCTTGTGAAGAGCTTGGGATGCCCATAATTGTGATGTCGCTAGTGGTTCACCTACTTCAAACAGGATGAAAATCCTGAGCTTTTCAAATTATGCCTTCCCATTTATTAATTTGAAACAAAGAAAATAGGAAGCCAAGGGAACTCTGATCCTTATTTTATGAGACTCAAATGGAGAGGCTTCTAATCATACCATACCACGCCAAGACTCCGCTTGCCCTTACAATATTCTTCGCACCATTCAAATGCCCGTGTCCCTTTCTTACAGCTCTTACTTGGATCATTACATTACTAGTGAGGGGGCTTTGGAATACGACACACAAAAGACCCACCTAGTGCTTTGACTAACAATATGCATTGATAACTATGAACGGAAAAGATAGAGCAAAAAAAAATCAGCTTTGCATTGGTTGTTGCCAAAAAGAATCACATGTAAGCAATTTTAAGTCTCTACAGTACGTTAACCCACTCAAATGCTTCAGGAGTGGTGTAGGCCGTGAAACTACTCAGCTTTTGCATGCCAAGAGCTAGTGGAAGACTACAGAATACAAGTGCGCGAAACCATCTCTGTGTGGCATATTCCTAGGCTCATTCTATTAGTCTACTTTTGAAACATCTCAAGGTAGAATTTGTTTCAACAATGCTTACAAACGTCAACATGGCAACAGTGAGGTGGTAATGCCATAGGAACAATCCCAAGAGACACCAAAGATCGACAAGTCGATGCTAAGACTGAGATTCTACCTTCAAATAAGAGCATTACATCCCATAAGACATTTGTACTAAATCACGAACGCACAAGCATTATAGCAGATGTTGACCCAGCAAAGCTCTTAAGAGCAAGCTTATAAAACCAAATTGTCGTGAGAAGTGCAAACCTGATGAGCTAAGCATAAGTTGTGCATGGCATTGCTCAAAAGGCCCTGCAAATAGCTCTAATCATCTAAACATATGTGCACTATGTTAAAAAATGCAATCCAAGTAGGAAAACGTATTCAAAAGAAGGAACATTTCATTAACTTTGCAAGACTTTTCCTTACATGAGTGGTGTTACATTCCCTGAAGATTTTACACTCTCCATATACTTACACTACTCTTATCTACTAATCCTACCCCTTAACTAGATGGGATCTAAGCAAAAAATTTCAAACTCAATTGTTCCATCAAGTTCAGTGAAAAGTGGTGACTCAGGACTGGACAAACTTGCTAGACCTTCTTGTTCAAATATCTGCATAATATCTGCATCATCATCCTTGTATTCCGGGCTCCGAAGCCAGCTACTAATCCTCTTCTCCCTGCCTAGAGCAAGAAAGTCATGCTGACTAGCAGCAGATGATCTGCTTTCCCTTTCACTCACACCCTCATCACCAAGTTCACTGCCATCAGGGTCAATGACTATACTCATATTGTGCTCAGAGCTGGCATTACTGCTGGTAGCCATGGGAGAATCAGATACGGAGCTTGCTGAGTGAGCTCCATTACTTCCTGACTTTTTAGAGATTAGAGATGATTTTGCCATACTGGACATGAAAGAACGGAACTTGTGCGGTGTACTCTTGCCAGTATCCTGCATAACCATACGATTCACAGATAAGTTTAACCTCAACAAGCATGTTCATATTTGATAATTTTCAGATCCTTACCATGTGTCTTGAGCTTAAATCCGATGATTTCTTTAGCGCATTGCGACCAAGACCAGATGACTCACGAACCGAGGAGATGATGGACTTGACATCTCTTAAGGAGGGGGCCTTGGTGGGCTTCTTCCCATGCAGGTCCATCACCGATGCTTGCCCTTCTTTTGAGAAAACTACAGGCTTCTTCACACCCATAGCTCTTTCCGCCACCTTACCATTGCTTGTTGCTAAACAAGTATCTACTCGGTCATTCCTAGCCAATTTTTTTCCCCCATTCTGCGAAGGAGCTGTTTGCTCCTTCGTTACAAGGAGTGAACCTGACTTCCTCCTGTTCTGCACATCTATACCCTGATCTGTCTTGCTACTTTTTGAAAAGGATGTAGGCCTCTCTTGCATAGTCATACGAAGATTTGGGAGAGACATCCCATTAAAAGCATCTGGGGACCAAGCCTTCATTGTGGGTGAGCTTGCACGAGATATTGTAGCCCCTTTGGACATCATAGAGCCGGCTCTATTTGCAGAGGCACACCTAACTAGTGTTGTAGGTGGGTTACAAGGATGATGAGGACTAGGCAACTGCTTCAAGGGGGTTGATGGTCTTGAAGCAGATGCTGAACGGCCATGAGGGATTGCTGATCGTACTGAGGGTGTCATTGCATTAGCACTTCCATTTGACACAAAGGCAGGTGCCTTAGCACCTGAATGTGAATGTGAAACCCTAGAAGAAGTATTAGCTCCAGTTGCTGTTAGCCTTGACATGTGAACTCCCTTTAGTGTAGGAGGCCTCCCAGCCAAGGTACAATTTTGGGTTGAAGTTTTTAGAGGCCGAGATGTCGATGAGTCTACGACAGTTGTCAAACTTGGTTTGGAACCAGCTGAGTTTGCACTCAGATTCTGCAAGCCCAGATTTGCGCACACATTTTTTGATGCAGGTCCTACTTTAGATGAAATTTCTCCATTTGAATCTCCAAACTGCAAACATAGAGTCCATTCATGGAAAAAATACAGGTCACATGGATATTGAGGACAGGTTAATCCATGATCGCAGAACAACAATTACAATTTCCTTGACTAGATAAGAACCTTTACCAACATGACCTAGTTGTGAACTCACCTTTGATGGCTTCAATATGGATCTGGCAGAAGCAGCACAAGCACGAGGCAAGCCATTGCTTGCAGAATCACGATCCACATTCAAAAATAGAGGAGTGCTTGGAGGGGTCATCAACCTGCAAGAAATGTTTATCATCTCTCTCTCTCTCTCTCTCTCTCTCTCTCTCTCTCTCTCGCATGCACGGGGGGGGGGGGGGGGGGGGGGGGGGGGAACCCCTCCTAGTGAAGGTTAAAAATGCCATGGCAACTACAGTAGGAGAAAGGAGGAAGAGGGAGAGATACCACCAAAGCCTCTCAAAGATAGGCACCTCCAAACTGCTATGAAGAGGAAAACCACCCAAAAATGTACGAAGAGTAATTGAGAAGCCCTAGTCTCTAGACAGCATCAAAAGATGCATAGAAGTGACCACTACACAGCAAGGTGAAGGATGGGCGAGAAGAGGCTGAAGAGGATGACAAAATCTGTTGCCACAATACGGTGCCCATCCCGGAAGACGAAAACAAACCACCGATGAAGTGCCATGAAGGAAGTCTCGGAGACTGCACTTCAACCACCACGCTAAAAAGAACCACCGAAAAAGGGAGCCAATGGTTGGTGTAGTGTCTGCTTATAGAGGACCTCCAGCTACTCTTGCATGCACTTGTTTTAGAATATATTTGTTTTCACTAGCAAATGAGCGAAGCTATCACGAGCACATCTAACCCTATGTGCATGTGGACAAGCCAACTCCTACTTCAAGGGTTTAGGACAACCAAGGAAGTGTTCTGGCACCCTCCTAAGCCTGTATGCAAGGTGTTCATGTCCAAGCACTCTAGAGTATCTGCATACCCTCTATTTGCACATGAGCACAACCAATGTTTGCTAGGTGTAGGCACTAGGGAGTGTTCCCATAGTTTGGCACAGTACCAAGCTTAGGTAGTTCATCTACTTAAGTAGCACCCAATTTAGTGGGTAAATAAGTGACATTTAGCCCATTTATTAGCAAGACGTGGGGCTCCTCTTGTGACTGCTCAACCCAGTAACATTTACCTATAAAGGTGACCCAAGGGGTCACCATTCAGGCGAGCAAGTCAATACCCGATTGTGGAAGCAATATCCTCTAACGTTTTCGCCATCAGCACCTCAACCTCGGCATTGTCATTGCCATGCTCATCAACAACCTTGGCGTTTTGCATTATCAGCACAAGCTTAGCAAACCCACGCCGCAACAGAACTCAGCCATCATTCATCATTGGCATTTTCCGATCCTAGCACCAGATCCATAGCGTTGTGGCATCCCCAGATCAGCCAGCACATGTCAACCTAGTTGAACCAGCGTTTTCAGCTTTCAGCCCGCCATCCACATCGTCTTCAACACCCTCAACATCCGCCATAGCAGATCAGCCATAGCCTCGTTGCAGTCACAAATCCAAGACAATCTATAGATTCACCAACGTTTTGCATTTCCAACCCTTAGCCTCTCAAATCCAGGCATCAATAGCAAGATCCCATCATCTAGGACCATTGTATCGGTATTTGTGCAATCAAAAGCAAATACCTCTCTAGCGATAGAGATGGGGACCCTTGGAGGGGGGGTTGGGACCCCATCCCATGTTAGTCTTCTTTCTCTCTCTATCACTCACAGAACCTTCACTCCCAGTCTCTGTCTCCTCTCTCTAGTTAATAGTACATGTAATGTACAGCAAAGTGATTTATGGTGATAACTTAAGATGAGTGCTCAAATAATACTAGAGGTTCCTTTTACTTCATGAGATGTGCAAAAGACTAGAGAGAGAAGAGAGGTACTGTGAGTGAAGGTTTCAAGACAGAGAAAGAAGACTAACACCGGATGTGGGTCCCAAACCCCCCTCCAAGGGTCCCCTTCCCCCCTCTCTATTGCTAGAGAGGTATTTGCTTTAGATTGCACAAATGTTGATACAACGGTCCTAGATGCTAAGATGTTGATGGGATCTGGCTTTGGGTTGAAGGTGCTTGGATCTGCGAGGCTAAGGGCTGAAAACTGAAAATGCAGGGCTGATTTGACTTGGATCTACAAACTGACGAGGAGGCTAGGGCTGTAATCTAAAAACGTTGGGGCTAAAGGGTGTTGAATCTTGCAAACCGATCTGGGGGTGCTAATGAGAATGGTACTGATCTATGAGGCTAACGGTGGTACTATGGTGGAGATAGTAGCGCTAATGCTGATCTGCTACCCGAGGTGTATGTGCTTCCAAGGCACTAATGGCTGAGGGTGGAGATGCAGAAACGCCAAGTAGATTTGGTGGTGTTGGTGAAAAACACTAGGTGAGGATGCGGGTGGGTGCTGCTAGCAGACGCTAGAGGCTGGCTGCCCCAAGGAATACTGACTTGACTTCTTGGATAACCCCTAGGGTCAATTATATAGGGTTTTAATGCCGGGTCGAGCAATTCTCAAGGAAAACCCCGTGACTTGCTATAATATGGCTACTGCCACTTATTAGGAACTTATTACTCACCTATAAGAGGTGCTTCATGTGCGGGAACGACCTAGGCTGGGTACTAATGCAATTGTATGGGAACACTCCCCGATGCCTACACCTAGCAACCACTAGCTGTGCTCATGTGCAATCAAAGGGTATGCAACTCTTCTAAAGTGCCTAGACATGCACATCCTACATACAGGCTCACAAGGGTGCCAAAACACTTCCTAGGTTGTCCTAAACCCTAGAAGTAGGAGTTAGGTTGTCCCCATTCACATAGGGTAAAATGTGCATGTGACATAACATCTCTCTCATGAAAGTAACAGCAACCTTGAGTACGCATTGGTCACTCATCTTGAGTTATCACCATAAATCACTTCCACTAGTGACTACACATTACAAAAGCTATTGATACTTACCTCCCCTATTCCATTGTTCTCCTGTAGGAACATACATTTGAGCAACACTCACAATTTCTCAAAACTATCAAAGAATTCAAAGGTCCTAAGACAATCACTCAACTTGTTTGACTTGCTAAACATGCCTATCACCATACGAGAGAGGCTTCTATATCCCCCCCCCCCCTTTTTTCATGTCACGAGTATTATGAATGTGGAGGTGTCTCGTCTTGTGTGGCAAGTAGTTGTTTTCCTAACTTTTGCTAATCTCCCTTCAATACAAATCCTTATGAAACATACAACCTCCTCCCACAGACTCGTGACAAATAACAAACCGCCCGTTATTAATGCCCCCATGCTCTTTCCTAATTGTGAAAGTAGAGCGGGATGCATTTAGTAATGTCATTTACCAATTTTGGGTTTTTGTAACAACAATACCATTACATTGGTTCTACTTTTTGGTCTCAATTTGTGGAGCAGAGTTCCAAGGATGAGGAATCTCTACGCACCAACTTCACTAGCTTCAACTAATTAAAACACGAAAAACTTTTGACTAGGGAATCAATAGGACACGGAGCCATTGCATAAAACCTGTAGGGATTCTCTAAAAAAGGTGAGGAGTCACGAAGGCCTACATGAGATAATGGGTGAGAGTGTAGCCCCCAATTTAATGACCCCTCATAAACACTAAACAAGATGATGAGATAGTGTGTGGCCCCCTGGTTAATGCCTCTCTTCATTAGTCCATCAAAGATAAGTCCACCATTGCTCACAACAAGCTTTATCCAATGGTCGACACTTGCTATCGAGAGTTCCAGAGTCTCCTGAGGCTTTATGTGGGCCAACAACCGAAAAAGGAAACAATCATTGCAATAGTTTGTGCACCGAACTCAAAATAGCACACATGTTCCCAAAAAAAACATCAAAATTGTTGTGCTTCACCCTTTAAAAGCTACATGAAAAACTAAAGGTGCAAAAGAGCATACCAGTTATAGTCACTCTTATCCCAGTCAGAAGCAAGTATGTCGTCTGAACCACAGCTTTTGATGGGTAACAATGGCGTAGGCACCCTGTGAAGGGGCGGATCTGAGGCCCGTAGAGGTGCTGCAATGAACAATCAATTTCACAATGAGAACGCAGGAAATAGAGAACATACGAGTCAAATCAAATGCAGACTAGATAAAAGTACTTACTCATAGAGGTCTGAAATCCAGGCTCTTCAGCGATTGAGAGCCTGTGTTCCTGTTCTTTTCTCTGCATATCTCTAAAGAGAGTGAGATCGTCATCCCTGTCACTGGCAACTGCACTGCTTAAGCTCAGGACCCGTCGGTGATGCTGTTGCTGCTGCAACTCAGTGCGCATAGTTAAGTGGAGCTGAATGGATCCCTCTCTCAATCCTAACGGACAGAGATGTGCTTCCCCGTCTGCTCAGACCTTACAAAATGAAGCAAAGATTCCAAATTTCTCCCTATACACCACCAGAAAGTCCTTCTATCACCAGAACGTCTTGTGACGGTTTCTCTCCAAACCAGAGAAGTGGGTTCCCTACTGCCCAAAGTGGGTTTTCCTTCACCTCCGAAATAGCAGAAAGCTACCTTCAAGAGGAAGCTCTGATTACTATCGAAGAAGAGAACGCCTTCTTAAAAGAGTTCAAAAACAGATATACAGGAGCCTAACCTACAACTCGAATGGCAAAAACATGAAGCTTTCTCTTCGCTCAACAGAAGAAGAGCGGTGGCTAAAACAGGAGGAGAGCAACACGTGCACGCTCCCAAAAACTGTCGAAAACGCGTTCTACCCGAGCAGACTCAACGTCGAGGCGTGCAGGTACAATGCAAAAGAAACTGCAGAGAGAGACGACGAGTGCGGGAAACAATGTAGATACTAGAGAGAGGCGACGAGGTTTGCAGAGCCCATTTAAGAGAGACCTGGCAGAGAAGTATTCTCTCTCAACAAAATGGGCTCAGGAGATCCCGAAATTATACGAAAATCATGGAAAAGTTTACCTTATTTCTTGAATTTCCTGAATTACCAAATTTAGCAGCTAAATGGGGACATTTAGAAATGAGGGCATGGCAAAAATATTCAAGGTATTATTTTTTTTTCTTGTTGACAAAGGTTTAGCTTTTGCCCTTTTGTTTGACCAATTTTTGCAAAAAAGTGGGCGTATACTTTGTCCGGTCCCTCTTAAGGGCTTTGCCATCTGGCCAAAATTATGTCCATGTAGGCCAACAAGTGGCCAATATCCAAATCTAGGCGGTTTGTTATTGCAGAGAGGGGTGGCGGTTCCCATCTCCCGTGAGTCTCATAAATATCACTAGTACCTTGCATCTCTTTAAATAGTACCCCTGCCTAACTAAAAGGGTTTCACACTATTCCGCTCGTCTCAAATTTTGCAAATCGATTACACGTGTGTCAACTTCGTTGCCATCTTCTTCGTTACAGCAAGAAACAAGAAAGGTACTAGACTTAAGCTTCGTTTAGATTGCACACAGATGTCCAACTCTCGTGAACGTTCTCCAAGTGCTCTAGCTCGCATTGGGCAACGAAACATAATATAAAATAAACTTTTAGGATCTTTGGCAACAAAAAGGCATTGAGCTCTTGGCTAGTCCATACGATGGGTTGGCCAACCTTATCCGGCTGGCATGCTCCACCTCACAGAGTCGGGTGTGTGAGTTATAATTTCAAGTTCCTACTCTCTCAAAAAAAAGGCGTTGAGCTCTTCGCTAGCGTCTCAGACTTTAGCGAGTGGCGTTGAGAGCTCGAAACTCATTCCCGCTTTTGCAAAGGGTGGAATTCTCAAGCTTTCTACCTAGGGAGGCCACCGTTCTTTGGGGGATACAAAGATGGAGGAAAACATTGTTCTTAGCTTTCCATACCATTTTTAATCATTGCATTTGGGCAAGATTAGGCCCCCTAATCACCACCCAAGATTAGGTGTGTGTGTGTGTGTGTGTGTGTGTGTGTGTGTGTGTGTGTGTGTGTGTGTGAGCATACATTGCAAAGCCGAGAATAAAATTATTTGTTTTGGATGCCCTCGACGTTGGGAAAAAGGGCATAGGAATGCAAATTAAGCTTCTTTGAAGCCTATAAAATTACAGAGCAGTGACCAGGGATTGTTAACAGGCAAGGTATAATGCTAAATGTATGCCATATGCGGCTTAAAACTGCAAGAACCTATGTTTTGATGCTAAAAGTGGGTATGTTTGAAGTGATCACAAATGGAAGTTTATGGATTAGAATTGCAGTGCTCAAAGTGCTCTACGAGCCTGTCAATTGGAGTTACAATGAAGAAGTTATGAAAATTTGAAGTTGGGATTGATTGCAGATCGACAACTGCAGATGAGGGATCGGGGATGAAGAGAATGCATTGGCCTAGAGTGCTTCTCTTGTGGAGCATGTCGGTCTTTTCAGATCGGCAATCGAGGTTATGGTGGCCAAGATATTATCAGTTGAAATTCATCAGGGGCCAATTCCATGCGAGTTTGGTCGCCTTGGTCAATGTGCCATCTGGGAATTTTCGGGATTCAATCAAATTTTGGAATATCCTGCACTTAGTAGAGCAATAAGTGTTTGATGATCTTTCCATTAAAAGATTGACTCTTGCAGTGCATTGATAGCTGGGTATGTTAGTGGGCTCGTGGTGGTCTGCATTACCATGATCGAGATATATGCCTAATGTGGTGATTGGCAGTGCTTGGTTGGCAATAATGGAGCTCGACAGCAATGTTTTAGTGGATATGTAAACCAAGTTGATAATTATGCCAAATGGTGTCTTTAATAATGCCTTGCCATATATTTATGCTAAAGGTGTTGCGGGGAATGACGAACAAGTGGCTTAACATCTAATTGGAAATTGGTTCTGAAGCAATCAACATGATTGTGAAGTGGCGGATGAGGGTGGATAAGCTAATTGTGGTTGATCCCATGGAGACAACAGATGAAGAAATGAAGGAAAAGTTAGCCTCTCGAAAACACACAAATTAGAGGAGTCGGTTCTTGATGAGTTGATCAAAGGTATACAAGAATTAATTTGAATTTAAAAGCAATTAATCTTGAAGGGGTAAGCACAAAGGGTTCCACTTCAGAGCCTAGGTAACGTCCTCCACGCAAGAATTGGGATGACCATTGTATGTGGTGTGATAGTAAAGACAATGAACACAAAGACTGTGAGGATTTTGATGAAGCTTATAGGGTGAAAGCATGTATAGGTGACCCAAAAAGGGTTGTCTTAGACACTCCTTTTTAAAGTAGTTTTGTGGAACTTTTGAGTCTACATTTGATTTTTGGGGGAGAAAACTCAATGATGAGTAATGAAGATGGGGGGAATTTTTTAAAAAAGAGGGGTATGCATTTTTTTATCGCCCCCTGTAGTTCTTAGACGTGTTGGACGTACGAGCACCCCCGGTGTCTCCATCTCTGCGTGGGCACAAAGCATACAGGTTTAGGGTATTCTCCATGCGCGGTTTTTGCATAGAGCAGAGCGCCTTTCTCTCCTTCTCTGTGCGGTGTTTCTGCATCGCATTCCCTTTCTTTCCTCTACGCGCGGTTCTCTGCTGTGTGTGCTTAGTTCTCCATCTCTCTCTCTCTCTCTCTCTCTCTCTCTCTCTCTCTCTCTCTCTCTCTCTCTCTCTCTCTCTCTAAGGATGGAGCCTTCTCGCCAGTTAGGTGTGTGTGAGTGTCTGTGACATGTTTGGTCTTGTTGATGCATGGGCTCTTCATGATGTATGTTCATGCATTGAGCTCTTTTTCTTCAAGTTTTCTTGATCCGGCTCCGTGCCCACTAGTACACAGTCGAGCAGAGTTTCCCGAGTAGTTCACAGGTTGCTTACGTGATTACTGGGCGGCAAAGAAAAAGGAACAAAGATAGAGAGAGGCAAAGGCGGCAGACTTTTTGTGCTGACAAGCGGAAGGATGTCCAGCTCGATGAGAAGCAGAAAAGGAAGATTCTTTGTGCCATGTCAAGGCGCTGGGAACAACAAACGCAAGGATTGACAACCAAACTCCAAGGAGAGATTTTTGAACAGTTATTCCAGCAACCAGTATTTTGCAACCTGCAGAACTCGGCACATTCTATACAGAGAGCAGTTCTTTCCAACATTCGCAACACCTTGTTAGAAGTCAAGGTCCTGCACTCCAGCCACGGAAATGTTTTTCAAGAGGGCAACAGTGATGGCATGCATTAATTCGAGGAACGAAGTAGATGCACGTCCTTTTACAGATAGAGCACTTGCAAAGTCATTGGGCATACACAGAAGAAACATCGGTTTTGCAAATGCACGACTCCATTTAAAGGATGAGAACGGTCCTTTTCCAGTCTTAGCATGTCAATGGCAAGCTCATCGTTCTACAAACATCACAGAGGACATTAAGGAGGTTGTGTTTGGTTTCTGGACAGCAAAGACCCGAGTCTCTGCGAACAAGAAGGACATATGCCAAAGGCGTATCGGCAGAAAGGTTGTTCTTATGCATCCATTGCATTGCTGGATCAACCTCAGGTATTATCAACCACTTCCAAGTAGTATATTGACCAATGTTCACCACTTTCAACCACAATCAAACTGTAAAAAACCACTGTCAAGTAGTATAGTGACCACTGTTCACCACTTTCAAGCTGTTGAACCACTGTCAAAGTGAAAAAAACCCATGAGAACTGAGGAAACAATCAAAAAGTGGTTGAATCCCCCTTCAAGTACTTTGCAAAGCAGTTAAAGTACTGATAGTGATTTAAAGTACCTAAAATACTGCTTTCAACCATCTAAGTGTGGAAGTTTGTACTTTGCAAAGTGCTGAAATAGTTTGTCACCACTTTAAAGTATTTAAAAAACCACTTGCAATCCGCCAAGTGCTTAGGTGAGCACCTATGCAAGTGCTTGGAAGTTTTCAAACCACATGAAGGTATAGAAAGTGAAAAAATAAACCACTTAATGACCACTTTCAATTTTTTTAGGTGGTTTTAAGTGCTTCAGGTGGTTTGAAATCTGTTAAGTGCTTGGGTAAGAACCTTGAGATTTCAAACCACTTGAAGATGATTGAAAGTGGTTTGATGACCCTTTTCAATCACATTTAGGTGTTTTTAAGTGCTTCAGGTGGTTTGAAATCTACCAAGTGCTCAAGTGAAACCTATGTAAGCACTTAAAACCACCTAAATGTAGTCATCAAACCACTTGAAAGTGGTTTGATAAACTATTTCAATAACTGTTAGGTGGTATTAAGTGCTTCAAGTGGTTTCAAGTAGTTCAAAGCCACTTTCAAACATGCAAAATCACTTCTAAGTGGTTAATAGGCTCCTCTTGAGTGCTTTTAAAAACCTGAGATTTGGGTGTTATCCAACTAAAGGTGATTGAAAGTGGTAAACAAACCACTTGAAAGTGGTTAAATAACCACTTTCAATCACCTAGGTGGTTTAAAGAGCTTGACTGAGAATTTATGTAAGCACTTGAAAGATTTCAAACCACCTGAAGGTGATTGAAAGTGGTTTGATGACATTTTCAATCACCTTCAGGTGGTCTAGAGTGCTTCAGGTGGTTTCAAGAAGTTTAAAGCCCCTTTCAAACATGCAAAACAACTTCTTAGTGGTAAATGTTCCTCTTATGTGCTTTCACAAACACGAAAGTAGGTGTTATAACTTGTAGGTGATGGTACCAAACATTTTGGTTATTTTTTGTCACATTATCTCTTTATTGCCTGCTTTTTTGTGCAGGTGGAATCTTACAGGTGGTTTTAGAAAATGCATCCGATAGTGCGCATTTTGCTGAGATGCTTTGAGAATTTGAAGCCCTTTTTTGTTCGAAAATTGTGGGACCGCAATACCTGCTGCTGCGAATATCATGTGCAAGTTGTCTACTTGAAAGATGATTTCAACCAAATGCGTCAAGGTAGGTTTGGAGTACATGGAGAATCTTGTCCTTGTGCTTGTGATGTTTGTGACCCTGCAGTCAGTGGCAGTATATGTGTGGCTATAAAGTCAACATTTGAGAGCCTCACAACACTATGGGAGTCCTTTTTGTGTCCTAAACCAGAAAATTCCATGTTTCATTTACACATTTGCTTGATGGGAAAATGCAATCAGTGCGGTGCCAAACAACTCAAATGTCGTCCTCTTCAAGTACACGATGACAACTTTCAGGTGGTTGCAAAGGTTTTTGTTGGTGTGGAGACACTATCTATACATGAAGATGGCCACCACCACAAAAGGAAAGATCTTGTAATTTAGCAGATCGGGTGCTCCACTTTCATTTCGTTCATGAAAGACAAGCTGACCAAGTTTATCAAACATAACTACATCTACAGATGGCAGGCCAACCAATTCAAAGAGCGTCTTCAGAGTTTTCCAAGTGATGTCGTTGTCTTTGTTGTGGACTTTGCAAAAAATTACAATTTTAAAATTCAGAATGAGATCCAATCCATGCACTGGTATTCTAGGCAGGTGAGCATTTTGGTCCGCATCTGCTATGTACGCTCGACAATGGGTCACATCATAAAATTTCTCCATTTTTATATATCCGATGACAATGTGCATGACACATTGTTCGTTCAACACTGCTTTCTTTTGCATGACCAGTGGTTGAAGGACCAAGGTTTTTGTTTAAAGTGACACTGGGTATAGTTTGATGGTGCAACATCACAATTCAAAGCACGACGGCCTTTCTTCTTTGTTGCAAGGTTTTCTCAGCTTATTGGGCTTGAGATGATGCACAACTATTTTGGGTCGAGTCATGGAAAAGGTGAACATGACGGTGTTGGCACAGTCATAAAGAGGGCATTAACCCATGAGCAATTGAAGGTGGATGGACACCCCCTGTATAATCCAGCAACTGTGGTCAATTACCTCACCCTAATGAACAATAGGAAAGATTGTTGGTCATCCATGAATAAGGTCGATAGGGTCTTCTGGGAAATCAAGGTGGGTGATGTGCTGAGAGATATAGAATGGGATTGCAAGAAAATCAATGGATCATGTTCGATGCATTGTGTGAATGGTTTCTCTTCAACAGATATGACTGCACTGAGGTGTAGAAATCTGTCCTGCTTCTGTCTTGCTTGTGTGCATGATCAAAGGAGAAGATGTGCAAACAAAGCTCACATAGTAGCACGACAGTACTTGAGTATCATACCAATGGAGACTGGCATAGATGAAGATGTTTCAAGTGACAAGGAGATTGATGCACCTATGTATGATGGCCATCATGATGATTTAAGCAATGTCTTACGAGTTGGAGATAACTTTGCAGTCAACGCTAAGGAGGAAGACTCTGATTTTCATATAGTGAGGTGTTGCACAGAGAAGAGGCTATCCACCGAGACTCAGAAGGATGAGTGGCACAATCAAATAAAGAAGAACTCCTTTTATGTTGAGGGGATTTTTAACGATAAAGTCGAGGGATGCTTCAATCAATATGTATTATTAGATGATAGGCCTCCTACTTCCATGTACTCGCACCTAGTTCGATGCCTTAAGTTCCCCTTGTATCCTGAGAGAAATGAGCCTAATGTCTACACTTTGAGTGATACCATGTATGAGCACATCTGCAATAGCATGCCCTCTGATAGCAAGCTGATTTAAAACACATTGACCTCATAAAGTATAATTGGGTACCGCTTTCTTGTATCTGTTCCTCAAAAACTTATGTTTCTTATCCAAAAGCTGAAGCGTTTTTGACACTATTTTATTCTTTCGAGTACATGTAGATTACAAATTTCCATCCACTTGCAAGTGCTTTAGACTACCTTCAACCAGATTTTACAAAAATTTAAAGCCATTTAAGCCACCCAAAAATTGTCAAGACACCCTTATATACGTAGTTTCGATATCATTGACCACCTACAAGTGCTCACTAAACCACTATCAAGTGGTTCACAACCTTTTCCAAACCACTTTCAAATCACTTGCAAGTGGAGGAGAAGACCTAGCAAGTGGCCTAGAAGGCCTTTACAAGTGCTTTAGAACCACTTGGTTGAATACGTAGTGTCGATCTCATAGACCACTGGCAAGAGGTTCTTAACCACTGGAAAGAGCTATCTTAACCACTAGCAAAAGGTTCAGAACTACTGCAAGTGGTCCAGAAGTCCTTTTCAGGTGGTTCAGAACCTGTAAGGTCTCCGACCCCGAGCTAAAAGAGCACCATTGTACCATGAAAAGATCATAATAGAAAAAGTTACTATTTTTAGTAGTTTTTCAAATTCTGTCAGTGCCATGATGTTTAGAATTTTTTAAAGCTTCGAAATGTGAATTAAGATAATTTTTGTAAAAAAAATCTAAAAATAGTAAGTTTTTGGTCAGCCGACCCGTCCAGTTTTGACCGTCTCGAAAAACTACACCCGTACCCCGAATTTGAAAAAAATGCATTTTCGGACCCCGGGGGCTGCTAAATATGGCAGGTACTCGGACGAGTACGCCTTAGGTTAGAGCTTAGTATAGCAATTTACGACATTAAAGTCCGACCCATATGGGTCGTTTTAGCCTAAAACCAATTTTTCCTAAAGTTGTGCGGGGAGGCACCAGGGCTCGAGACTGTGCGGGAGCAGGTTCCATGCCACTCTCAGCCAGCTTTAACAGCTAGGGGGCGCCCTCTTGTCTTGTGGGAGTCTTGGGAGAGTTTCCAAGCTTGCAACTAAGTGTGAGAGCCAGTTAACCAAGCCAACTGGACACTTGGTGGGTAGGAGACTGGACTTGCCATGCTTAACTGGAGTAGCTCCCAGATGCAAATAGCAAGCAGGGTCGATTTTCAGCTTGAGGAGGCCTATTTAAAGGTGTACTCACACACACACACACACACACACACACACACACACACACACACACACACACCTACACACACACCTTGGGGAGGTGCTGCCAGTACACACAATTTTTGAAGGAGAAGCAAAGGAGGGAAGTGTTGCCGAATTCTCGTCTTGAGAACTCATTTGGATAAGAAAATCGAGAGTATTTTCAGCCCCTAATCACGCTCTTTTCTTCAAGTTTATCATTTAAAGTAGTGAGTATAAAATGGCCCCGGTTAAGAGAACTCGCTTCGGTGGTGCCCACGACCGCGAGGCAGGAACGAGCAATGTGAATGGAAAAGGAAAAGCTCCTATGGACGAACAAGCACCGGCCATCTCACGAGCCATCGACGAAGAAATGGAAGAGGTAGGTCACAATTTTATTCAAGTTGTTTAATTTAACATTGCACATGTTTAGCTAGGAAAGAACATATCCCCAAACATGTTGGAGAAATCCGACGGAAACCTCGGCATTTGAATTCATTTGTATATTAAAGTCTAAAGTATGAAAGAAATGATTGACGGATATACTGTTTGCAATAGGAAAGAATGTATGCTAGGGAAAATTTAGCTCGGCATGTTCATTCTATTTCCAATGTTGAATTAGTCCTGAACCCCCTCCTGATCACAGGGGGCAGAGTTCCTGGTTAAGGGCTCTTGAATCCACATCTGCTGGTTAAGCGGTGGATACCCACGTCTGTTGGTTAAGCGGTGGGAACCCACATCTACTGGTTAAGCGGTGGGAATGTCCATGTCGTGCTTTCTATGCGGTGGACATACCTAGTTGTATGGGCAGCTAGGCGACAACGGGAGGAGTAAACTCTCGTTGGAGGGGGGATGTTGTACCTCCAAAACATTGGAATTTTAATGAATAAGTTTGAGTATAATTTTTACTAGAGTTGTGCGCTCCTTGCCGCACTGTCGAAGCAAGGGCCTTGCCTAACACTGTGTGCGAGCCATAGACGGCTCCAAGCACACAACTAGCTTAACTAGTAAGCTCAAAAGAGGGCAATGGTGTGTCACTCACCGCTCTATGCTCCTACCGTGGAGGATTCCTTGCCGCGAAGAAGAAGGAGACGCTGCTATGTCGTGCTCAACCGCTTCACCGCCGTCGTGCCGCCGCAATGCTCGATCGCACTCTCTCTCTCTCTCTCTCTCTCACACACACACACACACACACACACACACACACACACACACACACACACGAGGAGGTGAAGAAGAAGAAGATGGAGATGGAGATGGAGCAAGAGCACTCTTCTATTGCACAAATGAGAGAATGAGTGAATTTTAGGTTTAGTTGGCTTTTATATGAGCTCACCCCATTCACACTTGGGCGCCCATGCTTAGCCAACTAATCCCTTGAATGTCCCAGTTAGAGTGCGCCTCTCATCGTCGATCACTCTTACCCTTTTCCTATTGGTCCGACAAGCCCGGTACCTGACTCTACCAAATACATAATACACGTCCGTCGTAGGTGATGGGGTATCCGTGAGCCGTGAGGGTTAACATGCCCCCCTTCCTTATGTAGATTCCGTCCTCGAAAGCTATTGAGTTGAAGCTCGTTCGTCGAGGTGGAAGAGCATTTGAGATGAATGTCCTTAGCCTTCTTCAGTCACTGCAAAATCAAACAACATTGACACAGTAATTGCATTCTCATAAGTGATTAAAAAGCATATGCAGTTTTAGGTAGACAAATTGATTGGCAAAAGAATTTCAAACAATTTGTCAGCAATGAACATTAAATTGCAATGTAATCAAATGCATAAACAGATGTAAAGGTAAAAAATTAAACAAGTCTGGGGTCGCTAATTTGACGGTCGAAAGGCACTAGAGATCGAATATTAATACCATGGGTAAGCTTCCTAATTTTCTGGGTCAATTAAGTTGTTTAATCGCGAGAGCCAAGTATTCATGTTCGAGGGCTGACTAGAGGCTATATCTAGAAGACCTTGTAGTTAAGCTACCATAAAAGGAATTTCTCATGAAATCATCGCCTGACTGATTACTTTTTCTTTGACCCCCCAAAGTCTTTTCACAGTGATTCAATTTTGATGTGTGTGCTTATTTTGTATGCCTTGGGTTTTTTGCTTTTCAAGTAAAAGCGCCCATACTGGGAACCTCTAGGCCTCTAGTACCATAGGCAATACATGTGAGTGAAGTACCAAATCAAGCTAAGATTTCTCTTCCAGCTTAAGATTTTATAGTGTGGCACTTTGATTTTTTGTTTGTTCATTTTCAGCATTTTAATTTTGTAACTTTGGGGGGTCATATAACACTGATACACCTCCCCAGGCTCATCACACTAGTAAACTCCCTTTATAATACTTAAGGTAAAGGTCAATAGGGTCAAGCCCACTAGAAAGCCCTAGTACATTTCACACAATGCTGCCTAAATTGGATTAAGAACCTAAGTAACCATTAATTATTAGGAAGGCATTCCCCATGGTATTAAGAGAAGATTTCTAACACCTAACTTGGTCAAACTAGTTTGTCGGACTGCTTGATTTTTAAACCTAGACAACTGATTATGACAAAAAATTACATTGAATTAAATGTTTGATACTAAGCAAATGCGGTGAATATTAGGCTACCAATCACAATTAAAGCTGACAATCATAGATGCAAAAAAGATAAGGGGCAATGCTAATGGACAAGAAACACCTCTTTGTGTCGATGGTCGCGCTTGATTTGAAGAGTGAGTCGAGATAAAGATTCCATGAAGGTCCAAATCCTACCAATAGCAACACGCTCCTGTACACACTAGGAAACAAAAGGAATACCTCCAGGAGGCACATTAGTGGAAAAAGGTACTAACACTTATTGAACACAACAAAAAACATAAGGAACCCTAACCTAATTATTCGCACTCCCCCTAGAGAGTCAAGGGAATAGGATATTGTAGAGGTTGGGGGGAAACCCTAAGGCTAAACCCCTATCCTCGTCGTCGAGATAAACAAAGTCATCATCCATGAGACCATATGTGCCATCCGTGTAGTCGTGTAAATTTTCTTCTTCATCATAGGTGCCCATGTTTACTAAGAAGGTCACTAGACGCCTATAGTCATCTTGGTCAAAAGGGTAGGCTTGTGCAATGGGAGAAACGCTCTCTACTAAGTATGGATCAGACGTGGTCAAGAGACATATCAGCCATTCTAACTCCTCAAAATTCCTCTCACATGCTAGCGTACCTATCAAATCCCATTCACATACAAGCACTGGAAAGACCATGTGAAATATTTGTGAAAAGTAACGAGGGTACCTCTCACCCAAGGCAGGAGTGGATGACTCTAGCGTACTAGCCATATCTGTACACGCAAATAGATGATGGTTAGAGTGCAAATATTACAAGGGTCGTGTTCTTGTGCATAATTTGTTTTTATGATTTGTGTTATGGCTCTTGCTCTTTTACTTTTTTATCTTGTTTTTGTGAGTATAAGGCTTTATATATACATTCCCTAAGATCGGAGATTAAGAGGTCAGGGAGAAAGGTTGAGAGGGAAGCACGTGAATGATGGATGTCCACAAACACTCCCCTCTTCCTTGGGTAGATCATATCGTTTGAAATGATGTCGTCACCCTTTGAAACCAATTGTTCCAGTGGGTAATAGGTGAGGATTTTTGCCAGTAGTTTTCTATTACCCTAGGTGCCTCGTCAAGTTGCAAGGGTGGTAAGGTACTCTCCCAGGATCGAACTTGAAGTGGTTCATCAGGTGATTCTTGAACACTGGGAGGTGTGGATTCTTTTGTAGCTTCATGGAGGTCCAGTACTATAGATGGAGGCTGTGTAGAAGCTTTTACCTCTATGGATGTATTACATGAGGAGCTAGAAGCTTCATGGAACTCCCCCCTTCCTGAGCTAGGTGGAATAAATTGGTTTTGCCTTGGAGCCCAAACTACCTCTGGACTAGGTGTGTAGCATTCTGTGATCTTTCCCTTCCCACGGTCTGCCATTGGCTTTAGCGTTACACTGTTTGACTCGTATGGGTTTGTTGTCGATAGGGAAGGACACATTTTACGTTTAAGTACCCAAATTTGCTCATTTCCATCATAGTAGCCTTGGGCTTCTAATAGTTGTTTTGGAATCCATCGTGATTTGGTCTTGACTCTCCTAGGGCGTGCTCTTGGTTTTCCGGGGAATTTTTTTCTTGGAATGGATGGGAGGGTTGAGGTAGTTGGAAGTAAGGCCTTGGGGACCCATTGATATGTACTCTTAGGTCGTGCAGGTTGAGTACTTGCAATATTACTGCTTGCTGCAACTACAAGTGTTGAAGTGCTAGATTCATGGGTAGCCGGCAAAGACGAGTTAACCACCTTGGCTTGTGAATGTTGGCTATCCTTCAACTTTGCTAGAGTTTGCAATGTAGGTGACTTTGCTTGAATGATAGGGGTAAGAGTCGGTGGTCGCGTAGTGACACTACCAGTATCCCAATCAATAGTGCATTTGGTTGCCAACATCCACGTGCGTCCCAGGTTTACGTTGCCTTCCATAGCTCCTGTGGGCATGACTAGAAACCTCTGCACTATGCTTCCATTGTCATAGACAACAGGGGTTTGAAGGACTCCAAGAATAGCAGTTTTCTTTTTATTAATGCCCTTGACTTGCATCGTACTCGGGGATAGGGTCGGTTTCCCTAATTGACACCAAACTCCATAGGATAACAAATTGTGTTTATCTCCCGTATCTAATAAGGCATTGTATAGTACTTTCCCATAGGGGCTATTTAGCTCAATTGGGTATCGTAGGGGTGGCTCAGATTCTAATGAGTCGTCATCTGTGTCCTCGAAAAATGCTTGCGTGATTCCCAGATTAGCCTCTCGTTGGCGTCTAAGACGTTATTGTCGTTCTCGAGCCTCAACTCTTGCTTGGATTTTTTAAAGCTCTGCTTGTTCCTTGGCAGCCTTCTTTTGATGGATGGCTTGCAACTCTTCCTGGCTTAGAGGATCATAATATCTTTTGAATTTACTCCCATTAAGGAATCCAATGGTTGCAACTCCATCTAGAGTCTCCACACGAATGGTACCTTGCGGAGTAATTTCACACACCCAATATGGTCTCTTACCAGCGTATTTCAATTTCTTCTTTTCATTCGTACCCCGTACATAAGAACTTTATCACCAACCTTGATGTCTTTATCCTTTAAATGGCTATCAAACCACTTCTTTCTCCTATCCTTCTCCACTAGAGCATTTCGCACAGCTAATTGCCTTTCTTCATCTAGCCTTTCCAAGATATATAATCGCTCCACTAAGGGGTTACCATCCCAACCTTCTTGAGAAGCTACTCGAACACTAGGAATGACAAACTCCCATGGCATAACTGCTTCTTGGCCATACACCATCTTAAACGGTGTGCAATTAATAGCAACTTTATACGCAGTACGATAAGCCCATAAAGCTGATGTAAGCTTTAGGTCCCAATCAGTGCGATGAGCCTGGACTGTCTTTGTCAAAATGGAGATGAGAGTTTTGTTGGTACTCTCAGCTTGGCCATTTGCTTGGGGATAATAGGGTGTAGACTTGTGGTGAGATATCATGAAGTTTGATGTGAGTTCTTTTATTACTTCATTTATAAAATGAGTTCCATTGTCACTCACAAGTTCAAAGGGACATCCAAAACGTGTGATAAAGTTCTCAAAGAGGAACTTAGCTGTTGTTTTTGCATCCGCCTTTCGTGTTGCTTTTGCTTCAGCCCATTTGGTTACATAGTCGGTAGCCACAATGATATATCGTGATTGCGTGTTACGTGCAGCCGGACTAATCGGTCCTACAAAGTCTAAGCCCCACTTTTCAAATGGTTGGGTTACCTTGATGGGATGTAGAGGCATCCTATCCCTTCTTTGTGGCTTGTTGAAGCGTTGGCATTCATCACATCCCTTTGCAAAAAGTGATGCATCCTTAAACAGAGTGGGCCACCAATAGCCTGACTGTAAGATCTTTCGGGCAGTCAACTTTTCTGAAAAGTGACCACCAGCTACGCCCATGTGTGCCTCTTGTAGAATATATAAATACTCATCCTCGCGGGCACAGCGTCTAAGAACATCATCTTTTCCTCTCTTATAGAGAGTTCCAGCCAGTAAGCAATAGGGTTCGCATTCCTTGATTGATTTTCGGGCTATATCTTTTCGCAGTTCTTTGGGTGGAAAACCATTAACTAAGAAGTTAACAATCTTTTCACTCCATTCATGCATTGTCTCAACAATGAACAAAGGAGTATCAGGCAATTCATCATCAACCCCCGTAGGAGCTTCACCATTAGGGATACGAGATAAATAATCCGCCATGACATGTTTCCTCTCAAGCCTCACAACAACGGTGAAGTCAAACTCAAGAAGAATTAACAACCATCGTGTAATTCGACCTGTGGAACACGGCTTGTTTACCAAATATAGCAATGCTTGATGATCAACATAAAACACAAACTTGGTAGCAAGAAGGTAATAACGAAATTTCTTTACTGTGTAAATCATAGCTAGACCTTCGCACTCTGTAGTAGTGTAGTTCATCTCGGCATCATTTAATTGGCGACTTGCAAAGCTAATAGGGTAGTCCAATTTATGTTCTCCTGGTTGAGTTAGAACACACCCAATAGCAAAATTTGATGCATCAATATGCACATGAAAAGGTACATTCCAATCAGGTGTTCACAGGATTGGAGCACTTGTTAGGGCCTTCTTTTATAACTCATAAGATTGATGACATTCTTCCGTCCAGTGAAACTTGATAAGAAGCTTGTACAATGGACGTGCTATCTCGGCAAACTTTAAAATAAATCTTTGATAATAACCAACATGGCCCATAAATCTTTGAACTCCTTTATAGTTAGTAGGTGGTGGCAAATCGGCAATGGCTTTAATCTTACTCTCATCTGCGGATATCCCGTTCTTGGACACTATATGCCCTAGAATGACTCCATGCTTAACCCAAAATTGGGATTTGAAAGGGTTTAATGAGATGCGATAAAATCTGCACCTTTCAAATATTTTTCGTAGATATAACAAATGCTTCTCCCAAGAGGAATAAACACAAAGGTCGTCTAGGAAAGCTTCACAAAACTCCCTTAGAAATTCTTTAAATGCAGTGTTTATTAATCGTTGGAATGTAGCAGGGGCATTCGTTAAGCCAAAAGCCATAACACGAAATGCAAACACTCCAAACTCTGTGATAAAAGAAGTTTTAGCTTGGTCCTCTAATGCAATTGTGATTTGATTGTAACCAGAGTACCCATCTAAAAAGCTATAAGCTTCCTTGCCCGCAACTCTTTCAAGCACATGTTCTGAATATGGCAAGGGATAATGATCTCTCCTAGTGGCTGCATTAACTTTCTTGAGGTCCACGCACACTCTTAGTTTCCCATTCTTTTTTGGCACAATAACTATTGGAGAAACCCATTCTGAGTGCTCAATAGGGTATATGAATCCACATTGGATAAGTTTTTCAATCTCCTCTTGTACAATTTTGGCGTACTTAGGATTCATTGGATAGGATCGTTGCTGGACGGGTTTAGCAGTGTTGATCATGGGAATTGTATGTTGCACCACAGAAGGTGGAACGCCCTTCATGTCATGATATGTCCGAGCAAAGATATCCTTGTATTCCTTGAGGAGCTCCTTAAGTACAGCCTCTTCAGTTTCGGTAAGGTCTTGAGCAATAAAGACTGGTTTAGACTCCTCACCTGGTTATGCTAATTCGATCTCTTTAACTACCGCTGGACCATCATAGACTCCACTGCTTCCATTGGTAGGTATTCGTTGGGCTTTGGCATACACAACCTTTCGCTCCCCCGTGGTATAAGATTTAAAATGTTCAGGAGCCGTATGTAAGTCAGCAGGCTCTTGTCCTGACGGAGACCTTTCTTTTAGTTATGCCTCCTTTTGTTGTTGTGCTAACTCTCGGTTTTGACGTCTTCTTATAGTTCGACTCAATTTCGGCTCTGTAACCTCCAATTGAGCGAGGTCAATGGGTCGCGGGCTGCACCACATGACACTCTGGAGATGTTCACCCCAATTGTCTACTAGCTTTCGATGAGCATCACATGCCCCTAGATAGCTAAGCCATTCTGCAGTAGATCTTTCCTTGTTTATCCTAGCTCTCACATTTGCTTGATATCGTCGTCTCTTATATGACCTTTGTTTCTTGTTAAGGTTTTGATTTTGGTAAATGTTTGAACTCGACTCGCTTGATAGGTCTTCGCTTGTATCTTCTTCACTCTCATATAAATTACCATAGATGGTCGTACTAGACCTTGAGTGTTCAGTTTCTATACTTGGCTCACTCGATGTTTCTTTAGGTTCTGAATCCATTTCTTCCTGAGATTCCGTTTCCGATGTGTATTGGCCTGAAGCCTTTGAGGAATCATCAGTTTCACTCTCAGGTAGGTGTGCCTCTTTCTTATCATCTGATGTTACATGCACTACACCTAACATGTTTACTGGTGCAATGTGTGGTATCTCTTCCCCATCTAGTGTTACCCAGGTTGTTCCTCTAGCCGAATGATACTGGGTATAGCTAACGGCCTGTAGTTCTTGTGAGGTTGAACTTGTGTGGGAAACACTGTGTCCGACATCTGGATATGTTTGGGTTCAGGTTCTAATGTTCGTTGAGTTTCTTCCACCAAACCCCTCAGTTGTTGGACTCGTTCAATTTCCACTGTTGGTTTTGGATAGGTTCCAATCTTTCTCTTGCAATCCTCATTTTTCGTCTCTCTTGGCTTATCCTGGGGGTTCGCAACTGGGTGGTTTAACTTTGAATACTCTTTTGGTGTTCGTCGTAATTCCCTCTCGTGATCCTCCTCACTGGCTTTTTCCTTTGTAGTAATAGTTTTGGTCTCCGTGGTCTCTATCGAATCTGAATCATCCTCAGGGTCATTCATATACACAGGATCCTCTCCTGTCCCTATGTTAGTCTTTGAACTAGGTTTTGAGCTAGAAGCATTAAGGGATTTCTTTCTTCTTGTTTTCTTCTTTCTCGCTCGGCCAATGGATGCAACATCTCTCTCTTCGAGGATGTAATTTTGCTTTTGGAGCATCGACCGTGTGAGTGCATTCAGTGGTGCTATGTTTATAGTTGGTGGTGTCCCATCAAAAATCTTTATTAAGTTCAATGGTGTGATTTTCGGTGCGTTTGGATTGTTAGGACACTGTGCGATCAAATGATCTATGCCACAACGATTACAAGTGAGTATTGGCATTGCCAATGCACTCCCTTGACTTGTTTGCATTAGTGCAACATTCTTTTGCATTCTAATGGAGCACTCAGCTACTCGATGTGGTCCACCACATTCGTAGCACTGAAGAGGTGGTCTCCTGGCAAAACTATTAATGTTTTGGCCTCTTGCTGCTAGCGCAGTAGCTTGATATACCGGTTTGATTTGTCCCCAATGGTCTTCCATATAGTACATGGGACACTCCTCAAGCATGTCGACTCCATAGGTGATACTAGAGTCTATGTCTTCTTCGCAATCTACATAAGTACTAGATGACTCGCAACCTATTTGGTTCATAGGTGTAACTCTTGGATGAGGGGGTTGTGGTCCTAGCACTGGAGGTGGCAACGGTGTCGTTTGGACCACATTTTGGGTTCTAGGGACCATGTGTTGTAATGGCAACTGTTGCTCCATGGGTGGGGTAGGCATCAATGCACGAACTCGAGGTGAGTCTGCCCAAGCTATAGGCGGTCTATTTTCCATGATGCGTTTAAGCATTAGGCAATCCTTCGCTTGATGGCCATACCTACCACACGCATTACAAGTCCCGTTAAACTTTACTCTGAAAGTAGGGCATTCACTCGTAGTATGTGGGCCCAAGCAAATTGAGCACCATTGTTGCTCCCTTCTTGGATACATATGAGTGTTTTGTGGAGCACGATTACCCCTAAGGCTTTCTTGGATGGCCTTGGTGAGATCTGCCAAAGTCATCTCAGATATCGTTTGCTCTTTCACGATTGGCTTTATCTTCATTGGCTCATGCCCTGATGCTTGCGAGCTACTTGACTTCGGCTCGGAAGACACTCTTTCTCCTGCAATCATTAAATTATCCTCCAATTGGATTGCATTCATGGTGACTGCTTCCCAAGTAGTGATACCTCTAATGACTAGGCCATTATAGATACTTTCATGTCGTAGTCCCCTAATGAATCTATCGAGCAATTGGTTGTTGTTGAATCGCTCGTTTGGATTGCATCGAGAATTCAAATTCTTTAGGCGACTAATGAAGTCTCTCATGGATTCACCTTCTTCTCGTTGGGCTTTCTGGAGCTGAGAGGCTACATCCCAAAGTACTCCCTCTCGTATGTATTCTTTTAAGAACAGTCTCCTAAGAGTAGAGTAGATTGTTTTCTCTTCTACTCTTAAGGTTCTATACCAATCTCCAGCCTTTCCGCTTAGGGTCAAACTCAAAGCCTTACACTTATGTAGCTCATTGTGCTCTTCCAAGGAATCGCACACATGTTCAAAGACTTCCATATGCTTTCTAGCATCTCCGTCTCCACTGAATTTCTGTGTGAGCTTAGCTACTTGAACTGCCTTGCTCCTAGGCTCTCTATCAGGTGCACTACGCATGTTTTCCACAATAGAGCGACCGATAGTTTGAGCAAATGCTGCCAAATCTCCTATTTGAGCAGGTATAATGGGTGTATGTGCTCCTGGAACCACATGTGAGATGGGAGTTGGCCTTGGCCTTGGCATACGTGCGGCTCTTGGGTCCCATATTTCGTATGGTGGTGTACCAGACGGTGGTCCAAAGTTTACAGGCGTGGCCCTAGGCATAGGGGGTGCCTGATATGGCATGTTATTATTAAATGGCATGGCTCCACTTGTATAAGAGCTTGGATAATTCCATTGTGGATTGTAAGCTCTTGGAATAATCGGAGGTGTAGGAGCTACATGAGGCTGAGGTACGACAGGTGCACATGATTGATACATACATGTAGGTATATTTGGGGGCACTGTGCTACTAGGCATCGGTGCAGTGTTAACAAATGAACTCCATGGTGTACTTCTCGTCATGCTCACCATTGGGATATGCATGGTAGCCGTAGTGTCATTAAGAGAAAGATGAGCTAGATCTGGGAAGGTAAAGCTGCCACTTGTGGGCTCAGATTGTACTGAGGCTCCTGGCGAAACAACATATGGAGGATCAATGGGGCTCATTGAGGGAGTCTCCATTTGTGACAGGGTTGGTTGGTTGGCCTTTCCCGTATCCAAGAATCTCATTAGGCTTGTTGAAGGCATGTTGATCCCTGTGTTCTGTCTTTCTAACTCGACAATCCTATGGAGGACATCACAGACTTTCTGTTGTTGCTCATCTATGCTAGTAGCACCCGATGTGGATTGTAGAACATCTAACCAATCCACATGATAGGTGTGTCCTGTGTACCGATCAGTTAAAGCTTCTGCTTGTAGGTCATACTCCCAATTTTCGTTTAGGAATATCCCATCTAGGCCTAGCGTGCTGGAGGTTTCCCTTGAAGTGGAAGCATTATTGCTCCCCATAGCTTGCCCCTCCATGACTGCTACCTTGGGAGCACTCGGTTGCTCGGCTGGCATGATTGTTGTCATAGGAGCCTTTGCTTTCAGGGCTCGACTTTGTTCTAGCCTTCGTAGGTTCTCAATTTCCCTCTCCCTTGTTGCTTGCATATAGCGTTCGATCTCTTGTACTTCGGCAAGACTCCTACCATCGGGTAGTAAAACCTCAGAGGGAGATAGTCCTAAAGGATCAGGAGGTGCAGTGGATGGAACATTCACATGCACACTCTCAAGAAGCATAGGGTCCATTTTAGGCATGAATGACAAATTTACTTCCCCACTCCCTTCATTTATTTCATTAACCGCATGTTCGGAGCGAGTAGCTCTACTAAGGGTCTCTTTTAAGCGGCTAAACACGCTGGACCTGGGCCGTGGGCCCATGGCATGCATGTCTTGACTTGAACTATCAGGGTTTGGTGTAGGATACCCCTCCATGACTTCGTAGGCAGAGGAAGAATCACTAGACGCGATATGAGGATCTTGGGTCGCGCTACCTTGAGTCCAGACCGAAGGTCCAGAACCTAGGGTGGAGGAATAATGGGTGCCCGCGTAAATGGAGGCACTACCAATATGCTCGTGCTCTAACACTCGTCCAGAGCGTAGGTTCATATGACTTGGATCCCCTAGAAGTGTCAGTGAGGGCCCGTGAAGGCTGCTCACCTAGTAATTTTGGGTGTTTTGCAACCCAAGTATTTTCTTATTTTTTTATTTTTTGATTTTTTGGTCCTTTTTTTCTGACCCAGCTATAGAATAGAATGTATGATAGCTCAAAACGAGCGTCTCGGTCAGAGGGACATGCCGTGATTTACAGCCCTCCGTTTGGTCACTTTATGCCCTCGGAATCCCTAAAACCGTCAATTTCTAGTAGGGAACTAGGCCCAAATTAGAAAGTCTAAGGGTGCAAGTGGGAAGAGAAGGGAGGAGAGTGGAGGACTTGCCCCACATGCTCTCATTCCCTCTTGAGGGGGTAGGGTATATATATAGGAGTGAGTCTAGTAAATATCATAAGACTGAGGATTGAGGCCTGGCCAGGGCTTGGGCTTGGGAAAATGATCCAGATCCCGATCAAAATTTAGTGTAGCCCCCCAGTCACTCACGCTTAAATATTTTCGGTTTTTTTTTTTTGACGATGACCGCGCGCGGTTTAGGTGACCCTTTCTTGGCCACACACACTCTCACCTACCTAACCTCCCAGTCAACAGCTCACTACCTTATCTACTTACTAACAGTGCTGCTAACCACTGACTAATCTGTTAACTGCTTACTGATAGTGAGCTAACTGTCCACCTACTTCCTCTCTCACTACCTTACTGTGCAAAGACTGTGTGCAACCAAACCTTGACAAATAACTGTGTACAGACTGTGTGCAAACAGAAATTGCTAACTGCCTTCCTACTTATTCATTCACTGCAAACAAGCTAACGACTACCAATTGGGCAAAGACTGTGTGCAAACAGAAAACACAACATTATGCAGAAATCGCAGAACTTGCAGACAACACAAAAATTAACAACTTGCAGAAAAACAACTCATTCCTCTTCCTCTTCCTCTTCTTTCCTACTACAAACAACTCATAGGAGAAGCACAAAGTGCCTCTTGGGCTTAGTGCAGGGCGATTCCCCGACAACGGCGCCAAAAATGTGCGCTCCTTGCCGCACTGTCGAAGCAAGGGCCTTGCCTAACACTGTGTGCGAGCCATAGACGGCTCCAAGCACCCAACTAGCTTAACTAGTAAGCTCAAAAGAGGGCAATGGTGTGTCACTCACCGCTCTATGCTCCTGCCGTGGAGGATTCCTCGTCGCGAAGAAGAAGGAGACGCCGCTACGTCGTGCTCAACCGCTTCACCGCCGTCGTGCCGCCGCAATGCTTGATCGCACTCTCTCTCTCTCTCTCTCACACACACACACACACACACACACACACATACACACACACACACACGAGGAGGTGAAGAAGAAGAAGATGGAGATGGAGATGGAGCAAGAGCACTCTTTTATTGCACAAATGAGAGAATGAGTGAATTTTAGGTTTAGTTGGATTTTATATGAGCTCACCCCATTCACACTTGGGCGCCCATGCTTAGCCAACTAATCCCTTGAATGTCCCAGTTAGAGTGCGCCTCTCATCGGCGATCACTCTTACTCTTTTCCTATTGGTCCGACAAGCCCGATATCTGACTCTACCAAATACATAATACACGTCCGTCGTAGGTGATGGGGTGTCCGTGAGCCGTGAGAGTTAACAAGAGTACTGTCTTGGTGCCGCTTTGCAATACTGGTTAAAGGGCTGTCTTAAGGAACATTGTGATTCGGAATCTAATCAAGGAATTTTTATGTTGAACAACCATTGTGGTAGTAATTAGGACACACAAGGAAGTGTGAGTGTGGGGGTGGAAAGTGGGGGCTTGGCTCAGGTTGCCAATGCCTATGAGAAGGGTGGTCCCGATTGGTCGGGAACTCTATGTCCCCATAGTGTTTAAATCGATACTAGTAATACTCATTGCCCCTAGAGCGGCGAAGTCTCAAGTGTACGTGCCTCTGAAATATGGGAAAAAAGGCACTTGAGGTTTCTCTCCTCTTGGAAGGTGGGTCTTAGGATCGCTAGATATATTAAACACGCTTCCCCTACGAGGTGGAGTTAGATCTCGTTGCTAGTAGGCTCGAACTCGATTCACTTTGTGATGAGAGATCGTCCGCTAGATGAATCCTGAACCACTTTGTTTGCTTCCGCTATAGATCTAGTGGCCACCTGTAACGGCTAGGGACTTGCTACGCGCCGTGTGCGAGCCACAAAGGCTCCTAGCACACAGTCATACAACAGACAAGCTCACAAGGAAGGATGATGTGTCACTCACCTTCCTGCGTAGTTGCGAATGAAGGATTCCCGTGCCATGAAGAAGAGGGAGACGCCGCTACGCCGCGCTCAACCGCCTCGCCGCCGTCGTGCCGCCGCAACGCTCGATCACACACACTCTCACACGTACACACACACACACAAGGAGATGGTGAAGGAGAAGGTAGAGATGGAGCAAGAGCGGCTTCTATTGCACAATGAGAGAATGAGTAAAAATTAGGTTTAGTGGCTTTTATATGAGCTCACCCCATTCACACTTGGGCGCCCATACTTAGCCAACTAACTCCTTGAATATTCCAGTTAGAGTGCGCCTGTCATCGGCGATCACCCTTACCCTGTTCCTATTGGTCCGACAAGCCCGGTGCCTGACTCTAAACAATACAACGTTTATAGATCATAGGGTGTCCGTGTGCCGTGAGGGTTAACATGCCCCCCTTCCTGATGTAGATTCCGTCCTCGGAAGCTATCCAGTTGAAGCTCGTTCGTCGAGATGGAAGAGCAGTCGACATGGATGTGCGTAGCCTTCTTCAATCACTGCAAAATCAAACAACATTGCCACAGTAATTGCATTCTCATATACAATTAAAAATCATATGCAATTTTAGACAGACAAATTGATTGGTAACAGAATTTTAGACAATTTGTCAGCAATAAACATTAAATTGCAATATAATCAAATGCATAAACAGATGTAAAGGTAAAAAATTAAACAAGTCCGGGGTCGCTAATTTAACAGTCAAAAGGCACTAGAGCTCGACTATTAATACCATGGATAACTTCTCAATTTTTTCTGGTCAATTAAGTTGTTTAATCGCGAGAGCCAAGTATTTGATGTTCGAGGGCTGACTAGAGGCTATACCTAGAAGACCTTGTAGTTAAGCTACGATAAAAGGAATTTCTCATGAAATCATCGCCTGACTGATTACCTTTTCTTTGACCCCCCAAAGTCTTTTCACCTTGATTCAATTTTGATGTGTGTGCTTATTTTGTATGCCTTGGGTTTTTTGCTTTTCAAGGAAAAGCGCCCACATTGGGAACCTCTAGGGCTCTAGTACCATAGGCGATACATGTGAGTGAAGTACCAATTTAAGCAGGGATTTCTCTTCCAGCTTAAAATTTTACATTGTGGCACTTTGATTTTTTGTTTGTTCATTTTCAGCATTTTAATTTTGTAACTTTGGGGGGTCATATAACACTGTTACCCTCCCCAGGCTCATCACATTAGTAAACTCCCTTTATAATACTTAAGCTAAAGGTCAATAGGGTTAAGCCCACTAGAAAGCCCTAGTACATTTCACACAATGCTGCCTAAATCGGATTAAGAACCTAAGTAACCATTGCGTATTAGGAAGGCATTCCCCATGGTATTAAGAGAAGATTTCTAATACCTAGCTTGGTCAAACTAGCTTAGTCGGACTGCTTTGATTTTTAAACCTAGACAAGTGATTATGACAAAACATTACATTGAATTAAATGTTTGATACTAAGCAAATGCGCTGAATATTATGCTACCAATCACAATCAAAGCAGACAAACATGGATGCAAAAAGATAAGGGCAATGTTAATGGACATAAAACGCCTGTTTGTGTTGATGGTCGCGCTTGATTTGAAGTGTGAATGAGAGAAAGGTTCCATAAAGGTCCAAATCCTATCAATAGCAACACGCTCCTGTACACACTAGGAAACAAAAGGAATACCTCCAGGAGGCACATTAGTGGGAAAAGGTACCAACACTTATTGAACACAACAAAAAACATAAGGAACCCTAACCTAATTATTTGCACTCCCCCTAAAGAGTCAAGGGAATAGGATATTGTAGAGGTTGGGGGGAAACCCTAAGGCTAAACCCCTATCCTCGTCGTCGAGATAAACAAAGTCATCATCCATGAGACCATATGTGCCATCCGTGTAGTCATGTAAATTTTCTTCTTCATCATAGGTGCCCATGTTTACTAAGAAGGTCACTAGACGCCTATAGTCATCTTGGTCAAAAGGGTAGGCTTGTGCAATGGGAGAAACGCTCTCTACTAAGTATGGATCAGACGTGGTCAAGAGACGTATCAGCCATTCTAACTCCTCAAAATTCCTCTCACATGCTAACGTACCTATCAAATCCCATTCACATGCAAGCACTGGAAAGACCATGTGAAACATTTGTGAAAAGTAACGAGGGTACCTCTCACCCAAGGCAGGAGTGGATGACTCTAGCGTACTAGCCATATCTGTACACGCAAATAGATGATGGTTAGAGTGCAAATATTACAAGGGTCGTGTTTTTGTGCATAATTTGTTTTTATTATTTTGTGTTATGGCTCTTGCTCTTTTACTTTTTTATCTTGTTTTTGTGAGTATAAGGCTTTATATATACATTCCCTAAGATTGGAGATTGAGAGGTCAGGTAGGAAGGTTGAGAGGGAAGTAAGTGAATGATGGATGTCAGCAAACACTCCCCCCTTCCTTGGGTAGATCATACTTTTTGGAATGATGTCGTCACCTTTTGAAACCAATTGTTCCAAGTTATTATGGGTAAAGGCTTTAACCAATAGTTTTCGATCACCCTATGTGTTTCATCTAGTTGCAAGGGTGGTAAGGTACTCTCCCATGATTTTATTTGCAACATTGTTGGAGGTGGTGAATCTACAACGAGAGGTGCAAACTCTTTCTTGCTTGTATGGATATGTACAATGGTAGGTGGAGGTTGTGTCGAAGCTTCTATTTTCGTATAGGAACTACATGAAGAGCAAGAAGCTTCATTTGCTTTTCCTGTTCCTGAGCTAGGTGGAACAAATCGTTCTTTCTTTGGTACCCAAACTAGCTCTGGAGCAGGTGTGTCGCATTCCGTGATTTTTTCCTTTCCACGATTTTCAATTTGTTTTGGAGCCACAGGATTGGGTTTACATGGGCCAGGTGACAGGTAAGAGTACAATTTACGTTTGGGCACCCAGATTTGATCATTTCCTTTATAGTATCCTTGGGCTTTTAATAGTCGTTTAGGAATCCAGCGCCACGTTTTCTTACATTTCTTGGAGCGAGTGGGACGTTTCTTACGAGGCTTCCGTTTTTTAGCATCAACCATGGTTACTAAAGAAGCTTTAGGGACCCACTTGTATGCTTTCTTTGTTATATTAGGATGGTTCTTGTGTGTCTCAAGCTTTCTTTCCACTACATCAGTTGAAGATCTATAGAGTTGGGCTATGGGGACGTATGGTTCAACCTCCTGGACATGCAATGTCTTGGGTTTTATTTCCTTAGGTAATATCTCAGGGACTATGGCTTGAGTGGTAGGGATAAGAGTTGGTTTTTGCGTTGTGACACCCCCAGTCCCCCAATCAATAGTGCATTTGGTGGCTATCATCCACGTGCATCCTAGGTTTATATTACCTTCCATAGTTCCAGTAGGCATGACCAAAAAGTCTTGAGCTACAATTCCATTGTCATAACTGACAGAAGTGTGCCAGATTCCAAAAACCGTAGTTTTTTTCTTGTTGACACCCTTGACTTGGATAATACTCTCAGATAGAGGTGGCTTCCCTAACTGACACCACACCCCATAGGGTAGCAGATTATATTTAGCACCCGTGTCCAATAAGGCGTTATATAGCACTTTTCCATAGGCACTATTTAACTCAATAGGGTATCGTAGAGGTGTGTCAGAGTCCAACCAATCCTCTTCAATTTCCACGTGGAATGCATTTGTGACTCCAAGGTTAGCCTCTCGTTTTTGTCTTATACGTTGTTGTCGCTCCTTAGCCTCAGCTTGAGCTTGTATCTTCTTTAACTCGGTTTGTGCTTTGGCAGCCTTCTTTTGATGAATGGCCCGTAGTTATTCTTGGCTTAAAGGATCATAATATCTTTTGAATTTACTCCCATTGAGGAATCCAATGGTTTCAACTCCATCAAGAGTTTCCACACGAAGGGTACCTTGTGAGGTAATTTCACATACTCTATATGGTCCTTTACCAGTATATTTCAACTTTTTCTTCTCTTTACGTACTCCATACATAAGGACTTTATCACCAACTTTGATGTCCTTGTTCTTCACATGGCGATCAAACCACTTCTTTCTCCTATCCTTTTCCACAAGAGCCTTTTGCACAGCCAACTGTCTCTCTTCGTCTAGTTTTTCTAAGATATACAAACGCTCGGTTAAGGGGTTAGCATTCCATCCTTCTTGCGAAGCTACCCTAAGACTAGGAATGACAAACTCCCAAGGCATAACCGCTTCTTGGCCATATACCATTTTGAATGGCGTACAATTAATAGCCACTTTATAAGCAGTACGATAAGCCCATAGAGCAGATGTCAACTTCAAATCCCAATCAGTGCGATGAGCTTCTACTGTCTTGGTTAAAATAGAGATTAGAGTCTTGTTGGTGCTCTTGGCTTGTCCATTAGCTTGCGGGTAATAAGGTGTAGACTTATGGTGGGATATCATAAAGGTCGTGGTAAGCTCTCTTATTACCTCATTTATAAAATGGGTACCATTATCACTAACAATTTCAAAAGGCCAACCAAATCTTGTGATAATGTTCTCAAAAAGAAACTTAGATGTTGTCCTCGCGTCAGCTTTTTGTGAAGCCTTAGCTTCAGCCCACTTTGTTACATAGTCTGTAGCAACTAGAATATATCGAGATTGAGTGTTACGAGCTGCGGGACTAATTGGACCTACAAAGTCTAAGCCCCATTTTTCAAATGGTTGGGTTACTTTAATAGGATGTAAGGGCATTCTGTCTTTGCGCTGTGTGGTCTTGTAACGTTGGCACTCATCACACCCTTTTGTAAAAAGTGATGCATCCTTAAATAAAGTTGGCCACCAATAGCCTGATTGTAGCACCTTTCTAGCAGTCAGGTCTCTTGAAAAATGTCCTCCTGCTATGCCCATATGTGCTTCTTGCAAGATATACAAATATTCATCCTCGCGGGCACAACGCCTAAGAATATCGTCCTTGCCTAGTCTATACAGATTTCCGGCAATCAAACAATAGGGTTCACATTCTTTTACTAGCCTTCGAGCGATATCCTTACGAAGTTCCTTGGGTAGAAAACCATTAACTAAAAAGTTAACAATGTTCTCACTCCATTCAGGCATAGTCTCAACTATGAATAGGGAAGTATCAGGTAATTCATCATCAACTCCTGTAGGGGCTTCACCATTGGGTATGCGAGACAAATGATCAGCCATGACGTGCCTTTTACCGGGTCTCACTACAATCGTGAAATCAAACTCCAGAAGAATTAACAACCATCGTGTGATTCTTCCTGTGGAGCATGGCTTGTTTACCAGATACAGCAACGCTTGATGATCCACATAAAATACAAACTTGTTTGCCAGAAGGTAGTAGCGAAATTTCTTTACTGCATAAACCATTGCTAAACCTTCTCGCTCTGTAGTGGTGTAGTTCCTTTCAGCATCGTTCAATTGACGGCTTGCAAAGCTAATGGGATAGTCCAATTTATGTTCTCCTGGTTGAGTGAGAACACACCCAATAGCAAAGTTTGATGCATCAATATGCACATGGAAAATGACATCCCAGTTAGGTGTCCTTAAAATCGGAGCACTTTCTAGTGTTTTCTTCAATTGTTCATAGGCCTGGTCACACTCTTCAGTCCATTTAAATTCAATGAGAAGCTTGTACAAAGGACGTGCTATCTCAGCGAAAAATAAAATAAACCGTCGATAATAACCCACGTGTCCCATGAACCTTTGAACTCCCTTGTAATTGGTTGGTGGTGGTAACTCTAGAATCACTTTAATTTTCTCTCATCGGTTGAGATACCATTCTTAGATACTATATGCCCTAAAATAACTCCATGCTTGACCCAAAATTGGCATTTGAACGGGTTCAATGAGATACGATATAACCTACACTTTTCAAACACCTTCCGCAAACATGATAGATGTTCTTTCCAAGAAGAGTAAACACAAAGGTCGTCTAAGAAAGCTTCACAAAACTCTCTCAAATATTCTTTAAAAGCAGTGTTTATTAATCGTTGGAATGTAGCAGGGGCATTTGTTAAGCCAAAAGCCATCACACGAAATGCAAACACGCCAAATTCTGTGATGAAGGCAGTTTTAGCTTGGTCCTCTAGCGCTATCGTGATTTGGTTGTAGCCTGAGTACCCATCTAGAAAGCTATAAGCTTCCTTGCAACTCTTTCGAGTACATGTTCGGAATATGGTAGGGGGTAATGGTCTCTTCTAGTAGCTGCATTAACTTTTTTGAGGTCCACGCACACCCCGAGTTTCCCATTCTTTTTTTGCACGATAACTATTGGAGACACCCATTCAGAGTGTTCAATAGGATATATGAACCCACATTTGATAAGCTTTTCTAGTTCTTTTTGAATGATCTTTGCGTACTTAGGATTCATCGGGTAGGGTCTTTGTTGTACGGGCTTCGCAGTGCTAATCATAGGGATTGTATGTTGGACCACAGAAGGTGGAACACCTTTCATATCATGGTATGTCCAAGCGAATATGTCCTTGAATTACTTGAGAAGCTCTTTGAGGACCACCTCTTCAACTTCTGTGACGTCTTGGGCAATAAAAACAGGTTTTGATTCTTCACCGGGGTCGGCTAATTCTATTTCTTTAACTATTGACGGACCATCATAGATTCCATTATTCCCATCGATAGGTATTCTTTGGGCTTTTGTGTACACAACCTTTGCTTCCCCTGTGGTGTAAGATTTGAAATGTTCTGGTGCAGGATGCAAGTCTGTGGATTCTGGTTGTGCTTTGGTCTGTGCTTCTATTTCTGCTTTCTTGTGTTGTCGAGCTAACTCTTGGTTTTGACGCCTCCTTGCAGTGCGGCTCAACTTTGGCTTGTCTATGATCTCTAATTGGGCTATGTCATGGGGTCGTGGTCTACACCACATAACATTTTGGAGATATTCACCCCAATCGTCTACCAATTTTTGATGAGCATCACATGCTCCTATATAACTGAGCCATTCTGTTGAGGATCTCTTCTTTTTTATCCTAGCACGTACATTGGCTCGATATCGACGCCTCTTAAAGTTTTTATTTTTCTTATTTGAGACCTGCTTTTGATTTGCATTTAGATCTGGCTCACTAAAGGAGTCCTCGTTGGTGTCCTCTTCACTCTCGGAGGAGCTATCATCCGTTGATGTGCTCGGTCCTTCCGAATGTTTTGACTCTGAACTTGCTCCACTCTCTAATTCATGAGATTCAGAATTTGTTTCACTCTGGGAGTCCGTGTCTGAGTCGTGTTGGTCAAAGTCTTCTATTGAGCTATTGGTGTCACTGTCAGATTGGTCTACAATTGCCTTGCCCTTAGAAGATGCATGTATGGCACTTATCATGTTCAGAGGTGCAATTTGTGGTACCTCTTCCCCCTCTGGTGTGACCCAAGTGGTTCCTCTATTTCCCCAGGTATCTATGGTTGCACCTAGGTGTACCCAGTCTACGTTGTCTGATTCCGTCATACCCGGTAACACATCCATGTAAGGAGAATCTTGGCCAATGTCTGTATCCTTCTTACAAGTGTAACAATATTGTAGTGGGGCCGAGTGAACTGTGGTGTCAGAGCGATGATCAATAATGGTTTTACTCCCTAAGGGTGTACCTTACCAGTCACCAAATCCACTCTAAGGACAGAGTCTTGGAATTGCAAATAGACATGATTTTTAGACCAATCATGAACCATTTGTGCTTCCCTCATGAATGGTCGTCCTAAAATCATTTCATATGACATAAGGTGTTTAGAGAAATCCATTACAATGAACGTATGTCATACCTTGTGTCCTAGAACTTTGATCTTAAGATCCTTGAGCATCCCCATAGGTTTGGCTATGGTACCATTTGCCATCTTTACCACAATGTTAGTAACACTGAGGCGGGGTTTTCCCATGGATTCCCAACAATCTTTTGTAACGATGCTAACTCCCGCACCACCATCAAGAATTCCCTTTATAGTTAATCCCTTGGTAGTGATGGGTAGGGTCGCATTAGACTCGTCGCCTTCAAAATACTGCCCTAATTCGTTAATGGGTACCTCGATCACAGACTCGTGTCCATCTAAGTCAAGTGATTGCACATGATTTTCCTCATCAATCATAATCGAGTCAGGCCTATTTGGTTGCGCAAACTGCGGTAATCCCGTTCGTAGCTCTCCGTTAAGGAATGCTCGAAGTGCAAGGAATAACTCAGGATCTCCATACAGCTTTGCTATGATCGTGGTTCGGACCTCAGAAGACATGAAGTCCACTAGTTTGGCAACATTCATTGGCATTTTGCAGGGTGTAGGTCCTTGACTAGGAACTGGTGAGGATGGAATCTCATATTCCTCAATGGGATCAGGTATTCCTTCGTTAAACATCCTTTCCAACAAGAAAGGTGTATGCTCACTTTCTGATGTCCCGTCCTCACTCCCTTCTTGGATGATACTAGATATGGCTAACGGTCTATGGTTCATGTGGGGTGGATGAACTTGCGTGGGAAACACTGTGTCATGAATTTTGACATGCATGGGTTCTGGTTCTAGTTTCCTTTGAGTCTCCTCCACTAAACCTCTTAGATGTTTCACCTGCTCAATCTCGTCTACTGGGTTTGGGTACGTCCCAATCTTCTTTTTACGATTCTTCCCTTTTTGCCCCTGCGGTTTATCTTGGGGGTCTTGGATTGGATTTGGAAACACTTGTGGTGTTTTCAGAGGCTCTTTATGGTTTTCTCTTATTCGGTTTTCATTTGGTTCCATGTTACGGTTTTCTTTGTCGGTCTTTCCCTTTGTGGTATTGGTTCTAGTCTCCATTGTCTCGATTGAATCTGAATCATCCTCGAGGTCATTCATATACACGGGGTCATCTCCTGTTCCTATGTTTGTTTTGGAACTTGGCTTTGAATTTCCCGTATTCTGCGACCTCTTCCTTCGTGTCTTCTTTTTCTTTGCTTGGATAACTGACGCGGTATCTCTCTCTTCGAGGATATGGCCTGGCCCTTGAAGCATGGACCGTGTAATCGCATAAGCGGGTGCGACGGGTGGTATTGGCGATGACACACTAGCAATTTCGACCAAATTTAGGGGTGTGATTTTAGGCGCATTTGGGTTATAGGGGCATTGGGAAATCAAGTGATCTATGCCACAACGATTACATGTGAGTATTGGCATTGCAGACGTGCTCCCTTGATTCATTTGCATCTGTGCAACATTCTTTTGTAGCCTAATAGGGCACTCCGCTGCCCGATGTGGTCCACCACACTCGTAGCATTGAAGAGGTGGCCTCCTAGCCTGGGTGTTGATATTTTGACCTCTGGATGCGAGAGCATCAGCTTGATAAACCGGCATGTATCAAGTCCGTAGGCAATACTAGTGTCTATTTCCTCCTCACAGCCATCTGCATAAGCATTAGATGGCTCGCAACCCACTTGGTTCATAGGGGCGACTCTTGGATGCGGGGGCTGCAGTCCTAGCACAGGAGGTGGTAGCGGTGTAGCTTGTACAACATTTTGAGATCTAGGGACCATGTGTTGAGGTAGTTGCTCAACAGGTGGAGCAGGCATCAATACAGGAGCTCGAGGCGCATCCGTCCAGGCTACAGGTGGTCTATTTGCCATCATACGTTTGATCATTAAACAATCCATAGCTTGGTGACCATACCTACCACATGCGTTGCAAGTTCCATTAAATTTTACTCTAAACGTAGGGCACTCACTAGTGCTATGTGGACCTAAGCAAATGGAACACCATTGTTGCTCCCTTCTTGGATACATGTGACTATTTTGAGGGGGTCGATTATCCTTAAGAGACTCTTGGATTGCCTTGGTGAGGTCTGTCAAGAATGTCTCAAATTCCTTTGGCTCATTGGCAATGGGCTTTGCAGTCATGGGTTCATACTCAATGGCTTGTGAGCTAGTGGATCTCGTGTCAGTAGACACCCTCATGCCTGCTATCATCAAGTTGTCCTCTAATTGGATTGCATTGGCAGTGACATCTTCCCAGGTTGTGATACCTCTAATCACTAGTCCATTATAGATTCCTTCATTCCTCAACCCTCGAATGAATCGATCAAGCAGTTGGTTATTGTTGAAGCGCTCATTTACAGGGCAGCGAGAGTTTAAGTGCTTTAGACGACTAATGAAGTCCCTTACTGACTCTCCTTCCTTACGTTCAGCCTTCTGTAGCTGAGATGCTACACCCCAAAGCACACCTTCTCGTATGTACTCCTTTAGAAACAACCTTCGAAGGGTAGGGTAGATTGTTTTCTCGTCCACCCTTAGGGTTCTATACCAATCTCCAGCCTTCCCACTTAATGTCAAGCTTAAGGCATTGCACTTATGTAGTTCGTTGCGTTCCCCTAAGGAATCACATACTTGTTCAAACACTTCAATGTGTTTTCTAGCATCTTCGTCCCCATTGAATTTTTGCGTGAGTTTGGCAATTTGTACTGCCTTACTTCTAGGCTCTCTATCAGATGCATGACGCATATTTTCCGCGATAGATCGACCTATGGTTTGAGCAAACGCTGCCAAGTCACCTATGTGAGGAGGCAAGGCTGGTGGAGGTACTCTTGGAATCATATGTGGGAGTGGGACGGGTACCGGTCTTGGCATATGTGTGGATGATGCAGGATATGGAACATAACCGGGCATAGGTCCACTCGGATAAGGGCTAGGGAGCGGCACTCGAGGAGCATAAACAAGTGGTACAATTGGAGGTGTGGGGGCCATGTGTGCATAAGGGGCTAGAGGCACATACAGTCGAGGCCCCATATTAGGTACTACGACACTAGGTAGTGGCACTGCGCTAACCGTAGATGTCATCGGTACATTCTCTGTCAGGCCTATCCCTGGAGTGAGCACTGTGTTTTCCTTAATAGAGGGTTGAGCCAAGTTAGGGAAGCTAAAGTTGTCGCTCAGAGGCTCAAATTGCATAGAGACCCCAGGTGAAATGACGTAAGATGGGTCCATGGGACTCATTAGAGGAGTCTCCATTTGTGATAGAGTAGGCTGTTGAGCCTTGCTCGTATCCAGAAATCTCATGGGGCCAGTTGAGAGTATATTTACCCCTCGGTTTTGCCTTTCTGATTGAATAATGCCATGGATAACATTACAGATCATTTTCTGTTGATCTTCGATGCTCGTGGCACTAGAGGTGGATTGTACAATCTCTATCCATCCTACATGGTAGGCGTGGCCAGAGTGTAGATCCGTCAACACCTCAGTGTGGAGGTCGTATGTCCAATGATCATTAATGAACAATCCTTCTAGAGTCGACGTGTTAACGGTTTCTTGTGAGGTAGAAGCAATGTTGCTCCCCGTGGTTTTACTTGTCACCAACGGTACTCTAGAGGGAACTTCTGAAGGAGGCAGCTCAACAGGGCCTTCTTGGTAAGAAGTTGGCAGGATATCCACATGGACACTCTTTGGGGGTGTGGGGTCCACGTGCGATGTGAAAGGAGAGTCCACTTCCCCACCCCCTTCGTGTGCTTCATTTGCATCAGGTTCCGAGCGAGTAGCTCTACCTAATGTTTCCATGAAACGGCTAAACATACTAGTACTAGGCTGTGGAGCTTCGGGAGGTGCATGGCCTTCTCTCTCAGTGTTTTGGGTAGGGTATGCTTCCATGATTTCTGAGTCGGAGGAGGAATCACTAGCGGCTATTTTAGGGTCTTGGGTGGTGCTACCTTGTGTCCCCGCTGAGGGTCTAGAGCCTATCGTGGATGGGTAATGGGTGTCCGTATGAACAGAGGCACCCTCAATATGCTCGTGTTCTAGCACCCGCCCAGAGCGTAAGTGCATGTGCTTTTGATACCCTAAGGTGTCAAAAAGCTGCTCTAGGAGGCCTTGTGACTAGTTTTTTGCGTGTTTTTTGTTTGTTTTTTTGCTAGATTTTTTAGAGCGTGTTGTGGAATGGGCCGTGTGATAGCTCGAAACGAGCGTATCGCTAGGAGGGACGCGCTGTGCTTTACAGCCCACCGTTTGGTTCTATTTTGCTCCAGAAAAGCCCGAAATAGTTTTTTCCTAGCTGGGGAACTAGGCTCCAAATAGCAAGTCTAAGGGTGCAAGTGGGAAGAGAAGGGAGGAGAGTGGAGGACTTGCCCCACATGCTCTCATTCCCTCTTGAGGGGGTATATATATAAGAGTGAGTCTAGTATATATCATAAGATTGAGGACTGAGGCCTAGGCCTGGGCTTGGGCTTGGGGAAACGATCCCGATCAAAATTTTAGTGATCCCCCCAGTCACTCACGCTTAAATATTTTTGGGTTATTTATTTATTTATTTATGGGCGACGACCGCGCGCGGATTTGGTGCGCGTTGACCTCACCTAACTATTTACTGTCTCACCTACCTACTGACCTGCTAATCAGTGGTTCACCTAATTACTAACCTACTTAATTAACTAACTGTGCGCCTAACTGTGCACAAACCAGAAAACACAAAAAATGCAAAAAATTGAAACTTGACAGAACTGTGCAGTGCAAACCAGAAAATGCAAAAAACGCAGAAACGCAAGAAATGCTAACTGTGTAAGCTGAAATCTGAGCTTAATAGAACTAGCAAAACAGAGCTTAACAGAACACAGAAAACTTGAATGCAGTCAACAACATTGTGTCTTTCTCTACTGTTTTTGCATAACAACAATAATCAAACTTAAGCCGCGCCTTTCCTACATAAAAAATAGCTTCAATACAATTTATTGGTCGCCATTGGAGCTTCACGCGCAGCAGCTCCCCGGCAGCGGCGCCAAAAATGTAACGGCTAGAGACTTGCTACGCGCCGTGTGCGAGCCACAAAGGCTCCTAGCACACAGTCATACAACACACAAGCTCACAAGGAAGAATGGTGTGTCACTCACCTTCCTGCGTAGTTGCGAATGAAGGATTCCCGTGCCACGAAGAAGAGGGAGATGCCGCTACGCCGTGCTCAACCGCCTCGCCGCCGTCGTGCCGCCGCAACGCTCGATCACACACACACTCACACGTACACACACACACACAAGGAGATGGTGAAGGAGAAGGTGGAGATGGAGCAAGAGCAGCTTCTATTGCACAATGAGAGAATGAGTAAAAATTAGGTTTAGTGGCTTTTATATGAGCTCACCCCATTCACACTTGGGCGCCCATACTTAGCCAACTAACTCCTTGAATATTCCAGTTAGAGTGCGCCTATCATTGGCGATCACCCTTACCCTGTTCCTATTGGTCCGACAAGCCCGGTACCTGACTCTAAACAATACAACGTTTATAGATCATAGGGTGTTCGTGTGCCGTGAGGGTTAACACCACCAGGTTTACCATCAGATTCGTCATTTGAGACGGCGGGGTGGGGACCTCACACCTGGTATCAGAGCTATAGGTTTACGAACTGGAAAATGATGTTGTTTGAAAGTTATTTAAAAAAAAAAAAGAGAGATAGTAGGATAGCTCGTACTCAAAGGTTGGAGCATGATGTTTCCCAGAATAATGACATTGGATTTGTCTAGTGGATTGTCTCCTGAGTGATGTTAAAGAGTTTTACTCGTTGAGCTTGTCAGGATTCAGTGGGTTCCACATGATGTTTTTTTTGAGAAGTCGTTGGTGCGACTAGTGCTGCGAGAAAGTAGCCTGTTGATGCATATAAAGTTATAAGTATGGATCAAAGCTCTCGAGTAAAGTTTTACCATTATTTATCGGACAATTTTGGATGTATTCAATGGAATTTAAACTAATGGTGGAATGGTTAAATCCTTTGTGATAGATGTACAGATTAAGTAGGCTGGTTAAGCCCAAAAGTTAAATTTCTTCTTGAGTATGGAAAAGCCTAGGTTCATTTGAGAAGAGTGCTATAGTGATGAGTTTTATACCATTGGATAGGTACCGTCTACTGCGCTATATACCGCTGCTCAGGAGAAAAAGCTTCTCCTTAAGCAAGCTCAGCCTCCAACCTTTAAAGGCGAAGGGGTTAATGTGGAGAGAGATGCGGAAGTATGGATGGAAGCAATGGACGACTATTTCGAAGCTGCGGGAACCCAACCCGTGAACCAAACCATGCTTGCGATGTTCCGCTTGTCTGGCGATGCCAAGATATGGTGGAAGCAACATTGCAGGGACTTGGATATTAAGGGATCTTCCCAATCCTGGGAAGACATCAAAGCTGTAATAATGGGACGTCATTTACCACTTGCCTATAGAACCTTGAAGATTAATGAGTTCTTTTCACTTCGGCAAGCTGACTTCATTTGTCGAAGAGTATTATGCAAAGTTTGTCACTCTTCGGATATATGTTCCTAAGATGACCTTGGTTCAACAGGTGGCGAGGTTCTGCCAAGGGCTAATCGACCCTTTGAATACGCGGTTGGAAGCTCTCAGGCCGACAACACTACAGGATGCCTTGCTAAGGGCCAAACCATTAGCTAAAGAGATTCAAAGGACTACCCAAGACAGTCAATACTATTTGTCAAAGAGGGCCAGGACAGACAACTGGAGTAACATACCAATTAACCCTGCATACGACCATCGTTCTGTAGTAGCTACTACGGCACCTACCGAGTTTCCCAATATAAGATGCTTTGAGTGCCAGGAGTATGGACATTACAAAAGCCGATGTCCAAAAAGGATTTCCCAAACATCCGGTGCTAATAATGTACCTCTGAACGTCAATGGGCAAGGTCAACCAAACGAAAGAGGAGGCCGAGGAAGAGGGAACATAGGACAAGGAAGCAGAGCTTTCTCTAATGCCGCAGTGAGACAACCAAATGTGGGTGACGAAGCTGATGAGAGAGCATCTCTGTATGCTGCAACTGCTAATCCTAGTGAACAATAATTCAAGCACCAGGATCTCATCAAAGTTCAGCAGAATAAGACGCATAAAGCAAAAGACTATTATCAAAGGATATTTTTACTTTAGACAAAGGATATATGTACCTAAGTAGTTAGCATAGAGTTTATCCAGATGTATTCTTGAGATGAGGACATCTCAAATTCTTCACGTTGGGGAGGATGTAAGGTTTTCGACCCCGAGCTAAAAGAGCACCATTGTACCATGAAAAGATCATAATAGAAAAAGTTACTATTTTTAGCAGTTTTCCAAATTCTGTGTGCCATGATGTTTAGAATGTTTTAAAGCTTCGAAATGTGAATTAAAATAATTTTTGTAAAAAATTTCTAAAAATAGTAAGTTTTTGGTCACCCGACCCGTCCAGTTTTGACCGTCTTGAAAAACTGCACCCGTACCCCGAATTTGAAAAAAATGCATTTTCGGACCCCGGGGGCTGCTAAATATGGCAGGTACTAGGACCAGTACGCCTTAGGTTAGAGATTAGTATAGCAATTTACGACATTAAATTCCGACTCGTATGGGCCGTTTTAGCCTAAAACCAAATTTTCCTAAAGTTGTGTGGGGAGGCACCGGGGCTCGAGGCTGTGCGGGAGCAGGTTCCATGCCGCTCTGAGCCAGCTTTAGCAGCTAGGGGGCGCCCTCTTGTCTTGTGGGAGTCTTGGGAGAGTTTCCAAGCTTGCAACTAAGTGTGAGAGCCAGTTAACCAAGCCAACTGGACACTTGGTGGGTAGGAGACTGAACTTGCCATGCTTAACTGGAGTAGCTCCCAGATGCAAATAGCAAGCAGGGTCGATTTTCAGCTTGAGGAGGCCTATTTAAAGGTGTGCTCACACACACACACACACACACACACACACACACACACACACCCAGTACACACACACACACACACCTTGGGGAGGTGCTGCCGGTACACACAATTTTTGAAGGAGAAGCAAAGGAGGGAAGTGCTGCCGAATTCTCGTCTTGAGAACTCATTTGGATCAGAAAATCGAGAGGATTTTCAGCCCCTAATCACGCTCTTTTCTTCAAGTTTATCATTTAAAGTAGTGAGTATAAAATGGCCCCGGTTAAGAGAACTCGCTTCGGTGGTGCCCACGATTTCGAGGCAGGAACGAGAAATGTGAATGGAAAAGGAAAAGCTCCTATGGACGAACAAGCACCGGCCATCTCACGAGCCATCGACAAAGAAATGGAAGAGGTAGGTCACAATTTTATTCAAGTTGTTTAATTTAACATTGCACATGTTTAGCTAGGAAAGAACATATCCCCAAACATGTTGGAGAAATCCGACGGAAACCTCGGCATTTGAATTCATTTGTATATTAAAGTCTAAAGTAGGAAAGAAATGATTGACGGATATATTGTTTGCAATAGGAAAGAATGTCTGCTAGGGAAAATTTAGCTCGGCATGTTCATTCTATTTCCAATGTTGAATTAGTCATGAACCCCCTCCTAATCACAAGGGGCAGAGTTCCTGGTTAAGGGCTCTTGAATCCACGTCTGCTGGTTAAGCGGTGGATACCCACGTCTGCTGGTTAAGCGGTGGGAACCCACGTCTGCTGGTTAAGCGGTGGGAATGTCCATGTCGTGCTTTCTATGCGGTGGACATACCTAGTTGTATGGGCAGCTAGGCGACAATGGGAGGAGTAAACTCTCGTTGGAGGGGGGATGTTGTACCTCCAAAACATTGGAATTTTAATGAATAAGTTTGAGTAGAATTTTTACTAGAGTATTGTCTTGGTGCCGCTTTGCAATACTGGTATGTTGAACAACCATTGTGGTAGTAATTAGGACACACAAGGAAGTGTGAGTGTGGGGGTGGAAAGTGGGGGCTTGGCTCAGGTTGCCAATGCCTATGAGAAGGGTGGTCCCGATTGGTCGGGAACTCTCTGTCCCCATAGTGTTTAAATCGATACTAGTAATACTCATTACCCCTAGAGCGGCAAAGTCTCAAGTGTATGTGCCTCTGAAACATGGGGAAAAAGGTACTCGAGGTTTCTCTCCTCTTGGAAGGTGGGTCTTAGGATCGCTAGATATATTAAACACGCTTCCCTTGTGAGGTGGAGCTAGATCTCGTTGCTAGTAGGCTCGAACTCGATTCACTTTGTGATGAGAGATCGTCCGCTAGATCCCTGAACCACTTTGTTTGCTTCCGCTATAGATCTAGTGGCCACCAAGTTTACCATCAGATCCGTCGTTTGAGACGGCGGGGTGGGGACCTCACAGAACCACTTTCAAGTGGTTCTTTACCACTTGCTTGTGGCTACTAGTTTACATAAGGCAAATAGTCGTCAACCACTTGCATGTGGTCCACAGTTCATAAGTGGTATAGCTTGCACTTCTTCCCACTAACCACTCATATTTATCTTCTACAAAAGCCCTAAGGAAAACTACTAAAACAATTCAAAATCAACTTATAATAAGACATCTTGCAAGTCACGCAACAAAATGGTTATAGCAAATCATGTTTCTACATTAGAAATCGATATTGAATTCCGTAATACAATGGCTTTTTCCCCATTTTACAAAAAGAAGTCCTCATCATGAGTTACACTACCAAACTCATCATGGGTATTTACATAAATGATCACAGGTACACAACTCTTAAGATTTATGTTGAGACCGGAGATCAGAACGCGGCCTTTTATAATGTGTTTGTGGAGGTGGTGGAGGCAGCACTTTGCCTTTGTTGCTTGATAATTTTTCCCTCACAGATTCAGGTTTTTGAAGAGTCTACCACCCTCTTCTTCTAGCATCCAGTTTACAAGCAGTGATCAACTCCAATCGATTAACTGTTTTCTTCCACCCTCTTCTTCTAGCATCCAGTTTACAAGCAGTGATCAACTCCAATCGATTAACTGTTTTCTTCCACTCATAGACAAATGGCGAAACTTCATGATGCATAAACCTCTCCCGTCTGGTCCTCTAGAGAAGGCAAGATAACATAGGAGTCTTCGTCGTTCAAGGAGCACCTGGGATATTTTTCATCTAGTAGGAGGGTGTTATCTTTGTTGAATTGTGGAAACTCATTCCAAAAAGTGTCCAAAACTAGAAAGAGCATTTGTTTCCCTTGCTCGTCAAGCCATGAGCTTCTATTGCATGCCTCCTTCGCAATCCACCCATTCAAGCACCTGCGGGCCTGAGGCAAGCACAATTCTAACCTCTTTTCTAGCTCTCGGTAAGGGCTTGTGTTCCAAAAACGTACACTTCAACAATCTGGCTAGCCCCAAGAACAAACCACTCTGCAAAATGGTGCAGATAGTGGTTCCGATTGTTGTCCTGCTTCACCTTTCGAAAGTGCAGCATGTTCACGTTAGGTGGGCTTGGTCCCTCTCTCTTGTCGTGAGTGACAATAAGCAGATCATTAATATTAATGATCAAGGCAGGCCTATCATCCTTCAAAAGGCACACCGAGTAAATTGTAGTGAAGATTGACACCATGAGACAAAAAAATTATCTTATATTCAAACTAAGTAAATAGCACAAAAAGCACATGGAACTTAAAGTTTCCGATGTGCGCGGGTTTTGGGCAGGTCTTGATTAGTACTTTTCTTTGGATCTGGATGATGCACTCCTTTCTCTTATTGTCGCTTGCGTTTCTTCCTCAGGGTATCTGTAATTACTAGTAATGTCCACATCCCCTGCGTCCTCCACTTTATGCTCTGGGATCACAATAAGGTTTAGGGAAAAAAAACCTAAATCTGTTCGAACAAAAATGAAACACTACATATATGCACTTCATTACCTTCTTGGTTGTCGGTTGAGACCTTGCTGGAGTCATGTCCAATGGTTTCCTTGCCATGGTTCTCAACCATGAAGGGTTCAGCCTCGGGGTCCTCCACTCTATCCCCACTTTGGGGACGGTTATGGAGCGAGCTCAATGAAGCGAGCTTTGGAGAGAGTTTTTTTTTTTCATCCCACCACCACTATCTCCCATTGCTACCCCTTAGCACCCATTGCCACCACCAACTTAGCCCACCACTGGTGGTTAGTGGTGCTAGCTTACTACCACCATCATGTGCCACCCCTAATCCTACAACCATAGCCCATTGCTTCCCCTCTTTCCAGTGGAGTAGCCAAGAACCTCCTCCTCCTTTTGTCTCTGTGTGTGTGTGTGTGTGAGAGAGCCCCTACCCTCTCCCCCCCTCCCCCACCCCCTCCCCCACCCACCTCTCTCTCTCTCTCTCTCTCTCTCTCTCTCTCTCTCTCTCTCTCTCTCTCTCTCTCCCTCTCCCCTCACCCCTTCTCTCTCTATCGACCCCTCCCCTTCCCTCCCCCCCCCCCTCTCTCTCTCTCTCTCTCTCTCTCTCTCTCTCTCTCTCTCTCTCTCTCTCTCTCTCTCTCTCTCTCTCTCTCTCTCTCTCTCATGATCCCTATAACCCATCCCTTCTACTACCCCCTCTTCTCTCTCTCTCTCTCTCTCTCTCTCTCTCTCTCTCGTGTGTGTGTGTGTGTGTGTGTGTGTGTGTGTGGCAATAAAAAGAGGAAAATGGTGTAACCTTTGTATCACCCAAGTGTGGTAGATTGGTTATGCCATTTCCCTCTTGAATAACAGGTCTTGAGTTCAACTCCCGCATCTTTGAGGTCTCTTGGGATAGTTTCCTACGATGTAGAAATCCTCTTCTTCTCGGGTGTGTGTTAAATAAAAAGAGGAAAACGATATAGCCTTTCTATCACCCAAGTGTGGTAGATTGGTTACGTCGTTTCCCTCTTGAATAACAAGTCTTGAGTTCCACTCCCATCGTTGAGGTCTCTTGGGATAGTTTCCTATGACGTTAAAATCCTCTTCTTCTTCTTCTTCTTTCCCTTCCTCCATATCTTCCCTCTCTCTCTTTGCCTCCTCTCTCTCTCTCTCTCTCTCTCTTTGACATGGATAGATTACCCCCTTTCCATGTGTTCATTGGACACACCCTCCTTGTCTCTCACACGGACCGAGATCGATCACCTCATCAGAGAGGACTTGATTCAGTTAGACACTAGGAGGACATGGATACAGCCTATGGTTGTGCTTGGCACAAAGAGAGCTTTCTATAGCGAGCATCTCCTTGAGCTTACAGAGGATGGTTTTGTGACCACACCCGGCTAAATGAACACTCATATATCCCATGGATTATGATGTGTTATTGGACAGATGTGCACATCATCATCAGTTGGAGATTGAGGCTGGCAGATCTAGAGGAGTACCAACAGAGGCTAGGGTTGAGAGAGAGCGAGGTGTGGCGGAGAGAGAGAGAGAGAGGGGGGGGGGGGAAGGGGGTGCCTTAGGAAAAAAAAGAAAAAAAACCCAAGCCAAAGCACCCCCTTCCCCCCCACTCTCTCCCTCTTTTAAAAGGGAAAAGAAAAAAGCCATCCCCCCCCCCTCCCCCCCCCCCCCTCCCCTCTCTCCCTCTCACAATTTCTAACCCCCCCCATCTCTCTCTCTCTCTCTCTCTCTCTCTCTCTCTCTCTCTCTCTCTCTCTCTCTCTCTCTCTCTCTCTCTCTCTCTCTCTCTCTCTCTCTCTCTCTCTCTCTGCCACACCTCGCTCTCTCTCAACCCTAGCTCGTGTTGGTACTCCTCTAAATTTTCCAGCCTCAATCTCTAATTGATGTGATGATGTGCGCATCTGTCCAATAACACATCGTAATCCATGGGATAGATGAGTGTTCATGTAAGCCCCCCCCCCCCCCCCCCCCCCCCCCCCCCCCCCCCCCAACTCTCTCTCTCTCTCTCTCTCTCTCCCTCTATATCTTCCCTCTCTCTCTTTGCCTCCTGCGCTCTCTCTCTCTCTCTCTCTCTCTCTCTCTCTCTCTCTCTCTCTCTCTCTCTCTCTCTCTCACACACACACACACACACACACACAGCTTATGGTCTCAAACCCCACTTTAGGTCAAGTTCCAAAATCGCAATTATTAACAGCAGTGTATTTTTGACCTAGTCATTTTCGACCCAGAATGCATCTAAATGCCCCAATACCCCACCTATGCTTAGTGTTTGATTTGAAAGTATAAATTTCTAGTTATGATGAAATTAAGCTGCGGGTCGGTGACGCTAAAAGCTACGAAATACTGTGAGCTGCTTACGTCAATGCATAGAGCTCTTACCTGCGGTTGCAATGCAACAAATGCATTCGCAATGTGACAACCGAAGAGGGAGTAGGAAGCGCGAGAAGGAGAGAAGTGAGCGCCGTTAGCTCACGCTGTGTATTTCTTATCCAAAAACTTAATAAAATTTTTACAAAGTTGGCTTTTATACCTTAACCAAGGTCTAAAATGTGTAATTTCTGGCGCCCAAGACCTTTGAGACTCCACACTTATTGTATCTGCAACCTAGGTACAATAACTGACCTGTTCTTTACAACTTGGAACTCCCATTGAGCCAGAATAAATCCTGAAATAAATCCAGAATTTACATACGTGACCATTTTGGGTTGTGAAAAATGTGTAACTCCAATCTTTACTGCTTCTTCACTTTGATCTTCGACAACTTGGAACTCCCATTGAGCTAGAATAAATCCTGAAATAAATCCAGAATTTACATACGTGACCATTTTGGGTTGTGAAAAATGTGTAACTCCAATCTTTACTGCTTCTTCACTTTGATCTTCGATGTGCATCAGTTTGTCTTCAGTCTTTAGCAGCTTCTGTTAACTGACATTGACTCAGTTAACATTCCCCTCTTCCTATTTTAGTGCCCGTCCCCGGGCATTGTTGAAAAAGTGTCCTTGCAGGCTGTGGAAGGTTTTGATTGGCTGTTGATGGGCTGATCTTCATTTTGTCGTTGGATTTGTTGACGAGGTTCAATTTGCTGCAACAGCTTCATTGGTCCGAGTAGTCGATTTTGAGAGATGATGTTGCATTTGTCCGTTGTAATAGCATCATGATGAGGCTGCTGTGTATTTATGAAAAGTATGTACAAGGGAAATAGAATGATGAGGTTCTAAATTAGGGTCTAATACTTGGATGACCAAAGGGAAAAAACCCAATGGGAAAATAGTGCCTTTGGTATACGCGCATTATTGGAGTACTTATTAGCATGGGAAATATTAATAAAGTACTCAAGGGATTATTTGCTGATAAATATGGAATAAAAAAGGCAGCAAATATGAGAGGGTAGCATGATGGAACATTGGTTTGCCTGTTGTGGTCTACTCAAGGTGCCTAGGTGGAAGCAAAAAAGAGTGTCTAATGCATATGTCCAAATGTGGGACATCCTATTATGCATACACAACATTGCATGGATAACAATATGCTGTGCAAATAAGATTTTGAGGGGTTCTTCAGAAAGATGGTGTAGCTATAAAAGCATATGACATGGCTTTGCAAGCTGTCACCCCTTTAAGAATGGTTTTCGTTGACGAGGATATGTGCTCTCATTTTACTGTGCACTCTGCGTGAGTGTTGGACTCTAAGACATCGCCAACTGTAAGTTAATAGACTTTGAATCTTATGCTCATCTCATCCAGCATGAGCGACACGACTTTAGATATGCTCAACTCTTCCAGCTTGAGTGTAAGCCTAATAACTACGACCTTAGCACAAAGTTTAATATGACTTGAAGCTTTGGGTCTAATGCTTTGCTCATTTGATGGCTCAGCATCCCGACTCTGACTATGCCAAAGAGTGTTTTTTGCACCCTGGCGACTTGACTTTTTACATTCTTGAGCTTACTACAAACATTTCTTCAGGTAAAAGTAAACTTGAATCCTCAAAAAGAGGATTAGTGAAGGACCAAGTTGGCATTGAAGGTTTCTTTTGCCATACCTGTTTTATCATCTTTGAATTTGCATTCGTGTTGGTTGGGTTGTCCTTCTTTGACTGTGAAGACTCCATTGGTTGTTTGATTCTCCAATTAGGCCTGTTGATAGGAGTCTTTGATGTTGTTGTAGGCCTCTGTTAATCGTTGACATTTGACTTTTGACTTGGAGCATTAGAAGACTTAGGAATCCAAATCTCTTGAGGACCTTTGTATCTCCATTGTTGACTTTGCTTCGTTCTTGGTCTTGGTGAGTTCTTGAGATCTTCAAGCAAGTGTGGTGTAGTTGCAGTTGGCTTGTGGTTGAGTGGTAGCCAAATCTTTGTATACCCTTTGTAGAATCCTTGTCTAAGAGGAACATTCTTTGAGATCCATCTTTGTTTTGTATCCTCTTGCAAGTTGTGGTTGACTTTAGCATCTTTTGATGCTATTTTGTTGTATACCTACTTCTTAGGTATCCTAGGATATTGTCGAGGTTGATACCTTGTGGGCCTTCTTTCTTGGGAGGGTCTTGAAGTTACTTCATATGCCCTAACCTGCGGTTTTTGTACCCATATCTGTCTGTTACCGTCATAGTACTCCTGTTCCTTTAAGCTCTATTGTGAAGCTATCCATCCCATGTGTTTGTTTTTCTGTGTTGATTTCCCGTCTTTAACCCAAATCGGATCATTGACTTTGACTAAACTGCTCTGAACAAACATTTGCTTGAATTTTCTTTGCTTGCTTGAGTACTTTGGTTTATATAACTTTGTTTTTCTAGGTGTCTCCTTAGAGGTTTCAATTGGGTCAGCAATTGACTTGAAATTTTGAAAGCCTGACTTGCTTGAAGAAGCTGATCCATGAGGGTTCTTTGATGTAGAGGCATATGCTGTCACACCTTTTATGCTAATCGGAGGAGATTCCACTTTAGCTTTACCTTTGTCTGCAATTTTGATCTTCATTCCTTCTGGCTTTGGTGGCATTTGCTGCTCAACAGCTATCGTGATTGCTCTTTGCTCTGTTTGATCTGCACTTGCTATTGCCTGATTTGCTTTAAGCTCTTTTGAAGTTCTAATTGATGGAGATGAATCATCTTCAATAAGCTCTGCTTTGATATCAGTCTCCATTCTAACTGTGCTTAAGGACTTTGTGTTGTTGTCCGCGAGTGACCAGTTTTGGTCTTCATTCTTTGTTGTCTCTGAAGACTGCATCTTTATTGAATTCTATATCTCTAACATCTTCTGGGCCATTGGCATTCCCATTATGATGTCTTCTGGCATATCCTTTGCTGTGATCACGTGGAATTGAGCTTTGATGATCTGTGAATTTACTTCAATGGTGTTGGAGATGATTCCCCAGCATTTTGCTCATTTGTCTCCTGATATGCTCACAAATTCAGGAGCATCTTTCAGTTGTGGTTGACCACATTTTTTCCAAGTGCGAAAGGACATGAGGTTCTTGTCTAACTGAAAATTTAGCTTTACTTCGCTTGAGAGTTTTTCTTCGTTTTCACCAACAATGTTGCACTTGATTGAACTTGATTGAACTTTATCTGCATTTTATGTGCTTTGACCACTTGCTTCAATTGATGTTGACTCCATTGGTTGTAATATTGCACCTTTTTGCAATTGTTGAGCATTGTCTACCTGCATTTGAGTAACCTTTGATCTTAGAAGATTCATTGTACTTTCTGGCAGAATTTGTCTCTTCGGAGGAGATTTTGGTGGTGACCTTTGTGTAGCTTTCTTGACTTTAGCTCCCATTGACTTTGACTTTTCTATCACCTGTTCTGGCAGCTTGAGGCTTTGCATCATCTTCAGATAGTCTTTGAATTCAGTCGGGCCATCCATAGGGGTTTGTACAAGGTCGTGATCTTGCTGATATTCGTTACCTTGTGAATCTTGATATGCATATGTGAGCTTGATCACATGTAACTGTTTGAACACTATGGGCTTTGTCGGCTTTTGACTTTGACTTGTGGAGATCATTTGAAACTTTTGTCCTTGATGATCTTCATATAAGCATTTGTTTGCAGATTTTGATGGAATATGGGTCAATTGGAAACTTCCAACAACCATATGATCTTTCAATGGTTTTTGCTTTGAAGAGGTCTGTTGGCTAGAAGCTCTAGGGCTTTTAACTGGTGTAGCATTTCCTGGTACATAAACTGAGCTTGATGGGTTTACAGCTCTCCCCTTCCTAGGGTGATCACTATATCGTGCTTTATTGTAAGAGTTCAAAGCTGTTTGGCTCTGGTTCAGTCTCACCTTTTGGGACTGTGAAGGTACACTTTGGGTAGCATTGTTGATGGTTGACATCTGTAAACCTTCTACATAGTTTCCTATGTATATCCGTGAAACATGACAAATTATTCCCCAAGTTAAGCTGTAGATAGCATTATCTTTGCCCTGATATTGTCTATCCCATGGGTCTCCCTATGATATGAGCTTTTGCAATTTCACGACCCAAGGCATCATAGATGCTAGACTCTCGTCTATATCTACGACTATTTTGGTCAAGGTATATGTTTGTTTGGTCACAACATTGAAGCTTGACTTTCGATGGAGGAGAGTTTGGCTCTGAACAGATTTCTGGGTTCACTTGGGTAATATCCTTCAGCTGTAGAGAGGATGGGCTATAATAAACTCTTTCCTCTGAAATGAACCATCCTTTCTTATCTATCACTGGACGCACTTCTATGAGCTGGTATGTGGGTCGTTTAAACACAGGTTGATCCTTTTTGTATAGTTTTCCTTTTTGGTCTACATAGTGTGCATATGAATTATGTGTACCATACAAAGCTAACATCATTCTATCTGATGTGTCCCTTAGACTCGTGAATGATTGCACACTTGTAGCAATGGATGCAGAATCATTTGCAAACATAGAAGTCTTTTCACCCTTTGGTGATATCTCGACACCTTTACTAAATTCATGCAAGAATTTGTTGTTCAAAGAATCAATTTTAAGCTTTTCAGGTGCATGTGCATCTTTATGCTCATTTTGAACTTGTAGTGTTCTAAAAAATGATTCTAATGGTAATGCAGAATTATCCGATCGCATTAAAAGTGACAAGTCAGTTGCACTTACATCGAGATTCGCATATCCAATTTGATATGTACCTTGCTTGGCGTTTGATGTATCCCTGTTGTCAGGATTTCTTGGACAATCTTCAAAAAAATGTCCACCTTTTCGTCCACAATCTGAGCAATACGCCATAGCTGGTGGTATTTCAGTTGGCTCTGTCATGTCAAGATCTAACTGAGAAGTTTCAACTTCTAAGCTGGCCAAGTTGTCGGCATCTTCTTTCAAAACACTAAGCATCAAGCTGTAGAACGCTCCATCTTGACCTTTGTACCGTCTTTGGCCTGGTTCTCCAATTAGATTTGCTTCTATTGGTTGATCTGTTGGATTTTGCAATTCTAGTTCTCGATTGTAGATCCGACCAATGTAATCTATGTACAATGACCCTGATTGCATATGCACCAAATGTATGCTTTGCGGACTTGTGTAGATTTCTAGATAAACACTCGGGTTGACTATCTGAACTTCTATTTGCACTTCATCTTTGAGCTTGCAATACCTAGCTCCACTGAAGTCAATGAACATCCGGGAGTTCTCTGAATCTGGCTTTACTATGATAAATAGGATCTTGGCTCCTCTGTTGCTTTTGTTGTTCATCAAGTATCTATGGCCTTTTGAATATGTATACAAGACTTTATCTCCATTGTAGCCATATGATATAGTTGTAAAATTTGCTATGTTGCACTTGTACCTGTGTTACCACTGCTACTGGCTTGCTCTATTGTACTTGAACTTTCAGCTCGAGATGAGTCCATGACGATTGGTTCTGTCAAAACTGTCTCCTAGCAGATTTTGGTATTGATTAGCAAAAAAAATTCTGCACGTGTTTGATAAGACTTCTTTTGCCAAAGTACTTTTGGCAGCTGATTTCTCTTAGACTCACAAGAGTTGATTAACTCTAGCTCGAAAGTGTCAGAATTGATTGCAGCCTTTGAAATGATGAAAATCTAGGCCTTGAATAACCTAACCTGCAGATTAGATTGTTATCCGTTTTTTCCACTTGACTTGAATTCAGCTCTTGTCAAGCTCCCAATTCTTTGCCTGCAACCTGGTTCTTCAATCTGAGCTAAGTGAGTCAGCAAATGAGATTTCCAAGTTCTATCCTCGTAAGGAGCTAAAGGACTAATCTGCAACTTGAAACTGAGTTAACAGGTACCAATTCGGATCCGATGGAACCCAAAATTGACTAGTGGCCTTGTATTATGTTGTTCTAGCATTGTACAAGCTCAACAGTCCAAACTCTTGTTTCTGGAGCTCAAAAGTAAATAATCTCGATTATTTACTTTTCTCAGTTTTTACACTTTTTAGGCTTGTTTTGCCAAGTACTTACCTTGTTGTGGTCTCTCGACAAGTTTGGTTGAGTTTGATCAAGATTTGTCCAAGTTATCAACTGTTTAGTGTCCGCAGACTCTGATTCCAAGAATTTGGCTTAAGACTCAAATTTGTAATCCAAATTTCACCAAATTTGATTTGTGGAGTCTACTTGATGTGCTTGACCATGAGGTATACTCAATTGTGCAAAATTTTTCAATTCTGGAGCAAAAGTAAATAATCACGATTATTTATTGCTGTTTTTTTTTTGGAGATTTTTTTTCAAAGGTAAATAATCACGATTATTTACTTTTGGCAAATTTGGGTCAACTGAGCATGTACACTTATTTAACACATCAATATAAGCCTATGAGTCAAGTTTCACTGAATTTGAACAAGATTTTCCAAGTCACACTCAAGTTCTCGACAACCAGTACATATTTTAGTTTTTATCAAGGTTTTGGTCTATTTTGTGATCCAAACTTCATGAGCCTTCACAAAAGATGTTTTCAATCATGCTTAGAGTTTATGGTATCAACCTTGATCAGTTTTGAGCCAAAAGTTAATAATCGCGATTATTAACTTTTGACCTAAAATGACAACTTGTTTAAACTTTTTTCCTAAACAGTCTTTTTATGATCTCTTTTGAGCCTATGAATCAAGTTAAAACTTAATTTGAACAAGATTCACCAAGTCACACTCAAGTTCTCGACAATCAATACAGATTTCAGTTTTTATCAAGTTTTTAGCCTGTTTTGTGATCCAAATCTTTTGTGCCTTATTAACTTTTGACCTAAAATGACAACTTTTTTTTAACTTTTTCCCTAAACAGTCTTTTTATGATCTCTTTTGAGCGTATGAATCAAGTTGAAACTTAATTTGAACAAGATTCATCAAGTCAGACTCAAGTTCTCGACAATCAGTATAGATTTCAATTTTTATCAAGTTTTTAGATTGTTTTGTGATCCAAATCTTTTGTGCCTTTACAAAAGTTGTTTGTACATATGTAATGAATCACTGGTATCAACCTTGATCAGTTTTGAGCCAAAAGTTCATAATCACGATTATTAACTTTTGACATAAAATAACCACTTTTTCAACTTTTTCCCTAAATAGTCTTTTTATGATCTCTTTTGAGTCTCTGAATCAAGTTAAAACTTAATTTGGACAAGATTCATCAAGTTTATCAACTGTTTTGCAGACTCTGATTTCAAGAATCTGGCTTAAGTCTCACTTTTGTGATCCAAATTGCACCAAATTTGATTTGTGAGGTATACTTGCTATGCTTGACCTTGTGGTATGCCCAAATATGTAAGATTGTCAATTTTTGAAGCAGATGTAAATAATCGTGATTATTAACTTCTGCTAAATTTTTGTAAGTTTTTGTTCCAATCTTGACACAGATCTGTTAAGCACCTCAAGTTAAGGTCTCTAGCCAAGTTTCATCAAGTTTTGACAACTTTTGGTCAAATGGTCATCAGTTTTCTGTTCGTAGTCTGACTTTGCAAAATTGGTCACAATTTTCAATCCAATCATTCAAATCTTACCAAATTTGGTTTGTGGGCTTATTACAACATGGTAAAACTAGTGGTATGCTGACTTGGTCAAAAAAGTTGAATGAGGCAGATGTAAATAATCGTGATTATTTACAACTGATTTTTTTTTCATGTTTTTGATCAACTGAGCATATACACATGTTTATCACATGTTTTTGATCAACTGAGCATATACACATGTTTATCACATCAATATAAGCCTATGAATCAAGTTTCATCAAGTTTGGACAATTTTTTTCCCAATTTACACTCAAGACTCAAAAAGTCAAAGTTTTTGGTCAGTTTAGTGATCCAAATCTTTTGTGCCTTTACAAAAGTTGTTTGTACACATGTAATGAGTCAATGGTATGAACCTTGGTCAAATCTGAGCTGAAAGTTAATAATCGCGATTATTAACTTTTGGCCCAAAATGAACACTTTTTTGAACTTTTTCACTGGACAGTCTTTTCATGATCTATTTTGAGCCTATAAATGAAGTCAAAACTTAATTTGGCTTAAACTGTCAAGAAAAAGTAAATAATCTGAGTTTTGGCAAACTTTTGAAAATTTTACCTCAAAGTGTCCTTGAGCTTATCCACTGGTTCATACAATTTTTAGTCTTACTCTCCAATTGGATTGAGTGGTTTGGAGTCTTTTCGTGCTATTTCTAGCCGTAGATCTGAAACTCTGCAACTTTACATAAACAACTCACAGATGATTCGTTTGGAGTGAGTAATGTTCTCAAATCCACCTCGGATCCTACTTACCCTACTCATAGGTTCTCATGCAATGGGGTTGTGGAAAGTGTCCACAAAAAAACAATCGTTTTCTTGTTTTTTATGGTTTTCAGAGCTTTGATCTTAAGACTTGTCTCGTCTACCAATCATTCTCCAAATCTTAATCTAAATTTACAATCCTACAATCCTAAAGGCACTTGGCAAGTACAACTTACCTCCAAGCTACCTCTACACAGCAAAAGACGACAATCTTAAGCTATGCGGTTTCTAAAAAGAAAGTTTTACTCTAGGTGAACTTAGAGGAAGTTAATGGACAATTACACAAGACGCTCATGTTTTCTCTAGTTAGGTCTATTAGTCCCCAGCAACGGTGCCAAATGTGGGACGCATGTCTAACCTCACCATCCTATCTTATTGCTATATTAGCGAGAACCACGATTAATTTGTTAAACCATGGGACGAAGCTGACTCGACTAGTGCATAGAGGTTACAAGAGGTTGTCAATCTCTTGGAAAAAAACTAACAACTCGCATCTAACTCAAGCTACACTCAAGTGACTGAAATCACCAAAAGCCAATAGCTCATCGACAAGCAAATCATATCCGTTACAACATCAAATGACATCCAAACGTAACGAAACTTCTAGGACAAGTTTATAAGACCTAAGCACACATGCTTATGGTCTCAAACCCCACTTTAGGTCAAGTTCCAAAATCACGATTATTAACAGCAGTGGATTTTTGACCTAGTCGTTTTCGACCCAGAATGCATCTAAATGCTTAGCAATGATGCCCCAATACCCCACCTATGCTTAATTTTTTATTTGAAAGTGTAAATCCCTAGTTATGATGAAATTAGGCCGCAGGTCAGCGACGCCAAAAGCTACGAAATACTGTGAACTGCTTACGTCAATGCGTAGAGCTCCTACATGCGGTTGCAATGCAACAAACACATTCACAATGTGACAACCGGAGAGGGAGTAGGAAGCGCGAGAAGGAGAGAAGTGAGCGTCGTTAGCTCACACTGTGTATTTCTTATCCAAAAACTTAATAAAATCTTTACAAAGTTGGCTTTTATACCTTAGCCAAGGTCTAAAATGTGTAATGTCCGACGCCCAAGACGTTTGAGACTCCACACTTATTGTATCTGCAACCTAGGTACAGTAATTGACTTGTTCTTTACAACTTGGAACTCCCATTGAGCCCGTAACACATTAAAATATTACAATGGCTTGAAATAAATCCGGAATTTACAATACGTGACCATTTTGGGAAAATATGGAAAATGAGTAACTCCAATCTTTACTGCTTCTTCACTTTGTTCTTCGATGTGCATCCGTTTGTCTTCAGTCTTTAGCAGCTTTTGTTAACTGACGTTGACTCAGTTAACATTCTTCTAAAGAATTCAAAGTAAATAAAAAAATGCTTGACAAATCTTATCAAAACGCTTTCTAGTCATTTCTTAGCGCTTTCCAACAACTTGTTTCGCAGTTTTTAACCACCTATTGAGCACCGTTGAGAACTTCAGAGCACTTTCTAACCACCTGGTCACCACTTCTAAGCACCTAGCTACCACTTTCAAAGCACTTTTAAAGCACCTTCAGAGCAATTTCAAAGAACATGGTTACCACTTTCTTGGTACCAAAAACCATTTCAGATCACTTCCAGACCACTTATTGATCAACAGTAAGCACTTCAAAGCACTTTCATTAGAGCACTTTCAAAGCACTTGGTTACCACTTTCTTAGCTTAAAATAATTTGAAATCACTTTTTGACCACCTATTGATCAACAATAAGCACTTCAAAGCACTTTCTTACCACCTAGACAACACTTTTACTCCTTGTGAGCAGTTAAAGTGCTTCAGATTGCAGATTGGTTACTTGAAAGCACTTTGAAGTGCTTTCTAAGCACCATTCAGTATTGTGGAGCACTTTCTATCCACCTGGCTACCACTTTCTTTGCACCATAAAGCAAAACTTACCACTTGGTCAAAACTTCATAAAAAGCAATATAGAGTTATATCAAAGCACTTCAAAGTACTTTGAAGGACCCTTTCACCACTTTGAAACACTTTCTTACCACTTATCAAGCATTTTCAAGCATATTGTAGGCACCATTGAGCACTTCAAAGCACTTTTAGGTGCTTTTAAGGCATTTATTAGAAGTTTCTAAGCACTTGTGAGCACTATGAAGCCTTTTCTAACCACTTGGTCAGCAATTCCTACTTCAAGTAAGCAGTTTAGACCTATCTCAAAGCACTGCATAACATGAAGCATACCTAGTCTTAACTTCAACCACTTGGTCAACACATTCTCCTTATCTATTGAGCAATTTGAATTTATCACAAAGCACTTCTAGGCACTTTTAGCAGCAAGCTGACCTGCAAGGAGTTCAAATCTTCTTTAAGCCGCCCTGAATCAGTATTGACACCTGCCTTGGAAAGCATCTTGGTGATAGTTGTGACCTCTACCTCTTTGTGGTCTACCTCCCGTGGATCTGAATCAGGTGAGGTCTTGAGCACCTCCAGCTCCTTGTTTAGTTTGTCCAATTCCCTGTAGAAGTCACTGAAAGCAGAAAAATGCCCTTCATTTCTAAGCCACAGGTCCCTCTTTTGTTGCAGCTGCACTTTCACCTCGCCCAACAGCCTTTTTTGCTCATTCTCCTGACCACTAAGTCCCTTCGCCATGCTAAGCACCAGCTGAATATACATTGGCGTCTCTACTGCCTGAAATGGTTGCAGCTTGCTTGTTAACATTGTCAGTATTGATGACAAGGCACCGTCATAGATAGATGCTTCTATTTGAATGACACCTGTCAAGCCATAATTGGTGCAAAACTTGTTGATCTTCCGCTCCAAACCCCCTTTTTGCATCTTGTAGTTTTCAAGGACACTGCCACCAAACCTTGCCCATGCAATCCGATGTCCAGTCGAATCACTCACTGCTGTTGAACACTTCTCATACACAAAAACTCGTGCAAATTTTGTTAGCAGCTCACCATTGGATGTGGTTGCTTGATATACCTTCTGGTACAAAAGATGGCACTCGTCAACGAACTCATCTCTCACATGATTGAGAAATAGCTTTGTGTTTTTCTTGTGCAGACACTTGAAGACACTTAGCCACTCCTCATCATCGGGGATATATTTATCTGTGAGCTCTTTAGGTAGCTTTCCCTCTAGGCTGAGCCCGTACTCCTCATGCAGTTCCTCGGTCGAGAAGCAAAATCTTGATAGCCGCGGGTACTCCATTGCTGCAAGCACCAGAAAACAGATCTTGTTGAAAGCCCAACTTTGCAAACACTGAAGCAATGGAAAAAAACAATGCAAAACATACACATGCATATCTTTCGATGACTTCGTTGACAACTTCGAGTTGGATGCAACGCATTCCAGAGTGCCAAGTAGAGCCTTTACCCCCACTTTTGATGGACTGCTTCGCGTCGTGAGCTCATTGGTTGGAGGGGTTTGATCTTGAAGTTCAAGTTCATACATTGTGCCCTTCCCGGTCTTGTGACTTGGTAAACCGCGTGCAGGTGACTTCATCTTGCAGCCTACAGCTTGACTGTACAGTAAAGAGGATGAGCTTATGATCACGCAGAGAAAGACTAATGCCTACAACTCCAAGTGCTACAGTATGATGCATGCAAAGCTTGACTTCGGTAAAGCAGACAGACAAAACGGGACATGCAAACTGTTTATGAGCATGACTGGCGACCTCCGTTTGCAAAAAGGATGCATGTCTTATGAGCATGAGGAGAAAGATTAATGCATGCATACGTGTAGCTCCAAGTGCTACAGTATTCATGATGCATGCAAAGCTTCACTTTAAAAGCAGCAGAAAAACGACACATGCAGACATGGAAACCTCAACACTTCAAAATGGCAGTAGGTTAACCTTCCTAATCCGCCAGAGTAGAGGCAAAAGTGAATGAGATGTCTGCAAACCTCAGCAGTAGGGTTTACCTTCTCAGTCCGGCAGAACAGAGGCGATAGTGAATGAGATGAGCGTTTGTGTTGGAGCTCAAGGAGATCACCTGGCACACGGGAAAAAGTTGACATTGACGTGGTTCTATGACAAGTCACATAATGCATACCTTGGAATGATGATTGAGACGCCCCTTCCAACTACTAAGGCCACTAACATTTTAAAATTCCTCTTTTCTTTATTGAAATGATCACAAATTCCTTTCCAAAATATCTCTTGGTGGTACCCCAAAAAGTGAAATAGTGGTACCACCAATATATGCTTAAACCCTACAAGAAAAATGTGATTTTTGGAAAGACAAGAAGATTCATCTCAAGGCAACAGGTGAGCAGCTCCGCTTGAATTTTGAAAGGGGTAGTATGAAAAAGTCAGTGAGGAAATACAACATAATGTTGTTATGGTAGAAGTATCTACATATGTGTTGCAGGTATACAATAAGGCACATGAGAAAGGTGTAAGAACTAAAGGTGATTTGTGGCCTTATGCATTGAAGACAATGGAAGCAGGCAAGGTGACTCATGGCAAACTATGCTAGGTTGGGAATTGCATTCAAGAAACTACACGATGGGTTGATCCGGTGGATTCTCTTATAGTATATGCATTTATTGCCAAGCCTCAAGCTAACGAAGCGATAGTAGAAGAAAAGCGTAAAAGAGATGAAGATACTGCAAGAACATCAAAAAGAGCTACTAGATCTAGCAGTAAGCAAGATGAGGGGGTTGCTCCCAAACCTACTCGTGAGGTGGTTATGGAAGAGGTATCAAAACATAAGAAGCAACGTAAGCCTGTTAATTCTCACGGCTCACGGATGCCCTATCACCTACGATATACGTCGTATTATTTATTTGGTAGAGTCAGGGACCAGGCTTGTCGGTCCAATAGAAAAAGGGTAGAGTGATCGCTGATGAGAGGTGCACTCTACCTGGAACATTCAAGGGTTAGTTGGCTAAGCAGGGGCATCCAAGTGTGAAAGGGCGAACTCATATAAAAGTCAACTAAACCTAAAAATCATTCATTATTTCATTTGTGCAGTTGAAGAGAGCTCTTGCTCCATCTCCATCTTCTTCTTCTTCATCTCCTTGTGTGTGTGTATGCGAGAGAGAGAGAGAGAGAGAGAGAGAGAGAGAGAGAGAGAGAGAGAGAGAGAGAGAGAGAGAGAGAGAGAGAGAGAGAGAGAGAGAGAGAGAGAGAGAGAGAGAGAGGACGTGTGTGATCAAGCATTGCAACGACGGCACGACGGCTCCTTCTTCTTCGCGACGAGGAATCCTCCACGAAGGCGAGCGTAGGGTGGTGAGTGACACACCCTTGCTCTCTTGAATTTGCTAGATTAGTCTGGTTGTGTGCTCGGAGCCATTTGTGGCTTGTACACAGTGTATCGGCAAGTCCCTTGCATTGAAACATGCGATAGACACACACATTTTTGGTGCCGTTGTCGGGGAAATCCTCTGCATTAAGCTCGAGTGGCACTCTGTGTGCTGCGTTGTGGTGCAATTTCAAATGTAGGAAAGGTAGAGAAGGAATGTGTGTGTGTTGAGAAGGAGTTTGTTTTGATGTTGTGTATTGTTTTGTTAATAAGGTATTGAAAGGTACTGTGTTTTTTCTGTTCATAAGGTGTTTTCTCTGTAAAATAAAAATAAAGGTAGGACCAGGATCGAGAATATCCCTCAGACCCAAGCCCAGACCCAAGCCCAAGCTCACACTCAGGCTCATGCCTCAGTCCCCCTTTAAAATTACGTATTTTAGCCTCACACTTAGGTAAAAATTGACCTTTTTGAGGAGCAACAGAGCTTCGGATAACTGAACGTGGTGCTGTAAAGCACACCACGACCCCTTGAGCGGTACGCTCGTTTCGAGCTATCACACATTTTAATTTAAAACCGATTATTAAAAAACATCAAAAAACGAGTGAGAACGAACGCCTAAAAAAGTAAGCAGTTAAAATTCGAGGTTATTCGTCGACGCTTATAGGGTTCCCAAGGCACATGCATCTACATTCTCGTCGTGTGCTAGAAACGGAGCAACTAGCGAGCATTTCAACTTACGCGAGTTCTCAATATCCACCCTACCTTAGGTTCCGGGTCCTCGACGGGGACCCAAAGTAGTACCACTCAGGACCATAGTGTCTAGTGACTCTTCCTCTGACTACAACGTCATGGAGGGTTATCCAATGCCTAATCCTGATAGCTCAAGCCAAGACATGCATGCCATGGGCCCATGGTTCGGGCCGAGCGTGCTTAGCCTCTTTAAGGAAACCTTTAGTAGAGCCACTCGCTCCGAACATGGAGCTACTGATGTAAATGAGAGGGGTGGGGAAGTAAATTCGCCATTCATGACCAACGTAGACCCCATGCTCTTAGAGAGTGTGCACGTGAATACTCCATTCACTGCACCCCTGCCTCTTCAGAGCTATTCCCCTCCGAGGTCATATTACCTGATGGTAGAAGCCTTGCCGAAGTGCAAGAGGTTGAGCAATTTATCATCGCGGCTAGGAAAAAGGAATTTGAGGACTTACGCAAGGCAGAGCAACGAAGAGAGTTGAAAGAAAAAGCCCCTATGTCAATATCATTGCTAGGAGAGCAATCAAGTGCTCCTGACTTAGCAACCACTAAGGGCCAACCCATAGAGAGCAACATTACATCTAGCTCAAAGGACACCCCTAGAACCTCAATCCTAGATGGAGCATTCTTAAATGAGAACTGGGAGTACGAACTACAAACAGAAACTCTAACCGACCTATACACAGGTCACACCTATCACGTGGGTTGGTTAGATGTCCTACAATCCACAACGGGAGCTACTAGTGTGGAGGATCAACAACAAAGAGTTTGTGAGGTCATCCATAGGGTTATTGAACTAGAGAGACAAAAAAAGGGGATCCACATGCCTTCAACGGGTCTCATGAGATTCTTGGATACAGGGAAGACTAAACAACCAACCTTATTGCAAATGGAGACTCCCTCGGTGAGTCCAATGGATCCTCCATATGTTGTTTTGCCAGGGGTCTCAGTGCAATATGAGCCCACAAGTGATAGCTTTACTTTTCCAAGTCTAGCTCATCTTTCCCTTGATGAAACCACGGCTACCATGCCTACCCCAATGATGGGCATCCCAAGAAACACGCCATGGACCTCATTTGTTAGTAAAGCACCACTACATAGTAGCTCAATGCCTGCAACAATACCTACAAGTGTGTATAAATCATATACACCTATGGGTCCTCGTACTCATGTAGTCCCTACCCCTCCCATTGTTTCAACAACATATGCTCCACAACCACAACACCCATGTTCTATTTCCATGGGACCATACCGGCTAGCATTAGCATGTCACATCCGATGTCTGCTATGCCTAGGGCCACACATATGAACTTTGGGCCGCGACATGGCACAACACCGTACCAAACGTGGAACCCAAGGGCTTCGTATACTCCAAGCCCTATGCCAATACCTACTCCACATGTAGACTTTGGAGCGCCTTCACCCACGGTGCTTGCTCACTTAGGTGTCTTGGCAACTTTGCTCAAGCTATCGGTCGATCTATTGCTGAGAATATGCGTAACACGCCTGATAGAGAACCTAGAAGTAAGGTGGTACAAATAGCCAAGCTCACACAAAAATTTAGTGGAGACGGGGATGTGAGAAGCATATCGAAGTGTTTGAACAAATATGCGATTCTCTAGGACACTACAAGAGGTTGTGTGCTCTTGTGACGCTGTTAGCGACGGAAATACATTGGGTTTTTATAACCCCCGGCGTCGCTAAAACCGTCGCTACGAGCGTCGCTACGAGAGCGTCGCTATATACGTCGCTATATGCGTCGCTATACGCGTCGCTATATAGCGACGCATATAGCGACGCATATAGCGACGTTTACACAGAAGACTATAGCGACGCTCATAGCGACGCTACAGAGCCATAAATAGCGACGCTTATAGCGACGCCCGAGAGAATTCAATGCCCTGCCACCCATCAACCATATTGTACTTGATTCACTTTTTAAAAAAAGTGCAAGGGTAGATAATAGACCCAAAATAGTCACCCACAAGACGCATTGTTTGCAAAATTGACAATTGTACACATCATAGGCAAAATGAATTGATTGGCAAATGTAATAATGACAATTGTACAACATCATAGGCATAAAGAATTGATTGGCAAAAGGAACTGCGGTGACAAATGTAATAATATACATGGTTCAAAAAGACGTATAAAATCCGTCTCATGATACATAAGCTATGAGAAACCCTAAACTAATGCTATCTAGCTACGGCTAAACTGATGTCGTCTAGTCAGACGTCTCATCGCGTCCAAGCGGCGTATCTGTCGGATTCTGTAAAAAAAGACAATAAGACAGCTTTCAGTAAGTATAAACATATAACGACATTTATAAAACAATACAAAAAATAAAATAGAGTAAACCCTAATACTAACCATGCCGCCGCGAGAACTGAGAATGTCCATCTGGGCGTTTAAGCCCTTCCTGCCTGCGTACTCGCGCTCGTACGGTGTGGGATCACGTCCTGTCATCTACCACTGTCAAAACATACAAAGATTTCATTATGTTAGAACTAAAAAACTCATAAACCCTAAACTATCGAACATAAAGAGCAATGTGAAAACACTTACAAAATCGGCCTCAAATGATGCCCATCCACCGCTCCCCAAGTGGTGCGAGCTCCTTGCCTCTACTCGCGCTCTGGCTGCATCCTTTTGTTGCTTCCACTTGTCGGGATTCTCGCACGCTGCTTTCTTCGCATTCTTCCAATCTTCTTTGGCCAGCCAATCTGGCCTGTTCCACCCATTCTTGATTGCTTTTTGCACTTCGGAACGCTTGTGTTTGCAGTATTCGCGCATTCGAATCTTCATCAGGTCTTCATTGAAGCGCTGATCCCGTGTTGGAACGGGAAACTCATCATGAAGTATGCTGATGACTCTGTTTTTTAAATCACTTGGTACTTCACTCCATTTGTTTAGTATGTAGTGTCTAAACAGCTGAGAGCAAAGACCACGCATGCGTGAGATCACCTTCTTGCCGTCATCATCCATGATGATGCCGTCGCTGATGTCGACGGAATAAGGCAAGCCCTCTGGCCGGTGACGTGTGAACCTGGGTGTCCCGGCAGGGGTCTCTAGCGGCGTGTCGATGGGGGTACGGACGTCAGGTGTCTCCACCGGCGTCTGGGCCCCGAAGCGAGGAGTGTCGAGTGGGGTGGCTCCTGGCAGAGTAGGTAGAGGTGTGTAGCTTCTAGGAACAGTCAGCCGTGCAAAACCTGGCGTAGATGGCGATGCTGTGGCTGGTGTGGGGGCGGGCAAAGAAGGGGAGGGTAAAGAGCCTCATCGAACACGAGGTGGTGTGGAGGCATCGGTGGCGGAATCCCCACAACAACCGCCACCGCCACCACTAGAGCGCCGGTGTCTAGACGAGTGTGAAGCTCGTCTCGTCGACGTCGAAGCTTCGGAGCGCGCCGAATGCTCCGAAAGAGAGGGAGATGCGGATGGAGTAGGAACGCGCGATGATGCGCCAGAGCGATGACGCTCCACGTACCACTGTCTCTGCTGCGGTGACAAAGAAGAAAGAAACTCCTCATCATCCATACCTGCATTAAACACACGAATATTTAAACTTAATATTGAATGAATAGAGTAGACAATGACGCAAAGACCATTAAATACAATGACGTAATGACGCATATAAATACAATGACGCAATGAATTGAGTGATAGAAGAGGCAAGTCGAAAACTCAGAATTTTCAATCAAAAGATGTGAGCGCGAGTAAGAGCGTTATACACCATGGAAGGTACTTAGAGAGCCAGAGCTTTTACAACACGGAGCAAAATTGTTCAAATACAATATTTGTGGCTTTAAGAGATCTCTCTCTCATCCTCGCGTAACTCAGCATAACTTCCTATATCTATATAGAGCTCTCCGTTTAAACATATATCCTCTGTTTCATTTTGTAGCTCCTCTGCATGCACCCCATATAGAGTAGTAGCATCTTGATGCTCGTCTGGCACCACCGCAGCGGCTTCTGATTGAGCATCTTCTCTGATCTCCTCCATTGATGTCGTTGTGATTGGCACATGGTAGCCTTCATACGTCCTTGCACTACGAGGGGCTACCTCTATGACGTACCACCAGTTTGATGTAGACTTTGTAGGATGAAATATTACCTGTCAAAGCCACATAACTTACATGAGAGCTTTCAAGCACATAACTTGTAAAAGGGGGATGTTAACTATTTACATACTTACTTGTTCACAATGCTCGGGTAGTACGAAAGTGTCTCTTAGGTCAGTCCATTTCTTAGTATAGTCCACCTCAAGAAAACCAGACTCTCCTCTACGCACAGTAGCGTTGTGACCCTCCATGATTATCTTGAACCATTGCACGTCGAACAAGTCGACAAAAAATCCTCTGTAATCGATCCTCAAAATCTCTTGCAGCGTGCCGAAGTAAGTGAGTTCCGCCACCACAGGATCTGCATCAGAGGAACGTCGTCGACTAGACTGTTCAAATTTTGCCATGATTCCACAATCTTGAGTAAAACGCTTTTTGTCGATTCGTTCCACCCTAAAATGTCGACCTTTACACCATGCTGCTGTGTATGACTTATACTACAACGAACAAAGATTATGAGTGGCCGTTCAAACGTTTATAAATAAAGTCACTTGCTAGTCGTACATTGCAAACTTACCTTGGTCGCGCAACCCCGAGAGTACTCCCACTCTTCTTCAGTCACTTCGTCACCGCATTGTTGTGCGCTTTTCAATTGGTTGTGCAACCATCTTAAGCTCATGAAGGTTGGTAGGCTCTCCAGAACCGCTGGATAGTGCATCGGTGGTCGTCTTCCCCGTCTCCACTCGATTCGTGCCCTTTGTCGCTCTTGCTTTGCATCCTCATATTGTGAAATCCACTTTTGCATCACTGGATTGTGAAGCATGCAAAATCGGTTGATTTTAGCCTCTAGATCTTCCGTCATCTTCTTCTCAACACCGAGATTGCACATGACAATCCCAGATATGCGCTCATCATCTATGGTTCGCCATAGCGTGTCCCGGGATTTATCAAATCCGTCTAGCCACTCTCCAATGTACACTAGGGACTCTGATACCAACCAACCTTCTGCCATGCTACCCTCCGGACGTGCCTTTTGACGCACATATCCCTTAAGCGTTTTCATGAAACGCTCTAAGAAGAACATCCATCTGGAATGAACTGTGCCAGCTATTTCCACCTCATCAACTATGTGAACAAGAAGATGCACCTGAATGGTTAGCATTGTAGTAGGAAAATGTTTCTCAAACATGCACACAAGCTCCGCAGCATTTAGTTTGGCGAATGGTATGGAGTCTACGTTGATCTCCTTTTGTGAGATCCATTGCACCAGCTTTGCAAGTTTGTAGATTGTGTTACGGATGTCGAGAGACAAACATCCCTCAATGGCAACCGGTAAAATAAACTGTAAAGTATGTGCAGCAATGATATTAAAGTCCACATTTTATGCAATGATATTAAAGTCCACTATGAACGTACCTGACACATTTTATGCCAATCGTGTGACTTCAAACCGGTAAGCTTTCCTTCTTTAGTAAAACACGTTCGGAGCGAGTGCATTACGCCAGTGGGGGTCCGCAAAGATCGAATGGTCTCTTTTACTTTGCGTTCTTGGGCTCCTGTGAAAATCCATGGTGCTTTAGGGAGTTTTATCGATCCATCAGACGCTGTTTGCGGCCAATATTGCTCCATACGATCCACATTTCTAAGGTCAACTCTGGCTCCCAAAGTATCTTTCTTGCCGGTCAAATGGTCCCATAGTAGATTACCCACATTCTTGAATATGTGCATTGGATCGAGCAAGTGATTGATCATGAGTCGGGGCCAGTATGGTAACTCGTACCATAGAGATAGTCTCTTCATCCCTGGAGGCAATCCGTCATCGCACATCTCCTTCTGCTCTAACCATGCTTGTGCAGACATCCTTGGTGGCTCTCTTCCCAAAAAGCCGTCGCGTAACACATGATTCTCTGGAAGATACGCTTGATGACCTTCGTAGATTTGCTTCTTCAGTGAGGGTGCCCTACGTGCATTCAGTCTAGGTCCACATGTGACACATGCTCTGTATCCGCTTGTTTGAAGCCCTGCATGTATACACATGATAATAGATCAACTATGGGAAAAAACAAGATTTACAGTGTCTGAGTGAGGAGTGTCAATAGATCACCTGAGCATTCTGTTAGCCCGGGATAGTCATGCATGGTCCACATTAGAATGCCTCTGATCAAAGCATTCCGTCGTCCTGTGTGTCGGCTCATATCCACCACCTCTATGCCAATCCACAATTGTTGTAGCTCTTCCAATAGTGGACGAAGATACACATCCATATTCCCCACTTTATATCGCCCTGGCACAATCAAGCTTAGCCATAGGTGCCCCTTCTTCGTAGTCAACCACGGGGGAATGTTGTAGTTGACGATGACAACGGGCCATACACTGTAAGATGTTGATCTTTGACCAAATGGATTTACGCCATCCATAGCCAGGCCTAAGCGCAAATTTCGAGCTTCCCTGGCAAAATCCGACCATGTTCCATCTATATGTTTCCACGCTACGCAATCTGCAGGAATTCGTAGCACACCATCCGAAGATTTATTCTCCTCATGCCATGATGCTAGGGCGGCCATGGACTTACATTCGAAGAAATGCTTGATGCGAGGAAGCAGAGGGAAATGTCGCAAAACCTTTTGTGGAATTTTTGTCCCGTGGAGATCTACTCGATATCTTTCGGAATCACATTTCGGACACTTCTCCATGTCTATGTATTCCCCTCTGAAAAGAATGCAGTCATTAGGACAAGCGTGGATAGAATTGTAATCCATCCCCAAGTTTCGCAAAATCTTTCTTGCTTCATCTCGGGAATCTGGCATCACATTGTCAGCTGGTAGTATGTGCTCTTTCAGCAATCTACACAACATAAAAATATGATACAGTCGTGTAAAAATCTATCAGATCATTATACATTTAGAGTTCTATTAAAGTAAACTAATTGTAATAGATCACCTGAAAAGCGCTGTGACGCTAGTGTCACTCCATCCAAACTTTGCCTGCATGTTGAGAAGAACCAGGAGTGCTTTCAATCTAGACATACGTGCTCCATTATACAATGGCGTATCGGCTTCACTTTTCATATCATCATAGATAAGCCTTTCTGAATCCATGATCGTCTCGATCATTTCATCAATCTCGGGCTCAAACATTGCCTCGTTGGGAATGTGCTCTGCATGATCATCCCCCGAGCTGTCAGAGGCTACATCTTGTGGCCTCACATATGCTGCTTGACCAAAGCGCCTGCGAACACGTCTATTGGGTTGCAAGATTGCTGCTTGTTGGCCAGCGTCAGAGTCCGACGAGTTATAATTGGCAACAACTCGATCTATAATAGATGGATCGAACTCGCCAAATTCGCGAACGTGCTGCAAAGAAACACGTCTTGTCCGTCGCACAGCATGCTTGCATTGATTACAAGGACATAAGACCCTCGTTGAGAGATAGGTGTTTCGGTTGGACGGTCCCACATCCTCGTCGCTACTCATAATGAGGATAAAAAACTTATAACCTGGACAACAAATTTAATATTCTATTGGCATTCTTCGTCTTATCTCTCTCTCTCTCTCTCTCTCTCTCTCTCTCTCTCTCTCTCTCTCTACCTCACATTCTCTAGTCATGTCCAATCCCCGCACACCTCGGTCTAGAGGTGCACGGAGATCAGAACCACCGGGTTATAATCTCGTCTTTATTGGTCAATACCTATATTTGTGGGTACAAGAAATCTACACACCCACGTCTACATGATACTGCATGTAGTGGACAAAACCCCTTTGCCTCTTCTCTAGCTGTAGCACTTCACAACATCTTAACATCTTTTCACAGTAGATCTTTTCATTGTTTGTCTAACTCTAAACCCTAAACCGTAAGTAATTCTTGCGTGGACTCGATCTAACGTAAATAAGCGTAAATCTAAATAAACGTAAATCTAACTAAAAATAAAGCTAAATCTAATTTAACGTAAGTCTAATGACTAGAGGTTGTCTAGATGGTCATTGTGTCGGGGATGTAGTGACTCTTGCCGCCCTGAAGATCCACCTTCTTCCCTATCTTCTGAAGACATTTCACCAGTACTTTTGGATCGACGGAGCCCACCATGAGTGAAGGCAGCAATACCCTATATTCCATTGAGGGCTTTCTTCACCCGCTTCATGCAGGCATCGCAGTCTATGGAGACCTAAATCTAATCTAATATAACGTAAATCTAAATCTAGCTTAAATAAACGTAAATCTAGTTAAAAATAAACCTAAATCTAATTTAATGTAAGTCTACATATAACCTAATCTTTAACGTCTTTTAAGATAGTTTCCTACGACGTTATAACTCTCTTCTTCTTGTGTGTGTGCGCGTGTGTGGATGTGTGTGCCAATAAAAAGAGATAAATGGTATAACCTTTCTATCACCCATGCCAAGTATGATAGATTGATTATGCCATTTCCCTCTTGAATAATAGGTCTTGAGTTCAACTCCTCGTCGGCTAGATCTTTAGGTCTTTTAATTTTAATTAGTTTCCTACGACGTTAAATTAGTTTCTCTCTCTTTCTCTCTCAACGTGTGTGCGTTTTTTTGGATCGTATGCATGTTTTCTCTCTCTTTTCCTCTCTCAATGTGTGCGTTTTTTTGTTTATGCATGTTCTCTCTCTCTTTTCCTCTCTCAATACGTGCGTTTTTTGTTTATGCATGCTCTCTCTCTCTTTTTCTCTCTCAATGTGTGTGTGCATTCTTTGTTTATGTATGTGTGTGTGCGTTTTTGTTTTTGTTTGTACTCTTTCTCTCTCTCTCTCTCTCTCTCTCTCTCTCTCTCAAAAACACTATGTGTGTGTGTGTGTATGTGTGTGTGTGAGAGAGAGAGAGAGGGAGAGAGAAAGAGGGGAAGGGAACATGAGAATGAGGAAAGGGAAGGAGCATACCTGGCTCTCCTTCCTCTCCTCGTGTGTGTGTGTGTGTGTGTGTGGAGAAAAGAGAGAGAGAGAGAGAGAGAGAGAGAGAGAGTGAGGGAGAGCGTTACCTGCTCCTTGCTTGAGGGCGCCGAAAAACTCAGATATGAGATCTGAGTTTTTGGGCGCGCTCGGTTATTTTTTTACCCCAGCCGGCGTCGCTATGAGTGTCGCAAATTTACAAAGAAATTTGCGACGCTCATAGCGACGCCGGGATTTTTTTTTTTGAGCGTCGCTGTGTGAGCGTCGCTAATATGAATAGCCTCTTGTAGTGGGAGAACACAATGACCTGCATAAGAGTAATGCTTTAAACCTAACCTTAAGTGGGAAGGCTGGGGAATGGTATAGAACACTAAGGGTGGAAGAAAAAACGATTTACCCTACTCTTAGGAGATTGTTCTTAAAAGAATACATACGAGAGGGAGTGCTTTGGGGTGCAGCCTCTCAACTCCCGAAAGCCCACCCAGAGGAAGGAGAGTCGGTGAGAGACTTTCCAGACGAATTGCTGGCAGCAGAAGGATTAGGAACATAATTTTTGCCACTCGTAGCAGAACCATAGGAAGTGGCTGCATTGCTGTTACCACCCTTTCTTTGAGAAGCAATAAAAGCCTGTTCAATTGCACGCTGTCTAGTCCTGTTTTTTCTGGAAAGTGACTCTTGCAACAACAATGTGCATAATGCATCAAACTTGACAACTTCTGGATTTCCTTGGGTCATAAGTCTCCAAGTACTAGCAAAAGTCTGGTAAGAATCTGGTAAGGCATCAAGAACAATCTGCACAAGGGAACTGTCTGAAATAACTTCACCTGCAGAAATAAGTTGCTCATTGATATCCTTGACACTAGCAAGGAAAGTGTCCATATCATCTTCCTCATGCATAATCTTCGACTCCAGCTCTTTACGCAACAAAGCAATTTTAGCCTCATTGCGGCTTGTATAAAGACCAGCCAAAATATCCCAAGCCTGTTTTGCAGATTTTGCTGAACGGATGTGAGGAACAATGGTGCGCTTCACAGACAATGCAATCAATGCATGAGCCTGCGCATCCTTTACATACCAACGATCTTGTTCTGCCGTAGGAAAAACAACTCTAACAGCAGCAATCCTTGTAGCAAGACCTGCAACATCCTCAACATCGCCTACATCCTCATAACTAGGACGTACATCAATGCCCTACACAATGTTCTAGACGCCTTTTGACACAAGAACATGTTGCATCATATAAGCCTACATAGGGTAGTTATCCCCATCCAACCTGTCCTCAGCAACAAACATCTTGAACACATCTGTGTTGTTGTTGTCAGCCATTGTAAATGCCGCACCTGATGTGAAAACTGCCGAAAAATAGGAGAAACGGAGCGGGAACAACACGTGCTATATAGCACAAACCATAGAAGACTATAAGGCACCTGTTATGCAAAAAACGGCACTGAAAAAATTTCTGCACAAAATGACGAAATAGCCTGTGCAGTATTGCTTGTAGTGGAAACGGAGGCCGAAATGAGCCCAAATCAAAATTCTGAGCAGATCGAGCTCCACGAGCTCGCCCAAAATATTTGTCGACCTGCGAATGCTCGCCAAAGCTCACTGAAATCGGAGAAAGTGACTAGGTGTGTGCTGGAGCAGCTGGCGACTAAGCCCGGGAGGACGTGACCTGCTCTGATACCAATTGTTGGAATTAGGGTTGCAGAGAAACGCACACAGCTTGGAGAAGACGAAGGAAGCTCAAGGCACACAATAGAGAGTGTGTTACTTAGTGTGCAATGGAAAGATAGATAGCCCTAGAGTGATGGGCGTATATACAATGCTCGGGGGAAAAAAACCTCCTAAAGAGGGAAAAAATGCCCCGGCGGTCCTAGTGTTCACACACATCACTACCACATGTATATAGTAACATTTTCTGTGCTGTGTTTGTGGCACCAAGGCATATGCCAAACAACCAAAAACATGCATGTGTCAATAGAAGGCTTTATATTATGCCATGCTTCATATGGAATAATAGACTACAAAGCTTTTGTAGGACACTTGTTTAGTACATAAATGACACACATGATGGCCTCAAGCCAAAACGAATGCGGCAAAGCTTGACTTTTGACCATACATCTTGCCGTTTTCGTAAGTGACTTGTTTTTTCTCTCAGCAAAACCATTTTGTTGAGACGTACAAGGCATTGTACCTTTGTGTTTTATCCCACGACTAGCCAGAAATGCATTAAATTCATGAGACATATACTCCCCCCCTCGATCGAAACGGAGAGTGTCCATAATACATTTTGAGACATTTTTAGCCATAGACAAAAATTATTTGAAGCACATAAAAAATTCGGACTTCACTTTAAGCGGATATACCCATGCATGCCTGGAGTAATCATCAATGAAAGTCACAAAGTAAAGGTAATTGCCTAAGGACGGAGTTTGTTTGGGTCCACAAACATCACTATGTACAAGCTGCATGTGGCCCTAACTGAACCATCCTTTGGAAACTTTAAACGTTGCATCTTACCCAAAATACAACCTTTACAAACATGTTTGACATGTGCTTCGAGAGGTAGCAAAGAAGCAACCATATCAGATTTTTACAAACGCAACAAACTGACAAAATTCAAATGTCCAAAACGTACAAGCCAAAGTTTTGCATTTGAAATAGCATTTGAATCTACAACTGCATTTGAAAATTTTTGTCCACACTTGTCATACAAAGTGAGCTTATATAGCCCACGACATAAAATGCCAGATGCACAATTTCATCATCGAAGCTGAGATCATGCACTGTACATCTGCCATCCACAAATTTGACTACAAATCGAAGTCTAACAAGTGCAGATACAGACATAAGATTCATATTGATCGCATGTATATACAATGCATCAACAAGTGTGAAAGAACTGCCATTTGCAGACATCAATCAATACAATCTTTTTAAGTCCCATAACATGATAAGAGACATTGTTAGCATAAGTAACAAGATTCCCATGAGGGACATCCTCGAGGGGGATAAACAAGTCATGATGAGAGATAATGTGCTTTGTAGCACCACTATCAAAGTACCACACTTGAGCATTTACAACAACTGACAAACATGCATCATGGACATTAGAATCATGAGTGCACTCTACACTAAAAGCCTATTTTGCATCAACATCAGCATCACAGTCTCCTTTCATAGAAGACTCAACAATAGCTGCATTTGTAGTGGAACCAGCCTCTTTCTTCTTAGCCTCTTCGACCTTCAACTTAGGACATTGCTTGATCAAGTGATCATTAGCTTTACAATAATAGCAACACATCTTCTTTTTACCCTTATCACCAGAATTCTCAAACGAATTTTTGCCAACAGAAGCATTAGAATCATGTGATTTTCCACTCGCAGAAGAACCATGAGAAGTGGCTACATTATTGTTACCACCTTTTCTTTGAGCAACAATAAAGACATGTTCAACTGCACACTGTCTAATCTTGGTTTTTATGAAAAGTGATTCTTGCAACATTAATGTGCATAATGCATCAAACTTGACAACTGCAGGATTTCCTTGGGTCATAAGTCTCCAAGTACTAGCAAAAGTCTAGTAAGAATTTGGCAAAGCATCAAGAACAGTCTAACACAAGGGAATTGTCAGAAATGACTTTACTTGCAAAACTAAGTTGCTCATTGATATCCTTGACACCAGCAAGGAAAGTGTCCATGTCATCTTGCTCATGCATAATCTTCAACTCCAGCTCTTTACGCAACAATGCAATTTTTGCCTCATTGCGACTTGCATAAAGGCCAGCTAGAATATCCCAAGCCTGTTTTGCAATTTTTTCTGAACGAATGTGAGGAGTAATAGTACGCTTCACAGACAATGCAATCAATGCACGAGCCTGCATATCTTTTACATCCCAACGAGCTTTCTCAAATGTAGGCAAAACAACTCTAACAGCAACGATCCTTGCAGCAAGACCTACAACATCCTCAACATTGCTTGTATCCTCAGAACCAAGTCGTACATCAATGCCCTGCACAATGTTTTAAACGCCCTTCGACACAAGAACATGTTGCATCATATAAGTTCACATATGATAATTGTCCCCATCCAATCTGTCCTCGATAAACAAACATTTTGAACACATGTGTATTGTTGTCAGCCATGCTAAATGCTGCACCTGATATGAAAACTGTCCAAAACACACACACACACACACACACACACACACGGCTTGGACACAAGTTGCTTGGTGTGGCTCACATTTGTTCAATATAAACAATACTGAATTGATTTAAAATGAATTTAAACACACCTTGCTATTATATGGACACAAGATTTGAGTTTGAGACAATATTATATCCTTTGGACATTTCAATATCTTGTATAATAGCACTCTTACTAGAATTACTTGCAACAAAAAATTACTTGATAACAAGGTTTTATATAGGTATGTGTCAAAAGTCTTAACACCTCTCTCTAAACATTCACACTCTGTTAGAATCCTAATGTGTATAAAACAATTTAATTAGTGCATATTTTGTGCAATCTAGGTGAAATACAATAAATTTGTTTTGCTTGCATTTCCTCTGAAGGTAATGAATATTTTCAATGTAAAAGAGATTTGATGGCACTTTGTCTTCAATCTTACTAATCTTTCGAATCAAAAGTTGTACAACATTGAGGGATGTATATAAAAAAACATGTAATGTAATTGTGTTTAGTTTTGGCCTTGTATTGTGCACAATATAATGAAGAGAAATGAAGAGGTTGGCCAACTCTTATCATAGAATTGTCTAATTTTTTTGTGACTCAAGTGAACAGTTAGCTTCATTTTGCCATCATTGACCTTGGTGAATATTTCTTCCTTTCTAGCTAGTCGTGTATATATCCTCTAGCTAACCAAAGGATGTACATTTCTTCTTTAGATTCCCACTATTGGGATGTGTGTGTGTACATCCAAAAGTTTCTTCTTGTAATTGGCCCTTGTTAAAGTATTGAGCTTGCTTTGTGGTACAACGGGGTGTCCCCAATGTAAATAGATTGGCTTCAAAGTTACCTTTTCAACTTGCCTAGATATTGAGCATCTCTCTTTATGTATATAGTCTCCCCCCCTCACTTCACACAAGCATCAGTAACCAACAGTGTAACCTTCCGCGCAGAATCTCATCATTCTCATGAATTGAGTTCTCTACCTCATTTGGCTTCTCTACTTTCTAAAATGATGCAATGCATTCACTAACCACTGCTAGTTGTGGAACATTGTGTGTGTGTGTACACATGTGCTGTCTATGTGTGGACGGTCAACTCAGCTTACTAGATTGCCATCTAGTATCAAGCTGGATAAAGATAAGAGAAATGAGCCAACAGCACTCTGTACCAGCTCTACACTACAGTTGCTTCTGAGGTATCATGACTTTGGGAGATCTTCATGTCTACCAAATTAGTTCTTGTTCTCAAATTGCAATTAAACATGATATGTAGTAAAGATCTTTATGGATCCATTAAATCTAAATCAAAAGTGTGATTTGTACGTCGTCAACACAATAAACATAATTAGTGATTCCAACCAAACTTGGAATGTTCATCGAAGCTCTTTAAAATTATGAATTTGTTGGCTACAAACGTCAAGATCTATATAATTGAACCAACTTGCTATTCCTTCAAGGTAATGTTACAAGCACTAGATATCTTGCACGACAAATTTAAAGATTCTAAGAGCTACAATTTGGAAAAATGACAAGTGTTCAACAACAGGGACATCATGTCTATCGTTACAAATTCAAAGAAACTAGCAAAGCACAAATTTATACAACGTGCTTCTCCCTATTGATATATCTTGTTACTTTATTCCAACGAAAACGCATTATGGAAAAATCTTCACGAGAAGTACAAATATTGGTGAGTAATAATTTGTAGGATTTCAAATGCAAAAATTGGCACCATCAAATCATGCAATGCATCAGGAGCTCTATGAGCAATTATCTTCATGGGCCATGATAGGACTAGATAGATGTACAGAAGGTATTTGCATGATAATTGAGGCCTAACTAATAATTTTCCTATGGTCTAAAACCATAGAAGACTTTTTCTGGTATCAAAAGTAGGGATCTGTTTTCAAGTCATTGTGACCAGGTTGATTAACGAAAATCATTGGTGAAAATCTGTTCCAGAGTCTCACAAGGGTCACAAAGACTTGCATGGGGCTCGTGATGAGCCACACTAAAATGGAAGACTAATTTTTGCAGTCACAACTAACCTTTAATGACTTCTTCATAACATGCATGCACACACACATGCATATGTGGATTGGGTACGCACATACATAGTCATCAATAGTGACATTTGTTGGCCATAATGTCTTGTATGCCACTTGATATAACACCGACGAACACATTAGTGACCCGAGAGAATGTTATGGTACTCTGTTCAATTTGGAGAGGGAAATCTAAATTAAAACTCCCATCGATCAGAGGCACCAAATGGACCTGACCAAGAGTGCACCTTGGATAACTCATTAATAATTGCCTTTGTTTAGGAAGCATCATAGTGGCCACCTGATTTACAAAATTTTTGCTTCATCTCTCATGCCACCTCAAGTTCAAGAATTTGGAACAAGAGGGAACTTGCCTGTTCAATGCTGTTGATATTGAAGAGCCCACTAAAACAAGAGAATACATCTTCGAATCACTGAATTATGAACCATGCAATTATTACCCTTCTCTAGGTTTCTTGCATGGCCGTGGAAAACTAAATTTTAGCTGTTTATATAGTTACATCCAAACAAATAACTAGCATCCGATCCCAAGCATTAAGCATCCAAACAATTAGCCAGCACACTCTTTGAAAAAGCATCAAGCACCAACTGAATCTGGATCTTGACGAAAACTCAACTCCTGCTTTAACCCTGGCAAGCCCTCTAGCCCAGGATATTTCTGAAGCATGTCCTGCATTAAAAAAAATTCTCTTAGCATTTCATTAACTCAGTAGGTGAAAATGGAACCTCTCGTCCTGTAGCTGCTTTTCCATACCAGCACAACCACTTCCTTGGCCCCAAAAACAACTATATATATGTATATTATGTGTATATTGTCACGAGTTGCTGACATGGCTTACCTAGAACCCTAGGGGGCCCCTATCAATGGACAAGATTGGCCAAAGCCCTAACAGTTGGCAAACCCTAAAAATCTGCTGATGTGGCACAACCCCTAAAAATGCACTGACATGCGTATGTGGCAGCAGCCCGTAAATCGCGCTGACATGCTGACAAGGCAGGCTGTACTGAAAACCCTGATTTTGTGCAAGATTTTGGGAACACCAGCACCCTCTAATTCCCCCTCGCCCCTACCCTCAACTCCCTCGCCTTATCTCCCCTCCCCTCGTCCCCTCTACTCTTGCCCCTCACCACCCCTCCCTCGCCCCACCCTCTAATTCCCCTCGCCCCCCCCCCCCCCCCCCCCCCCTTGCCCCTACCCAACTAATCCCCCTCGCCCCTACCCAACAACTCTCCCACTCACCCCCTCCCAAATTTTCCCTCTCGCCCCCTTATCTAATAACCCTCGCCCCTATCCTAAGCCCATCACCCCTACCCTCATCCCCCCTCTGCTTCGCCCCTACCCTAACCAAACCCCCTCGCCCCTCCCTCAGTCTATCGCGCCCCTTTTCACCCTACAGGCGATCCCTATTCACGAACAGATCTCACCCTTTGCAGGCAGAAGCTGTTTCAGCTTTTCATCTCACGCTTTTCAATCAGAACCTATTTCACAACTTATTTCAGCATACAGTGAGTTCAAAAAAAAAAAAAAAAAAAAAAAGATCAATTCAAGATGGCTGGTACAAGCAAGAAGGCTCGGAAGAAAGCTTTGTCTCGACAGAGACCTACTGAAACACCTCGAAGTTCTACAGAAGAAGAAGATGTAGAAACCTCCAGCCATGGCCTCACTGATCTATCCTCCACTGATCACAGTGATGAGAGTTACAAAGCGTCTGACTCCGACTTTGCCTCTGACTCAGACTCTGACTCTTCTAGCCAACAGGAAGATGCTGTGAAAGACAAAAGAAGAAGGCCATCACGCAGGTGCTGCACCATCAAATTCCTCGGCCTCCTTCCTCCAAAGCTCAAACCAAATTCACTTTGAAATTCCATCTGCAGCAGCCTCATCCGTCTCTTCAAGAAGTTTTATCAAAGGATCAGCTACATACGCTAGATCTGTCAGCATTAGCAGAGGCCGATCTGCCTACTGATATTCCCATGGATATGGTGCATGAGGTTCTCAAGCTTTTTCCCAAAGTAAGAGGGAACCCACTGACGGCTACGCACATTGGTCACACTTTGGGAATGGCAACCTTTCCTACAGTAAAACCGGCTACGAGAACCTATCCACAACTTTCGAAAGATGCGACCATTGAAGCATGCAAAAAGCTACTTAGTACTAGTCATGCTGACTATGCAAGAAATAAAAAGCTTTGGGCCATTTTCAAGTACTACTTTCTGGTCAGAGTTGCTAAAGTAAGCAAAGGCAGATGTGACGTACCTACTACGTTCTCTCACTGCAATAGCCTATACTGCCTCATCAACACCATCCCGTGTGGTTTTCATCAAATTCTATTTACCTCTTTACAGTCGCGTGCAAAAAGATTTAGAGCTCATGTGCAATCTAGCTTTCAATGCTTTGCAGCTCCCAATGCTGGCTTGGGTCATTAACATACATGTTAGCCCCATGGACGTGGATGTGGATGCGGATATGCGGCGTAAAAGCTCTAAGGCAAAAGGGAAAGCAATTGAACAGACAAAGGATCTACCTGGGAAACCGAAGAAAAAGAGGGCGAAAGTCGTGAAGGACACAGTAGAATCTTTAGTATCACTACCAGTTTCTGAAAGCCAACAGCTTCGAGTGAAGCAACCTATTCGACGTTCTTCGCATACTCCAACTACTTGTTCGATGGTAAGTTCAGGCCTACAGATGACACTATGAATGTCACAGCAATGGCTTCTATAGTGTGTTCCTCTCGCTACTGTTGCTATTTTTACTCCTACCACAGTGACTAGCTCCCGAGCCCGGGTTGGAGTTGCTTCTTCTCCTATGCCTAGTCCTGCTGCAGCCACTCCAACCGTCTCTACTCTAGCCTCATCAACACCATCCCGTGTGGTTTTCATCAAATTCTATTTATCTCTTTACAATCGCGCGCAAAAAGATTCAGAGCTCAGGTGCAATGTGTGCAATCTAGCTTTCAATGCTTTGCAGCTCCCATGCTGGCCTGGGTCATTAACATACATGTTAGCCCCATGGATGTGGATGCGGATATGCGGCGTAAAATCTCTAAGGCAAAAGGGAAAGCAATTGAACAGACAAAGGATCTACCTGGGAAACCGAAGAAAAAGAGGGCGAAAGTAGTGGACACAATAGAATCTTTAGTATCACTGCCAGTTTCTGAAAGCTAGCAGCTTCGAGTGAAGCAACCTATTCGACGTTCTTCGCATACTCCAACAACTTGTTCGATGGTAAGTTCAGGCGCTACAGATGACACTATGAATGTCACAGCTATGACTTCTACAGTGTGTTTCTCTCGCTACTGCTGCTATTTTTACTCCTACCACAGTGACTAGCTCCCGAGCCCCAGTTGGAGTTGCTTCTTCTCCTATGCCTAGTCCTGCTGCAGCCACTCCAACCGTCTCTACTCCACCAGAGAGGGATGCTCTCAGTCCACCACGAACAGTGCCACTTGCCACCCCAGTTGGAGTTGCTTCTCTCCTACGCCTAGTCTTGTTGCAGCCACTCCAACCGTCTCTACTCCAGCCTCATCAACACCATCTCATCAACACCATCCTGTGTGGTTTTCATCAAATTCTATTTACCTCTTTACAGTCGCGCGCAAAAAGATTCAGAGCTCAAGTGCAATCTGTGCAATCTAGCTTTCAATGCTTTGCAGCTCGCCTGGGTCATTAACATACATGTTAGCCCCATGGATGTGGATGCGGATATGCGGCGTAATAGCTCTAAGGCAAAAGGGAAAGCAATTAAACAGACAAAGGATCTACCTGGGAAACCGAAGGAAAAGAGGGCGAAAGTAGTGTAGGACACAGTAGAATCTTTAGTATCACTGCTAGTTTCTGAAAGCCAGCAACCTCGAGTGAAGCAACCTATTCGACGTTCTTCGCATACTCCAACTACTTGTTCGATGGTAAGTTCAGGCGCTACAGATGACACTATGAATGTCACAGCTATGGCTTCTACAGTGTGTTCCTCTCGCTACTGCTGCTATCTTTACTCCTACCACAGTGACTAGCTCCCGAGCCCCAATTGGAGTTGCTTCTTCTCCTATGCCTAGTCCTGCCTACAGCCACTCCAACCGTCTCTACTCCACCAGAGAGGGATGCTCTCAATCCACCACGAACAGTGCCACTTGCAACCCCAGTGCCACTAGCAGTACCACTTGCCAGCCCTCTTCCGCCTGACACTGTTACAGGACTTTCCACAGTGTCAGACTCTACATCACTTTTTCGCCTATCTAAGGATATACTGCAGGAGTGCAGGCAAGCCATTGCCACCATTGAGCTTGGAGCAGAGCGGTTGGCAGCTACACACCAACGTCACGCAACTACTTACGCAGCTATGAAGGGATCTTTGCGAGTTGCTAAGAGCGCCATCACCGATCGGGATGCTACTATTTTCGCACTCCGACAGACCTTGAAGTTAAAGTCTCAAGTGATTAATGACCTTCAAACTCAAGTACAAGGATTTAGAGAACTGCTCTTACATGAAAATAGGGCAACCCAGTCTACGATGATGGGTATGGGGTATGGATGGACTGGAGCAGGTAGACCAGTGCAGAATGCAGCAACAGGTCCTTCTCAGCAATCTATGAGACTCTACCCACAGACTCCAGTTCAATACTACAATCATCAGTATCCTCAGGGGTTTCAGTTGTCACCATTGCCTCAGATGCAGAACGTTACTTGCTACGACGGTATTGCTGGAGCACACCGCCATGGCTGTGTTACTCGACCGTCCTCAGTATACTTGGATTTCATTAATTTTGAAATGGCCGAAGCCGATCCCGGTGAAGAGCTAACTGTTCTGGAAGACTCATGGGCCATTCTAGCATATCTGTCTCTAGAAGCTGTGCACAAAGGAGACTGGTCTGGTAAGCGCCTCAAACTCCATAGGGGAGAAAGCTAGTTCTGCTCAAATGATAGCGTGGGGGTACGGAGGCCTTGGCTTTGATCAATCGAGAGATCATAGATACCAAGGGCCTCTCCATACGTCTCCAACCATCTTGGCCTACAAAAGGTCCCCATATCTGCACCCCATACAACATAGCTGAGGCTACTAAAATATCAAATAACCATAACTTTGTTCGAGGTTCCTGGAACTGAACCTACGAACACATCCTCTCCAAGCCTCCCAAGGCCGCAAAAGCTCTAGTCAGTCTAGTCTCTGTTGCTTTTTCCAAAAAAAACCTCGGCCCAGTGAAGACAACCCCAAGGTAAGTGTATGCATCTGTCTCTTGAACATATGTGAAAGTCGGTGCTGATCTTCTGATCCACTGTGGTGTGGTGTTAAACACCATAACCTTGGTTTTACCAAGGTCTACAGACAATCCACTATCCTCTGCAAAACTGTGTAATGCATCCAACTGTCGCTGCATACCCTTTGGTGAGTCAGCGATCAACACAATATCATCATCATATAACAACAATGGGATCCACGTCCCTGCCAGCTGGGCACCTCTATCACCCTCTCTGTCAATGTAATCAGACACCTCATCAACATACATACCAAATAGAGTAGGAGACAATGGGCAACCTTGTTTCACCCCAATGGTGGAGTGAACTAAATCAGATATCCCCTCTGGGGTGCGTACATGTCCCATCACTGATTTGTATAGAGCCATAATCCCCTAAATCAACACTATGGGCACCCCCATCTCCTACAGTCTCTGCGCATCAATCGAGCTCTCAGTACCATGTCAAATGCTTTGCGGAAATCCACAAAGTACAATAAATCCATCTCCCATGTGACTTGTCCTCAACGATCGCTCCGTGTGTCAGAATGTTATGAAGAGTGGAGAAACCCCTCCTAAAACCGGCCTGGCCCTTTGCCCGTACACCCTCACCCTCCGCCCAATTACTCAACTGCTGCTTAAGAATGGATGCATACAACCGTGCCAATGTGTGCCCAACCATAATAGTGCGGTAATTCCTAGGCTCTGTAGGATCACCTTCCTTGAAGATAGGCACAATAGTAGACAACCTCCAAGTCTCAAGTAACTCCTCACACATGGCACGATTGAACAACACTGCAATAACCTCTACCAACATATCTCTAGCATGTGTAAAGTGCTCTACTACTAGACCATCATGATCATATGCCCTGCTGGTCCTCATCTTGTCAATGGCTCTCTTTACCATCTCAGTGGTAAAGAAGGTGCTGGTAGGGTGGGCATGGCTATGTAGGATCTGGAAGGGGGTCTGGTCCACGAACCGTATATAACGATGAGGCATACTGGAGACACGCATCAGGACAAGTAATCATTGGGGGAGGGGAGTGCTCGTGAAAGAATCGCCATGCCTCTCCCGAGTCTCTACTCAAGAACAACTGATACAAGTCTCGCTCCATATGAGCCAAGTAAGCTCGTTTCTTCCGTCGCACAAGGCGCCGGGAAGCAATCTGAGATTGCCTGTAAGTGATGACTCCTAAAAATGAAACGAAATGTTATATTAACATCTTTTAAAGGCCAAAATGACCTATGAGACCAAAGAGTTACATCATGGTGAATCTGATACAAGGTCGCGGTTTGGGGGGGAGAGAGAGAGAGAGAGAGAGAGAGAGAGAGAGAGAGAGAGAGAGAGAGAGAGAGAGAGAGAGAGAAATGAAATGAAATGTTATATTAACGTCTTCAAAAGGCCAAAATGACCTATGAGACCAATCAGTTACAAAATAGTGAATCTAATACCATGTCTGGGTACAAAAGAACTAGAAAAGAACTAGAAGTGGAACAAAATACTACTACTACTACTACAATCTAAAACTACGTGGGTGTAGCAGCTGATACAATAGGTACCCGGTAAACTGGATGTAACAGTGTGTGAAACAAAGATGGAAGAAATGGTGAGGATCCATCCTCATCTGCACTCTGGATGTCGAGAGAGTATGGCTCGAATCTTCTGTTGTAGTCTCCGTCGATGCTGTGTAGCTCCTCTCCTCAGTCGCGGTCGTCTGTATCTCTGTAGCTCCAATGCTCGGTCGATGAGAGTGCCAGTAGTGGTCGAATGAGTGTGGGACGAGCTCTGCAATGGTGGCTGCTCCTCTGGCTGTCCCATATCTAGTGAAAAGAAATCTGTAATGTGTCTCTGGGACTGCCTCTCTCTAGCTCTCCCCAGTAAAGTGTCTATACCTGTGTAACTCAAGTAGATATAGTCCAAGACATCTCTGATCCTCATAACTCATGACCCTAGATAGAGGACCAAAACCCTCTCTGAATAAGCAGTGGAAACGCCCCCGTATCTCATAGAACACTGTGCAATGACATATGTAGTGCAACTCTGTCTCTGGCTCTCTCTGGCATAATCGGCATATCCTGCTGTCTGCTGGTATCCCTCTGAATCTACCAGTCTCAATCTCGAGCTGATGTGAGGATGTGCGTATCTGACCAATGGCACAACGCAAACCATGAGACATATGTGTGTCCATGTAGCTGGGTCGAATCACAAACCCATCTCCTGTGAGGTGGAGAAGATGCTCTCTATAGAAAGCCATCTTCGTGCTCAACTCCTGAGGCGGCTCTATCCATGTCCTCTTGGTGTCGAGCTGGATCAGGTCCTGACGAATGAGTCTAGTGATCTCCACCCGTGTAAGAGACAGCGAGGGTGCCTGAAGAGAATACTGGAAAGGGGGCAACCTGTCCATGGTGAAGCCATGCGTCTGAAACCATGAAGTCATCTGTGCATACCAGCATGAAGTGTCCCCCTGTAGAGCTAACTGTCTGGAAGACTCAAGGGCCAGTCTAGCATATCTGTCTCTAGTAGTATCCCATAGGCTTTGCACAAAGGACACTGATCTGGTAAGCGCCTCAATCTCCATGGGGGGGGCAGCTAGCTCTGCTCGAATGATCGCGTGAGGTACGGAGGCCTTGGCTCTAATCAATCGGGAGATCATAGATACCAAGGGCCTCTCCATACGTCTCCAACCATCCTGGCCTACAGAAGGTCCCCATACCTGTACCCCATACATCATAGCTGAGGCTACTAAAGTATCAAAGAGCCATAACTTTGTCCGAGGTTCCTGGAACTGAACCTGCGAACACATCCTCTCCAAGCCTCCCAAGGCCGCATAAGCTCTGGTCAGTCTAGTCTTTGCTGCTCTCCCCAAAGAAAACCTCGGCCCAGTGAAGACTATCCCAAGGTAAGTGTATGCATCTGTATACTCCACAATCTCTTGACCATACGTGAAGGTCGGTGCCGATCTCCTGATCCACTGCGGTGTGGTGTTAAACACCATGACCTTGGTTTTACCAAGGTTTACAGACAATCCACTATCCTCTGCAAAACTGTGTAATGCATCCAACTGTCGCTGCATACCCTCTGGTGAGTCAGAGATCAAGACAATATCATCAGCATATAACAACAATGGGATCCACGTCCCTGCCAGCTGGGCACCTCTATCACCCTCTCTGTCAATGTAATCAGACACCTCATCAACATACATACCAAATAGAGTAGGAGACAATGGGCAACCCTGTTTCACCCCGATAGTGGAGTGAACTAAGTCAGATATCCCCTCTGGGGTGCGTACATGTCCCATCACTGATCTGTATAAAGCCATAATCCCCCAAATCAACACTGTGGGCACCCCCATCTCCTGCAGTCTGCGCATCAGTCGAGCTCTCGGTACCATGTCAAATGCTTTGCGGAAATCCACAAAGCTACAATAAATCCGTCTCCCATGTGACCTGCCCTCCTCAATGATAGCTCTGAGTGTCAGAATATGGTCAAGAGTGGAGAAACCCCTCCTGAAACCTGCCTGTCCCTTTGCCCGTACACCCTCACCCTCTGCCCAGTTACTCAACTGCTGCTCAATACTGGATGCATACAATCGTGCCAGTGTGTGTCCAACCATAATAGTGCGGTAATTTCCAGGCTCTGTAGGATCACCTGCCTTGAATATAGGCACAATAGTAGACAACCTCCAAGTCTCAGGTAATCCCTCACACATGGCACGATTGAACAACACTGCAAGAACCTCCATCAGCATATCCCTAGCATGTATAAAGTGCTCCGCTACTAGACCGTCATGATTGTAAGCCCTCCTGGTCCTCATCCTGTCAATGGCTCTCTTTACCATCTCAGTGGTAAAGAAGGTGCTCGTAGGTGGACATGGCTCTGTAGGATCTGGAAGGGGATCCTGCCCAGGAACCGTATATAACGATGTCGCATACTGGCCCCACACATCAGGAGAAGTAATCACTGGGGGAGGGGAGTGCTCATGGAAGAGTCGCCATGCCTCACCTGAGTCTCTACTCAAGAACAACTGATACAAGTCTCGCTCCATCTGGGCCAGGTAAGCTCGTTTCTTCTTTCGCACAAGGCGCCGGAAAGCAATCCGCGACTGTCTGTAGGTGATGACTCCTAAATGAAGATCCCTCTGAAGCTGGGCTCTCATCTCTCTGCACTCCTCATCATACCAACTATTCTGGGGCATGCTCCCAGAATGTCGCCTCCGATCCGGTTGAGTGTGTGGGTATGCCTCTGATGCTGCATCATGTAGTGTCTCAGTCAGTAAAGTAGTGCACTCCTCTACTGAGAGGCCTGGAGCAACTGTGCATAGACGATCCCAGATCGCCTCTGTATAAACTGAGTCAGTCTCTGGTGTAAATGTATAACGGGTGTGTGACCTGCCTCCTGATTTCTGGGCTGTACTAAACTGAAAAGATACGGACAGTGTCAAGAGAGCATGATCCACTGCTACGCCCACTGGTCTGGCTCCCACTGTGAAATCCTGAATACAAGGAATAAAGCTCGGCTGTGTCATAACATAGTCCACTGTACTGGCCCCATGTCTGTGTGGAAAGCATGTGAAGCCTGCTGCTCCAGGAAACCGCTGTAAGCCATTAAGTATGGCTAGCCCATGTGTAGTCGTCATCTCCGTGAGGTATCTCCCATACTCAGTCTGCTCTCTGTCATGTGAGCATCTGTCAAACCCCAGCTCACCCACATCCAACTCTCTAAGCATCTTATCTGAAGTGTCGTAGAAGACTGTCTGACAGTTGCCCGTTCGAGCATTGAAGTCTCCTAGGAGGATGATATCACCATCCCTAGAAAACTCCCATATATCATCATCTAGAATTGAGAAAGGCGACTGCCCTCTGGATACAGCATATACTGACGTACTGGGGGGGAAGTAACATATAGCAATATATAGAAATCGACCTGTGTCAGCTCTCAGCCTCACCCACATGTATCTAGCCTGATCATCTCTCCGTACAATATGTAGTAGTGGCTGTAGCTCCTCCCTAAACAACACCGCTACTCCTCCTGAACCTCTACTCCCATGCTCAGATCTCGTGACTGTTCTGTGGGCTGTCTCCCATTTGTATCCCACCACATGTGGCAACAGTTGGCCAGGGGCCTGGTGAGTCTCTGAAAAGAAAACAATGTCCTTGTCTCTGAAACTGTCCTCAAAGGCACCAACATCCAACCTCATAGACCCATTACAATTCCAAGTCGCCATCCTCAATGTGGTCCCATAGGTCTCGCACCGTCATGTAGAGCGCCGCTCTACAATCACCACCCGACCATCTCTGTAAAAGGCCATCTTCCCCTTCTCCCTTGCCGCTTGAATCTCGGGCATTACTTCTCTCATATGCGCAAGTTGTGAGAGAGTGAGGTCATCGCCTAAGAAAATACCTGTCTTCTTGAGAGTAGGTCTCTTCCTCAAGAATTCCTTCTTCTCTTCCAATGAAGGGAAGCGTAGTATGAGAGCTCTTTCCTTTGAAGATTCTCCGGGGCCCTCACTCTTCTTGCCCACTCTCCATGCCTTTGTGTGTGAAGGCTTCTCCACCCCCATCATTGATGTGAGGCTTGTGACCTCTTTTTCCACATTGTTTATGTCCTTGAGGCCGGTTACCCTCACATGTAGAGCCCGCACCCTCCTCCTTTGTTCCTCTTCGAGGGTCATGTTGATAAGAGTGGGTGTACAAGGAGCTTCCTTACCTTTCCCTTTCTTGGCAACCTCAATCCATTTTTCGGCCTCCTCTACTTTCTTTTGCGTTTCGGATATGACCGCGGCCCATGACTTCTTCTCCTCATTGATGTTGTCAATTTCTTCCCTCAAAGAGGGCTGAAATTCCCCCTCTTCAAGCCCATTTTTTGACCGTGTTTCCAACACTTCTTTGTGGAGGTCCAAAATGCTATTCTCCAACGTGGCGATCTTGTTGAGAAGATGATCCTTCTCGTCCTTCCACCTCTTCTCCTTTTCTTCATTTTCTCGGAGGAAAACGGTCTTCGCGTTCCTCCAATCTTCCATCTCTTTTCTCCATGCTTTCATTTCCAATTCAATGATGGAAATTCGTTTGGAGTGAAGCATATATTTGAGTTTGCTTGTTGCCATAGGTGAGGTTGGGGATGACATGAGAGAGAGAGAGAGAGAGAGAGAGAGAGAGAGAGAGAGAAGAGAGGATTGATGTTTCTAAAGTGCAGAAAATGCAGCAAACCCTAAAACGCAGATCTGTCCAACAACCCAAAAAAAAAAAAAAAAAAAAAAAAAAAAAAAAAAAAAGGTCGCGAGCCCTAAAAACAGGTCGCGAACCCTAAAATACAGCAGCAAACCCTAAACGAAAGCATGGTAAAGAGAGAGAGAGATGGCGTGATGAGAGAGAGAGAGAGAGAGAGAGAGAGAGAGAGAGAGAGTGTTGCGGCACGTAAAAACTGTCTGTTGTGCTCCTATCTTTGGAGCTAGGATTTCCCTTCTGCTTGGATGTTGTGCCTATGCGCTTGTTTGGTTTGCCTATGCTCATGTTTCCTTTGCAAGTATTGCCTAGTTGGCAGTGGGAGTTTGCTTGTGCTTGCGCATGTGAGTGTTGCTTAGTTGCTTGTGAGTAAGGTCTGCCTGTTATGGTTGCATGATTATGTGGTTTGGTTGTTGTTTCCCGGTTTCCTTGTTTGGTGGATATACTATGGTTTGGTTGGTTGGGATAAGCAGGTGATCGAGTTGGGTCGAGGATTTAGAGGGATTTCAGAATGGTCTACGACTTATAATTTTTGCCCGGTCCTCCCAAAAATTCTTTGTAGCTTGCAATTGCCATAGCTCTTGGATTGCTATCAGAGATGGTGGAAGGCTTCTCTCCTTTGCTCTTTGAATCCTTGAGATGCATTCTTGTGTTGGAGCACGCCCGTTGTCTGAGAGAATTGGAGTCGAGACCTCATGGTGGAGTTTTTGGCACCTTGTGAGTGTCAACACTTTGGGTCGCCTGTTTTTGTTGGAGCTCTCCTCTATAGTCTTCCCTTACTTCCCGGACTCTACCTCTTGATGTATTTCCCTAGTTTTATTCCTTGTATCACTTTTCCATTGGTTTTGTCATTTTGCTATATCCATGATGCCTAAGGGCATTCAATTGTGCCTTGAGGCTTTTCTAATTTTGCAAGTAATACAACGGGTTCAAACCCATTTTTTGAGTTTTTGAGAGAGAGAGAAATGAAATGTATATTAACGTCTTCAAAAGGCCAAAATGACCTATGAGACCAATTTGTTACAAAATGGTGAATCTAATACCATGTGTGGGTACAAAAAGACTAGAAGAAAAATACTACTACTACTAGAATCCATCCTCATCTGCACTCTGGATGTTGAGAGAGTATGGCTCAAATCCTCTGTTGTAGTCTCCGTCGATGCTGTGTAGCCCCTCTCCTCAATCGTGGCTGTCTAGATATCCGTAGCTCCAGTGCTCGGTCGATGAGAGTGCCTGTAATGGTCGAATGAGTGTGGGCCAAGCTCTACAATGATGGCTGCTCCTCTGGCTGTCCCATAGAGAGAGAGAGAGAGAGAGAGAGAGAGAGAGAGAGAGAGAGAGAGAGAGAGAGAGAGAGAGAGAGAGAGAGAGAGCTGAAATGAAATGATATATTAACGTCTACAAAAGGCCAAAATGACCTACGACACCAAACTGATTACAATGGTGAGTCTAGTACCAAGTCTGGGTACAAACAAAGAAAACTACAAACTAGAAACTGAGATAGGAGAGCTACCGACTCCTATGGGTGGCTGGTAAGATGAGCAATGGTATAATGCCACAAAGGTACAAAATGGGGATAATTGTTACCATGATACAATATAGCAGTAGCATGAAGTCTATCCTGATTGACACTCTGGGTGTCGTGCTAGAATCCTGTGGATCCTCTGCCGCAATCTCCGTCGGTGCTGCGTGGCTCCCCTCCTCAGTCGTCGTCGTCTCGATCTCCCCAACTCTATAGCTTGGTCAATGAGAGTACCACCTGGTGTGTGTATGGGTGGCAACCGAGCTTTGTGGTGGTGGTGGCCCCTCTGCCTCTGTGGTATTCGGACTAAAGAAATCTGAGATACGTCTTTGGGACTGTCTCTGTCTATGCCCTCTCAATAGAGAGTCTATGTCTCTGTATCTCAAGTAGAAATAATCCGAGACATCTCTGATCGTGATCTCATGACTCTATCTAATGAGTCAAAACCATCTCTGAATAAACACTGAAAGTATCCCCGTATCTCATAGTAGACTGTGCAGTGACATATGTAGCGAAGCTTTGTCTCTGGCTCTGCATGGCATAACTGACATATCCTACTGTCTGCTGGTATGCCTCAGAATCTACTTGTCTCAATCTCAAGCTGGTGTGAAGATGTGCGTATCTGGCCTATGGCACATCGTAACCCATGAGATAGATGTGTGTCCATGTAGCTGGGCCGTGTGACAAATCCATCTGTCGTGAGTTGGAGAAGATGCTCTCTATAGAAAGCCCTCTTCGTACCCAACTCCCGTGATGGCTCTATCCATGTCCTCCTGGTATCAAGCTGGATAAGATCTTGCAGAATGAGTCTAGTAATCTCCATCCATGTAAGAGCCAAAGATGGTGCATCAAGAGAATACTGGAAGGGGGGCAGCTTGTCCATGCTGAAACCATGCCTCTGAAACCATGAGCTCATATGTGCATACCAACATGATGTATCTCCCTGTAATGCCAGCTGTCTGGATGACTCAAGAGCAAGCCTAGCATATCTGCCCTGGTGGTGTCCCATAAGCTATGTACAAATGATACTGATCTGGTAAGTGCCTCAATCTCCATAGGTGGGGCAGCCAGCTCCGCTCGTATGATGTCATGTGGAAACTGAGGCCTTGGCTCTAATCAGCCTAGAAATCATAGATACCAAGGGCCTCTCCATATTACTCCATCCAACACTGTCAACACATGGTCCCCAAACCTGAACCCCATAGTGCCTAACTGAAGCAACCAAAGTGTCGCAGAGCCAAAGCTTTGTTCGAGGTTCTTGGAACTGAACCTGCGAACAAATCCTCTCTAAACTGCCTAGGGCTGCATAGGCACGAGTGAATCTAGTGTCTGCTGCCACTTTCAGTGTGAACCTCGGTCCACTAAAGACCACCCCAAGATATGTGTATGCATCAGTGTACTCCATACTGTCTTGACCATATGTGAATGTAGGTGCTGATCTCCTGACCCACTGTGTCGTGAATTAAATACCATGACCTTGGTTTTACCAAGGTTGACAGACAATCCACTATTCCTTGCAAAACTATGCAATGCGGCCAAATGTCTCTGCATACCCTCTAGTGAGTCTGATATCAACACGATATCGTAAGCATACAATACAAGAGGGATCCATGTCCCTGCAAGCTGAGCACCTCTATCTCCTCCTCTGTCAATATAATCAGAGACCTCATCAACATACATACCAAATAAAGTAGAGGACAATGGGCTTTCCTGTTTCACTCTGATAGTGGAGTGAACTATGTCAGATATCCCCTCTGGTGTGCGTACATGACCCATCACTGAATTGTACAATGCCATAATCCCCCATATCAGCTCTATGGGTACCCCCAATTCCATAAGTCGGTGCATCAATCTTGCCCTTGGTACTGTGTCAAAAGCTTTGCGGAAGTCCACAAAGTTGATATATATCGTCTACCATGTGCTCGACCCTCCTCAATGATAGCTCTGAGTGTAAAGACATGATCCAGTGTGAAGAAACCCCTCCTGAAACCAGCCTGTCCAGGTGCCCATATGCCCATAGTCTCTGTCCAACTGCTCAGTCTATGCTCAAGGACGGATGCATACAACTGTGCCAATGTGTGTCCTACCATGATAGTACAATAATTCCCCGGCACCGTGGGGTCTCTTGTCTTGCAGATAGGTACAATAGTAGACAATCTCCAAGACTCAGAAAAGCTCTCACACATGACACGGTTGAACAACCGTGAAAGCATCTCTGCCAACAAGTCCCCAACATGTATAATGTGCTCTGCTACCAAACCCTAATGATCCTGTGCCCGTTTGGTCTTCATCCTGTCAATGGCCTCCTTTACCATCTCAGTGGTAAAGAAGGTGCTTGTAGCCAGACATGGCTGTGGTAGATCTGGTAGTGGTGGCTGTCCAAGTACAATGTATAATGATGCTCCATACTGCCCCCATATCTCCGTAGAAGTAATCACTGGTGGGGGAGACTGCTCATGGAATAGACGCCAAGCCTCTCCTGAATCTCTACTAAGGAAGAGCTGATATAAATCCTGCTCCATCTGGACCAAGAAAGCTCGCTTCTTCCATCGTACTAGTCGTCGTGTAGCAATACGAGACTGTCTATAGGTGATCACTCCCAATGCAAGCTCCCGCTCGATCTGAGCTCTCCTCTATCGACACTCCTCTTCATACCAACTGTTTTGAGGCATGTGCCCGGAACGACGTTGGGATGGGGGAAAAGGATACAACACCCGGTACACAATATGACTGCCTCTCTATAGCCCAACAGATATCCAACACCCCAAGCCACTCAGAAACATACACGCACGCACACTTTCTGCAACTTGCACTGAACAACCTCGCTTACGAGCAACTTCGGCTACACACAATTGCACTTACTGACGCACACACCAATGCACCCATATCTGTAAACACACTCACACCGAGAGACCTCGCACGTCTCGACCGCACACAAAACCACACTCAATCTGCAACCACAATCACTCTCTCCCTCTCTCTTTGCACACACAGATCCGGAGCCAACGCTACCATGGGCGAGATACACAAGACGAGATAGACGAGAAGAATGATGGCAATTCCAACACAAACACTAACCCAACCAGACCATAAAGCCACTTATGCATAGAAAAAAAACAAGAATTCGGGTACAATGATGGCATCAACGGCCATGACAATCCCTGTTGTTCGCTTGCAGCCAATGCAGCCCTCGGCCCTGTTCATGGTCATCACCCTTGCGGCCTTCAATTCCCTCCTGTTCACGCCCTGGCGGTCCCTCAAGCATATCCTTGTCTTCTCCTTCAGCCGCGCCCTTCAACCTGCAGTTTGTGTGACCTTGCTGAGCGTGTATCCCTACAAGACCTCCCTCTCATGTAGCTGTCGCCCATGTACGGCCTGCAGCTCTCGGATTTCCATCTCCTACGCAACTGGGCCCTGTACAACCCATGAAGGCCTCCACTTAACAGCGCTAGCTCCTCCTTTGCAGTGCCGTCCAACACTTGTGTTATGCAACCCCCTCCTACTACTACTGCCACCCCTTGGCAGCCCTGCTCCCCTCATGGTGTCATCACCCTGCAGCTCATGGCGGCCTCTCACAGATGCAACCCCTTGTCACCTCTGCCCTCTGGCCAATGCCCTCCCACTTGATGGCGATCCCCCTCCTCCTACTCGCATGCAGCACTTGATCCCCACTATGCCACCCACACATCAGGCAAAGTTCTCCCCTACATGGGCTCCTCCAAGTGGTTGCCCCCTCTCTCTATGGATGGCATCATCACCGCCACGCCAACTGCAGTCCACTTTGGAAACCACCACTCTCCTGGATTGTAGACCTGGCCTTTCCCATGCTTGGCAGTCCTCTCCTCCCACCTGTCAAGTCTCCCATGCATCCCAACAAATGGCGCCTCCTTCACTCAGTCGTCCGCAGCTGACTCTCATTTTTTTCTTTAGCATGGCCATCTTTAAAAAAAACTTAACTTGCGACTTAGCTGCCATTCCCACCGAATGCCGATCACCTCCTTCACTCAGTCGTCCGCAGCTAACTCTCATTTTTTTCTTTAGCATGGCCATCTTTAAAAAAAACTTAACTTGCGACTTAGCTGCCATTCCCACCGAATGCCGATCACCTCCAAAAGCTTTGAAACTTTTACCATCATTTGAAGACGACCCAGCTTTTACGGCCGCAAGAAGATAACCATTGGCCTTCTAGAACCAAACCATCTCTTTGATATTCGTAGATATTAGATATTGCCGCTACAAGCATTGGATGCTTCGACCTCAATGTAATCATGGTAGATGGCCTCGTCCTAGCTTTAACGTGCAATGGATCTGCAAAAACCTTCAAGTGACAAGCCAATGGTCGAACCATAGAGGAGCTAAAGACCATGTTCATGCATTTGCAAGCACTTCGACCATTAGTGACCAAAAACCAATACTTGACCTGCTAATTGCCACATCTGGCATACACATCATGATCAAGCTTGCCGCTATCGGCATCAAGCACCGACTCCACCGCTTCGACCTGTATCTGCATGATTCCATAGCGAGGCTATAGCCATTATTTAGGACCGACATAACTTAGCTGTACCAGCGTCTTTGACCAGGCTGAGTGTGTGGGTATGTCTCTGTCGCTGCCCCATGTAATGTCAATGTCAGCATAGATGTGATCTCCTCCACTGTGTATACTGGCTTTGATGTGCATAAAAGTCTGCGTATCTCCTCTACATAGACTGAGTCGGTCTCTGGTGTAAAAGTATAGCGTGGATGTCTACCACCCCGTGAGGCCTGAGATGTATTGTACTCAAAGGAGACTGATAATGTCAAAAGTGCATGATCTACTGCTATCCCAACAGGCCTGGGCCCCACTGTAAAATCCTGAATGTGAGAGATAAAGCTCGGATGTGTCAAAACATAGTCTACAGTACTGGCCCCATGTCTGTGTGAAGTAAAACCTGTAGATGATGGGAAGGTCGGTAAGCCATTCAGTATGGCTAAACTATGAGTAGTTGTCATCTCCTTGAGGTATCTCCCATACTCTGTATGTTCTCTGTCGTGTGAGCATCTCTCAAGCCCCATCTCCTTTGGCTCACGCTCTCTGAGCATCTCCTCTGAGGTGTCATAGAACACCGTCTCTGAACTGCCTGTACGGGCATTGAAATCCCCAATAGTATGATGTCTCCATCCCTGGAGAACTCCCAAATATCATCATCAAGTACAGAGTAAGGAGACTGTCCTCTGGGTGAAGCATACATTGAAGTGCTGAGAGGAAAATAGCACATGGCGGTGTAAACGTCCAGTCTTTGCCCTCAACCTCACCCACATGTATCTCGCCTGATCATCTCTTCGAACTATGTGCAGTAGTGGCTGGGGCTCCTCTCTGAAAAGAACTGCTACACCTCCTGATCCTCTAGTCCCGTGCTCAGATTTGGTGCATGTCCGGCAAGTTGTCTCCCATCTGTATCCTGATATATGCGGCATCAACTGTCCTGGAGCCTGATGATTCTCTGAGTAGAAAACAATGTCTCTGTCTCTAAAGCTGTCCTCAAAGGCCCCCACATCAAGTCTATACGAACCATTACAGTTCCAAACTGCCATCCTGAGAGTGGTCCCATAGGTGTCGCACCGTCATGTAGAGTGGTGGTCTGTAATCACTACTCGCCCATCTCTGTAAAAGGCTAACTTTCCCTTCTCCCTTGCTGCTATAATCTCCGGCATGACCTCTCTCATATGTGCAAGCTGTGAGAGGGTAAGGTCATCTCCTAAAAAGATACCTGTTTTCTTGAAGGTTGGCCTCTTCATTAAAAAGTCTTTCTTTTCTTCATGGAGGGAAAGCGCAAAATGAGAGCCCGTTCTTTTGAACTCTCCCCATTACCTTCATTCTTCTTGCCCACTCTCCAAGCTTGTGTGTGCGAGGGCTTTCCACCCCCATCATTGACATGAGGCTCTTCACCTTTTGTTCCACCTTATTTGAATCTTTTAGGCCGGTCACCCTCACGTGTAGAGCGCATACCCTTCTTCGTTGTTCCTCTTCAAGTGTCTTGTTGATGATGTCTGGTGTAGCCGGAATGTCCTTGCCCTTCCCCTTCTTGACAACTTCAATCCACTTTTCAGCCTCTTCCACCTTCTTTTGCGTTTTGGAGAGAACCTCCACCCATGAGGTCTTCTTTTCCCCTTCCTCTATCTCTTTGACTTGGCGCTCATATAATATTCAGCTCATCTATCATTGATGGCTGAATTTCTCCATCTTCAAGGCGTCCTCTCTCTTTAGTTTCGGCAAGTTCCTTCTGAAGGGTTGAGATGTTACCTTTTAGAGCTTGAATTTCAGCCCGGAACTCTTTGCGCTCTAGTTCCCTCGCCTTTTCCTCCCTCTTTTTCCATTCAAGAAGTGAGCTCTTCTCTTTCTTCCACTCTTCCATGTGAACTTTGCATTCTTTTAACTCTCTTTCAATGGCTGTCATCCTCTTGCTTTTGTGACCATGAAGTGCACTGCCATCTTTCTTGCTTGTTTGTTTCACTTCCTCAGAGAGAGAGAGAGAGAGAGAGAGAGAGAGAGAGAGAGATAGATAGATAGATAGATAGATTTTATTATCGTCCTCGGAGGTCAAATATGACCTATGGGACCAAAGTTACATGTGATGTAGTATGTGTATGGCTGATGAGTGACTCTCGATGCTCCAAAATTGTAGTGATGAGAGTCGCAATGGAGAGCCCACACTTTGGCTGGGAGAGGAAAGTGTGTAGGTCTAAGTTATGGCTGAAAATGTGTGTCTGTGAGAGAGAGCGAGAGAGAGAGAGACCTGAAAAGGAATATAATGCAAACTATTGATGCGTTGTGTCTGCTTCTGAAGGCTCAAACCCCTTCCAAAGCAGTCGACCACCACTTTGAAGGTGCTATCTTTGCAGCGCAGCTGCCAGCAGCAACAGACCCACGGGCCTGCACAGCTCCCAGTGAAGTTGACGGCCCCTGCGCCTTGTTTCACCCGGCGAGAGAGAGAGAGAGAGAGAGAGAGAGAGAGAGAGAGAGAGAGAGGAAATGAAATGTTATATTAACGTCTTCTAAAGGCCATATTGACCTATGAGAACAGAGAGTTACATCGTGGTGAATCTGATACAAGAAAGGAAGAAACTAAATAAATGGAAACACACACACACAGAGAGAGAGAGAGAGAGAGAGAGAGAGAGAGAGAGAGAGAGAGAGAGAGAGAGAAGAAGAAGAAGAAGAGAACTTTAACGTAGTATGAAGCTATCCCAAGAGACCTCAAAAATCTATCCGACGAGAGTTGAACTCAAGACCTGTTATTCAAGAGGGAAATGGCATAACCAATCTACCACACTTGGGTGATAGAAAGGTTATACCATTTTCCTCTTCTTATTAACACACCCACACACACACCCAAGAAGAAGAGTATTTTAACGTCGTAGGAAGCTATCCCAAGAGACCTCAAAGATCTATCCGTGAACTCAAGACCTGTTATTCAAGAGAGAGCACCAAGGAAAAAGGGCGGGGGGGGGGGGGGGGGGGGGGGGGTAAACACAGTACCTGTGCAGCATTTCGGGCCTGCGTCATCAGTTCACCATCCCTGCTCAGGCATGCAAGTGAAAACTCGGGAAGGTGCCCTGACTGCTTTTTACCTAGCATATCCCCCGGGCCGCGTAGCTGTAGATCTAATTCTGCCAAACGGAAACCATCGTATGAACTCTCCAAAAGCTTTATGCGGTCGAGTGCACTTTGTGAAGATGTCAAAAGCACACAGGTAGATTCTCTTGTTCCCCTTCCGACACGACCTCTCAACTGATGCAGCTGAGCCATTCCAAACCTTTCTGCATTCATCACAACCATCATGGAAGCTTCTACAATGTCTATCCCAACTTCAACAATTGCTGTTGCTACCAGCACTTGTATCTGTCCAGATTTAAAAGCATTCATTGCTGCATCTCTCTCATGTGGCTTAAGCTTGCCATGGACTAATCCACATCTGTAGTCATTAAATTCTTGCACAATTCTTTCATAGCCTGCTGTAGCAGATGCAAGATGGGGAATTGAATCAGATTCATCGATGATGGCATACACAATAAATGCTCTTCCTCCGCTTGCCAGCTTCTCGCGAACCATCTTCAGTAAGTTGAAAATTATACGTAAGTATTTTGTGAACATCAATCTAGTAATTCCATACTCGAAAAAATTTATAAAAGTGAATATCTCGTTCACGAATTATGCCAACCTCAAAGGTAGAACTAAGGCCTTCCTTGTTGCCAAACATGGCAAAAGTCTTCACTGGTTTTCTTCCTGAAGGAAGCTCATCTATCTGAAATGAAAAGAAACATGCTCTGATAATCTTTCAAAGAAAACTTTGTGTCTGTCTTTCAATAACTCATACCTGACTTAAATCCATGTCCCCGTAAAGAGCGAAAGCAAGGGTACGAGGAATAGGAGTGGCTGTCATAGCCAATACATGCGGTGACCTCTTCTTACCAGCAGCTTCTTGCACATTTGTACCTTCTCCAGTCAGTATTGAGGACCCCTGCACAAAAGATGGTCATCTTGTCAGCTAGCATAGAAGTCTACAATATAGATGTGCTGTACAATCTTTCCAGTGATAAACACCAATACATGGCTCCTTAAAACAGGGTCTTTCCAAGCCACATGCTACAAATTGCATCAAATAAAAACAGTAAAGGCTATGAAATCCCTCATATGTCAAGATTTAGCCTCCTATCAATTGCCAAATAGGAGCTTGTATGATATCCAAGTCATTGCCTTCCAACCATCTATGTACAAAGCTAAGACTTCGGTTGCATTCTTTTTTGCATCCTTTTCAATTTCTGTTGAGAGACGCTGTTGGACACAACTTGTTTATATGCCCTTTTTCTCTTTGGAAGACGATCTATAGAATCAGTCTATGGGTGTTGCACATGCATTGGCCATACTTAATGGCCTTGATAGATGGCCATTGTCTGAGGCTTTCACATGCCGTCCACTTGTTTGTCATTTACAGTGGATTGTACTTCACGAGGAAGACTGGCTGACAGGGCTATGCACTTCCAGTACTTAACACCTTGCAGCCTCCGAGGAGAACACTATCTAGGTACCGCATTAAGCAACGGATTCGGGACATCATCACTAGGCGTTGCGCTTGACCGACTCGGATTTTCACTATCGAGGACAATGATTGCATATTTTAGAGGCCCTTGTAGCAGTTCATTACATAAATCTTGTGTACGCTACATTTTATTACCTACCACAATAGTGTTGAGAGAGAGAGAGAGAGAGAGAGAGAGAGAGAGAGAGAGAGAGAGAGAGAGAGAGAAATGAAATGTTATATTAACGTCTTCAAAAGGCCAAAGTGACCTATGAGACCAGAAAGTTACAATGTGGTGGATCTGATACAAAGTCAGAGTAACAAGATGACAAAATGACAAAATAAAATACTATGGAATCCTAAGCTGCTAGGTATGGACTAAGCAACTAAACAACTAGCTGGGATAGCTAGATCACAGGAGATCCAACATCGGTCGCTGGCGGATCTCATCAATCTCCTCCATGATCAATAGTCTGATCGGGAGTCGTGCATGTCGGGCCAAAGTGACCCGAATCCTCTGATGCAGCCTCTCTCGATGCTGTGTAGTCCTCCGTAGTCGTGGGCGTCTGGATCTCCCCAGCTCAGTCGCTCGGTCGATCGGTATGCCTCTGGTGTAAAGCGACGAGCTCTACTGTGGTAGTAACTCCTCCGGGTGTCCAGTGGCAGCTCTAAAGAAGTCCGTGATCCTTCTCTGAGACTGGCTAGCCTCTCTTCTCATCAGGCTCTCTCTGTGTCTGCGCAACTCGAGCAAAAACAAACCCAGGCATCTCTGATCCTCGTACCGCATGACTCTAGAGAATGGTCCAAAGCCCTCCCTGAACAAGCAATGGAAGCGGCCTCGTATCTCGTAGTAGACGGGGCAGTGGCATGTGTAGTGCAACTCTGTCTCAAGCTCAATGTCACACAGGAGGCATGTCTTGGCCTCTGCTGGTACTCCGCTGTATCTCCCAGTTTTGATCCGCAGCTGGTGTGAAGATGTACGTATTTGGCCAATAGCACATCGTATCCCATGAGACAAGTGGGTGTCCATGTATCTGGGCCTCGTCACAAAACCATCCTACGTAAGCTGGAGGAGATGTTCTCTGTAGAAAGCCATCTTCGTGTCCAGCTCCTGTGCTGGCTGTATCCATGTCCTCTTGGTGTCTAGCTGAGTCAAGTCCTGGCGAATGAGCCTGGTGATCTCGGACTGTGTAAGAGTCAGAGAGGGCGCATCCAGTGAGTACTGGAAGGGAGGTAATCTGTCTATGCTGAACCCATGCGCTTGAACCATGATGTCATCTCCCCATATCAGCATGCTGTATCTCCCCACATGGCTAACTGTCAAGAGGAGTCAAGTGCAAGGCGTGCATATCTGTCTTTGAGACGTTCCCGCATGCGGTGTATGAAGGAAACGGATCTGGTGAGCGCCTCAACCACCAGTGGGGGGGCAGCTAGCTCTGCTCGTACAATAGCACGTGGTATTGAAGCCTTGGCTCCAATGAGCTGCGAGATCATAGCGACCAGAGGCTTCTCCATGTCCCCCATCCATCACTGCGGCCTGTCCTCCCGTGATGATCCAGTGAAGGTCCCCAAATCTCAGCTCCATAGAGGAATGCAGAAGCCACCAGAGTGTCAAAGAGCCAGAGCTTCGTCCGAGGCTCCTGAAACTGAACCTGTGAACACATCCTTTCCAATCTACCCAATGCTGCATGGGCTCTGGTCAATGTAGTCTCTGCTGCCCTCCTCAATGAAAATGCTGGCCCACTAAAAACCACTCCAAGGTAAGTGTAAGCATCTGTATACTCCACCTTCTCCTGGCCGTATGTGAAGGCGGGCGCTGCCCTCCTGATCAACTGTGGGGTGGTATTAAATACCATGACCTTGGTTTACCAAGGTCTCAATGTAGTCAGAAACCTCATCCACATACATACCAAATAGAGTAGGAGAGAGCGAGCATCCCTGCTTCACCTAATAGTGGAGTAAACCGGTGTAGATAGACCCTCTGAGGTGCGTGCATGCCCTACTACCGATCTGCACAGTGCCATGATCCCCCAAATGAGCTCTGTGCATACTCCCATCTCCTGTAATCTGCGCATCAATCTAGCTCTGGGTACTGTGTCAAATGCTTTGCGGAAGTCCACAAAGCTACAATAGATCCGTCTCCCACGGGATCTGCCTTCCTCGATGATGGCCGTGAGTGTCAAAATATGGTCAAGAGTAGAAAATCCTCTCTTGAATCCTATCTGCCCAACAACATGCATTCCCTCTCTCTCTGCCCATCTACTCAGTTGTTGCTCAAGAATGGATGCGTACAACCGTGCCAATGTGTGTCCAATCATGATAGTGCGATAACTATAGGCTCCATAGGGTCTCCTAACTTGAAGATAGGTACGATCATAGACAGGCTCCAAGTATTAGGCAAGCCCTCACACATGGCACGGTTAAACATAACTGCTAGAAGTTCTGCTAGTAGATCTCTGGCATGCATGAAATGCTCAGCCACTTAGCCATCATGATCATTTGCTCTTCCAGTCTTCATCCTGTCAATGGCCTTCTTCACCATCTCAGCGGTGAAAAAAGCACATGTGTGTGGGCATGGATCGGGGGGGGTCGGGAAGGGGCTGCTGTCCAAAAACTGTGTACAAAGATGATGGGTACTGACCCCAGGTCTCTATAGAGGTAATGGTGGGGGGGACCGCTCATGAAAGAGCCTCCATGCCTCACGCGAGTCCTGACTCAAGAATAGCTGGTATAGATCCTACTCTAGTCGAGCCAAAAATACCCTCTTCTTCCACCGCAGTAGGCGTCGGAAGTCAATCTGTGACGGTCTGTGTGTGATGTCCCCCAAAAGCACTTCCCTCTGAAGTCTAGCTCTAGTCTAACATCATTCCTCATCATACCAGCTGTTCTGAGGCATACTCCCAAAACGACGTCTCTGCTCAGGCTGTGTGTGTGGGTATGCCTCTGCTGCTGCATCATGTAATGTTTGTGTCAGTATAGTAGTAAGCTCCTCCAGAGGTCGTCCTGGCTCCTCGATGGATAGGCGTCTGTAAATCCCGTCTATGTATACCGAATTCATCTCCAACGTGAAGGTGTAGTGAGTAGGCGCTGCTACTCATGGAATGTGTGCTACACTGAATTGGAAAGAGATGGTCAGCGAACAATAGCATGATCCACTGCCACCCCCACAAGTCTGGGCCCAACTGTGAGATCCTGAATACTAGAGATGGCGCTCGGCTGTGCCATGACATAATCTACCGTGCTGCTCCATGTCTGTGTGGAAAGCATGTGAAGCCTCCCACAGCGGGAAATCTCTGTAGGCCATTCAAGATGGCCAGTCCATGTGCAATCCCCATGTCTATCAAGTGTCGTCTATACTCAGTATGTTCTCCATCCTGTGATATCCTGGATAGGCCCGTCTCTGCAACATCCAGCTCTCTCAGCATCTCCTCTAAAGTATCATAAAATACCATCTGATGATGGGCAGTCCTAGCATTGAAGTCCCCTAGAATGATAATGTCACCATCTCTAGAGAATTCCCATAATAGAGAAGGGGGACTGTCCTCTGGGTGGTGCATATACTAACGTACTCGGAGGAAAGTAGCAAATGGCAATGTAAAGATATCTACCAGTCTCTGCTCTCAATCTCACTCACATGTACCTAGCTTGTTCATCCCTACGAGCTATATGTATTAAAGGCTGCAACTCCTCCTTGAATAACACTGCCACTCCTCCTCAGCCCCGCCCTCTGTGCTCTGATCGTGTCTCCTGTCTACAAACTGTCTCCCATCTGTATCCACTAATGTGAGGCATAGACTGCCCAAGGGCCTGATGTGTCTCAGTAGAAGATGATGTCTCTCCCGGTAGAACTCTTCTCAAAAGCACCCACATCAAGACGCATAGATCCATTACAATTCCAGGTAGCAACTTTGAGTGTGGCCCCATAGGCCTCAC